>NC_136411.1:321201439-322606439 GCF_051521515.1 Lactuca serriola
TGCATCATAAATTCTCTATTTGCTAATGTTTTTTTATAAGGTTATTATACACTTATTATTATTATTGTCATTCTGTCAAAATGTTGTCATGATGTTTTATTGGGTCGTATTCTGTCAGAATGAAAATAAGTGAAAAACGATGTGTGAGACCAAAGAAAAATTAACGAGAATGCATGAAAATAATGATATTCTTGTAAGGTTGAACGTATTCGCATTGCTAAACAACTTGTTGTCTTAGTAATTTAAATAGCATACGATAGATGTACAATAATTAGTTTGAATAAAATAACCTAAGCTTATATATATATATATATATATATATATATATATATATATATATATATATATATATATATAAATATATATATATATATATATATATATATATATATATATATATATATATATATAGGGTTAAGTTCAAATGAGAACACTATTTAATGTGAAAACGTGAGACACTACTTTATTAACTATTCTACTATGAATTTAGTATGTATAGTATTGTAGTAAATATAATATCAATATATTCAATTTTATATTGCTATTCTACTACAAATATTATATATATATATATATATATATATATATATATATATATATATATGTAGTAATTTAGTAAATTCTAATATGAATGTTAAATATACAATTGTTCATATATTCGGCGATGAATAATGTCATATCGTTGTATGTACAAAATTCATAGTAAAATAGTAACATAAGTTAGTGTTCTCACGTTCTTATATTAAATAGTGTTCTCATTTGAACTAAATCCTATATATATAGTTTAAACCATATGATAACATACTTATATTTTGAAATCACATTATTTAATAGACTATTCCCATTGACGGTGCGTGAATAAAACTAAACACTATTTTCAATTCATTGTAATTACTGTTATAATTTACTAATTTGATATATATATATATATATATATATATATATATATATATATATATATATATATTCAAAAGAGAATATTTCTTATATTGAGAACAACTGAAAACATTTTTTAGACATTCTTTCTCTAAGCATTTCTCTCCTCGTTCACTCTCTACATTTGTCTCTCTACATATCTCTCTTCTCCTTCTTTCTCTACGTATCTCTTGAGCTAATATGAACCACCATCACCATTAATGGACCTCCACCGTAACCATTATAACGACGTCGGAACCACATAACGTTGCCGGAAATCACTATAACGACATCAGAATCATCAGACAACTCCTTCTTCATTCTCTCTGGATATGTGTGGTTTCTCGATCTCGAATCAGAGTCTATGACTTCTGGCAGCAACTTACCGAGATAGAGTCTTGTTGGATTAGTGTCTAAGTCCATAACTATTTTGGTATGTACTTGACCCAATGGTGCATGGTCCTTTTGGGTTGCCTTCACCAAAGCAACTTGATAGGATGAATTATGGAGAGAAAAGATTAAATATGATTTATTAATATATTATGAGAATAATATATTAAAGTAGAAATCATATTGTTTAATTAATATTAGTCAATAATTAATTGGTAATTAGTTTTGTGACTAAAAAAGATTAATTAAACTAAAGGGACTGGAATTGTAATTATAAGATAATTGCAATTTGGGCCATGGATTGCCTTGTATTAAGGAGTGGATGAATTCTATGGGGAAACCCATATGGAAATCGTCCAAGGCCTTAAGGAAAGTGATCCATGGGTTGCTTAGGGCTTAAGCATCCAAATTAGGGTTTCCTTGTTAGATAACCCTAATAGCCTACTATATATATAGAACCCTTAAGGCTCAAAAACGTGGATAAGCATCCTTCTAGGGTTTCACATGTTTTAGGGCAGCCTCCATCCTCTCTCCTCTTCATCCTCTTACTCTTGGTGTTCGTGAACCATTAGAGGAGTCACATTTGTGACTCTAAGCTTTCTAAAGTCAATACAAGGAGAATTGGGATTGTTATTGCTACATAACAATCAAGGTAATATCTTAAACCCATTCTTATGTTAATATGATTACTTGTATGCTAGAATTAGGGTTTATAGTCTTGGATAACTTGCATGTACAATAGAGAAACCTAGATCCAAGCATTAGGGTTTGTATGAGCACATAGGATGTTCTTAGGACCAAAACCCATCAGTGGTATCAGCGCCTAGATTGGTTTCTATTGTATTGATGCATTATATGATTGAAAAATTTGTTTTTTTTTTGTTTCTGGAGGCTGGACTCGCTGAGTCCATAGATAAACTCGCCGAGTCCATGCTGACTCGATGAGTCCATGCCTGACTCGGCGAGTCGGCTGGTCAGATGGAGGGAAAACCGGGATTTCTTGCTGTTTTTGCTTAAGGATAGTTGCCTTATCATATTAGATCAATATAAATCTGATTTTATGATATATTTGAATATATTTTTGATCTAATTGAAGATATTTATCAATTAATAAAATATTTATTTCCTTATGTGATAATTGATTAAGTATTTTGATTAAATTGGTAAATTGTTTTGCAAGAAATCATTAAATAAATCAAATATGGATAATTATGTGATTAAATGTTAATTTAGATTATTTGTTATTTGATTCTTGTGCTTTGAAAAGTTTCATATTTTTCCCTTTAGGTTTTATAGTTTAAATTTGAACCCAAAAGTTTTGTTGTTTTGAAATTTAAATAGTTAAAACCCTAATGTTTTGAAAAAGGTTTCAAAACTTGCTCTCAAGTTTTGGAATTTAAAATTTTGGATTAATAGTTTAATTTGATGTATATTTAAATTCTAAACCCGAATGTTTTGAAATGTTTCAAAACTTGCCCTCAAGTTTTGGAATTTAAAAGTTGATTAAAAGTTTAATTAGGAATGTTAAATTCTAAAACCCTAGTATTGTTTTGAAAAGTTCAAATCACACCCTTATGGTTTTATTAATTAATTAAGGTGTATAATTAAAAGAGGTTTAATAAATCCATAAAAGTTTTGGTTTACATTTTAATTGAATTAAAAGTATAATTGTTAAATTAGACCACCTAGTATGTTAAAAGTGTAAAATACACCCTATACTATATATAACATTAAAAGTCTAACATTATATATATATATATATATATATATATATATACATATGTATGTATGAGTAAAAGTCAGTCTTACCGGTAGTAGGCCTCATTCATGAAGCTAGTCTATACGGGGTGTTTAAGGAAATTGCCTATAAATGGCGATTGAATGGGTATCCACTCTTACCCACCGCACTCTTGACTAGTGGAGGATCATTAGCCGAACGGGTAGGATAGGATAAAACCTTCCATTATAAGTATAATGAAGTACAAAAGTAACTAAATGTTTTACAAATTCCCAATCTTAGTTACTTAGGCAAAGTGAATTGATGCAATTCCGTGAAATTACACTTTGTGCCCTTGCGAAGACGTTAGTGGAGCGTGTGTGGTTTACCGGCACACTAAATGGTTCTAAGCAAAGGTAGAAAAGGGTGACTCAATGTTTGTCATAGTTCGGTGGACCGTGTGTGGTTTACCGGCACATCAAATAGGTGACTGAAACATGTGAGGGCACCATGTAAGTTTGCATGGTTATTCACACCCGCTTTGTGATCCTCGGCATCCCAGTCACAAACTAGAGGGGCATATCGAGATTTAAACATGCCATTGAAATGTTCAATGAATCTCAAAGGATCTAGGAGTTTTCATAGATTTAAAAAACTTAATTTTCTTTTTCGTTTTTCATGGTGGAAATTAGTGAATCGCCATTCACTTACCTTCAAATATTCTGCAATTAGGGTTACGGCATCCCTCTCCCAAGTTATGGAATATTGTGTTGGGTCCTAGCCTTAGTATCTCATTTGGGTGATTTACTAAGGACTCAATCAATCAACTAACTTGAATTCGTTTTCTCCCATTTTGAAGATGTCAAAGTTTGACAACTATGGTCTTCTCAAATCCCGTGGAACAAGCATTCCACATGAAGATGATATTCCACGATTCGATCGAGGAACAAGAGATCATACTTCACTTCCTCCTCCTCCTCCAATTATTCTCCCTAACCCACAAGTTTAAAGGCTTAAAAAGTTCAAGGTCACTCAAGCCCTTTTGGCAAGTAAACAAAAGAAGGAAAGCCGGTGTGTGCACACGTCCTAGGGATGAAGTCACACATTGATAGGTTAAGAATGTTGGGATCCGTTGTCTGTGAGAAAATGGCTGTTGATTGGGTTCTTCAGTCACTTCCTAACTCATATAGTGAGTTTGTAAGAGAGTACTATATGATGAACCGCGACATGACCCTTATAGATCTCACCTATATGCTTATTGCTGCTGAATCAGAAATGTTTTGGCGCAATGGAAAAGCAAAGTTGATTGGTGAATCTGCCTTTAAGACCTCTATGGATATAGACAATGGCAACGAAAGACATGCTATGATCGAAAAGTTTGATCATAAGAGAAAGGCAATGTCTGAAGTAGTTCCATGTCATGTTCCAAAAGAGTCAATTTGCTTTTATTGCCAAGAGAAGGGGCATTGGAGATGAAGCTGCCCCATTTACCTATGAGATCTAAGAGATGGGAGAGTCGAAACGTATGGCTCTAATATAGGTAAAATCCATTAACTAACTCTTTTAAGCTTCTATTCTAGATTCTTAATACATAATGTGATAAGATTACAATTGATGTTTTGTAAGATCGAAGAAAAGAAAGGAAGCTTAAAGGAAGAAGTGAGCAGAATCCAACCGTGAAGGAATGGATTTCGATCGCATTTCTCGAAGATTAGATTCTTGAGCTACTACTTAGAGTTAGAATTAGATTGCTAAGAAAGATGTATTAGCATAGTTTTTCAATGAATTGCATTGTAAGGACAAAAATTTTCCGCAATAAAATAAATTTTGATTTTATATTACTTATTTATCCTTGCAATGATGTATATGAAAAATTGATGTTTGAATGTTTCTATTATTAGCAATAATGGATTTGGTTATTATTATGTTATTTATGGAAAGTCGAGAGTTTACCAAATAGGGAGAGTTTCTCATCGCCCAATTTTCAATTGGACAGAAACTTGGAATCATGCAACTTGGTTGCACGATGAATGAGAAATTTCATATTTGGAAATTAGACTAATTCATTGACAAAGTGTCAAGTGAAGGACTTGGAGATCGAGTACACAAAGTTGTGTGTTGATCAAGTCCACCATAAGAGTAACAAGATATTCGTCATGATTTACTAAAAGTTTAGTAAATATGATTATACTTATAAGATTAAGTGTGATTCGAAATTGTTTAAAAAAAGGTTTAAATCAATAGCAAAATGAATAAGAAGAATCAAGTAGGCAGAAAGATAAAAGTTTCTCCATTCTAAGAAGAAGGGAGAGTAGCTTTTATGCTTTATGATAGGTCTTAATGATTAAGAACCATATCTCAATTGATCCTCTAAGTGAGTCTTAGTACAATTGTATGTTTAAGAAGAGGAATCAAGAATTGAAGAAATGGTTAAATCAAGAAGTCAATCATACTTCGTTCCAAAACAAGTCTTAGAGTTAAGATTGCGACATTGAGTGATAAGTATTAAGAAGGTTTATAGCATTCATCAAATATGGAAAAGTTGTGATGTCTTGGATAAGACAAAGACCAACTAGGACCAATTTATGAAGTGTTTTGATAAAAAAAAACTACACTAACTATTGAATATTCGTTTGTCAAGAAATGTATATTGACAAGAGAATGTTATATGTCAAGGAGTCAGTGGGAGTCTTAATGATCTTGAAAGGTTTCGAGAACAAATCAAAATAAACCTTATCGGTCATCACTAGCACACGAGTTGAGGTTTACAACCCATCGTGTTGACATTATTTTGTTTCTGTGCCAATCCAATTGAGTTAATTATGCATGTGAGTCCTATGAGTTCTCATTTGAATGCATAAAAGGCAAGGACCTTGATCAATGAAAAGTACATTGATAAGAAAAGGTGAGCTGCTTAACTACTTGGAAGACGTGGTGGGCAGCTGTGCTACCATAAGGCAAGAAATCGAGATTAAGAAAGTTCGATCCATATGAGTTTGAATTTGTCGTAAACTTTGGTTTTGACAAATTCACATGGATAGGAACAAATACACCATTTAAATCTAAGTGTCATAAGATTTCCTCCTTCATGAAAATGACTGTGAGGAAATACTTTCACTAAGAAAGATTTTAAGAAGATAGTGATTGTAAAATTGCATTCTCGAATTCGATCATGGTTATGGTATCCCTTTCCATGATTTGAATTGTGAGGTTTGACAATTAGTCTTAATTGTTTAGACACACATATGAACTATCTAAGGCAAAGGTGTATAAGTTTAAGAGGACTTGATAAAAGATTATCAAAGCATTAAGTATTAGAAACATGAACTTAGAAAATTCAATAAGTATTGTTTTTTTGAAAGTTAAGTTGTTTCTGAATAAATGTCAAAGCTAGTGGGAGCATAAGTGTTATGTTCATAATAATCATCATGATAGTGGGAGCATAAATGTTATGATTGTATGATTATTAAGGCAAGTATTGCAAGGTAGCAATATTAATTATAGAAAACAAGAGTTATACCTTGCAAAGTCGTAAGGGTTGTAAAGTTGTTTTGCTATAATTAACGGAGAGAATATTATGCTTCATTTCTAATATAAAGGCTTGGGTTGTGGGATGTTAATAAATTTAGTCGAAGGTACATAGTGTGTTCTTAAAATTTTGATTATGATTACGACATTCCTCTTCACAATTCGAATTTTGAGAACATAGCAAATAAAACATTATGCATCGTGTCCCATACGCTTCGGGTATAGGATCGATTGCAAATGCTTGACCATTCTAAAATTTTCCAAATGTCTAGAGCATTTAGAGGGAAAAGGGACTAGAATCGATTTTGACTAAAATAATTAAACAACTATCAAAGAACAATCCAAAGTTCGACGAGGATTGGTTGCTTGTGAATAGTTGGAAGCATGGTATTGAATGCACAATATCGACTTATTATGAATAGATAAGATTCTATTAAGAATGAGTTGTCATATGGAAAATATGGAAATGTGTCCATATTGGGAATTGAATATTGAAAATCTATGTCTAGATTAGAAACTTTTATGCAAAAGGATGTTCAAAGGAATGCTATTTGAGTGAGAGACATCATATCTAAGGAATTGTGTTGTAACAATCTCCGATAGAGGACTTTGTAATATCATTGGCAATAGTCTTTGTGACTTTGGTGCAGTGACATTACGAAAGGATCGTTGCATAGAATGTTAAAATCTAGCATATTCTATAAGTAGCAAGAATTTGATATTCTTTCACTTATGAAAAAGGATTTGGAGTTGTGAAATGAGAATGATTGGAAATGTGCTCAATTTGGTCTATTTCACAAAGTAAGAACTATAGGTAAACATTGTGTGCATGCTAAGAGCATGGGACAAGTGTAATAATTCAAGTAAGAAGTTGATTACTCGAAACGACAAATAATGAGTAATCGATATGGTGATAAATAAAAGGTGTTTTATTTATGCTCAAAGCGTTAAAGCCATATGGGATTAGTATTATTCTTATGTTTCACTTTGCATGTTTTGACTTCCTGAATAACTTAATTGGTTGAGAACAGTAAAATTATTCAAACGGGCCATAGTCGTTCATATATTGGAAGTAGGTATGAATGAAGACTGTCGTGAATTGGTGTGTGGATTGCCTAAAGAGCATTAGACATAAGCAAATGTTTGTTGCAACGTTCATGAGTGCTTATGAATATGAATTTGAGCATTGGATTAAACCTACGCTCACTTGGATCACTCAATGAATTGTATCACGAGTGATTGGTGAGACGATAACATCTTATATTCTTGAAACTGAGATGTGTGAGTTGTATCTTGCGAATCGGTTGCACATTGATAATATGTAAACGCACTAGTAACTTGGTGTTATAAAACATATTATTGTGTGTGATTCGGTGAGTGAGTGCAAGCGAGCATTGAATCAAAGTTTATCCTTTCCTTTTATCCAAAGTAGGATAAAAGCGATATCTTTGGGCCCCTCGATGATTTAATGATGACAAACGTAAATGCTCGGCCGGGCTAGGGCTAATTTGATTTGTTTAATTAGTCAGTCGTCATAAATCGGAAGTCGAGAAATAGTACAAATAGAATGATTAGAAATCATGTCTTATGATATCTAGAATGGAGGAATATTTGAACCCTTATCTAAAGGACACGCGTATCTGATAAGATCAGAGTTGACACCGGCTTTGGAAAGCTACGATTGTAGATCAGGATCTGAAGTCATACGCATAATAGTTATTAGACTTATCCAAGTGGGAGACTGTTGGATTAGTGTCTAAGTCCATAACTATTTTGGTATGTACTTGACCCGATGGTGCATGGTCCTTTTGGGTTGCCTTCACCAAAGCAACTTGATAGGATGAATTATGGAGAGAAAGGATTAAATATGATTTATTAATATATTATGAGAATAATATATTAAAGGAGAAATCATATTGTTTAATTAATATTAGTCAATAATTAATTGGTAATTAGTTTTGTGACTAAAAGAGATTAATTAAACTAAAGGGACTGGAATTGTAATTATAAAGATAATTGCAATTTGGGCCATGGATTGCCTTGTATTAAGGAGTGGACGAATTCTATGGGGAAACCCATATGGAAATCGTCCAAGGCCTTAAAGAAAGTGATCCATGGGTTGCTTAGGGCTTAAGCATCCAAATTAGGGTTTCCTTGTTAGATAACCCTAATAGCCTCCTATATATATAGAACCCTTAAGGCTCAAAAACGTGGATAAGCATCCTTCTAGGGTTTCACATGTTTTAGGGCAGCCTCCATCCTCTCTCTTCTTCATCCTCTTGCTCTTGGTGTTTGTGAACCATTAGAGGAGTGACATTTGTGTCTCTAAGCTTTCTAAAGTCAATACAAGGAGAATTAGGATTGTTATTGCTACATAACAATCAAGGTAATATCTTAAACCCATTCTTATGTTAATATGATTACTTGTATGCTAGAATTAGGGTTTATAGTCTTGGATAACTTGCATGTACAATATAGAAACCTAGATCCAAGCATTAGGGTTTGTGTGAGCACATAGGATGTTCTTAGGACCAAAACCCATCAAGGCTATCATTGCCGAACTTTGCTCCCAGATTTTGCTTTGTTCAACTCAAAGAAAATGCTTGCTATTGGGTGATCTTTGTTTTCTTTTTAAGAAGCGATTCAGATAAAGGAGGAGTACGATGCAGACAATGCATTATGAACCTTACAATTCACAATCCATTATATGAGTTGCGAATTACTTTCTTTCAGAAAGACTCTTATAAAATCATTACGATGCATCATAAGTTCTCTATCTGCTTATGTTTGTTTATAAGGTTATTATACACTTATTATTATTCTTCTCCTTCTGTCAGAATGTTGTCAGGATGTTTTATTGGGTCGTAGTCTGTCAGAATGAAAATCAGTGAAAATAGATGTGTGAGACCAAAAAAAAAAATTAACGAGAATGCATGAAAGTAACGATATTTTTGTAAGGTTGAACGTATTCGCATTGCTAAACAACTTATTGTCTTTGTAATTCCAATAGCGTACGATAGCTGTTCAATAATTAGTTTCAATAAAATAAACTAAGCTTATATATATATATATATATATATATATATATATATATATATATATATATATATATATAAGTTCAAATGAGAACACTATTTAATGTGAGAACGTGAAAACACTACTTTATGTTACTATTCTACTACGAATTTAATATGTATAGTATTGTAGTAATTATAATATCAATATATTCAATTTTATATTGCTATTCTACTATAATATATATATATATATATATATATATATATATATATATATATATATATATATATATAGATATGTTGTGATTTAGTAAATTCTAATGTGAATGTCAAATATGTGTTTGTTCATATATTCGGTGATGAATAATGTGATAAGTTGTACATACAAAATTTTAATGTGAATATTAATGTGTGATTGTTCGTATATTTGTTGGTGAATAATGTCATGTCGTTGTATATACAAAATTCATAGTAGAATAGTAACATAAAGTAGTGTTCTCACGTTCTCACATTAAATATTGTTCTCATTTGAACTTAACCCTATATATATATATATATATATATATATATATATATATATATATATATATATATATATATATATAGTTTAAACCTTATGATAACATACTTATATTTTGAAATCACATTATTTAATAGAAAATTCCCATTGACAGTGCATGAATAAAACTAAACACTATTTTCAATTCATTGTAATTATTGTTATAATTTACTAATTTGATATATATATATATATATATATATATATATATATATATATATATATATATATATATATATCAAAAGAGAAAATTTCTTATATTTAGAACAATTGAAAACATTTTTTAGACATTCTTTCTCGAGGTATTTCTCTCCTCATTCACTCTTTATATTTGTCTCTCTACATATCCCTTTTCGTCTTCTCTCTCTACGTATCTCTTGAGGTAATCTACCATCACTTCAATGGACCTCCACCGTAACCACTGTAATGACGTCGGAACCACATAACGTTGCCGAAAATCAGTATAACGACGTCAGAATCATCGGACAACTGCTTCTTCATTCTCTCTGGATATGTTTGGTTTCTCGATCTCGAATCAGAGTCTCTGACTTCTAGCAGCAGCTTACTGAGAGAGGCTATCATTTCCAAACTTTGCTCCCAGATCTTGGTTTGTTCAGCTCAAAGAAAATGCTTGCTATTGGGTGATGTTTGTTTTCTTTTTAAGAAGCGATTCAGAAAAAGGAGGAGTACGATGTAGACTATGCATTATGAACCTTACAATTGACAATCCATTATATGCGTTGTGCATTATTTTCTTTCAGAAAGACTCTTATAAAATTATTACGATGTATCATAAGTTCTCTATCTGCTTATGTTTGTTTTTATTGTGAAAAAAAATTGTAGCATCGGAAGTTGAAAATCATGCCACTGATCTACAAATATGATATTTAATCTTATCTATTGCAATTAGAAATCAGTTCATTGGTGGCCTCTTCTCATACTCACCTCTAGTACATGGTTTACCCATGGAAGCTGAATCTAAATGCATTTTGCGTGTTTCGGGTTTAACATATCGAGAGTGGAAAATGCAATTGGTCAAATGATTCTTACCTTCTCCTATTGTGATGTTATTTGGTCAATATGGTACTCTAAATATCATAGCAAAAAGGGGAAATGAGCCCTGCACACCAAGTGTTTGACAAAATGCTTGAAAGAACAGTTTTCGCTAAGTCAAACCCTCTGACATCACCTAGTGTACATGATGACAAAGTGATACCTGATCTTTACGACCTTTTTTTATCTTAAAACAATTCCACCAAAGCATTCATGCCTTAGTCGTCTATAATATCTGTCTTGTTTAGTCAAAGGTAATCCTACGATTTCTAACACCTTTTAAATTAATTATCATATGGTGGAAATTAAGCTGTTAATGGTTTACATGTTTTGGATGCTTTAGGAGAGTCGATTCCCTATGTCAAAAATAACTTTACTTTAACTTCTTGCAACAATACTCATAGTTGCACACATATTGAACTTGTTACAAATGGATTATACAAGTATAATACATACTACATGTATGAATCTCGATATTCTATCACAAAATGTTAATCTAGCTTATTTGCAAGCACTTAAAGACTACAAACTTGAGCGACGAGGTGTATTGGGAGATGAGTGGTGTGTTAAATTGGAATACTCAACAGTACTTGCAAAATCTCTCCATTTTACTATTCCCCAGATGGAAGTAGATACAATTACATGCCATAAGTTGCTCATCATTTTGGTTTGATATCAACTTGCAATTCCATTGGTACAAATGATAAAAGTGTTAGAGGTGATCTTGTATTACTGCAAAATAGATCACATGTCATCATTACTAAAAGTGTAGTTGATGTTATCCCAATGGAGGATGGTAACCATGGATCAAGAGTAATCTTGTATTATCTTTGAGGGAATTTTCCAAGTAACACCAAAGAACAAAGCTTGATGATTTAATGCATTTTCTGCGTACATCAGGTAGAGTAGTTTCTAAGTTGTTGAATCTGCTGGAAAATATGTGTGATTAAGAGGTAAATGCCACCGCGGACTATTATTTTTGTCTCTTTCTTCTGGATCTATAATTTAATATGTGAAAATGAAAACGTAAGTGGTCAAAAATTCAGTATAATGGGAAATAAGAAAATTGGGAAGTGGAATGATTGGTTCAACATTCAAGAAATACCAAATGGGAGTGGTAGGTGGAGTTCTTTAATAAATACCAATGTAATTTGATAATTGAAAATACAGAAGAATATTATTTTATATTTAATATATTACAGATAATTTTTTTATTGAGATGGTTTAATAAATGGCTGAAATACAAAATAAATTTGATGTAAAAGTTGTGCTATCTTAGTATTTTCTTTTGTGTCAAAGTTGGATTTGCTTTTAAGCATCCATCACTTTGGAATGAAAATATTTATATTTTAACTTATGTAATTATATATATATATATATATATATATATATATATATATATATATATATATATATATATATATATATATATATATATATATATATATATATATATATATATATATATATATATATATATATATATATATAAAAGAATATACATGTCAATATCTTTTGGTTTAATATATAATTACATGTGATTACATATATTAACATTATTTTTTTTAATATTATATAAATTATATGTGATTAGATATATAAATAATCATATAATCGCAAGTAAAAATACTATATAAATCACATAACCAATGTAAAATCCTACCATGAAAATTCTATATAAATCATATGTGATTAACTGCACTTAATCATATGTGATTAAATACACGAAAACAAATATTAAATCGAGAATGTAAAAATAAGTCTTGTTCACATAAATCATATGTGATTAAATACAGATAATCACATATGATTAAAAAAATGAGAAAATTTATTGAATCGACAATGTGAAAACGAATGTTGTCTATATATGTATTTAATCACATCATAAATGGTCTCTCTCTCTCTCTCTCTCTCTCTGTCTGTCTCTCTCTCGTTGACCTTAAGAACTAGGGAGGTCTTGAAGAAGGACAAGTTTGGCTTTCTGAATTAGTGAAATCTCCCATTCCCATACAGGAAGCTATCGACGTAGGAGCTTTCCACCCGAAGCATTGGAATCTTTTCCAAAATTAGACTGGATCATCACCGGAGGGGTTGACCGACAATCAACCGGAAAAAGACGCCCATCGCCGATATCAATAGATGACGCAATCGGGGGGGGGGGGGGGGGGGGGGGGAGGATCCCGGCGCCGGAAAAGCGGACGGCTGGGCATCGCCGCCAACATTCGATGCTAAATTCTTTTTCTTGTAAAACTCCCATCTGTTTTCTTCACGACAAAACCCAGATTCGTGAAAAGCAAGGTCAAAGGAGATGAACACAGATACATCGACATCCACCTGGGTCTCATTATCATCTTTAGTAAACTCTTCCATCATTCCATCTTTTTTTAAAAACTCCATTACACGTTCTAAATATGGGAGGAGGTCAACAGGAGAACCTTTAAAAGGATTTTTGGGATCTTGAACATCCATACTCACGTGATTACAGGAGGTTTCCATATTATCTTGATTTTCGACTCCTACTAAAATCACATCAGAAGATGCGACAAAAGAGGCCTCAATCACCAACACCAGATCGAAAAACCCATCATTCATCTAATATGTTCTGAAGCGCAAAAACACTATATACTCCACCTCTCCTTCCTTTGTTCTTGTTCTGAAACATGCAACTCAAACTACCATCACCATAGGAGACTATTGCCTACAAACCTGCAACTACATCGACATCATGGTAAGTGGTTCATAATGAAATCGAAGGCAGATCCAAACTGGATGAATTCGAATAGCCCTAGAAATCTTAAGTGGTTCCTGATGAAATTGATGGAGGAGATCGGTCAACCTTCTTCTCCACCAGGACACCATCAAATACCCTAAATGGGAGCCTCAAATTAAATCCCAAAAAATCCAACCGGAAGTGTCACTATGTATCGTAATTAGGTTTCTAGTTTCGATTTGGGTGAAGGTACATGTTTTCCGACGATTGGATGAAGGATTTATGGTATCTTTAGAGATATAGATGAGAAGAGGTGATGTTGGTGATGTTGTACCGACGGAAGAAAGGAATGAATGAAGGGGAAAAGAAGAGAGAGAGAGAGAGAGAGAGAGAGAGAGAGAGAGACCTTTTATATTTAAGTATATTTAATTTTTTTCTTTTTTAAAAAAAGACGAAAAAATATCATAAATGGTCCTGTGGCAGTGAAATGACGAAAATGCCCTTCTATTAACAAACAAGAGTTAACAGTGTTAGCAATAAGGACCAAACGTCAAAAGTTTTGAAAACATAGGGACCATCTATGACGTTTTTAAACTACGAGGACTAAACTTCAGATTTTAAGAAACCATAGGGACCATTTGTGATGTTTTTCAATATTAGAATATACATGTCAATACCTTTTGGTTTAATATATAATTACATGTAATTACATATATTAGCATTATTTTTTTAATATTATATAAATCACATGTGATTAGACATATAAATAATCATATAATCGCAAGTAAAAATACTATATAAATCATATATAAATCACATAATCAATGTAAAATACTACCGTGAAAATTCTACATAAATCATATGTGATTAACTGCACTTAATCATATCTGATTAAATACACGAAAACAAATATTAAATCGAGAATGTAAAAACGAATCTTGTTCACATAAATCATATAAGATTAAATACATATAATCACATATGATTAAAAAAATGAGAAAATTTATTGAATCGACACTGTGAAAACGAATGTTGTCTATATATGTATTTAATCACATATGATTTATGTGGCAATATTCGTTTCCACGTTCTTGATTCAGTAGTTACTCTCGTATATTTAACCACATGTGATTATATACAATTAATCACAGATGATTTATGTGGAGATGATTTGTTTTCACATTTTTAATTCAATAATTATTCTCATTTATATAATCACATGTAATTATATGTGTGTAATCACATATGATTTTTGTGGAAAATAATCATATATGATTAGACTCATATATAATCACATGTGATTATATGCGTCTAATCACATAAGAATATTGTATATATAAATCATATACGACTAGATACATATAATCACATGTGATTATATGTATCCAGTCCCGTATGATTTTTATGTGGACAATATTCATTTTCTCATTCTCGATTAAATAATTGTTCTTTGTCCATTTTAATCATATATGATTAAATACACTCAATCACATGTGATTATATGTATCTAATCACATATGATTTTTTTAGGAAAAAAAATATTGTCTATATAAATCACATGTGATTAGATACATAGAATCACATGTGATTATATACACAATAACAAATATTGTATCGAGAATGCGAAAACAAATATGTATCTACATTAATCATATGTGATTAAATACATCTAATTACATGTGATTATATGAATCTAATCACATATGATTTATGTGGACACAATTCATTTTTGCTTTATCGATTCAGTAGTTGCTCTCATGTATTTTATCACATATGATTATATGTATAATCGTATTTAATTAAGTACAGGAGCACAACTATTGAATCGAGAAGGCAAAAATAAATCTTACCACCTCAAATCATATGTGATTATATACATGTAATCACATACGATTAAATACACAGAAGCAATTATTCAATCGAAACCACAAAAATAAATATTGTCCACATAAATCATATCTGATTATATATATATATATATATATATATATATATATATATATATATAAAATCAGATGTGATTATATGTATCCAATCATATATGATCTATGTGAATAAGATTCATCATCGTATTCTCGATTTAGTAATTGTTCTTTGTCAACTTTAATCATATGTGATTAAATACATCTAATCAAATGTGATTATGTGTATCTAATCACATATGATTTTTATGGACAGAAAACATTGATGTCTATATAAATCATATATTATTAGATACATATAATAACATATGGTTATATACATGAGAACAACTATTGAATCTGGAACACAAACATAAATATTGTCCACATATATCATATATGATTAAATGCATATAATCATATGTAATAATACGTATCTAATCACATAGAATTTATGTGGAAAATATTCATTTTTCGCATTCTCAATTTAGTCGTTGTTCTTTTATATTTAATTACAAGGGATTATATGCATCTAATTAGATATGATTTATATGGACAATATTCGTTTTCACATTCTTGTTCAATAATTGTTCTTGTGCATTTAGTCAAATATGATTTATATAAACAAGATTAATTTTCACGTTTTTTATTAAATAATTTTTCTTTTTCCACATTAATCATATTTGATTAAATACATACAATCACATATGATTAAATTAGAAAATATACTGAATCAAAATATGAAAACAAATATTATCAATATAGATCATATGTGATTTCATATATATATAATCACATCTGATTAAGTACATGAGTCAACTACTGAATCGAGAAAGAAATAATGAATCTTGACCACATAAATCATATGTGCTTAGGTACATGTAATCACATGTGATTATATATATTTAATCACATATGATTTATGTGGACAATATTCATTTTTGCATTTTTAATTCAATAGTTTGTCTCGTATATATAAGCACGTATGATTTATGTAAAAAAGATTTATTTTCACATTCTTGATTTAATAAATCATATGTGATAAAATATGTCTACATTAATCATATGTGATTATATGTGATTGGATACATATAATCACATGTATCTAATGAGATATGATTAAAGTTTACAAAAAAATAATTATCGAATCGAGAACACGATAATTGCATATGTGATTAAATATATCTAATCACATTTGATTAAATATCCATAATCACATATGGTTATATGTATCTAATCACATGATTTATACGGACAAAAAAGAATATTGTCCCTATAAATCAAATATGATTAAATACACATAATCATAGGAGGTGGTGGTGTGTACTGATGCTTGGTAGTGATAAGTGGTGAACAGTGGTGGGGGTGACATGTGGGGTGGTGGGTGGTGGTAGGGGTGGTGATTATAGTGGGTGGTAGGTAGCGTTGGCAGGTGGTGGAGATGGGTAATGGCGATAGTTGGGTGATGGTTGGTGGTGGTGGGGATGGTGGTGACAGGTGGTGGTGTTCTATAGTGGTTTTGTTGGGTGATGGGTGGGGTGGTGGTGGTGGGTGGTTGTGAAGGGTGGTAAAGGTAGGTGGTGGTCGGTGGTTTTGGTGGGTAGTGGGTGGGGTGATGGTGGCTCTGTTGGATAAGGTGTCTAAGTCCATAACTTATTTGGTATATACTTGACCCGACCCGGCATAGTCCATTTGGGTTGCATTTCACCCGAAAAATTTATGGATAATTTTATGAGAGTTATACACATATGTTTATTAATATATTATAAGTTATAATATATTAATATGAGGTTATGTTATTTGATTAGTCTTAGTCTTAAATTAATTATGAATTAATTTAGAGATTAAAAGGAAGACTAATTAGATTATGGGTTATTGGTTTTATATGGTGTGGGCTAACACTCATTTGTTAATGGGCTAGGCTTGGATGGAAGTCCATGGATGATCCATGGACCTTTTAACCCATGGATCCTTGGAAAAGGAAAGGTCATGGGTTATTAGGGTTTCACCCTAACCATGTACACTATATAAGCATGCTTATGGTGCATGAAATGGCAACTAGTGAACTAGTGTGTGTGTGCTTGTGTGTGGCCGAAATTAGTGTGTGTATACACTCTCTCAAAGTTTTCCAAGTGTTTGTGGTGATTTGTGATTCCATTTGAGGCATTCACACTATTGGTGCTTGGCCCTCAAACTCCTCAAGAATCAAACTCATCAAAAAGGTATGTAATCTCTTCTAACTCTTTTATGTTGAAATGTTCCCCATGCCATGTTAGATAGGTTATGAACCTTGGAAAATTATTATTTTGCATGTATTTAGACAAACATAGATCCAAGGTTTATTAGGGTTGCATGCACACTTAGGAAGTGTTAGATTGCTCAAAACCCAACAGTGGTATCAGAGCCTAGGCTTGCTTGTTTGATACTTGATGCAAAATAGTTGAAAAAGTCAAAAAAAACTTGTTGTCTGCTTGATGAACTCGCCGAGTCCATGGGGGGACTCGCCGAGTTCATGTGTATCTTCAACCTACTCGCCGAGTAGGTTCATGCACTCGACGAGTAGGAGCCACAAAGTGCAGATTTTTGACTTTTGCTGCTGGAAATGGACTAGAAACATTACCCTAAACTGTTTTGGTGTTTTAAAACTTGTTTTAGTTGGTGTAATGGTTGTTCTAATCCATTTACAATAGCATATATCAAAATTCCATGATTTTTATGTGTTCATATAATTCTTGAAATTTTGATGATCATGTTCATGTTCTTGTGAATTTAGAAGATGATAGAAATTATTTGCTGAATTGTTTAGAATTAATTTTTGATCATTTATGTGTTTTAATGGAGTCCATAATTTGTCCTCAAGTTATGGATATCCAAAGGTCACTTTCTTTAACACACACATTTAAACACATAAGTTACATGAAAATGAAGAGTCTTCATTTTTATGAACCTTTAATTCATAAGTTATGAAATGAAAAGTTTTGGATAGTTACAAAACTTGCCCTCAAGTTTTGGAATTTGTAAAGTTTCACACACTTTAATAAACTTTAATTCCAACACTTAGAGTTTTAATAGTTAAAATTCAACCCTTATACTATTTATAACATTAATGGTTAATTATTATATATATGTATAAGAATAAGTCGTTCTACCATTAGTAGGCCTCATTCACGAAGCCGGTCTATAAGGTCGGTATAAGGTTGTTGCCTATAAAATGGCGACTTAATGCGTGTCCACTCTCACCAACCGCTTGCTTGACTGGTGGAGGGTCGTTAGCCGAACGGGTAGGACAATGACTTTAAATCGTCATTAAAAGTATAATGATTATTATAAAGTAACTAAACCTTTTAATTCCCAATCTTAGTTATTTTAGGAAAAATGTGAACATGGTGCTAGTCCATGGAATTCGCACTTTGTACCTTACCAAGTCGTTGGTGGAGCGTGTGTGGTTAACCGACACACTAACTTGGACTAGTAAGGATCACAAAGCATGACTTAATGTTTGTCATGGATCAATAGAGCGTGTGTGGTTAACCGGCACATTGGTTAGGTGATAATATTAAGGGTACCAAGTGAATTAGCATGGTTATTCACACCTTGTTTTGTGATCCTCGGCATCCCAGTCACAAAACTTGAAGGGCACAATCGAGATTGAAACATGCCATTGAAAAGTTCAATGAATCTCAAAAGAATCTAGGAATTTCAAATCCAAACCTAATAATTCATTTTGTTTTTTCATGGTGGAAATTGGTGAATCGTCATTCACCTACCTTTCAAATATATTATTACTTAGATTACGGCATCCCTCTTCTAAGTATAATATATTGTGATTGGGTCCTAGCCTTAATATTTCATTTGGGTGTCTTATTAAGGATTCTATATATCTAATCTAAACTTGCCTTCTTCTTTCAGATGTCTTTCAACAGTAATGCTTCAGGCTCTAACCCAACTGGTTCTTTCTCTCTCATGAATCTTTGTGGGAGGGTCATATTTGATGGTTCCAACTTCATGGATTGGATTAGGAACATCAGGATGGTTACTCGTTATGAGGACATGGAATATGTCCTCGATAAGGAGTTAAAAGAGCTTGATGAGTCTACTGCTACTCCTGAGGAGATCGCTGAATTCAGGACACATGAGAGAGATGCTACTAAGGTGGCATGTATCATGATGGCCACGATGACAGCCGAGCTCCAAAAGTCATATGAAGATTTCTACCCTTTTGAGATGCACCAAGACCTGATGGAAAGGTACCATCAGAGTGCTCGTCAGGAGCGGTATGAAATAATCTCCTCCATAATAACTACCCGCATGAAGGACGGTGATTCCTTCACGGCTCACATGAAAAAGATGCAAAGGTATGTGGACCGTTTGCTGAAGCTGAATGTGAACATCCCTGAGGAGTTGGCAATTGACATCATTTTGCACTCCTTACCTTCTTGTTATGACCAGTTTCGTATGAACAAGGAGGAAGTTACCCTCAGCAAGCTTCAAGGACTCTTGAAGACCGCTGAAACCGGTCTTAAGGGCAAGGCGGTTGTTATCTCTACTACTCCTACTCCAACATCTACCCCTGTTTTGGCTATCGGGAAAGGCAAAGGGAAAAAGAGGAAGCACCCTTCGAAGGGTACCAAGGGAAAGTCTCTTGAAGGCTCCTCATCGAAGACCAAGAGCGGTTCTGTCACTCCTTCTGCCATTCCCAAGGATGCTGAATGCTTCTATTGCCATGAAAAGGCACACTGGAAGCGAAACTGCCCTAAGTACTTGCAGGATCTAAAGGATGGGAAAGTGAAAGCAAACCATGCATGGCCTAAGAAGAAGTGAGGATGTGGAGCACGGGAAGATAAACTTGATCATGGGGAATAGGAAGGCTTCACCTGTTTCCAAGATTGGAGTTTATACTTTGTTGCTTAATAATGGGTTAATATTAGATTTGAATAAATGTGTGTACTCGTCTGAAATGGCGAGGAATATTATTTCTTTTCATGCTTTGTACAAACAAGGTTTTACCTTTTCGTTTGATAATGAATGTGGTGGTATTAATGCTTTCTTTAAAAATGTGTTTTATTTTAAAGCGTTACCTTGTGATGGTGTGTATGAAACTGTGTCGATTGTAGACAACTTAGGAAATAATGTGTTGTATATTGATTCTTCTACTAGCCTAGATAAAGCATCATTGTGGCATTGTCGTCTTGGACATGTAAACAAGAAACGCATAGGCCAACTCCAAAAGAGTGGAGTTTTGGAATCATTCGACCTTAAATCGGATGATAGTTGTGAATCTTGTCTACTTGGAAAGATGACAAAATCACCCTTCACTGGAACTTGTGAAAGGGGTGAGGGTTTGTTGGACCTAATACATACTGAAGTATGTGGGCCATTCAAAACTGCCACAAGGGATGCTAATAGGTATTATGTGACTTTTATTGATGATTTTAGTAGATATGGGTATGTCTACTTAATCAAACATAAGTCAGAAACCTTTGAGAGGTTTAAGGAATTCAAACAGGAAGTAGAAAATCAATTGGGCAGGAACATTAAGATGCTTCGATCCGATTGAGGTGGTGAGTATCTTAGTACTGAGTTCCTTGACTATCTTAAGGAGTGTGGGATTGTCTCACAATTGACTCCTCCCAGGACACCACAGCTGAATGGTGTAGCTGAGAGGCGTAATCGAACCTTGTTGGACATGGTTCGCTCTATGATGAGTCGAGTTTCGCTACTAATCTCTTTTTGGGGGTATGCCTTAGAGACTGCCGCCCATATCCTTAATCTAGTCCCTACAAAGAAGGTTACCAAAACACCTCATGAGATGTGGACTGGGAAGGTTCCCAATTTGAACCACATCAAGATTTGGGGTTGCGAGGCTTTCGTGAGGCGTGAAACTCATGATAAGCTCGAACCCCGAAGTGAAAGGTGTATTTTCATCGGCTACCCACAAAAATATTTTGGTTACCTCTTCTACAGACCCAGTGAGAATGTGGTCTTTGTAGCAAGAAGAGGGGTCTTTCGTGAGAGAGAATTTATAAGCCAAGGAGACAGTGGGAGGCAAATTGATCTTGAAGAAATCCAAGAAGCAATTGGTGAAGGAACCTCAGACACTAGCAATCAACCTGAGGAGGAAACTCCTGTTGAGCAAGCTGACATGTCTGTACCTCCGAGGCGTTCCACACGGGTTAGGAACACACCTTTGTTTTATTATGGCTTTCATATTACTACGGAAGGTGATACGTTTATCAGTGATAGTACACTGGTAAATTTGGATGAACCTAGCAGTGTTAAGGAAGCCATGGCAGGCCCGGAGTCTGCTAAATGGAAGGAGGCTATGGATAGCGAGATATAGTCCATGTATGACAATCAAGTTTGGAGCTTAGTTGACAATGTACCAGGCCGTAAAATAGTCGGGTGCAAATGGATCTTCAAGAAGAAGACCGACATGGAAGGAAAAGTGCATACTTATAAGGCTCGACTGGTTGCGAAGGGTTTTACTCAGACTCAGGGTATTGATTATGATGAAACCTTCTCGCCGGTAGCAAAGATTAAGTCCATTAGGGTTATGCTAGCCATTGCAGCATTTCATGATTATGAAATATGGCAAATGGATGTCAAAACCTCTTTCCTTAATGGAAAGTTGGCTGAGGATGTGTACATGAATCAGCCAGAGGGTTTTGTCAGTGCAGAGTACCCTAATAGAGTATGCAAGCTTGAGAAATCCATTTATGGATTAAAACAAGCATCTCGTAGCTGGAATCTTTGTTTCGATGAGAAGGTCAAAGAGTTTGGCTTCTTGAGAAGTGAAGATGAGTCTTGCGTGCATGTCAGAGCTAGTGGGAGTATAGTTAGCTTCTTGGTACTGTATGTGGATGACATACTACTTATAGGAAATGACATCCCAACCTTGTAGGAGGTTAAGTCTTGGCTTGGGAAGTGCTTTGCTATGAAAGACCTAGGGAGGCTGCCTATATCCTAGGGATAAGGATATTAAGAGAAAGGAGTAAAAGACTAATTGGACTTAGTCAGAGTACATACTTGGATAAGGTGTTGAAAAGGTTCAACATGCAGAATTCCAAGAAAGGAGATTTACCGATCCAAAGCAATGCCAAACTGAGTAAGACTCAGAGTCCGAGTACAGAGGCAGAGATAGCTGAGATGAGCCAATTACCGTATGCTTCCGCTGTTGGCTCGATCATGTATGCTATGACTTGTACCCGCCCTGATGTGGCATTTGCTTTGAGCATGGTCAGCAGGTATCAGGGGAACCCTGGCAAGGCTCATTGGACCGCGGTAAAGAACATTCTCAAGTACCTGCGGAGGACTAAGGATTGGATCCTTACCCTTGGTGGGAGTGATGACTTGAGAGTATTAGGGTATAGTGATGATAGTTTTCAGACTAATAGGGATAACTTCCGCTCTCAGTCGGGCTGGGTCTTTACCTTAAATGGAGGGGCAATTTCTTGGAAAAGTTCCAAGCAGGAGACGGTGGCTGATTCGACTTGTGAATTAGAGTATATAGCAGCGAGTGAAGCAGCGAAGGAGGCGATATGGCTAAAGAACTTCATCGGAGACCTTGGAGTTGTACCAGCTATTAAGGAGCCTATGGAGATTTTCTGTGACAACAATAGTGCGGTTGCCTTAGCCAAGGAACCAAGAGATCATGGCAGATCCCGACACATTGACAGAAAATATCACTTCATAAGACACAAGATTGAAGAAGGACTCCTCGTGGCAAGGAGGATATCGTCGGATGAGAATCCTGCAGATCCCCTTACGAAGGGACTGACGAGGGTTAAGCATTTTCAGCATGCGAGGCGCATCGGGCTGAGGGACGATATTAGTTTTACAGATTAGATAGTTTTCCTGAAACTTGTAAAATGTAATCGACGTTTGATGATGAATAAAATTTTTGATTTATTTATGAGTAAAGTGTTACTATCATTGTCAATTATTTACTATTGTTTCAGTTTTGCATGTTTTGACTTCCAGAATAATTAATTTATTCAAACCTCCACAATCGGTCATACATCGGAAGTAGGTATGAATCAAGATTGTCATGAATTGGGTTTGTAGATGGCTAAAGGTGTTTAGACATGGCAATGGTTGCTGCAACATTCATGAGTACTCATAAGTTATGAGTATTGGTATAAACCCACGCTCACTTGTATCACTTCATGGAATTTATCTCGAGTGATCGTGAGACGATAATATCATATAAGTCTTCAAACCTAGAGATATGAGTTGTTACCTATGAGTTGGTTGTGCATTGATTGCATGTAAACGCATCAGTAACTTGATGTTATAAAACGTGCCTTTGTGTACAATTCAACAAGTAGTAGAACAAGCATATGAGTCGAAGTTTATCTGTTCCTTCTAGAAATAGAAGCGATATCTGGGCCCCTCGATGATTTTGTGTTGACCCATGTACCGGGCCCGGTCAGAACTAAACTGATGTGTTCAGTAAAGTTCTTTGTCAAACAAATCGGAAATCGAGAAACAACTGCCAGACAATAAGCAAGACATAGTTCCATGTGTTTGTCCGGCTGATATCATGAGAACAGAGGATTAAATGATCACTTGTCTTAAATGGCGCTTCATAGTTCAACAGAGTTTTCGAGAGCTACGATTGCTGGTTGGTTCCTGAAGTTATATAGGCAAATAGAGTTATTAGACTTATCCAAGTGGGAGTCTGTTGGATAAGGTGTCTAAGTCCATAACTTATTTGGTATATACTTGACCCGACCCGGCAAGGTCCATTTGGGTTGCATTTCACCCGAACAATTTATGGATAATTTTATGAGAGTTATACACATATGTTTATTAATATATTATAAGTTATAATATATTAATATGAGGTTATGTTATTTAATTAGTCTTAGTCTTAAATTAATTATGAATTAATTTAGAGATTAAAAGGAAGACTAATTAGATTATGGGCTATTGGTTTTATATGGTGTGGGCTAACACTCATTTGTTAATAGGCTAGGCTTGGATGGAAGTCCATGGATGATCCATGGAGCTTTTAACCCATGGATCCTTGGAAAAGGAAAGGTCATGGGTTATTAGGGTTTCACCCTAACCATGTACACTATATAAGCATGCTTATGGTGCATGAAATGGCAACTAGTGAACTAGTGTGTGTGTGTGTGCTTGTGTGTGGCCGAAACTAGTGTGTGTATACACTCTCTCAAAGTTTTCCAAGTGTTTGTGGTGATTTGTGATTCCATTTGAGGCATGCACACTATTGGTGCTTGGCCCTCAAACTCCTCAAGAATCAAACTCATCAAAAAGGTATGTAATCTCTTCTAACTCTTTAATGTTGAATTGTTCCCCATGCCATGTTAGATAGGTTATGAACCTTGGAAAATTATTATTTTGCATGTATTTAGACAAACATAGATCCAAGGTTTATTAGGGTTGCATGCACACTTAGGAAGTGTTAGATTGCTCAAAACCCAACAAGGTAGTGGTGATAGGTGGTGATGGGTGGTGGATGTGAGTGGTTATAACGGGTGGTGTGTGACATCCCCTATTTTCATGGCCAGAAAAGACCGATTTTCTTGATGCTTAATAAAAATCAGAGTATCTCTTTTAATAAAAAGGTTGCAGAATTAGTTCCCAGAAAAACATGATAATTACATTATCAAAGCATTTCCAAAGAAATGTATTTTTATTCATTTTAAAACATTTGGGATGTCATCGTCAATACAGAAACATAAGAATAAACAGAACTTACATTCATTATCACTAGTGATTTATATCTCCTTAATCTTCGTGTAATGTAACTTCATATCGACACCTGTGATTCAAATAAACTGAGTGGGCTAGGTTGGGAAACCTGGTGAGTGCATAGGATTTTTAACCTACAATAATATAATTATTATGTCTAATCATCAAACAATTAACCCAATTATCCATCCCCATTCTCTTCTTTAATCTTAAGGATCTACCCTAAGAGTCGGCTATTCTTCATTCATTCATTCCCAAGGTTGTTCTAAGGAATAGGCACAAAGTCTATCATTGCCTATGAAACAGCTATCACGCACATCTGCTAGTTCTATCACTTAGGCGCAGCTGCCAGAATTGTGACATTCTCTATAAGCCGCATCTGCCGGTATAGTCCTTTAGGCGCATCTGCCGGGGGTTATGAGGTTCTCTATTAGGCGCTTCTTCCGGTAGAGTCCTTTAAGTGCATATGTCAAGGTTATCTCGCTTATTGACAATATCGTTTTCGAGAGTCCACTCACAATACAGGTCAGTGCGTTTTAAGAGTACACCAGTGAACACATTGTTCACAACACCTAAAGGTTGCGAGCCTGCTAGTGTTCCAATGGATTGTCTAGAATAGTCCATGGTTGTCATACATACTCTTCTAGATGAAGGGGCCAACATTTGGGTAAAAGGCTTCTCACATCCACCTCTCACCCTCACCTCATGGTCTATATCACCTCTCAACTCATCATCCAACTCATATTTCATCTACCTATGTTTTACCCAACATATTTTGTAGATATAAATACATATACAGTTAAAATCATATAAAACTTGTATAAATCTTTCATACAACATAGATAGCAAGTGTACATATAATATGCATACATAGCACGTGGTTTATATAAAATACTTCACATCTATGTGTAATATGAACGGGACCATGCACTCACTTGAAAAGGTGGTTACTCGGTACTCAGACAACACTTGGTTTACTTAAAACAACTTCCTTGGACAAAACCGAGTATCATTACCACTAGAGTTTAGTCAAATTTTAACCGAGACTAATTAATAGTCTAGTTATTATTACAATTATATAAGCGTTAAACAATACTCTTCACCCACTATGTACAGATAGGGGCAATATATAAAACACCGGAGGGAAGGACCATTTTGGCATATAGCACTTCTGAAACCCAACAAACCTTTGCGGCCCTTTAAACCAGATTCCCCGTACCGTTAGTGGTTGAAAAGATATTATAACGACACTTATATAACTCATAATAATAGCCCATATACTCATTATAAGGTCCTAATAACATTAGTATATTAGAACATAAATTATACTAAATATAGGTTAGGCGTAGCTCACTTACAACGGGATTTTCTCAAAACTGGGCTCTGTCGAAACAGAGTTTCTGAGCGAAGGCTCTTCTGTTCGGAGTCGTCGGGCGCTCCAGGGCTTCCGCCTCGCGCTAGGGGATTCCCTAGGCTTTTTTTTGGGGGGGGGGGGTGGTTGGGGAGTTACAGAGAGCTTCTAGAGAGATAAAGAAGGGACTAAGGAGTGAGGAATGAGCTTCACCCGTAACCTCTATTTATAGGTTGCCTGGGGCGTCACCATGTTGTGGTGCGTCTCATCATGTCGTGGTGTTGCGTAGGCTTCAAGGTTTCGCCTGGTGCTAACACGTGGCATTGCACACAAGGTGGAAATCATCCGATTTTCAAAAATTCATAACTTTCGCATACGAGCTCCGTTTTCGATGTTCTTTATATCCACGCGTAGGTAAAAATAAGATCTACAACATTAATTTTGACTCCGTCAGCTAAATCTTGACCAATCTTAAATTTAACAGTACGAGGATATTATACTGTTAAATGTCCGCGTAAAATTCGTAACTCCTTCATACGGACGCCATTTTTGTCTGTATTTTTATCGTTGAGTTCCTATTAATGAGATCTTCAACTCTCATTTAAGTTGCGTAGGCCAAAAACTACTCAAACTAAAATTCAAGTTTCGGGTCGTGCATTGCTATGCCAAATCTTAGAAAATTCATAACTTCCTCATACGAAGTCAGATTTGGGTGTTCTTTTTATGGACGCTCTCGGTTTAACATATTCTAAGACTTTCATTTAGATTACTAAGGTTAAAAGTCGCTTTATCATAAATTCACTGTTTATGCTTCCTCGTGTCGTGCCGGTTTTGCCCTAAAACTTTGACGGTCCATAACTTCTTCGTTATACCTCGGATTTCGGCGTTCTTTATATATACGGAACCCTTGGGAAATATTCAACAACTTGGTTAAGATTATTCCTACAAAATAATCTTCCATCAACAAGTCATTTTTTGACACTCATTGTCTCTAAATTGACCAGCCCAGATATACGGGCGTTACAATTATCTCCCCCCTAGGATAATTATGTCCAGGAATCATCAACAAAACATGGATTATATAATGACTCCATACGTTATTTATTCATACTAGGTAATAACCGTTACTTCTATGTTGCTTCGAACAAGTATCTAACTCTTGGACTTCTTGACTGCAGGCGGTGCTCGATCTTGCAACCGCTCTTTACCTCATGTTAGACTTTCAATCATGGCCTTTATGTCACATTATCGATCCTTACTAGAGAATCCTTCTTATTCTTAATGCACTTAAGATAAGTCCTTTGATTTCCACTATAGATCGATGGGTCATGTTCTAATGACCTCTCATCGTATGTTGTAACGCTTAGACTCAGGTCTTTTAGAGTCAAATTCCAGAACAGACTATACCTTCCTTCATGTTCTAATGTGATACAATCACATTTCAACATGTAGCATTTCTAGCTACCAACTTCGTTAACAACGAGTGTGATCCTTCTATTAATCGATTTGATTCACTTCAATCTTCTGGCTTAAGTTAGAAGCTACATCAAACTTGGTTCTATGAACCACTTAACATACTCATCGGAGTCAGACTCAATTTGATTTGACCACTAGGGTCAGAATAAAAAATCATCTTCTTAGTCTTTACCGAAACAATGGTAACGACATACTTGAATAAAACAAATTCAGTTACTAGCTCCTTGGTAACCTTGTGACTTTCCCTGATCCATGTGTGAGTCCTGTGCTTCCGGTAGTATAGGCCTCTACTACCTTTCACACCTACTCATACTCGTCCCAAGTATTGTCTCGCAGTTTTCCAAGTTACTATCACAAAAACAATTTTAACACATACAAATGTGTCCAAATAATCATAAAATTTTCCCTAGACTCTACTAGCACTTCTTCCATGTGTATCTTCAATTATCCATTCCGCTTCTACTCGGTTGTCAGCCAATGGGATAACTTCATGGATTATACCAAAAATCTTTCTTTTTGCTAATCGAAAGTGTACTTCTCATGTACTAGACATATTATTTATTAGACGCATTCTAAAGGCAAGATATCAATCTTACGATATTTTTCGATAGGTATCATTCACTATCGTAATCCTTCTCATTTCCTCCATTTACTCAATTCACTACGAGTCTTTGCCATGATGTTCTGCACACCAAAGCAGGCGTTTGGTGTATCGAGACGAGAATATAGATAGAGGAAGATTTAGATGCATATTCCTCCTTATTACTCTGAAAAGTTACATGCTAGCTCTAACATCGTAATCAAACCTTTAGAAACCTGAGCACACAAAATTTCCAGATCCGGTCGGCAACAGACCATAGATCCGAACAAATAATAACATATAGCACCTAAAATCATTTTAGGCATCATTCCTAAAATAAACTAGTGCTTGTGTCTAAAATATACTAGAAACTAATCTCACAATCATCGCTTAGCATTCTAAGTTTAAATCTAGAAATCTTACAAATTCCTAGTTCGCTTAAACTAATGCTCTGATACCAACTGTGACATCCCAATTTTCATGGCTAGAAAAGACCGATTTTATTTATGCTTTATAAAAATTAAAGTAGGGGTGTTGAACGGGTAATTTTTTCGGGTTTCGGGTAATTCGGGTTTTTCATGTTAGAAAAATTACCCGTTACCCTACCCAAACTAAATTTGGGTAATTCGGGTATCGGGTCGGGTTTGGGTAATTCGGGTATTACCCGAAATATATAATTTTTTTTTGAGTTGCACTTGAAAATAAATTTAATGAAATAAATACATCGTGCTTTATTAGTCTTGTTTATATAAACAAAAGAGACATAAACGAGGTTACTCAAGCTTTGAACATTGGGATTTTTTAGTCAATAATACATGAGATATCAAGTAATTTTTTAACAACTTAATCTAATCTAATAAGATGTTAAAAAAACAAATACCTAAAGATCTTAATTTAAAAGTTTAAACTGTTTAAGATAAATGTAGCCATAAGTTTTGTCATGTTCTGAAATTTCGTCAAGATAATGAGTTTGTTAGTTGCAATAAAAACTATAATCTAGAAAACAATTAAGTTTTAAAGAACGTGATGATATATAAAAATTACTTTTAATATTGTTAGTGTTGTATTGTCATAATAAATATATTTATTTTTTACAATAATGATAGTTAGTTTAAGCGTGATCAAATACATGCTATATAGTACAAGCTCTACAAAAAAAAGAATTTTTAAAATAATTTGGGTAACTCGGGTATACCCGAAACCCAAAAAATGTACCCTTTACACGACCCGAAAAAAAATCGGGTAACCCGATCACCCGGAAAAATTTACCTGATACCCGAAAAAATCGGGTGGGTAATTCGGGTATCGGGTATTTTTGACAGGGCTACGTCGGATGAAGAAGTTATGAAATTTTAATGGATTTTCCTGTCCCGATCTGTTAAAAATAATAATATTAAAAATAAATTCAAAATTAGCTAACAGAGTCTAAACGAAAGTTGTAGAGTATAACCTCGCCTACTCGTGCATATAAAGAAAGTCGAAAACGGAGCTCGTATACAAATGTTATGAATTTTTGAAAATTAGAGAACTTAATCTGAGAAATTTCGCATGCATGGCTTGGAATCAACCACATAAAACCCTCGCATGCATGTTGCGTGTCCGATCTGATGAGTCATACGAAGGAAGGCCCAACCAAAATCCGTGGCATGTCACACTCGTGGCCTGTCCGAAGCGAGCCACGTCTTGCCTGCGAGCCTCCGACGCGTGCTGCTTCGCATGCGAGCCACGTGCCCCCTCCCTCCTTCGGATCCGAGCCTCCCCACCCTATATAAAAGGAGGTGCGAATCCTCCCGGTTTTGGTTGGATTTTTTCATACTTTTACACGTTAAACCTTCTTTCAAGCCACTTTTAAACCCCTGAATCCCTGAGAACCTACCTAACACTCGATGAACGTCCCGAAGTGTCTGAGGACCCCGAGAAACTTATCATTTTGGTTTGAAGCTCAACCCTCAGAAGGTGATGAAGTATTGAATCGAGTAATGAAAACAAAATCAGAATAAGAAGTATTAAGAACACAGAGAGTAAATATGATCTTGTTTTAGCCCATATTACGCTTCACGGTTACAGAAAGAAAATAGACAAGATAGACTTCCGAGTTCTTGTCTAACTCTAAGTAATATTCCCAATTTATAGGAAAAATGTAAAGCATACAAAAACTTACAAAGGCGTTGACTTCAAAGTTTCGACACAAAAAGCCTTTGTAAAATAACATTATATTTTGACACCTTACAACACAACTTTGACCCTTACAATCTCCCCCTTTGTAAGCAGTGTCGAAATCAGTTGATCAAAACTGGAGCAGCCATGTGTAATGTTCTTCGAATCTCAGCATACCAATTCATTACCTTCTTCAATTCAGCTTTATCTCCATCGTTGTTCTTCTTGCAACTATTGGTACGCACAATTAAGTTTGTATAATAAGCAGTCGTATATCTTTAAATATCACTTGTCTGGAAAAAGAACTTCGATGATTTTCCCTTCTTACTCTTCCCAGCAAAAACTATACCAAATGGCTTCAATAATATTTCACAATCCACGTACTTCTTCAATTAAGCTTCGCTCATTGACTTAATTTGAGGAACAATAACTTCTTTTCCCATTGACGCTGCCAACTCAACATCAGTCAATGCTAGACAATCATAGTAATTGTCTATAAAAAGTTTGATATGTCCTAACCCCAAATGTAACTCATCTTTTCTTGTATTTTGAAGTTTTGAAGCATCAATATCGTTGAGTATGTATGCAACTTGAATCATATCATTCAAGTTCATCAAAGGAAAATCAGCAATTGAAAAATCGAAAGGAACGTTGTTTGCTCTCACAACATGATATAAAAAAATTTGCAGCATGTTTTCGAAAAGTTCATATTTCGTTATGCTGAGAACTTGAACAATTTTCACCAAGGACCAAACCTCTTCTTGTTCCTTCCCCGACACTGCATGAAACCTTAGCTTCATGTGACTAAAATCATCTCTGTTCTTGAATCTGTCAACAATCTTATATTGAGTTGTGTGAAACATCATCTCATTGAAGGGAAAATCAAGTTGATTCATTTCTGAATTTTTGATGGCACAACTCTTCCTAGGCTTCTTTTCGAAATCATGCATTTCGTTGTATGCCACCCTTTCTTCAATATTTTCATTACTATGTAATTTTATGGGATCTCCTTTGTTCAGATGAGGAGGATCATCCTGTCAAAGTCTCAGAATGCTTTGGATCTGTCTATGTATATCCATCTTAGCCTCAACCTCTGCCTTCCTTTCTTCTTTAGATTTTCCAATAAGAACCTTTTCACCCCTATCTTGATTTTTTGGTATTTATTTTGGCTTCGAACTACTTCCTCCACCAGCTGTTGACCCAATTACAATGCCTTTGGTAATTGGCCTTGTAGTAACAATGGTTGAGATTAATAGATCATCTTTAGAAACTATTGGTTTTGATGTAGGAATGTGATTTGTAAACACCTTGCCAACAATTTTTGCTTCTTCACTCATAACACCAGATGCACCTTCTCCTTTACCAACATTCTCCTTTTCTCCCCCTTGCACCCCTGTAAGAATAGGCGGGGCATTCATTGGTAGGAGACTAACAAAATGAGATAATGAGACTAACTCCTTTCGAATTGTTTCTTCAAACAAACTAATTTTCTGAGTTAAAAACTCAGGAGTTAAAAGGGATGACGAACCAGACTTCGTGATAAGTTCCTTCAATTTTACTGATGATGTGATGAATCGAGTATGAAACAAATCAAAGTTAAACAAATGTAATTTGAACATGAGAAGTAAATATAATCTGGTTTTAGCTCTATTATGCTTTCAACTATTAGAAAGAGAATGTAGACAAGATGATACCAAAAACTTATCTAACTTTAAGTAATGTCCCTATTTATAGGAAACATGAAAGCACATAAAAAATTACAAGGACTAAACTGCTAAGCTTCGTACAAATATGCCTTGTAAAATAACATTAAGTCTTCGACATATTACAACAGGTCTTCAACCCTTACAATCTCCCCCTTTGTAATAATGTCGACCTTCTTCAATTCGTGAGTAACTGTATAGTATACAACATCACCCTTCGTATTTCCGTGTACCAAGAAATAATCCTCTTTAACTCTTTCTTGTTCCCTTCATTATTCTTCTTGCAGTTATTCATATGAACAATAAAGTTCGTATACTGGGATGTAGTGTACCTCTCTACTTCGCATGCCTAGAACAAAAATCTCTTGGCTTTCCCATTCTTATATTTCCCTGCGAAGACCAACCTAAATGGATTTAAGCAGATCTCCCCATCTTTATATTTTTTCAACTCAAATTGAGTATTCGTTGGTTCCATGGGAGCTTTCACTTCCAACCCCTTCACAGTAGCTAACTCCACATCAGTCAATGCCATGCATTCATAGTAGTTGTCTATGAATATCTTGATGTGAGCAAGCCCAAGACGAAAAACTTTTCGATCAGTTTCTCAAAGATACAAAGCATCTTTATCTTTCAAAAGCAATGCAACTTGTGTAAAATCATACGAGTTCATCAAAGGAAAATCAGCCACAGAGAAATTACATACTTAACCATTCGCCCTTGTAACATAGAAACGAAAATTATGCATCATGTTCTCAAAAAAAACATCGTTTTTAATACTGATCACCTTCTTTATTTTCACCAAAGACCAAATCTCTTCTGGAAGTTTCCCAAGAACAGCATGAAACCTAAGTTTCATGAAGGTGTAATCATCATCATTTCGAAAGATTATCCTTGAGATTCATGATAAAGCACCTACAACCAGACACACGAAATAATTTAACACTTTGTTTTCGGTTATTGATAATTTCATACGGATTGATATTGACACGTCGATGAATAAAAGAACGATTCTGAGTAAAACATGATGTTCACACCGCTTCGGCCCATAGATACTGAGGAAGATTCGCATTTGTCAACATTGTTCTGGCTGCTTCGCAAAGTGACCTATTTCTTCGTTCAACTACACCATTTTGCTGTGGTGTATATGGTGACGAAAAATTATGTGAAATTCCTTTCTCAATTAAGTACGAATCCAACATATTGTTTTTGAACTCAGAGCCATTATCACTTTTGATTTTTCGAACATTCTTTTTCAAACTCATTTCAATTTTCTTGATAAAATCAATCATTGTTTGAGCGACTTCATATTTTAACCTCAGAAAATACACCCAAGTGAATCGAGAAAAATCATCAATAATAACCAAAATGTACCAATTCTTGTTGAGAGTTTCAACAGTTGATGGTCCACAAAGGTCAATATGAAGAAGTTCCAACGGTTAGACAATTTTCCAATCTACCACAATTGGATGTCCTTTCCTATGCTGTTTCCTTTGTTCGCAAGCTGCACATAAGGTATCATTGTCAAATTTTAAAACCAGTAAGCCTCGAACAAGATCATTAATTACCAACTTATTTATATTTCGAAAATTTAAATGAGACAAACGACGATGCCACAACCAGCTAACATCAAATGTAGCTTTCGAAAGTAAACAAACTGAAGGATTCCCAACAATCGGTTTTAGATCAAGAGTAAACATATCGCCATATCATTTTGATTTCAGCAACATTTCGTTCATTTCAATCTTTGTTATGATACTCCCTTCTTCGTTAAATACAACTTGATTGCCAGTGCCCACAACGAGTTGTGGAACACTTATCAAATTATGTTGAAGACCTTCAACATAAGCAACACGATTTACAGTAAATTGTCCAGTCGTTACTTTTCCGTAGCCTTTCACTTGACATTTGTGATTGTTTCCAAACTTCACAACACCTGCATTTTCCATGCTTCGAAAATCTTTTAAATTTTCCTTTCGTCCAGTCATGTGACGTGAGCAACCACTATTGATATACCATTCTCATCATATTACTCATCACATAGCACCTATGATCAATGAAAGAATTTAGGTACCCAAGGCTGCTTGGGTCCTTGGAAATTAGCTTTAAAACAGAATGAAATGCAGAACTTTTAACCCAATCACAAACTTTAGTTTTGAAACTATCAATTAAGTCCACGTCACAAGGTAAAGGAACCGAAACATAAGTTTTTGTTAGTTTGGGATTGGCACTGACGTGTACCTTCGTCTTCTTATTTTGTGTATGAACATTCTTTTCTTTCGAAACCGGTTGCCAAGTTTTTAATAAAACATTCGAATCTTTTAAAGATGAGCTTTCTGTTGACGAATTGTTCACATACTTCTCATAAGCTTCTTGAATTTATTGTTGAGAGTATTTCCTTGATTGATACATTCGTCATTTTCCTTCAAGCCAATGATCACGAGACAATCCTTTTGTGTACGAGACTTTTAAGGTTTGTTTCACTGAAGGATTTGGAAAATTCGGTTTTTGTGGAATGAAATCAACATTTGATTTTGGACGAAATTTTTGAGCATATCGACTATGAACCTTGTTTTCTTCATTTGTATTTTGAGAAAATCGACTTTGAAATTGTCTTGGTATCAAGTTCTGATTTTGAGAAAATCTTTGTTGTGGATGATACGAATATGTATTTCCAAGATTTGATTTTGAAATTTGGAAAATATTTGTTGTGGATGAGAAAATGATGAGTTTTGTGTTTTCAAAAATGTTGTTTGAGTCTTTAATTCAGAATTTGATTCCGTTGTTTGAGTGGGATTTTTCTTTGTCTGATGATATAGATGAAGACTTGGTCTTAACAGATTCAGTCTTTGTGTTATGAGACGTTTTCAATGTCAAACTGTTTTGTTTCTTTCGAGAATCAACAGTTTGCCAGAAAATCTTCTTTCGTGCTTGTCTTTTTGAAATTTCATTTTGTTTTAAAAACTTGTCAATTTGTTCTTTGAATTCTTTTGAATTGATCTTGACAACACTTTCTTTTTGCACAACAACCACTTTTGTATCTTCTTTCACAACTGTAGATTTTTCAACCCATTTGTGTTGTGATTTTTGTCTTTGAAAAACATACGAATTTGTTGTCAGATTATTTTCGACGTTGCTTTGATTGGCAAAGAATCCTTAGTCTGTTGTTTTCTTGTTGTCTTCTTCAATTAATTTCTTGAACTCCATCAGAGCATTTGAAATTTGGATACACTACAATGTTCGTTTCCAGAAAATGAGCACCTTGTTCTAACAACACTTTGTCGAACTTTTATGTATCCCCGTACACTTGATCAACGACTATTCGTGGAATCTCAGTGTCTTTCGAATCTTTTTTAGATGAGACCTTTTTGTGCAAATTGTCTTCATCATTTTCATCATCACTGCTATCCGTTTGACTATCTCGGATATCCATAAAATCAGAATCACAAACTTTCAAAGTTGAAGGTTTGTCAGTGTCAATATTAACCATCAAATCCTAAACCTTTTCTTTTCCTTTAGATTTTGATGCAACATTGATGACAGACAACTGAGAACAATCAACATCCTCAATATCACTAATTTCGCTATTATTGTCAAAGTTATCTTTAATATCGGAAAAATTAGATTGAGAATCAGATGTTGAATTCTCAGTCTTTTTCAAAATTTTGATTTGTTCTGATTTAGTCAAAGTATCATTCACAATGTTAACTAATTCATTCGAATCCAAACATTCATCAATTTTGACAATTCCATAAGCATATCTATCATCAGGAATTTTGTGAAACTCGAAAATATTTGTCTCACAATCATACGAAATATTATCAACCTTCTCTCTCTCATATACTAGAAAAGGTAATAATTTCCTATGTTGCTCCTTGCTAATTTCACATGAATGATGCACTCCAGTCAATTTTCCATATAGACGTTTAGCAGAGTTACAGTATATATTTCGTTGAGCTAATAAGAGTTTTACATCACTAGACAACGAATCCACATCACATATAATGTTTGTAATCTGCAGTTCTCAACATTCTATCTTGGCAATTTTCGAATCTAACTTCTTCTGAGTCTCTAACAATTGATTGCTTAATTTCTTAGCTTCATTGGTAGCAGAAACAACCAAAGTATCAAAATAAGCAACAGTATCATCGGAAGCAACAATTTTAGAATCATATGCACTTAAAGGAATATTAAAAGATTGAAGAATATTACGTACCTTAGTTATCATTGGAGACTTGTCAGCAGATTTTGACACGAAGCATCGACCCGTCACCTATTCGTCCGAATCTTCCTCTAGCTTCGCATACATGGAACCATGCGAAGGATTACGTATTTCTTCATCATCTGATCCCGAAGTCAAGATTTGATAAGTGCCATCTTCCTCCTCTTCACCTTTAGGCACCAAAGATAAATTCTTCGCCTTAGTCCTCACTTAATCCAGCTTCTCATCATAATACGCTTCGTCTTTCACTTTGTTCTTTCTTTCATCCTTCTTACGAAGCATGCAATCATTTGCTATATGATTGGCTCCGTTGCAATAGTGGCAATCAATACCCGAATCTCCTTTCAGTTTCTTCTCTTTCTTCTCCTCAGCAACCATCAATCTTCTCAAGCTGCTTCTTCTCCTCTCCAACAATTTTGTTCACGAAACTTCCTTTTCCCTCACTTTGCTTCACCTTTGGATTGAACGGTTTCTTGAAAAACTTTTTGACTCTGTTGTTCGAGTAAAAGGCTATTGCCTCATCATCTGAATTCATGATAACCCCTCTTCATCATCAGAATCACCTTTTTCGACTGCTTCCTTTTCAGACACTTTAGAGACAAGAGCTAATGGACCTCCCAGACTAAGCTTCGACTCTTCAACCATTTTGTTCACTTCACTTTCATGAGTTTTCAGTTGATTGTACAAATCATTTAGAGAAGATGTGTCGAAACTCTGTTGATTTTTCGCCATCATGCTAACACTCCTCCATTCTTTACGGAGTCCCATAACAAAGGTGAGATTGAATTCCATAGAAAACCTCGTGATTCCATAATGATTGCATTTGCAGATCAACTCATTCAGCCTATCATAGTAACTTTCAATCGTCTCACCATCTTTTTGATTGAAATCCATCAATTCAATCAAACAATGGTTTACTAAATTGATTTTGTCTTCTTGCTTCCCTGAAACTTTTCTTTGAGACTATTCCAGATTTCTTTTGCATTTGTACAACTTATGATATAGTTATACACAACTGTAGGCAATGCACCTCGTAACTCTCTCATGCATCTTTTCTCCAGTTTCTTCAATCGATCAGATTGAACTTCAACACTTGATGTTCCAGATGATGATCCAATTGGTTGAACATTTTTCGGAGGAGTATTATTCCCAGAGATACATGACCAGAGATCTTCATTGAATCCATTCAAGTAATCTTGCATACGATCAGCCCATTGATCATAGTATTCCAGAATAAGCATAGGAATCTTAGTTGAAGATCCTAGCATATGAGAGAATGAAGTTATTGAGTTGAGATTGAAGTTAGTCATTGATGTACGGATGAAAAGCTTTTAGACATTTTGAAAAATCAAAGAGAATTTGAAAGCAAATTGCTGAATTGAACAGAGATATCAAGTAGAACACTCGATTCAACAAATCAGCTGCAGAATCGAATCACAACTGAAGATCTAGAATGCTTTTTCACTTCAAAAGGTGCGGAAACTTTTTGAACCAGAAATTTGATTCAAAAACCTTTTGAATTAGAGTGAAAATCAGATCACAGATTATGATTCCTGCTTTGATACCAATTGATATGTGATGAATCAAGTATGAAACAAATAAGAGTTAAACAATTGTAATTTGAACACGAGAAGTAAATATAATCTGGTTTTAGCTCTATTATGCTTTCAACTGTTACAGAGAGAATGCAGACAAGATGATACCAAAAACTTATCTAACTCTAAGTAATGTCCCTATTTATAGGAAATATGAAAGCACACAAAAAATTACAAGGACTAAACTTCTAAGCTTAGTATAAATATGCCTTGTAAAATAACATTAAGTCTTCAACATGTTACAACAGGTCTTCGACCCTTAGAATGACAAGCGTGGTAGCAAGTTTACCAAAGCATGTATTATCAGCAGTTACCTTCTCTTCAAACTTATGAACAAAAGATTGATGTTTATGCACAAATATAGTAACTCCAACAGAAATTATATCAATCTTCTCAAGTATTGAAGAATACTTTTTATCCAACTCACTGAGCTCTTTGGACACTTCAACCTTGAGTTCTTCAAGCTTTTGATTCACATTTTCACGAACTGTTTTAACATCTTGTACAAAAAGAACATGACGTTCTTTCACAAAACGTTTGAGATCCCTGAGTTCTTCATTCAAAGCCGAAGACTGTGACTTCACTCTTAACTCATTATTTTTATCATTACCATCCACCTTGTATTGATTTCGAGATTTTAACTCTTGAATCAAGCCATTCACATTGTTGAATAAACGGATTTATTGTGCTTTGAGAATCACATCAAGTTTGATACTCAAAAAAGAATTCCTACCCCTTGCATCAGCTTGAGATTGTAGAATTGAATTAAGCTTTTTGTTTAGAATCTTGAATTGCCTCCTGGACATCACATATGATCTAGGATATCTTCTTCTTCTTGATCAAATTAAATATCAGCAAAAGAACCTCGAAAGCCTCCATCATCAATATTAGTATCATTAACAGGCTTAGGAGGATCATTGGATTGTTATGAGAAAAGTGAAGTAAAGGTTTCATTGATAACATGATCAAAGGTTGGTGAATTGGTAGTTGGAACAACAGGAATGATATATGGTGGTAATGAAACAGAGGTATTGATGGTAGAGGTTTCGTGAATACCTTGAATCGAAACTGGAGGTTCTGTGTTCAAATCTCCTTTACCCATGTTGATATTTAGATCCATATCAGATACGTGTTTAGGGATGCCTGAGGTTCGAACCTCCTCATTAGATGACTTGTTTAATGAATCCTCAGGTGGTATGACCGGGGTCTTCTCAGGATTCGAAATTTTCTTTGAAAGATCAACCTTTGAAGTTTCAGGAACTTTTTCTTCTTCTGAGGATGCATTTTGAAGAATGAACTTTAGCTTCTTGATTTTCTTTGAAATGTGTTTTGCCATATCTTCAGCCCTTCATTTCTTTGATTAAGGAGAAATTGGTGCTTGGACTTCACGAATCACAACCCATTTTTGTGTTACATGAGGCTTGCAAGTCATACATGGAGAAAAACTTGAAGATCTTTCAGGAGACTTTCGTGAACCATAAGCTTTCTTCTTGATTCGCCTAAACACACCAGATTTTGAAGGAATTATTTCTTTAACAGGTTCAACTACCTCAGTCTCAACAGGCTTAGTAACTGTCGTCGAAACTTGCTCCACTACCTTAGGTTGATTTTTTGGAGAAACTTTTGTTTCTTGAACAAATTTCTCAGGAATAGATTTTTCACCCTTCTTTGATCTATGTGACTTCTTTGAAGAACCCTCATCCGTTTTGGTCAACATAGCACCAGTTTCATCATTCGGACTAATGGTAAGTAAATACGCCATTAACAATGAATTGGTGGGATCAACTAGCTTTAAAATTGCGTCTGGAATCCTTGCAATGTTAGGAAACACTTCTGCATCATCTTCAATGGTCCTTGGAAAATTATATTTCAAAAATTCAGCCTTTGGTTCATCAATAGGTACCAAAATGCCTTCCTTTCATAAATGTATCGAAGAATCAAACTCCAATACCTTGCACAAGAAACCCCTTGAACAACAATGATGTTTTTGATGGGTTTTGAGCATTCTAACACTTCCTAAGTGTACATGCAACCCTAATAACCTTGGATCTATGTTTGTCTAATTATCATGCAAAGTTGAATTCCAAGGTTATATTCCTATCTAGCATACATGGGGAACAATTTTTAACTTGAATGAAAGATAGAATAACTTACCTTGTTGTTGCTTATGTTCCTTGAAACCTTGTGAGCCTAGCACCCCAAGTGTGATGCCTCAAATGCTTCACACAACACCAAATGCTCTTGGAAAGACTTTTGAGAGAATACACACTTCTTGAAATCGGCCTAGCCCTCTTGTTTCATATGTGTAGCCGATTTTGGTGGAGAATGGGATTCTTATATAGTGTTGACACATCTAGGGTTACATCATGTAAACCCTAATGTGTCATGACTCTTCATTTCCTTGACCCATGGGTATGGAGCATCCATGGAGCATCCTATGGGTGGAACCCAACTTGATAATCCATGGAGCCTCTTAGCCCACTATACAAGATATGAATGATTTACATAATCAACCCATATATTTAATTAGTTATCTTTTGATCACTTAATTAATTCTAAATAAATTCTTTGATCAAAATAATCAAATAATATTCTTAATATTTTAGAACTTATAATATATTAATAATCTCCAAGTGTTATTTCTCTCATTTAGTCTATCCAATTGCATGGTGCCATGCAACCCAAATGGACCATGTCGGGTCGGGTCAAGTACTGACCAGAAATAGTTATGGACTTAGACACCTTATCCAACAGTCTCCCACTTGAATAAGTCTAATAACTATAACTCCAGTACTTCAGGAACTGACCGGCAATCGTAGCTCTTTCAAGGTCTCTTGGAACTGAGAAGATGTTGATACGCCATTTAAGATAAGTGATCATATAATCCTCTGTTCTAGATATCAGCCAGACAAATACATGGAAAAATGTCTTACTTATTGTCTAGCAGTTTGTTTCCCGATTTCCAATTTGTTTGACAAAGAACTTAATTGAACACATCAACTTAGTTCTGACCGGGCCCGGTACATAGGTCAAAACAAAATCATCGAGGGGCCCAGATATCAGCTTCTAATCCAAGAAGGAACAGATAAACTTCGACTCCTATGTTTGTTCTACCACTCATTGAATTATACACAAAAGCACGTTTTATAACATCGAGTTACCAATGCGTTTTCGTACAATCAATGCATAATCAACTTGTAAGTAACAAATCATATCTCTAGGTTTGAAGACTTATATGATATTACCGTCTCACGATCACTCGAGATAAATTCCATGAAGTGATTTCAGTGAGCGTGGGTTGAGTCCAATGCTCAGAACTTATGAGCACTCATGATTGTTGTAGCCTTGTCCAACACCGTAGACCTCTGCAACCAATCATGACAGTCTTGATTCATACCTACTTTCGACATATGACCGACTGTGGAGGTTTGAATAATATGTTATACCAAACAAAATTATTCTGGAAGTCAAAACATGCAAAAGAAATATAGTAAATGATCGACAAGAGATAGCAACACTTTACTCATAAATAAAACACCTTTTATTCATCATCTAATGTCAATTACACTTTACAAATTTCTAGGTTATCTAACTACTAAATCTAATATCATCCTTCAGCCCTATGCTCTGAGCATGCTGGAGATGCTTAACCCGAGTCAGTCCCTTCGTGAGGGGATCTGCTGGGTTCTCATCCGATGATACCCTCTTTGCCACGAGGAGTCCTTCTTCTATCCGATGTCTGATAAAATGGTATTTTCTGTCAATGTGTCTGGATCTCTCGTGATCCCTTGGTTCCTTGGCTAAGGCAACAGCGCTTTCACTATCACAGAAAATTTCCATTGGCTCTTTAATAGCTAGTACAACTCCAAGGTCTCCAATGAAGTTCTTCAACCATATCGCCTCTTTTGCCGCCTCGCTAGCTGCAATATACTCTGATTCACAAGTTGAATCAGCCACTGTCTCTTGCTTGTAACTCTTCCAAGAAATTGCTCCTCCATTTAGGGTAAAGACCCAGCCCGACTGAGAGCGGAAATTATCCCTATCAGTTTGGAAGCTAGCATCACTATACCCTACAACTCTCAAGTCATCACACCCACCGAGGGTAAGGACACAGTCCTTAGTCCTCCATAGGTACTTGAGGATATTCTTTACAACAGTCCAGTGTGCCTTGCCAGGGTTCCCCTGGTACCTGCTAACCATGCTCAGTGCAAAGGCTACATCAGGTCGAGTACACGTCATTGCATACATGATCGATCCTACAGCCGAAGCATAAGGTATTCGACTCATTTCTGCTATCTCAGCTTCAGTGCTAGGGCTTTGTGTCTTACTCAATCTGGCGTTACTCTGGATGGGTAACTCTCCTTTCTTGGAGTCCTGCATGCTGAATCTCTTCAGCACCTTATCCAAGTAGCTACTCTGACTAAGTCCAATTAGTCTTTTACTCCGATCTCTCAAGATCCTTATCCCTAGAATATAGGCAGCTTCTCCTAGGTCCTTCATAGAGAAACACTTCCCAAGCCAGGACTTGACTTCCTGCAGAGTTGGGATGTCATTTCCTATGAGTAGTATGTCATCCACATACAATACCAAAAAGCTAACTATACTCCCACTAGCCTTGACATACACGCAAGACTCATCTTCACTCCTAGAAAAGCCAAATTCCTTGACCTTTTCATCAAAGCAAAGATTCCATCTGCGAGGTGCTTGCTTCAATCCATAAATGGATTTCTCAAGCTTACACACTCTATTAGGGTACTCATTGCTGACAAAACCCTCTGGCTGACTCATGTAAACATCTTCAGCCAACTTTCCATTAAGAAAAGCGGTTTTGACATCCATTTGCCATATTTCATAGTCATGAAATGCAGCTATGGCTAACAAAACCCTAATAGACTTAATCTTGGCTACTGGAGAAAAGGTCTCATCATAGTCCACTCCAGGAATTTGAGAGAAGCCCTTTGCAACCAGTCGAGCCTTATAAGTGTGTACTTTACCATCCATGTCGGTCTTCTTCTTGAAGATCCATTTTCACCCTACTGTCTTTCGACCTGGTACATTCTCAACCAAGTTCCAAACTTAATTGTCATACATGGACTGTATTTCGCCATCCATTGCCTCTTTCCACTTGGCTGACTCAGGGCCTGCCATGGCTTCCACGTAACTGTTAGGTTCATCCAGACCTATCAGTGTCTCATCACTGATAAGTGTATCACCTTCTGCAGTAATGTGGAATCCATATTAATGCTCAGTAGCATTCCTAACCCTTGTGGACCGCCTCAGAGGTACAGACTTGTCAATTGGCTCAACAGGAGTTTCCTCCTCAAGTTGAGTGCTAGGGTTTGAAGTTCCTTCACCGCTTGATTCTTGAATTTCTTCAAGATCAACTTGCCTCCCACTGTTTCTTTGGCTTATGAACTCTCTCTCTCTAAAGAAAGCCCTCCTAGCTACAAAGACCACATTTTCACTAGGTCTGTAGAAGAGGTAACCAAAGGATTGCTGTGGGTAGCCGATGAAAATACACCTCTCGCTTCGAGGTTCAAGCTTATCATGAGTCTCGCGTCTCACGAAAGCCTCGAAACCCCAAATCTTGATGTGGTCTAGTTTAGGCACTTTACCAGTCCACATCTCGTGAGGAGTTTTGGCAACTTTCTTTGTAGGGACTAGATTAAGGATATGGGCGACAGTCTCTAAGGCATACCCCCAAAATGAGATTGCTAGCGAAGCTCGACTCATCATGGAACGAACCATATCTAACAAGGTTCGATTACGCCTCTCAGCCACACCATTCAACTATGGTGTCCGGGGAGGTGTCAATTGTGAGAATATCCCACATTCCCTTAGATAGTCAAGGCACTCTGAACTAAGATACTCACCACCACGATCGGATCGAAGCATCTTACTGTTCCTGCCCAATTGATTCTCAACTTCCTGTTTAAATTCCTTAAACCTTCCGAAAGTCTCTGACTTATGCTTGATCAAGTAGACATATCCATATCTACTGTAATCATCAGTAAAAGTCACATAATAACGATTAGCATCCCTTGTGGCATGTTTGAATGGTCCACACACATCCGTGTGTACAAGGTCCAACAAACCTTCACCCCTCTCACACGAGCCTGTGAAAGGTGACTTTGTCATTTTTCCAAGTAAGCATGATTCACAACTATCATCTGACTTTAGGTCAAATGACTCCAAGACTCCATCCTTTTGGAGTTGGCCTATGCGTTTCTTGCTTATATGTCCAAGACGACAATGCCATAATGATGCTTTATCCAAGTTATTATTAACAGAATCAATACACAATACATTATTTCCTAAGTTATCAACCACATATACTGTTTCATACACGCCATCACAAGGTAATGCTTTAAAATAAAGAACATTATTAAAGAAAGCATTAATCGAACCAACTTCATTATCAAATGAAAAGGTGAAACCTTGTTTATACAATGCATGAAAGGAAATAATATTTCTTGCCATTTCTGGTGAATAACAACACTTATTCAAATCTAAACTAAACCCACTACTTAGCGATAAAGTATAAACTCCAATCTTGGTGACAGGTAAAGCTTTCATCTTCCCCATGATTAGGTTTATTCTTCCTTGCTCCACATTCTCACTTCTTCTTAGTCCCTGCAAGTCACAACAAATATGAATACCACAACCAGTATCAAGGACCCAAGATTTAGAATGGGGTGAGTTATTAGAAATGATAGTGTAAATACCTGCATGGTTGGGTTTAACTTTCCCATCCTTCACATCTTGCTGGTATTTTGGGCAGTTCCGCTTCCAATGTGATTTTTCATGGCAATAGAAGCATTCAGCCTCTTTTGGGTCAGAAGAAGGAGTGATGAAACCTTTCTTGGTTCCACTTGAAGGAGAGCCATCAAGGGTCCGAGCCTTGGCACCCTTTGAAGAGCTCTTTCTCTTCTTCCCTCGACTTTTCCCGATTGCCAAAACCGGAGTAGAGTTTGGCATAGGAGTGTTAACAACCGACTTCCCCTTAAGACCTGTTTCTGCGGTCTTGAGAAGTCCCTGAAGTTTGCTGAGTGTGACCTCTTCCTTATTCATGTGATATGTCATGCGGAATTGATCATAGCACGATGGTAAGGAGTGCAAAATGATATCTATTGCAAGCTCCTCAGGGAAGTTCACATTAAGCTTCAACAATCGATCCACATACCTTTGCATTTTCTGCGTGTGGCTCGTGACGGATTCCCCGTCCTTCATCATGGTTGTTATCATAGAGCAGATGATTTCATACCTCTCTTGTCGTGCACTTTGATGGTATCTTTCCATCAGATCTTGGTGCATTTCATAAGGGTAGAAATCCTCATAGGACTTTTGGAGTTCTGCTGTCATCGTGGCCATCATGATGCATGCCACTTTGGTAGCATCCCTTTCATGTGCCTGAAAGTCAGCGATCTCCTGGGGAGTTGCAGTGGTCTCATCAATCTCCTTAAGCTCCTTGTCAAGGACATATTCTTTGTCCTCGTAGCGGGTAATCATCATGATGTTTCTGATCCACTCATTGAAGTTGGATCCATCAAAAGTGACTTTCCCACACAAGTTCATAAGAGTAAAGGAGCCATTAGGATTAGAGCCAGAAGCAGCATTGTTTGAAGACATCTGAAGGAAGAGGACAAGATAAGTTTAGATATTAAGAGAGTCCTTAATAAAACACCCAAATGTAATATTAAGGCTAGGATCCAATCACAATATATTATAACTTAGAAGAGGCATGCCGTAATCCAAGCTATAACATATTTGAAAGGTAGGTGAATGACGATTCACCAATTTCCACCATGAAAACCAAAATATTAAATATTAGGTTTTTTATTGGTTCTTAGAAATTCCTAGATTCTTTGAGATTCAATGAACTTTTCAAAGGCATGTTTCAATCTCGAGTGTGCCCTCCAAGTTTTGTGACTAATATACCGAGGATCACAAAACGAGGTGTGAAGTAACCATGCAAATCACTTGGTACCCTTAAAGTTTATCACTCAATCGATGTGCCGGTAAACCACACACGCTCCACCGATACTATAATAAACCTTAAGTCACCCTTTACCTACCTTGTTAAGTCCAAGTTAGTGTGCCGGTTAACCACATACGCTCCACCAACGACTTAAACAAAGTGTAAAGTGTAATTTCATGGATTAACACCTTATTCACATTTTTCCTAAAGTAACAAAGATTGGGAATTTAATAAAACATTTAGTTACTTTATAATATTCATCATACTTTTAATGAGAATTTATAAGTCCTTGTCTTACCCGTTCGGCTAACGACCCTCCACCAGTCAAGCGAGCGGTGGGTGAGAGTGGATACCCATTAAGTTGCCATTTTATAGGCAACAACCTTATACCCACCTTATAGACCGGCTTCGTGAATGAGTCGTACTAGCGGTAAGACGACTTTAATCTTATACATATATATATTATTAACTTATAATATTATAAGTATAAATGTAGAATTTTAACTTTTTAAAATTCTAAGGGTTGGAACTAAAGTTTTAGCATGACTTTACTTGTTCCAAAACTTGAGGGCAAGTTTTGTAAACTTTCAAAACTTTTCATTTCATGTAACCTATGATCAAGAATTAAACTACCACATAGGTTACAAATAATTCCTATGATCATCTAAACATCATCAGATCAAGAACATGAACATGAACACTTTTCAAGAATCAAAATTACACTTAAAAACTTTGTAATTTTGATAACTAGTTGTTGTAAATGGATTAGCAAGGACATTACACCATCTAAAACAAGTTTTCAAGTACCAAAACAGTTTAGGGTAATGTTTCTAGTCCATTTCCAGCAACTAAAGTCGAAAATCTGCACGCTGTGGCTCTTACTCGCTGAGTGCATGAGCTACTCGGCGAGTAGGTTGAAGATACAAGTGAACTCGGCGAGTCTCCCCATGGACTCGGCGAGTTCATCAGGCAGACAGCAAGTTTTTCAACTTGTTTGAACTTTTAAGCACAAATAACAAACAAACAAGCCTAGGCTCTGATACCATTGATGGGTTTTGAGCATTCTAACACTTCCTAAGTGTACATGCAACCCTAATAACCTTGGATCTATGTTTGTCTAATTATCATGAAAAGTTGAATTCCAAGGTTATATTCCTATCTAGCATACATGGGGAACAATTTTTAACTTGAATGAAAGATAGAATAACTTACCTTGTTGTTCCTTATGTTCCTTGAAACCTTGTGAGCTTAGCACCCCAAGTGTGAGGCCTCAAATGCTTCACACAACACCAAATGCTCTTGGAAAGACTTTTGAGAGAATACACACTTCTTGAAATTGGCCTAGCCCTCTTGTTTCATATGTGTAGCCGATTTTGGTGGAGAATGGGATTCTTATATAGTGTTGACACATCTAGGGTTACACCATGTAAACCCTAATGTGTCATAACTCTTCATTTCCATGACCCATGGGTTTGTAACTCCCATGGAGCATCCATGGAGCATCCTATGGGTGGAACCCAACTTGATAATCCATGGAGCCTCTTAGCCCACTATAAAGGATATGAATGATTTACATAATCAACCCATATATTTAATTAGTTATCTTTTGATCACTTAATTAATTCTAAATTAATTCTTTGATCAAACTAATCAAATAATATTATTAATATATCAGAACTTATAATATATTAATAATCTCCAAGTGTTATTTCTCTCATTTAGTCTATCCAATTGCATGGTGCCATGCAACCCAAATGGACCATGCCAGGTCGGGTCAAGTACTGACCAGAAATAGTTATGGACTTAGACACCTTAACCAACAGTTTTCCACACTTTTCAGAAATTCTTTCCACATCTGAGTTGAGTAGACTACCACAAGATCATAGTAGAGACTAGCAACCACTACATACCCTTCCATCCTTCCTTTATCCAAGCCAACACTCCGACCAGTCAAGCATCCAATAAAAAGGCCTAATAGAAAATTCCAAATACTAGGAAGGCTTGATTTATTGAACTCGCTTATCTTGGTAAGTGGGGGTTGATGACTCATCTCATTGAACATGTGGATAACTTGGGTATTCATAAGGTTTTAGTAAGGTGGAGAATTAGGGATTTTAAGAATCTAGCAAAACAGATTCTTGGAAAGACGAATCTTCTTGTCATTCACCAAATTTAAAGTAATCACATCTATAGCCTTGGTGTAAGTTGTAGCAGATCATGCTAGTGAAAGCCAAGATATTGGAACACCAAATGAACTCAACATTTCAGTAGATAAAACAAAGTGTTTTAAAGCAACGATCAACATCTTCAGTTCTTCAGGGTACACATAAACATCACCATCAACTTGATAGTTTGTACTCTGAATCTTCATTATGGGTTGCGAAGATATATCTTCAGTAGTGTTGGATTGATGCTCAGCCATTGCAAAGAAGTGTTCTTGAAAAATTGATGAACAAAGAGAAATTAGGCACAGATCGTCTGTAAGCGTAATATTGGAATGAAGAACCAACTGCGCTTTATATATGTATCGCCATTTTGAATTTCAAACACTTTCAATTTATTAAGGTGACATGTGGTCCTTGATCATTGCAACATGAAATACATCATGCTTGAAAAAGTGGGCACGTTATCCGATAATCACGCATGGTTACCAAACCGTTACTTCAATTGTCTTTTCGAAAGGACACTTTCGTAAGAACCAAAACCGTCGAAATTAAGGTTGGGCTCTTTCATTTTTGGGATTTAAAACAAATTCATGTAACAGCCCGGATTCCCAGGTATTATTCATTTATTTATTTTTGGTAATTTGTGAGGAGACTCGGCGAGTTGGAGCCTAGGCTCGCCGAGTATGATCGTGGATTTGGACGCGGGTTCGCGTCCGGACTCGGCGAGTCCAAGAGTGGACTCGGCGACTCCACGCTGTTTAATGAAACCCTAATTTCCCATCCCTGCGCCCTATTTAAAGGACCTTAGAACCCTTCATTGCGACTACCTTCGACCTTGAGAGCACCAAAGCATCTGAGAGTCCTTGTGAGTGAGAAAAGAGGCCATTATTCACCATCCTTGTGTGTGTTAGCAAGAAGGGAAGAGGAAGGCCAAACTAGGAGAGTTGGGGAGCTTGGATCTACTTCCATTTCGGCAGAGGAATCTATTTGAGGTAATATTCAGAGCTTATTCTCGTGTTTTTATTGATATGGTCAAATCTAGGGTTTCTTCATGCCTTGTTTACCTTGTAATTGGAGTGTGAGAGGTCCCATGCGGAATTGGTACCTAGATCGGGACCTTAGTAGGTCCAGAGAATCCCAAATGCTCTGCTTTATGCCTATCCTTTTGAGTTAGGGACTTAGGTTACCATTTTAGATGTCATTTCACCAAAAGAAGCCTTGTAGGCGTCGCATGGTAGCCAAGATAGTGACTTTACGTGATGAATGAACTTGGAAGGACTGGATCTATGAGTCATTGGGATGGATCTGACCTCAGGAGCGAGTTTGAGTTGATGATTGTCCTTAACCACTCAGCGAGTGGTCTTGCCGAGTTAAGGGGTTGACTCAGTGAGTCAGAGAGGGTTTTCGAGTGGACTGAGTCAAGCTGGAACTCGCCGAGTTGTTCTTGAGACTCGGCGAGTTGAGTCGTGGTGACCCCGCGATTCATGCCAGGTGGAACTCGTCAAGTCAAGGAAGTACTCGACGTGTCAAGAGAGGATCCTAGGGAGTCAGTGAACATGTATAGACTCGCCGAGTCGCTCTAGTGCACTCGCCGAGTCCGGTCAAAGTTGACCGTTGACCGTTGACCAGAGTTGACCAGTGTTGAGTTGATAGGGTAGTCAACCTTAGTTGTAAAAGTGTTAATTAGAGATATATGGTGTTATAGGAGGATTATAGCTCGGAGGATCGAGCGCGAGTGATTTCCGGGATTTGCGAGTTATCGAGATACGTGAGGTGAGTCTTCTCACTATACTTTACCTTGAGTAGGTAATTAGAGTTATGTGACAGAGTATTTGTATGCTATATGTATGTTATGTGTTGTACTGCATTATTTCTATGTGATTTATGTTGTGCATGTTTATAGAGTTGGAGCCGGAAGGTTCCCAGAGTTAGAACCAGAGGGTTCACAGAGTAGGGTCTACGGGCCCACAGAGTTATAGCCTCGAGTGGCTAATACGTGTTATGTGTCGTATTTTAGGGAACTCACTAAGCTTTGTGCTTACAGTGTTGGTGTTATTTGTTTCAGGTACTAGTGATGACCGTGGGAAGGCGTCGGCTTGATCAGTACACACACGTGGGATTTTTATGTTATGTGATCTTGGGATTCTTTGTATGACATGGATTGGAGTTTCAAACATTGATGTTTTTATGAAAATTAAATGAATATGCTTTTATATTATGCGAAAAATTATTTTGAAATTCATGGTGTTACAAGTTGGTATCCGAGCCTTGGTTTGAGGGATTCGAGTACACCTTCGGGCGTATTTGAACTCAAACTGAGGATTTGAGAAGTATTTTCAAAAAGAATAGAAGATTTTTTTGGAAGAACGCAGAGCAGAGTTGTGTGTACGATCAGTCCGCGCTCGAACGGTGATTTCCCAAAATACCCTCATGTTATGCGATATTGATATTGATATGATGTATTCTCATGCTAGAGTAGGCTAGGTACTCCTATTAGGACTAGAGTGGCCTGATTTGTGATGCCTTAGCCTAGGGAGAGGTGAGCTGCTATGAGATGCTTGAGAGTGAGTAGGTAGCAGCGAGGGGCTTATGAGAGATTTGTTAGAGAGTGGATTGTGCATGACAGAGTACTTGGAATTTGGGATCCGAAGAGGAGGACTTGGGGTGTATTCTGATCCGGTGCAGACAGTAGTATTGGGCCCGTACTACTGAAAACACCGGAGCGGTGTACAGCCCAAGTAGGAATCTTTGGAATACTAAGGATCAAGGAGGTATGAGTTGTCGAGTGTGAGTATGCTCGAATGGATTCTAATTTATCGTATGTTGTATTTCAGAGGTAGATCACGGTGACGACACGTCTGATGCCTGAGAGCAGTGAGACCAGCGATGAGGAGATCCGCCGGATCATCCATGAGGAGGTGGCTGCGGCCATCAAGGCAAAGATACCAGAGATGTTCGGGTCTATTAAGACCACGTTGATTGAGACCTTCGACGAGCGTTATGTCGCTCTTTCTGAGGCTGCTGTTGCAGCGGCCACCGCAGCTATTGCTACCGCGAGGCTGCAGGGTGGTGATGCATTGCTGTTCCGAGAGTTCAGCAACACAAAACCACCAGAGTTTGATGGGACCCAAGACCCGGTGGCGGCTATGAGATGGATTTCTGACATGGAGGGATGTTTCTTCACTTGCTCAACTCCTGAGCATTTGAAGGTTCGGTTCGCGCTAAACCAGCTTCGCTTAGGAGCGAAGGACTGGTGGAAGTTTGGGACGGCGCACTTTACGCCTGCTAAGCTTGCGGCAGTGACCTGGGAGAGGTTCACTACCATGTTCCGAGATGAGTACGTTCCCAGGTGGAGAGGGAGCGTTTGGCCCAGGAGTTTCTGACCCTCAAGCAGGGTACTGAGTCTGTTACGGTGATTACCAGTATGTTCCATGAGAGGGCGATGTTCTGCCCTGAGCACGTGTCCACTGAGCAGGCACGTATGAGTCGATATTTGAGTATCTTGAGGCGAGACATTTGGGAGTTTGCGGCGAACTCCTCGTACCGGACATTTGCCGAGCTTCAGGCAAATGCCCGGAAGAGGGAGATTGAGCTAGAGACTCAGGCCAGAGAGGAGGCGGAGTCTCAGCGGAGGGATCGGCGGTCGGCACAGTCTCAGCCGGCAGCCAAGCGGGCCAAGCCCGCTGATCCCAAACCAGGGAGCCAGAAGGGCCGCACTTGTGGGAAGTGTGGCAAGGGTCATGATGGAGTCTGTAGAGCAGGATCTTGCTACAAGTGTGGCAAGGAGGGGCACATGGCCAAGGACTGCCCCAAGGGGTTTGCGGTGTGTTTTCACTGCAACCAGACCGGACACCGGAAGGCAGAGTGTCCGCAATTGTGAGGATCATCTCAGGGAGCACCTCAGGGATCTGCCCCTACCTCCATCAGAGCTACCGAGAGTCGACCAGTGAAGGCCGAGGCGCCGAGAGCACGAGGGAGAGCTTTTCAGTTGACCACGGAGGAGGTCCACCCAGCACCCGATGTCGTGGCTGGTATGTATTCTTTCGTGTATTTATTTTGATGTTGAGATATTATGCTTATATTATGTTATGCGTAGGTACTTTTCTTATTAATTCTGTACCTGCCTTGGTGTTATTTGACTCGGGTGCGAGTCGGTCTTTTGTATCTTTGGCTTTTAGTCAGCATATCAGTGTTAGTCATGAGGCGTTGAGTCGGCCTCTGAGAGTTTCCATAGCTGACGAGAGGGTGATATATGCCACGGAGGTTCTCTGAGGGTGCGTAGTCGAGATTTCCGGTGTTGAGTTCCCGATTGATCTGGTTCCTATTGTGATGGGTGATGTCTGTGTCATTGTGGGCATGGACTGGTTGAGCAGATTCGGTGCGATTATCGATTGCGAGCGACAGCTAGTGACCATACGAGACCCTAGTGGGGGACTTCATACGGTGTACGGTGAGGGTACACGTTCTGGATCAGCGTTTTGTTCGGCCACTAGGGCAAGGCGATGTCTACAGCAGGGCTGTAAGGGTTTGTGGCGTATGTGATGGATACGCGGGTGGATTCCGAGAGACCGAGGTCTGTTGAGGAGGTTCTGATAGTGCGTGAGTTCCTTAATGTATTTCCTGAGGAGTTGTCGGGTGTGCCTCCTGTGAGGCAAGTGGAGTTCAGTATCGATTTGGTTCCGGGGGCCGCGCCTATCGCTAAGGTGCCTTATCGCCTTGCACCTCCAGAGATGCAAGAGTTATCCTCGTAGCTTCAGGAGCTGCTGGGGAAGGGGTTTATTCGGCCGAGCAGCTCGCCGTGGGGAGCGCCTATCATGTTCGTCAAGAAGAAGGATGGTTCACACCGGATGTGCATTGATTACCGGGATTTGAACAAGCTGACGGTCAAGAACCGTTACCCGTTGCCGAGGATCGACGATTTGTTCGATCAGTTGCAGGGAGCATCTTGGTTCTCCAAGATCGATTTGAGGTCTGGATATCATCAAGTGAGGGTGTGGGATGAGGACGTCCAGAAGACAACGTTCAGGACGCGTTATGGGCATTACGAGTTTGTGGTGATGCCTTTTGGGCTCACCAATGCCCCGGCAGTGTTCATGGGTCTCATGAACCGAGTGTGTAGGCTGATGCCGGATCGGTCGGTGATTGTATTTATCAACGACATTTTGGTATATTCGAAATCTAGAGAGCAGCATGAGGAGCATTTGAGAGAGGTTCTTGGAGTTCTGAGGTCGGAGAGGCTTTATGTCAAATTCTCCAAGTGTGATTTCTGGTTGCGGGAGGTCCAGTTCTTAGGATATCTCGTTAACCAGAAAGGGATATTGATCGACCTGGCCAAAGTTGAGGCGGTGATGAGTTGGGAGGTGCCGAGGTCACCCTCCGAGATCAGGAGCTTCCTAGGGTTGGCAGGGTATTATCGAAGATTTATCAAGGATTTCTCTAAAATTGCAGTGCCACTCACCAGGTTGACCCGGAAGGGTGTTTCTTTTTCATGGGGCCCCGAGCAGTAGGCCTCCTTTGAGACACTTCGCCAAAGATTATGCGAAGCCCCTGTGTTAGCCCTCCCGAAAGGGATGGAGGACTTTGTGGTATACTGTGACGCATCGATTTTGGGGTTGCGGCGGTGCTGATGCAGAGAGGGCATGTGATAGCATATGCATCGAGACAGCTGAAGCCTCATGAGATGAGATATCCCACCCATGATCTAGAGTTGGGGGCAGTGGTATTCGCCCTCAAGATTTGGCGTCACTACCTGTATGGGGTTCGGTGTATGATATACACGGACCATAAGAGTTTGAAATTTTTGATGGATCAGCCCAAACTAAATATGCGACAGAGAAGGTTGTTGGATGTGGTTAAGGATTATAACTGTGAGATCCTGTACCACCCAGGAAAGGCTAATGTTGTAGCCGATGCATTGAGCCGCAGGGCGGAGAGCACCCCGCTGCGGGATGTATGTTTGAGATTGACCGTGGTAGCTCCAGTTTTGGACGCCATTCGTGGGGCACAGGCCGAGGCTGTGCAACCTGAGATGCAGAAGAAAGAGCGGGTTGTTGGTTTGGTTTCATAGTTCGTTACCGATGGTCGGGGGCTTATGACATTTCAGGGGCGTATCTGGGTGCCGTACGTGGGAGGAACGCGTACAATTTTGATGGAAGAGGCTCATCGGTCGAAATTTTCGATCCATCATGGGGCCACTAAGATGTATTTGGACCTGAGGAAGGAGTATTGGTGGCCCTGTATGAAGAGGGATGTTGCGTGGTTTGTTGAGAGGTGCTTGACCTGTCGTAGGGTTAAGGCCGAGCACCAGAGGTCGCATGGTAAGTTGCAACCGTTGGAGGTTCCCGAATCGAAGTGGGAACAGATCACCATGGATTTTATCACCAAATTGCCAAGGACTGCCAGGGGAGTTGATGCAATTTGGGTGATTGTGGACAGGTTGACGAAGAGCGCTCACTTTCTTGCTATCAGCGAGAGTTCTTCAGCAGAGAAATTGGCAGAGGTGTACGTGATGGAAGTGGTATCTCGGCATGGGGTGTCGATCTCGATTGTTTCAGACCGAGATGTGCGTTTCACTTCCAGATTCTGGAAGAAGTTTCATGAGGAGTTGGGTACTAGGCTGCATTTTAGTACCGCATATCATCCCCAAACAGACGGACAGAGTGAGCGGACGATTCGGACGCTCGAGGACATGCTCCGGGCATGTGTGTTGGATTTTGGGGGGAGTTGGGATACGTACTTGCCCTTGGCAGAGTTTTCTTACAATAACAACCATCATTCGAGCATTGGTATGCCGCCCTTTGAGCTGTTGTATGGGAGGAGGTGTCGGACCCCCATTTGTTGGGGAGAGGTTGGACAGCGTGTGATGGGCAGTACAGAGATCGTGCTTTAGACGATAGAGCAGATCCAGCAGGTCAGGCAGAGGTTGTTGACCGCTCAGAGTCATCAGAAGAGCTATGCAGACAGACGCCGGTCTGAGCTTGAGTTTCAGGTCGGTGACCTTGTACTCTTGAAGGTCTCTCCTTGAAAAGGAGTGATTCGATTCAGGAAGAGGGCCAAGTTAGGGCCCCGGTATATTGGTCCTTTCCGAGTGATCGCGAGGGTAGTCCGGGTAGCCTATCGTTTGGATTTGCCAGCAGAGTTGGGGCAGATTCACGACACTTTTCATGTGTCGCAGCTAAGGAAGTGTATAGCCGATGAGTCGGTAGTGGTTCCATTAGAGGATATTCAGGTGGATGCAAGCTTGAATTATGCTGAGAGACCAGTGGTAATCAAAGATCGGAAAATCAAGGTTCTGAGGAACAAGGAGGTACCCCTGGTTTTGGTTCAGTGGCAACATCGGAAGGGGTCCGAGATGACTTGGAAACCGGAGCGTGAGATGCGTGAGCAACATCCAGAGTTATTTGCAGATCGAGACTTCGAGGGCGAAGTCTAGTTCTAGTGGGGGAGAATTGTAACAGCCCGGATTCCCAGGTATTATTCATTTATTTATTTTTGGTAATTTGTGAGGAGACTCGGCGAATTGGAGCCTAGACTCGCCGAGTATGATCGCGGATTTGGACGCGGGTTTGCGTCCGGACTTGGCGAGTCCAAGAGTGGACTCGGCGAGTCCACGCTGTTTAATGAGACCCTAATTTCCTGGCCCTAAGACCTATTTAAAGGACCTTATAACCCTTCATTGCGGCTACCTTCGACCTTGAGAGCACCAGAGCATCTGAGAGTCCTTGTGAGTGAGAAAATAGGCCATTATTCACCGTCCTTGTGTGTGTTAGCAAGAAGGGAAGAGGAAGGCCAAACTAGGAGAGTTGGGGAGCTTGGATCTACTTCCATTTCAGCAGAGGAAGCTATTTGAGGTAATATTTAGAGCATATTCTCGTGTTTTTATTGATATGGTCAAATCTAGGGTTTCTTCATGCCTTGTTTACTATGTAATTGGAGTGTGAGAGGTCCCATGAGGAACTGGTACCTAGATATGGACCTTAGTAGGTCCAGAGAATCCCAAATGCTCTGCTTTATGACTATCCTTTTCAGTTGGGGACTTAGGTTACCATTTTAGATGTCATTCCACCAAAAGAAGCCTTGTAGGCGTCGCATGATAGCCAAGATAGTGACTTTACGTGATGAATGAACTTGGAAGGACTGGATCTATGAGTCATTGGGACGGATCTAACCTCAGGAGCGAGTTTGAGTTGATGCATGGCATGGACTCGCCGAGTCTGAAGAACAGACTCGGCGAGTAGCATGAAGATTGTCCTTAACCACTCATCGAGTGGTCTTGCTGAGTTAAGGGGTTGACTCAGTGAGTCAGAGAGGGTTTTCGAGTGGACTGAGTCAAGCTGGAACTCGCCGAGTTGTTCTTGAGACTCGGCGAGTTGAGTCGTGGTGGCCCCGCGATTCATGCCAGGTGGAACTCGTCGAGTCAGGGAAGTACTCGACGTGTCAAGAGAGGATCCTAGGGAGTCAGTGAACATGTATAGACTCGCCGAGTCGCTCTAGTGCACTCGCCGAGTCCGGTCAAAGTTGACCGTTGACCGTTGACCAGAATTGACCAGTGTTGAGTTGATAGGTTAGTCAACCTTAGTTGTAAAAGTGTTAATTAGAGATATATGGTGTTATAGGAGGATTATAGCTCGGAGGATCGAGCGCGAGTGATTTCCGGGATTTGCGAGTTATCGAGATACGTGAGGTGAGTCTTCTCACTATACTTTACCTTGAGTAGGTAATTAGAGTTATGTGACAGAGTATTTGTATGCTATATGTATGTTATGTGTTGTACTGCATTATTTCTATGTGATTTATGCTGTGCATGTTTATAGAGTTGGAGCCGGAAGGTTCCCAGAGTTAGAACCAGAGGGTTCACAGAGTAGGGTCTACGGGCCCACAGAGTTATAGCCTCGAGTGGCTAATATGTGTTATGTGTGGTATTTTGGGGAACTCACTAAGCTTTGTGCTTACAGTGTTGGTGTTATTTGTTTCAGGTACTAGTGATGACCGTGGGAAGGCGCCGGCTTGATCAGTACACACACATGGGATTTTTATGTTATGTGATCTTGGGATTTTTTGTATGACATGGATTAGAGTTTCAAACATTGATGTTTTTATGAAAATTAAATGAATATGCTTTTATATTATGCGAAAAATTATTTTGAAATTCACGGTGTTACAAGTCATTTGCCAGACTGTCGAAATAATCAGCCTGAGTTGGTAATAGCCAGAACCTCAAGGATTTCGTGAGTGTAGTGTGTCAAGGAAAAAGATAAGCAAGAAATTAAAACTTCGGTCAGTGATGTCGAAAAAATATTTTTGACATAAAGGCAAATAAATCTCGGACCAAGATTGCTTCGTTATTCATCTAGAGAGTTGACTAATAGCTTGTGTGGTTTCCCGTGAATTACAATCGAGTACATGTAGAGAAGTTTCGAAGGCCCTCTTTTGCATAAGTTTCATGGGTGGTTTATGATTTCGTTACATATTAACACTTAACATAAATGTGAATAATTGTTACAGAAATTACATGTATGACCGGTGTAGTCAATGACAAGTAGGCTATGGAAAAAAAATATAAAGTGACATAGAAATCGAATGAAACTCACACGAAAATCATATTCAAGAAAAAATGTTTGCTGGATCCTGTTGGGTAACAAACGTCGTGGGATTCGAACATTGGATCAAGATCACTCAAAAGAATTGAATATGATTTGTAGTCTCGAAATTTGGTACTGAAACAAATGTTTCGTTAAATATGGAACAAATTTCCGCGTCAATTCCTTAAATGAGTTCGACATTTTGGGGTTCACTTGCATCACGGTCTCATGTTGTTAGATCATTAACACATAATTTTTATATGTCTAAATCCTGATTCGTTTGACTAGAGATATCTTGGACATATGTCATTGTGTTTGAAAGTGTAAGAACTTTGAGATGAAAAAGATTAGGTAAAGAGTTTCGAAAGTACCATGTCTATCTATTGGGCCAAGCAGATTACTCTAAACTCATTTGAGTAGAGTATGATAGCTCAAGGACTAATGTGAATACTGCCTGATTGGGAAGAAATTTTTTTAATGAAAACTTCATTAAGGCTTCAAAACACACATTGAGTCAAAAGAGGCTTGTGTCGACATGTTGCAGCTTCCATTTAGGGACAGCCTAACTATACATAAGTTGTCGAAAATGTACCTTCCCTTGAAACAGCAAGCATGTAATCCCATAAAACATGTTCACCCTCTTCTTCGTGTTCCAAACTTTTGTACAAAAAAATCAAATAAAAAGGAAATATTTTTTGATTTATGTTTTTAACACAAGAAAATAACAAAAAATAAGAAAATCTTTTTGGAATTTTTGGAATTTTCAAAAGAAGAAAACAAAACAAAAATATTTTTGGTGTTTTTGATTTTTCAAAAAGAAAACAAGATATCAATCTAACGAAAATTTTGAGTTACATATTAACGAAATCTTAGATGACAAACTAACGAAATCTTTTTTGTGAAATACTAACAAAAACAAAGACACATATTAGCGGAAAACTTTTTAAGACACATTAACGGAAAAATGTTGAGATATACTAACGAAAAAATTATGGAACAAAGTATCGAAAATTTTGTGTTACACTTAAGAAAATTTTGTAACATACTGTTGAAAATTTTTTGTGTGAAACTAACGAAAATTTTGACAGACTCACGAAAATTTTGCTACAAAGCGAATTGCACTTGATGTCGAAATCGTAGTGTATCGAAGCACTGAATATGAACAGTAACCTCTGAACACTTAATGGAATTCTTTTGAAAAATCATTCAGCACCTCTGAATCAACATATTTGAAGTTTGACTCTTTTCATTCTGTCGAAATTAATCTAGGAACTGAATTTCCTTCTTGTTGTGAATAACCTTTTACTACAAGCCTAGCCTTATTTCGAATAATATTACCATCTTTGTCAGTTTATTTTTGAAAATTCATTTCAACCCAACTATCGAAACGACTTTTAGCTTAGGAATTAATCTCCAAACATTGTTTCTTTCAAATTCATCCAACTCATATTGCATTGCAATAACCCAATCTGAGTGTTCCACTACAACCTTAACTGACTTTGGTTCAATTTTCGAAATAAAAACATTAAATATGCAAAACTCTTGATGAACATTAAGTACCTCATTCTTTGCACGAATTTGAGCTCTTGTTAACACACCGTCTTATGAATTTCCAAGAACTTGTTCCTTTGGATGATTTCTTGTCCATTTATCTAACGGTGGATATCTTGGATCAAAATCCACTGGAGCATCTTCAAACATTTCGTCATTCTCAGATCCAGCAATAGAAACATTGTCATTTAAATCATGAAAACATTCGACATATTTGGATCATGTTGCTCCCCCTCAACATTAACTTCAATTAAGCGCTCCCCATAAATAGAATGCTCCCCCTTGACATCATTATCCAATCTCCTCTACTCCCCCTCAAAAGGATGCTTCCCCTCAACCTGAGTAGTCGAATTCAAGTGCTCCCCCTCCACTTGATCATTAAGCATGCTTTCGCCATTTCTTGGAGAACTGGATGTTGAATTCAAGTCTAAAGCATCTTGGGTTAATGTCAAATTTTCAAAATGCTTTGAAGCTTTAGGTATTCGATTATCAGCAGCATTAACTTCAGCATCAGCAGCCTTATCTGGAATAGCAAAAATTAAATCATAATCAAAATCTGTCGAATTTGAAATTTCAGATTCAACATTTGATTCATTAATAATTGGTTTGTGATCAAAATATTTGTCGACACGTTTAACATAATAATCATCAAAGGTCAGATTAAACGTTTCTTCTACTTTTCGTGTTCGTTTATTCAAGACTCAATATGCAACCGAATTATGTGAATATCCCAACAAAACTCCTTCGTCAGCTTTGGACTAAAATTTTGAAAGATTATCCTTGAGATTCATGATAAAACACCTGCAACCAAAAACATGAAAGAATTTGGCATTACATTTACGGCTATTGATAACTTCATAAGGAGTAATATCGAAACAATGATGAATAAAAGATCTATTTTGAGTAAAACATGCAGTTGAAACAGCTTCAGCCCAAAGATATTGAGGAAGATTCGCATATGTGAGCATTGTCCTTGCTGCTTTACAGAGAGATTGATTTCTTCTCTCAAACACACTATTCTGCTGAGGTGTATGTGGTGAAGATAAATTGTGTGAAATCCCTTGATCAACTAAAAACGAATCAAGAAAGTTATTCTTAAATTCGGAACCATTATCACTTTTGATCTTTCAAAATTTCTTCTTTAATCTGATCTCAATATTCTTGATAAATTCGATCATTACTTGAGAAACCTCAGATTTTAACCTGAGAAAATAAACCCAAGTAAACCGTGAAAAATCATCAACAATAACTAAAATGTACTGTTACTTGTTGAGTGTCTCAAGAATCGATGGTCCATACAAGTCAATTTGAAGTAACTCTAATGGTTCAACAATCTTTGAGTCAATAACCACAGATTGATGACCTTTGCGATGTTGTTTCCCTTGTTCGCAAGTTGCACCTAATGTATCATTATCAAATTTTAAAACAGGCAAACCTCGTATAAGATCATTAACTACAAATTTGCTGATATTTCGAAAGTTCAAGTGAGAGAGTCTTCGATGCCAAAGCCAGCTAACACCAGCTGAAGCTTTCGAGAGTAAACACGCTGAGGGTTTTCCAATGATTGGTTTGATATCGAGAGTAAACATATCTCCATGTCGTTTGGATTTTAGTAAAACTTATTTGGTATTGACATTTGAAATGATGCTTCCTTCTTCATTAAACACCACTCGATTGCCAGTGCCCACCACAAGTTGCGAAACATTTGACATATGCCACTCTTTTAACAGTAAACTTCCTATCCGTGGTCTTGCCATATCCTTTCACTTGACACTTGTGATGGTTTCCGAACTTAACCACTCATGCATTCTCTAAATTTCGATAATCACGCATGTTCTCCATATTTCCAATCATGTGACGAGAGCAACCACTATCAATGTATCACTTGTTGTCATATTGCTCATCACATAGTACTTGCAATTAATGAAAGAATTTAAGTCCCCAAGGTTGTTTGGATCCTTGGTTATTAGTTTTAAAGACGGAGTGAAATGTAGAACCTAAAACCCAATCACGAAATTTTGATTTGAAAGTATCAATTAAGTCCACGTCATTAGGTAAAGGAGCAAAAGCATAAGTTTTCGAAGGTTTAGGATTGTCAATAACTTTCTCCTTTTTCTTCTCAGTTTGTTTCTCAACATGTTTATCTTTCGAAAATGGTTTCCAAGCTTTAACAGAAATGTTTGATTCTTTCGAAGACGAGCTTCCATTTGAAGAGTCATTCACATACTTCTCATAAGCTTCTGGAATTTGTTGTTGAGAAAATTTTCATGATTGAAACAATTTTTCCTTTTCCTTCAAGCCAATGGTCCATGTCCTTTACACTAGACGAACCCTTAGTGTATGAAACTTTCGAATTTTGTTTCCCAGAAGGATTTGGAAAATTTGGTTTTTGTATATTGAAATCAACATTTGATTTAGGACGAAAATTTTCAAATGTTCGACTTTTAACACTGGTTTCGACATTTGTGTTTTGAGAAAATCGATTTTGAAAATTCTTTAAGTGATTTGGGAGAGGAGTTTGTTTTAAGTTTTGATTTTGAGAAAATCATTGTTGTGAATGAGGATGAATTCGATTTATGAAATTTTGATTTTGAAATTTCTTTGATGAATGATTGGAATTTTCCGAAAATGATGTAGTGGTTTGAGTTTTAGCTTTCGAAAATGTAGTTTGTGGAATGGATTCAGACACTGATTTTTTAAATTGAGCGGGATTTTTCTGATTGCTTGAATTTGTTGAAAACTTAGTCTTAAAACATTTAGACTCTCTCTTTTCAGATGTTTTCTTTGTCAAACCGTTTTGTTTCTTTCGAGAATCAACAGTTTGCCAGAAAATTTTCTTTCGTGCTTGTCTCTTTGAAATTTCATTATCTTTCTAAAATTTGTCAATTTGATCTTTAAATTCTTGTGAGTTGATTTTGACAACTTGTTCAACTTCCTCATCAATTTGTTTTGGAATTTCTTTTGAAACTTTTTTTTCATCCCATTTATTTTAGGTTTTTGTATTTGAAAAGTGTATGTATTCTTTGTGAGATTATTTTAGATAGTACTCTGATTTGTAAAGAATCTTCATCAGATGTAGTTTTGTTATCTTCTTCAACCAATTTGTTAAATTCTGGTTTGATGTTTTCGACATTTCCTGTTGTCACAAACACTTGGTTTAGAAAAACAACATCATCTATGCATTTAAAATTCGGATACACTACTGAATTAGTTTTGAGATAATTAGCACCTTTTTCAGTCATCACCTTGTCGAATTTGTCAGTATCATCATACACCTGATCAACAACACTTCGTGGAATTGCTGTTTTTTCGAACCTTTATTTGTTGATGTTGGTTTGTTCGAAACTTCATCATCATTTTCATCATCACTGCTATCAGTTTGACTATCTCTGACACTGAAATGATCGAAATCACAAACTTTCGAAGTTGAGGGTTTGTCAGTGTCAATCTTAACCAACAAATCATTACACTTTTCTTTTCCGTTACACTTAGATACAACATTATTGACAGACAACTGAGAACAATCAACATCTTCAATATCACTAATTTCGCTAATATTATCAGAACTATCTTCGATATCAGCAAAATTAGATTGAGAATCAGATGTCGAATTCTAAGTCCTTTTCAAAATTTTAATTTGTTCAGTTTTGGTCAAGGTATCATTCACAATATCAACTAATTCATTTGCATCAAGATATTAGTCAATTTTCATAATTCCATAAGCATATCTACCATCACGAATTCTATCAAATTCTACAATTGCTTTCTCACAATCATAAGAAATGTTATCAACCTTCTCTCTTTTGTAAGCTAGAAAAGGTAATAACTTCCTATGATTTTCCTTGCTTATATCAGATGAATGATGCAAAGCAGTCAATTTCGCATAAAGTCTTTTAGCAGAATTACAATATGTGTTTCTTTGTGCTAACAACAATTTTACTTCACCGCTTAACGAATCTCTATCACACATTATATTTGTAATCTTAACTCTAGATATTCTATTCTTAATATCTTGGAATCTAACTGCTTCTGAACCTCTAGTAATTGAGAAGTTGAGTTCTTAGCCTCGTTACTAGCAGAGATAACCAAAGTAGAGAACGTACCTTTGTTGTCATGGGTGATTTATCTCCTCCTTTGGTCATAAAACAACGACCAGTCACCACTTCTTCATCTTTTTCCTCAAACTTCGCATACATTGCCCCATGCATAGGATTACACATATCCTCATCATCAGAACCTGAGGATCAAATTTGGTATGTTCCTTCATCATCATCCTCACCTTTCGCCACAAGAGAAATTCCTTTCGCTTTCGCACTTACTTCCTCCAAGCGTTCTACATAGTATGCTTCATCTTTCACCTTTTTTTTCTTTTCTTCCTTCTTTCTAAGCATACAATCACTTGCCATGTGGTTTACACTATGACAATAGTGACAGTCGATTTCGGAGTCTCCTTTAAGCTTTTTCTCAATTTTCAGCTCTTCCACTTTAACATCACTCTTCTCACTCTTCTTTTTCTCTTCTCCTCCTGCTTTTGCCATTAATTTTCCTTTCCCTCACTAGTTTTCGACTTTAAACTAAAAGGATTCTTGAAAAACTTCTTCACCCTATTATTCGAGTAAAATGCAACAGCTTCATCGTCAAAATTTACCAAAAATCCTTCATTATCAGAATCTTCTTTTTCAACTGACTCCTTTTCATTAACTTTCGACATCAAAGCTAATGGTCCTCCAAGACTCATTTTCGATTCCTCAAAAATTTCATTTACTTCTCCTTCATGAGGTTTTAGCAGATTGTAGAAGTCGTTTAGCACCGAAGTATCGAAAACTCTGCTGAGTTTTCACCATCAGTGTCACATTCCTCCATTCTTTGCATAAACCCGTGATTAATGTCTGATTAAACTCCATGGTTGTTCGCGTAATTCCATGGAGATTGCACTTGTAGACTAATTCGTTCAATCGATCATAATAACCTTTTATCGATTCACCATCCTTCTGTTTCAAATCTTTCAGTTCAATTAAACAGTGTTTCACAAAATTGATCTTAGTCTTTTCACTCCCTTGAAACGTTTTTTTGAGAGTGTTCCAGATGTCTTTTGCAGTTGTACAACTTTTGACATAGTTGTAAAGAAAAGGAGGTAATGCACCACACAATTCCCTCACACATCTTTTCTCATGCTTCTTCAGTCTATCAGTTTGATCAATAACACTTGGAGTACCAAATGAAGATCCAATTTCTAGAACATTTGGAGAAGGAGTACAATTTCCAGTAATACATGACCAAAGCTCCTCATCTAGCCCGTTCAAGTAGTCTTGCATATGATCAACCCACTAATCATAGTATTCAGGGATGAGCATAGGAATCTTCATTGAAGATCCTAACAGATGAGAATAGGATGTCATTGAGTTCAAGTTGAAATTAGACAAGAACGTACGTATGAATTTTTTCAGAAAAACTTCAGAGATTTAGGAAACAAATAGCTGAAACGACCAGAATTTCAAGCAGAACACTCGATTCAACAAATCAGTTGCAGAATGGAATCACAACTGTAGATCATGAATGATTTTCAAAACAAAAGGCATGGAAACTTTTGAATCCAGAATTGATTAAAAACCTTTTGATTCAGAAAGAAAATCATATCGCAGAGATATGATTCCTACTCTGATTCCAATTGATGATGTATTGAATCCAGTAATGAAATCAAAATCAGAGTAACAAGTATTAATAACACGGAGAGTAAATAAGATCTTGTTGCATCTAATATTACGCTTCACAGTAACACAAAGAAAATAGACAAGACAGACTTCCGAGTTCTTATCTAACTCTGAGTAACAATCCCTTATTATAGGAAAACAGTAAAGCATACAAAAAATTAAAGGACCTGACTTCAAAGTTTCGACGCAAAAAGCCTTTGTAAATTAACATTACATTTCGAAAGCTTACAACACAACTTTGACCCTTACACAAGGCCCTGTTTTCATTAAAACTCCCGGATTTCATCGATGAAAATCATTTATAGAAACGAAGTGCGGCCCAAATTACCATTCTAGCACCCAGTTATTTCACGGTGAGTTCAATATAGGGACAATTGTATGTTATGTGTTATATATGCAATGTGCTTTCCTGTGTTATTATGATAATGAGCTATACATTTGACCACAAAGTGTATGACATAAGCATCACTTGGGTATTGGTATGTAGCCTTTGACCATGAAGTGAATGAGTAAGCATCACCTTGGTATTGGCAGAATGCTGGATAGGGCTGAAATCCTATAAATTCTAGCAAAATGATATTCAGAAATTGTATATTTTATGTGCCACTTGGGCTGAAGTCTTATTGATGTATATCAAGTTGAAATTCTTGTATCTCAACTATTGAAAATCTTTGAATAAGATCATTTGTTGATATGGAAAGCTTGTCACATGATTCACATATGCATTTGTTGTTCTTTGTCCCTCTTTGCTTCTATATTATTGATATATATGGCATAACGTTATATTGTAATTGTTATTGAACTCACTAAGCGTCACCCACTTATCCCTCTTAATGTTTAATCTATTGCAGGTGATAAGCATCCAGTATACTCATGTACTGATAGAAGATGTAGAATAGATAATAGTTAATACTTTTGTATTTAGTGTATAAATTCATGGGAAGTTATGTAATATATAAAACTCTATAAAAATATTAATAGCTCGTTTGTATCCAATCTTTTGTAACAAGATATAAATATGCATGTAGCATGTTTTGGACTTGATGATATTGTTAAATAGTGTGAAAGAGGTATTTCAATCAGGGTATCAGAGTTGTAGTTTAAGTGAACTAAATATCATGGATTGGTATTTAGACATAAACTATTGGAAGTTCAATATATGAACTGATTCGTTGTAAGTGTTTGGATACAAACCATAGGAAAGACATAAGTAAAGTATTGGGTAATAATAAATCCTAACAATCTAAAATACTATATTACTCCATGTTTTTAGAACAATGATTAAACAGGTGAGTAGCCATACGCTAGAGGTGGGTGGAGATCCTCGTCTCGATGAAGGAGATACTCCAGTATCCCCTCGTGAGGAGCCACTTATGGAAAAACTTACTGGTGTTATTCGGCACACTCTCGAAGAACACAAAAAGAATAATAATAAAGGCAAAGAGAAAGTCATCGGAGAATCTTCAAATGCGAAGGTGAAACGTCCTTTATTCAAAACTTTCAAGAGTAATGGTGCTATGGAACTTTCAGGTGTTCTTAATCCTATTATTTTTCACACATGGATCCAGAACACAAAAAAGTATTTCATATCTATCATGCGGTTAATGAAAACAAGGCTAATTACGCTTCTGTAATGCTCATTGGAGAAGCCTTGGTCTGGTGGGAAGCAACATTTGAAGCTCTCAATGAGTACGACCAAGAGAATATATCTTGGGAAATGTTCAAAACACACTTGCTAGGGAAGTATTGTCATCTAGACATGAGGAGGAGATTGGAGAAGGAATTCCTAGAGCTTAAACAGGGAGTAATGACCGTGAATGAGTATGAAAGTCAATTCAATCAAAAAAGGTGGTATGCTACCAAGTATATTCCAACTAAAGACGAGAAAATTCAGTTATTCATGGAGGGAATATGGCATGAAATCCAGGATTTGATTGACCATCAGGATGTTCTGTCATTTGATAAAGCTGTTGAGTATGCCTGAAGACGTGAACATGACTTAGAAATACGTGGTGCCACTCTTTCTGTTCCGAAGCATCCATGTATTGATCGGACTGTTCCTGTTTCCTCAATTCCACCAGCCCAGTCCATTCGATCTGAACCTAGCAAGCAAGTGCAATCTCATAATACCTTTCGTGGTCGCGGCAGGTCACAATCTTTTTCTCTTGAATCGCCATCGTGTCGAAATTGTGGAAAGTATCATCCGAGCGAATGGAGATTAGAAAAAGGATCAATGGTCTATTATCGATGTGGAGAAATAGGCCACATGAAGTCTGTTTGCCCGATGAAGAATGTTACATTCTTTGCTTGTGGTGTTACTGGTCACAGGAAGCGTTTTTGCCATACTCCTACTAGTCAAATGGCGGCGAGTCAAGCTTCTATTCAACAACCAAAGAATACTCCAACTAAAAAGGAGGAGGTGCCAAAAGCTAAAGGTCGTGCATTTCATATTACCACAGAGGAGGCACGTGAAGATCCGAATGTTTTGACCGGTACATTTCTCGTCAACTCTAGACCTGCTCACATGTTATTTGATTCTGGTGCCTTAGACTCTTTTATGTCTGATGAATTTGTGCATTCTTTTCGAATTGCTTGCTATGCACTCGCTCAACCATTTCATGTAGATACTGCGGGTATCATTAATTGCTGACTTTTTTTTTAGAGATTGTGTTATAGAAATTAAAGGTTATAATTTTCTTGTTAACTTGATTCCTATCCCCTTACCCAACTTTGATATTATTCTTGGCATGGATTGGTTGTCAAAGAACCATGCAGAACTCTTGTGCTATGAAAAATGGTACACATTCCTATTGAAGTGGAGAATCCTATTTATGTCTACGGTGAACAAAGACTTCAAATCTTAAAAACAATCTCTTTTTTAAAATCTCGTAAGTTTATATCGAAGGGGTGTTCTACTTATCTAACCTATACAGTTGATATCCCAAAAGATTAGAAGAAAACTATAAATGATATTCCCAGTTTTAATGAATATCCTGATGTTTCCCCGATGATTTTGTCTGGACTACCTCTGGATAGGCAAGTAGAATTCAGAATTGATCTTGTACCTGGTGTTGCTCCAATTGAAGGAAATGATGATCCAACTATAGGAATTACATGACAAAGGCTTTATTCGACCGAGTACCTCTTCTTGGGGTGCTCTGGTATTGTTTGTCAAGAAGAAAGATGGTTCGATGCGAATGTGTATTGATTACCGTGAGTTAAATAAGGTAACTATCAAGAACAGGTACCCACTACCTCGCATTGACAATTTGATCGATCACCTTCAAGGTGTTAGATATTTCTCAAAGATTTATTTGAGGTATGGCTATCTTCAGTTGAAAGTACACGAGCAGGATGTACCGAAGATAGGTTTTCGTAGTCATTATGGGCGTTTCGAATTCCTTGTCATGCCATTCGGTTTGACAAATGCTCCTGCTGTATTTATGGATATGATGAATCAGGTACTCCGCCCGATGCTCGATAAATCTGTCATGGTATTCATTGACGATATTCTAATTTATTCCAAGTCTGAAGCTGATCATGTCATTCATATTCGTGAAATATTAGAACTACTTCCAAAGGAGAAATTATATGCTAAATTCTCAAAATGTGAATTTTGGCTTTGGCAATTTCAATTTCTCAACCATGTGATTTCTGGTGACGGAATATCAGTAGATCCAACCAAAATTGAAGCTATTCAGAATTGCGAAGTACCCCGTAATGCTTCAGAAATTCGCAGTTTCTTGGGTCTAGCAGGGTATTATCGGAGATTCATTAAAGATTTCTCGCAAATAGTTGTACCTCTCACTTGTCTTACACGAAAGGAAGCAAAGTTCAAATGGGGTGAAGCCCAAGAAAAAGCTTTCTCAACTCTAAAAGATTTTTTGACTCATGCTCTGATCTTATCACTCCTAAAAAGTAATAGCCTATGCCTCAAGACAACTGAAAGAGTATGAAAAGAATTATCCCACCCGTGACCTTGAATTGTTGCGGTAATATTTGCCTTAAAACTTTGGAGGCATTATCTTTTTGGTACAAAATACTAATTGTTTACCGACCACAAAAGTCTCAAGTATATATTCAGTCAGCAAGCTTTGAATATGAGACAACAGCAAGCCATGGAACTGATCAAAGACTATGACTGTGAAATTTTGTATCATCTTGGAAAGCCCAATGTAGTTGCCGATACACTTAGCAGAAAAGTTTATCGTTATAGTATGTAACGTCTCAAAAATCCGTACCAAAAATTTTTCTTTAAATCATTACTAAAACCATATTCATAAAGATATCATAAACCATAACATAATTCAGAGTAATAATTTCCAAAACATATTTTCATTATCAGAGTAAAATATCCCAGGCTGACTAATCATGGGTGTGTGCCATGGCATCACCCCGACATATTCCCTCCACTACCAGAAGTACCTGAAACCAAAACAGAAAATCGTCAGCACGAAGCTTAGTGAGTTCCCCAACCTACCACATACCCTGCATAAACACATACTGCACCACACCCGCTATTTTAGGCCTCACCCGCTACCTCGGGCCTCGCCCGCTACAACGGCCCAGCCGCTTTAGGCCTCTCCTGTCTTCGAGCCCCTCTCGGATACATATCTGTTTCTTTTAGGCCCCGCCTGTCTCTGGGCCACGCCCGCGAACCATATAATACAATTAGCATATAACACATAACTAAACACATACTACTGTATTCCTGTCCTAGGCCTCGCCTGTCTTGGGCCTCGCCCCGATCCTTTCATTAGTGAGTCATGGAACCCCGTCCAAGCTCCTACTATAAGTGAGATTCGGGCGCACGCCAACACTCACTCCATACCTATCTTGGGCCTTGCCCCTGCTCTGCTACTAATGAGATATGGAACACCGTCCATACTCTGCTATTGGTGAGATATGGGACCTCGCCCACACTCACCTTCCTACCAGGCACATACATGCATCACACAGAAAACAAGTATACTCTATCATGCAAACCATTCCTTGGGCACCCGCCTGACATCGGACCTTGGTCCTGAATATCATACTAACAAACAATGCCTAGGGCTAACCCCCGGGTCTTCCTACTCATAACTACAGGGTCGGCATTGTGGCCGTAGACCCATTCACACAAAGGGAAACTCACCTGCACTGTCGAACTTTGCTGATAACCCTCTGGCTGCTATCCGACAATTCTCTGAACCGCTGCTCCACTTGCTCCCCCGAGCTACCCATATCAATATATATATATATATATAAATATATATATATATATATATATATAGATATAGATATATATATATATATATATATATATATATATATATCTTAGATCCAAACTAAACTCTAGAAGCCAACTAAGTCCATTCTTGTCAAAGTCACAGTCCTGGTCAAAGTCAAACTCCCTGACTGACTCTACTCGCCGAGTCAGCCCGTTGACTCGTCGTGTCCATACACTCTGAAACTCTCATAATACGACCCAACTCGTCGAGTCACCCCGCCGACTTGTAGAGTTCAACGATCTATGAGTCCCATCTTGTCCAACTCACTGAGTCACCACTCAGCTCACCGATCTAAGTCTTAACCAGAAAAGGTTTGGTTCTGCGATCCACCTCGTCGAGTCCATGAATAGACTCGTCGAGTTCACAACAATCTTCAACAGACTCACCGAGTTGTTCTTCCAACTCGTCGAGTTCCTGCCCATCTTCATACAACTCGCCGAGTCCATCCATGTGACTCGTCGAGTAGCTTCAGTTCTTAATCCATATAGTGGCTTTTCGAGCCACACAGGGGCTCCAAACTATAGATCCACTCTTCTAAAGCCTATTCCTCACATGAAGTTTCAAACTTTAAATGAAACCACGGAGCTATAGGCTTAAAACACTCTAGGGCTAGGGTTTGAGGCAAACATGCTTCACCACCACACCAAAGACTGATACTTTATGGGTCTCTAGGCCAAGACACACCTAGATCTGAAGTTGCAACTTCAGATATGGACTTCTCACTCGAAATGGCTCTTTAACATACCAAAATGGCCCCAAAACATCATCCAAGAAAAGATATGGAAGCAACAAAGGCAAAGAAACAAATTATTTCATTCAAACTGATGCTCACAACAAAAGGGTTGGATCCTCTAGCTCCTTAGTGGTCAAACCCTTCAAATCTTCCTCTTGCAAAAGTCCCAAACTCACTTTCTTCGTTCTCTCACTCAACTTAGGGTTTCGAATCGTGTATGGCAGCTTCTAGCCGACAAGGGGGACTAAGGTGAGAACATAAGGCCCTTTAAATAGGGTGCAAACCCTCGGATTAGGGCTTGTCTCGCTCAGAATACACTCGCCGAGTCGGTCACTTATTCTACAACCCGGATCCCGCTCCAACTCGTCGAGTTCTCCTATGGACTCGACGAGTTGACCCCTTTGACTTTGGGTTTTCCTTTCCTTTCTTGGTCTTTCTGATTCTGAGTGTTACAACTCTCTCCCACTTAAACTAAAATACGTCCTCGAAGTTTCTCTACGGCCAATCGCCCTGCAATCTGCCTTCGATACTCTGCTTGGGAAAACCTAACACCCACTGACTACCTCCGCTAGCCTTCTGCCCGGTCATTCTGACTATCATTAATCCTTGCGGATAATATTTTCGGGTTTACCCTAACCCTGACCATCCTGGAAACACAACTTACTCAACTGACAATCCTTCTGGTACTCCCTGAGTACTTATGCTGGACATCCTAGGGGTTCACCCCCTTTTCCTTGTGCGTTTTCTGGCCTCCCCAAGGCAACGTTCCATAACCAAATACCTCCCTTATCGTTGTGAAGGACTTATTCTTCACCGAATCCATTACTCCCACTACTTCCAGTGCGGGTCATTACCACTAGAACTCACCAGATACTTCTTACTACTATAACTTAGTGTCGAGCACCTATCCCAGCGAATGGTTCAGATAACCCTTCGAGTAAAAGATCCATCCCTGCAACGATTAGACTCAAACGAGAGCTGCGCAACAGGGTTAAACCCTTCCATCTGAGATTATCCAATCCCTACTGTGAGAGGCGTAGCACACCCCAACCAAATAGTTGTGTTATACCATAGCCTTCTTACCATCACTTCCACTGACTGAAAATCTGTTCTCCCCTATCTGCCTTCCGGATGAACCGATACCACCCTGGTCCCTACTATTCTATCAATATCTGGATTACCGGCTCCCACCGGTTGCTAGCCCCAACACTACTCTTAGTCGCTCCCAGCAACTTCCGAAGAAACTTAGGCTACCTAATACTGCCCCCTCTACTTTGCCACTCTGGCGCTACAAGTCCTGGGATCCCCGATCCCCTAACTTGACCTACCTGTGCTACTAAACTGATGGGCCTCACCCACGGGTCTCACCCGACTAGACTACTGAGCAACTCTGCTCTTAGGGCTCACCTACACTGCTACTCACATACGAGCCTCACCCACGGGTCTCACCCAACTTCATCCTGGAGCGGCCTCTCCCAAGGTCTCACCTTTCTAGGGCTATGCAGGCTAGTTCAATACTATTCTTATCAATTACCCATTCCTAATGCCTACCTTGATCACTAGGAGGTAAGGGCCTCACCCAAATTCCGCTAACTAGGAGATACGGGCCTCTGCCCACTCTCCGCTAACTAAGCTGCTAGGGAATGCTACGACTTTCCCATAGTCTTACAACACTCCCCACCACTGACTCGGTGCTGGAAAAATGTTGGCGCTCCCCCGCCGCTCTACCATGTTGTTCATGCTGTTTCGGCCACTGACTGCTAACACGAAAGCATCCCATGCTAACCGTTCTCAAGATCCTCATTCTGAATCACTCGAGTCCTATAGGCAATCCTCCAACCTGAATTCCCAGCCAGATACTGACCATCTCGATTACATGAACTAACTGTTGGGAATTTTCACAAACTCTTAACGCTGAACCTCTCAATCCATCAATCACTATGCTACTTCCTTTCCTTCTCAGAGGTCGTGTACTCATTCTGGATCTGTGTGTTCTTACCATTGTACACTCGGAGGGTTCTCCCCCACTTTGATCCTGCTTATACCTCACTGCTCCATGCTTGAGAAGTATTCCCAATCTTCTCTACTTTACCGCATTCAATCTGCTAAAAATCCTAAGCTTGCCACAGCTAGGGATCTAACCAATCCATTACTCAAAAACACCTTCCTGGATCTAGCGGGACACTACTGAGTCCCACATAAGCATGCTATAGTTACTACATCCTAAGTAACCTGCTTCCATAGGGCACGACCCCTAACTACCATTTTAATATCCAAGGTATGCAGATGGCATATAACTAAATCACAAGCAAGCCGTACAATTCTGAAATACTCATACCAATAATGATTAAGATCCATAACAATATAATCATGCATAAAGAAAACAGAAAATGAAAGTTGCACACCTGCTACGTCCGGCGCTGCTCGCATCTCCATGGTAGTCATCTGAAAAGCCCTGCCTCTTACCGCAGGCGCCTCTGCTCGGCCATGACGGTTGTCTGTGATCCTCAGAGTTGCAGGGGTAGGTGTCATCACATGTCCTGCCAAAAGCAATCTGGGACACTGGGCCTTCTTGTGTCCCCGCTGACTGCAGTGAAAACATATCAGGTCTGATCCATGTGTGGTGATAGCAGTACAATCCCTGCGAAAATGACCAGTCCGGCCGCACTTGAAGCAGCCCAAATCTCCACCACTACCACTCCTGCATGTACCCTCGTGCGTCCTACCGCACTTCCCGCATCGGTCGTGGCTCTGGTAATCCCTAGATCTCGAATCTGACCCATTGGGCCTCTTGCCCGAACCTATGGCTACCTGAACCTCATCCAGCTTCCTCTTACGGATCTGCTCCAAATCAATCTCCCTCTTTCTAACCTGAGAAATCATATCTTCCAGCGTCTTACAACCGTACCTGCTCACGAACTCCCTGATGTTAGCCCTCAACATCTCGTGATATCAGGCCTATTTCACCTCCTCGCCCACGACATACTGCAGAAAAAGGAGGGCCCTCTCTCTGAACTTAGCGGTGATCTCCGCCACAGTCTTAGTAGTCTGCGTCAAATCCTGAAACTCCCGTGCCAACTGTTGCACCTCAATAATTGGTGAAAACTCATCCCTGAACCTGGCCGAGAAATCGCCCCATGTCATCGCGTCCAACGCAGCATCATCACCAATGGCATGACCAATCTCCTCCCACCAATCTCTCGCTCTGTCCTTCAGAAGACAGGAGGCGAGTCTGACCTTGTCCCCCTCGGGACACCGGCTCGTACGGAATGCATTGACAACATCTGCCAACCATCTGCTACTAGCGATGGCGTCCCTAGCCCTTTTATAATCCGGTGCTCCGCAAGCTCTAAACTCTCGAAATGTCATAGTACGTGCTCCCATCAAAGCCATTATCTCGGTACAAAAGGCTCCCAGCCTCTCATCCAAGATCTCCAGTATACCCTCCTTGACCGTGCCAAAGATCACAGGAGTCTTGTCTAGTATGCTATGCGTAATCTCTGCTGATACAAACTCTCTCATACGCTCCTCAAGTTGCTCGGCCCCTGAACCCGAGCCTGATCCCTCTCCGGCGCCTGATCCACCCGCTGGTCTCTCTCGCAATGTCACCATGCTGAAAACATAATACAATAACTATCAGAATACTCATCACTTCCGTGAGACCATACACACACTACAAGTTTCTCGGTCTCATCTCGGCCTTTCCCGAATCGAGTACGGATCCTCTGCTTTCAGTAGTACAGGCCCATACTACCTTCCACATCTATCCGTACTTTCCTCAAGAACTGCTTCGACTCCACCAGGTCCCTTTTCTACTACTACTACTGCTCCAAGTACTATCCCATCCTAGGCTTACCCTAGGGAAACCTTTGACTCCAAACAAACCAGTCCTCAGCCGTTGAAGGCCTCCCAATGATGCCAATTAGCCATCACCTGAATACCATCACATGTGACGAGGCTCAAATAATCCTTCGAGTAAAAGACTCGTCCCTAAAACGGTTAGACTCAAACGAGAGCTGCGTAATAGGGCCAAATCCGGCACTCTGAGATTATTCAACCCTAATCACATGTGACGTGACGTATTCACCTAATAGCTAACTCCCATCACTCAGAATCCCACAATGCACAAAGCAAGCAACATTCAGAAAAGGGAAAATCTAACCATAACATACTCAAGAAATCATAATCCCAAATTAGGAATTTGTACTAGCATGCGACATAAGCTTATAAACTCAGGCATAACCTAAACAGACTATCCTACTACTGTCTAACCAGTACTATCATGCAGCACAAAAGCACATATAACAGGCACATTAGGCATCCTCCTAGATCCTTAGTCCTAATCTAGCATGCAGTTCTACTAACTGATAATCATAACATAAACATGTATGGGTATTTTGGGGTACTTAATTGAGCTCGACTGATTGCATGCACCACACTCTTTTCTCTAATCAAGGTTATTTTCTTTCTGAATTCTTTTTGCTTTTCTAAAACTGTTTTCTTTCTCAAAGCTCTTTTTACAAAACTGTCTTTTCATTTTGAAAACCTTTATACCAATCCCTTAGTTCGAGTTTAGACACACCCGAGGGCATGTCCGAATCCCTCAAACCAAGGCTCTGATACCAACTTGTAACGTCCCAAAAATCTATTCAAAATTTTTTTCCTTAAATCATTACTAAAACCATATTCATAAAAACATATCATAAACCATAACATAAATTAGAGTATTAATTTCCAAAACATATTTTCATTATCAGAGTAAAATATCCCAGGCTGACTAATCAACAGTGTGTGCCATGCGATCACCGAGAACTCTTCCCTCCGCTACCGAAAGTACCTGAAACCAAAACTGAAAATCGTAAGCACGAAGCTTAGTGAGTTCCCCAACCTACCACATACCCTGCATAAACACATACTGCACATACTGGGCCACGCCCGCTATTCCGGGCCTCACCCGCTACCTCGGGCCTCGCAGGCTACAACGGCCCCACCTGGCTTCGAGCCCCGCTCGGATACATATCTATTTCTCTTAGGCCCCGCCTGTCTCTGGGCCCCGGCCGCTAACCACATAATACAATTAGCATATAACACATAACTGAACACACCCTACTATATTCTTGTCCTAAGGCCTCGCATGTCTTGGGCCTCGCCTCTATCATGTCACTAGTGAGTCATGGAACCCCGTCCACACTACTACTGTAAGTGAGAGACGGGCCCACGCCCACACTCACTCCATACCTATCCCGGGCCTCACCCCTGCTCTGCTACTAATGAGATATGGAACACCTCCCATACTTTGCTATTGATGAGATACGCGACCTCGCCAACACTCACCTTCCTACCAGGAACATACATGCATCACACAAACAAAAAGTATACTCTATCATGCAAACCATTCCTTAGGCACCTGCCCGACATCGGACCTTGGTCCTGAATATCATACTAGCAAACAGTGCCTAGGGCTAACCCCCGGGTCTTCCTACTCATAACTACATGGGCCGGCATTGTGGGAGTAGACCCATTCACACAAAAGGAACTCACCTGCACTGTTGAACTTTGTTGATAACCCTCTGGCTGCTGTCCGACAATTCTCTGAACCGCTGCTCCACTAGCTCCCAGAGCTACCAATATCAATATATATATATATATATATATATATATATATATATATATATATATATATATATATATATCACTTGGATCCAAACTGAACTCTAGAAGCCAACTAAGCACTCTTGTCAAAGTCAAAGTCCTGGTCAAAGTCAAACTCCATGACTGACTCTACTCGCGGAGTCAGCCCGTTGAATCGTCGAGTCCATATACTCTGATACTCTCATAATATGACCCAACTCGCTGAGTCACCCCGCCGACTCGTCGAGTTGAACGATCTATGAGTCCCATCCTTTCCAACTCACTGAGTCACCACTCAACTCACCGATCTAAGTCTTAACCAGAAAAGGTTGAGGTTCTGCGATCTAACTCGTCGACTCCAAGAACAGACTCGCAGAATTCTGGGAAATCTTCAACAAACTCGCCGAGTTGTTCTTCTAACTCGTCGAGTTCCTGCCCATCTTCATACAACTCGTCGAGTCCACCCATGTGACTCGTCGAGTAGCTTCAGTTCTTAATCCATAAAGTAGCTTTTCGAGCCATGCAGGGGCTCCAAATTGTAGATCCACTCTTTTAAAGCCTATTTCTCACGTAAAGTTGCAAACTTTACATGAAAACAAGGAGCTATAGGCTTAAAACACTCTAGGGCTAGGTTTTGAGGCAAACATGCTTCACCAACACACCAAAGACTGATACTTTGTGGGTCTCTAGGCCAAGATACACCTAGATCTGAAGTTGCAACTTTAGATCTGGACTTCTAACTCGAAATGGCTCCTTAATATACCAAAATGGCCCCAAAACATCATCCAAGAAAAGATATAGAAACAACAAAGGCAAAGCAACAGATTGTTACATTCAAACTGATGCTCACAACAAAAGGGTTGGATCCTCCATCTCCTTAGTGGTCAAACCCTACAAATCTTCCTCTTTCAAAAGTCCCAAACTCACTTTCTTCCTTATCTCACTCAACTTAGGGTTTGGAATCATGTATAGCAGCTTCTGGCCGACTTGGGGGACTAAGGAGAAGACATAAGTCTCTTTAAATAGGGTGCAAACCCTTGGATTAGGGTTTTCTTGCTCAGACCAGACTCGCCGAGTCCACTAGTCGACTCGCCGAGTCGGTCACTTATTCTACAACCCGGATCCCGTTTCGACTCGTCGAATTCTCCTATGGACTCAACGAGTTGACCCCTTTGACTTAGGGTTTTCCTTTCCTTTCTTGGTCTTTCTAATTCTGAGTGTTACGTAGTATGTGTTATACTATTACTCACACTACAGTAAAGTTCACTATTCTTGATGAACTAAAGAAATGGCAAGTAGAGGCCTTAAAGCCAAAAAGTATGAAGAAGGAAGGGATGGTACATTATGTTGATATTTTACTGGATGATCCACGTGGACTGAAAGTATTTAAGAATCGGCTATGGATTCCAAAGATTGGTGGATTAAGACAGAAGATTATAGATCAAGCCCATTAGTCTAAATTGTCAATATATCCTGGTACAAGTAAAATGTACTATGATGAACGAGCTGATTATTGGTGGCCTGGATTAATGATAGACATTGGAAGATATGTGTAGGAATGCTTGTATTCTTACAAGTCAAAGCAGAGCACCAAAGGCCTTATGGAACTCCAGAAAGTCTTAGTGTTCCTGTGTGGAAATGGGAAGAGTTGTCCATGGATTTTATTACCAAATTTCCAAAGACTGCTAAACAGAATGATAGCATTTGGGTAATTGTTGACCAACTAAATAAGAGCACACATTTTCTTTCCATGCGTGAAACAGCTCCAATGGACAAATACACACAAGTATACTTGGATGAAAGTGTTGCAAGACACGGATTACCACTAAAGATCATTTCCGATCGTGGTACCAACTTCACTTCTCATTTTTGGGCAAGTATGCAACATGAATTGGGATCTAGAGTTGCTCTCAGCACACTTATCATCCCCAGACAATTGGTCAGAAGGAGAGAACAATCCAAATAGTAGAAGATACGCTTCGTGCATGTGTCCTGGAGTTCGGTGGTAACTTGGATAAATGCTTACCTCTTGTCGAATTCTCGTATAATAACAGTTACCACGCTTCATTCAAAATTCTATCATATGAAGCATTATATGGTCGCAAATGTCGTACTCCGTTATGTTCGTGTTATGTAGGACAGAAAATCCTTAGAGGACCTAAATGATTCAAGACACCACTGATAAGATTAAAATCGTACGAGAAAGAATGAAAACGGCCCAAGATCGACCAAAGTCCTATGCAAAAAAGAGAAGACGACGCATAGAATTCCAAGTGGGAGATTTCATAATGCTGAAGATATCCCCATGGAAAGGCATTATGGGATTTGGGAAGAAAGGAAAATTGAGTCCTAGATTTGTTTGACCTTCGAAAATTATCTAGAGAATTGGTAAGCAAGCATACCGTTTGGAATTATCTGAAGATCTGGCAGGTATTCGTGATGTATTTCATGTGAGTTATTTGCGTAAATGTTTAAGCATATATGATGAAACGGTTTCGTTATCCGAGGTGAAACTGCATAATAAATTAAGATATGTAGAAGAGCCTGAAGAGATCGTAAATGAAAGAACGACTGAATTGCATAATAAAGAAGTGGAGTTGATTCTTATCAACTGGAAACACCATCGAGGCCCAAATTATACTTGGGAAAATAAGAATGAGATAAGAGCGAAATATCCCCATTTGTCTAAATCGTTGTAATTTCGGGGACGAAATCCTCAAAAGGAGGAGGTATTTGTAACATACACGTTCAGTTATCATGTTTTTGTTTAAAAATGAATATTATTAAATAATATATGTTTTTGAGTGTTGAGTTCTAACAAGATAGTTTTTATGATATTTAAAGTAGAACTATGTTTAGAATCATTCGGAAAATATTGGATGTCTTATGAGATTCTGATTAAAAGTCAACTATCAAAATTTAACGAAAATATAAAATTGGAAATAAGTAAAAATAACGTTATTGAAAGTTGTATATTATCTCGTTAGAAACATTTAGGCAAAAACCTCACTAAAATCCGAGTTATAACGAAGAAGTTATGACTTATTGAACTTTTGCGTCAGAACACACACGACGCCGTATGATGTAAAAAGTGAGTTTTCGATAAACTACTTTTAGCCTATATGATCTAAATGAAATTCGTAGTACTTATTAAACCGAGAACCTTCATAAAAACAACGTCAAAATCTGACTTCGTATGAGGAAGTTATGATTTTTCTAAAATTCGGTATAACAGTAGACAGCTAAAAAATCAAAATAAAGATCGAATGATTTTTTACCGACACAACCTAAACGAGAATCGAAGGTCTTGTTAATAGTAGTACAACGATAAAAAGACAGACGAAAACGGACGTCAGATGAAGAAGTTATGAATTTTTAAAGGATTTTCATGTCCCGATCTATTAAAAATAATAATATTAATAATGAATTTTTAAAGGATTTTCAACCCTCGCAAGGCCCGGTTTTCATTGAAGTGCTACCCAAATTACCATTCTAACACCGGGTTACTTCACGGTGAGTTCAATATAGGGACAATTGTATGTTATTTGTTATATATGCAATGTGTTTTCCCGTGTTACTATGATAACGAACTATACCTTTGATCGTAAAGTGTATGACATAAGCATCACTTGGGTATTGGTATGTAGCCTTCGACCATGAAGTGAATGAGTAAGCATCACTTCGGTATTGGTAGAATGCTAGATAGGGCTGAAAGCCTGTAAATTCTAGCAAAATGATATTTAGAAATTGTATATTTTCTGTGCCACTTAGGCGAAAGTCTTATTGATGTATATAAAGTTGAAATTGTTGTATCTCATCTATTGTAAATCTTTGAATCAGATCATTTATTGGTATGGAAAGCTTGTCACATGATTTACATATGCCTTTGTTGTTCTTTGTTCCTCTGTGCTTTTCTCATATTGATATATATGTCATAACGTTATATTGTAATTGTTATTGAACTCACTAAGCGTCATCCGCTTATCCCTCTTAATGTTTAATCTATTGCAGGTGATAAGCATCCAGTATAGTCATGTACTGATAGAAGATGTAGAATACATAATAGTTAATACTTTTGTATTTAGTGTATAAATTTTTGGGAAGTTATGTAATATATAAAACTCTGTAAAAAAATCTTAATAGTTGGTTTGTATCCATTTTTTGTAACAAGATATAAATATGCATGTAGCATGTTTTTGTCTTTATGATAATGTTAAATAGTATGAAAGACATCTTTCAGATCTCGTAATCCAATTGTAAATTATTTAAAGGTAGGTAAATAACTATTTACCAATTCCACCATGAAAATGAAATTTTAAACGAATAATTTATTCCTATGGGTGATTTATGAAAAGTGCAATGGATTAATTTGCATTGATTTTATGACAAGCGCAATGGATTAATTTCATGTTCGCTATTACTAATCCTTAGAAAAATAATTAATTCAAACAGCGGCCAATTGGTTAACTAAAAAATTTCCTAGTTTATTGATTCGGGTTAAGTAAGACTTGTAGTAAGCTAATCAAATATGCAAATTCAATTAACTCCTTGTTGATGGTTCGTCACACAATCTCACACATTAACATACCTATTTTCTAGTTAACCCTAGTTTCACGTTCGCTATTCCTAGGCATATAACAATGTTTTCACATAAATCATATGAAATTAGCAATTAAGAGATGTTCATGCAACTTAATTTGCTGGTTAATTAACGGAAAATAGTTATTGTTAACACATAAGGATCTTTAACAAGCTTAAAAAAAACAAAATCACCAAATTGAATCAGTCCAATCATAAAACCAAACCATATTTATAAAATCATCTATCCTAAACAGAAGTTATGAGTTTTTACCTCATATCTACAGCAAATAATAAACTAAAAACATAATCTAATGATTGAAACATGGTTCATGCAAAATATTAAGATAAAAGTAATGTGTTATTGCCTTTGATCTTCTTCCAAATTGATATCTATGTTGAAATCTCGAAAACCACAGCTTCTAAAAACCCTTATTGCCTCCAAAAATCATCATAAACTTCCCCCATTCGTTAGGGTTCTAATGAGAAGCATTTATATATATATATATATATATATATATATATATATATATTCTTAAAATAGGGGCGACTCAGCGAGTTCAATGACCTACTCTACGAGTCCATCACTTAAAACCCGTGTGCGGCAAGTCAGCGTCGAAAATCGCGAACCTTCTGATCAACTCGTCGAGTTTAGGCATACCTCGTCGATTCCATTTGGAATCAACATTTTCTCTAAACACTAAAGTCGTCCAAAATTGTGTCTAGTTTTTAGAACATTTTGAATCTCGTCAATCGCAGTTACGGTTCATGAGATATGGCGAAAACACTGACGAGGGGTCAAGGTGTCCAGCAATATCCTTGTTTCTTGAAAATCCAAGATCCAAGCTTCCAATCACCAATTCCGCTTCCTTTTGCTACCGAGCTCATCTTTTAGGCTGTAAATACAATTTAAACATAAGTAAGTATCTTTTTTTCATAATTCGCAGAAAAAAATAGCCAAAAAGTTTTAAGATTTAACACAAAATATATGAATAAATTTGCACATATCAAAATACCCCACACTTGATTTTTGCTTGCCACCAAGCACAACTGAATTTTAATATACTAGCATTGCTTAAAATAATTCGAATCAAACCCAGCCATTATGTCAAGACCGCAAGGCATGCATTTATGTCTAAAATTTCCCTAAGGACCCCCCTAATTCTAAATACTAACAATCCACATAAACACTCACCCACTTCTTTTGAACAACCCTTATTTTATGTATCCCGCCGAATCCATCCGCAGAAAACTTCTTAACCTCAAGGTATTTTAGTCAAGCAACCCAAGCATCCATAATCTATAAAATTACAATTTTTGATACCACAATGGAGCTCTTGGGATTCTTCACTTCTTTGATATTTTGATCTTGATTTCTTTAAATTCACCACTTTTTTGATTTTTGGTATCTTCAACTTTTTGAACCTTCAGAATTTTGATCTTTGAATTTATACTTTGATTGCTCCAAAATTCTTAGAACTTTTCTTGTAATTCTCTCTCTTTATTTTTTAACATGTAACTCACTTTTTTTCCACTCAAAACCTACATGCTTAAGCAAGGGCACTCAACTTCAACCTTTATTGGTTAAAGTATTAGTCTTCCTAGATACATTTCTGGTACACGATGCTAAACATGTTGCATCCCTCAAACAGCGAGTTGTGTTTATGTCCCATGATTTCACTAGCATAAAGGGGGCCACAAATGCATTATAACGTATATAGGCTCAACTAAGCATTTAGGTTCTTATAGAATCATCAAACATAATACTAGCATGATTCCTAATTACTTTTACCAAAATTTTCTAATTTAGCCCTAGCAATTTTTATCCAAAAATTTCGATAATTCGAAAATTACAACTAATGTAACCAACCCCTACCCCACACTTAATTTATGCAATGTCCCCATTGCATATTAAAACAACAAAAGTAAAGAGAGAATTGGAACAAACTCCCCAGGGATAGTAGTAGCGAGGTTGATATTTCTTCTTTTAAGCTCCTATTTCAATTGACTTTAGGCATGGGAACAACTCATCCACGCCTTAGGTGTCAAAATCTTGTGTGGTTGACAGCTCTAAATATACTAGAAAAAGCTTCTTGGAAAACTTCAAAAATAGACTTCAAAAAATATGGACAATGCCTCCTTGAATGGAATCAAGTCAAAAACGTGAAAGAAAATTGACTTAGCAACTTGTCAAGTTGTAAGTGAAGACTCGTCGAGTTGGATCGTGACTCAGGCAAAAAACGTAAATTTCCACTGGAACTCGTCGAGTTCAGATGTGCACTCGATGAGTTTAAGGTGTTGAACATGAATTTTCTTCTTTCTGCTTCAGTTCGGATTTTGTGGTCAAAGAGGGTATTAAGGTAATACACCTCCTTATACTCTTCAGTGACGAGGCTCCATTTTAACAATTATAAACAACGGACTCAAAGTATCACTCAAATCTTTTAATCTTCTCGTTAACGACTCGACCCCTCAGTTTAATTCCCTCACGCTTTAAGAAATTGCTCTAATCTCACCCTAGCTTCTGCAAAGATCAAAGATTAAAAAACACCATAATAACAGGAAAACAAACATCAAATTTAAAATCATAAATTTCCCTTATTTACTATAAAAAAGAAAAAAAAAAGAATCAAACTCAAACGACGGGTTGCCTCCCGCAAGCGCTTCTTTTTGTTCAAGTCTTGAGCTGGACTCCCAACTTAATAAACCTCTAATAAACCTGATGCCCATCCATCTATTGCATTGAATATTTTTTTGGACCAATTTGTAAAATTTGGCTCTTTGCTTCAAAAATTGGCCAAACGAGCTTTAATTCATGTAACCCAAGAATCTTGACAAGGGTTAATGTAGTGATTTATGAACATTGGTTTGGCATGCGGAATTAAAGAACACACAATGAATACAGTGATTTCGGTGTTTAAGAGATGTATTCGATTATGTATGGTGTTACATAAAAAGGGATATAGATCTAAATCTACATAAATAACACACACACACACACACACTCAATGTTACACTTCTCAAGCTCACCTCCATAAGTGGTATGAACCCACATATAGAGGTGTTTACATGTCTCTGTCTTACTCTCTATCTCACGAGTCAAAAGGCTAATGCACCACATGCAAGTGGGTCTACAAACGTCAACCCATTTACAAAGTCATACATGGATTACTTAGCACCCAACATTCTCAACCTCAAAGTTAGGAATTGATGACCCACTTCAAATCTTCCAAAATCGAGCAACTACGTGATCCGAGCCTCAAGTGTGACACATGTTGAGATGAACATCAAATCTTTAATTCTTCCATGATTCTTCAATTTGGGTTATAGGATGTGAGACCATACGAACCGAGCATCAACGAATGATTAAGAGTATCCTAAACTCCAAATAATTACCCAAAAGTTAAGCATAAAATCACACCCCAAAAATCTTCAAGAAATTCAAACCCATCTCGAACAGAAATCACTTCCGAATCTCCAATCGCATCATTTCATAAACTTCAAAAATTCAAGTTCACTTCGGCCTTCAAATTTGCGTAATACGAAAAATTCAAAGTCAAATTTCCATATAAATTTCTCCCCCTTTTTATAATCGAAACTTCATTATAAAACCTTCAAGGAAAGAGAACGTGCTCTATTCGGAATTTTTCTTGTCAAAAATTCTCCTTAACATGTGGCATAAACTTTGTGCTTTAATCCGGAAAACTCAAAAAATATTCAATTTTTAACTTCGTTCACGTACTGCCTTTGAAAAAAAAATTTCAAAAATAGGTAGAAATTTTCCATTTCAAAATTCTGTTGTGACCCAGTGCGCCCAAAACAGCCAAAAATGCAAAACTCTCCCCCTTTTCCGAAGTTGGGTAGAAAACGTCAATTTGCATTAACTGCAGGGCCTGAAACGCATATTCTTCAATTTCTCAGCAAAATCAGTCCATTTTCGAAAATGGGCAAAATTTGTCAAACTTTCGAAACATCAATGACTGCTTTCGAAATTTCTGCCTTTTTGTCCCAAAATGTCGAAAATCACCCCAAATGTCGAAGTTGGGTAAAAAATGCCAAATATTCGAAAGTTTATGTCCAATTTTTGAAATTTCAGCCACTTGCTTCGAATTCTCGAAAAAGACCCCAAATATCGAAATTGTGTAAAATGTGTCAAACTTTGGAAACAGCAGGGACCAATTTCGAAACTTCTATGCTTTCTTCTCCAATTCGTTTCCCAGACAACTAACAAAAAAAACTTCGATAGTTAATAACGAAATTTATCTTAACATATTGTCGAAAACAAAGGTAGTCGAAGCCTCTTAATCTCGTCTTAACCATTCAACCTCTAAATCAACATTTTGCTACAACAGATTTTCGTTACTAGGCTTGTTCCAAAATCATCAAAAAAAATCGACTTCCTAGCCTTCGCTTTTTGTTACCAAAAACTTCGCTATCAACACAGTATTCCAAAATAGAAGTTTAAGGAAATCAATCTTAAATCTCAATCCCTTCTTCGCTTTTCACAGTTCAACCCAAAACGAAACTTCAATTCAAACATTCAACTTCAACTATCGACTTCCTTGTACAGGTAACCAATTCCATTAATCAGTCGATTTCCTTCAAACCGAGATCACCAATTTCGAAATCTCAAACAACCCTTCTTTCTTTAGCCCGAAAATATCTCAGTTATCTTCACAAGTTGACATTCCAAACAGAAACTCCAAAACAAGACCCATAGCGTACCATCAAGCCTCATAACAAAGGTTATCTTCAGTCCAGATTTGATACCAAATCTTCACATAATCAATGTCATCAAGTCAACTTTTCCCAGTTCGTTATCATGTATCTGTTGGATTAGGTGTCTAAGCCCATAACTATTATTGGTATGTATTCGACCCGAGAGTAGCATGGTCCATTTGGGTTGCATATCATCAGGACAATCCATTAGGATGGACTTTTGAGAGAAGGTTATTTATGGTTTATTAATATATTATAAGTTATAATATATTAATATTGATCAAAAATTAATTTGGAATTAATTTAGTGGTCCAAAGAGACTAATTAAATCTATGGGGACTAATTATGATAATTATTTTTATTTATATGTGTTGGGCTTATGATCCATGTTGGACCAAGTTTATGTATTGATACATAAAGAGTTGGGCCACATGAACCATGGATCATAAAACCCATGGGTATGGATTTGGGTTATATCCATGACCCTAGAAATCCCACATATAAATAGATACTTCATTGGCCAAAATCGCGACTTGTATCTTCTTGGAGTTCATGGAGATTTTTGGTGCATGGAATTCTCTCTCAAGTCCTACCTTTGTCCATGATCTGTTGTGATTTCATTTGAGGCTTCCACACTATTGGGGCTAAGCTCTTTAAGGCCAAATACACCAAGAATTCAAGCTCAATTAAAAGGTATGTCATGCTAACTAGTATATTATATTTTTATGTTAAATGCATGCTAGTTGTAAGATTAATACCTTGGAAACTATTTTCATGTATAATTAGTGAAAACATAGATCCAAGGTATTTAGGGTTGTATGTGCACCATAGGATGTTGTAGTATACCAAAACCCAACAGTGGTATCAGAGCCATGGGTTGTTTTCAATTATACTTGATGCAAGTTGCTAAAAAAACTTAAAGAAAATCGAATTTTTTTCTGTCTGAATAGGAGACTCGACAAGTCTAGTTATGGAGTCGACGAGTCTATGAACAAATTTATCCAACTCGTCGAGTTGGTTCATGCACTCGACGAGTTGGACCCCCTGACAACATATTTTCGAGTTTTTGCCCTGTTTTGGATTAGAATCATTACCGCAAAGTGTTTTTGTTCATAAAATTTGTTTTTTTTATACTTTGGTAATTTTTATTCTCATCCAAATAATGGATAATAATCAAAGTTTCAAGTTTTATACATGTTTATATGATGCTTGAAAAAAGTTGATTATGAACGTTCATGTTTATGAGTTTGTTTAGATTAATAGGAAAAATTATGAGATAGTTGTTTTCAATCCAAATTAATCTAGAAGTTGTTCTTAATATGTGTTTTTGTAACTTATCCTCAAGTTACATGAAAAGTTACATTTATGAATTTTAAAACTCATAAAATTTCCATAAGTTATGAAAAAATGAAGAGTCACATTTTTAATGCTTTTAAAGTCTTCCATAACTTGTCAACAAGTTATGGAACTTGAATGGTTTTTTCCATTTAACCACTTTAAAACTCATAAGTTATGGAAACCATTAATTTTTGAATTGTTGAAAACTTGTACTCAAGTTTTGGAATTTGTAAAGTCAACCCTCATATACACTTTAATTCCAAACTCTAGAATTTTAAAAGTTAAAGTTCAAACTTTATGGACTTCATTAAATTAATTACAGTGTTTAATTAAAAGAGTTAATAATTCCATAAAGACATAGTTTAAGTTTAATTAAATTAAGAGTATAGTTTAATTAATAGATTAAACCACAAAGTATTTTAAATGTTTAAAATACACCCTTATACTATTATAATATTAATAGTTAATACTTATATATATGTATAAGAACAAAGTCAGTCTTACCGTTAGTAGGCCTCATTCACGAAGCCGGTCTATAAGGAGGATATAAGATTACTGCCTATAAAATGGCAGTTTAATGGGTGTCCACTCTCACCCACCGCTTCCTTGACTGGTAGAGGGTCGTTAGCCGAACGGGTTTGACAGGACTATAGTTCCCTTCATTAAGAGTATAATGATCAATACTAAGTAACTAAACACTTATTAAATTCCCAATCTTAGTTACTTAGGAAAATGTGAATTTGGTGCTAACCCATATAATTCATACTTTGTACCTTACCAAGTTGTTGGTGGAGCGTGTGTGGGTAACCGGCACACTAACTTGGACTAGTAAAGCTAAAAAAGGGTGACTTAATTTTTATCATAGATCGGTGGAGCGTGTGTGGGTAACCGGCACATCGATTAGGTGATAATATTAATGGTACCAAGTGAATTTGCATGGTTATTCACACCTTGTTTTGTGATCCTCGGCATCCCAGTCACAAAATTTGAGAGGGCACACTCGAGATTGAAACATGTCATTGAAAAGTTCAATGAATCTCAAAAGATCTAGCAGTTTCAGATCCAATTAAAACCTAATAAATTATTTCGTTTTTCATGGTGGAAATTGGTGAATCGTCATTCGCCTACCTTCAAATATCTTATAGCTTGGATTACGGCATCCCTCTTCCAAGTTATAAAATATTGTTTTGGGTCCTAGCCTTAATATTTCATATTGGGCATTATATTAAGGACTTAAAAATCAACTAACTTGAATATCTCCCTTTTTAGATGTCTAGTTTAGACATCTATGATCTACCCAAATCTCTTGGAATTTCACTTCCTCCACCCCTCCAATTATTCTCCCTAACCCACAAGTTCAAGGTCACTCGTGCCCTATTGGAAAGCAAGATCTATGTGTGATCACATCGTGGAGATGAAGTCACATATTGACAAGCCGGGAGAGTTGGGTATCAAAGTCTTGAGAAAGTTGGATGTTCAATCACTTTCTAAGTCACATAGTGAGTTCTTTTGGGACTACTATGTGACAGACCATGACTTGACCCTTAATGATCTTACCTATTTTCTTGGTGCTGCTGAATCAGAAATGATTTGAGGACTAGTAAAGCAAATTTGATTAGAAGATCAACTTCGCGAACCTTCTATTGCCAAAGGATGGGGCATTGGTTACGAAGCTTCCTAATTTACCTGAACAATCATACGATTGGTAAAGTCAAAGAGTTTGACTCTACTTCGGGTAAAGTGCACTATTTTACTATATTAAGTTCCTATTTGAGATTCTTATACATGATGTGACCAGATCACATTTTGATGTTTTGTCGAATCGAAGAGAGGAAGCTTAAAGGAAGTATATGTTGATTCTGATCGCGAAAATGGATTTTGATCGCATGGTTCAGTGATCAGACTTGTGAGTTGTTGCTTAAGAGTTATAATATATTGCTTAGGAATAGATAACAACTTTTTCATATGCATTTGCATTGTAAGGATAAGTTTTTCCGCAAGTTTTAAATAAAAGATAAGGTTTTATATTATTTTAAATATCCTTACAGTGGCATTTGTGAAAAATGGTTGTTTATATGATTCCATTGATAACAATATTGGAAAATGGATTTGATTCTTTCGGATGTGGTAGTGTCATAATTTACCAAATAGGGAAGGATTCTCATCACCCAAGTTTCAATTGGACCGAAACTTGGAATCATACAAGTTGTATGATGAATGAGAATTTTCATCTTTGGAAAATTAAGTCAAGTGAAAGGACTAAGGGATTGAGTACACATTCGTGTGCACTGGTCAAGTCCACCACAAAGTTCGATAAGACTATTCGTCATGATTTACTAAAGTTTAGTAAATATGGTTATACTTACAAGTTTAAGTATAATTCTGAAACATTGGAAAATATTCGATGTATGGCAAAACGAATGAGAAGAATCAAATTAGGAAGAAAGATAAAAGTTTCTCAAATCTGAAAAGATGGAAGAGTACTTTAGTATCATGTTTTATCATCATCTTAATGATTAAGATACAATATCACAATTAATCCTCTAAAGACGTCTTAGTGCATTCTTATGGCTAAGAAGAGGAGTCATGAATTGTTGGAATGGTTAAATCAAGAAGACGAGTCACACTTCTTTCTAAAAACAAAGTCTTAGAGTCATACTCCAAGATTGTAACTTGATTGGCACATCTTTAAAAAGGTTTATTAAGAGTAGTCAAATGTAAGAGTAAAAAGTTTTCTACTCTTGTACTTTTGAAATTGGTAAGTTGTGATGTTTTGGATAAAACAAAGACCAACTTAGGCCAATTGCGTGAAGTGTTAGTCTTGATAACAATCTGAACTATCCCTTGAATATTTGTTTTCTCAAGGAATAGTTCTTGACAAGAGAGTCTTATATGTCAAGAGGACAGTCGGAGGCTTAAAGGTCTTGATAGTTTCAAGAACTAATCAAGGATAAAACCTATAATTCTTCACTAGCACACGACTTGAGGATTATAACCTATCGTGTTGACATTTCTGTGCCCATTCCAGTTAAAGTTGGCTTTGCATAAGAGTTCTGAGAGTTCTCAATTGATTGAATAACTACTTGGAAGCAATGGCAGGCCCTTAGGCTGCCAGGTGGCAAGAAGTTAAGTATGCACACGTTCAATCCATATGAATTTGGAAGTGTCACTAACATTGTCTTGTGATTATGGTTTTGACTAAATTCATATGGATAGGAACTCATACACCATAAAATCTAAGTGTTATAAGGTTTCTCTCCGATTCATGAAAATGATGGAGAGGAAACACTTTCACTAAGTAGTTTTTTAAGTAGATAGCAATTGTGATATTTCCATTCTCAAAGTCATTAGTAGAGCGTGTGTGGGTAACCGGCACACTAGCATGGACTTGTGAGAAATGGAAAAGGTCTAAACAATTGAGACTATAATTACGGCATCCCTTTTCATAGTTCTAAATTTACATAGATACACATGTGAGCTATCTAAGGAAATGTGTATCATTTTGATAAAGTTTTATCGAAGCATCTTGTATCAGAAATCTAAACTTTGGTAAGAAAGTCAATAAAGTATTGATTTCTAGAAGTCGAGGTATTTTTTGAGTACATGTCAAAGCTAGTGGGAGCATAAGTGTTATGCTAATAATCATCATGTTAGTGGGAGCATGATTATTATGTTAAGCGTTAATTATAGAAAACAAAAGGGTTTCAATTGGGAAAAGTTGTTTTGCTATAGTTAAGGGAGAGGAAATAATACTTCATTTCAATTCTAAAAACTTAGATTGAGATATTGATCATCTTTAGTCAGGGATATATATATATATATATATATATATATATGAATTTTGTGTTGGAATGGTTCAACATAAGGAAATTATATATATATATATATATATATATATATATATATATATTGCGTTCTCAAAATTCGATTATGATTACGACATCCCTCTTCATAGTCAAATTTTGAGAACATGGAAAATAAAAAAAATATTGTAGCAAAAGATTTGTCTAGTATCACGTCTTTATGTGAGACATCATGAATTGTGTCCCATATGCTTCAGATATAGGATCGATTGCAAGTGCTATAATATTCATCCTTTCTAAATTTGCCAAATGCTCAGGGCATTAAGAGGGGAAAATTCTAGAATTGGATATGACTAAAATGATTAAACAATTGTCGAGGACAATCTAAGGTTTACCAAACATTGGTTGCTCAGGGACAGTTGGAAGTGTAGTGTTAATTTTGGGAAAGGACCATAATTGGCATATTCTGAAAAGAGGCAACTCTTGTTCAGAAGTGATAGTCAAAATGAGAATATGGAAATATTCTCATAGGTGGAAGTTATTCAATCTTTGTTTGATGAGAAAGCTTAATGCAAGAAGAATGTTCAAAGTAATGTACTTTGAATTTGAGACTTCATTTCCATGGAATTGATCTCCATTGGAATGCTCTCTAATGTCTGATGACAAGTCTTTGTGACTTTGTGCATAGTCATTACGAGATGATCAATGCATATAAGTTTAGAATCTAACAGATTTCGTTAAATGGTAGGAATTTGGAATTTTAACATTTACAATAAAGATTTGGGATTGTGAAATGAGCATCATTGGAATCATGTTCAATGATCTATTTCACAAAGTAAAGATCATAGATAAACATAGTGTGCATACTTGGTGTAGGGCATGACTAGTGTTTAGAAAACATAATTTACATTCTTGGAGCATGGACAACTATTGTTTTAATTCAAGTATAAAGTTGATTATTTGAAACATTATACAATGAATAATGAGTAATCAATATGGTGTTTAAATAAAAGGTGTTTTATTTACTCTCAAAGGTGCTTGGGACCATAGAGGATTAGTATTATTCTTGTGTTTCACTTTGCATGTTTTGACTTCCAGAATAACTAGGTTATTCTTTCCGAATGACTAAGTTATTCAAACTATCCACAGTCGATAAGACGTTAGAAGTAGGTATTAAGGAAAGACTGTCATGAATCGGGTTTGTAGATGTCCAAGGTTGTGGACATAGTAAGAGTTACTGTAACATTCATGAGTACTCCTGGAATAGGGATTCGAGTATTGGATTCAACCCACGCTCATTTGAATCACTTCATGTAATTTATCACGAGTGATCATGAGACGATAATATCTTCTATTCTTCAAACCTAGAGATATGAGTTGTTACTATGAGTTGGTTGTACATTGACTGCACGAAAACACATTCGGTAACTCAATGTTATAAAACGTGCCTTTGAGTATGATTCAACAAGTAGTACAACAAGCCATATGAGTTGAAGTTTATCCATTCCTTTTACCTTCGGGATAAAAGCGATATCTTTGGGCCCCTCGATGATTTGGTGATGACAAACGTAAGTGCTCGGCTGGGCCTGGACTGATTTGATTTGTTCAATTAGCCAGTCGTCATAAATCGGAAATCGGGAAACAACAAATGGACAGAGATAATGATTATAATCCATGACTCAGTCCATATGATATCTAGAATGGAGGAATATATGATATCTTATCTAATGGACATGTCATTTGATTTGTTCAGAGTTTGACAACGGCTTTAAGAGAAACGACTGCTAGTCGAGATCTTGGAGTCATACTTGAATAATAGTTTTAGACTTATACAAGTGGGAGACTGATGGATTAGGTGTCTAAGCCCATAACTATTATTGGTATGTATTCGACCCGAGAGTAGCATGGTCCATTTGGGTTGCATATCATCAGGACAATCTGTTAGGATGGACTTTTGAGAGAAGGTTATTTATGGTTTATTAATATATTATAAGTTATAATATATTAATATGAAATCATATGTTTTAATTAGTATTGATCAAAAATTAATTTGGAATTAATTTAGTGGTCAAAAGAGACTAATTAAATCTATGGGGACTAATTATGATAATTAGTTATATTTATATGTGTTGGGCTTATGATCCATGTTGGACCAAGTTTATGTATGGATACATAAAGAGTTTGGCCACATGAATCATGGATCACAAAAACCCATGGGTATGGATTTGGGTTACATCCATGACCCTTGAAATCCCACATATAAATAGATACTTTATTGCCCAAAATCGCGACTTGTATCTTCTTGGAGTTCATGGAGGTTTTTGGTGCATGGAATTCTCTCTCAAGTCCTACCTTTGTCCATGATGTGTTGTGACTTCATTTGAGGCTTCCACACTATTGGGGCTAAGCTCTTTAACACCAAATACACCAAGAATTCAACCTCAATTAAAAGGTATGTCATGCTAACTAGTATATTATATTTTTATGTTAAATGCATGATAGTTGTAAGATTAATACCTTGGAAACTATTTTCATGTATAATTAGTGAAAACATAGATCCACGATATTTAGGGTTGTATGTGCACCATAGGATGTTGTAGTATACCAAAACCCAACAGTATCGACCTTAACCAGACTACTTTCCCTTCGATTAACAAGCCTTCGATTTTGACTACCTAACAAAAAATCATCCAATCAAACATATCTTCAAACCGAATTGCAATTTCGTCTGCCTTCATCCCAATAATCATTCTAAACGTGAATCTAGTGTTCCATTTGCAAGACCCATCAAACAACAAACTTCCGAAATCACAAAGAACCCTTCCTTTTCAATCAATTCCAGTTTTGATTTTGGAAGAACATCGATTTTGACTTTTTTTTCAACTCATCTTTGACTTTTCGAGTTTGTCAGTTAACAAACACAAATTGAAAACTTTTTAGTGCAAGTTCTGATCAAACAAACTATTCGAACAGTTCTTCACCACTTGTTCATCATGTTCTTGACCAAGATTTATAAAAACTCAAATTAAATTTCCGATTTCAAGGTCTAGATACGAACAAACTCGATTTAATCATACATAAATCATCTGAAATCGATTTCTAATTTCAGATTAACGATCAATAAGAAATTATTGCTAAAAATGATGAGATGAAATCGTAAGAACAACTGTGATAAGAAATCAAGTGTGTATCACTGTGTGAAAAGTCGTACGAGGCTTATGATACTTTATCCAATACTTATTTTTGTTTAAACGAATTTAAGAAGTTATTGGGCTCACGGTTTCCTGAACATTATTGACTTCGAAAATATGGGCTTAATAAAATGGTTCCATGAATAGTATCAGATCTTCGACTTGGGTTACGAATTGGATTACTGATTCATTTGTAATAGATCAAAACTTTGTGCTCAAAGAATAAATGGATGAACAGTAGAATTGATTTTGTTTTTGGTTGGGCTTGATCTAAACATAAATTTATTGGATCACCAATGGGGTTTGAAACAAATTCAATCCAATTGATTCAAAACGATCAAAAATAAAAAAACATAACGCATGATTCAACAAGATTAAGAGAGATTTTAGAGAGAGACTCACCAAAAATGTTCCAATTGTGACAAAATTTGCCAAACCGAGAATCGTTTCTTCAAAAAATTGTGTTGATCTTCGAAGATCCGCTCTGATACCAAATGTAGTGATTTATGATCATTGGTTTGGCATGCGGAATTAAAGAACACACAATGAACACGGTGATTTTGGTGTTTAAGAGATGTATTTGATTATGTATGGTGTTACACAAAAAAGGATCTAGATCTAAATCTACATAAATAACACACACACACACACACACACTAAATGTTACACCGCTCAAGCACACCTACATAAGGGGTATGAACCCACCTTATATAGAGGTGTTTAGATGTCTCTCCCTCACTCTCTATATCATGAGTCAAAAGGCTAATGCACCACATTCAAGTGGGTCTACAAAAGTCAACCCATTTATAAATTGATACATGGATAACTTTGCACCCAACATTTCGAACCGGTCGGGTACTAATCAAAAATGGATCGTGCTTTAGAACTTTCTCCAAAGTTGGAATCGTCACCCCATGCTTCGAAACACAAACCGGAAATACATGGGTCCATGTCGTGGTAATAGTCAATCCACAGCTTGGTTCCTGCAATGCAGCTTGTTCTTGTTCTTCGTCTGACCCTTCTGCCAGCAACCTTTCCAGCTCCTCGAAATCTCTTTCTGGATTAAATTCTTCATCTATTAACTCTATCTCTTGCGACTCAGATTGTTCTTGTTCATTAGGCAAAATGTTATCTAACCATCTTCCAAATTTCTACAAATCTTCATCCGAGTCATATTCATCATCTTCTTGCTTAATTTCCTGTACTACTTTCTCAAGAAAAGCATCAAAAGCATCGAGATTTGGAAAAACATAATAATAAAAATAAAGCAGAAAACTCGTAGCTTTATACGAGATAAATCTCACACAAAAGATCGATAATACTAGAAAATAAAATTAACTATTAGAACCGTTCCCCGGCAACGGCACCAAAAACTTGATGTGTGTGAAATGCACTAGTTTTAATCATACTAACATAAACATAAAGACAAATACATGAAAGGTAGTGTACCCATCGATTTGCAGTTTAGTTCAGGTATGTAGGGTATCGAACACAGGGAACGGTAAACAATTAAGATTATTACTAGTATTATCTGAATAAAACAAGTAAAAAGAAAGGTTTCTTCTCAAGTATTACAAGACTAGAAACTTAAGCAACTACTTAAACACTTAAACAAAGGACAATTAATAACTAAGGAGAAACAAAATACAACTAGATTCAATATTAAAAGAGACTTCTGTTTAGGTTCGAATAATTTATTCCTATGGTTGATTTATGAAAAGTGCAATGGACTAATTGGCATTGATTTTATGACAAGCGCAATGGATTAATTTCATGTTCGCTATTACTAATCCTTAGAAAAATAATTAATTCAAACAGCGGCCAATTGGTTAAACTAAAAAATTTCCTAGTTTATTGATTCGGGTTAAGTAAGACTCGTAGAAAGCTAATCAAATATGCAAATTCAATTAACTCCTTGTTGATGGTTCGTCACACAATCTCACACATTAACATACCTATTCTCTAGTTAACCCTAGTTTCACGTTCGCTATTCCTAGGCATATAACAATGTTTTCACATAAATCATATGAGATTAGCAATTAAGAGATGTTCATGCAACTTAATTTGCTGGTTAATTAACAGAAAAGAGTTATTGTTAACATATAAGGATCTTTAACAAGCTTAATAAAACAAAATCACCAAATTGAATCAGTCCAATCATAAAATCAAACCATATTTATAAAATCATCTATCCTAAACAGAAGTTATGAGTTTTTACCTCATATCTACAGCAAATAATAAACTAAAAACATAATCTAATGATTGAAACATGGTTCATGCAAAATATTAAGATAAAAGAAATGTGTTATTGCCTTAGATCTTCTTCCAAATTGATATCTATGTTGAAATCTCGAAAACCACAGCTTCTAAAAACCCTTCTGGCCTCCAAAAATCATCCTAAACTTCCCCCATTCGTTAGGGTTCGAATGAGAAGCATTTCTATATATATATATATATTCATAAAATAGGGGCGACTCGGTGAGTCTAATGACCTACTCTACGAGTCCATCACTTAAAACCTTGTGTGCGGCAAGTCAGCGTCGAAAATCGTGAACCTTCTGATCAACTCGTCGAGTTGAGGCCTAACTTATCGATTCCATTTGGAATCCACATTTTCTCTAAACACTAAAGTCGTCGAACATTGTGTCTATTTTTCAGAACATTTTGAATCTCGTCAATCGGAGTTATGGTTCATGAGATATGGCCAAAACACTGGCGAGGGGTCAAGCTGTCTAGCAACATCCTTCTTTCTTCAAAATCCAAGATCCAAGCTTCGAATCACCAATTCCGCTTCCTTTTGCTACCAAGCTCATCTTTTAGGCTGTAAATACAATTTAGACATAAATAAGTATCTCTTTTTCATAATTTGCAATAAAATAGACAAAAAGTTTTAAGATTTAACACAAAATATATGACTAAATTTGCACATATCACATATTATGGATTTATTAATTCTCTCTTTTAATTAAACACTTAATTAATCTGATTAAGAAAATCCACAAGGGTGTAACTTTAAACTATTCATAAATACTAAGGTTTAACTATTTAAATTTTCAAAATTAAAACTTTTAATTCTAAATTTGAACTATGAAACCAAAGGGGTGTATTTTTAAAACTTTTCAAAATTACTAGGTTAAATCTTTGAATCAAAATAATCTTATATTATCCAAAATTTTAACCAAATCTTCAAATTTAATAAGTACGTCATGTTACCAATCAGAAAAATCGAATTCATGCATTAAAAACGAATTATGGTAATTATCCAAGTCAAAATATGATCTGAAATTCGAATAATCAAGGAACTGACGAGTCAACTCGTTGAGGTTGATGCTAAACTTGTCGATTTCGTGATGAACTCGTCGAGTTCTGGTCACAGACAGAAAACAAAATGAATTTCTTGTTCTTCGGCCAGATCACTATTGCATCAAATTCAATTGAAAAATGAACTAGGCTCTGATAACACTGATGGGTTATGAGCATTACAACATTCCTATGTGTACATGCAACCCTAATTGCTTTGGATCTAAGTTTTTCTATATTGAACATGCAAATTGAATACCAAAGCATTGAACCCTAAAACTAGCATTCATAATTCAAAATTCATATGAAATTAGGGTTATGAAGTTACCTTGCTTGTTATGTAGTAATAACTAGTTCACCTTGACCTTTGAAAGCTTAGTGCCCCAAGTGTTGCACCTCTAATGGAGTCATAAACACACAATGCAAAGGATGACTTGGAGAGAGGTGGAAATCGGTTACGTTAGGGTTTCTCAAGCTTAGGGCTGAAAATTCCTTATGGTGGGGTTCTTTATATAGTTATGTGGGTTGCTAGGGTTTCCGGAGGAAATCATAACTCCTGCTTAAGGCTTAAGCAGCCTATAGACCACCTCTTTAGAGCCCTTGGATGAAATCTTATAGCCTTACACATAAATTTTGTCCACTCCACTCAATAGAGTCCATCAGCCCAGTTTTGCAAATATCAATGATTTGCAAAACAGTCCATCAATTATTAATTAGTTCCTTTAATCCCAAAATTAATCTCAAATTAATTTCTGATTAATTACTAATTAGTAATATGATTTCCAAATAATATATTAATCTTATAATATATTAATAAAATCATTTTGAGTACCAATTTATTATTCATATAATAAATCCTACTCTCTCTCCACTAGTCATCCCTATCAAGTTGCATGAGTGAAGGCAACCCAAAAGAACCATGCTCATAATCAAATCAAGCACATACCAAATATAGTTATGGGCTTCGACACCTAATCCAACAAATCATGCAGACAGAAATCACAGGTAGTCTTACAGATCTACCAGTCTAAGCATATCAGCAAGTAGCATATAGTCATACTGATCTATCCGATACGCAGTATATCAATATATAGCATGATATTAATCCAACGAGCTAGCCTTGGTGCCTTCGACACGCAACCATTGTGAGGAAAACTAACCTCACAGTCTGAACAATAGCTTATGAGGTCTCGACTCCGAATCTCAACTCAAACCATCACCTATCCAACCAAATGACCAATTCTCAACCACTATCCAGAATACCCTTAAGTAAAACTTGGTAAAAGTGAAAGTCAAACTGGTCAAAATCCATAAGTCAACCGAGTTAACCCAGTTGAGTCAACTCATCCGAGTCGACATAGAACACGTACATGGGATGCACTTCGAAGGTACGTTGGGTGTACTCAAGTGTTGACCGCATTCGAGTGAGTTGACCATGTACATGATGCGTACTCACGTTACACTGGGCGTATGCCCAGACTTCTCAGACTCCATTAAGAGCTTAATGCCTTAAGCTCTTACGTCCCATTTTTAGATCCAAAGCTAAATCAATCATAAAGTGTCCAACTTTGTGACCTTTCATGTCCATTAAGTGCTTCACTCAACATCTTAATACATTAAGACCTTATAAAGAGTGCATGGAGCAAAACCAACCATTAAGACCCCATTTTTATTGCTCAAGGCCCTTCCTAAGGTTTAAAAGGATGGATTAATGGGTCAAGAACAGGCTATGCTCAAGAATTACAGGGATAGGATGATCATTCTCTGGTTCTTCTCCAAACCATCCAGCAATGACTTCGTTTGGAAGGTACTGGTTGTCGTGGGGATGGAGTCTAGCCATGTTATCTATGCGAGAATTGGGGTAAGAAAATAATTATTAAACGAACTATCTAGATAATTATTTAGAAAATATTCATTAGTTACATCGCCATTTGTGAAGTGCATACCAGTTATATGTAATCGAAACAGGATAGGCCTTCGAATAAGTGATCTAAACTCCAAATTCACACAGAATAGGGGTAAAGCAAAATTTTCACAGATTCTAAGTCTATAACATCCTAATTACATATAGCCTTAGAGTATCCACTTAGCAACTATCAACTTAGTAATGAAGATCCCGTTTCAGTTCTCAAGTATAAAGTACTTATAGTAACAACAAATACCCCTATAGTATTTTAAGTTTAATGTTATGTTCTATTGTTCTCATTGTGGTAGGGTTGGTAAGATTTTAGACATGTTTCAACCACACAACTACACTTAGGCACATGCTAGTCAACCCTCGGATAATATAGTTGATCAGGCTATATCTTCCCAGTTTTGACTATATGTCTCTAAGTCCACCTGTGTTGCCCAACAATCGTAATTCTTTTGTATTGTCCTAGTGACACTGATTTTAGTATGAATGCAGGCACGTATACTTAATTAAATATTTTATTATTTAAAGTATAAACTTTTGGTCAGAGTGTTTTAATCCCAATTGGGTTTATAGTTAGTATATCTTTTATGGGTTGATATACTTAATTCACTATAAACAATGCTCTAATACCACTCTGTCACACCCCAAAACCAAGAACGGCAGAAACGTTCTGGGGTAGAGGACGTCATGTACAATATCACAACAATGAAAAGTACTAAACAAGCAATAACATCATCCATTGCATTAATAATATAATTTTGATACAAGTGTGTTCTGTCAATATATAATAGACACTAAAGAATAAATCAAAATGAAAGATGCGTCTTGAACGAGCACCATCTTCCCTGAACCTTGCATCGGTACCTGTCTATGGTTGACCTGAGGATAAAAGTTATTTTGAAAGAGAGTATCAGCTTTAAAGCTGGTGAGATCATAAGTATTTTAGTGTCTTAATTTTTATGTAAGTATTTGTATGTATATGAATTGTAAGTATTGAAAATGTGTATGAACTGTAAGTATGAAAATGTTTTGTATGATCCTAGGAAGCCCTATGTTTCCTACTAATCGTATCCTTCTACCAAGGCATCTAGTGTCTGTGTGTGTGGCTCTTGTAAGAGTGTGTATTTTCCCAAGTCTGACTATCATTAACCAAAAATATAGTTTCAACATTACCGTGCGTCGTGTGAATGTTCACGAAGTGAATGTAATGGGAAAATGAAATAGTACTATGGTGTAGTGTCGAACTACAACCGTACCAATTACCTTAAGTTTAGGGTAATTCTTCTAAGTACTGTATTATTTGAAATAAATAACTACATCGGTACTCAATTGCCTTATTTGAGGGATAAGGTATAATGTGATGGCTAGATCCCAGGCTAGCGCTCCCCTGTCAAAGGGATTTTGGGACCTTTACACGACCCATGCATATCTGCAAGCCGTGAACATCCACATTACTATGATCATGTATACCCGATATAACTATCACAATTGCGTTGCGATTCATCGGTATAGTTAGATCCTGAACTTGTTCTGTGCTATAGCACCTAGTGACGTATGTCCTATGTATATGTAAGCATACTTATGTAAGTGTAATCATGTAAATGTACTCATGTAAGTGTACTCATGTAAGTGTAATCATGTAAATGTACTCATGTAAGTGTATAGTAATGTACTGTAATGTTCTACGTGTGCTAGCTATAACGTGTGTTCTCTCTCTATCTAGCATGTATAGTAATGTACTATGTACTAGCTGTAATGTATGTTCTCTCTATCTAGCAAGTATTGACTCATGAATGAACTGACTCATTGTATGATATCGCGTTCTAGTAATAGTTCTAGTATCTTCCTAAACTACCCATATGGTAGCTTACTAGTAATATAACTGGTACGTATGAACATGGATGTATACCCTTGTTACCCAAGGGCATTGGATGAACTAGAAGGACCTTTATGACTATATATGTACACATGATATATAACTAATATTTAAAAGACCTTCGGACGGATACCCGATATCCCACCAGACCACATCTCAAGCGCGAAAAGGAAATAGGGTGGATAGCCTTCCTAAGTCTTTTAAACATTTCTTATATAACTATACATATATAGGCATGCAATTTATAATATAAAAGCTTAAAATAAGTTTTTTAAACCCTTTGAACATAATTATTATCTAAGAAAATATCGAATTGATGTCAATCTATAAAATGGTTTGAAGGCATGGGTTTGATAAAACAGTTTAAGTATAAAGAAACATTTGTTTGAAACACAATTGAAATGAGTTTGAAATGAAACATACAGAGTCAAATGTACAGTTTAATAAGGAGTCATAAACATATAAAGTGTTTATGAAAAACATTTGAAGGAAATTGCTTGGTAAAACGGCTAATGAGTAGCCAATCATTTGAATGTTGCTTATCAATCACATGTGATTGATATAATAAGTAGCATGATTCTACTTGTATCCCCCCCCCCCATAAAACATTTAAAAACAGTTAAAACATTAATTAAGGGGTATGAACTCACCTGTTGTGGGTGATACGGATGAACTGAAGAGGTAGGACTGCTAGGTGTCAAGTGAAGTCTTGAACACACTCTATGATCCTAGTTAACATATAATATCACATATATGTAACAAATTAGTCTATAAACAACTAATAAACAAGTCAAGACACCCTAGGACATGCTAAACACCTTTATCAAGTGTTATTAGCCACTAGGATTGCATCTAAGTGTTTGTAGGGGAAGCTATTGTGTGTAGGGCTCAAGGAAAACTCCACAAGGGAGTTCACGGCCCTAATAGCACTACCAACTGAGTTTACAGTCGTAAACTCGTGAGTTTACGGCCGTAAGCTCATACTTATGTGATCATTTGATGTTTGATGCTCTACAAGACCCTAAGAAGCATTTCTACTAAATGGCTTGGTCTATGGAAGAGTTTAAGGCATTATATAACTCCTTTTAGGAGTTTACGGCCCTGGGACCATATCCCATGGAGATTACAGCCATAATCTCCCTTGGATGGGTGTTCTTGGTGTTTTCAAGTCCCTAAATCAACTAGGAACTCAACTATGCTAGTGTACAAGGCTTTAGAAGAGTTTATAGCACCATTTGGCACTATTGTTTGGAGTTCAGAGCCCTGGAACTTCTTGGGCCGTGAACACCTTACTCTTGGTGTTCTAATGGTGTTTGCTAGTCCTAAACTCATTAGGGTACATGTCTAAACTAGTCTCTTGGCTTAAGGAAGGCTTTTAGGGTGTTTTGGCACCTAAAAATGGAGTTCACTGCCCAAGAACATCCTTGGCCGTGAACTCACTTCTAGCTCTTGTTTCTTAATGATTTTGTGGTCTAAACATGTCATGGTAGTTTCTAGGTGGAGTTCCAAGGCTTGAAGGGTCATTGGGCACACTTTGGCCCTTAAAAAGGAGTTTACTCCCCAAGGTGTTCTTGGGCGGTAAACTCACAGATCTTAGTGTTTTCCTATGATTTCTAGTGTATTAATCATATAAGAAGCTTTAAAACAACACTGGATAGAAGTACTCACTTTCCGGAACGAAAGTCCGAAGATCCTTGAGAGAGAATTCGACTTTTCTCTAGCTGGAAATGTAACTAATGAATCAATATAGTTCAGCATTCTATATATAGTCCTGGGATTTTTGGTAGAAAATATTTTATTCCAGAAATGAATTCTAATATCATAGAGTTTTGGAATAATAGTGTTGCACAAAACCCTAGTGCATCCACTATCCTAATATCTCCTTAAGTGTAAATCCTGAAATACTCAAACTTATACCCTAAAGTCTGGAAATTCCATGTAACTATTCTAATCTTCTACTAACTTGATATGGTTTGTACAGAATGGAAATTTCGGGTTGTCACATAATTCCCTAAGATCCAATATTTGTGTTATTTATCTCTAGATCTAGCCCTTTTGTCACAAAATCTTCATGATGTGAGAAATTCGAAGCTTGGATCGCATAAAGTTGGCAACTTTGTGGATCCATGTGATCATTCTAGTGTCATATGTTCCAGATCTGAGGATCTATGTAGCTTTTGATTCGTTGCTCAAGTTTAAGTCCTTAACGCCATTTTTTTAACATAAATGGAAGGGACATGCATCAAACATGAATGTCATTAGAGCTACGAGGTTTTGGGCTTATTAGGAGTAAGAAACTATTCTGGAAACACTCGATGAGCAATTTTGGAGATTGGGTGCTTAATGAGTGTCTTCATGCATTTAGTCAAACTTAAGGAATTAGGATTTGGTATCTTGACTTCTTGAGGAGTCTTAATGGATAACGTTGGAAACTTTATCCATCACGACAATAGGAAGGACCAGATCTGGGATTTGGAGCTCTTGAAGTTGTAGGAAAAGGGCTTAATGGATTAAGCTGTCTAGACCAGTCCCCATGTCTGTCACAACTAGAAATTTTGTGTCATGTAATCTCTACACTTAAGTAAAATGTAGAATCAAAAACTTAAAGAGCATGTAAGATGCTTACTCTATGACATCTAATTTTCAAACAAATACACCATACAAGTGCTACAAATAGTCAATAAGCAATTGGAAACCCTAGAGGTTCTTGTTACGTCCATTTTGGACTAGGACTTCCTTATTGGACCCATTGGGCCAATAAGCCTCCAATTTGACTATCATGAGATTAGAACCTTTAAATGGGCTCTAATTAGACCCACATCCATTTATTTCAACATTTTGGGCCATATTGGGCCTAGAATGAAATAAATTAAAAACTATGAACCATGAATAACCTAAACTAGCCCAACAAAGTGTAAAAAAAATCATATTATATTTTTTTTGGGTCAAAAATCATCCAACTTAACTTCTATATGGGCTTAGGGGCAATAAAGCCCAAAAACCTTTTTCCTTTCCAAATTCTTGGCCCAAGGCCCAAATCCAAGAAGAAAGGGGGTTGACTTCTTCATGCCACCTCACTTATGTCCCACATGTTTCCATGCATGGACCAACATGCATCTATGTATGTCAACTCAACCCTTTTCTCTCCTCTTTCTTCTTGTCTCGGCCGATTCCAACACACACACATACACTTTCATCACCTAACACATATCAAACACTCTCCAAAAACACCTTCACCCTCTTCACTAAATTTCGAAGATTCAAGGGCATTCAAGGAGGTTTTCCACAAAAATCACCATCCAAGGTAAGGTTATACTTAAAACTATGACCTAGGTTCTTTGATCTATCAAACATCTCCTCTAAACTCATAAGAAATCACGATCTTGCATCCTAGAACCACCTCAAGGCCGAGATGTTCATCAAAGTGTGCTAGGACCGAAAATCACCTCATTCTTCTTCCATCTTTTTCTCCAAAACCGAAACCACACCCAAGGTGAGCTTCATACCCCCTTATTTTCGGTTTTTATAAGTTTTGCGGGGGGAGAATACAAGCAAATGTGTAGATCTATGATTATGTGTATGCTTTGTATGATTTCTATGTTTATTTTCATATTATTATGTGTTAATGGTGTTGAAACTAGTCACAAGGACATTAAAATCGAGATTTGCAATATGAAGTATGAAACAAGTGCTAAACATATCATTACACATAAGTAATTACTAGAAAAATAACCAAGTGGTTTAGATGAACTCCTTGGGCTAAAAATCACATTTTTGGACTCAAAATGTAAAAATATGAAATTAAAGGGGCCAAAATGTCAAAAATACAAATTCTGGGGGTTAATATGTGTCAAAACAGTTTCATAAAAGAATTTTCCAGACATTGACACTTTAGAATGGTTAAAATGTAAATTTTTAAACTTAATGGGCTAAAAGTGAACTTTTTGGCCCAATAAGGCCCAATATGCGAAAATTGTAAAGTTGAGGGGCTGGAAATGCATTTTTCTGTAAAACAGGGGACTACTAGTGTCCCAAGTCCATTTCAAAGGTTAAAAATGCTTTTCATATTTAAAAGGGACCAAAAATGCAAAAATTCTCTATTTTGGACCAAAAGTGTAAAATTTGCGAAAAAGAGGGTTCCAGCCGAAAAAGTTTCATTTTGAGGGACTAAAACTGTTTTTCAAAAAGCTTTGAGCTGAAAAATACTTTTTCTACAAGTTTGATACTAAAGTGTCAAGAAAAATGGCCTAAGGACTAAAATAAAAAGTATTATATATAAAGGGTCCAAAAGTGTAAATTCATCCAAAAAGAAGGGTCTGAAAAATGTAAAAGACTAATGTCTTAAACAATGAACCCGACACGATGAAACACTAGTACCTCGGCTATCGGCGAAACACAATTCACCTTCAACACCAAAAATCGTTATCAAACGAATTGATTCGGTCTCGAATCAATAACAATCCGAAACTACTAACACGACGATAATTTAATACACACATGGAAATCTCGGGAACTCAATACATACGTGGGAATACACCAGACGTCGATACACCGTCCTTGGGCCCAAAAGTTTCAAATCATGCTTGTTGGGCCTAGCTAGCCCGATGACATGATCTTTAGGCCCGAAGGAAACTCGCTTACATGTAGGTGGGTCTTATATGACCTAATTTCGTGTAAAAGGACTTTTACAGGCTTTGTGCTGTTGGACCTCAAGGGCCTTCTGGTGCTGCTAGTAAAGTCGAGAATTCACCAAATGCGAGTCAGACTAAGGGTCCTTCGCATTCACGATAGCCTTGAACGACGTAGGGGAATACCGGGGTTTCGCACCCTCTTCTTTTCCCCTCGGTTGTGGGGCTACATGAGTCCGCGTGGTTGGGTTAAGTGAATAGTGCAAACGACGCCTAAGGGATCGTTTGTACGGTTGTCAACTGGTCGTTTTCATTAATGTACGTTTACAACAATTCACAATCCGCAATTAATCCAACGTCTCCGGAGCTCAACGAATACACCTGTCGTAACGAAGAAACAAAACATAAATTATTTAATGCAAAGTATTAGGAAAACGTCGGGTTTTCCTAGGGTTTTCAATTAATACACCTACGAATTACATACCGAGTTTTACAAATCGTACTCTTACATTTATAGAAACAAACAAGCATACTTACGGATCTTCACACTTTTTATACTAAGTTCTTTTCAGAAAATGTCGGATTTTCTGGTGATTTTCAAAACAATACAAACCACTATATTTCAAACATTACTTATGAACTCACCAACATTTCATATGTTGACGTTTTTCAAAATACTTGTATTCTCAGGTAACGGGTAAACCGAAGTGAAAAATGTACTCAGTGATGTCTTATTGTTTGTTTAACTAGTATTGAACAATCTACTTTTGGGAATGTAATATTTTGAACCAATGTACTGAATGTAAACGCTACCAGTTGTAATATTCCAATGCTTGGTGTTGTATGATGTTATGTTTCATGTATATTCATTGTGATGGTATTCAATTGAGTCACCACAGGCCCCGGACGTTTCCGCCGTCTGGTTCGGGGGTGTGACAGGCTGGTATCAGAGCTCTGTTTATAGTGAACTAGCATATCTAACCATACATTGATATGCAACTATAAACCAAAAGAGGGACTAACATAACTCTGAACAAAACAAGTAAAATACAATGATAAAACACCTTTGCTTGCATTAGGAACAAAGAACATAACACCGAACCAAACAAAATAATGCTAGTATCTCGGTTAATTCAGGACTGTTCTTAGTGGTACCAAGGAGTGGATGTAGCCTGATCAACTACATTCTCTCCAAAGTATAACTAACACACGTTCCGATGAGATCGTGATAGCTAGGGAACCTAAAACTATACCCCTTTATCACCAAAAAGAGAACGTCTGTTTAGTATATACCATAGCCATGGGAGTGACGATAGTTTATACTTTCCCCCAGTCGTCATGGAGGGAGATCAGCCGGGTATCCAGTTCCATCAAGTCCTAGTGGCTCACGGGATGCTTGAAGATGAACCAGAAGGGAATCCAGAGGAAGCACACGACGTCGGACCTGACGACTACATAGACACCGACTATGAATTTGGAGAGACCGACGACGACGTCGAGGAAGGTCAAGACGGGGACAAGGACCACATCCCGCCGTGTGAGAACGAGGCGCAACTAGACCACCCCGCTCCACCAGTGAACCCCCCAAGGGAGAACCGTTCCCCCAAAGCTGAGATCGCCGCACTGCGACAACAGCTATATGCTATGGAGGCTCGGGCAGTGCGAGCTGAGCATGAGAGGGATGAGGTTATTGGAGACATGACGGAGATCACTCAGTTACTGGCGCAACATTTCAGCATATGACCCCGCCACTACGTAGGACGCAGATCGTCGCGGTTAGGGATAGACTTATCTTAGTAGATCATTAGGAACTATGCTATGTACCCCGACTCTATGTTTAAGTGACTACACTACTCATAGAGTCGTTATGCTGTCGAACTAGTGTCACTCATGTATGCTCTTACGAGCAAATTTTTCATATATCAAATGCGGATAATATTAGTAAACTTTTACGTGCTTTGTTATGATATTACAAATTGCTATGTGTTGAGAATCTATGATTGTATGTTGAATGGTAGGAATGTTTTAGTACGTACATTACACCTAGTCAGTAGGGTCACAACCTTCCAGAAACCCCAAACACTCAACATCTTTCCGTTTCATGACAGAAAGATGCCTCGCCTACCTACTCGCGGAAACCCTTGACCAACCCCACCCGAAGTTGACTCCACTGCATTCCAGGCAGTCGTGTCTGCTGCGGTCACTACAACTATGGCACAACTCCACCAGGGGAATAACGGAGGAGGCAACGGGCAAGGGGCAGGTGTGCATGCAACCCTAATAAACCTTGGATCTATGTTTGTCTAAATACATGCAAAATAATAATTTTCCAAGGTTCATAACCTATCTAACATGGCATGGGGAACATTTCAACATAAAAGAGTTAGAAGAGATTACATACCTTTTTGATGAGTTTGATTCTTGAGGAGTTTGAGGGCCAAGCACCAATAGTGTGAATGCCTCAAATGGAATCACAAATCACCACAAACTCTTGGAAAACTTTGAGAGAGTATACACACTTTCAATTTTTCGGCCACACACAAGCACACACACACTAGTTCACTAGTTGCCATTTCATGCACCATAAGCATGCTTATATAGTGTACATGGTTAGGGTGAAACCCTAATAACCCATGACCTTTCCTTTTCCAAGGATCCATGGGTAAAAGTTCCATGGATCATCCATGGACTTCCATCCAAGCCTATCCCATTAACAAATGAGTGTTAGCCCACACCATATACAACCAATAGCCCATAATCTAATTAGTCTTCCTTTTAATCTCTAAATTAATTCATAATTAATTTAAGACTAAGACTAATTAAATAACATAACCTCATATTAATATATTATAACTTATAATATATTAATAAACATATGTGTATAACTCTCATAAAATTATCCATAAATTGTTCGGGTGAAATGCAACCCAAATGGACCATGCCGGGTCGGGTCAAGTATATACCAAATAAGTTATGGACTTAGACACCTTATCCAACAGACTCCCACTTGGATAAGTCTAATAACTCTATTTGCCTATATAACTTCAGGAACCAACCAGCAATCGTAGCTCTCGAAAACTCTGTTGAACTATGAAGCGCCATTTTAAGACAAGTGATCATATAATCCTCTGTTCTCATGATATCAGCCGGACAAACACATGGAACTATGTCTTTCTTATTGTCTGGCAGTTGTTTCTCGATTTCGGATTTGTTTGACAAAGAACTTTACTGAACACATCAATTTAGTTCTGACCGGGCCCGGTACATGGGTCAACACAAAATCATCGAGGGGCCCAGATATCGCTTCTATTTCTAGAAGGAACAGATAAACATCGACTCATATGCTTGTTCTACTACTTGTTGAATTGTACACAAAGGCATGTTTTATAACATCAAGTTACTGATGTGTTTACGTGCAATCAATGCACAACCAACTCATAGGTAACAACTCATATCTCTAGGTTTGAAGACTTACATGATATTATCGTCTCACGATCACTCGAGATAAATTCCATGAAGTGATACAAGTGAGCATGGGTTTATACCAATACTCATAACTTATGAGTACTCATGAACGTTGCAGCAACCATTGCCATGTCTAAAAACCTTTAGCCATCTACAAACCCAATTCATGACAATCTTGATTCATACCTACTTCCGACGTATGACCGATTGTGGAGATTTGAATAAATTAATTATTCTGGAAGTCAAAACATGCAAAACTGAAACAATAGTAAATAATTGACAATGATAGTAACACTTTACTCATAAATAAATCACAAATTTTATTCATCATCAAACGTCGATTACATTTTACAAGTTTCAGGAAAACTATCTAATCTGTAAAACTAATATCGTCCCTCAACCCGATGCGCCTCGCATGCTGAAAATGCTTAACCCTCGTCAGTCCCTTCGTAAGGGGATCTGCAGGATTCTCATCCGACGATATCCTCCTTGTCACGAGGAGTCCTTCTTCAATCTTGTGTCTTATGAAGTGATATATTTTGTCACTGTGTCGGGATCTACCATGATCTCTTGGTTCCTTGGCTAAGGCAACCGCACTATTGTTGTCACAGAAAATCTCCATAGGTTCCTTAATAGCTGGTACAACTCCAAGGTCTCCGATGAAGTTCTTTAGCCATATCGCCTCCTTCGCTGCTTCACTCGCTGCTATATACTCTGATTCACAAGTCGAATCAGCCACCGTCTCCTGCTTGGAACTCTTCCAATAAATTGCCCCTCCATCTAAGGTAAAGACCCAGCCTGACTGAGAGCGGAAGTTATCCCTATCAGTCTGAAAACCGGCATCACTATACCCTAATACTCTCAAGTCATCACTCCCACCAAGGGTAAGGATCCAATCCTTAGTCCTCCGCAGATACTTGAGAATGTTCTTTACCGCGGTCCAATGAGCCTTGCCAGGGTTCCCCTGATACCTGCTGACCATGCTCAAAGCAAATGCCACATCAGGGCGGGTACAAGTCATAGCATACATGATCGAGCCAACAGCGGAAGCATACGGTAGTTGGCTCATCTCAGCTATCTCTACCTCTGTACTCGGACTCTGAGTCTTACTCAGTTTGGCATTGCTTTGGATCGGTAAATCTCCTTTCTTGGAATTCTGCATGTTGAACCTTTTCAACACCTTATCCAAGTATGTACTCTGACTAAGTCCAATTAGTCTTTTACTTCTTTCTCTTAATATCCTTATCCCTAGGATATAGGCAGCCTCCCCTAGGTCCTTCATAGCAAAGCACTTCCCAAGCCAGGACTTAACCTCCTCCAAGGTTGGGATGTCATTTCCTATAAGTAGTATGTCATCCACATACAGTACCAAGAAGCTAACTATACTCCCACTAGCTCTGACATACACGCAAGACTCATCTTCACTTCTCGAGAAACCAAACTCTTTGACCTTCTCATCAAAACAAAGATTCCAGCTACGAGATGCTTGTTTTAATCCATAAATGGATTTCTCAAGCTTGCATACTCTATTAGGGTACTCTGCACTGACAAAACCTTCTGGCTGATTCATGTACACATCCTCAGCCAACTTTCCATTAAGGAAAGCGGTTTTGACATCCATTTGCCATATTTCATAATCATGAAATGCTGCAATGGCTAGCATAACCCTAATAGACTTAATCTTTGCTACCGGCGAGAAGGTTTCATCATAATCAATACCCTGAGTCTGAGTAAAACACTTCGCAACCAGTCGAGCCTTATAAGTATGCACTTTTCCTTCCATGTCGGTCTTCTTCTTGAATATCCATTTGCACCCAACTGTTTTACGGCCTGGTACATTGTCAACCAAGTTCCAAACTTGATTGTCATACATGGACTGTATCTCGCTGTCCATAGCCTCCTTCCATTTAGCAGACTCCGGGCCTGCCATGGCTTCCTTAACACTGCTAGGTTCATCCAAATTTACCAGTGTACTATCGCTGATAAACGTATCACCTTCCGTAGTAATATGAAAGCCATAATAAAATGAAGGTGTGCTCCTAACCCGTGTGGAACGCCTTGGAGGTACAGACATGTCAGCTTGCACAACAGGAGTTTCCTCCTCAGGTTGATTGCTAGTGTCTGAGGTTCCTTCACCAATTGCTTCTTGAATTTCTTCAAGATCAATTTTCCTCCCACTATCTCCTTGGCTTATAAATTCTCTCTCATGAAAGACCCCTCTTCTTGCTACAAAGACCACATTCTCACTGGGTTTGTAGAAGAGGTAACCGAAGAATTTCTGTGGGTAGCCGATGAAAATACACTTTTCACTTCGAGGTTCGAGCTTATCATGAGTCTCACGCCTCACGAAAGCCTCGCAACCCCAAATCTTTATGTGGTTCAAATTGGGAACCTTCCCAGTCCACATCTCATGAGGGGTTTTGGTAACCTTCTTTGTATGGACTAGATTAAGGATATGGGCGACAGTCTCTAAGGCATACCCCCAAAAAGAGATTGGTAGCAAAACTCGACTCATCATAGAGCGAACCATGTCCAACAAGGTTCGATTACGCCTCTCAGCTACACCATTCAGCTGTGGTGTCCTGGGAGGAGTCAATTGTGAGACAATCCCACACTCCTTAAGATAGTCAAGGAACTCGGTACTAAGATACTCACCACCTCGATCGGATCGAAGCATCTTAATGTTCCTGCCCAATTGATTTTCTACTTCCTGTTTGAATTCCTTAAACCTTTCAAAGGTTTCTGACTTATGTTTTATTAAGTAGACATACCTATATCTACTAAAATCATCAATAAAAGTCACATAATACCGATTAGCATCCCTTGTGGCGGTTTTGAATAGCCCACATACATCAGTATGTATTAGGTCCAACAAACCCTCACCCCTTTCACAAGTTCCAGTGAAGGGTGATTTTGTCATCTTTCCAAGTAGACAAGATTCACAACTATCATCCGATTTAAGGTCGAATGACTCCAAGGCTCCACTCTTTTGGAGTTAGCCTATGCGTTTCTTGTTTACATGTCCAAGACGACAATGCCACAATGATGCTTTATCTAGGCTAGTAGAAGAATCAATATACAACACATTATCTCCTAAGTTGTCTACAATCGACACAGTTTCATACACACCATCACAAGGTAACGCTTTAAAATAAAACACATTTTTAAAGAAAGCATTAATACCACCACATTCATTATCAAACGAAAAGGTAAAACCTTGTTTGTACAAAGCATGAAAAGAAATAATATTCCTCGCCATTTCAGACGAGTACACACATTTATTCAAATCTAATTTTAACCCATTATTAAGCAACAAAGTATAAACTCCAATCTTGGAAACAGGTGAAGCCTTCCTATTCCCCATGATCAAGTTTATCTTCCCGTGCTCCACATCCTCACTTCTTCTTAGGCCCTGCAAATCAGAACATATATGAATACCACATCCTGTATCAAGCACCCAAGAGTTAGAATATGTTGAGTAATTAGACAATATAGTGTAAATACCTGCATGGGTGGGTTTCACTTTCCCATCCTTTAGATCTTGCAAGTACTTAGGGCAGTTTCGCTTCCAGTGTGCCTTTTCATGGCAATAAAAGCATTCAGCATCCTTGGGAATGGAAGAAGGAGTGACAAAACCGCTCTTGGTCTTCGATGAGGAGCCTTCAAGAGACTTTCCCTTGGTACCCTTCGAAGGGTGCTTCCTCTTTTTCCCTTTGCCTTGCCCGATAGCCAAAACAGGGGTAGATGTTGGAGTAGGAGTAGGAGAGGTAACAACCGCCTTGCCCTTAAGACCGGTTTCAGCGGTCTTCAAGAGTCCTTGAAGCTTGCTGAGGGTAACTTCCTCCTTGTTCATATGATATGTCATACGAAATTGGTCATAACAAGAAGGTAAGGAGTGCAAAATGATGTCAATTGCCAACTCCTCAGGGATGTTCACATTCAGCTTCAGCAAACGGTCCACATACCTTTGCATCTTTTGCATGTGAGCCGTGACGGAATCACCGTCCTTCATGCGGGTAGTTATTATGGAGGAGATTATTTCATACCGCTCCTGACGAGCACTCTGATGGTACCTTGCCATCAGGTCTTGGTGCATCTCAAAAGGGTAGAAATCTTCATATGACTTTTGGAGCTCGGTTGTCATTGTGGCCATCATGATACATGCCACCTTAGTAGCATCTCTCTCATGTGTCCTAAATTCAGCGATCTCCTCAGGAGTAGCAGTAGACTCATCAAGCTCTTTTAACTCCTTATCGAGGACATATTCCTTGTCCTCATAACGAGTAACCATCCTGATGTTCCTAATCCAATCCATGAAGTTGGAACCAGCAAAGATGACCCTCCCACAAAGATTCATGAGAGAGAAAGAACCAGTTGGGTTAGAGCCCGAAGCATTAGTGTTGGAAGACATCTGAAAGAAGAAAGCAAGTTTAGATTAGATATATAGAATCCTTAATAAGACACCCAAATGTAATATTAAGGCTAGGACCCAATCACAATATATTATACTTAGAAGAGGGATTCCGTAATCTAAGTAATAATATATTTGAAAGGTAGGTGAATGACGATTCACCAATTTCCACCATGAAAAACAAAATGAATTATTAGGTTTTAATTGGATTTGAAATTCCTAGATTCTTTTGAGATTCATTGAACTTTTCAATGGCATGTTTCAATCTCGATTGTGCCCTTCAAGTTTTGTGACTGGGATGCCGAGGATCACAAAACAAGGTGTGAATAACCATGCTAATTCACTTGGTACCCTTAATATTATCACCTAACCAATGTGCCGGTTAACCACACACGCTCCATTGATCCATGACAAACATTAAGTCACCCTTCGTGATCCTTACTAGTCCAAGTTAGTGTGTCGGTTAACCACACACGCTCCACCAACGACTTGGTAAGGTACAAAGTGTGAATTCCATGGACTAGCACCATGTTCACATTTTTCCTAAAATAACTAAGATTGGGAATTAAAAAGGTTTAGTTACTTTATAATGATCATTATACTTATAATGAGGATTTAAAGTCATTGTCCTACCCGTTCGGCTAACGACCCTCCACCAGTCAAGCAAGCGGTGGGTGAGAGTGGACACCCATTAAGTCGCCATTTTATAGGCAACAACCTTATACCCACCTTATAGACCGGCTTCGTGAATGAGGCCTACTAACGGTAGAACGACTTATTCTTATATATATATATATATATATATATATATATATATATATATATATATATATATATATATATATAATAATTAACCATTAATGTTATAAATAGTATAAGGGTTGAATTTTAACTATTAAAACTCTAAGGGTTGGAATTAAAGTTTATTAAAGTGTGTGAAACTTTACAAATTCCAAAACTTGAGGGCAAGTTTTGTAACTATCCAAAACTTTTCATTTCATAACTTATGAATTAAAGGTTCATAAAAATGAAGACTCTTCATTTTCATGTAACTTATGTGTTTAAATGTGTGTGTTAAAGAAAGTGACCTTTGGATATCCATAACTTGAGGACAAATTATGGACTCCATTAAAACACATAAATGATCAAGAATTGATTCTAAACAATTCAGCAAATAATTCCTATCATCTTCTAAATTCACAAGAACATGAACATGATCATCAAAATTTCAAGAATTATATGAACACATAAAAAATCATGGAATTTTGATATATGCTATTGTAAATGGATTAGAACAACCATTACACCAACTAAAACAAGTTTTAAAACACCAAAACAGTTTAGGGTAATGTTTCTAGTCCATTTCCAGCAGCAAAAGTCGAAAATCTGCACTCTGTGGCTCCTACTCGTCGAGTGTATGAACCTACTCGGCGAGTAGGTTGAAGATACACATGAACTCGGCGAGTCCCCCCATGGACTCGACGAGTTCATCAGGCAGACAGCAAGTTTTTCGACTTTTTCAACTATTTTTCATCAAGTATCAAACAAGCAAGCCTAGGCTCTGATACCATTGTTGGGTTTTGAGCAATCTAACACTTCCTAATTGTGCATGCAACCCTAATAAACCTTGGATCTATGTTTGTCTAAATACATGCAAAATAATAATTTTCCAAGGTTCATAACCTATCTAACATGGCATGGGGAACATTTCAGCATAAAAGAGTTAGAAGAGATTACATACCTTTTTGATGAGTTTGATTCTTGAGGAGTTTGAGGGCCAAGCACCAATAGTGTGAATGCCTCAAATGGAATCACAAATCACCACAAACTCTTGGAAAACTTTGAGAGAGTATACACACTTGCAATTTTTCGGCCACACACAAGCACACACACACTAGTTCACTAGTTGCCATTTCATGCACCATAAGCATGCTTATATAGTGTACATGGTTACGGTGAAACCCTAATAACCCATGACCTTTCCTTTCCAAGGATCCATGGGTTAAAAGCTCCATGGATCATCCATGGACTTCCATCCAAGCCTATCCCATTAACAAATGAGTGTTAGCCCACACCATATACAACCAATAGCCCATAATCTAATTAGTCTTCCTTTTAATCTCTAAATTAATTCATAATTAATTTAAGACTAAGACTAATTAAATAAGATAACCTCATATTAATATATTATAACTTATAATATATTAATAAACATATGTGTATAATTCTCATAAAATTATCCATAAATTGTTCAGGTGAAATGCAACCCAAATGGACCATGCCGGGTCGGGTCAAGTATATACCAAATAAGTTATGGACTTAGACACCTTATCCAACAGTTCGAACAACGGGATGAATCAAGGACCTACTAAAACATGTACCTACAAGGACTTTACAAATGCCAAACCACAAACTTTTAAAGGCACTGGAGGAGTGATCACTCTGAAGCGATGGATCGAGAAGGTGGAATCGGTATTCAAGATATGCGATTGTCCTGAGCAGATGAAAGTGAAGTTCGCGGCCTGCACTTTTGTCGATCAAGCGCTCACCTGGTGGAACGGACATGTGGAAGCCATGACACTTCCTGTAGCCAACTCTATGCCGTGGGCGGAGATGAAAGAAATGCTGATGGCTGAATACTGCCCACGAGGTGAGATTCAGAAAATGGAGCAAGAGCTGTGGAACCTCACTGTGCAGAATGCGAATATCGATGCCTACATATTGAGATTTAGTGAACTATCTCTGTTGTGCCCGGGTATGATCACCTCGGAAGGAAAGAAGATTGAGCGATTCATCTAGGGACTAACATCACCAATTCAAGGAAATGTGATAGCTGCAAACCCCAAAACATTTGACAGTGCAAAAAGATTGGAAAAGAAGCTGTATGACCATAACAACAAGAAGGATGAGAAGCCAGCGGAGGCTGAAGGAAAGAAGGAAGGTGATGGAAAGAAGGGGAAGAACAATAAGAGGAAGGGGCGTCAGGGCCCCGAGACCTCTAAAAAGCAGCAGACAGTGGCAGTTAACGATGTCACCGCACCGGTTCCAGCCACACCACATGCTCCAGCCTCAGCTGCTTCAAATGCTTCAAGACCTTATTCTGGTAATCTTCCCAAGTGCAACAAGTGCGGTTTCCATCACAATGGAGAATGCAAGGAGTTACAGTGCACCAGTTGCAACCGAAGGGGACACACGGCGAAGTACTGCAGGACTTACCCTCCCCAGAACCAACAACAGGGAAACAGCAACCACAACAACAATCGCAACAACAACAACGTCACCACCGGCGGCAACAATGCAGGGCCTAGCCACACCTGCTATGGGTGTGGGAGGACTGGGCATTTCCGCCGAGACGGCCCTAACAACAACAATCCAGGAAACAGAGGAACAGGAAGGATGCTGACCATGGGTCAGGGAGAGGCGATTCAGGACCCCGCTGTTGTTACCGGTACGTTTCCCCTAAATCACACTTATGCATGCATCCTATTTGACACCGGAGCGGAGCGAAGTTTCGTAAGCAATAAGTTTAAACATTTATTAAAACAACAGCCCCAGAAGCTAACTGAAACCTTTAGGTGGAAATGGCCAATGGAAAAACCGAATCTACTAGGGAAATCTACATCGGATGTACCCTAAACCTCAATCCACACGTCTTTCGAATAGACTTGATGCCTGTATCAATTAGGAGTTTCGATGTGATTATTGGCATGGACTGGTTAAGCCCCCACCATGCTGAAATCATGTGTCACGAGAAAGTCGTTCGCCTTCGCCTTCCCAATCATGAAACCCTAGTAATTTACGGAGACAAACCTAGCATGAACCTTCGCCTCATCTCATGCATCAAGGCACAAAAACATCTACGAAAGAACAACTTGGCGTTCCTGGCTCACATAGTGGACAAAATCAAGGAAGAGATTAACGTTCAAGACATTCCCGTAGCATGTGAGTTCCCAGACGTGTTTCCTGAAGATCTTCTAGGAGTACCCCCAGAGAGACAAGTGGAGTTCCGAATTGACCTCGTTCCAGGAGCAACTCCTCTCGCTAAGTCACCCTATCGGCTAGCTCCTGCTGAAATGCAGGAATTGTCCAGCCAACTCAGTGAACTCTTGGACAAGGGATTCATCCGCCCTAGTTACTCGCCATGGAGAGCTCCAGTCCTCTTTGTCAGAAAGAAGGACGGATCTTTTAGAATGTGCATCGATTACAAAAAGTTAAATAAACTCACTGTTAAAAATCGCTACCCACTCCCACGAATTGATGATCTATTTGACCAGCTCCAAGGAGCTAGTTATTTTTCTAAGATAGATCTACGGTCCGGATACCACCAACTCAAAGTCCGGGAAGAGGATATTCCAAAAACCGCTTTCCGATACGGACATTATGAATTTGTTGTAATGCCCTTCGGTCTAACAAATTCCCCTACCGCATTTATGGACCTAATGAACCGAATCTGTCGACCATTCCTCGACAACTTTGTCATTGTTTTCATTGACGACATCCTCGTCTATTCTCGAAGTAAAGAAGAGCATGGCCAACATCTCCGACAAGTCCTAGAAACTCTGCGATCGGAAAAGCTATACGCAAAGCTCTCCAAGTGTGAGTTCTGGCTCCGGAGTGTGAACTTCCTAGGTCATGTAGTTAGCCAAGATGGAATTCATGTGGATCCCTCTAAAGTCAAAGCTGTTGAAGGATGGGCAATCCCGACAACACCCACGGAAATCCGTCAATTCTTGGGTCTAGCAGGCTATTATAGGAGATTCATTCAAAACTTCTCTAAGATCACCAAGCCACTTACCTCGCTTACACAAAATGGCGTACCATTCAAATGGACGGACAAACAAGAAGCCGCATTCCGAACCCTGAAACAAGCTCTCTGTAGCGCCCCGGTACTATCACTACCGGAGGGAACGGAAGATTTCGTAGTCTACTGTGACGCGTCAAATCAGGGCTTAGGTTACATTCTCATGCAGCGTGGAAGGGTGATAGCTTACGCATCTCGCCAACTAAAGACGCACGAAGTAAATTATACGACCCATGACCTGGAATTGGGAGCCGTGGTCTTCGCTCTGAAAATTTGGAGGCACCACCTGTATGGTACGAAGTGCACCATCTTCACGGACCACAAAAGTCTCCAGCACATCTTGAACCAGAAAGAGTTGAACATGAGGCAACGAAGATGGGTTGAATTGTTAAACGATTACGAGTGTGAAATCAAGTACCACCCGGGCAAGGCCAACGTGGTAGCCGACGCATTAAGTCGGAAGGAGTACTCAAATCATCGTACGAAAACTCTCTCTATAACCATTCAATCTCACCTAGTCACTCAAATTGTGGTAGCCCAGTCGGAGGCCATGAAAGCGGAAAACAGGGCAAGCGAAGCATTGCGCGGGATGGAGAAGAACCTAGAGGCAAAGGAGAATGGAGTATACTATTTCATGAACCGTATTTGGGTCCCTAAACTCGGAGGGTTTAGGGAGGTGAAACCACGGAAAAGATCGTCCAAATCAGAGCTCGATTACAAGCATCGCGCGACCGACAAAAGAGCTACGCCGATAAACGGCGGCCCTTAGAATTTCAAGCCAGTGATCGAGTACTGTTGAAAGTCTCACCTTGGAAAGGGGTTATTCGTTTCGGAAAACGGGGAAAACTGAACCCACGATACATCGGGCCTTTCGAGATCGTCGCCCGAATAGGTCCAGTAGCGTATAAGTTGCAGCTACCCGCAGAGCTAAACAGTGTTCACCCCGTGTTCCATGTCTCTAATCTAAAGAAGTGCCTATCAGATGAAACACTCGTCATTCCCCTTGACGAAATCGAAATCAACGAGAATCTCCTGTTCGTGGAAGAACCGGTTGAAATCATGGACAGGGAGGTGAAGCGTACTAAGCAAAGCCGCATCCCAATCGTGAAGGTACGGTGGAACGCGAAGCGTGGGCCAGAATTCACATGGGAGCACGAAGACCAAATGAAGCAGAAGTTCCCTCACCTATTCTAGCATTCTCAAATCTAGCTTTCAAACAGAATTTCGGGACGAAATTCCCTCAAACGGGGGGATGTTGTCACAACTAGAAAGTTTGTGTCATGTAATCTCTACACTCAAGTAAAATGTAGAATCAAAAACTTAAAGAGCATGTAAGATGCTTACTCTATGACATCTTATTTTCAAACAAATACACCATACAAGTGCTACAAATAGTCAATAAGCAATTGGAAACCCTAGAGGTTCTTGTTAAGTCCATTTTGGACTAGGACTTCCTTATTGGACCCATTGGGCCAATAAGCCTCCAATTTGACTATCATGAGATTAGAACCTTTAAATGGGCTCTAATTAGACCCACATCCATTTATTTCAACATTTTGGGCCATATTGGGCCTAGAATGAAATAAATTAAAAACTATGAACCATGAATAACCTAAACTAGCCCAACAAAGTGTAAAAAAAATCATATTATATTTTTTTTTGGGTCAAAAATCATCCAACTTAACTTCTATATGGGCTTAGGGGCAATAAAGCCCAAAAACCTTTTTCCTTTCCAAATTCTCGGCCCAAGGCCCAAATCCAAGAAGAAAGGGGGTTGACTTCTTCATGCCACCTCACTTATGTCCCACATGTTTCCATGCATGGACCAACATGCATCTATGTATGTCAACTCAACCCTTTTCTCTCCTCTTTCTTCTTGTCTCGGCCGATTCCAACACACACACACATACACTTTCATCACCTCTCACATATCAAACACTCTCCAAAAACACCTTCACCCTCTTCACTAAATTTCGTGTAAAAGGACTTTTACAAGCTTTGTGCTGTTGGACCTCAAGGGCCTTCTGGTGCTGCTAGTAAAGTCGAGAATTCACCAAATGCGAGTCAGACTAAGGGTCCTTCGCATTCACGATAGCCTTGAACGACGTAGGGGAATACCGGGGTTTCGCACCCTCTTCTTTTCCCCTCGGTTGTGGGGCTACATGAGTCCGCGTGGTTGGGTTAAGTGAATAGTGCAAACGACGCCTAAGGGATCGTTTGTACGGTTGTCAACTGGTCGTTTTCATTAATGTACGTTTACAACAATTCACAATCCGCAATTAATCCAACGTCTCCGGAGCTCAACGAATACACCTGTCGTAATGAAGAAACAAAACATAAATTATTTAATGCAAAGTATTAGGAAAACGTCGGGTTTTCCTAGGGTTTTCAATTAATACACCTACGAATTACATACCGAGTTTTACAAATCGTACTCTTACATTTATAGAAACAAACAAGCATACTTACGGATCTTCACACTTTTTATACTAAGTTCTTTTCAGAAAATATCGGATTTTCTGGTGATTTTCAAAACAATACAAACCACTATATTTCAAACATTACTTATGAACTCACCAACATTTCATATGTTGACGTTTTTCAAAATACTTGTATTCTCAGGTAACAGGTAAACCGAAGTGAAAAATGTACTCAGTGATGTCTTATTGTTTGTTTGACTAGTATTGAACAATCTACTTTTGGGAATGTAATATTTTGAACCAATGTACTGAATGTAAACACTACCAGTTGTAATATTCCAATGCTTGGTGTTGTATGATGTTATGTTTCATGTATATTCATTGTGATGGTATTCAATTGAGTCACCACAGCCCCCGGACGTTTCCGTCGTCTGGTTCGGGGGTGTGACAATGTCGTGGCCTTAGGTTTCCATGGCATGGCAACCGGGTAGGAACCCTTCTGCCTTGTCCTTTAATAGCCACGGTGTGGCCAAGGATGGCCACGACTTGGTGACCAAATGGAGGTTGACTTTTTGCCATTGACCGTTGACTTTAACCAATTTTGACTCTGGTTCATTTTGGGTATTTTGAGTAGTAGATTGAGGCTTGGTCCCTATGTGTTGTAGAAGTGACTCATAGAGCCGGTATTTGGAGCATCTTTCAGTTCTGCAACCTTTCATACATTGAGGTGAGTTTTTCCTCATTGTATCTGTGGGTCAAAGGTACCACTTCCAGCCCATTGGGTTTTGTTATGTATCCTAGTATATAGGATGTTGTTATGCTATATTAACCTGTTAGATTAATATAACTGTATGGTTACCTCTACTTGTTGATTATTGTTTATCTGTTTCATATGTCGATATGTTGGTGGTTGGGTTGAGGCAGGAGGCCAACAAACCCTGGTGGTTGGGTTGAGGTGATATTGCTTCGTGCGGTAGACCAAAAAAACTGAGATGGTTGAGTTGAGGTTGTAAGCCAACAAACTCTAGATGGTTGGGTTAAGGCAACATGCCAACAAACCCTGGATGATTGAGTTGAGGCCATGGGCCAACAAACCCTATTGCATGTATTGTACTTGTTATTATCGTGTGGAGTATGTTGGGGGGGAACTCATTAAGCTTTGGCTTACAGTTTGATTTTATGGTTTCTGGTACATCAAAGGATAGGGGCAAGGCGAAGCCATGATTATGCATATCATCCTGGATTTTTATATGACTTATGATTTTGGGATACTCTGATTCATTTTTATAGTTTTGAGAAACATTGTTTGGATATAACTTATAGATTTTGGATTGGTTTTAAAAATGAACAATTGTGTCATGATTTCGGGATGTTACAATAAACTAGCTAGTTCACTTATTTAGAGTTTAATGCAAAATAATTATAAGCACTAATACATTATTACATACACAAAGTTTATTAAAAAGTCACAACTAAATACAGTCAATTCACAGTTTAGTACACAAAATTCACAACTTAATATATTAAATTCATAGTTTAATGCACAAAAGTTATACATTCACAAGCATATTCTCAACTTAAAACTAACACATATACCTTCAGATTTATAGGCTATTGCTTCTTTTAAATTTTTTTTTACATACATATTCACAATTTAAATTTTATATGCCTTATCTAAAATTAGGTTAGATCTTATCTGTGTATAATGCTTTTTTCATTTCATATTTTAAAAGCAAACAAAAAATGAATAAAAAGTGCATAGCATAATACATTCAATCCACATTTTAATATATGCAATTTACACCTTAATACATTCAATTCATAGTTTATTACTCTCAATTCACAGATTAATACATCAAATCATAGTTTAATAAAGAAAATTCATATAATAATATAATAAATTCAAAGTTTAATACATAAAATTATACATTCACGACCATATTTTCAACTTAAAAGTTACATTTCAAGACTTCAATTCACAGTTTAACAAAAAAAAAAATTAGGTATCTAATTCACACTATTTACATCATAAAACATAATTAATTATGTTGAAACATTTCATCGGATACATTGTGTGCACCACATAAATGCACAGTTTAATAGAGCATTTCCGGACTCTCATTAACAGTCTAAAAAACAGTTTAGGACTCTCATTCATAGTACTCACAACATAAAAACATATTAAATCACTCATTCATAATAACAAACTTAAACAGAACTAAATAATAGTTGAAACATTACAACATTACAAACATTATTAATTCAAATCACAACTTAACAACCGTAAAACACAAACTATAAAATTCGTTTCAAATATTATAACAAATAAGAAAATAAATACGAATTAACAACTTCATATAAGGAAAAAAACTATGATTAACAAAAGTAAACAAATACAACATATCTGATGTGTTTCACTAGCGGTCAGAGATAAATAAATGGAAGAGATTTGGCAATGTTTCACAGAGCGGGCAAAGTAGCAGAAGTGGTTGCGGTTGATGACGGTCTTAGATCTAGTCTCAATCTTCTCGGAGCTCTATTAGATTTCTTCAGATCTTGTGGCAGCTAGGGTTTCAACTACAAATAAGCTTCAAAACCGAGAACGAAATCCAAACAACCAAACAATCTATAGAGGTTTTAGACATGAAGTACATGAAGGAAATAAATTTTAAAGCTTTTAAATTAGATCGGAAGGAAATCATATCAGGAATCACGAAAATGAACCACAAATCAACAAAAAAAATATGGAGACAATGCAGATTTTGAGGGGCAACAAAGATGCAATGGTGATGGCACATCTGGAGGTGGTAACATGACAATGTCGACGATAATGGCAGTTGTACATATCAGAGGTTCGACAGTGATGTCCGAATGTCGAATAGAAGGTTGTATCATCAGCAATGGTAGGTTTTACCAGAGATTTAGTGAGATCTAATGTAGATCTAGTGATTTACGATGTGGATCTAGTGAGATCTGATGCAAATCTGGAGATACACAGAAGATCGGAGAAGGCGGTGGTGATTTATGCTCATGGAGGAAACAGTGATAGATGAAGTCGTCCGAGGAGACGGTGGTGGCGGGGTCCTGTCGTCATACGAGACGACGATGTTAAGTCATTGGAGCAAAGTCGTTGGTGGTAAGGGCGGCGAAAATGGTGGGTGTTACCTGAAGAGGGAGGAGTCAAAGAGGAAGAGGCATGTTTGAAGTGAAACAATGACCTCGTGATGTTTATGTTACAAAGATGAAGTGATTTTGACCAATATACGCTTATTTCTTTTTGGACATTAATCAAAATTAAAAAAAAAAATCAAAATATTAGAAAATACGAAAATCCCTTAATGATAACTTTAAAAAAAAAAAAATTGGATTTTAGAGTTCCTAACCTTTACCGGTTTTCATTTGATTTTATATATATATATATATATATATATATATATATATATATATATATATATATATATATATATATATATATATATATATATAGACACACACACTATATTAAGGATGTCATAATGCTCCAACCATATACATTTGAAACTTACAAATTTTCAATATATCATCTAATTACTACATATCAAAGTGATTTTTATAATTGTATTAAATATTACTTAATACTACAACTCTTTAGTTTTCAACTGGTTAACTATTACAACTTAAAAGTTTTAGAAACTTATGATATATTAATATGTTGATCAAGAGTATATATATATATATATATATATATATATATATATATATATATATATATAAACTTTGTGCTAAATCCATTTTCGGATCACTTTTTGCGGGGTTAATCCGACCTTGTTTCTCGTGCATTTCTCAAAGCTTTCGAGTACAGTTCATGGATGTAGATTAGACTGTTAAGATTTCAAAAATAATATTTGGAAAAAAAAAAAAAAAAGCTAAGAATATATAAAGTTCTACATCATAGGATTGAACATGAACAATAGTATAGTTGTTTGATAGACATTTTCGTCTAATTGATTATAATTATATCTTTCGTTCTAATTTCGTTTTCATGTTAAACATCTTTTGTTATTTACATATTCTTTTCTATTATTAGACTTTATGCTTTTGTTTGTCATTTTAATATTGTTTTCAATGTCACTAATATTTAATTAATACTTATGGTTTGTTGTTGTTTTTGTTATTAAAATTTATTCTTTGGTTTTTCATTTCAATATTGTTTTTTAATTTCCTATTTTCCACTTGAAACTCATCTTTTATTGTTGTTTTATAATTTATCAACAAAAGTAACGTCCAAATTAATCAAAGTGTGTGCTAGTAAATGATGTATGGCCTTAATACCTTATAAGTAATGACTAAATATTAGTAAGAAACAACTTTATTAAATGATTAGTATAAAAAAATTATTAGCTCTGAACTAATAACAAGGATATAGATTTTTCTAATAATATATATGTATCAATAATATACTTATATTATTATAATCAACGCAATATATTTGTCCTAATTTTGATCTCATATATTCATTCATGCACAACGCAGGGTTTTCGCCTAGTTTAATATAGAGTAAAATGATTAACATCTTTCACTTGATTAAAAAAAAACTTAGGAACATTAATTAGTTTTCCTTTTGTCAATTTTCTTTTACATTACTTTTTTTCCATATTTTCTCTTAAAAAGCACTTTGACATCTCATACAACACATCCTTATAACATGAGCGATATAAAGAAAACAAAATTAAAGCCCTATCCCCAAAGTTTATTATGCATATTATAAATACCTAAAACTTTTGTAAATCCTTGCACATAAGGCTGGCTAATGATTCACAAAGCCAACAAACATTCTCAGTAATTGTATTGCTAGTAGTAATAAATGAATCATGAGCTCCATTAGAATCCACAATACTTTGACATCGTTTAATCTCGTCCCCAGCAGAATGAATGTCGTAACTAGTCAGAGAACAATCATCTTCTGACATGTAGTTTTGAAAACTGGTGATCATAATATTATACGCATCGATGCAATCGATGAGAGATTTCAATACACCAGGAGGACCAATAGTCACTCCACGAAAGTAATCTCGTGTGTTGGTTGCATTTTTTGTTGCGAAATCAACAGCGATTTGTGCAACGATTGTAAAATTTTCTGCAAACTCGCTCCTACTATCAGATTTTAGGACCTCCAAGCAGAGATTAACATTGACTTGTTTGCTACAAATTTGGTTGACAAATTCGTCTGGTTGAGAAGAGTAGACATTTGATGTCAAGAAAAGCAAAGTAATACAAAAATAGATAAATATTTTTGTGAACGACAAACAAATCATCGTTACAAGAACGATGTTTGCCCTATCTCAAGTGTAGACAAGGTTGTATGGCTTTGGCTAAAAGTGAGCAAGAAACCATGCATTATATAAGAGTAATATTTATGATAATTAAGCAACTTTTTTCAAAGAAAGAAACGGATGAAAGGAGGTAATTTCACATTAATGCACTCAATGTCCTTACCACTTTCGTGTAACCTCTCTCTCTCTCTCTCTCTCTCTCTCTCTCTCTCTCTATATATATATATATATACATATATATATATATATATATATATATATATATATATGTGTGTGTGTGTGTGTTCAGGTTCATTTGAGGCCATTCTAATTTTGTGAAACCGTGAGACCAAATCTAAAAATAATTTTAAAATGCAAAATAAATAGAAAAATCCAAAAAATTCTTTTTTTAAATATTATTTTCGGAACTTGAATTAACTAAAAAAAATAAAAAAAAAAATCCCGTTTTTTTTTTAAAATACGTGAAATATTCTAAATAGAATATTACACTGACATATTCTAAAAAATAATTTTAAAATGCAAAATAAATGGAAAAATCTAAAAATTCTTTTTCTAAAAAATATTATTTTCGGAACTTGAATTAACTAAAAAAAATAAAAAAAAAATCTATTTTTTTTGAAAAATACGTGAAATATCCTAAATAGAATATTACACTGTACATATTCTAAAAATAATTTTAAAATGCAAAATAAATGGAAAAATTAAAAAATTCTTTTTTTAAATATTATTTTCAGAACTTGAATTAACTAAAAAAAATATAAAAAAATAAAAAAATGCGTCTCACGGTCTCACAAAATTAGGTCGTCTCACATGAACCTAACACTATATATATATATATATATATATATATATATATATATATATATATATATATATATATATATATATATATATACTAGTGATGTTTTAAGGGTTGGGCTGAGCCCAGCCACGAATGCTAATTGAGGTGTTTTATAGAATATAAGTAGAATGTTATATTTAGATTGATTTTCAAAGTACAATGTCTTAATAATAAAAAGTGAAAGTTGAATGTAATAAGGAAGAAAATCAAATTTCGATGTTATAATTGAACGGATTTACAAAGTTAACGAAGATTACAGATTAAACAATAAGCCATAATTTCTATGGCCATAGGATGGCTAAGAGAAACAATCCCGTCTCGGTAGAAAACTGTCTATAAATTAGTGAGATGGAGAAAATCGAGTTAGAGTGAGTGGTTAAATAAAAGAGAATCGCCAACCCTTTGCTTGATGTTTTGTCCATAGGCTAAAGTGCAATTGCCTTCCTATCCAATATAAGAATCCTACAAATATTTTCAAAGTGTAGTCTTATAATGTGAATAAATTAAAATTGAATGTTATAATAAACAAATGAATGAAATATTCTACAAGTTAAAATAGAGTTTTCTTCTGGTCAACAACAAAAAAAACACCATTAATATGAATACATGAGACATTCTGGTGGTTAACCAAAAAAATCATTTCTTTTGCTCATAAGTAATATTATTATAAAGAGAAATCAAGAGTATTACACATCTTTGAGACTACAACATTAAAGATGTGAACAGATTGACATCAGGAGATAGTAAAATTCATTTGTTGACTGGTTTGGACAATTATGCTCTTCGCATCTATATCTGACCTTGGATCAATTGTTAATCCATGTCTTAACCTTTTATGTTACAACTTCATTTATAACTTAAATAAAGGAAAAGTGAAATTCTTACCGACACTGTGGGAGCTCCTATGCAAGGCTGTAGAAAAAACAAAAAAAAATGTTATTTATTCATTAAGATGGAATTAAAGGTTTTTTTGCAAGATGCAACCCACTATTTCTTGCCTGACCCATCTAAGATTCCATGTCCTTGTAAGAGGAGTCCATTAAGGTTAGAAATGTAGATGCCTAATAATAGGCTTTTACAAGATAATGGTCATTTGACTATGTAAAGTGGTATAAGAAAAAAAATCATCATTATATTATTATAACGCAATATAATTACCCTGTATAATTACTTATTCTTTAGAGTGAGGCCCAGTTGAACGGATAACATATGTTGGGCTTAGTTTAATCCAATTTATTCCCTTGTAAATAAGGAAAAAATGGAGCTACAATTTATGATATCCAAAAAAGTAAATTATAGTGTTATAGGTGGATTAGATTGGTCTAAGTACACAAAGTCGTATACATCTCAATATAGCAGACACCATCACGATTTGGACTTGCAAGAAATTAAAAATCAGCTACAAACAAGGTGTCATGCCTCACCTGCAACACCATAAACATTAAGAGATCAATCAATTTTTCTACAAATGAGAATTAAAACCAACACGATAAAAATAGTAACAAACTTTCATTTGTTTTTGTTTTATAGAATTCCACTTCTATTTCTTGAATGAAAAGGGAAAATCTCCAAGTGATCAGAACTGTCATGTTTTTTTATTCTTATTCCTTGGACCTCTGACATGAAAATTTTGACGAAGAAGTTATATGCTTTTTATTGAGTTCCTTTCACGGCTTTGTTCCTCAACGATCTTGCAAGAATGGAGGGTATAGACAATTCAAATTCCTTTCTTCATTAACTCAAAAAAACAAAAATAAATATCAAAATGAGTATAGGGAATGAATTATGTACAAACATAATAGGATATTATTAACTACTTGCAAGTAATAAGTAACAATAAACAAATAGATTTTAAAAAGAAAAAGCCTCAACTTCAATTAACAACAAAAATAAAAATGGCAAACAACAATTAACAGTTAAATAACTAACTGTTTAAAATTAACAAGTAAAGACAAAAACTAAAGAAAAAACTATAAATTTCAATGGCATATAGGCCTACACCTAGTAAAACAGAAAATCAAAAGCCCTAATTGTTATACCTCTCAAGTCAATGAATTAATATATATCATTCACTTGCATCAGTCAGGTGGTAGGACTAAACATGTATGGGTTGATATAAATCATTTAAGCTTCAAGATTTTGCTAAAAGGTATCTAATGCTCTTTTCACACCTCTTTTTCCAATTAAAAGATAAATCTTCATGGAACCAATAAAAAGATAAATCTTCAATGAATCAAGAAACAATGTGAATGTTTTGTGTCTAGAATCAAAAGACAGATGAACATAATGATACCCTCATTTTTCATTCCAATTAATAGTTTAGTTTCTACCCCTGTCCCTTCCCCACTGCTTATACCACTGAAAAAATAAAGAAATATTAATAAACTATAATGTCATCACCACGAAGTGAATGTTTATCAATATATCAATGAAAAGTACACTGAGATAACTTACTTGTGTATTTTTTCCAACACAATGAGCATCTTTCAAAAGCTTTCCATCACCAATCATGGAGAAAATCCTACAAAAATGATATCAAACATAGCACTAATCATCAAATCCTTGGTCCCATCTCTCTCTTTTTGGAATCTCCAATTATGGAAAATAATTTTCATAGTTGTCTTGCAGTTCAAATTCAATCGATACAGAAGAATTTTGAATTTCTTCCACCAATTCCTCTTTTAGTTTTATGTCTCTTGTAAAAAATTATGTAATTTCTTTCTTGCCAATCATAGTACTAAGCACCCCTTCCAATTATTAGTCTTTGTCGGCATCTCCTCAAAAACTTAAGTCGATCTTACATCCTTAAGTTTTATTTCATTGGTTGTTGAAAAAAGCAAATCTTGGGATATTGTGATTATACTGAGGAAAAAAAATTGAACAATATTTTAATTTTCATCAAAGGACTTGATCAAGCAAGAGCGAGAGAGCACCATTATAATGTGATAGAAAGCTTCAATTTTAAAAAAAGAAAATGAAAAACGCATTTGAAAAATGGAGATAATACCTTCTTGCAGGTGAGGACGCAATCGTTGATACGCTTCTGCAATAAATCTTCTTCAATTTCTTAAAAGACAAAAACCAAACGAATTACAAATCAAGAAAGAGAAAATGGAAAAATAGATTACCTTAGTTTAGGCTTCCACGGCATCGATTTATCATTAGTCATGGTCTTTAGGAAAAATTGTGGTTTCACCGGGCTCTTCGCTTTCCTCATCTTCAACATCATTCGCGAAGTAAAAAACCCTAGAGAGAAAAGGACGAATTGAGGCATACTGAACAATGGTAGAAACACTACCGGAAGAAAGAGATGTGAGTACGAGGCAAAAATATTGACAGGGAAACAACAACAAAGAAATTCTAGAAATGGAAAGAAAAAACAGAGAGTAAATCCGAAAAGAAAACAACGAACAACATACATATGAAATTATATGGACCTTAAATCCTCTCTAATAAATTAGTTTTTTTTTTTTTTTTTTCCATTTGTCACACTCACATTCATTTTGCTACATGTCATTTTGTGGTTATTTTGAATTAAATTTTATTCCACATGTAATTTTGTGGTTTTCCTATTTTATTAATTTTATATGGTATTTAAATTTAATAATAAATGCATATCAATTCTATTAATAGACTTTCCTTATAATTTTATATTTCTTATAATTTCAAAATTTTCAAATGTTTATATATATTTAATTGTTTTAAATATACCCATGTAATACATGAGTCTCACACCTAGTACACAATAAACCTTGAGTCGGCGTGAAGAGGAAGTCACGAGGGTGACTCAACCGCAGTCAAGCTGTCAAGGGGAGGTGGCGGTAAAAGGGGATCCAAAAGTGGCAAGAAGCTTTCGGGGAAACGCCACCGCCTAGAAGGAAAACCAACCACCAAGTCTTCTGCCTCACCTTGAGGTCAGGCTGACCGGAAGCAAGTAGACAGACACCTTCACCAGCAACCCAACGACGTCGTTTCTAGAACCCAGTGACACGTAAGGAATGTAGGTCTGAGGAGAGTTTAACCAAGCAGCTTACCACCGGATGACGAATGCGTGATTAAGCTGGCAGGTCAGTCGGTGGATAATCGACGTACACACCATGATGTACCATTGAGGGAAGCTTGAAGAAGACAAGCAAGCAGGTGACAAGAGGAAGCTCCTGAATGACGTGCATAGCGTTACCATTCAAAAAAGGGTCTCACGTGTGTATATATATATATATATATATATATATATATATATATATATATATATATATATATATATATATATATATATTATAAAGTATATCGCACATTTCTTGAAAATTAAGAGGTTCAATATTCATATAGAACTCTTTAAGGCTTAACATCCATGTGTAACGTCTCCTATATAGAAAACAAAAACTAAAACACACTCCTCTCTCCTTCTCTTTAAACCCTAGATCTCCTCCACGAACCAGCGTTCCATATTTTTTTTCCCTGCTGCGACCACTCACTCTACGCCCTTCCACCACCGACAGCCAACTCCACTTACAACTCCTTTATCATCCACCATCTTCAACCGTCTCTATCATTTATGCCGGCGCTACAACCTAGAAGTGGTTACCGACCATCCCTTCCCCCATCAACTATCACGTCTTCACCCAAATGATCTTACCTCTCTATTGGATGATCGACGCATTCAAAGTGCACCTCTACGTCTACCAACGTTCGATGTTTTTCATAAACAATTACACAAAAAATTCAGTTTCTGTATAAGTCTTTTTTTTGTGATTTTAATGCGTTGGACATTTCTTTTGAGGTGTATAAGTATAAATCTGTACGATTTCACTTTTATATGGCTAAAGTAAAGCTTTTGTATTATGTATAATTTATCTTATCAATTTTGTCGTCATGAATATACTAAAGACCAGGTATCATGAAGGTATACCCTTAGTTTTTGTTCACCCATCAACTGTTAGGGAGATGCATGCTGGATGTTGCTGTGGAGGTTGTCATTAAACGTGTCGGCCGGTAATGGATCTTCTAGACATAGATAGGTTTGTGTTGAACTAATATTTTGACAAATGTTATCTGATTACTGCAAGATTGATCTTCTAATTTTTTTGTTACTAAGGTAACGCCAATCCATATTTCTGATTCAAACACTTTTGGATTGTTTAAACATATTCCTGGTTTTTTTCTTCGTTATAGGCTATGATGCATCATGAAAGTTGGTCCTGGAGATATGGAGATATGGAGCTGGTAGCTTTTTCTATAAGTATATATTCTATATCATTTAATAAAGATCTTGAATACCTGAAAATGTTTTTTTGTTCTCATTTCTATAGGTCAACCAGATCCTGCAACATGAGATTAAGATGCTCTTTTTGTTAAGCTGTCTACTAAGATATCCTCCGGTAATTTTTCCAACCCTATGTTTTATAGAAAAACTTTCATTTAAACTGTATGATTTTTTCATAAATCTATAATGTGTTTTTTTTTTCTTAAATATTATAATCATTTTTTGTGGGTGGTTGGCCTGATGATATTTTACACAAGTTTGGTCCTATACTTTGAGGGCAAAATGGTTATATCATAGGAGTTGTTAGATTGCAACAAAAAATGACAAGTTTTATTGGTTTTTTTTTTGTATTTATTTATTAATTATTAGTTTTATTAATATAATATGTTTCAACAACTAAAAAATATTGTTATGTTTTTATATATGATTATATTAACCTGAAAATATGATTGTAATACAATTAATTTGGTATAATTTTTAAATATTATTGATAATTGGTATAAGTTTTAAATATTAATGATATGTTTTTGCATAGGTTTCTTATGATTCAGTTATTTGATTAAATTTGTTATGTGCATTATTTTTTGTATGATTTTTATTTGATTATGTTGGAATGACAATCAATCTTCCAAAATCATGGATATCTTACTTAATGTGTTTCGCTTATAAATTGTTAAAATTTTACTCACACTATTCGACATAAAGGTTTTTTGTCTTACTGTTTCAATTGTTTGGATTTAACTTCTTTTCACTTATTTTGTCTATCAAATTATAGCATGGTTCTATCTATAATTTGGTAGAAATAAAAAATAAAATTGTTTTCATATGCTTTTTTTTGTCTTTTGTATACTCTTTATTCTAAATTTTCAACAAAACAATGCATTTACATTTAAGTACAATGTTGTAATTTGAAAGTTTTTATGCTATAAATAATTGCACTTTGAAAGTACAATGTTATAATTTGGCATAATTTGAAAAAAAAAAATGTTATTTTCCCACTCTTTTTGTATTATCACTACTAGAAAATAAAAGGTTTTGCCACAGAAAAATAGCTACGGAAAATTTCTGTAGGTAATTACCTACATAATACCTACGTAATACCTACAGAATGAGAAACCCTAATTGAGTAACGGAATCGCTACAGAATAGCTACGGAATAGTTACAGACGAGAATCCGTAGATATTCCGTTAGTAATTAGCTACACAATTGCTACGGAATAACGACAGAACTAAATCCGTAGATATTCTGTAGGTAATTCGCTACAGATTAGCTACGAACTATTAACGTAAGAGATTGACTACAAAATACCTACAGATTACCTACAATCTTTTTTTATTTTTCTATTTTTCAAGGATCAAATGTCGTTTTTTCCGTTTTATTTTTTTAACAACGTAATTATACTTTGATTGCTTTGTTTTTGACCGATTTATATATAACATAAACTTACATACAAATGTATGCCTCGTTAGAAACCATTACTCATTTAGAAGTTTTTTTTTTAAATCAAAGTTATTTTCTAAACATAAATAGAAATAAATACACGCATTTACCTACACACCATATGTATGTATTATGTTTAGTATACCATGTATTTGTTTAATGATGTTAATTGTGGCTTAAAGACAAATATAGATAGTTTTTTATTTATTTTGTATATAGTAATGGTTTCTAATGATGCATACGTGTGTTTATAAGTTTATGTTATGTATAAATTTGTTAAAACAAAGCAATCAAAGTATTAATAAGTTGTGAAAAAAGCGAAACGAAAAAAACGATATTTGACCTTTGAAATTTGAAAAATAAAAAAATACAGTAGGTAATCTGTAGGTAAATACCTACGGATTACCTACAGATTACCCTATTATGTAGGCAATCCGGAGGTATTTAGCTACAAATTACCTACGGTCATTTTTTATTTTTCTATTTTTAAAGTATCAAATGTCGTTTTTTTCGTTTTCTTTTTTTCACAATTTAATTATACTTTGATTGCTTTGGTTTGACGGATTTATACATAACACAAACATACATACAATCGTATGCCTAGTTAGAAACGATTACTATATACATAACAAACAAAAAGCTATCTAAGTTTATATTTAGTTTTTCTAATAATGCATACGTTTGTTTGTAAGTTTATGTTATGTATAAATTCGTTAAAACAAAGCAATCAAAGTATTAATAAGTTGTGAAAAAAACGAAACGAAAAAAACGATATTTGACCTTTGAGATTTGAAAAATAAAAAAATACCGTAGGTAATCTGTAGGTAAATACCTACGGATTACCTACAGATTACCCTATTCTGTAGGCAATCCGTAGGTATTTAGCTACAGATTACCTACGGTCATTTTTTATTTTTCTATTTTTAAAGTATCAAATGTCGTTTTTTTCATTTTCTTGTTTTCACAATTTAATTATACTTTGATTGCTTTGTTTTGACGGATTTATACATAACACAAACATACATACAATCGTATGCCTAGTTAGAAACGATTACTATATACATAACAAACAAAAAGCTATCTAAGTTTATATTTAGTTTTTCTAATGATGCATACGTTTGTTTGTAAGTTTATGTTATATATAAATTGGTTAAAACAAAGCAATCAAAGTATTAATAAGTTATGAAAAAAGCGAAACGAAAAAAACGATATTTGACCTTTGAAATTTGAAAAATAAAAAAATACAGTAGGTAATCTGTAGGTAAATACCTACGGATTACCTACAGATTACCCTATTCTGTAGGCAATCCGTAGGTATTTAGTTACAGATTACCTACGGTCATTTTTTATTTTTCTATTTTTAAAGTATCAAATGTCGTTTTTTTCGTTTTCATTTTTTCACAATTTAATTATACTTTGATTGCTTTGGTTTGACGGATTTATACATAACACAAACATACATACAATCGTATGCCTAGTTAGAAACGATTACTATATACATAACAAACAAAAAGCTATCTAAGTTCATATTTAGTTTTTCTAATGATGCATACGTTTGTTTGTAAGTTTATGTTATGTATAAATTGGTTAAAACAAAGCAATCAATGTATTAATAAGTTGTGCAAAAAACGAAACGAAAAAAACGATATTTGACCTTTGAAATTTGAAAAATAAAAAAATACCGTAGGTAATCTGTAGGTAAATACCTACGGATTACCTACAGATTACCCTATTCTGTAGGCAATCCGTAGGTATTTAGCTACAGATTACCTACGGTCATTTTTTATTTTTCTATTTTTAAAGTATCAAATGTCGTTTTTTTCATTTTCTTTTTTTCACAACTTAATTATACTTTGATTGCTTTGTTTTGACGGATTTATACATGACACAAACATACATACAATCGTATGCCTAGTTAGAAACGATTACTATATACATAACAAACAAAAAGCTATCTAAGTTTATATTTAGTTTTTCTAATGATGCATACGTTTGTTTGTAAGTTTATGTTATATATAAATTGGTTAAAACAAAGCAATCAAAGTATTAATAAGTTGTGAAAAAAGCGAAACGAAAAAAACGATATTTGACCTTTGAAATTTGAAAAATAAAAAAATACAGTAGGTAATCTGTAGGTAAATACCTACGGATTACCTACAGATTACCCTATTCTGTAGGCAATCCGTAGGTATTTAGCTACAGATTACCTACGGTCATTTTTTATTTTTCTATTTTTAAAGTATCAAATGTCGTTTTTTTCGTTTTCTTTTTTTCACAATTTAATTATACTTTGATTGCTTTGGTTTGACGGATTTATACATAACACAAACATACATACAATCGTATGCCTAGTTAGAAACGATTACTATATACATAACAAACAAAAAGCTATCTATGTTCATATTTAGTTTTTCTAATGATGCATACGTTTGTTTGTAAGTTTATGGTATGTATAAATTGGTTAAAACAAAGCAATCAAAGTATTAATAAGTTGTGAAAAAAACGAAACGAAAAAAACGATATTTGACCTTTGAAATTTGAAAAATAAAAAAATACCGTAGATAATCTGTAGGTAAATACCTACGGATTACCTACAGATTACCCTATTCTGTAGGCAATCCGTAGGTATTTAGCTACAGATTACCTACGGTCATTTTTTATTTTTCTATTTTTAAAGTATCAAATGGCGTTTTTTTCATTTTCTTGTTTTCACAACTTAATTATACTTTGATTGCTTTGTTTTGACGGATTTATACATAACACAAACATACATACAATCGTATGCCTAGTTAGAAACGATTACTATATACATAACAAACAAAAAGCTATCTAAGTTTATATTTAGTTTTTCTAATGATGCATACGTTTGTTTGTAAGTTTATGTTATGTATAAATTGGTTAAAACAAAGCAATCAAAGTATTAATAAGTTGTGAAAAAAGCGAAACGAAAAAAACGATATTTGAACTTTGAAATTTGAAAAATAAAAAAATACAGTAAGTAATCTGTAGGTAAATACCTACGGATTACCTACAGATTACCCTATTCTGTAGGCAATCCGTAGGTATTTAGCTACAGATTACCTACGGTCATTTTTTATTTTTCTATTTTTAAAGTATCAAATGTCGTTTTTTTCGTTTTCTTTTTTTCACAATTTAATTATACTTTGATTGCTTTGGTTTGACGGATTTATGATAACATAAATATACATACAAACGTATGAACCATTAAGTTGTGAAAAAATAAAAAGAAATAAACATATAAGTAAGATGCTATAAGTACCATAAATCTGAAGAAATAAAAATAAATAAACAACAAATATATAAAATACAAATAAGTTTCATTTTCCAATTTACCATTATGTAAAAAATGAATATATATACATATATATATATATATATATATATATATATATATATATATATATATATATATATATATATATATTCTCAAAGCATGACAAAGTATAGAATGGTGAACTCAATATTTATACGTGGAGTTGGAATAATAAAAAAGGCAGTGTAACCACCGTCGCATAACTCTTTGGATTTAAACCATTTGGAATTAAAAGGCATTTAGCCATTTGGAATTAAAAAAAAAAAGCATTTAACCCATTTTTCAATTCCCTTCGTGATCACGTCGCATAACCCGTTTCTACCATCAAAACCTAGTCTCGTTCCTTCCGACGATTCCCCACCAAAACCCACCCCTGTTCCGGCGATTCCCCACCAAAACCCACCTTGCTGTTGCTGTCGCTGTCTCGCACCACCGTCGACCTTCTCATACCGCCACAGTCCTGCATCCGGCTGTCGTTATTGCAAACCACCACGATCCTGCAGCATACCGCCACCGTCACTTCCCCAACACCTCCATTAACGACACTTGAAGGTATGTAATGTGATTTCAGTTTGCTGAAACTTGTACAAAACTTCAATTGTTCAGCGTATTATTAATTTGCTTTAACGAATGAAGGCGGAACTAGAAATTTACATTAGGGGTAGCACAAATTTCCTAACTTTATTGATGAAAACTTTATGTAATGGCTAAATGCTTGATGTTGCCTTCTCAATCTCATTGCCAATTCTTTTCAGGGATAAATCCACATTAAGTTATTAACAAACTAACAAATCAAAAATTATTTAAATAACCTTAGTTTCAGATGCAAAAAGGTCTCGTCAAAATTCAAATTCCGTGAAGGGATCATCTTGAACAATTTGTGACAGTTTGTTGTTAGGATTTAGGATTGCAGGTTAATCATATCTAATTCCCCATGGTCAATTCCACCACACTCCTTTTGTTTTCCTGCATTGTTGACTGTATTGGGTACAAGAGAATAAAAATGTTTTACAGTTGTTAGGATTTAGGATTGCACATGTTTCAATATAACAAGCCTCTAGTTCATGATAGTCTTGCAGTAGTGATTAGTTCAATACTTTAAAGGGTCATATATCTATGCATCCAAGTGATACACAAGCATACTGCATACATGTGAGAATACGTTTATGACAACAAAAGACGAAAACCATAAATTTTGATGTGAGTGAATAAGAACATAACTATAACAAAATCAAATTAGAATTGGAATTCAAGAACAGTTGGCCTGGAATATTAGTAAAAATATTTATATTAATAAAAACAATCCATTTTTATATTAATAAAAATATTTATATAATTGGATCCGAATATTTTCCAAACAGTTACGAAAGAATTTTTTTAACGTAAAAAATATTCTATAACATAAAATTGATTTGTCATATTTACTTAACCGTATATTAAAATGTCGTTATATGTATTTCCCTTTACCAATCATTAAGTAGGAATTTAATGACATTTCTTTTATAAAATATAAAATTATAATGATTATATAACTTTTTTCAATCTTTTTTACAAATATTCCGTGATAGTTTTTTCGTATTAATTGTTTCGAATGATAATTTGTAATATATTTCCTTTGAAACAATGTATTATAATATTTTTGATAAATTAAAATATGATGTATGTTAAAAAAATAAATAAAAATAAGGGAGTTTTATAGAACATTTTAGATATGTATGGATAAATTGGTTAACTTTTTATTAAAAAAACCAAATAAATAAACTATAGAAGTAGGTTAACCATTGAAGGGGCTTTATAATTAAAGGTTAATGTTTTTGGAATGATAATATGACAATAGTTTTAAGTCTTAGTATAGCTTAACCATTAGAGATGCTCTAAAATCAACTTAATCATTATCAATTGTAAATCCATAAGTAAAATATATATCTTATCAATTTTTAAATTCTGTTAGAATTGCACCTCACTCTACAAAAATCAAAAAAGATTTATATAATTTTTTTTATCCTGATATAAATAAATGTTAAAGTTTATCAATTTGGAACTTCTTCCAAATTCCATACCTTCACTGGAAAAAAAAGAGAACGAAAATATAAGGCCTGAAAGATAATAAAATTCAACATGTATCACTTAAGAATTCAGATCGATATTTAATCCCCTCAATCAAAATAAACTAAAGATTAACGTTTTTAAGGCCTATTGATATAATTGATCAGCAAAGTACCATCTTATTAAACATCAATAAAAATTTTAGGTGAGTTTTTCCCGTCCTCAAAATTTGTGTCTCGCTGCATTGCGCGGGTATACAACTAGTATATATATATATATATATATATATATATATATATATATATATATATATATGGGTTACGGAATATCTGCTTCTTATTTATGTAAGTTTACTAGGTTATAACCCGTGGGAAACACAATTATTGAATTAAATAAATTTTCATAGTTAAAAATCATAATTATTAATCAATTATTTTCAAAAAATTATTAAGAGAGGTATGTAATTGTCATGTAATTTTATAATGGTTGATTCAAATAATTATATGAAATCATTTTTCAAGATACATAGGAATTATTTGTGTGAATTAATAAAAAAAATGATGTCATATAATGAGATATAAAATATAAAATTGATCATAAAATAAAACAACTACAATGAGTTAAGTAAATGAAAATTTGGTATATGACAAAATACACAATTAGGTTATTATAATAATGAAAGTAAAAAAGGGGTTACATATGTACATAGAACAAAAGTAGAAGGTGTTACATACCTAAGAAAAGAGTAAATCGCATGGCGTGTGAGAAACAAATTGAACGGAGAGATGTTTTTGGAATGAATCTAATTAGAACATCGAAGATCACTCACAAATACAAACTCTGACAATGAAATAATAACAAATTAAAGATCGAACAGAGAGATGTTTTTGAAAGACAACGAATATGGTATAAATGGATGACCAAGTCGGAGGTGCCTTTGAGCCGGAGAACACGAAAAAACAGTGAACAACAAAGTCAAGAAGACATTGTGAATTATGTGTCGGTGATATATATATATATATATATATATATATATATATATATATATATATATATATATATATATATATATATATATATATATATATGTTCAGGTTTATTTGAAACCATTCTAATTTTAATTTTGTGAGACCGTGAGACCAAATCTAAAAATAATTTTAAAATGTAAAATAAATGGAAAAATCTAAAAATTCTTTTATTAAATATTATTTTCGGAACTTGAATTAACTAAAAAAATCTCATTTTTTTTGAAAAATACATGAAATATTCTAATTAGAATATTACACTGTACATATTCTAAAAATAGTTTTAAAATGCAAAATAAATGGAAAAATCAAAAAATTCTTTTTTTAAATATTATTTTCGGAGCTTGAATTAACTAAAAAAATATAAAAAAATAAAAAAATAAAAAAAAATGACTCTCACGGTCTCACAAAATTAGGCCGTCTCACATGAACCTAACCCTATATATATATATATATATATATATATATATATATATATATATATATATATATATATATATATATATATATATTCTTTCATAGAAAACTATAATGTTGTGTTTATCATAATATTTTGTTAGGATCTGTGTTTTCTCGAATTTTGTTTTATTAGATGTTGGATTTAAAAAAAAAAAAAAAAATCATCTTTTGTGACTAAACACATTCTTTTGTTGACAAGTAAACACAAATTGAAAATTTGAAGAATCATTAAATAAGGAAAAAATAAGGAAAAAAATGATGGTGACAATGTATTTTGTCAAAATAACAATGATTCAAGTGAAATTTTAACGTATTACATTCAGGTGGAAACATTGTTGAATTATTAAAAAAAAATAGTGAATTCTAATAGATTTAGTGTAATATCATACTTCCTGATTGTTGGGGATATTACCAACTTGGTTAATATAGAATGTAATATTTAAAATTATAAAAAAAAATTCTTATATATATATATATATATATATATATATATATATATATATATATATATATATATATATATTAAAGATGGCCACATTTATGAATAGTGTCGGTTTGTCGGTCATTTTATCCTCACACCCGTAGGTAATCGATCATTCCAGTTCTTCCTTCCATCCTTCCTTATCCAAACCTTCTATTATTTTTCCTCTTTCCTCTGATAACGTTCATCGCCACCGCCATTCAATCCACCGCCTCATACCCTCTCCATCTGATCATGATGACGCAACCCGAACGAAATAGAAGAAGGATTTGGTAAAGTGTGGCTTGGTTTTCTAACCGGTCGGTAGTAAGAGGAATGATTAGTTGTAGTGTTGATGAGGTAAACGAAAAGGCACCATAGCAGCGATGTTCTTCGTTGTTATTAAAGTATACCACTGTAAATTAAAAATAAATTATATAAAGTTAAAAATGAAAATAAAATGACCTAATATGAAAATTTGAAAAATACATTGATATATAGTGGAAAATATAAAATGTTCATTGGAAAGCAATTGATAACACAATTAGACAAAGTATATTAGGTAATTTACATAATGGTTCCCGAGAACAAATTATTAAAAATGAATGATCTATAGATAGTTAACTTAAAAAATGGTCAATGTATAAACAACAACAACAACAACAATAATAATAAGACCCTGGATACGAATAAAAATCTTGAATGCCTTTTTAAGAAGGCCCTAATATGACAAATTCATACAACCCAAAACCAATTTTATTGCCGAAACAAAATCTTCGCCTCCTAATCATTAAGCAACAATTTCGAATCAAAATCACAAATAATGGTGTGATTACAACTTGCCCTTGTAGAGTACTCACATCCTAAAATATAGCAACCACAACTATTCGGCTTGGCAACAAATTCATGCATTCAACATTGTTCAATATGTCCTAATCCTTATTATTAATCAATCTCTCAAAACAATCAATGTGATATGAAATCAAAGCATTTCTAATACTACAGTACCTGCATGTAATAATAATGTAAAAGGGCGTACTACAATACCTAATTCTATATCCTTTATCATCATATTGAAGAAGAAGCCACATATATCATGATTTTATGGTCAGAGAGTTTGAGAAATAATTTAATTAGCATTAATTTAAAAAGTTCAGATTTCTTAAAAATAAGGGAATAAATGATCACTTAAAATCTGAAAATTTTCTTTTTTAAAATAGGTTAATTGACCAAAATACCATTTTGCTGAAATTTGTGTGATGATATGATACATGGTACCCTATTGAAATATCATAGACCCTCAGATTATGATTGTTGATTCTATTCATTCAGTGGTTTAAATCTGTGAATTCTGACACACAATAGTTAGTAAAAACATAATAAGCGAAACATATATATATATATATATATATATATATATATATATATATATATATAGAGAGAGAGAGAGAGAGAGAGAGAGAGAGAGAGAGAGAGAGTTAGGTTCATATATAACCCAAGATTATTGTGTGAATGTATGACCAATTTTGGTCCAATCATTTCATATGGATAACATAATAACTTTGTTAATTTAATTAATTATTATTAAAATTAAAAGTCTATAATTATGGAATATAATTTAAAATCCTAATAACTACCATGTTTAATCCCCTATAATTATGGCAAGATATCATCACAAAAAAACTTCCACCTCTTGAACCTTCATCTTGATCGTATCTCTGCCACCACTAAGATATACCCACATCACCGATCATCAACACCACAACCACCATTAAACTTCAACCAACCACAAACACCATGTTGAGAATCGTCGGGTACAACATCCAGCCACCACCGGTCGCCCATCACCATTCAGCTAGTCTTGAAATATGCTCACAAGTTTTTTTAGAGTAATGATTTAATGTCTAGGGTTTTAAATTTTATTATTCGCATGTTTGTAAAATTATGTGCGTATGAATTTATAAGACAATTACAATTCATCAAGACATTGATTGTTACTGGCAGCTTCAAGATTGTTTCTTTTTTATTGCAAAAACTATCATTGTCAAGTTTTGAGGTAAATCCAATATTATATTCATTATTATATGCATTTTACATTGAATATGGCTGCATATGTATCCTTTTGTTTGAGTTAATTTCCTTATTCTTTTGAGTATACAAACATATTACATCAATTCCAATGTGTTTCTGTTTAGCGTGATGAGATTTAGGGTGTAAATGAAGATTATCAATTAAAAAAAAAATTCATAAGTTTTAAGGAAACCTTGTCGCAATCTGGGATATTTTCATATTAAAGTGCCAAAATTGACCATTGTTTGATCACGTCTTGTTTGACAAGTGAAATGGAAAAAAAAAAGTTAATTTCTTAACATTCATGGAGTTTTGTTCTTCAAAGTAGCTCTAATTCTTAAAGGATATATAACATTGATGTGATTCTTAAACAATACATGAATGTGTGCATTGATTAATGATTCTTTGAAAGAATATGTGTGGATTGCTATGTGATTATTTGAAAGAAAATGTTGGTCAATGATGAATATAGATTTTTGTGTTCGTTATGACATAGATGCTGTAAGATAAGGGTATTTTTTTAATAATTAAAAACTGAACCCAACATATATTTTTAAGAATGAAAGACTAAAAATTGACTTATTTTTTGAAAATGTTGCAGGTAAAGAGATAGAGGTTTTTGAAACGCATCAAAATACAATGAAGATGCATGGGAAAACCATCGAAAAGAAATGATGAATTCTTCAAGAATAATCATAGATTCTTAAACAATTAGATTCTTAAGAATGTATTATATATTATAATCTTTTTTTTATATTCTAAAAAAAAGATGACACATTATTAAATAATATAGTACATAAGTTTGTGGATATTCTTTAAAATGTTGTATATATTCTTTTTTTTTATGTTATAAAAACGGTTCTTATTTGTATATTATATATTTTTTTATTGTATTGTAATACATTTTTCTCAAAGAATGATATGTTATTGTCTTATATATAAAATGTATTCTTTAAAAATGTTACTTCTCAAAAAATTATATTCCGTAAGACTGAAAGAATAATAAAACCTTTAAATAACATAATATTCTTTAAGAATGAAAGAATTAACATATGTGTTGAATGAAGACGTATTCTAAAAAATTTGACTTAAATAAAATCTAATTAATAATTATTAGATTTGATTTGATTTCTATTAATTGATTTTACGTCATTTGCCTAAATTTTAGATACTTCTCATATCTTTCTTTTTATAAAATGTCATAATTGTCATTATAATTAATAATTGTAATTATATAGTATATGATAGTCTATGTTAATAACATATATCTCAAAATCACATTCATTCATCTTTTTTATCTAATGGTTAAAATTTGGTCACACATTCACATAATATTTATGATTCACATTTAATCCTAACCCTATATATATATATATATATATATATATATATATATATATATATATATATATATATATATATATATATCCTATCCTAATAAATAAGAAGATTTATGCCACGTGGCATTGGCATTGCATTCTCTAAGCCCCTCCCAATCTAATTTTCCCGCTCATTCTTTATATGTGAGTTTCCACAAATGCCCTTCACCTATTGTATACGCCTTACGCCTTGCTCATTTCTTCTATACTCCTCAATTCGTCTACTTTCCTAACTATAATAGAGAAATCAACTCCAAAATTATCGGGATTCTCGTGATAATTAACAAGATTTGGTGTTAATTTGTTTCATGAATTAGCTCTTGCATTTGTTTATGATTCTCCTTCTGCTGCTGCTATCATTAAAATATTTTTTTTGCTCATTTTCAGTTTGTTGCTTTATCCTGCAATCCTACATTGTAAATACCCGGTTCATCTATCTCCCTCACCAAAGTGTTTGTGTGTGTTATTATCACCATCATCTACCTATGGATACATTTTCTTTAATTCAAGCATTTTGTTTGTTTCGAATGGCTTTATTATTTTTAGGGTTTTGATTGTCCGAATCTATTGTCTATTCAAATCACTTGTGGGTTTTAATTTTAATTATTATCAAATTTCGATTCCAATTTAATAGGAATCTTGAATGGATGATATTTGAATAGTCGAAGCCAAAAGACACATAAATCATGAATCAGTGATATTCAGAAGAGCCGAAGAGAGAACGAATTTGATATCAGGTTAGCTTCACCTCTAAAATTCAACTCACCATCATCTCCTTATTTATAAAATTGGAAAATTCCTCTTCTTTTCTTTTGTTTATCTTTATTTCCCATTCGAAAGTATGTTAAAATCGTTTGACGTTATGTATTTTTGGTTTTTAATCTTGCAATATCTTCTTCTTGTCTTTTGTTTCTCTTTTTGGAGTTTTCTCTACTGAGAAATTGTTGAGAGGAATGATAAGAGTTATCTTTGTGTGTGTGTGGAAATCAAGAGAATAAGTGACCAAGGCTAATAAACTCGAATGCTGTCAGTTTTCATTTTTCATGGTCACTGATTCCTGACAATACTCGATGACCCTATTTTTTCATCAATCAATTTTTCTTGGTTTGAGTTTTCAATTAATTTTAATTATTTTTCTCTGTTTTGATGTTGATGGTAATTTATGTGATGCTGGAAGTTGGAAATTTCAAATTTCTAACTTTGTATTGTGTTGTGGTGATATGTATACCCATAACTAGTGGAAATTAAATGAATCGACTCTAAATTTGATTCCATGTTTTTTTACTATTTTGCCCCTGATGCTTCAGTGATGTTGTGATGTTCAATATTGGTGATGTCCCAGGACTAAACTGGAGCTGTAAGGAACTGTTATTCACTCTTAAAAACGTAAATCCAAGCTTTAGTTGTAGTTGATTCTTATTATTCTTCTGTTTTCACATTACCATTTTTAGAACATTGTAGATGTGTACAAATTTTATTCTAAAAGGAAACAAAATTGTGGATGTTGTTTAGACTGATGTTTTCTGGAAAGATATGGACCACAAAATCATGGTCAAGTAAGTATTCCTAATAATTAATATTATTTATTTACTTGTGGTAAATCATCTTCTTAATTTCAGGATTTCTTGGATTGGAGTTGTCCCGACTTCTATGTGATAACTTATAACCCATTTGTGATATTTCTCTAATCTGATTACTTTTTGGAAAATCATAGTCTGATTCAAGAAATCAAGTCCAAGGATTCGCTGAAGCAGAAATCAACAGTAGTCATGTTGAACTTTGTTGGTGTTTGAATGTTATCGATTCAATCAAGGCTTGAGATAATCAAGCTTTCAAGGTACAATTTAGATACACTATTTCAATTTTTATGTTTCATAGATTTAAATATTTAAAATAAGAAAATAAAATATATCTTTGTAATTTCTTGATTATTTATGTGTTTTACAGCTGGAACAAAAAGGGAACTTAATCTGCTTAGAAGAAGGTTTGTTTTAAATTAACCAATATAATAAAAAAAACATATTATTTTTTTAGCTATATACATCTACATAATAACATTGGCGCAGGGGATGCTAGAGTTTAAAGACAATAAGGCTTAATTATTTTTTCAGTATGGTACTTTCTTGATGAAAGGTTCTCCTTATGTTAAAATTTGTAAATTTTATTGATCCTAAGGAATATAACATGATTGTTTTGATCCAACTTATTGTCATTACTACCAATTAATGAATTAACCCATAATTCTGACAAGATATGCTTGACCTGTGGAGCTGACCTACAAAGTTATTAAAAATCTAAATGGTTAATCTTGCACGGTAACTTTTGTTTTGATGTTATGAATTTTTAAAATTTGTTTGTATTTATCCAAAGATAATATCAATAAAATGACTAATAATAGCATACAAGTTAGGCTACGGATAAACAAGGGTCTTTAAAGAAATTTACTCATTTGGTTTACACATTAAAAAACACATTAGTTATTTTGAGAAAAAGTATTAGGTTGATTCAAATGAAAATGATGGAAATACTAATCTGAAATACTTAGGGACTTGCTGGAAGTTTATCTCATTATGATTGGATTTATCTTAGAAAATTAAGTTATAAATTAAAATATTCTATTTTGTAAACCGTTTTTTGTTTTTATTCAAAATTTGGGTTTGTAAAATTAAAGTTGATTTGAGACAATATTATAATATATTTTTTAGAAGGTGCATATCTATTTTCACATTTAGCCATTTCTATAAATCTCACTTTGGAACCATTACTTACCATTTCTTACTTATTTTGCACCTATGTTCTTGCATTTAGTCATCAACTTGTTTTTGGAAAAATAGGTCCACATCATTTGTTTTGATCACTATTTTGATTTAGTTTATTGTTATGGTCGTTTAATTAAGTGGTCGTCTCATATAATATTGCAAGAATTGCATAAGTGTTTAAAAATAGGTCCATATCATTTGTTTCGATTACTATTTTACTTTAGAAAGTGTTGAATTCAAATTCAAAAATCAAATAAACATTATATAGACGTTTTAATTATTTGTTTAAGTTTAATATATATTTTTAATTATCACTATTATTTTTCATTTTTATCCGTGATTTCCACGGCTTATAACCTTGTCCTAAAAAAAATAATTACTCACGTGATTGCTTCGGTATACTATACGGAAAAAGGCTCCTCAACGCGGGTCAACCCTTGAACAGTAGCCGGATGCCACCAATTTCTTCTAAGAAAAATTGAAATTTTGATCGTTGATTTGAACGTTTTACAGTTCTATACGTAATCTGGGTGTTCGATTTTATTAATGTCGACAATTTAGTGGCGCAGTACGATGGCCCTTCGGAGGTCTTTTTTAGCTTGCAGATGAGATTACGTCATCTCTGGATCTAAGCTCTTGTTTTCAAAAGCGAATCCGAATACCATGAAGTGAGTTTGATTATTCCTATTCTATTTTGCTATACTTCTATTGTCTCCTGTTGCTGTACACTAGTTGTAGTTTTTTTTTTTTTTTTTTTTTTTTTTTTTTTTTTTTTTTTTTGTAGTTTCGAGTTCAAATCGACTCATTTCCCTCTTCGATTAGATTTCAAATGCAAGTTCCACTCAGTAATCACTAGAACACAGTATATGTATCAATGCGCATATCAACTGTTTGTGTTTATATTTATGGATTAGATGATATCTTACATCGGATACTCGCAGGACGCGAAAACTTTTTGGGATTTCTCTTTCTCTCATAATCATCAATTTAGCCGCCATAGTAGAGCGTACAGACGAAAATCTGCTTCCATCTGTATACAAAGAACTCAGCGAAACATTCAATGTGGGTCCCTCCGATTTGGGCTACTTAATGTTCATGAGAAACTTTTTTCAAGGTCTGGCATCTCCGATGGCCGGAATCTTGGTTTTAACCTACGACCGCCCTAGAGTTCTTGCAATGGGTACCCTTTGCTGGGCGTTATCCACCGGCGCGTTAGGTGGCAGTCGCTATTTCAGTCAACTCGCTTTATGGCAGATTGTGAATGGATTTGGATTAGCGATTGTGATTCCTTCACTCCAATCGTTTATAGCAGATACTTATAGTGATAAGGTGAGGGGGACTGGGTTTGGGCTGTTGAACCTTGTCGGAAAGGTGGGTGGCATTGGTGGTGGTGCGGTGGCTATGATTATGGCCGGCCATGAGTTTTGGGGTGTACCCGGGTGGCGATTTGCATTTCTTATGATCTCTGCGTTAAGTTGTGTAATTGCTTGTCTTGTGTTCATGTTCGTTGTTGATCCTAAAAGACTAGTTACTGTTGATCCTGATAGGTATGAAATTTTTTACTTTGTTTTGTTTTTTTGTCTTTACTGACTTTTTAGTTTCTTTTAAGATTTTTCATTCATCTGTTCATTTTTCTATGCAATCTTATGTTCTAAAAAATCAGCAATGTATAATATTTTTCGGTAAATTCTTCAAAGTAGGATGCTATAATACATAAATAAATGAAAATATGTTGTTATTTTTTTGCATTTAGATATTTCTTTTATTGTAGAAACGAACTTTTGGAGGGAAACCGTGATTCTAGATCTTCTTCGGTTTGGATTGAGTCATGGATAGCCATGAAAGGTGTGATGAAAGTGAAAACGTTTCAAATCATCGTGTTGCAGGGTCTTGTTGGTTCAATCCCATGGACAGCCATGGTGTTTTTCACTTTATGGTTCCAACTAATTGGTGAGCATGTATGTGTTTTTATTTTCTCTTTTTTTATTTTTTACTTAATGGACTTAACTTGATAAAGATATGACTTAATCCGATAAGCTATATGTGTTTTTGTTACTTAAAGAAGACGTGCGTACCCCATTAAGTCACCACTTTTCAAAAATTTCCCCTCATTTATGTTTTCCTTTAATTTTTCCATGTATGTTACTCGTTTTCTCAAATAATATCTTATATACATCGATTATTCTGACAACACCTTATACAAAAAGAACTAGTTAATAGAGAAAATCACATGAAATGGTCTTTCCCCATTAAGTCATAACATTTTACAAATTTGCCTTTATCTATTATTTGCTTGCATTCCCACTAAGACTTCATTTTCATAAATATTTTTATATTTCTTTTAGGTTTTGATCACCAACAAGTTGCAACACTTTTTAGCCTTTTTGGGGCCGGGTGCTCTCTCGGATCACTCATGGGTGGAATCATAGCGGATCGTTTATCCCAAATTTACCCTCACACGGGTCGAATCATGTGCGCGCAATTCAGTGCAATTATGGGAATCCCGTATACTTTCTTTCTCCTACGTGTAATCCCACAATCAGTCAACAGCTACCAAATTTACGCTATTACCCTTTTCCTTATGGGCCTTACAATAAGTTGGAATGGAACCGCAGCCAATGCACCAATGTTCGCCGAAGTGGTCCCCGCCAAACATCGTACCATGATCTACGCGTTTGATCGGGCCTTTGAAGGGTCATTTTCGTCATTTGCTGCACCTATTGTTGGGATTTTAGCAGAAAGGATTTACGGGTATGACCCGAAATCCGTGGACCCGGTCGCAGGGTCCACGAGAGAAGCGTTAGCGCTGTCGAAAGCGCTTTTTTCGATGATGGCAGTTCCGTTTGGAATGTGTAGTTTGTTTTACACCCCGTTGTATCGGTTTTTTAGGCTTGATCGTGATAATGTGCGAATGGCTATTCAGAAAGAAGAAGAAATGATTTGATTAAGTATTTTTGTATACGAATGATTTGTAGCACTGATTTGTATCCAATAATTGTAACATGAAAGTATACATTAAACTTTAGTTACTCAACTTTTCATTAATAGGCATAACTATTACGGAAGTTAAATATAGTGTAGCATAAATTGAACTAAAATTTTCATATTTTATGAGTCACTAGGTCGTAATAATTAGCTGCAAAGGCCAATTTTACAAGTTAATCTTGTTTCATATATGAGAATATAATAATACAGAGTTAACATTGAAAACATGAAAATAATGATACAACGATGAAGATAATGAAGAAGAATGAGCGGGGTATCTTGATCATAGTATTTCAAACATATATTTTTACCTCGATTTTACTCGTACAAAAGGGGAAAAGCACATACAACTCCACTATTGACCATATGGGTGCAATTGGGTAATCTATGAATTCTTCAACATAAAATGTTAAACTTTTCTTGGCATAAACCTATTCTATCTCGTACCCAAACCACTGCTAGGAAGTATCTCATCATCAATGAACTTATGAACCTCCTAGTATCACTAGCCGTGAAAGTGTTAGAGTTGCTATAAGATTCTATCTCAAATAGTCCTTTCGATATGATGAAAGGACACAAGTAGGAGAGTTAGCTCACTCATCATATATGCATGTGGTGTTGGAGGAATTAGGGTTTATCTTGAAGATCTGGATACCTTTTGGATCGTGTGAACATTTTTCAAACTGATATTTTTATCCTATGTCGGGGTTGCAAGAAATTCAGCTTAAGATAATCTAAGAGGACACTTACCAATCTAGGCACAGAAATCGTAAGTCAAATTGCTAGAAGGATTCTATGTTCGTCTGAAGAAAAAAAAAAGAGCTAATCATTGTGTATCTATTCTCAAAGAGAAAGTCATTTATTTATAATAAACGAGATTAGGGTTTGCTTCTTAGGGTTGGCCGTCATAGGTTGTTTTGGAAGCAAGTCAGAAAAAATTGGATTTTAATGAGGATTTAGGGTTTCCAAAACTAACGAATTTCGTTAGTTTTACCATAATCAACATCAAACCCAGTCCGGGGCTTTGCCCCTTGGACCCCGCTAGGGGCGTTGCCCTTAGACCCCGCCAAAGGGGTCCTGCCTCTTTGGAAACCCCGGACCCAGGGGCGTTGCCCCCGAACCCCCCGACTTGTCGTCGAACGGACTTCTAATTCGATCTTATACATGTGTATACTCCACACAAACCCGTACATATATTATAGTACAAATTATGAAGACCTTTTAGCTCACATGTTAGTTCTAATTACATAAAATAACATGATAACACTAAAATCACCAACATGTGTTCCTCCTCTAATCTCCAGGGGTGTCGAACGGGTAAGATTTTCTGGTTTCGGGTAGAATGGGTATTTCTTTAAGAAAATGATACGCGATAACCGACCTATATTGTAATTTGGATTTTCGGGTTTCAGGTATTCGGGTTTGAGGTCGGGTCAGGTAATTATCGAGTATACCCGGAAATTTCTTAAATGACACTTATTGATAATTTTTTTCTTTATTTTTTTATTTTTACATATTGGTTGGTTTAATAAAGAATCAGGTAGGAAAATACTTCATACAATTAACAAGTACATATATAATAACAATACAAATCATTATAATATGTTATGTACTTTTTTAATTTCATTCCGTGTTATAGTGAGAAACTGAGAATTGTGATGACGGTTCAGGACTCCAGCTTCAACGTCGTATTCCCTTTGCAAGTTTGCGTCGACTGTCGAGTTGTCATTCATAAGAAGGAAACGAAAGGTTTTGTTTTATTTGAAGTGTGCGTACGTGAGTGCATTGTATATTTGGTATTATTTAAAAAACGAAATTATGGTTTTCGGGTATACCGGAAAATAAATATTCATACCTAAAACCCGACCTATATTATTAATATAAGGTTAACCTATTATCCGAATGTTCATACCCGTTACACGTTCTACCCGACCTATTCTACCCGAATTCGAAAAGGATCGAATGGGTAGAACGGGTTTCAGACAGACCTACTAATCTCATTTTGCTAATTCCAATTTCAATGCACACCATTCCACTTTTTTAAGAAAACCTTTGTCATTTTCCAACCAAAATTAACAACCTCGGAAATCTATACATAAAAGATACATCAACAAGCCAACTATTATTCTAAAATCTAGTTTTGATCCATCACCCACGTGTCTTTGCAAATACGAATTCAAAATAGTCCATTTGTCATATTATACTCTAAACACCTTTCCTTTAAAAAAAAATAATAATAATAAAAAACTACTAAAAATAAAAACTAATAGAGATTTCTTTTTTCTATGAGCGGATAGACATTACCAAAATACCAAAAAAAAAATTAAATAAAATAAATAATAAATAAAATTGTTTGTATTCTAAAATACAAAAGTCATAAAATATAAATAAAAAATAGCTTTTCGTTTTCAACACTTATTCTAACCTTAAGATTTATCAGTGTGGACAATGCCCACTCGTGTTATTATGACATTGCGTCGGAAAACGTCGTTACCATGGTCCAAACACCGCCCCGGCTTACCGTATTTGCATGTTATGTTATTTTCTATGGTGATGGTAACGAAAGACAATTGCACATTTTGAGAGTAATAGTCATTTGACCAAACGGTCACAAATGTAAAAAAATAAAAATATTTTTTTTTTAAAAAAGTGAACAAATTTTTTTTTCAATTTACCTCACATATAAATACAAATATACACTAATTTTTACCTACACAAATCTTCTATTTCTATGGTGTTATTACACAAAAATCAACCACTTTCTCATTCAACTAAATATGGGGCAAAACTAGAACATACTTCCTCCAAACACAAACACATCCACTTCGCTCGGTTTCATGACATATGAGGGCTATGCGAACCTCCTCAACTCTCTAAACTCACCACAAATACCATTTTCAGAAAACTTTTTCAATTCCGCCTCACCCCAATACAATTCCCTACATAGCCCTACTTGCAACAAAACTCAAACATTCAACAAAATATTTTCAACACTTTTGCTTCCATGCCACAAACAACCACACAACCACCGCTCACACAACCAGTGCAACAAACGATTGTTGAAACTTAAGCAGGAGGTAGTCGGAGTGGTGGTGGGAAAGGGAAAACGATCGCTTAAACTGAAGAAGAAGAAGAAGAAGAAGAAGAAGAAGAAGAAGAAGAAGAAGAAGAAGAAGAAGAAGAAGAAGAAGAAGAAGAAGAAGAAGAACATCCACTATGATGGACACCAGATGAGCAGTACGTGTTGGTTGTGGCGTGGTTTGGGACCTCGAAAATCCAACTATAGGATACAATATGCAGAGAGTTGGTTTTTCGGAAGTTGTGCTCGGAAAATTTCGCCTAATTTTGAAGAAAGATAGGGCATATCGCAATACCGATATGCTTAGTAGCAAGTGGACTCCAATTAGTCGGAAGTGCACCAAGTTTAATGGGATCTACAACAAACTTTCCTTGCAAAAACAAAGTGGTGCAAATAATTTTGATGTGTTCAAAGCCGCGAAGGAGCAATATCACGTCGAAATGGGTCATGTTTTCGAGTACGAAAAAATTAGGGAGATAATGAGAAACGATCCAAAATGGCTTAAAACACCAACATCGTCGGAGGTACAATCGAAGAGGTTGTGTGGTTCGGGTTTGTTAGACGTTTCCGACGCACGAACTAACATCGATCTCAACACCAACACGGATGACATCCCTGACGATATCGAAGAGATCCCCCCTCCCCCACGCAGACCGACCGGTCGCGTCAAAGTGAAGCGCGCTGAGACATGTGGGCGTAGCCAATAGAAAGGCACAAGATTGGCGTAAATGAATGAAAAGTTCGACCAACACAATCTAATCGCACAACAAAAGGTTGAAGTGCAACATGAGAGTTCCTTCATAAACAAGCGGAGGAAAATAAAATGACAAGGAATTTAACAATTCTTCAGACTAGCGAAGAAAATATGAGACCATGACAAGTACAAGTGCTCCGAAAGATGAAGGAGATAACCGAGAAGACATATTTGGATGACTAGTGTATCGTTTTTATGTTTTTAGGACTATGGTTTTTTTTACGTTCAATGTTTTTTTTTTGTGTAATGCTATTTTTTAGTTTATAAATGTTATGGTTAATTTAGGATTTAATTAAAAGGCATGTTTTTAAAATAATCTAACATGAATAAAAAACACATCGAAAATAAATAAAGTGAAAAAAGAAAAAAATAAGTTGAAAAATATGAAAAAAATGATGACATAGAAAACAAAGGGTGTTCTAACATGTTATCCATTTCCTCCAATTGATGTTGTAACACCCAGTCCCGCTTAGCGAGTTGACTCAGTTACAACTCATCCAACCAGATTTCTCAGATCGGGACAACGTCATTTCTCACGTCGTGAGACCGGTTCTGACCAAATTTAAGCATTAAGCTCTTAATCCTTTAAGATACTCTTTGGGACCTTCCTCGACCCTAAGGACTACAAAAATCATAGCTTTTAAGTCATGTATGTCCAATGAATGACTTAGATACTAACTAGGTCAAAATAGAAGTAATAAGATCAAGACTCATGCTTGGAGTCTAAAACCAACACCGAAACTCAGATCCTAAGCATCATATACAGGAGGTGTCTCAATAATCCATAAAGTTGCCAACTTTATGGATCCCATGCATTCTATACAACCCAATCATGCAAAGAAAAGCTCCAAAACCTAAATCTAACATGCAAGAGGCAAAAAGGTAAGAGCTTTGTGACTTATAGAGGTCCAAAAGCTTAGAAAGACCAAGAGGTAGAAGCTATATTGCAAAAATGAAGCACCACAAGAGTCCTCTTTCACTTTAGTGGACCAAAAACCACCAAATAAGCTCCTTAAGGTCACCAACAGTGGCCAAAGTTCTGAAAGCGGTTGAATCTAGGGTTTTCAGGAGGCTAGAGAGTGAGAGAGGATGAGGATAGGCAGCCATAACTCTCTCATTCCTTTAAATACTTGAAAATTAGAGTTTTGGTTCATTAGGCCTTTCTCACGTCACCTCATTCCTCATGTCATGAGACTTCAAGAATGCGGGTCAAATGGTCAATGGCACTCACATCGTGACCATTATGGCTCACGTCGTGACCCTCCTCCAAAATGTAAGAATTCAATAAATTAAGTACCTCAAGGATTCGGAGGATACAATTCTCCTCCACTTGAATCAGACTTCATCCTCAAAGTTTGTCGCTGCAAATAACTTTGGATAATGCTCCCTCATCTCATCCTCAGGCTCCCATGTCCATTTTGAATCCTTTCGGTGCTGCCAATGCACCTTCACCAAACCCACAACGTCGTTCCTCAAGGCCTTCGTCTTCGGATCAAGGATCGCCACTGGTCTTTCAATATAATTTATGCAATCATCCACCTGGATGTTCTCCAAAGGGACCACCATAGAATCATCAACCAAATATTTTTGCAGTTGAGAGACATGAAAAGTGTTGTGAATATGATTGAGCTCCTCTGGTAGATCCAAGCGATATGAAACCATTCCCACCTGGCCCAAAACCCTCAAAGGACTGATATACATGAGCCCAAATTACCCTCTTCCTGAATCTGATTACACCTTTCCAAGGTGACACCTTCAGAAGAACCGTATGCCTAACCTATAACTCTAGATCTGATCGACGTTTGTCGACATAGCTCTTCTGCCGACTATATACTATATGAAGTCTACCCCGAATCTGCCGAATCAACTCAGTAGTCTTTAGTACCATCTCAGTACTCCCCATGACTCGGTGACCGACCTCACCCCAACATATTGGGGTCCTGCACTTCCTTCCATAGAGAATCTCAAAAGGAGGTCGATCAATGCTGGCGTTATAATTGTTGTTAGACAAAAACTCTGCCAAAGGGAGATACTATCTCAATTCCCACCCAAATCCAATACACATGCTCGAAGCATATCCTCCAAGGTCTGGATAGTCCACTCACTCTGTCCATCAGTCTGTGGGTGGAAAGTCGTGCTGAAATGTATACAAGTACCCAGCTCCTCGTGAAACCTCTTCCAGAACCTGGAAGTAAACTGGACACCCATGTCTGAAACCATTGTAACTGATACCCTATTTCGTGCCACAACCTCCTTGATGTAAATGTCGTCCAACTTCTCCGCGGAGATACTCTCCTCAATCGGAATGAATTGCACGCTATTGGTCAATCGATTCACGATGACCCATATCGAATCTACTATGTGCGTTGTCCATGGCAACTTTGTGATGAAATCCATAGTAATCTCTTTTCATTTCCAAATGGGAATGTCTAACAATTGTAACTTGTCGTTAGTTCGTTGATGTTTGGCCTTGACTTTCCTACACGTCAAGCACCTCTCCTCATACTATGCCACATCTCACTTCATGTATGGCCACCAATAGTCGATCTGGAGATCCCTATACGTTTTTGTTACTCCGGGATGAATAGATAGCCTCGACTTGTACGCCTCCTCCATCAAAACCTGATACTCACCACCCAAATATGGAACCCACACCCTCCGATGAAGGGTCAATAACCCTCGACTATCATAATCGAAGGAAGCCACCTGACCCACTATGTGCTTGCTCTTACAGTTCTCTTCCTTCATAGCCTCAACCTGAGCTCTCGGATCTACTCTAAAAGTTTAGTAATCACCGTCATTCTAAAACATATATCCCTGATCGGATCCAAGACCGCCTTGCGGGAGAGCATCAACCACCACAATGACCTTCCCCGGGTGATAAAGGATCTCACAATCATAATCCTTCACCACATCCAACCATCTATGTTGTCTCATGTTCAGATTCAGCTGATCCATTAAAAACCTTAGGCTCTTGTGATCCATGTAGATAGTACAGTGGACCCATAAAGGTAATGTCGCCAAATCTTGAGGGCAAACATCACAACCCCAAACTCCAAATCATGCGTAGGATAATTCACCTCATGAGGCTACAGCTACCTTGAAACGTACGGAATCACATGAACCTGCTGCCTCAATACTGCCCCCAAACTTGTGATTTACGCATAACAATATACCATAAAATCCTTAACACCCTCTAGTAGGGTCAGAATCGGAGCCTCACATAATCGTTGTCTCACAATCTCAAAAGTTGCCTACTGCTCAGGCCCCCAACAAAACATGACGGTCTTCTTCTTCAACCGAGTCAAAGGAACCACTATCTTGGAGAAATCCTGAATGAATCTCCGATAGTAACCCACCGGTCTAAGTAAACTTCGAAATCAGATGGAGACCTCAGAACTTCCCAACTTATCACCACCTCGACCTTGGCCGAATCAACCAAAATTTCGTTCTAATTGACAAGGTTCCTCAGAAACTGCACCTCACGTAACCAGAACTCACACTTGGAGAACTTCACATACAATCTCTCATTCCTTGGAGTCTCCAATACCTCCCTCAGATGCTCCTCATGTTGTTCCTTGTTCTTGGAATAGACCAGGATGTAATCAATAAATACAATCACGGACCGATCAAAAATTACCCAATTCATGAGATCCATGAATGCGGCCAGAGCATGATAGGTTTTCTAGGTTATAAACAAAAATTACATGTGACGGAAAAAACACTTAACCCCTTAAGTTCACATGCATCCTAGAAAGAATCTATGTTTTCTCTATTAATAGCAACTAACTATGAATATCAAGAAAACCCTAAGAGAGAGGCTATGAAATCAAAATTCATACATAAAATTAAAGTTAAATATATTTTGATTATTATTATAAATAATCAAAGTAGAATCCTTCTTCTAGATCTTGGAAAGCTAGCACCAAAGGAATGAATGCCTCTAACGGCTTGTTCCCAAAACTCTAATAGCAAGAATACTTAAGGAGAGAGGAGGCTTGAGCATAAATTTGGCTCTATGAAAGCAATAAAAGGTGTGTGGAAAATATGTCAATCATGGTGTCCTATTTATACTTGCTTAAGGAAACTCCCATGGAAACCAAAGAGTCCTGTGGATGATTAATTCTAATTAATCTTAGAAGTAAATCCAAATCAATTCTAATTAATCAATTAATCATACTCTTTCCAATTAATATATTAATCATATAATATATCAATAAATCATATATTTCAATTTCCAATTAGTTTATTATTCATATAATAAACTAACAAATTATCCACTATCTCCAACTGTCATTCTAATTAGTTACTAGTTTTGAAGGCAAACCAAAAAGGACTTTTCTTTTAATTCAAGAATATACCAATTTAGTTATTGTCTTAGACACCTTAATCCAACAGTCTTCCACTTGGATAAGTCTGTAACTACAATTACAAGTATAGACCTTGAAATAAACAACAAAGAGTGCTTTCTAAAGCCACTGCTGAACTCTGATTGAAATCAGCTTTTGGCCCTAAGATAAGTGATCGGCTATTCCTTCATTCTTCAGGATATCGTATAGACACAAGACATGGATCAGAATCAATCTCGTTGTCCAAAATTATGTTTCCCAATTTCCCGATTTATAAATACTTGATTGGACTTCAAATTGAACACATCAATTAGTCTTCGTTCGGCCCAACACTATATAGTAAACTCCAAATCATCGAGGGGCCTAATGATATTGCTTTTCCTATTAGGGCAAGAGGAACAAGTTACTTTGACTATATAGTCATACAATTCACACATCAAATCACACATGGAATAACCCTTTATAACACCCAGTTACGATATGTGTTTGAGTAAACCAATGCACAAATGATCTGTAAACTATGAACTATATATCTGTGTTTAAGAATAGAAGATATTATCATCTTAGAATTACTCATGACAACATCCATGAAGTAATCTCTAAGCGTGGGTTTATCTAATACTTCAAATATCTTTTTTCAAAGTACTAATGAATATTGTAGCAATGCCAATTGCAATGTCTTAACCTCAATCGACAATCTACAATCAATTCATGACAATGTTAATTCACTACTTACTTCTAAAAGTATGAACGACTGTGGAATTTTGAATTATATTTAAATTACTCAGGGAAGTAAAACATGCAAAGTGAAACACAATAATAAATTAATTAACTATGACATCATACCCATTGATCATAAATAAATTGTTATTATTTAATCATCATAACACTTATGAATTTATTCATTGTATAATGTTTCAAGTAATCAACTAACCACTTGAATTAGATAACATCATTCATGCCATGTCCTAAATGTGCATACCATGCCTCTCGATGGTCCTTCCTTTATAAATAGATCTATTAGACATTAGTCCAATGATGCTCAATTCATGATTCTAAATTCTTATTGCTATCCAAGATGTGGTGGAATTCCAATTTTACATGCATTGATTTCTTGTGATATTGAGATTCTAAAGTCTCAAAGACCGAGTCTCCAATATTACAAAATATTCCACTGAAACTTTGTTACTAGAAACAATTCCATGCTAATGAGGTCTCAAATTCAAGGTACACTCCTTGAACACCTTTATTACATTAAATTTTCCAACTCACATGTAGATTTTATAACCAACTCTTATTGTGGATACATTTCCATATACTCATCTCCCATTATGGAATCATTTCCAAATTCCCATATGAACAACAATTATGACCAAGAATCATCTCAATCCAAAACGTATCACTATGGTTCTTCCAAAACAATACCATATTTCCAACTGTCCACAAGCAACCAATCTTTAGTAAACCGACAGTTTGTTTAATAACTCTAGTATCTTGAAATTCTAGTCCTTTTTTTCACAATGCTCGGAACATTTGAAAAATTAGATTAAACAAATATTATAGCACATGTAATTGATCCTATATCAAAAGCATATGGGACTCGATTCAATATTACAAGGGTCCAATATATGTATTTCCATATATTGAATCTCTAATGTTGAAGCATTTCAACATGCTATTCATATGTGCCTTTGACTAAGTTCTATTAAACTATACAATCTAAACATTTAGATTCAAAATGAAGTATGAGTACCCTCTCCCTTATGTCCATTATGGCCTAATAGTTCCCAACCTTTGCAACTTACACATTAGATATATTGTTCCCTATTGATAGTATTGTCAACATGCAATACCATGCATAACAATTGTGTTCCCACTAGCTCTGACAGGTACTTAGATATCAACTTGACTTCGAGAACTCAATACCTTTTGACTTTCTCATGGAAATACAAATTCCTATTTTGCGATGCTTCGTCAAGCCTCTAATTAGGCTTCTTAAGCTTATGCACTTTATCTAGATAGTGTATGCGTTCAACCTCTATCAAGACGTGATAAACATATTTCCTAAAAGTCTAAAAATTTCATTGTCATTCCTCACAATTTGAAATATGAAGAGGGATGCAGTTATGCAGTAGGAGGTTACGAAGTCTCCATTAGATATCAAGAGTTTCTTAGGATTAATAGGGTATTATCAGAGATTTGTGATGGGTTTTATACAAACAATCTTATGTGTGCATGCAACCCTAATTTTGGATCTATGTTTTCACTAATAGACATACAACAAATGAACACAAAAGAAAACCCTGACATGCATCTAAAATTTTTAAATACACAAAAAAAAAAGATTAGAATACATACCTTTGTTGCTATATAGTAATAACAACTAGTTTCTTGAATTGCCTTTGCTCTTGAGAACAAGTACCACAAGTGTAGTACCTCTAATGGATCACAAACACACTTGAGTGAGAGGGTGAATATAAGAGATATGAGAGAGGGAAAACTCCTTGCCTTAGGCCTTGGACGAAAACTCCAAGATCCATCTAGGATTTTTGGCCTATCCCTAATAAAGGTGATCCAATGACCCAAAGCCTCAACTATCAAATAATTACAAAACAACCCCTGTACTTTTAATTAGTTCCTTTAATCCCAAAATTAATTTCTGATTAAATACTAATTAATAATATGATTCCTAATTGATGTATTATTATTATAATATATTAATAAATCATATTTATGCACTAATTTATTATTTTTAATAATAAATAAGCCTCTCTCCTTAATGGTCATCCTGTCTAGTCACCAGTGTAAAGGCAGCCCAAAAGAACCATGCTACTATCGGGTCAAGTACATCCCAATTATAGTTATAGGCTTAGACACCTAATCTAACAGTATCCCACCTGTATAAGTCTAATAACTATAACTGTCAATGTAACTCCAGGATCCGATTAGCAATCGTAGCTCTCATTAGCCGTTGTTGAACTCTGACCTAGTCAATGACGCGTCCTTTAGATAAGGGATCTTGTAGTCCTTTGTTCTTCATGATATCATGTGGACAAATTCATGGAACTTAGTCATACCTATTGTCCAGCAGTTTGTTTCCCAATTTTTGATTTGTCGAACATAGAACTTAATTGAACACATCAATTTAGTCCTGACCGGGCCCAACACATAAGTCAACACAAAATCATCGAGGGGCCCAAGATATCGCTTTTAACCTCTTAGTATAAAAGGAACATATACACTTTGACTTATATGCTTATACTATTTAATCATTAAATCATACACAACAACACACTTTATAACATCAAGTTACTGATGCGTTTACGCATTATCACTGCACAACCAACTTGTAAATAATAACTCATATATCTCGGTTTAAAGACTATATGATATTATCGTCTCACAATCACTCGTGATAAATTCCATGAAGTGATTCATGTGAGCGCGGGCTTAATCCAATACTCAAATCTTATTTCAAGAGCACTCATGAAAGTTGTAGCAAACTTTTGCTATGTCTAAACGCTTACACAGTCTACAAGCCAATTCATAACAGTCTTGCCTCAATACCTACTTCCAAAGTATGACCGACTGTGGATAGTTTGAATAATCATGTTATTCAGGAAGTCAAAATATGCAAAAGTGAAACAATAGTAAACAATTGACACAAGATAGTAACTTTACTCATAAATAAAACTCTTTTATTCAATCATCGAATGTCAATTACATTTTATCTATTACAAGTTTCTAAATAGCTATCTAATCACTAAAACTAATATCTTCCTTCAGCCCAATACTCCAAGCATTAACCCTACTCAGTCCCTTCGTAATGGGATCTGTTGGGTTCTCTTCTGACAATAATGAAGTGGTATTTTCTGTCGATATGCTTGGATCTGCCTTGATCCCTTGGTTCCTTGGTTAAGGCGACCTCACCCTCGTTATCACAGAAAATTTCAATAGGATTCTTTATGGCAGGTACAACTCCAAGGTCTCCACTAAAGTTCTTTAGCCATATTTCCTCTTTCGACTCTTCGCTCGTTGCTTTGTATTCTGATTTTCACGTTGAATCAACTACTGTCTCCTGCTTGGAACTTTTCCAAGTCACTGCTCCTCTATTCAGGGTAAATACCCAGCCTGGCTGAGAGAGGAAATTATCTTGGTCAGTCTGAAAACTGGCGTCACTATACCCTCGCACATCACTCCCACCGAGGATAAGGACCCAGTCCTTAGTCCTTCGTAGGTACTTAAGAATGTTCTTAACCGCAATCCAGTGAGCTCTACCAAGATTCCCTTGATATCGAAAACCATTATCAAAGAAAAAGCCACATCAAGGCGAGTACATGTCACAGCATACATGATCGAGCTAGTGGCGGAAGCATATGGTACTCGACTCATTTCTGCCATTTCGGCATCAGTAGTCTGACTTTGAGTCTTACTCAGTTTGGTATTGCTCTAGATAGGCAATTCTCCTTTCTTGGAATTCTCCATGTTGAAACGTTTCAACACCTTGTCCAAGTAGGTACTTTGACTAAGTCCTATTAGTCTTTTACTCCTATTTCTGACTATCCTTATCCTTAGAATATAAGCAGCTTCTCCGAGGTCCTTCATAGCGAAGCACTTCCCAAGCCAGGACTTAACCTCCTGCAAGGTTGGGATGTCGTTTCCTATGAGCAGTATGTCATCCACATACAATACGAGAAATCTAACTATACTCCCACTAGCTTTTCCATATACGCAAGACTCATCCTCGCTTCTTGAAAAACCAAACTCTTTGAGTTTCTCATCGAAACAAAGATTCCATCTACGAGACGCTTGTTTTAATCCATAGATCGATTTCTCAAGCTTACACACTCAATTAGGGTACTTTGCACCGACAAAAACCTCTGGCTAACTCATGTAAACATCCTCAGCCAACTTCCCATTAAGGAAAGTGGTTTTGACATCCATATGTCATATTTCATAATCATGAAACGTGGCTATGGCTAGCATAAGCCTTATAGTTTTAATCTTTGCTACTGGTGAGAAGGTCTCGTCATACTCAACTCCAAGAGTTTGAGTAAATCCCTTTGCAACCAATCGCACCTTATAAGTGTCTACTTTCCCATCCATGTCGGTCTTCTTCTTTAAGATCCATTTACACCTGACCGTCTTACGACCTGGTACATTGTCAACCAAGTTCCAAACTTGATTTTCATACATGGACTGAATCTCGTTATCCATAGCATCTTTCCATTTCGCAGACTCCGGGTCTGCCATGGCTTCCTTGTAGTTGTTAGGTTCATCTAAATTTACCAGTGTGCTGTCACTGATATACGTATCACCTTCAGTACTAATTTGGAAACCATAAAACTCAGGTGGGACACTAAATCTACTGGAACGTCTAAGAGGTAAGGACTCGTCAATCGGTTCAACAGGAGTTTCCTCCTCGGGTTGATAGCTAGTGTTGGAGGTTCCTTCAGCGCTTGATTCTTGAAGCTCTTCAAGATCAATTTGCCTCCCACTGTCCTCTTTGCATATGATTTCTCTCGCTCAGAAAACCCCTCTCCTCACAACGAAGAAAACATTGTCACTCGATCTTTAGAATAGATATCCAAAGGACTTCTCTGCGGAGTCGATGAAAATACATCGCTCACTACAAGGTTCGAGCTTGTCGTGAGTCTCTCATCTTACGAAAACCTCGCAACCCCAAACCTTGATATGTGCTAACGAGGGAGCTTTCCCCATCCACATCTTGTGAAGTGTTTTGGCAACCTTTTTAGTTGGGACTAGATTAAGGATATGGTCGGCAGTCTCTAAGGCATACCCCCAGAATGAGATAGGCAATGAAACTCGACTCATCATGGAACGAACCATGTCCAATAAGGTTCGATTGCGCCTTTCAGCCACACCATTCAGATGCGGTGTCCTAAGTGGCGTCAATTGTGAAATAATTCCACATTCCTTGAGATAGTCAAGGAAATTGATACTAAGATACTCACCACCTCGATCAGATTAGAGCATCTTTATCTTACTGCCCAATTGATTCTCCACTTCTTGCTTAAACTCCTTGAAATTTTCAAAAGTTTCTGACTTATGCTTGATTAAGTAGATATACCCATATCTGCTACAATCATCCGTAAAAGTAATATAGAAGCGGTTTGCATCCCTTATGGTGGATCTAAATGGCCTACACATGTCGCACCCCAAAATCGGAACGGCGGAACCGTTCGGGGGTGGAGGACGACATGTTTAGTATCACAAGACATGAATCATTGTAAGAAAGTAATGAACAACCATTTCATTAGAAAGAAAGTGTTTACAATGTGTGTGTTCACAAAACATAGAATACATAAGGAAATAACAAAACAAGTATTGAAGCTACTATGCTCCATCTTCTGAATTCCCAGCGCGAGTACCTGTCTATTAGTCTCCTGAGAATACAAGTTATTTTGAAAGAGTTGATCAGCAATTAAACTGGTGAGTTCATAATATTTTAGTGATGTAAGTAAGTTGTAGAAAGTTGTTGTAAAATGTAGTTGAGTTTTCCTGTTCCTCTAGAAAATCCTATATTTCCTACTTTGATGAAAGATACGTAAAATTGATTCTAAAACCCTTTCTATGAGTACTAAATGGATAAGAGTTATATAAAACTCAGAGTAAACAAACAATCAACCGTGCGCATCTGCCCTAAGCCCACAACCAAACAAGAAACAGGAAGTAAGGCGAATAGCACACATCCCATTGTTTGTTAGATCGATGTTGTATATAACCCTGGCGTATTCACTTGTTACTCATGGAGTTAATTGTAATAGTTCCTTTATATTTAACGAAAATATTCTTTAAGAAAACCCTTATTTCTTATAATAAAGTGGTGAACAGAGTGATTACTTCTGTAGTCACTTAGTTTATACTGGCTATATATAATCTAATATCGAATAGATAGTTAATTGGGTGAATCTGCCCTAGGCCCACAACCAAACAAGGAACAAGAAGTAAGGCGGAAAGCACACATCCAACTACCTATTGGGTGTTAATGATATGTAACCATGATGTATAAACTAAGGTATTATATAGTAATCACCTAAGGTCCTTTAAATTTATACTGGTTTAATAAAATGGATTAAACCATTTACTGGTAAGTTTCTAGTTTTGTATACCCAAAGTTCTGATTTGGAAAGTGTGTTTTGTACTGGAAAACTGTGCATTGATTTAGTGTCCTATGACTTGACCCCTACCTGGTACCCTTGTGATGACTTAATATATACAAAACATATATTTATATATCTAGAATCAAATAGATAATAGACTGGGTGAATCCGTTCCAAGCCCACAACGAAACAAGGAACAAGAAGTGAAGCGGAGAGCACACATCCTATTATCTGTCGGATCCTATTAGTATATATATATATATATATATATATATATATATATATATATCCTTTGATGTATACATAAAGGAATCATAAGGTTAGCATTATGGTCCCCTTCTACTAAACGTAGCCTTCTACCAAGGCATTAAATGTTATGTATGTTTGTGAGAATGTGAGTATTCCCTAGTTTATAACTATCTTAACTTAAAAATAGTTTGCATTTGACTTTCAAGTGGTACTGCCACTTTACGAAAGTAATGGGAAAATGTAAGTACTTTAGTATTGTATATAGTACTACTGTTGTACTAATTGCCTTAAATTGATTATTAAGGTATAATGTGATGGCTAGTTCCTATACTATACGCTCTCCCTATCAGATGATTCTAGGAACCAAACACGATTTCGGCAAAACGGCGGTTGCATCGTGTACATCCACATTAAAGCTATATGAGAATGTATACCCAATTTAACTATCACCTTTTGTTTAGAAGAATGAGTTTGTGATTCATTGGTATAATTAGATCCTGTAGTAGTTCCATGCTATAGCAACTTAGTATGTTCATTCTGTTTCTCATATAGTATGTTCTGTTTCTCATATAGTATGTTCGTTCTGTTATCGTGTATTGTATCTAGTATGAACTGAATCTCTAAACTATACCTATTATAGTTTACTAATGTTTTACTTGAACTGTTATTGAAAAGTCTCATTTATCTACTAAGTTATGCTTGTACTTTAAAAACGGAGTTTTGTTATACTATGAAGTAACATAACTTTAAAAGAGTTTTCGAAATGTTTTGATCACTTATAAAAGATATAAGCGATCTTTTGAAAGATGTATATATAACAAACATTTACACAGTTATCATTGTGTTCAACTTGTATTCCCCACTTAAAAGTATTTAAAATAGTTAAAAGATTCATTACGGGGTATGAACTCACCTGTTGTGGGTGATTCAAACGAATATGTGCGTAAGGATGAGAAGTTCCATGAATGATGTACCGAGACTTAACAAGTCCTAAATGACATACAATGGCAAGTATTGACTTAAATATGGCGTTTAGAGGCAACCAAAAGCAAGGAAATACCTCACGGGACTAGGAAACACTTTGACCAAGTGTTGGAATCACATGTGATTTATCAAAGGAAAGTGGAATGGCACTATCATGAGTTTACGGCCATGGGTATACGGCCAAGGGAGTTTACAACCGTAAACTCATGGTCAAGCATGCCTAAGAGGGTGTTCGAAGGCTAGGGAAGCTTGAGGGACCATTGCTCTACACAAGGATGAAAAAGACCATCATAAGGAAGGCTTTTGATGAGTTTACGGCCAAACAAGGAGCTTACGGCCGTAAACTCATGGACATTATGAAGTGAGTGTGGTTTAAGGTCCTATACTCATCAAGCAATGGTTATTGGTCACAAGCTCGGTCATTAGAAGAGTTTAAGGTCTAAACATGCATCAATATGGAGTTTACGGCCAAGGGAGATCTTGGGCCATAAACTCATGATCTTCATGGGGAATGTATGTTTAGATGGTGTATTTCAAGGCTTCCTAGTAGATATGAAGTATAATGAAGGAATACTTACAATATGGAGGCTTGAAAGGGTTGATTTTGGCCAAGAACACTAGTGTGTGTTCTTGGTGTTCTTTTGGAAACTTGAAGATTTAAGAAAACATGATTTTCATGGATGAATTCATGAGATGATTCTATATAATGAGATGTATCAACAAATCAATGAAGAACACTTACAACTTTTGATGATCTAGAGTGAAAAGTTGGATGATACTTGAGAGGATTTGGAAGTTCTTGAGGTTGAAACTGAGATAACGAATGAAAAGTGAAGGATATGAGTACTTATAGAGGAGTTTACGGCCAACCTTGAGTTTATGGCCGTAAACCCAAGTGTCTTGGCCTTGAAATCCTAATGATGAGGTTAAAGCTTGATTTTTTGGACAGTGTCTCTAGCAGGTACATTCTAACACTCATTCCTTAAGTGTACTAAGCTTAAAACTCCTTAGAATGACCTTAAACCATGCTAGAACTCATTACCAATGAGTCTGACACTTGGTTGAGTTGACTTACTGAGCTTTCAAAGTAAAAAATTTTCGGGTTGTCACATCATCCCCCGTTAGATGGAATTTCGTCCTGAAATTAGCTTTCTTACATTACTACTGAGGTTGCGCTCCTTTGATTTGCAGAATACCCACTCGTAGACTTGGCAACTTTGCCATGGTGTTCATGATAGGATTCGTACTTGGTCCATCTATCATTACCTCGTGTATACAAGTCATATATGATTAGGATTAGTAAGACGCTCCAATGTGTGACTCTGCCCCATGTCCACAACCAACAAGGAACAGGAGGTAGGGCGGAAGCACACATACTAAATTTGCGTAATCATAGCCATATATCACCTTCGTGTATATCCTGAATAGTAATACGTGGCTGTATTTGTCCTTAGCCTCTGTGCTCGAACTTGGTATGCTGGACGAGTGGTATTTCGTGACGGTCTACGGTCATCTGACGATAAGGCTTCGAAGATCAAAGTACTCTTCGCATGAGTACTTCGGGGTTTAGAATACGAAAGCTAAAACTGAGGCTTAGGTCGGACTGTCGATACGAATGATGAAGGTTTCAAGAACTTGGCGATCGAGGCGATAGGAACATATGAACTTAGTATGGTGAGGACCACACCAATTCATGACGAATGATAGTAACGGACACTTTATGGACCAAAGTTTTGGCCAATTTGAAAGAAACGTCTATTATACGATGATGTATCCCTGGTGTGTTCGATAACGTGCTCCTAGTGTGTTTGACAATGTACTCTTTGTAAATGTTCCAGTATTTTCTGTTTTCCTTTTAATGTTAACACTCCTACATATCGTACCGCTATGTGTGCATACATACTAATGAGAGTGCTTTGATAACTGGTGATGATACTTTATATCATGATCCTCCTCGGTACCACTACGATCGTCTGTCATATACAAGTTATGATTAATTAAGATGAATAGGATGGTCGACTGAGTAACTCTGCCTCAAATCCACAACCAAACAAGGAACAGGAATTAAGACGGAATCACTCACTCTAAGTCTATAACATCTTAGTCATGCACAACTCTAATGTATATGCTAAGCCATCAAAGCTTCTCTAAACGGATCTTTTAGTTATCTTGAATATTGTGATCTATTTCAATATGTGAGTTATTATAATTACTTTTTAAGTGTTTTCCCCAAGTTTTAATCTTATATAAATATAAATTAATTTTTTAAAGTAATTACTATTTCGAAAACGTACCACTGCTCGTTGACGACTTTGGGGTTGACTCACCGTTGGTGATCATCAGAATGCGTCCATCCACGCCTGAGTTCTTTAGTATTGGGCAGTCCTTATGGTAATGTCTAGTCTCACTACAACCATAACAGGCTTGGTTTTCTTCAGCTTCGGGGACTTGGGAGATCGGTTGAGCCCGTGCCCTGTTGAAACGGATTGTGTGTCCCTTTCTGTGGCAGTTCAGACACTGCATTACCCGGCATACTCCGATGTGGTGATAGCTACACTTTCCACACTTCAGAAGGGTTCCATCATATCGACTGGCAGGTGCTGGAGTAGTAGGCATTGTAGCGGCATACATAGTACTTGCTTGTTGCTCTTGTGGGGGTTCCTATGTTGTTCGCTTCTTCCTCCTCTTGTTCCCCGACTTCTTATTATAGTCCTTTCCCTTTGATGGCTCGGGGACGAGGACTTCTACACCATGGAAGACTACATGGTCAATGAGTCGCTGGGCCAGACGTTTGGCACTATCAAATGTGGCTAGGTTAGAAGAGAACACATATCCTTAGGTCGGGGTAGTTACACCCCAGATGTATCTTTCTATCTTCTTTCTCTCCAGGGTAACCATCCCGGGGCATAGTGCTGCTAGGTCGCCAAACCTTTCAGTGTAGGTCACTATGTCTGAGCCGACCATTGCGAGCTCCCATAGTTCTTGTTCCAGCTTTTTGTACTTCACCCCTTGGGCAGTACTCTTCCAGCATTAACTCTTTTAGGTTTTCCCAACCTATTGAGTTAGCCATTGTTAGGGTCAGTGACTTAATATGGTTGTTCCACTATGTCAGGGCTCTGCTGGAGAAGGTGCAGGCAGCAAAAATCACTTTGCTCCCTTCTGGGCACAAACAAATTTCGAAGACCGAATTTGTTTTCTCGAACTATCGCATCAAAGCGATGACTCCACCATTTCCATTAAAGGAAAGGGGTTTGTAGTTCATTAAGTCCTTGTACGAACACTCCCTTGGGTGTCCGTCAGTAGCTTCGGGGTTTGCTAAGTGGGTACTGCTACTAGATCCAAAGGTACCACTTTCGCCTAAATGAGCTAGAGCAGTTGCCACTGCGGAGGATATCGCGGCTTGGAGGGTAGCCGTATCGAATTGTGGCGGAGGTAGTGGCGGTTGAGTTGGAGTTGTTGGAGTAGTGCGTCTATTCGATCTACGAGGAGGCATCTTTGCTAAAAGAATACAAAGATGAGATGGGATAAGTCTATAGCAGTGGAGATAAGCCAAAAGCTGAAAGACAAGGTTATCCTAGTTCTGAGTGTATTTGGTCCTGACTTCCACAGGATTCTGAAAACAATTCATAAAAGAGTCTATACCGAATAAACTTTATGAATTTGAAATGGCTATCCTCGAATGAATATCTGTTACCTGAATAACTGTTACCAGTTGCATGTAAAGGAAATAATCCTAACACATAACGTGAGCAGTGTTTCCGCTAACTCATTAAGTTAAACAAGATTATTATTTATTATTGTGACGCATATGGCATTGTGGTTACTCCAGTTGATCCTTCTTTGAAAAATTCTCATGAACTTTCCCTTCTTCCTCCTTGAATCTTCTGTTGACAACTATGAGGAAGTGGTTACATCTATCTGTATTTGCCGTGCTAGAATGGATGTGACTAAAGAATCTATGAGATTTAAGGTAACTTTATGCGGTGATCCTTATAGAGTCCTTCTATAATTTTACAATGTATACAAGTTATACATAATTCAAAATTAAATAGGCCTTTGAATAAGTGATCCTACTCCAAAACCACAACCAAACAAGGAACAGGTAGTGAAGCGTAGATCACATATTCTAAGTCTATAAAATCTCAATTATATAGAACTTTGGGAGCAAATATTGCAAGATTATAGACCTATACGTAAGGGTCTTTTAAGTTATCACATAAATTGTTTACATGGCCTAAAATAATCCTATAGTACTTTAAAGTAATGTACTTGATCTAGAATTCTCTTGACTGGTGTTTAGGTAAGTTTTAAGACTGTTGCAACACCACATCGCTCTCAAACACATGTCGGTCACATCTCGAAGGAATATAGTTGATCAGGCTGTATTGATCCCAGCTATGATTACACAACTGTTCAGGTTTGATGACAGTGTTCAACTTTTAAATACTTTAATTATGTTCTTCTTCTGGTACTTGGTCTACATGTATAAGCAAGTAGGTATATTTTTATAACTTATCGTTATACTCTTAAAATATATCATTATCCAGAGCACTTAAGCCCAATTGTATTTATAGTTGTATATCTTTTATCGGTTGATATACTTAGTTCACTATAAAAAATGCTCTAATACCAATCTGTTGCACCCCAAAACTGGAACGTCGGAAACGTTCGGGGGTGGAGGACGTCATGTTTAGTATCACAAGACATGAATCATAGTAAGAAAGTAATGAACAACCATTTCATTAGAAATAAAGTGTTTACAATGTGTGTGTTCACAAAACATAGAATACATAAGCAAATAACAAAACAGGTCTTGAAGCTACTATGCTCCATCTTCTGAATTCCCAGCGCAAGTACCTATCTATTAGTCTCCTGAGAATACAAGTTATTTTTAAAGAGTTGATTAGCAATTAAGCCGGTGAGTTCATAAGATTTTAGTGATGTAAGTAAGTTGTAGAAAGTTGTTGTTAAATGTCGTAAGTTGTAAGTTTTGTTTAGAATAGTTTGCCTGTTACTCTAGAAAATCCTATATTTCCTAATTTGATGAAAGATACGTAAAAATGATTCTACAATCCTTTCTATGAGTACTAAATGGATACAAGTTATACAAAACTCCGAGTAAACAAACAATCAACTATGCGCATCTGCCCTAAGCCCACAACCAGACAAGGAACATGAAGTAAGGTGGATAGCACACATCCCATTGTTTGTTAGATCATTGTTGTATATAACCCTGGTGTATTCACTTGTTACTCATGGAGTTAATTGTAATAGTTCCATTACATTTAATGAAAAGATTCTTTAAGAAAACCCTTATTTCTTATAATAAAGTGGTGACAAGAGTGATTACTTCTATAGTCACTTAGTTTATACTGGCTATATATAATTTAATATCGAATAGATAGTTAATTGGGTGAATCTACCCTAGGCCCACAACCAAAAAAGGAACAAGAAGTAAGGCGGAAAGCACACATCCAACTACCTAGTGGGTATTAATGATATATAACCATGATGTATAAACTAAGGTATTATATAGTAATCACCTAAGGTCGTTTAAGTTTATACTGGTTTAATAAAATGGATTAAACCCTTTACTGGTAAGTTTCTAGTTTTGTATACCCAAAGTTCTGATTTGGAAAGTGTGTTTTGTACTAGAAAACTATGCATTGATTTGGTGTCCTATGACTTGACCCCTACCTGGTACCCTTATGATGACTTAATGTATACGAAACATATATTTATATATCTAGAATCGAATAGATAATAGACTGAGTGAATCCATTCCAAGCCCACAACCAAACAAGGAACAAGAAGTGAAGCGGAGAGCACACATCCTATTATCTGTCGGATTCTATATATATATATATATATATATATATATATATATATATATATATATATATATATCCTTTGATGTATATATTAAGTAATCATAAGGTTAGCATTATGGTCCCCTTCTACTTAACGTAGCCTTCTACCAAGGCATCAAATGTTATGTATGTTTGTGAGAATGTGAGTTTTCCCTAGTTTATAACTATCTTAACTCGAAAATAGTTTGCATTTGACTTTCACGTGGTACTGTCATTTTATGAAAGTAATGGGAAATTCTATGTACTGTAGTATTGCATATAGTACTATTGTTGTACTAGTTGCCTTAAATTGATTATTAAGGTATAATGTGATGGCTAGTTCCCATACTATATGCTCTCCCTGTCAGAAGATTCTGGGAACCAAACACGACTTCGGCAAACCGGCGGTTGCATCGTGTACATCCACATTAAAGTTATATGACCATGTATACCCAATTTAACTATCACCTTTTGTTTAGCACAATGAGTTAGTGATTCATTAGTATAATTATATCATGTAGTACTTCCATGCTATAGCAACTTAGTATGTTCGTTCTGTTTCTCATATAGTATGTTCTGTTTCTCATATAGTATGTTCATTCTGTTATCGTGTATTATATCTAGTATGAACTGAATCTCTAAACTATACCTATTATAGTTTACTAATGTTTTATTTGAATTGTTATTGAAAAGTCTCATTTATCTACTAAGTTATGCTTGTACTTTAAAAACGGAGTTTTGTTATACTATGAAGTAACATAACTTTAAAAGAGTTTTCGAAATGTTTTGATCACTTATAAAAGATATAAGCAATATTTTGAAAGATGTATATATAACAAAAATTTACAGAATTATCATTGTGTTCAACTTGTATTCCCCCCTTAAAAGTATTTAAAATAGTTAAAAGATTCATTACGGGGTATGAACTCACCTGATGTGGGTGATTCAACCGAATATGTGCGTAAGGATGAGAAGTTCCATGAATGAAGTCTCGAGACTTAACGAGTCCTAATCGACATACAATGGCAAGTATTGACTTAAATATGGCGTTTAGAGGCAACCAAAAGCAAGGAAACACCTCACGGGACTAGGAAACACTTTGACCAAGTGTTGGAATCACATGTGATTTATCAAAGGAAAGTGGAATGGCACTATCATGAGTTTACGGCCATGGGTATATGGCCAAGGGAGTTTACAACCGTAAACTCATAGTCAAGCATGCCTAAGAGGGTGTCCGATGGCTAGGGAAGCTTGAGGGACCATTGCTCTACACAAGGTTGATAAAGACCATCATAAGGAAGGCATTTGATGAGTTTACGGCCAAACAAGGAGCTTACGGCCGTAAACTCATGGACATTATGAAGTGAGTGTGGTTTAAGGTCCTATACTCATCAAGCAATGGTTCTTGGTCACAAGCTTGGTCATTAGAAGAGTTTAAGGTCTAAACATGCATCAATATGGAGTTTACAGCCAAGGGAGATCTTGGGCCGTAAACTCATGATCTTCATGGGGAATGTATGTTTAGATGGTGTATTTCAAGGCTTCCTAGTAGATATGAAGTATAACGAAGGAATACTTACGATATTGAGGCTTGAAAGGGTTGATTTTGGCTAAGAACACTAGTGTGTGTTCTTGGTGAAACTTGAAGATCTAAGAAAACATGATTTTCATGGATGAAATCATGAGATGATGCTAGATAATGAGATGTACCAACAAATCAAGGTAGAACACTTACAACTTTTGATGATCTAGGGTGAAAAGTTGGATGATACTTGAGAGGATTCGGAAGTTCTTGAGGTTGAAACTGAGATAATGAATGAAAAGTGAAGGATATGAGTACTTATAGAGGAATTTACGGCCAGCCTTGATTTTACGGCCGTAAAATCAAGAGTCTTGGCCGTGAACGCCTAATGATGAGGTTAAAGCTTGATTTGTTGGACAGTGTCTCTAGCAGGTACATCCTAGCACTCATTCCTTAAGTGTACTTAGCTTAAAACTCCTTAGAATGACCTTTAACCAGGCTAGAACTCATTACCAATGAGTCTGACACTCGGTTGAGTTGACTGACTGAGCTTTCAAAGTAAAAAAAGTTTGGGTTGTCACAATACACATCGGTGTGTATGAGATCCAATAATCCTTCACCCATTTCACAAGTGCCAATGAAGGGTGACTTAGTCATCTTTCCAAGAAACAAGACTCAGACCTATCATCGACCCTAAGGTCAAATGACTACAGCACTCCATCCTTTTGGAGTTGGGCTATGCGTTTCTTGTTGAGATATCCAAGACAACAATGCCACAAGCATGCTTTCTCCAAACCATTGGACAAATCAATATGCAATACATTATTTCCTAAGTTATCTACAACATTCACAGTTTCATATACTCTATTACATGGCAATGCTTCAAAATAAAAAGTACCATTATATAAAGCGTTTATAGAGCTAATTTCATTATAAAAGGAAAATCTAAAACCTTGTCTGTACAAACCATGAAAAGAAATAATATTTCTTGCCATTTTCGACGATTAGCAATAATCATTCAAATCTAACCCTAACCCGCTACTAAGCAATAAAGAATAAAACCCAATCTTGGTGACAGGAGACACTTTCCAATTCCCTATGATCAAGTTCATCTTCCCGTTCTCCACATACCTACTTCTTCTTAGACCCTGCAAATCAGAACAAACGTGAAAACCACATCCTATATCAAGGACCCAAGAAATAGCATGTGAGAAGTTGTTAGATTGAATAGTGTAAATACCTGCGAAGGTGGGCTTTATCTTCCCATCCTTGATGTCCTGCAGATATTTAGGGCAGCTTTGTTTTAAATGCCCTTTATCGTGCAGTGGAAGCACTCTGCATCCTTTGGATTTGAAGAAGGAGCAGCAGAACCACCTATGGTCCCACTATAAGAGGATCCATCATGAGACTTTCCTATTTGGCTCTTAGAACGAACCTTCCTCTTCTTTCCTTTTCCTTGTCCAATTGCTAAGACAAGAGCAATAGCGGTAAGAGTGGGTGCAACAAAATTTCCTTTCAAACTACTCTTGGTAGTTATTAGTAGGCCTTGAAGCTTGCTTAGAGTGACTTCCCCCTTGTTCATATGATACATCATTCGGAACTGATCATAACAAGGAGGCAAAGAGTGTAGGATAATATCAATAGCCAACTCTTCGTCAAATTTGACATTCAACTTTAGCAAGCGGTCCACAAACCTTTGCATCTTTTGTAAGTGGGCCATGATGGACTCTCCATCCTTCATCTTTGTTGTGATCATGGATGCAATGATCTCGTATCTCTCCTGTTGAGCGCTTTAATGGTACCTTTCCATCAAATCTTGGTGTATCTTGTAAGGATAGTAGTCCTCGTTGAACATTTGGAGTTCAGCAGTCATTGTTGCAAGCATGATGCACGACACTTTTTTCGCGTCCTTCTCATGAGCATTAAACTCAGTTATCTCTTCAGGAATGGCAGTAGATTCATCAATCTCCTTTAGCTCTTCGTCGAGGATATACTCCTTTTCCTCATATCGAGTAGCCATGCGAATGTTTCGAATCCAGTCATTGAAATTCGACCCATCAAAAATGACCCCCCCACATGAGTTCATATGTCACACCCCAAAAACGGAACGGCGGAAACGTTCTGGGGTGGATGACGTCATGTCAAGTATCACAAAACATGCATTATAGTAATCAAAGTACAACAAAACATTGCATTAATAGTAATAGTTTTACATGGCTTACATTACAATATATCAAAGTAATACAAGTAAATAATATAGGTGCAACTTGGTACTAAACTGTCTTCGTCAGAAGCTCCTGGGATGTACCTGTCTAATGATGTCCTGAGAATACAAGTTATTTGAAAAGCGAGTATCAGCATTTTTACAAATGTTGGTGAGTTCATAAGTATTTAGTGTCATTTTATTCAAATAACTTTAATAAAAGTGGTCGTTTTAGAGTATCCAATAAATTAGAGTCTTTTCCAGAAAATCCTATATTTTCTTTAATAAATGCAATCTTCTACCAAGACTGGACAGAGTTATGTGGTAAAAAGTAGTTTTCCCTTAATCGCTATCATTATCAAAATACAAAATTTGATTATTAAAGAAAGCAAGAGAAATCAGGGAAAAAAACATATGCCTCAGCAGTGAAGACTGCTAACTAAGGCAAAAGAATCATAGACTCCAGGAGAGTATTGGACAAACGACACGCCTGGCTCAGTCTAACAAAGAGAGACACAGACCCCAGACGGTACCAAATGAAAGGTACGGCTAGAAAGGTCTAAAAACAGAGGATACAGACCCCAGACAGTATCAAATGAAAGATACAGCTAGTAAGGTCTAAAACAGAGAATACCGACACTAGAGTACCTGACGCCCTACAAGCGTCAATATAAAATATGACATTTGTCACCCCTTGGCTTGGTAGGCCGTGGACTGTAGCTAGCAGTCAGAGTGCGTGGCTGTCAATCCCGTATAGATCTATACACACAATGTCCGCTCTCCCTACAGGAGACTCTGGTTACCAACTAGACGACAAAGAAGGTCGTGTCCCGAAGATGCATCCCAAATAGTGGGTAGTGGGTTTCCAATATAAGTGATGAACTAGAGGTAGAGACTCATAACTGAACTGACTAATGTAAACCTATATGTCTATGCTTGTACACATAATATATAACTAATGAATCAAACGACCTTCGGACGGACATCCGATCCCACCAGACCACATCTCAATGAAGAAAAGGAAATAGGGAAGACAAGCCATCCTAAGTCCTTCAATCATTATTTATATGCACCTATTCAAGCACAGGCATACACCTAACTACGTCTGAGTGTGTAACAAGTGGAAACGTATTGTGAAGTATAACCAAATCATGATGTATAAACGTACAGTGTGGAATAACCGAATCGTGATGTATAAACGTACAGTATGGAATAACCGAATCGTGATGTATAAACATACAGTGTGGAATATCCGAATCGTGAAGTATAAGCGTTACCAAGTATAAGTGTATCACGAAGTAGAAGCGACAACAAGTGAAGTAAGAGTGTCTAATAGGCATAAGCGACTACACGTATAAGCGAAATAGAGGCAATAACAAGTATAAACGCATCACGAAGTGAAAGCGTTATCAAGTAGGAGTTTAAACTAATAGGGAGTATCAAAACATGGAAGAAAACCTTTATACTTGAGAAAATCACAACTTGGTGTTCTTTGGTAAAATAAGTTTGAAAACCTTTAGAAATTATTTGGAAACTTTTCATAAACCAGTTTAAAATGAACTTTGATAAAACAGTATAAGTAAGAGTTTTGAACAAGTGAAAACCTTTTGGAAAACCATTTATAGTATCCTACTTGGTAAAACAGTTTACAGTGTGGTAAATCCTTGTGCATGCGGGTTATCAATCACATGTGATTGATATGATAACTGGCATGTTTAACTTGTATTCCCCCCTATAAAACATGTAACAACATTTAAAAAGGTTCATTTAGGGGTATGAACTCACCTGGTGTAAGTGGATCCGACGAAGGCGCCGGTTGGGTGCTCGGTGTCAAGTAAAGACTTGGACACACTTAGTGACCTATTTAACATATGATAACAAATGTTCGCATATAATTAGTACATTTAATACTAACTAAACAAGTATACGCACTCTAAGGAGCGGAAAACACTTTGGTTAAGTGTTTGGGGTGTGCCGGGTAACATTCAAGGGTGTGAATGGCTTAGGAATGGAGTTTACTCTCCAAGAGTAACTCTCCATATGGTGTTTACGGCCCTGGGACAACTCCCCATGATTTTACGGTTGTAAACTCATGGTGAGGGTGTTCTAGGATGTTTAAAGGCTTTATCTCGATCGTGGAATTTTGCTAGGTCCAAATCTAAAATGTATGAGTGGATTTAAGACTTTTAAAGGGACCAAATGGGAGTTTACGGCCCTAACCATGGGAGTTTATGGCCGTAAGCTCCCATGGACATATACCTTGGGTGTTTTAAGGGCTTAAGTGATTGAGCATAAATCCTATGTATTTTTCCAAGTCAAATGAAGGAATTTGGGTACCATTTGGGCACCTAATGGGAGTTTATGGCCCATGAACCACCTCTATGGGAGTTCCGGCCGTGAACTCCTACCCTCTTGATTTTATGGAAGTTTAAGGCCCTTATTTCAATCCTAGTAATATATAATGAAGTATAAGGCCATTTGGGGGGATTAAAACTACCATTTGACATGGTTTGGAGGTGTTTACGGCCTAGGCATGTGCTTGGGCCGTAAACTCCTTTTTACCCATCATTTCTTAGTGTTTAATTGTTCCAAACCCGAAATAGCAAGTCCCTAATTTATGTATTAAGCCTAAGGGTGGTTTGGGAGAGTTTGCAACTTGATTTTACAAGTTTAGAGGGTGTTTACGGCCTAAGCATGTGCTTGGGCCGTAAACCCTCTTTTAAGTCCCAAAAGTTGTTGTTTTATGCTTCAAACACTCCTAGGCTAAATCCTTAATTGGTTCCTAGGCTCAAAGGGACAAATTTGGGTCATTTTGGCCTCATTTAAGGGGTTTACGGCCTAAGGAGGATCTTAGGCCGTAAACTCCTCTTTAACAGCTCACATGGTCGATTTTTGGGCTATAACAACAACCCATGATGTTTAGAACAAGCTAAGGTAAGGGGACTTACGATTTGGAGGCGTTTGGCTGCGGATTTTAGACAAAATCGGACGTTTATGAGAGAGAGTATAGAGAGAGAGTGAAAAGGGGTGGAATGAAGTCCATTCCCCCTTAAATATGGGTTGGAGTTGGAGCTCAGTGGAAATCTACCTGATACTGCCGTTACACGGGGATTTTGGTCGCACCCGATTTAGTGGTCGTAATAAAATTTAACTTTTTCCAAATTAAAATGGAAATGTAATTTACATGCTTTTCTTTATCTTATTACGACGAATAACGACACAGATTATAAATAAATAAAACATTTATTTATTTTACGACCTCAAATTAACGAAACTTTTATAACGTGGAATATTCCGTTAACGGAAACGGGGTAATGTGACGGAATAAACTTTGGGTTGTCACATCATCCCCCCGTTAGAGAGAATCTCGTCCCGAAATTAAGGTCTAGGCAAGGTAGTCGGTATGAATGGTCAAGTAGAGGCAGGAGGGTACTTCCTATTCTGTTTGTCCTTGCATTCCCAAGTGAATTCTGGTATGGGTTTGTCATTCCAACAAACCTTCACCTACGGGATGCGGATTCCGTCTCATGTAGTTAGTGTTTTCCATCTGGTGTATCTACGAGGTTAGGGTTCTCAATGGTCTCTATCAAGATGAGTGGGATACGAAGAATGATGTTGGGTAAACACATATCAAGTCTAAGAAGTGGATCGATCTGGTGTGAAGCTTGTGGAATATACGAAAGTAGTAGTGGTCTGACGAGGGTTGGACCAAATCTCCGTGAGGATTCTCAGATGGTCCTGAGCTCTCGGAAGGGTAGAGCTTTTCAGTACTTAGAACATAGTGTACTTCTATGGAAAGATCATCACTGGCATGATCGCCATTCCGAAGTTCCTAACGTTCTCTCTCATACTGGTAGTGTAGTCCTTTAGGTTGGTTCTCAGGAAGCTCAGGTTATCCTTGGTTTCGCGTTTTCCTGTCACTTGACTTTTAGAGGCTTTCTAGGTCATCGGATGGGTTGTGTGACTACGGTTTTCTATTTACTGTAGGGTGTCTATCTCAAGCTCGTGCAAAATGAACCTGCACAATGAATCTTGAGATATTCTCAACGGAAACCCTCAAGGTCAGGGACATAGGGTTTCACTAGATGAGTGTTGGACTATCTCGGGAGGTGGTTCTACTATTTCTGCGTGAGATAGTATTCGTGGAACACCTAATAGTCCAATGAATCTCTAAGACTTCGGTGTATTCTAGTGCGGAAAGCGCATGCTCCTGCATAACCCCTCGACTAACACCAAGGCTAGTGTTAAGTCTATAATCTCTTCGGGATCTGGGTCATGAGGCTTAACGCAACTACTTTCGCACTTTGATCAAGTATTCTCGGCTGCGAAGGTTATCCTATGGTTCTCTGTATTCTAGTGTTCACTTCGGAGAATGTAGTCTATCTTCTACAAGGAGAAGATGACTTCCTCCATGCGAGAGGGCGGAGGATCCTAGGCACTACTCGTCTGTAACGGGGTGGACAAAGTGCCTGAGTAGTGCGAATATCTTCTGCAACTAATCTTCCGAAGGTTCTGAGTTTTCTCGGGCTAGGTCAAATCTAGTGAGTATAGGGTTCCATAACTCGGAACTTAATCTCTTTACTAACTGAGGGTGTTAGTTACTATGTGGGCTTAACCGGTATGACAACAAATTTCGGATTTGTGGTCATTATAGTAGCTCAACCCGCAGTGGTTCTCTTGACTCCAACTCCTATTTTATGGAATAGGATAAAGAGCTTTACTATGAGGTTTGTGGTAAAGCTCATACTTGGCTTAACCACTAATACTTGGTGTATGCAGGCCGTATATAATTGAGGTCGGAAGGATGTTCAGTTGTGCGACTCCACCCCAGACCCACAACCCAACGAGGAACAGGGAGTAGGGAGGAAGCACACATCTTAAATCTTTTTGATCTCAACTATATACCACCTTTATGCATATACCTGGCTATAGTGGTCAGTCCCATGAGTTCTATCTTTTGGGTTCACGAACCTGATGTGCGAGGTGCGAAGGGTCTTTCTGGTGAATCTATGAAGTATGCTTCGCATGGTTATTGTCTTCTGGAGTATCTTGCAGTGTCTTTCGCTACGGTTTCCATATGACTAAGAGGGGTCGGTCAACAACGTGTGGTACCCTTCTCCTGGGTACTTCGGAAGGTTTGAGATAAGAGGGACGACTGACGGGTCGCATTAGGTTTAATCATTTGTGTTATGTTTTAGGTTCGGAAGAACCTTTATTTGTCGACATGGCTACGGAGAAAGTTCTTTTTACACAGCACTAGGGATGTACACATGGTTGCACTACATCAAACCATGATCGATAGAGTCGTCGAAGTTGGCATACCTCGACATGATACAAAATGAGGATCGATAGAGACATGCGCCGAACAGGCACACATGTTCTACGTGTCACTGGTTTCGTCCTGTGTATCACTGCCGCGGATACTTAGACCGATAGAGTCGACGCGGAACTTATAGAGAGTCCTAAGTGTTCCTGAGTAGAGTACCTTTTCATGAATGGATTCTCACGAGGCATTTCTATAATCGCCTACATATACTAGTCATTTATAGTTAAGGTGGGGAGGACTGTTGACTGAGCGACTCCGCCTTAAATCCACAACCAAACGAGGAACAGGAAATGAGGTGGCATTCACTCACTCTAGGTCTATCCATCTTAACTATACATGGACGTAACGTATATGTTTAGTCATTATAGTTTTACCTGATGAATTTTAAATTTTATAACAGTGCTGCGACTTTCACCTTAATGGGGAAGATATATACATTTGAATTAGTCTTTTAATGTTTTTGATTAGTTATCTGAGATTGATAGACGTACCAAAATTTCCACCGGGTTCCTTGATGCTTCTCCCTAAGCAGTAGAGTTAGGCTCCTCCTGTGTCTTTGTTGTTTCCTTTAGTTGGGCAGTCCCTTTTGAAGTGTCCAATCTCACCACATAGACGACAAACTGGATCGGTCGTCACATTGGTGATTGATGCAATACGCTCCACCGGGGTTCTGCATACGCGAGCAGTATGCCCCTTCATGTTGCACCTAGCACATAAGAGTTCCCGGCATATACCATGATGATGGTAGCTACACTTTCCGCAGTGGGGAAGGTTTCCTAGGTATGGTCTTCTTGAAGTCAGGAGGGAAGGATTGACAGGGGTATTGACTGTCTCAGCTCGTTGCCCTTCGGAAGGTCCTTGAGCCGAGGTACCTCCCTCCTCGATCTTGAGTCTTCTCTTTAGTGGATTTGGTTGAGGTTCTTGAGTGGTTGTGTATGCAGGGGTTGGTTGCTGCTGTCCATTGCTAGGATCGGAATTTCCGATAGGGCCCTTTCTAACATTGGCGTTGTTAGCATTCAGGTGAGCCATGACAGCTGCTACGGCTGCCAAGACTGCAGCTTGGAACGCAGCTTCATCGAATAAGAGAGTAGGTTTCTTGCTTGCATACTGGTTACGCTTCTTTGGTGGCATGGTTTTCCTACACGGAAAGGAATACGAGATAATGAGAGACGATAGCTAGCCCTGGACATATCTGTCCTGACTGTATTAGGTGTAAATTTTTCATGTGCCTCTGGTACTGGTTGTCTGAGTGTCGACCTACATCCCTATGATGTAGTCCTGGAAATCAAGGTAGGAATGTGAGTATCGGAGAAAGGCCATAAGATGCGAGTCGTTCCTACTACGTTACCTTTATATTGGGAAAGGTTTCACTTTCCAGTCTGGAAAGATTTGAGAACAGTTCGGAACGCAACCGCGGAAAGAGAGGCTCATGAAGGCTTATGGCTAAATATTCTCAATAGAGGTGCGGGGATCCACTCTAATCGTGTGACTGGCAATGGGAAACGACGATTTACCTAACACATAACATGAGTAGTGTAACCACTAACTCACTAAATTGTATTATTTTAAGGGTGTATTAGCGTGACGAACACGAGGGTAGGACACTTCTTGGGTTCCATGTACTGGCTCCCTCTGTCTGCCTCGTATCTTTGATTGGAATTGGCGTTGGTTTCCTTCAGGTAGTTACCTGGGGTTCTTTTCTCATGAAGACACATTGAATTTCTACTCCACCTTACTCCCGAATCTGACTCCGGGTGTCATCACTTCATGATGGATGACTGGAAATTTCGGAAGTTTAGGCGAATTTCTCACCGATGTCCCTAAAAAGATATAGGCACTTGGTGAATTCAATAGTCTCAACCCAGTTCATTTATTTCCGAACAGGAACTCTTCTCAATGAACCTCTTTTGGGTCTGCATCAACTCTTCTGTCAAGCACTGAAGTGGATAGGGTTGTCTACAGGGTTCGTGCGAGAATGGAAATGTCTAAAGAATCCTAAGAGATTATTAACATTTCACTGGATGATCCATATCGAGTCCTGCTACGATTACACAGGGTATACAAATCATATATAGCTTAGATCCGATAGGCCTTCGAATATGTGATACTACTCTATATCCACATCCCAACGAGTAAAAGGAAGTAGAGCGAAACCACACATTCTTAGCCTATGGGATCCTTATTATATATAACCTTGGGAGTACACTCTCTGTAATTGTAGGTATATCAATAAGGATATTTTTAGTTCTTCACACAAGGTTAGTTATGGATCCTAAAATACCCCTATGGTATTTTAATTTCTTGTTTGGTTCTTATCTTCTGAATATGGTTCTGGGATTAGTGTGAATCTTTTAGCGTTCCAAAATACTCCTATAGTATTTTAACTTTGTATTTGGCTCTAGCATTCCTAGTTGGAAAGTTTCAGACCTGTTGCACACCACTATCACTCCCAAGCACATGTTCATCGCATCTCGAATAAATGTAGTTGATTAGGTTACATTTATTCCAGCTTACGATTACATAACTGCCCAGGTTTGACGGCAATGCTCAACATCCAAAGACTTTTATTATCATTCTTCTTGTGATACTTGTGTTCGAGTGTTTATATTCTGGACGTTCTTATACTTTGGTAAAATATGGTTATATTTTAAAGTATAATTCTTGGTTAGAGTGTTTTATCCCTTTGTATTTATAGGCTGTATATCTTTTATGATTTGATATACTTAGCTCACTATAAACAATGCCCTGATACCAATCTGTCACACCCCAAAACCGGAACGGCAGAAACGTTCTGGGGTGGATGACGTCATGTTAAGTATCACAACACACGCATTATAGTAATCAAAGTACAACAAAACATTGCATTAATAGTAATAGTTTTACATGGTTTACATTACAATATATCAAAGTAATACAAGTAAATAATATAGGTGCAGCTTGGTACTAAACTGTCTTCGTCAGAAGCTTTGGGGATGTACCTGTCTAATGCTGTCCTGAGAATACAAGTTATTTGAAAAGCGAGTATCAGCATTTTTACAAATGCTGGCGAGTTCAGAAGTATTTAGTGTCATTTTATTCAAATAACTTTAATAAAAGTGGTAGTTTTAGAGTATCCAATAAATTAGAGTCTTTTCCAGAAAATCCTATATTTTCTTTAATAAATGCAGTCTTCTACCAAGACTGGACGGAGTTATGTGGTAAAAAGTAGTTTTCCCTTAATCGCTATCATTATCAAAATACAAAATTTGATTATTAAAGAAAGCAAGAGAAATCAGGGAAAATAACATATGCCTCAGCAGTGAAGACTGCTAACTAAGGCAAAAAAATCATAGACTCTAGGAGAGTATTGGACAAACGACACGCCTGACTCAGTCTAACAAAGAGAGACACAGACCCTAGACGGTACCAAATGAAAGGTGCGGTTAGCAAGGTCTAAAAACAGAGGATACAGACCCCAGACATTATCAAATGAAAGATACAACTAGTAAGGTCTAAAACAGAGAATACAGACCGCACACAGTATCAAATGAAAGATACAGCTAGCAAAGTCTAAAAAAAACAGTGTGACTATGAGAGTGGGTTTCCAGCATACAGTGTAAATTGCTGGTGAAATACCGTTACCTTAAGGCCATGAATTATAAGGTAACCTGGGATACTCGTAACCATACTAACCGACACTAGAGTACCTGACGCCCTACCAGCGTCAATATAAAATATGACATTTGTCACCTCTTGGGTTGGTAGGCTGTGGACTGTAGCTAGCAGTCAAGGTGCGGGGGTGTCAATCCCGTATAGATCTATACACACAATGTCCGCTCTCCCTACAGGAGACTCTGGTTACCAACTAGACGACGGAGAAGGTCGTGTCCCGAAGATGCATCCCAAATAGTGGGTAGTGGGGTTCCAATATAAGTGCTGAACTAGAGGTAGAGACTCATAACTGAACTGACTAATGTAAACCTATATATCTATGCTTGTACACATAATATATAACTAATGAATCAAACGACCTTCGGACGGACATCCGATCCCACCAGACCACATCTCAATGAAGAAAAGGAAATAGGGAAGACAAGCCATCCTAAGTCCTTCAATCATTATTTATATGCACCTATTCAAGCACAGGCATACACCTAACTACGTCTGAGTGTGTAACAAGTGGAAACGTATCGTGAAGTATAACCGAATCATGATGTATAAACGTACAGTGTGGAATAACCGAATCGTGATGTATAAACGTACAGTATGGAATAAACGAATCGTGATGTATAAACATACAGTGTGGAATATCCGAATCGTGAAGTATAAGCGTTACCAAATATAAGTGTATCACGAAGTAGAAGCGACAACAAGTGAAGTAAGAGCGTCTAATAGGCATAAGCGACTACAAGTATAAGCGAAATAGAGGCATAAACAAGTATAAACGCATCACGAAGTGAAAGCGTTATCAAGTAGGAGTTTAAACTAATAGGGAGTATCAAAACATGGAAGAAAACCTTTATACTTGAGAAAATCACAACTTGGTGTTCTTTGGTAAAATAAGTTTGAAAACCTTTAGAAATTATTTGGAAACTTTTCATAAACCAGTTTAAAATGAACTTTGATAAAACAGTATAAGTAAGAGTTTTGAACAAGTGAAAACCTTTTGGAAAACCATTTATAGTATCCTACTTGGTAAAACAGTTTACAGTGTGGTAAATCCTTGTGCATGCGGGTTATCAATCACATGTGATTGATATGATAACTGGCATGTTTAACTTGTATTCCCCCCTATAAAACATGTAACAACATTTAAAAAGGTTCATTTAGGGGTATGAACTCACCTGGTGTAAGTGGATCCGACGAAGGCGCCGGTTGGGTGCTCGGTGTCAAGTAAAGACTTGGACACACTTAGTGACCTATTTAACATATGATAACATATGTTCACATACAATTAGTACATTTAATACTAACTAAACAAGTATACGCACTCTAAGGAGCGGAAAACACTTTGGTTAAGTGTTTGGGGTGTCCCGGGTAACATTCAAGGGTGTGAATGGCTTAGGAATGGAGTTTACTCTCCAAGAGTAAACTCTCCATATGGTGTTTACGGCCCTGGGACAACTCCCCATGAGTTTACAGTCGTAAACTCATGGTGAGGGTGTTCTAGGATGTTTAAAGGCTTTATCTCGATCGTGGAATTTTGCTAGGTCGAAATCTAAAATGTATGAGTGGATTTAAGACTTTTAAAGGGACCAAATGGGAGTTTCCGGCCCTAACCAAGGGAGTTTATGGCCGTAAGCTCCCATGGACATATACCTTGGGTGTTTTAAGGGCTTAAGTGATTGAGAATAAATCCTATGTATTTTTCCAAGTCAAATGAAGGAGTTTGGGTACCATTTGGGCACCTAATGGGAGTTTACGGCCCATGAACCACCTCTATGGGAGTTCACGGCCGTAAACTCCTACCCTCTTGATTTTATGGAAGTTTAAGGCCCTTATTTCAATCCTAGTAATATATAATGAAGTATAAGGCCATTTGGGGGGATTAAAACTACCATTTGACTTGGTTTGGAGGTGTTTACGGCCTAGGCATGTGCATGGGCCGTAAACTCCTTTTTACCCCTCATTTCTTAGTGTTTAATTGTTCCAAACCCGAAATAGCAAGTCCCTAATTTATGTATTAAGCCTAAGGGTGGTTTGGGAGTGTTTGCAACTTGATTTTACAAGTTTAGAGGGTGTTTACGGCCTAAGCATGTGCTTGGGCCGTAAACCCTCTTTTAAGTCCCAAAAGTTGTTGTTTTATGCTTCAAACACTCCTAGTCTAAATACTTAATTGGTTCCTAGGCTCAAAGGGACAAATTTGGGTCATTTTGGCCTCATTTAAGGGGTTTACGGCCTAAGGAGGATCTTAGGCCGTAAACTCCTCTTTAACAGCTCACATGGTCGATTTTTGGGCTATAACAACAACCCATGATGTTTAGAACAAGCTAGGGTAAGGGGACTTACGATTTGGAGGCGTTTGGTTGCGGATTTTAGACGAAATCGGACGTTTATGAGAGAGAGTATAGAGAGAGAGTGAAAAGGGGTGGAATGAAGTCCATTCCCCCTTATATATGGGTTGGAGTTGGAGCTCAGTGGAAATCTACCTGATACTGCCGTTACACGGGGATTTTGGTCGCACCCGATTTAGTGGTCGTAATAAAATTTAACTTTTTCCAAATTAAAATGGAAATGTAATTTACATGCTTTTCTTTATCTTATTACGACGAATAACGACACAGATTATAAATAAATAAAACATTTATTTATTTTACGACCTCAAATTAACGAAACTTTTATAACGTGGAATATTCCGTTAACGGAAACGGGGTAATGTGACGGAATAAACTTTGGGTTGTCACATCATAAGGGAGAAAGAGCCAGAAGAGTTTGAGTTTGAAGCGTTTTTCGAAGTAGACATCTGAAAAAGAAGAACAAGTTTTATTAGACTGAAAATCCTTAATATAACACCTAAATGAGATATTAAGGTTAGGACCCAAGCACAATTATTCACAATTCAGAAAAGGGATGTCGTAATCTAATTGTAAAATATTTGAAGGGAGGTAAATGACGATTTACCAATTTCACCACCAAAAACGAAATTTTGAAAGAATTAAGTTTTATGAAATTCCTAGTTCTTTGAGATTCATTGAACTTTTCAATGGCATTTTTAATCTCGATTAAGCCCCTTAAGTTTGTGACTGGGATACCGAGGATCACAAACAAGGTGTGAATAACCATGAAAATATGTGTGGTACTCTCGATGTCATTTACCACCTAATCAACGTTTCGGTTAGCCACACACGCTCCATTGATCTATGATAATTCTCGAGCTACCCTTTGCCACCCTTTTTAGTCCAAATTTGTGTGTCGGTTAACCACACAGGCTCCACTAACGACTTGGCAAGGAGCAAAGTGCAATTTCATGGAATAGCACCATTTTCACATTTTTCCTAAAGTAACTAAGATTAGAAATTTATGAAAAAGATTTAGTTACTTTTATAATTATCATTATACTTATTAATGAGAATTAATGTCTTATCCTACCCATTTGGCTAACGACCCTCCACTAGTCAAGAAATTAGTGGGTGAGAGTGAACATCCATTCAATCGCCATTTTATAGACAATTTCCTTATACCCTATTTATAGACTAGCTTCGTGAATGAGGCCTACTAACAGTAAGACTGACTCATCTTATACATACATATATATATATATATATATATATATATATATATATATAAGTATTAAACTTTTAATAATATAATAGTATAAGAGTGTATTTTAAACATTTCAAAGTACTAGGGTTTTAATCATATTTAAAATTTTCGAAAATTTAATACTTTTTAATTTTAAAATCTTAAATATTAAAGATTTAATAATTATAAAAAATTAAACAACTAATTTAAATTATTAAATCTTAAAGGATTATCCATTAAATTAAACAATTAATTTAACCTAATCCCTTTATCCCCTAGATTTTGAAATTTTGGGAAAAGATATTTCAAAATCTTTAATTATCCATTTAACAATTAATAAGATAATTACAAAAGATGGCATTATCCTAATCCCTAAAATTTTGGAATTTAATCTTGGGGAGGAAGGCATTTTCGAAAACCCTAGGGTTAGACAACCCTAAAATCGAAAATTTGATGCCAAAGGAAAAGGTTCAAGAACCCTAACAAATTTCGAAAACTACAGTTTTGAAACCCTAATTTCGAAAACCCAAGTCCTAGGGTTTATTAGCCATAAACCCTAATTTTTGAAATTCATACTTTTGTATCAATTTTTTCTTTAGAAAACAACAACCAAAGGCTTTGATACCACTGATTGGTTTTATACAAACAATCATATGTGTGCATGCAACACTAATTTTGGATCTATGTTTTCACTAATAGACATACAACAAATGAACACAAAAGAAAACCCTGACATGCATCTAAAATTTCAAAATACACAAAAAAAAAAAATTAGAATACATACCTTTGTTGCTATATAGTAATAACAACTAGTTTCTTGAATTCCTTTTGCTCTTGAGAAAAAGTACCACAAGTGTAGTACCTGATGGGTTTTGGCCATATGAACATTCCTATGTGCACATGCAAACCCTAATGCTTGGATCTAGGTTTCTCTAATTAAACATGCATTGGATCCAAGACTTCTAATGACTAATAGAGTATAAGAACAATACAAAATCAAAGTTAGAAGTATACCTTGAAACACTTGTTTGATCTTCTTGTTCTTGGAGCTTTAGAGTCACAAATGTCACTCCTCTAATGGCTTACAAACACCAACTAGCAAGAGGATGATTTGAGAGAGAGGAGAGGGATTAGAAATCAGCCAGGGTTTCTTTGCTTTACCAGAGGTGTCGATTTCCCTTGCACCAAGGGTCTATTTATACTTGTAAGGCTCTTAGGGTTTCACCCTTAAACCCTAGTTGGATAATCTTTACTCAAAGCAATCCAAATCCTTTCCATGATAAGCCCTTGGACGATTTGTGGCTTATCCCAAGCCCTAGAAATCGTCCAACCCTATCCAAGAAGGATTTACAGCCCAAAGTGTAACTATCACACAATTGACAGTTTATACCCTCTTATTTAATTAATCTCTTTAAGCCACCAAATTAATTCTAATTAATTTATGACTTATATTAATCAAATAACAAGATTATTATTCCTTATATTATTCTCATAATATATTAATAATATTTGTTCTCTCATAATAAATCATCTTGTCAAGTTGCTATGGTGAAGGCAACCCAAAAGGACCATGCACAATCGGATCAAATACTTGCCTAATATAGTTGTAGCCTTAGACACTATTCCAACATTCTCCCACTTGGATAAGTCTAGTAACTATATGCACAAGTACATGTCGATTTGCAATCGTAGCTCTCAAAGACGCTGTCAAACTCTGATCTAATTAATCTTGTCCTTTACATAAGGGATCGTATAGTCCTCTGTTAGATATCATGCTATCAATTCTATGGAATAATTTGTCTAGCATTTTGGTTTCTCGATCTCCGATTCATTTGACATAGAACTTAATCGAACACATCAATTCAGTTCTGACCGGGCCCGACACATAAGTCAAATCAAATCATCGAGCGGCCGAGATATCGCTTTTAGCCTCTTAGGATAAAAGTAACAGATAAACTTTGACTTATATGCATTTACTTATTCATTAATCAACTATACACAATAATGCGTTTTATAACACCGAGTTACTAATGCGTTTTCGCATTATCAATGTACAACCAATTAACAAATAACAAACCATATATCTAGGTTTTAAGACTATATGATATTATCGTCTTGCGATCACCCTTTTATATCATATTCCATAAGGTGATTCCAGCAAGCGCGAGTTTGTTCCAATGCTCAAAACCAGTTCATAAGCACTCATCAATCTTGCAGCAACCCTTTGTTATGTCTAAAACCATTTAGACAATCTACACACCGATTCATGACAATCTTCATTAACATCTACTTCCAACATATGAACGATTGTGGACAATTTGAATAATTCGATTATTCTTAATAAACTCAATTATTCTGGAAGTCAAAACATGCAAAAAATGAAACAATAGTTAAACAATTAACACAAGACAGTAACATTACTCATAAATAATACTCCTTTATTTAATGATCAAATGTTAATTACATTTATCTATTACATGTTTCTACTACTATCTAATCTATGCTAATACCATCCTTCAGCCCAATACTCCTAGCATGCTGCAAGTGCTTAACCCTACTCAATCCCTTCGTAAGCGGATCTGCTGGGTTGTCTTCTGATGATATTCTCTTCACTACAAGTTGTCCTTCTTCTACACGATGTCTAATAAAGTGATATTTTATGTCGATATGTCGAGATCTACCATGATCCCTTGGTTCCTTGGTCAAGGCAACCGCTCCTTCATTATCACAGAAAATTTCCATGGGCTCCTTTATGTCAGGTACAACTCCAAGATCACCGATGAAGTTCTTCAACCATATTGCCTCCTTCGACGCTTCGCTCGCTACAATGTACTCTGATTCGCACGTTGAATCAGCTATGGTTTCCTGCTTGGAACTTTTCCAAGTCACTGCTCCTCCATTTAAGGTAAAGACCCAGCCCGACTGCGAATGGTAGTTGTCCCTGTCGGTCTAAAAGCTGGCGTCACTATACCCTCGCACCTTCAAGTCATCACTCCCTCCGAGGACTAAGAACCATTCCTTTGTCCTCCGAAGGTACTTAAGGATATTCTTAACCGCAATCCAATGGGCTCTGCCAGGGTTTCCTTGATATCTGCTAACCATGCTCAAAGCAAAGGCTACATCAGGGCGAGTACAAGCCATAGCATACATGATTGAGCCAACTGCGGAAGCGTATGGTACTCGACTCATTTATGCTATTTCAGCTTCGGTACTCGGACTTTGAGTCTTACTCAAATTGGCATTACTTTGTATCGGTAATTCTCCCTTCTTCGAGTTTTCCATACTAAAACGTTTTAGTACCTTCTCTAAGTAAGTGTCTAGACTAAGTCCTATTAGTCTCTTACTTCTTTCTCTTACTATCCTTATTCCCAAAATATAAGAAGCCTCTCCGAGGTCCTTCATAGCGAAGCACTTCCCGAGCCAGGACTTAACCTCCTGCAGAGTCGGGACGTCGTTTCCTATGAGTAATATGTCGTCGACATATAGAACGAGGAAGCTTACTATACTCCCACTGGCTTTGACATATACACACGACTCATCTTCGCTTCGTACAAATCCAAACTCTTTGACTTTCTCATCGAAGAAAAGATTCCATCTACGAGATGCTTGCTTAAGTCCATAAATGGACTTCTCAAGCTTACACACTCTATTCGGATGCTTCGGATCCACAAACCCCTCTGGCTGAGCCATGTAAACATCCTCAGCCAACTTCCCATTAAGGAAAGCGGTCTTGACATCCATTTGCCAAATCTCATAATCATGAAATGCGGCAATAGCTAGCATCACTCTAATATACTATATCTTCGCAACTGGTGAGAAGGTCTCATCATAGTCAACTCCGGGAGTTTGAGTGAAGCCCTTCGCAACCAATCGCGCCTTATATGTGTGTATTTTTCCATCCACGTCGGTCTTCTTCTTGAAGATCCATTTGCACCCAACGGTCTTACGTCCGGACACATTATCAACCAAATTTCAAACTTGGTTATCATACATGGATTGGATCTCGCTATCCATTGCCTCTTTCCATTTTGCAGACTCCGGGCCTGCCATGGCTTCCTTATAGCTATTAGGTTCATCAAGGTTTATTAGTGTACCATCACTAATATACATGTCCCCTTCGGTAGTAATACGAAAACCATAAAACTGAGGTTGAACTCTAGCTCTTTCGGAACGTCTAAGAGGTTAGGATTCATCAATCGGTTTAACCGGAGTTTCCTCCTCGGATTGAGTGCCAGCGGTAGAGGTTCCTTCATCTATCGACTCTTGAATCTCTTCAAGCTCGATTTGCCTCCCACTGTCTCCTTGGCTTATGAGTTCTCGCTCTCGGAAAACTCCTCTCCTTGTAACGAAGACAACATTGTCCTTCGGTCTATAGAAGAGATATCCAAAGGATTTCAGCGGGTAGCCGATGAAAATACATCGCTCACTACGAGGTTCGAGCTTGTCGTGAGTATCTCATCTTACGAAAGCCTCGCAAGCCCAAACCTTGATATGTGCCAACGAGGGAGCTTTCCCTGTCCACATCTCGTGAGGTGTTTTGGCAACCTTCTTAGTAGGGACTCGGTTAAGGATATGGGCGGCAGTCTCTAAGGCATACCCCCAAAAAGAGATTGATAGTGAAGCACGACTCATCATAGAGCAAACCATGTCCAACAAGGTTCGATTACGCCTTTCTGCCACACCATTCAATTGTGGTGTCCTAGGTGGCGTCAATTGTGAAACTATTCCACACTCCTTGAGATAATCGTGGAACTCAAGACTTAGGTACTCTCTTCCTCGATCGGATCGAAGCATCTTGATTTTCCTACCCAATTGATTCTCCACTTCATTCTTGAACTCTTTGAACTCTTCAAAAGTTTCTGACTTTTGCTTGATTAAGTAGATATACCCATATCTAATATAGTCATCGGTAAAAGTCACATAGAAGCGTTTCCCATCCTTCGTGGGTTATCTAAACGGTCCACAAACATCGGTATGTATTAGGTCCAATAGACCCTCACCCCTTTCACATATACTTGTGAAGGGTGACATAGTCATCTTTCCAAGTAAACAAGACTCGCATGTGTCATCTTCCCTAAGGTCGAATGACTCCAACACTCCATCCTTTTGGAGTTGGGCTATGCGCTTCTTGTTTACATGTCCAAGACGACAATGCTATAAGGATGCTCTATCCATACTATTGGAAGAATCCATGCATAAAACATCATTTCCTAAGTTATCTACAATCATAACGGTTTCATAAATTCCATTACATGGTATAGCTTCAAAATAAAAGACACCATTTAGATAAGCCAAAATAGAACCATTCTCATTATTAAAAGAAAATCTAAAACCTTGTCTAAACAAACCATGAAATGAAATGATGTTTCTAGCCATTTCTAGCGAATAGCAACAATTGTTCAAATCTAAAGACAAACCATTCCTAAGCACTAAAGAATATACTCCAATCTTGGTCACAGGCGACAATCTTCTGTTCCCCATGATTAGATTTATTCTTCCAGCCTCCACATCCCTATTTATTCTTAGTCCCTGCACATTAGAACAAATGTGGTAACCACAACCGGTATCAAGAACCCAAGAAATAGCATGAGATGAATTGTTAGATTTAATTGTGTATATACCTGCGAGAGACGACTTGATCTTTCCTTCCTTGATGGCTTGCAGGTACTCTGGGCAGCTTCTCTTCCAATGTCCTATCTTGTGGCAGTGGTGGCACTCTGCCTCCTTTGGGTTAAGGCAGGGTTTAGCAGGATCAACTTTGGTCCCACTAGAAGAGGCACCATCTCGGGACTTAACCTTGCGATGGTTCTTAGATGAAGCCTTCCTCTTCTTTCCCCTTCCTTGTCCAATAGCCAACACAGGAGCATCGGGTGGATTAGGAGTTGGTGCAACAGACTTGTCCTTGAAGTTGCTCTTAGCGACCCTCAAGAGACCTTGGAGCTTGCTTAGGGTGACCTCTTCTTTGTTCATGTGGTAGGTCATCCTAAATTGATTGTAACTTGGAGGCAAAGAGTGAGGCACCATGTCGATTGCCAAGTTTTCCCCAAAGTCAACATTCAACTTGCGAAGACGGTCGACATACCTTTGCATCTTTTGCAGGTACACGGTAAGAGACTCTCCATGACCCATTTTAGTGGAAATCATGTTAGTGAAAATCTCATAACGCTCTTGTCTCGCATTTTGGTGGTATCTCTCCAACAAGTCTTGGTGCATCTCGTACGGGTACATGTCCTCATAGGACTTTTGGAATTCGGAGTTCATAGTGGCTATCATGATGCAATGTACCTTCGTTGCATCACGCTCGTGAGTTTCAAAAGCGATTATTTCAGCCGGAGTAGCGATTTCAGGGTTGATTTTCTCGAGCTTCTCATCGAGGACATACTCTTTGTCCTCATAGCGAGCAATAGTGCGAATGTATCTTATCCATTCGCTAAAGTTCGTCCCATCGAAAGTGACCTTTTGACAAAGGCTCATCAATGTGAATGAACTAGCAGCAACGTTGTTTGCGTTCGACATCTACAAATAGAAAGGACAAAGATTGATTAGAATATGAATCCCTAATTATCACCCAATAAGAAAATTAGGGCTAGGATCCAACAACAATATTCACATATTAGAAAAGGGATACCGTAATCTAACATGCAAACAATTTGAAGGTAAGTGAATGACGATTCACTAATTCTCCATCACGAAAACATAACTTTAAGTTCTAAATGTATTGAGAATTCCTAGGTCTAGATGAGATTCATTGAAACTTTTCAATGGCATGTTTAAATCTCGATATGCCCCTCTTGTTTGTGACTGGGATACCGAGGATCACAAAGCGGGTGTGAATTACCATGCAAATTTACATGGTGCCTTCATTGTAACGATCACCTATTCGATGTGTCGGTAAACCACACACGCTCCATCGAACTATGATAAACAATGAATCACCCTTTAACATCTTTGCTTAGAACCAATTAGTGTGCCGGTAAACCACACACGCTCCACTAACTTCTTAGCAAGGGTGCAAAGTGTAATTTCATGGGATTGCATCAATTCACTTTTCCTAAAGTTACTAAGATTGGGAAATTTTGAAAAACATGTAGTTACTTTGTATTTCATATTATACTTTTAATGAGAGATGAGGTTGCCCTATCCTACCCGTTCGGCTAACGACCCTCCACCGATCAAGCAAGCGGTGGATGTGAGTGTACACCCATTAAGCGCCATTTTATAGGCCGCAACCTTATACTCACCTTATAGATCGGCTTCGTGAATGAGGCCTACTAACGGTAAGACTAGCATTTAGTTATACATATATATATATATATATATATATATATATATATATATATATATATATATATATATATATATATATATTAATCTTGTAATATTATATTAGTATAGGGTTGTATTTTAAACTTTTAAAATCTAGGGTTTGAAATTTAAATTGTCTAAATTAAAAATTTTAATCACAAAACATAAATTTCAAAACTTGAGGACAAGTTTTAAACATTTAAAACATGAAGGATCAAATAACAAATAATCTCAATTAACAATTAATTCCATAATTATCCATATTTGATTTATTTAATTTATTTCTTGCAAGATAATTACCAATTTAATCAAAATAATTAATTAATTATCACATAAGGAAATTAAATATTTTATTAGTTGATAAATATCTTTAATTAGATCAAGATTATAGACATATATATCAAAAAATCGGATTAGGGTTGATCTAATATGATAAAGGCAAGTTTCCCTAAGATAAATATCAAAAAATCCCGATTTTGGCCCTTCCTAACGCTCGGACTCGTCGAGTTCATGACACAGAAACACAAAATTCGAATTTTGCAAGTAAGAAACAAACAATCAAGCATCAATTTAATAGAAACCAATCTAGGCTCTGATACCACGGATGGGTTTTTGCCATATGAACATTCCTATGTGCATATGTAAACCCTAATGCTTGGATCTAGGTTTCTCTAATTAAACATTCATTGGATCCAAGACTTCTAATGACTAATAGAGTATAAGAACAATGCAAAATCAAAGTTAGAAGTATACCTTGAAACACTTGTTTGATCTTCTTGTTCTTGGAGCTTTAGAATCACAAATGTCACTCCTCTAATGGCTTACAAACACCAACTAGCAAGAGGATGATTTGAGAGAGAGGAGAGGGATTAGAAATCGGCCAGAGTTTCTTTGCTTTAGCAGAGGTGTCGATTTCCCTTGCCCCAAGGGTCTATTTATACTTGTAAGGCTCCTAGGGTTTCACCCTTAAACCCTAGTTGGATAATCTTTACTCAAAGCAATCCAAATCCTTTCATGATAAGCCCTTGGACGATTTGTGGCTTATCCCAAGCCCTAGAAATCGTCCAACCCTATCCAAGAAGGATTTACAGCCCAAAGTGTAACTATCAAACAACTGACAGTTTATACCCTCTTATTTAATTAATCTCTTTAAGTCACCAAATTAATTCTAATTAATTTATGACTTATATTAATCAAATAACAATATTATTATTCCTTATATTATTCTTATAATATACTAATAATATTTATTCTCTCATAATAAATCATCCTGTCAAGTTGCTATGGTGAAGGCAACCCAAAAGGACCATGCACAATCGGATCAAATACTTGCCTAATATAGTTGTAGCCTTAGACACTATTCCAACAGTACCTCTAATGGATCACAAACACACTTGAGTGAGATGATGAATATAAGAGAGAGGAGAGAGGGAAACTTGATCCAAAAATCAGATCTTCTAGGTTTTCTCCAAGGGTGTGGATGAAATCTAGAGCCTAGGGGGTCTATTTATACTTGAGGCTAGCTAGGTTTTAGGGTGGAAACCCTAATCCCTTAGCTTAGGGCATAAGCAAGTCTATGGACCTCTTTGCCTTAGCCCTTGGACGAAAACTCCTAGATCCTTATAGGATTTTTGGCCTAGCCCTAATAAGGGTGATCCAATGTCCCAAAGCCTCAACTATCAAATAATTACAAAACAACCCATGTACTTTTAATCAGTTCCTTTAATCCTAAAATTAATTCCAAATTAATTTCTGATTAAATACTAATTAATAATATGATTACTAATTAATATATTAATATTATAATATATTAATAAATCATATTTATGCCCTAATTTATTATTCTTAATAATAAATCAGCCTCTCTACTTACCGGTCATCCTGTCTAGTCACCAGTGTGAAGGCAACCCAAAAGGACCATGCTACTATCGGGTCAAGTACATCCAAATTATAGTTATGGGATTAGGCACCCAAGCCAACAATTTATTCAGGAATTTTCCAAGATTGCAGTACCCCTCACTCGTATAACAAGGAAGGGCATGGATTTACGTTGGGGGCCTGAGCAGCAGGCTGCATTTGAGACACTAAGGCAGAAGTTATGTGAGGCACCAGTGTTCACCTTCCCAGAGGGTGTTGGGGACTTTGTGGTATTGTGTGATGCATCCATCACTGATATGGGAGCGATAATTAAGCAGTGTGGGAGGGTTATTGCTTATGCTTTTCTGCAGCTGAAGCCGCATGAAGTCCATAATCTGACTCACGATCTGGAGTTGGGAGCAGTGGTGTTTGCTCTCAAAATTTGGCATAATTATTTGCATGGGGTCCGATGTACTATCTACACAGATCACAAGTGTTTTAGATATCTCATGGATCATTTGAATCTAAATATGAGACAGTGTAGATGGCTTGATGTGGTCAAGGATTGTGACTGCAAGATTTTGTATCACCCTGGGAAAGCAAATGTGATCCCTGATGCTTTGAGCCGCAAGGCGGCTAGTTCTTCTATTAAGAGTGTGTGAATGTGAATATCGGTTGATTCTCCACTTCTTGATCTGATTAGGGAGGCTCGGGCCGAGGGAATCAAGAAGGAGAATTAGAAGCAGGAGAGACTCATGGGTGAGTTTAACAGGTTCGCCACTGACAGTCGAGGATTATTGACTTGGTATGCACGAGTCTGGGTGCCATACTTTGGTGGGGTTAGGTAAACTGTGTTAGAGGAAATGTACACGTTTAGGTTTTCGATACACCTCTAAGCCACCACCAAGATGTATCGGGATTTGAGGCTTAGTTATTGGTGGTCGTGCATGAAGAGAGAGATAGCCTGGTATGTTGAGAGGTACTTGACCTATCGAATGGTCAAGGCCAAACATCGGAGGCTGCATGACAAGTTTCATCCATTTGAGGTTCCTATTTGGAAATGGGAAAATATCACTATGGATTTCATCACCATGTTGTTGCAAACGGCTAAGGAATTTGACGCGATATGGGTTATTGTAAACTATTTGACCAAGAGCGCCCACTTTCTAGCCATTCGAGAGAGTTCTTCGGCCGAGAATTGGCTGACTTGTATGTGCACAAGATTGTTTCTCGGCATGGTATTCTGGTCTCCATTAAATCAGATCGATACTTTCGGTTCACGTCTCATTTTTGGCAGAAGCTCCATGAGGAACTGGGTACGAGGTTGCATCTTAGCACTGCTTATCATCCGCATACAGACAATTAGAGTGAGTGGACCATTCAGACACTTGAGGACATGTTGAGAGTCTGTGTCATAGACTTCAATGGGAGCTATGACTCCTACCTTCCCTTAGCTAAGTTTTCTTACAACAACAACTATCACTCCAGTATCGGTGCGCCTCCATTCGAGCTTTTTTATGGGAGGAATTTTCGTACCCCAGTTTGTTGGGGAGATATTAGTCATAGAGTATTGGGAAGGACTAAGGTAGTCCTTCAAAAATCGTGGCTTATCCATCAAATTAGGCAGAGATTACAGATAACTCAGACTCGGCAGAAGAGTTATGCAGACAAGCGTCGATCTGAGCTCGAGTTTCTGGTTGGTGACATGGTTTTGCTGAAGATATCACCCTAGAAGGGTGTAATACACTTCATGAAGAAGGGAAAATTAGGGCCCCGGTATATTAGGCCATTTCGGCTGATTGCCATGGTTGGCAAGGTAGCTTATAGGTTGGATTTTCCTGAGGAGCTCAGTAAGATTCACGGAACCTTCCATGTTTTGTAGTTGCAGAAGTGTGTGACTGATGATTCGATGGTTATTCCTTTAGATGATGTTCAGGTTGATGATCGTCTGAATTACATTAAGAGAATAGTGGTGATTTTAGATCGGAAGACGAAGGCCTTGTGCAACAAGGTGGTATCTCTGGTCAAGGTCCAATGAAAGCATCAGAAGGATCCAAATGGACTTGGGAACCCGAGTCTGAGATATAGGAGCATTACTCGGAGTTGTTCGCAACAACATACTTCGAGGATGAAATCTAGTTCAAGTGGGGGAAAATTGTAACATCCTGTTGATGAGGTATTTTCATTTTTGTCCCTAGTATGAAGAAATATTGCATTTTGGACCTTATGTATGAGAAAGTTTGCAAATTTGCCCATAGTGGCATTTTTGTAATAAATGGGGCGGACTCACGTACGCAAGGCATACACCTAGAGTACACGGGGTGTATGTGGGTGAGCCACAAACCTTAATTTTTAGGGTTTGGACCCTATTTAAACATCCTTAAGTCCCCAAACTTACCCTCTTTTGTCAGCCTCCAGCTTACCCTTTTCCCTAAACAAACCCTAATCCATATTTTAGCCATTTTGAGCTTTAAGTGTGTGTTTTGGTCACCTTGAAGGAGAGAGGAATAAGAGAAGATCATATTGAAGGAGTAGGACTCTTTGGATCTAGAATCTCATCATCATTTGTCATCACCTTGAGGTAAAAAGCTTTGAACTTGATGAAAGATAAGCATAAATCTAAGTTAGCCTTGAATTTGTGTCCTTTTCGTCCCAATAGTTGGGTATTTTAAGTATGAGCTACTTTAGTCAATTCAAGGCGTCCTTTCAGTCGTTTTGATGTGCCTAGAGGCATAAAAATGTGGACTTGATCATTTATTTCGTTCCATGAAAGTGCTACAAGGTCTTATTGGATTAAGTAAATGAGATCCATAGTATTAAGCACTTTTTGGCCATGCAAGACCATAAAGTTGGAAACTTTATGGTCAAGGACGTTATTTTGGGCTTGAATCTGAATTTGGACGTAAGGACTGGATGTAATAAGCTCTTAATGGGAAAATAGTTGAACATGTGCGTACACTGGGCGTACCAAGTGGTACGTCATGCGTACGCGGTTAGAGGCCCATAGCCTGGTCAACCAGTGAGTATGCCCCATGTACATAGGAGTACACCCAGCATGCTCGGCTGGGTTGACTAGGCTGGGTGTTGATTGGCATTTGATCTTTGACAAATTTTGACAAAGGGTACTTTAGGAATTGTTATTAATCTAGAATGGGAAATGTTTTGATTATTAGGAGTCGCTTAGTGCCAATTGTCGGAGCAGAGATTCATTCGACTATATTCGGATTGAGAGGTGATTTTTCCTCATTGTACTTACGGGTCGACGGCACCAAGGTCGGCCCATTGGATTGATAACCTAGTTTGTTGTATGTTGCTATGTTGTAGTGATCTGTTAGATCTGTATCTTGGTATATAAGATGTTGTTATGTTGTAGTGATATGTTAGATCTGTATTATGGTATGTAGGACGTTGCTATGCTGTAGTGATCTATTAGATTTGTATGACTACCTGTATCTACTTGCCATTGATTGTTATGATATATGTTGATATGTGATGGTTTACTGGTTTGAGACGGACCAGCTGAGACTGAAGGCCAAGACATCGAGGGTGGTCCGGATAGACTGAAGGCCTGCAAGGCGGACCATCAGGCCAAAGGCCCAGATAACGGTCTAGATAGGCTGAAGACCAGGTGAGGCGATCTAGTCATGCTGAAGGCTCTATATGCATGTTGTTGTTTATTATGTTTATGTGGTGGTAATTTGGGGGAACTCACTAATCGTTGGCTTATGGTTTTAGTTTTATTTCAGTTACTTTTAAGGATCGTGGTAAGGCAAAGGCATGACTATACACATCCTTGGTTTTATGTTGTTGGATCTTGGGAGAATCTGATTTTACATAATCTTTTTGGAAAACAGTGGCTATGTAAACACTTTTTGAGTAAATGAGTTGTTTTTGAAATGTTTAAATATGTTTTGATTTTTGAGACGTTTCACAAAGGCACTACATTTCTAGACTATTGTGAGTATAAAGTTCCAATCTTGCTTTTTAGTTCTTTAGATCTCTCCATTTGTGATTTTTGGCACTTTAGGTCCTTTTTATGAGTGATATTGGAGTTGAGTTGACTCTTACATCTTTTGATCAGTTTGGAATGCTTCTTGGACTTCATGGACTAGGAAAGTTATGATCATTTGCTTTCCCTCTTAGCCATGCAAGTTATCTTGGTCCTTTAGGTCATTTTGGTGTATTAAAGTTCAGATCATAAAAGATTGTGATATTATTATGAAAAAAGTTGGAAATTTTATCCATCTAGACATCTTGTTGATTCAGATCTGAAAGTGGGAGACTTGGACTTAATGGTTTAAGTTGAGAAATATGCATTTTTGGGTCCCTTTGAGACTTAAAGTCTAGATCTTTGTGGTTTAAAGCATCCTAATGGATAAAGTTGGAAACTTTATCCATTATGGAGCTATTATGAATCAGATCTGATGATTTTAGCTTTGGTCCTTATGGATTAAGCTCTTATTGAAGAAAAATCCTTTCAAACTGAAGACCACGGCGTGGCCAAGGAAGGCCTATGATGTTGTGACAAGACTTATCACGTCTGTTTTGTCCGGATGTGCCCACGGTGTGGCACGATGCTCACCATGGCGTGGTGACGATTTTATTTATGACTATTTTGCCTGGATTCTACCACGGCGTTGTGGCATGTTTGTCGTGTCATGGTAGCCGTTTTTGATCGAGACTAGATTGAGCGGCCACGGTGTGGCCATGGGTTGGCTACGACATGGGCGTTAGTTGGAGTTTACTTTAACCGTTGACTTGTTGACCGGTTTGACTTTTGGTTGAACTTAGGTAGAATTAAGTATTTGACTAAGGACTAGTCTCGGTTTGACTTTAGGAAGCGTGGGTTGGCTGTTCTATTGCTGAGGAAGATGTTAGGCTTCTGTTGAGTAGTTCATGTGAGTCTTCTCATTGTACTTTTAGGTCGAAGGCACTAATGTCAGCCCACTAGATAGTGTAGTGTGCTTGTTGTCTTTGTGACTCTTGTTGATATGTCTGTATGCTATATGTATGTAGGGTGAAACAGACTCGATCATTTGAAAAACACTGATTGAGTTGAAATAAACTCAGGGTTGAAATAGACCTATTCGGTTGAAAAACGTCGATTGAGTTGAAATAGACTCAGGGGTGAAATAGACCCATTACAGCTTCGAGCTGATATGTATGCATAGTATGTCGTATTTTGGGGGAAACTTACTAAACTTTATGCTTACGGTTGATGTTTAAAATGTTTTTCAGGTACATCTGGTTTCAAAAGGAAGAGCCCGGCTAAATCACATTGCATCCCCTTGAGATTTATCCCGCATTGACTGTTTATTATTTTACTCTGATGGTTTGAGAATACTTTTATTCTGATCATCATTTGGGATAATGAATGAATGGTTTTGACTTATTTAAAATGAAAATTTTACTCGGTAATTTTCGGATGTTACATATACTTATATACATGAACGCGCGCTTCACTATTTTCAATGCTCTCTTGTTTTCTCTCTATTTGTGTTTTTAGATTATAAAAGAACATCATAGATCTGAATTTTGGTTCTCGGGATTTCACTTTAGAAGATCAATATCTAAAGATATAATCGTTCATCAAACCTACAAAACATCAACAACTATCTTCAATCCTTAACACTATCTTTTACACTAAACTTATAATTATAGTGTAAAAGATGGTGCAACCAATAAATTCTCTCCAACCCATTACAATATATTTGACAATAAAAAGAATATTCTAGGTATATTCTATTTTATCCAACTTTATAGTGTAAAATATATTGTTGATGAAGAGTATAACACTATATTTAGTGTTACACTATTCACCAACACTATATATAGTATTAGGTTTAGTGCGAGGTTGGAGCATTTTAGTGTAAAACTGAGTTCGATGTAGATTATAGAGTGGGGTTGGAGATGTCCTAACATTTGGGTTACACATGAAAATATGGTTTACATATAAACCTAAACACCATCCATCAAACCTCATAAAAATTTTTGGAAACTTATTTTTGTGTAACATATCAAAACCCACACAAGAATCGAGTTATGAGTTCTTCAGACATAAATAGAAAGAAACAAAAAAAGAAGAACTACGAGTTCTTAAGTGAAAACCCATACAAAGAAACCCCCCAAAAAATCGGACTTTAACTATATGTTCTTAGTGTCTGTGTGTTTAAATATGAGTTTTTTCGTGACCACCAAAAACCCACTCAATAATCTACAAATCGAATCTTTAACTGTGTGTTCTTAATGTTTGTGTGTGTAAATATGGGTTTGCTCTTGACCACCAAAAAAACCACACAAGAAATGAAGAACTCGATGAAGAGTAATAACACCAAAAAGTTTGGTGTTCTTCAAACCCGATTTTTAGAAAATCAATTATTTTGATGCCTCTGTGTGTGTGTTTGTGTTCGAAATGCAAATATTTGGTTCCGAAATGCAGGGCCGGTCCATTGTTGTTTACTACCGGGGGTAAGGTAAGAATTTTATGGCCTTATATATATATATATATATATATATATATATATATATATATATATATATATATATATATATACACACACACACACACACACACACACATATATATATATATATATATATATATATATATATATATATATATATATATATATACACAAACACACACACATCGTACGATAGACAAAAGGTATACATAAAAGAACTATAAAATAGAAAACACAGTAAATTATCAAACAAATAGTACAACCAAGAACACAAAATAGAAAATGCAGTAAATTTTCATAGTATGATTTCAAGATCTTCAACTTTGTAATAAGACTTTTGCTCCTCTAGAAGTCCAAATATAAGATTCAAAATTAAAGGAAGTGGGAAATATGGCTCCTGCTTTACATGACATAAACAAGAACACAAAACTTTAGAAAGGAAACCACAAATTTCTGAAACAAACCTACATAAAAAGATATCGAATTAAACTTACCCAAATCTGATTTCAAGAAACAAATATCGAGCACAAATCTATGAGAAATCAGAGGTCAAATACAGGAGAAATCAGATACAAAAATCAAATGTCTTTTAATCAGATATAGAAGAAATCATACAGGGAGAAATCAAATGGATAAGAAATAAAACAGATTTCAAAATTGAACTGCTACACAAATCTAATTTCTAGAATAGCAGATATCGAGCACAAATAGATGAGAAATCGGAGGTAAGACACTAGAGAAAACAGATACACAAATAACAAATCCAATTAGTCTTTTGGACTTTGATTCTTTTTTACTTTAATCAAATATAGAAGAAATCAAATAAATAGAAATCAAATGGATAAGAAATAAAGCAGATTTAGAAATTAAAGTTACCTATTACTCAAATTTGATTTTCGGAACAGATTATATCAAGCGCAAATAGAAGAGAAATCGAAGGTCAAACATTGGAGAAATCAGATACACAAATCCAATAAGTCTTTGAGACTTTCACTCTTTTTTACTGTAATCAAATATATAACAAATTAGAAAAGCAGAAATAAAATAGATTAGAAATAAAACAATTTTCAAAATTGAACAACCTAATTACGCAAATCTGATTTCGGAAATAGAAGATAAAGAAAAATAGAGGGGAAATTGAAGGTCTGGTTTCTAAAACAATTAATATATCGAAGTAACCAATGATTACACCCAAATCAGTTATCAGATCACACCCAATCAGTTATCAGAATTGCTATATCTTGGAGACTCAATAACTAGTATCGACTGATAATTAGGAAATTAAGATTTAAGAACTATGTATTATCGATTTATCAACTGGAAGTGAAAAACCTTCTTTCTTTTTATTATCAGAGACGTATTTTGTCTTCTAGGCATTGGTTTCTCCATTAACAGCAACACATGGATTTTTAGCGTCAGTGGACGTTTCGTCGCTCGATGAGCATTTGATAACCAATCAATTGTTTGGCGCCTCTCTTTCCCTCGCTTTCTTTCTCGTGTCGTACACAGATCACAACATCGGCTAATTTTTTTGGGTCATTCTTATGTATAATATATGCATATAGCTGGACTTATTTATGCCCCTAAAATTTTGTTGCCCTGGGCCTAAGCCCAAGTCGCCCATGTATTGTGTCGGGCCTGCCGAAATGTTTTGGAGAGTTTGAACTTGAAAGAATCGAAATATGAGGGAATTTGGATCTTTGACGTGTTTGGTCAGTGAAAATGAAACCGAATTTGGAATGTCAGTCAGAAAGAGTATTTTGGCTTGAATTACCCCTCAGGGTTATCATATTATTTATAGTATATGATTACAACTGTAAGATCCTATTCTTATGGATCTGATAATACAACTATTATCACTAAAACTATATTTGAAATATTCAAGCTAATCGTTCTTATCCTTCTTATCTTTACATTCCCCCTCAATCCTAACCGTCACTAGGTTCAGATTGTGTCTTAGCTTCTCCAGCATTGAATCCAGGTTACTTCTGCAGTGCCATTAGCAAGAGCCTTGTACTCTGCTTCAGTACTTGATCGGGACACAGTTGGTTGTTTACGAGAGCTCCACGAAACCAAATTAGGACCTAAGAAGACTGCAAAACCACCCGTCGATCGTCTGTAATCTACGCATCCTGCCCAATCCGTGTCAGTAAAAACACTAAACAGTGTAGAGGGTGCTTTTCGAATATGAAGTCCTGTAGTAATAGTCCCTTTGACATATCGCAGTATTCGCTTCACGGCTTCCATATGAACATTTGTGGGCTTCACCAAAAAACTGACACACTTTGTTTACAGCAAAGGAAAGATTAGGTCGCGTTAAAGTAAGATATTGCAATCCTCCAACCATGCTTCTATACTTGAAAATATCCTCTTCAGTAAGCGGTGTCCCTGATTCTTTTGATAGTTTGTCAGTAACTAACATGGGAGTTGAGACTGCTTTGCAATTCTCCATGTTAACTCGCTTTAATAAATCAGAAGCATACTTCTGCTGTAGCAAATGAATTCCCCCTGAATTGTGAAGCACCTCAATTCCCAAGAAAAAATTGAGACGGTCGAGATCTTTAATTGGAAACATAGAACTCAGAGCACGAAGAAGTTTGTCAACAGCCAGCTTCGAAGATCCCACAATAACAATATCGTCTACATAAACAAGCATGTAAATAAAGACATGTGATGTTCGAAGGATGAATAATGAAGTATCAGCTTTAGAGGAATGAAAACCAAGGTAATATAGCTTGTCACGAAGACGAGAGAACCAAGATCTTGGTGATTGTTTAAGTCCATATAAGGCTTTGTGAAGCTTGCACGCATAATTGGGATGTGTGGAGTCTTCAAAACCCAGGGGTTGGTGCATGTAAACGTCTTCTTCTAAAAGACCATGAAGAAAAGCATTGTTGACATCTATTGGCGTAGATGCCTGTAACGATGTAAATTTTCAAAACAATTTTTCACATTTTAAAAACATACTTTCATTCATAATAGTTATAAAAGTGTTATTGTATCACATAACAACCCATAACATTACATCCCAAGATCATAAAGTGTAAAACTCCTCGTGTGTGTACTAATCATGTTGGCGCCTTCCCGCGATCATTACTAGTACCTGAAACACATAACACAACACTGTAAGCATAAATGCTTAGTGATTTCCTCAAAATACCACATACCACACGTATTCCTTTCCAGGCCATAACTCTGTGGGATCTTCCGATCCAAGTGTCTCAGGGGACTTCCGTCCCGAATTCCGGTAGACCTTCCGGTCCTACCCCTATCGACCTTCCGGTCCATACCCTCTTAACCTTCTGGTCCATATCATCTTGACCTTCCGGTCCTTACCATACGTAACATATATAGCACATACATAAATATCATCTTAACCTTCCGGTCCTTAACACACATAACATACATAGCACATACATATCATATAACTGCATATAGCACATACATCATATCATACAAGACCTTCCGGTCACACATAAGTACCCTTCCAGGTACAATATAGTGAGAAGACTCACCTCGGTATCTCGGATAGTCTCGTACACGAATCACACTGGTCTAGCCCCCGCCTAAGCACATAACAATACTCTCAAATAAACAACGGCTCTTAAAGGCTAGATTAAACTCATCCTACAATTTCCACAGAAGGGTAAAAGACCATTTTACCCCTCCCTGACCCAAAAGTCCAAGGGTTGACCAAAACCCTAAAAGTCAACGAAAGTCAACGGAGGCAGTACGCGGCGCGTACCTTCTCTGTACGCGGGGCATACGCCAGCGAACCACAATCGGGGCCTCAACCCCTTACGTTGCGCATACTGAGAGTTACGCCCAGCGTAAGTCCCAGTTCAGCCATTTCATATATTATGGTCTTAAATGGTTAAGCCACTCCTTCAACTTCCAGATCTGACTCTCTTACAACCTCTTATTCCATAAAGTCGGAACCTTTAAGCCTTTGCATGGCTGTAAAGGTCCATATACCCTCAAACCTCTTTCCTTCCTCCTCAAATGATCTAGATCTCATGCATGGCTCAATATTTACGTCCAAGATTGCATTTTTATGAACATACAACACTTATAGTCCTGAAATATGATAGATCTAGTCCAATGAAGACCATTTGCTCATAAAGTCTCCATCTTGGGACCAAAAACCCTAGAAATTGGTCCAATAAGCACACAACATAAATGACAAGGCAAGTTTTAAGCTTTTTACCTCAGGAAGAACCTCCAACCTCTGAAAAGCTCGGATCTACTCTTTCCCACAAGCTTCTAGCCTCCAAAATGACTTCTTCTTTCCTTCCACCACCTTGAAATGACACTTAGAAGCTTAGAACACCAACACACTAGCTAAAAACGAAAGGGGACTTTCTATTAGGGTTTTTCTCTCTGGAATGGAGGCTGAGGTCGAAGCCATAGCATTCCTTTTATAGTGCTCAAGCCCATATTTAGGGTTTGCATCTGGACACTTTACGCCTAGCGTAACCCTGAGTACGCCCAGCGTACCGAGGCGAGTCCGCATCCAAAACAAGTGTGCGAGTACGCGCAGCGTACTCACAAGTTTAACATTTTACTTAAGGGACTTATCTTGAAAATTTTGGAAAAATAGAAGGGTTAAATAACTTTACCTACGTTTCAGGATGTTACAATGCCAACCACACGAAACAGCAAGTGAGAGCACCAATCGTATTGTTGCTGGTTTGACAACAGGACTGAAAGTGTCTTGATAATAAATTCCATATTGTTGTGTGAATCCCCATGCAACAAGACAAGCTTTGTACTTGTCTATGGTACCATCAGGATGTTGCTTCAATTTAAATATCCACTTGCACCCAACAATACTGACACCAGAAGGTCTAGGAACAAGAGTCCATGTGTGGTTAGATTTGAGGGCATCAAATTCTGACTCCATTGCAGCCTTCCATGATGAGTGAGTCATTGCATCACGATAAGAAGTGGGGGTAACAGCAGCAAAGGCCGTTTTTGATAGATCATGGGGAACTGTACCATCAGTGAATTGTTTGGGGAAGAACTTTCCTGCACATGCGCGAGTAGTCATACCGGGAGGAGATGCATGTGGAGTAACTTGTATGGATGACTATATATCTATAGATGGTGACGAACCAGATGAAATGGTTGCTGGCGAGGCAGGCTCCGCAATGTGAGCTGTGGGAGAGGGTGAGGCTGGCTCAAAGTGCACAAAATCTACAGGTGTGGAGGGTGTGGGAGACGATTCATGTGAAGGTTGTGGGCATGGTTGTTTGATGGTTTCATTACATACCGGTGCTGCAGTGGGAACAAGAACGCTCACAGGATGTGAAGCTGATGCGAATGGAGTTGTATCTGCAATAGAATCATTAGCTAAAAGTAGAGATAAGTCATAGTTTCGCATGTGATCATTAATAATTGCCAATTCATGTTGAGGAAACGAAACTGGGTCAGACCTAGGAGAGTTATTGGTAGGATTATGAGTGGAAGCATATGGAAAACAAGTTTCATCAAAAACAACATTGCGTGAAATGTATAGACGACCAATGTTTCTATCTAGACATTTGTACCCCTTATGAATGGAGCTATAACCTAGGAAGACACACATAGTTGACCTAAAACTCAGTTTAAGAGTGTTGTATTTTCGTAAACTCGGCCAACAAGCACAACCAAAGACTCGAAGAAACGAATAGTCAGCATTAATTTTCAACAATCATGTAATGGGTTTGACATTGGCTATAGTTCGAGAAGGCATCATGTTGATTAAATAACATGTCGTGAGGAAAGCTTCATCCCAGAAGTGAAGAGGAAGGGATGAGTGTGCTAGGAGAGCAAGTCTAGTTTCGACTATGTGACGATGTTTCCTTTCGGCAACTCCATTTTAGGGAGAAGTATGAGGACATGACACGCGATGAGAGATTCCGACTTTTTGGAATATCGGTGTAGTTTTTGATACTCTCCACCCCAGTCTGATTGAATACTGCGAATTTTAGTATTTAAAAGTCTTTCAACATGATTCTGAAAGTTATAAAAAACTTGTTCAACATCATATTTATTTTTGATAAGATAGACCCAAGTGTATCTATTATAATCATCCAAAAAACTGACATAATATTTGAAACCACTTCTAGATGTCTGAACTGGTCCCCAAACATCAGTATGAATCAATTCAAGAGGAAAAGTAGAGACACGAATAGATTTATTATAAGACAATTGATGACTCTCTGCGCGTTGACACGCATCACAGACTAAAGACTCATTACTAGACGAATACCCTAACTTATTTGAATGCAATATTGTCTTGACAACCGTTGACGTGGGGTGACCAAACCGTTGGTGCTATTGAGACAATGCGACCTTGACACTTGCTAAACCTTGACGCTGTGGAATACTTTTAAAATGACTGATAGGAATTTGGTAGAGGCCTCCTTTGCTCCTACCTAGTAGAAGGATTTTCTTCGTGGCTATGTCCTTGACAAAGAAAACATTAGGGTAAAGCTCAATAAATACATGATTATCAGCAGCAAGTCTTTGGGCAGACAACAAATTTTTATTAATATGTGGGACATGTAGAACATTTTTGAGATAGAGAGGTCGAGTTAAACCAAGAATTATTGAATGACCAACATGGAAAATAGACAAACCTGCACCATTTGCTACTTGCACTTGATCCTTCCCATGGTAACGGTCTTCAACAGTAAGACGATCTAGATCGCTAGTCAAATGATATGTGGCTCCACAATCAAGCCACCAAATTGATTCCTGATTATGACCTGCTTGTGTCACACTGTTTGCTCCACGGTAGTCTTCTGCCTGGTATGAATGATTGAATCGGCTTCTGCAGGTAAGAGCTGTGTGTCCTGGTATACCACATACTTGGCAGCGAGGTCCTCCATTGTTGCGACCACGACCTCTGCCTAGTCCCCGATAGCCTCCTCGGTAGTTGCCTCTGTGACCTGTGTTGGTGTACCCATTAGAATTGTTGTAGTTGCGACGAGGTGGATTGTTATTGCTTGCTTCTTGACGCGTGACGTTGTTTGCTAAGGACGAGAACTCCACCGTGCTTCCCATGACGGTGGCTTGAGCTTCATGTGCAATCAGGTATGAGTAAAATTCTGGCAGTGTGACTTTCCGTTCGTTGCTAACCACAGTAATGGCAGTGAATAAATCACTGTGACTTGGGCCCAATCCTGGCAACATGTAACCAATCACTTCTTCATCATTCATTGGTTGACCAATGTTTGCCATTGTATCAGAAAAACTCGTCATTTTCTATTAACACTCAGCGGCGCTTAGATCTCCTTTCCTTGTGGTTGATAATTTTGTGAGGATTTGGATTGAGTTTCCGCGATGTTGAGCAGAGAACATAGTATGCAGCGCTGACCATAATTGCTGAGCAGTGTTTGTACACCGAATTAATTGGGAAAGCACCTCTTCGGTCATGGAAGAAAGTAGACCTCTGATTACTGCTTGGTCCTGAATAACCCATGTGTTGTATTCAAGATTTGGAGATTGCTTTGGATTTTCAGCCGATTCCTTGTCTGTGGAGCTAGTGCTCGTGGCAATGGTGACTGGCGGCGCCGGTGTAGTGCCGTCGAGATGGCCAAAGAGTTGGACTCCCCTTAAGATGGGGACCACTTGAGCCTTCCATAGCAAGAAGTTTGTGCGGGTTAGTTTGCAGGAAATAGCGGTAGCAATGGTGGAAGATTTTACCGGCGCTGACATTGTGAAACGGGAGTGAAGAAAAAAGAGATTCTCTGGAAAGAGACCAAGAGAACCGGGTGAGAATTTAGGGTTCGACTTTGGATCGTCGCTCTGATACCAAGTCAGAAAGAGTATTTTGGCTTGAATTACCCCTTAGGGTTATGATATTATTTATAGTATATGATTACAACTGTAAGATCCTATTCTTATGGATCTGATAATACAACTATTATCACTAAAACTATATTTGAAATATTCAAGCTTATCGTTCTTATCCTTCTTATCTTTACAATGTTGATAAAAGACATAATTACTCTTTATTGAGTTTTTATAAATTATTATGTGTTTTGTATATAATTACCTCAAATAAATTTTAAATACAAAATTAAATAAATATTTATAGAGATAGCTAGCTACATACATTTAAATTCTGAACGTAACCATTGAAAATCAATACGATTCAAAACACAACGCACGCGTAAGGCTCGAAAGAAATGAAATACATTTTTAACAAACTTATAAAGCATAAACATGTAAACTTGAATAAAATATTAAAAATGTCAAGAAAGATAAAGTTGGAGTGCCCTTGCTTAGATCGTTAGTGCGAAAACAATGAGAAACGTGTTGAACATCTTTGCCACTAGAGAAAATAATTAAATCGAGCAATGTGCAAATCATGGGTGATCGTCATCAATTAGGTGTAGACCGTGAAGCGGATGTCTACGATCTTTTTGTGGTTTAATATGATAGAGTTTTCAAGGATAATTTCGTAATTTTAATAAATAAAAAAACATGCCTGGAATTTAAGTTCTTTATCCAACCTCCAAAAATGATAAAATCAATCATTTTGACGGAATCCAGTTGCCTTCCCTGCGTAGTGCGTTAACGTAACATAATCTATATTCCAATTCCTTTGGATTCCCATTGAATACGCTAACCAAAAGTACAGTAAGACAAAATTTCGGAACTGGTCCCCGTGTTATTCAAAATGTTGCAGGCTGAGGACAAATTTCAGAATTAGTCTCTGTGTTTTTAAAAAATGCTTCAAATACTAGATTATGACCCGCGTAAAACGCGGAGAACATATAAAAATATACATATAAAGGTATAAAAAAGTTGGCACTATAAAAAAATATGAAGTAACAGAAACATATTTGATATTATTGGTAACATTGAAAGGTCTGAAAAAAACAATGAAACACTTCAATATCTATAATCGTTGAATGATCTCTTTGTAGACATAATTTTTTGTTTTATTAGTTGGACGACCCTCGTCATATATGAGTACTTTAAATCATTTTTCACTTGTGACACGAGAAACAAAAAAACATATAACTGACAATGAGTGAAGACGGGCCTACGTAAGTATAATCCAACATTGGATAATTATTGTCATTGACTTTTGTTAATGGCCATAACAAAATAAACAACTATGGGGAATTGTCTTCGCTAAAAACGGAATGAGATTCTTTTATTAAACGGAGTTAACTTCATGCAAGGTATATAAGTAGTGTCGTTGAAGAATCTAGCATATATGATTCAAGCTTCAATAACGTGTCTTCCAATCCTAACAATATGTAACCTAGTACCATTGCATAGTCCTTTGGTTTGTTCGATATTACGAAGTAACATGACTGGAACACCTATTTTTAGTGTAAGTTTATGGTTGGAAATTCTAGACGCCTTAAAATCATTCAACACAACTGAAGAGTAGATTGATTTCTCAAAAAAATCTGGTAACTCTATCTCACATAAAGAGTTTGAACTCATATATGTTTTCCCTTCATCTTTCATCAATCCTAAAATGTAGTCATTGGTAGCATCGGATTCGTAGGTACCAAAATAGCTTTATCTTGAAAATATGATGGATCATCAAGATGGTTTTCAAATGATGGATAAATGGTGGATACAATTGAATGAATATGGTCACCTATAGAGCGAACAACGTCTTCTGGAAATTCACTTCAACTTCACCATCATTAGGGCCACCAGTATTACCTTCACTAATTTTAAGAATCCACTCATCAAATGCTTTTGTCTCATCCAAATCATTAGTTAGACAACCAAACTAAAGCCTCATGTTTACTGTTAAACGTAAAACTGTACATTCACGCCATAATTCAACAGGGGGAGGTAAACAATTTACGATATACCTAAATAATCAAATGCATATCAACTCGATAACATTAATTGAAAATGTTCAAGGTTTAACGTTGGAAGTTTGATGTATAATTTAGGAATTGATTTTAGATTTATTACAGTTCAAAGTTCATTGTTTGTTTTGGATGATTACTCAAATTACATTGTTAATCTCAATGGGGGTCACTAATATGGTTGATGGTATGATCTTGGTCGATGTGATGTGTTCTTCTCAATCATGAAATCAATGTGGATAGTCCACAGGCCATGTGTTGAGTAACACCTAAGTGAAGCATTTTAACACATTTAGAACAACATAAACCCATTAACTTGCATGGGATAGTTGGTTAGGGCCAATCAAATATTACAGGAAAACCTTATTACAGTAACTTAAGAACATTAGGTTATGAATATGCAACGTTGTTTTATATATTGATCACATTCGTTCTGGTAAAAAAAATCTTTCAAATGTTTCCTCGTAATGATCATTAGAAAGTACAAAACATATCAAATAACATTTTAGCTTTATTACATCTCGAAGTTATTTCATATGCTATTTTGAGAGCATCTAAATGCTGTGTAAGCTACTAACATGAATAAAGATTTTGAATAAATTCGGTTAGTCAAAACTGAGTTTTTCTTTTACTTGTTCGGGTTGTCATATCAGGATTTTATCCTTTTCCAAATAGATTTTTCTACATATGTTCATCAAGTATGCATTCAAGGAATCTACCTACAGTTAAAGAATTCCAAAAAAGTTATTTTTTAAAAGTACAATGCTATTAATGATTTTTTTTTGCAAAGTTCAACGCTATTAATGAAATTCGTTTCCAAAACACTGTCCTACAAATGAGCTTCAATGTTGGAAAATATGAAACGTTTCAATATCATCTAAAAATATTCCAAAACAATATTTTTTTAAAGTACAATGCCGTTAATAAACTTTTTTTTTTTTTGCAAATTTCAATACTAAAAACAAACCTTCCCTATAAAATTATCATATTAATGACCTACTAATTAATATTTAAATTTATATATTACATAAATGGTTCGCTTGTGAACAAAAATACATAAATGGTCCATATTCGAAATATTTTTTTTACATAAATGATCTATATGCGAAAGAAAATGAAGATGTACTTTCCATTAACAAAATGTTTTCAAAAAAAATCCTATTAATGAGCTCTAATGTACATAAAAATAAATTTTTTATAGATTAGCAAAAAGAATACGAAAAAGTCCTTTTTTGAAACTACGATGCTATTAATGAACTTTTTTGCAAAGTTTAATGCAATTAATGAATATTTTGTTTTCCAAAAGACAATCCTTTAAATGATCTTCAATATACAAAAAATGTAATTTTCCATATCAACTAAAAATAATTCAAAAGTCATTTTTTTAAGAGTACGATGCTATATATGAAGGTTTTTTTTTCAAAGTTCAATACTAAAAGCAATTTTTTCCAGAAAAGATCCTAATATAAGGTTAAAAGAGCATATTGTAAAATACTTATCGATCTATATGAGCAAGAATTAAACATTTCCATCGATACCCAAAAAAGGCATATAAATCATGCCTCATTCTGTAATTAATTCCAACGCCCCACAATGTGGAATCCTCTCAGTGGCAGCATTCCAAAACTCAAACCACAATGAATAATCAATATGAAGAGAAGCTGTAATAAAAAATAATAATTGTCATCATCTTATACAAATATTATAGATTATTGGGGGTGTTAGATAGCGTAATAATTTGCCAACAAAAAAATACCAACACCTTGTAGACATCACATGTACAACATTTAATAAATATATAAAAAAACATTATATAAAATAAACTATGGTTATGATATCTCTTATAGTATACATATGATTATTGAAATTAATGCCAACAAAAATCTTCAATATTTAAGTGGCTCTAAATACAACTATCCTCCAGTTTTAGGGCCCTTGACTTCACCCCACTCCCAACCAGAAATGGTTCCTCAAATACTTTAAAAAAACCTGAAAGATTTTACACATAAAAAGATGAAAATGGTAAAATGAACTTTCAAATATAACAACAATATTTTATAGACAATACTACAAACAAGCTAGAAACATGCAAATAGAGACGAAAGAACATCATAATTAGATTAACGCCATACACTCATTTAGTCTTATCTTTCTTCTTCCTTTATAAGAGTTTATAAAACATTTTCTATTGTATGATGGATTTCTAAATTACTTTTTTGAGATATGTGAGATTGCAAACAATGGAACAACAAAGAAATGGAATGGATAGGTAATCGTAAAAGCAAGATAATAGAATAAGTATTTCCATTCCAGAAACATATTTGTGAGGCATGGAATAGAACAATGAAAATTTCATATGATTTTTATGTTATATATTGCAATTTAAATTATAAAGACAATCCTTCACATATCTTTGTTTAGTTATTATTATGTAATTAAAAATGGTTTATATTGCAACTTTTATACTAATATCTTCTCTTATTGCTGAGAAAACTTTGATACTCACAATGTTAGCAACCCTATTTTCAAGAGTGTAGGGTGTACCCATTTATCATTGAGAAAGTAAACTCAATAAGAAGATTCAAACCAGTTAAATGAAAGAATAAGGTTGTGCAAGGTTCTTACTATGCTTCTTGGCATGCCCAGACAACACAAGTTAACCAAAAAAAACCTGCTAATTAACCAAAATTAATCAACCCCAAACATTTTCTAATAAGATTTATCGATGTAATCTGTTTACATGGTATACTAAAACTTTGTCTTTTCTTTGCTATTGAGTCTAAAAGATGTTTTTTTATAATATTAAAAAAGGATAAGTAATAATTTATTTCTGAGAGCCCACTTTGTATTTTTAAATATGTATTTTACAATAAATCAAAACACATATCACTACTGGGTTTTGCTGAGTTGTAGAATATGTGGATCACTCAATGGTATAAGGGTTTATATTCCATCTCCAAATCCAGGAAGGGATCGAATGGGTAAAGCATTATAGATATTAACTCGAGTATATCTTCCATTCAAGACCTGGTAAGCCACAAAAAATAATTGACTAAATGTATATACAAAAATGTAAAAATAAAAAAGAAAATCGACATATACAAATTCACTACCTAGTGGACATATCTTCCAAATTGAAACAATGGATGAGAGGTAGCGGTGTTGTTGTGTCCATCATTTTGCCCTCCAGATATCTATAACTTAAAAAATCAAAATCAACAATACAGATCATAAGAACAAAAATCGAAGCAAATTTAGAAAATGTAACCATTATGGATTTAAACTTAAATCGAAAGGTTTTATAGATTGGAACTTCATAGTTGAAACAGAATAAAAGAAACATAATCTAAAGCGTACCCAAAATTTATTTAAACTACGACCAAATTAAATTAGAATCCAAAGAAATTTATCTCTATATCATTCCTCCTTCTTTAATGATGATCGAACACAAGACTAGTCTACACAGATCAAAGCCGACATATATTCTGTTTCTTTTTTAACCATTTTCTTCCCCTCTACAAAACTTAGGTTAGATAAATTATGTAAAGAAAAAAGGGAGAGAAGGTAGGGGTACTGGTAATGAGGGATGACATAGGACATTTTTTCATTTTATTTTTGGTGAGATTTAATTGTCATTAATAGAATTCCTAATTTAATTCATTTTATTTTTGGTGAAATTTAACTGTTTTTAATAGAATTCCTAATTTAATTCATGTTATTTTTGGTGAGATTTAATTGTGATTAATAGACTTCCTAATTTAAAACATAATATATATTTTATAAAATTTGTGGACAAAAATAAAAAGGTTGAGAAAGATGATGTCAGCAAATAATCCAATAGTGGAAAATATATGATAGAAATGCAATCAATGATCCTGATTTCTTCAAGTTAGAATTAAAGGTTCTCTTTTAATAATATTTAGTGATAGCAACTCAAGCACATTTTATATAAGTTTAGAATTGGAAGTTTTAAAGAATGCAAATTTGACTTTCTCCGACAAGACATACCGGCAAATAGACTTAACAATAGTGCGGGTTTTGACCCTGATCCGTTCCAAACCTGTAACAATTATAAAGGTATGAAGTGTAAATTTTATTCGTTTACCCGTTAATGACCCATACCGGCTAACTATTTTATTAAAAATGGTCGGGTATGGATCATCATTGATCTGCTATGTTAATAACCCACCCAGTATAAATTTTGTAATTATACATTTATAGTTTAAACCATTTAGTGTTTAATTTTATTTCCAATCGAAAGTGCAAACTCCAAGCTGTTTTTACCTAGGACTCAAGGAGTCGATTTCTAGAATTGTAGTCTTCTACCATGAATCATAATGTCATTCATTAATATTTCATAAAGTAATCACAAATTTCATTTATAAATCAATAAAATCATTTATCAATCAGAAGAACGTATGTAATTTCTATTTGCTATCACTACGGGTATGTTCGGCATGCAACGTTTGGCAGCTTCTTACTTCTAGCTTTTTAAAAACGTTCATAAAAAAAACTTCGTTTGGCGACAAGAGCGTTTAGTTTTTAGTCTAAACAAAACGCTCCAAAATTAAAAGCTACATAGAGAAGCTTTTAAAAAAATACTCCAAAATTAAACGCTACCAACTACCCGCTAATCGCAACCCACTACCAGCTAGTTTTGCTAAATACGCCTTGCAATCGATAGTCATAAATTAATCGGAAGTTGTTGCAATAGTGAATTTTAATTTCAATCAAAAGTATTCGAGTACGTAATGCCTTTTCTAAATCAATATTTGTTTTATTTAAGAAATATTATATATAAATATTAAGCTATACTAGACTTTTTTTATTTAAGAAATGTTATTTTAAGAATTAAATAAAATGTGTTTGATTAGTCAAAAACTCTATGGGTTACAGACTTATGGGTCGGGTTTGAATATTTGTTGATTGGGTGGATATGACTATGAGTTTGATTATTCAAAATCCTACGGGTTATGGAGCTGGTTTGGATCGTATTTTTAGATTTGTTAAAAGGGTTTGGATCAAGGTCGATTCGTTCCAAACTTGCTCCAATGTGAGGTCAATGGCAAAGGTCTCTAAGATGTGTGTAAAGGCTAATTAACGTTGCATGTTTTGTGTAACGTCCCAAAAATCAGGGGTAAAAATTTCATTTTTAATATAACTAAAACATTGATACCATTTAATTCAAACAATCAAATCGTTTATCAAAGTTTATCCCAAAATCATTCATTGCGGAAATCATAGGTGTGTGCACTGCGATCAACCCGAGCTCTTCCTTTCCAAAACGATGATACCTGAAACCATAAACAAACCTGTAAGCACGAAGCTTAGTGAGTTTCCCAGAGCATACCATTCACACAAACCACATATCACATATCTTGTTAGCTATAGAAGCTACACACATATCTTATATACTGTTAGCTACAAAAGCTACCATATATCACATAAGCCATGCATACATAAAACCTGTAATAGTGCCATGGGCTACCCCACATGGTCTTTACCTAGGACTGCCATGGGCTCCCCCACATGGTCTTACATCCAATGCCATGGGCTACCCCACAAGGTCTTACATCCAATGTCACGGGCTTCCCCCGGGGTCTTCCCTGCAAATACCATATATAACCAAATAGCATATCATGCATCACATAAATATCTACATATAACACGTACATAAACCTGTAAGGATGTCGTGGCTACCCCCAGGGTCTTATACCATTGTGCCATGGGCTACCCAACATGGTCTTCCATGCAAGTATCACAAAGACAACTAGCATATCACATAATTACCAGCATACCACCTAGCATAAAGCTAACTATCATATCACACAACATAAGATGGGTCGGCCTTGGTGCCTTAGACCCATTGGTATGGTGAGAAGACTCACCTGCAACTGTCGGCTGAAGAAATAAGATCACGCTGCTCCAACCACCGACACGAACCCCTCCACTGGTCAACACCAAATAACTGAACTCAATAAATACCAATAATTACCAAAATACCCCTAGAAGTCAACTGGTCAACTCTTGGTCAAAGTCAAAGTCCTTAGTCAAAGTCAAACTTCCTGACTGACTCTACTCGCTGAGTCAACCCGTTGACTCGTCGAGTCCAAGAATCTTTGAGTCCCATCCTACTCAACTCACCGAGTCGTCCCTCGACTCACCGATTCACGACTTAACCAGAAAAGGTTAGGGTTCTGTGACAACTCGAAATTTATTCCGTCACTTTTAACCCCTCCTTCCGTTAATAAGCATCGCTTTATTAAACTGTCCGTTAACCTTTTTGGACTGGTTAATTAATTTGGGACTTTTTAAATTACTTGGTAAGTGTTGAAATAAATTAGAAACACCCTCATTAATCCCTTGAAAAGTTTTAGTTTCAACCAAGTCAAAATACGACCATTTAATCGGGTGCAACCAAAAGCCCCGTTTAACGTCAGTATCGGGTAGATTTCCACTGAGCCACAAGCTCAACCCCTATAAAAGGGGGAGTGGACTCCATTCACACTCTTTCCACTATCTCTCTACACTCTCTCTCTCTACAACTTGTTTTCGAGCCAAAACCCCCGTTTCGAGCCCCAAACTAGTAAGTGATCTATCCTAACTTGTTGTATAGCTTAGTTAACATGCAAATTCGTGTTTAAGACATCAAATAGGGGCTAGATTATGTGTTTACGGCCCAAGAACACTCTTGGACCGTGAACATCCTTAAGTGGGGTTTTTAAGCCCCAAAACCCCTCTAAATTACCCCTAGGGCTTAGATATGACTTGTAGACTTGCATGTACGAACTTAGAACACCAAAACCTTATGATATGGAGAGTAAACTTGATTTTACGGCCCAAGAACACTATTGGACCATAAACCCCTCTTCATAGGCCGTGAACACCCTTTAAGGTGTCAGAAATGCCCTCAAACACCTCCGATGGCCTTGGAAAATGTCTAGAAGCAACCACCATTGAAGTAAAGGCATTAAACATCAAAGAATCATTGGACATAGGAGTTTATAGCCGTAAACCCCCCTAGAATTGCTCCATGGGCCGTAAACTCCCAAAGAGTGCCCAAATGATGCCCTAACTTCTTCATTTGAGTTGGAAAATGCATAGAACTTTATTTCCTACCATTTGAGACCTCAAAACACAAAAGGAATGAGCATATAGGAGCTTACGGCCGTAAACTCCTTGTTTAGGGCCGTAAACTCCTTAAATGGTCCATTTGGAGCCTTAAACCCCTTCACATGCCTTATTATTGGACCTAGCCTAATTCTATGAGTGATATAAGACCATTTAGCATCCTAGAACACCCCCACCATGAGTTTACGGCCGCAAACTCATGGGGAGTTGGTCTTAGGGCCGTGAACTCTATAAAGAGTTTACTCTTGAAGAGTAAACTCCCTATCTAGGCCATACACTCCCTTAGATGTTACCCGGGACACTCCTAACACTTGACCAAAGTGTTTTCCGCACTTTAGGGTGTGTATACGTGTTTAATTAGTATTATATTTACTAATTGTATGTAAACATATGTCATCATATGTTAATAGGTCACTAAGTGTGTTCAAGTCTTTATTTGACACCGAGCACCCAACCGGCACCTCCCCCCGATCCACTTACAACAGGTGAGTTCATACCCTTGAATTAACCTTTTAAATGTTTTTACATGCTTTTATGGGGGGAATACAAGTTAAAACATGCTAGTTATCATATCAATCATATGTGATTGATAACCCGCATGCACAAGGATTTATTACACTATCAGCTGTATTACCAAGTATGACACTATAAAGGGTTTTCCAAAACGTTTTTACTTGTGTACACCTTTTCTCAAATTGTCTCTCGCGCTGTATGTTTTACTTCAAAACCAGATACAGCAGTATTTTAAACAAAGGTTTTCTTTACTTATATTGTTTTATCAAAATTTCATTCAAACCTATTTATGAAAGGTTCTCAAAGGATTTCCAAAGATCTTCAAGCTTATTTTACAAAAAGGATAACAAGTCACAATTTTCTTAAGTGTAAAGGTTTTCCAAAGTTTTCGTCAAAGTTTTTCTTCTATGCTTTTATACTTCTACTTCGTTAAATGCTTCTACTTCGTTAGATGCTTCAACTTCGTTAGATGCTTTTACTTCATTAATGCTACTACTTCGTTAGATGCTTTTACTTCGTTAATGCTACTAATTCGTTAATGCTTCTACTTCGTTAATGCTACTACTTTGTTAAATGCTTCTACGTCGTTAAATGCATGCCTGTACTTGTATAGTTATATAAATAATGTTTAAAGGACTTAGGAAGGCTAGTTCGCCCTATTTCCTTTTCCTCGTTTGGATGTGGTCTGGTGGGATCGGATATCCGTCTGAAGGTCGTTTAATCATTAATTATATATCATGTATACATGTATAGACATAAAGGTTTACATCAGCCAGTTCATGTTCCTTGGGTAGCAAGGGCATCCTCTCACTCGTCACTCGTAGATCAGGGACACTAGTAACTATTATAGGAATAGTTAGGAAGCTCTATTCACTCTTTCTAGTACGGGAATTCCACAGGAGTCAATTCATATGCGAGTCTATATCATTTCTCCAACGCCTCTAATAGAATTCAGATTACGAGATGCATCTTCAAGACATGGATCTCCCCGTCGTCGAGTTGGTAACTAGAGTCTCCTGTAGGGAGAGCGGGCATTGTGTGTATAGATCTATACGGGACTGACACTCCCGCACCCTAACTGCTAGCTACAATCCACAGCCTACCAAGCCAAGGGGTGACAAATGTCATATTTATTCCGACGCTTGTAGGGCGTCAAGTACTCTAGTGTCAATCAGTATGGTTACGAGTATCTCCATGTTTACCTTATAATTCATGGCCTTAAGGTAACGAGAATTAACACTGTATTTTCTAAAACAACACTCTTAGGATCACTCTTTGTTTTAGACCTTGATAGCTGTATCGTTCATTTGATATTGTCTGGGGTCTGAGTCTCTCTGTTTTAGACCTTGCTAGCTGTATCTTTCATTTGATACTGTATGGGGTCTGTGTTTCTTTGTTTTAGACCTTGTTAGTTGTATCTTTCATTTGATACTGTCTGGGGTCTGTGCTTCTTGTTTTAGACCTTGCTAGTCGTATCGTACATTTGATACCGTCTGGGGTCTGTATTCTCTTTTGTTAGACTGATCCAGGCGTATCATTCATTTGATACTCTCCTGGAGTCTATGATTTCTTTTGCCTTAGTCAGCAGTATTCTCTGCTAAGGCATATGTTATTTTCCCTAATGTTTTTACTCATGATATTCTCCTACTTTCTTTAAAATCAAATACCGTATTTTGGTAATGATAGTATTTCAGGGAAAATTACTCTTTAAAACATAACTCCATCAAGTCTTGGTAGAAGACTGCTTTTATTCAGAAAATATAGGATTTTCTGGAAAGGACACTAATACACTGTAGATTCTTAACTACTACTTATCTTAAAGTTATTTTGAATAAAATGTTTACTTACATAAATGACACTAAATACTTATGAACTCACCAACATTTATAAAAAATGCTGATACTTGCTTTCAAAATAACTTGTATTCTCAGGTCAGCAATAGACAGATACATCTCAGGAGCTTTTGTTGAAGACAGTTTAGTACCAAGCTGCACCTATATTATTACTTGTATTACTTTGATGTTGCTATGAAATGTAACTTATGTAAAAACTATTACTATTAATGCAATGGTTCTTGTACTTTGATTACTATACTACATATGTTGTGATACTTGACATGACGTCATCCACTCCAGAACGTTTCCGCCATTTCGGTTTTGGGGTGTGACAGGTTCCATGACCAGACTCGCCGAGTCCAAGAACAGACTCGCCGAGTCCAAGGAAATCTTCAACAGAATCGCCGAGTTGTTCTTCCAACTCGCCGAGTCCATGCACATATTCATACAACTCTCGAGTACACTCATGTGACTCGCCGAGTATCTCCAGTTCTCAATCCATTCAGAGGCTTTTCAAGCCATGCAGGGGCTCCAATCCATACATCTACCCTTCTACAAGCTATCCCTCACGTAAAGTTGCAAACTTTACGTGATACAAAGGAGATATAAGCCCAAAACACACTAGGGCTTGGGTTTTAGACAAAGGGGCTTTACCAACAACCCAAGAACTGAAGCTTTATGACATTCTAAGCCATCATGAGTCTAGATCTGGAGCAGCAACCCCAGATCTAACTCCCAAATCCGAGATAGGTCTCAAAACAAGCTAAGGGACTCCCAAAACAACCACCAAGGATAAACCAAAAAGGAAATAGCTTAAGATAAGGCTCCTTACCTCAGAGATGTGCCCAAAACTGATGTAGATCACAGATCTATACAAGCCCTTGATGCTAACTTCCAATTTCTCAAGCTCTTTCCACCAATTTCCTATTCTAAGCCCTCAATCTCCTCAACAATGAAGCCTCACACGAATTTTGGGGTTTCTATAACTCAAAGGGAAGGTAAAGAGGCTGAAGGAGGAACATAACATTCTTTATATAGGGCACAACCCCGGGATTAAGGTTTTTCTCTCTTCAGCACCAACTCGTCGAGTCCAACTACCGACTCGACGAGTTGGTCACTTAACTCGCAACCAAAATCCCGCTCCGACTCGACGAGTCGGAATAGCTACTCGTCGAGTCCCCTTCTTTATTTACACTTTACCCCCTGAACTCTTGATTCTGACTTGGGATGTTACATTTCCTTTCTTGGCCTTTCTGATTTCAGGTGTTACATTTTGTGTTTTTCATTTTGGTTATTTCATTAAAAAGGATTATCAAGGATGAAATATCATTGTTTTTGTATTTGTATTTGATTTTAAAGGAGCTAGTTTGGATAGTATTTTTAAATTTGTTAAAAGGGTTTGAATCAAGGTCAATTCGTTCCAAACTCGCTCCATTGTGAGGTCTACTGGCAAAGGTCTCTAAGATGTGTGTAAAGGCTAATTAAAGTTGCATGCTTTGTGTTTTTCATTTTGGTTATTTCATTAAAAAGGATTATCAAGGATGAAGTATCATTGTTTTTGTATTTATATTTGATTTTAAAGGATTAAAAACATTCTATATAAAATTTTGGATTTGTTTTTAGTGTGGTGGTGGATGGCGGTCGATGGTGGGGTGAAATACTAACCTTGATATAATTACCATTGATGGTGGAAGATGATATCGATAGAAATCTTCGTAAAATTGAAGCCAATCTATAATCTATAATATCTGATCATTCATGTTATATTTGGCAAATATGACGGGAAAATCAATCGTATTCATTATTGATGGTTGATAGTGGATGGTAGTGGTGGTGCATGGTGGTGTTGATGATTAGAAAAATATCTTTAAAAAATAGTTATTTTGGGGTATATTGGTGGTGCATGGTGGTGTTGATGATGAGACAGAATGTTAGCGAATACAATCCATGCCATTTTTTAAAACCCTAAGGGCAGTTATGGAACGTTTTTATAAGTTAGTCTCACCTTGCCACTTTTCAAAAACCACAAGGACCATTTTTTTAAATTTTGTCCTTAATTAATTTGTGCCCTAATTTAAATGATAAATTATCTCCGCCCATAAATAAAAAAGATTCCCCACGTGGATCGTATCGATCTACGTAGATCGTGGTTATCAAAATAGAGGCCACCAAGAAAAATAAAAGAAAATTTTCCAAAAAAGTCAAAGATCAAGTTAGTTTCAATCTAATCTAATTCATAATATCATATGAAGATTCACCAGATATTTTTTTGATAAACCGGCGTATCAAACTTCTAAACACAATCAAGTTTGTAATTAATCGATTTAGAATCTTTGCCGGGTCAAACGTTGAACTCTCACCAAATCCCACCAAATCCGAATTTTTAAAATTCCATTTTGTTCAATTGATTTCCTGGATTGATAGTTTGTGTGCGTGATTTGCATATTCAATTTTGGTGGGTGTTTGAAAAATTAGTGGGGCAACACGATGGGAAGGTTTGGTGGATCAATTTCGTTGCAGGAGGAGACGCAGTACTATCTTCGGATCTGGAATTTAATCAGAGTTTTGATCTTTTAGCACGGGGATGAGATTACGTAATATCGTCATCAATCGATCTAAACTCTTGTTTCCTAAATCGAATCTGCGAACCATGAAGTAAGTTTCGATTATTTCCCTATTTCATCTCTGCTATGTTCATTTATCTTCCATTTCAATCCCCTTTTTGATTGATTAAAGTTGACTCGTTCTTGTTGTTTGATTCATTTTGTACTTCAAAACTTCAAATTAGTCTCGTTTTTGTTCTAATTTCTGACACATACATTCAAAAATCAACTGTTAAGTGATATGGTTAGAACTTTCTATTTTCCCTACAGGACACGGAGACTTTTTGGGATTTCTCTTTCTCTGATTATAATCAATTTGGCCTCGATAATGGAGCGAGCCGATGAAAATCTTCTTCCATCTGTATACAAAGAAGTCAGTGAAGCGTTCAACGCCGGACCCTCTGATCTGGGCTACCTCACGTTTATCAGAAACTTCGTTCAAGGTCTGGCGTCTCCGATCGCCGGAATCCTGGTTTTAACCTACGATCGGCCGACAGTTCTTGCAATGGGGACACTATGCTGGGCGTTATCCACCGGCGCTGTTGGTGGTAGTCATTATTTCAGTCAGGTTGCTTTTTGGAGAGCTGTAAATGGATTTGGATTGGCGATTGTGATTCCTGCACTCCAGTCGTTTATAGCTGATACGTATAGTGATAATGTGAGGGGAACAGGGTTTGGGTTCTTGAGTCTTGTTGGGATGGTGGGTGGCATCGGTGGTGGTGTGGTGGCGACAATTATGGCCGGTCATGAGTTTTGGGGGGTGCCCGGATGGCGGTGTGCTTTTGTTTTGATGGCGGCGTTAAGTTGCTTGATTGGGTTTCTTGTTTTCATGTTTGTTGTTGATCCGAAAAGGTTAACTTCCATTGATCGTGATGGAGGAGAGTATTATCTAGAAAGGTACCCAAGTCTTTCTTAGATTCTGATTCGTTAGGTTTCTTATTACATGTCCTAGTGTTATTTTCAATAAGGGTGTCTATGTCTTTTTTATGTGTCCAATGTTTCACCTTTTTCATCTTTTTAATGTTTTTAGGTGAAATAAAAAACGGTAACTTATTATTGAATTGAGTTTCAGTCCAATGCACACCAAATGTAATACAATATGTTATGTCATGTCATGTCTTATGTTGTTTTGCATAACAAACATGTCCAACCTGATTATAACAAACGGGTCCTACCTGATTGTTGACAAGACAATACATAACAAATTGTATTGCATTCAGTGTGCATTAGACTGGGACTGATTCGATAAGTTATAGTTTTTTTGTTTCACCTGAAAAGGTGGAAGAAGGTAAGACAATGATTCGTTTTTTATCTCTGTACAAAGTCGTGAAAGTCCTTCTCATCTTTATCATGGAAAATATCCCTGAAAAGTTTGTCCAGTATTACAAGTACTAACAAACACAGTCTTAATGGTTTTGAATTTTTTTATTATAGGAACGAACTAATTGAACGCGGACGTGATTCAAGTTCGGGTTCGATTTGGACCGAGTCATGGACCGCGATGAAAGCCGTGATGAAAGTCCAAACGTTTCAAATCATCGTCTTACAAGGTCTTGTTGGTTCGCTCCCATGGACCGCTATGGTGTTCTTCACCATGTGGTTCGAACTAATCGGTGAGCATGTATGCACTATGCATCTAACCATGGTGCATTTTTTCAAGACCTTTAATAAACCTAATCTTTATTTTCATTTTTAGGTTTTGACCACAAACAAGCTGCAACTCTTTTGAGCCTATTTGGAGCCGGGTGTTCTTTCGGTTCACTCTTGGGTGGAATCATAGCGGATCGTTTATCCCAAATTTACCCTCATACGGGTCGAATCATGTGTGCCCAATTCAGTGCCATCATGGGAATCCCATATACTTTCTTTCTCCTACGCGTAATCCCACAATCGGTCGACAGCTACTTAATTTACGCTATTACCCTTCTCCTTATGGGCCTTACAATAAGTTGGAATGGAACCGCAGCCAATGCACCAATGTTTGCCGAAGTGGTCCCCGCCAAACACCGGACCATGATTTATGCGTTTGACCGGGCCTTTGAAGGGTCATTTTCGTCTTTTGCTGCTCCCATGGTTGGGATTTTAGCAGAACAGATTTATGGGTATGACCCGAAATCGGTGGACCCGGTTGCGGGGTCCACAAGAGAAGCTTTAGCGCTTTCAAGAGGGCTTTTTTCGATGATGGCGGTTCCTTTTGGTTTGTGTTGCTTGTTTTATACGCCTTTGTATCGGGTTTTTAGACGCGATCGTGATAGTGTTCGAATGGCTACTCAAAAAGAAGAAGAAATGATCTGATTAACCATGTAGTTTTTTTTAGTTTGGGCTTGGTATTTTATAGTCATTTTTGGTTACGATTAGATGTCATAAATCATTAATAATATATTTGATAACTAGACTACTATGCTAAAATTCTACTTTTCTTTTCTGATTATGTTACGAATTGTTAATTCATATTAGGACATTTGATTAAGTGAAATGACTCATGTAACTTGACAAAGTTAGGGTGGTTATCTTAAAATTAAACTACAAGTATAACTCTTTTTTCCTAACCATTCCATCCTCAAACTGTCAACCAGACCATTATAGTTTGGTTTTAGTCTTTATGATTCACTTTATAATGAATTAAACTTAAAATTAGTATTTTGTCCGAAATAATTTATTTTTGATTTTTTCTTTGTTATTATAATCATATATTTGATGTTGATATAAATATTGTTTTTTATTTGTTTTTGCAATAAATACAATATTTGGATCAGAATAAATGATTATTTTACATGTTTGTATAAAAATAAAATAAGAATATTAACGTATATTTTTTATAAATTAAAGGGATAATGACTTAGGAGAGTAATCATCTCTTATCCTCACATATTGGCAACTTCTTCTTTTCGTACATATAAAGTCAACTAACTTGTTTTACGTGTTCAATTTACACCAGTATTACTGGCTAATGTTTGTTTTAACTGGTGACTCAAATGAGTTAATTTAAAAGAAATTATGTGGCATATGACATGTTCATTACACCCTTTGTTAATTAGGGTTCTTAACAAATACTCCCAAATCGTTCCCGATTAATTAACTTTTCTCAGAAATCACTCGATCGAAGTAGTAGGAGCTCATTGTTTGGAATTGAAGTGGGGACTTGAAATCATCGACTGTAGATTTTCACTACAATGGAATCACCTAACGATACGTATCTCACTATAGATTTTCATTACAATGGAATGTTTGCACTAAACCCGATAGTGTACTTAGAGCCTATAAGAATGTCATTTCGTGATGTGGATTTTGGTGGCATGAACTATAGAGAATTTGAGTTGTGGGTTACAAAGCTGACAAGAGGAAGCTGTGATACAGAAGGTATTAGAAGAATCGACAATGATGTTGATTATTTTGAGTTTATTGAAGATGGTTACATGGCTAAGAACGAGCTAAGAATGAATGTCTACATTGACCACTAAAATGAACCTATTCTTGACTGGTCCGATAAGGAGGTGTTAACAGGTGATGAGGTGTCTGAGTTGGTAGAAGATGATGATATAGACTCACATATTTTAGACATAATGGAATGTGAGCATGAAACTGATGAAGAGGTGCATACTTTTGACAAAATAGTTGATGATGAATTTTTGAACAAGTTGTGTGGTAAACCCATTCCTAAAAGTAATCAAGAAGAAGTAAATGATGATGATGATGAAGTCAGTGATGAAGATGATGAGGTTGTGTTCCATGTCTTTGATGAGAATCAAGAATGGGATAAAATGGTCCTAGTTTTATGTATGAAGTTTTCCAACCCAATGAAATTGAAGCTATGTCTAACCAAATATGTCGTCAAGAATGGGTATGATTTATGGTATGAAAAAACTGATCATCAAAAGTTGTTGCAAAATGTTGTAAACATAAGAAGAATAAGAAGAGTAAAATTTGTCCCTTTAGGTTGTGGGCAACCCGGATGAAGAATGAGAGGTCTTTTCAGATTAAGTCCTTAACTGATAGGCATAATTGTTCAAAAGTATTCAAATTTGGGTCCATTGTAAGCTACAAATGGATTGGAACTCATTTTGATGAATGAGATATTGTAGAAACCAAAGATGAGCTTTAGGAAATTGAAAGCTAAGGTCAGTAAAAGGTACAATGCAGAAATGCTAGGAAATATGCATTTCAGCAGATGGAAGGTACTTTAATAGAGAATTATGCCAAATCATGGAGCTATGGAGAATAGCTAAAAAGGACAAATCTTGGATCAACAGTTAAGATGGAGGTAGATGTGATGCCTGATGGAGAAACATACTTCTCAAAGTTTTATGTGTGTTTAAAGGGTTTGAAGGATAAATGGATGGAGGGTTGTAGGAGGGTAATTAGAGTAGATGGTTGTTTCTTAAAGGGCATATGTAGAGGTCAGTTGCTTGCATCCATTGGGAGGGATGCAAACAACCACATATATCATGTTGCATGGGTTGTGGTTGCAGTGGAAAATAAAGAAACATGGAAGTGGTTTCGTGATCTTCTGATCGATGACATTGAAATGGGAGTTGGGCATTGACTAACCATAATATCAGACGAATACAAAGTAATGTTCAAACTTCACTTATTGATATTTTCCATACTTAATATGTTTTAGCTTATGCTTTGTATGTATTGATTATAGGGATTAATTGAAGCTGTGAATGAAAGGGTTCCATCTGCAGAGCATAGGCAATGTGCTAGGCAAATCTGTGCTAATTTCCAGAAAAGATTTAAGGGTCAGATATTTAGGAAGCTATTTTGGAGAGTTGTTAGATCTACAATTCAACAAAAATTTGAGTATCGTATGAGTGAAATCAAGAAGCTGGAACCACTAGCTTATGAACATTTGATGGAAAATGACCCTAAAACCTAGTGTAAACATTTTTTCAGGTTGATAGGAGTTGTGATGCATATGAAAATGGTGTTTCTGAAAGTTTTAACTCGGTGATTAAATATGCTAGGAAGAAACCACTCATTACCATGTTAGAAGAAATCCATATTTATGCAATGGAAAGGTTATGTATCTACAAGAGCAAAGGTCAATCTTGGGATGTAAACATATGTCCTTCCATAAGGTTGAATTTGAACAAGCTCAAGGAACAACAAAGGTAAATTGTTATTGCTTATATGTTTGACATTTTTAATATTTTCTAAATTCTATTTGAATATGGATAGGTTTTGGCAAGTGGTACCTTTTGGTTATATGCAATTTGAGGTAAGGGTATGGTCTGACGGATATGTTGTAGACCTTAATACCAGACAATGTGGATGCAGGGCATGGCAGATAGCAAGGTGTCCTTGTATGCATGGATATGTTGCCATTTCAAGCCTTAATAGGGACCTTAAGGACTATATGTCAGAATGGTTTACTACATCAATGTATGCAAGTTGTTATAGGTATAACATTAGGCCACTAAACTGTTGTGCTATGTGGCCTGAAGTGGATTACACCAAACCATTGCCACTAAAAAAAGAAATCTACCTGGAAGACCAACAATGAAAAGGAAAAGGGATCGGGTTGAGAAGGAAGCTAAGGGAACAAGGCATACAGTCTCAAAAAGGGGAATGGTCTTGAGATGTACCATTTGTAGGGAACGAGGGCATAACAGATCAACATGTCCTCAAAGACCAAATGACGTACCATGTACTTCAGGGTTTTTTTTAAAAAGAAACCTAAGAAACAAGGTATGGTTCTAACTTATCTAATATATTACACTTGTGTGCCATTTCTGAACTTTTTCCCTCTTATAGGTGAAGTTGATGTTTAAGTAGACCTTGAAGCTGAATTGGAAGTGGAACGTGTAGTTATGTTTGAAAGTGAAAGAGATAGTGACTTTGAAAGTGAAAGTGATGTGGAAGCTAACATTGAAGTGGAAGTTGCAAGTGATGTGGTACATGAAATGGAGGCTAGCATTGAAGTTCCTGAAGTTGATGTGGAGGCTAACATTGAAGTTCCTGAAGTTGTTGCGAAAGCTAACATTAAAGTACCTGAAGTGGAGGCTAACATTAAAGTTGTGACAACCCGGAGTTCGTTCCATTATTTGTAACCCTTTCCGTTAATACATTCGTCGTTTTCAATTTCGTTTCCGTTTACGTCATTAAATTAAGTCATAAATGTGGGACTTCTATTATGACTTAATGGGTGTCCTAACGCGTTTAGAACTCATATTAACACCCCCTATTAGTAATCGGAAAATTTTTAGAATCGACCATATCAGGTTACGACAACTTGATCGGGTACGACCAAAAGCCACGTCTAACGTCGGTATCGGGTAGAATTCCACCGTGTCCCGAACTTGAATCCTATTTAAATCCCAAAATACTTCAATTTGAAGCTTTTTCTCTCTCTCTCTCACTACTCTCTCTCTAACCTCTCTCCTCAATCCAAACTTAAGGTCCAAAATCATTAAATTAAGGCTCCAATTCATCAAGGTAACTCCCCTAACTCATAGATTAGCATCCTTAGCCTTCAAATTCGTGCTTAATCTTTGAAAAAGGACCATTTTCATGTGTTTACGGCCCTAGAGCATGCTTGGGCCGTAAACACACATAAAAGGGGTTTTTGAGCCTTAAAACCCTTCCATATCACCTTTGGGGCTTAGAAATGGCTTAATGTCTTAATGGAACGGACTTAGAACACCTTGAATCCAACTTTTGAGGAGTAAACATGAGTTTACTGCCCAAGAACATGCTTGGGCCGTAAACTCATATCCATGGGGAGTAAACTCAAATTCAAGTGTTTAAATGCCACTTAAACACACCAATAGCCTTGGATTATAGTCTTGAACCAACCACAATCGATTTAGGGGCCATAATCATGATGAAAACCTTCTCTTTAGGAGTTTATGGCTGTAAACCCCCCAAGAATGGGTTCCTGGGCCGTAAACTCACATAAACAAGTCAAATGATGCCCTAAATTCATTCTAAGGCTTGTATAATTAGTTTGAATCACATGTGATTGATCTAGGGCCACAAATTCATGAAAGGAATGGTCACATAGGAGCTTACGGCTGTAAACTCCTATATTACAACCGTAAACTCCATTTGGCAATACCTTTGGTGGTTTAATTCATTCCTATGCCTTAGATTAAATCATACCAACATTCCCCAAGTGATATTTGACCATTTAGCACCTTAAAACCCATCAACCCTGAGTTCACGGCCGTGAACTCATGTGGTCATGGTCTTAGGGCCGTAAACTCCCTAAGGAGTTTACTCTTGAAGAGAAAACTCATTATCTAAGCCCTATACGTCCGTAGATGTCACCCGGGTCACTCCAAACACTTGATTTGAAGTGTTTTCTTGTATTTGAGTGTACAATCACATATAATTAGTGATTTAAAGTCTAATTAGATACATTTATATACCATTTCATATTACATAGGAACCTCGCGCGTTATCAAGCCCCGAACCGACACTTAGCATTCAAACTGTCACGTTTTCTCGCCTGGTGAGTTCATACCCCTACCCTTTTTCAATGTTTTTCACTGTTTTCTTGGGGGAATACAAGCAAAGTACAAGGAATACTTGTACTCAAAAACTTGTTTTACATGTGTTGTATTTCATATTTCATATGCTTTTAACGTTGACAATCATAACAGATAACCGTTTGAACTTGTAGAACACATTACCGTATTATTTGTGAAAAACGTTATAAAATGTTGTATTTTATATTTTCACAAATGGTTTTCCACATTTTATCAGTTAAAGGCATAACATTTGAACTTTGAACATAAAACTTAGTACACTGTTTTTTCCTCGGTAACACTCCACAGAGATACGCGAGTGGAGGATCATTGTTTGTAACAGTATCTTTCTGTATTATTACTAGTAAATTTGTTATTCCTATAAATGGGAGACACGTTGATGTGTGTAAAACCAACTATTTTTAATCCTACTAACTTAGACACAAAATAAACACACGAAAGGCAGTGTACCTATCTCCTATCGATTAGTAATATAGTTCAAGCAAGTAGGGTATCGAACACAGGGAACGGTAAACAATTAAAATAAATGCTAATATTATCTAAATAAAACAAATAACAAAAGGGGGTTTTCTCTAGTTTTACAAGACTAGAAACTTAATTAGAATAACTAGCAACTAAAACAATTAATTACCAACTAAATTCAATAGTAAAGAGGACTTCTGTTTAGGTACGACTCATTTGTTCCCATGGATGATTTTAATGTATCGGATTAATTCTTCATTGGCTACCGATTAAGATAATTAGGTTCACGTTCGCTATTCCTAATTCTTAGAAAACAAATTAACTCAAGCAATGGCCAGTTGTCTAAATTAACGGGTTTCCTAGATTATTGATTCGGGTTAAGTAAGACTTGTAGTGGTTAACTAAATTGGCCCTTCAATTAACCTCTTGTCGATGTTCATCCAACAAGCTTACACATTAACTTACCTATCTTCTAGTTAATTCTAGTTTCACGTTCGTTATTCCTAGACATACAACTATGTGGTCACAATAAATCATATGAAATTAATAACTAAGAGATGTTCATACAACTTAATTACTGATTTATTAACAGAAGAATAGTTATTGTCAACACATAAGGTTCTTTAACAAGCTTAACAAAACATAATTACCAATTAAAATTAATCCTACTCAAATAATCAATCCATGTTCACAAAATTGTCTACCCTAACAGAAGAATAAGTTTTTAGCTCATGATTGCAGTAAACATAAACTCAAAAACGAAATCAAAGTATGTAAACATGATTCAAATCAAAAAGTTACTAAGAATAAACCAAAATTGTCTTGATTCTCTTCACAATTGAATGTAGGGTTGATTCTTCAGTTCCTCACGACCTAGCAGCACTTCCAATCGTTTCTCAGCCTCCTAGGGTTTCTCTTCATGCTATGATATCGATCTGAAAGTCCCTTTATATAGATTTTCACAAAACAGAGGCTACTCGGCGAGTCCAGTGACCTACTCGGCGAGTACATCACTTAAAACCCGTGTACGGCAAGTCAGCGCGTCTAGAATCGCAAAAGTTCGATACAACTCGCCGAGTAATCGACCCTACTCGCCGAGTACGTTTCGAATCAGCATTTTCTCAAAACACGAAAGTCGTCCTAAATTGTGTCTACTTTTCAGAACATTTTAAATCTCATCAATCGGAGTTACGGTTCATGAGATATGGCCAAAAACACTGACGAGGGGTCAAGCTGTCCGCTTCATTTTAAATCTCGTCAATCGGAGTTACGGTTCAAAATCCAAGATCCAAGCTTCCAATCGCTAGTTCCGCTTCATTTTCCTTTCGAGCATGTCTTTGTTGCTGAAAATGAAATATTTAAGCTAATTAAGCACCTTTGGTTCATTATTTGAGATAAAATTAACATAAAGTATTAAGATCATGCATGATTTTTATAACTAAATATGCCCATATCACACGTCCTCGGAGAACACTCCACAGAGATACGCGAGTGGAGGACCGCACTCGTAACCAGAATCTCTTAGATAGGGAGCGTGACTTGAATGTATAGATCTATACGGGGCTGACTACCCCACACCTGACTGCTAGCTACAGCCGAACCGAAAGGTTCAAGGGTGACGAAAGTCATAAAGTGATTTGGACGACTTATTGCCATATCTAGTCTATCGTATGGTTATGGAACTCGCAATTTGGATAACAGAGATTTACTTGATAGTAATAATGAATAAAGTAACTAGATTACTTGTACATATTAGTTTTATATACGTGTTAAAACTAATACATTTCACAAGGATAACTAGGTTCTCAGTATACATCTTTTACATTACAATTCAGATTGGTAACCAACTTTTAGGAAAATATGGGATTTTCCTGGGGTAACATTTGTACATAACCAGATTCGTGTAACTAACCAGATAACTAAACTTTACCATTCACAAGGGTAACCATGTTTTCAGTATACATCTTTTACATTACATTTCGGATTAGTAACCAACTTTTAAGAAAATATGGGATTTTCTTGGTGTGTAACTTTTTCAGAAACCGAAAGGGAACTTGTACATTTTCAGAAAACGAAACCACTTATGAACTCACCAGCTTTATGCTGATTTTCAAACTGCTTGTATTCTCAGGTCAACATTAGACAGGTACCCGATGATCCTTTTGGCGAAGACGGAGTGCATAGAAAACACGTCTTACTTTTGTTCATATATATATATATATATATATATATATATATATATATATATATATATATATATATATGTATCACACTTGTAGCACTTGGTTTTCAAACAAATGTAAACTTTTATATGTAATGTAATGGTTGTTTACTTTGCTTACTATGTACATTGGTTATGATATTCAACATGAAGTCACCTACGCCCCGGAACGTTTCCGCCCTGGGTTTTGGGGTGTGACAAAAGTTCCTTTAGTTCAAGATAACATTGAAGAAGAGGTTCAAGATGAAGTGGAAAATGAAATTCAAGTTAACATTCAAGGAGAGGTTCAAAATGATGTAGAACATGAAATTCAAGACAATGCAAAAATTCAAGTTAGGAAGAGGACAAGAAAAAGTTCAAAAAGAATTACAAAGATTATGCTAGGGAAGAACATAGGGAGGAAAGAGGGAAGTAGTAATGAACACTCACCAAATATTTGATTTTAATGACTTGTTTATATTTTTGCACAACTTTTGGTATGCATGTTTTGGAATCTTGGGTCTTGTAATAGCTTTTAGCACAATGGGACAAACTTGACATATCTTTTGGAATGTTTGGTACTTTAACATCTTGGGTCTTGTATGTTTGGGAATCTTTTGTATTGTAAGGTACTTTAACATCTTTATTTAAGTACATGTTTACTTAGATGTTTGTATACATTACATGTTTACTTAGATGTTTGCACAAGTTCATTATATATCAATCTTTAGTCATGATACATCAATGTTACATTAACTCAAACACATGCTTTAGTCATAATACGTCCAACTTTCATTGCATACAAAACTTCATGAACTACATGATTTACTCAGAATACATCAAATAGGATACAAAGAACACATCAAAATTTCAAAACTACATCTTTAACATACAAGAAAAATAACACAAACAATTCAACTTTATGAGTAAACAACTTCTAGTTGATTTTGTCTAGTTCTTGTTTGAAAACCAAATTAGAGTTCTTCTCTTCTTCCAACTTATTCCTGCATATACTAATTTCGTTTTCCAAATTTCCAAGCTTCAATGTTAGGTTGTAGATTTGTCCCAAATCAATGTTCTTCTCTACTGCATAGTCATCCTCTTACAGCCATTCCCAGAAATTACATTTTGGAGTTCTTGCACTCTTCAAGAAAAGTATAAAAAAGGTTAAATTAAAGAGAAGATGAAGAAGAAGATTCAGTTAGGGATGATTAAAAAAACTTATTTACCAAAGAGTTTTGACAAACTCAAAAAAAAATTCATGATTGTCGGGTGTTCTTGAAATCTTCACATGCGATGGCATGTCGCACTTACATGGATGGCCAGCTTGCAATTCTACATTACATTTGGAAGAGGCAGATGAAGTAGAAGAATAAGAAGCCATTGTCGATCTAGGTCTTTAACGTACGAACAAGCCATATAACACCCTTTATATAATGAGCTGATGTGTACTATGCCACATAGATGCCATGTATTATCTTGTGTATTCCACCCAAGCCTTGACTTAGCCACATTAGTTGAAATAGGCATTAGCCAGTAATATTTGTGTAAATTGAACACATAAAACAAGTTAGTTGGCTTTATGTGTACAAAAAAGAAGCAGTTAACAATATGTGAACAAGGATAAGAGGTAGTTACCCTACTAAGTCATTATCCCTAAATTAAAAGAGTACATTATCACATTAAACAAAAAAATCATTGTAATTATTGATGAGTTTTGAGCATAACAACATTCTTATGTGATCATGCAACCCTAATTGCTTTGAATCTAAGTTTTCCTCTAGTTATACATGCAAATAGAAATTCCAAAGCAACAACTTTAATACTAGCATATAATTCGAAATAAATATGAAAACTAGGGTTAGAAGAATACCTTGCTTGCTATCTAGTAATAACAAGAGTTTCCTTGGATGATCTTGACTCTTGAAAGCTTTAGTGTCTCAAGCGTTGCACCTCTAATGGAGTCATAAACACCAATAGCAAAGGATCGGAGGAGAAAGGTGATGAAGCACTACAATTTTCGGCTAGGGTTCTCTTAGAATGCATGAGGGACAAAATTCATATGCTAGGAGGTCTTTATATAGCTGAGGCTGCTAGGGTTTTCAGGTGGAAACCCTAATTTCCATGCTTAAGCCTTAAGCAGTCCATGGACCTCCACACTAGAAGCCTTGGACGAAATGCTATAGCGCCTCCTATAGATTTTGTCCACTCCTTCCAAAGGAGTCCATCAGCCCAACTCTACAACTATCATTGATTTGTAAAACCAGTCACTATTCTTTTAATTAGTTCCTTTAATCCTAAAATTAATTTCTTATTAATACTAATTAAATAATATGATTTCTAATTAATATATTATTCTTATAATATATTAATAAATTTTTTATTAACCTCTTTCTCCAAAAGTCATCATGTCAAGTTGCTATGGTGAAGACAACCCAAAAGGACCATGCTAAAATCAAATCAAGTACATACCAATTATAGTTATGGGATTAGACACCTAATCCAACAATTATTCTATCCATTAAATTTTTATGGCTTATTTAAAGAATTAGAAGATTAATTAGACATACATAATAGCTTGGTTCCCTTTATAGTTTAAAATATAATATAGAAGATAGTTAATGTGATACAAAGTAAGTTAATATATTATGTATGAAACATAAACTGTTCTATCATTTACATAATGACATCTTTAATTAGCATAATACTTATGAACTACCATTTTGTTATTGAAAACACCCACATAATTTGATTGGATTGTAAACAGGTATAAGATTGATCAAACACGACAACCAAAACATAATTGAAACCATCACATCAAAAAACTTCTTCTTGGTGGAAGATATGGAGGTCGAATTTGCCTAACCAATGAAAGACAAAAGTGATATTCTAGGAGGTAAAGTAATCCCCCAACAAATTGAAATTTGATTCCATATAGGAGTTAAAAATGGCATTTAATTATCTATGTTAGAAGCACAACTGAGGCCATAGAGAAGTAAGTCTAATTATCTATGTTAGAAAATATCCACATAAATATGACCTTAGGACCAGTTTTGTAATATATTTTATGTTTAAGGTATATTTACAGTTTATAACCTTATGTTTTATAAAGTGTTACTTGATGGAAGTAACATGTATAAATATCTCAATGTGGCGTATTTTCTTAGTTGATATGAATGTACACAAGAAATCTAAAGGGCGATTCTCTCTTTCGTCTCTAAAACTCCATAACGATTTTTCTTGTAGCCTTTCTATCAAGGAATAACAACATAATGGGAATACGATTTCTTCAATGATTCGTTCAAAATGACATCATTTTCATCATCAAATCTCGCTCCAATCAAAACTGGATTCCTAAGTAAGGTCTTACTTTGGTGAGCTATATTCGATGAGTGGTTTTGATGTTTGGAACTTCCTCAGTTACCAAAGGTTGTCAAAGCCTACACACAATGGTACTTAAAGTGTGATGAAGTCATGAAGGAAAACAATTTCATTAAATAATCAAGTGGATCAATGCATATACCTCAAGACGAGTGGGAGCTAGATGTATGCTCAAGTTTGTACACATATTGATTACATAGAAGGCATGCTAGGAAGATATCAAATTAATGGTATCCTAGATTATTGAAATCCGTTAAGATCTTACAATATCTTCTATGGACTATCTTGGGATATATATTTATGATGTCATGCGAGCCAATCTCATGGATAAGTCATAAACAACAACCTCAACAATGATGAATGACTATGTTGCAAGCTATAATGCAACATGTCATGGAATGCTACTGAGGAATCTTATTTTGGGACTCATAATAGTTAACTCAATTTCAAGACTGTTAAAGTTTTTTTCTGACAGTTTTGCAGCCGTAATATTTTCGTACAGTAATAGTTCAAGCGAGGCTGAACTGTATTTAAGTATAAATTATTTATTATATGAGAATGTGACAATCTTTGTATATAGTATATTAGCACTCATGACATGCTAGTGGATCTCAAAGTATTTGAATATCATGTCATCAAGATGGGTTTAAGTAAAGACCTTATGTAACTTTCTAGCATGGTGCCTCATTATATTGAATCTTATGAACCAAGTACTTGATTATAATTTCCTCATAAATCATAAATTTGTTTATAATTATGAATTTCATGCACTTATGTTAACTCTATAGACAACCATATGTGTAACAACCGTCAACTTTGGGTCAAACAGAGTCAACGATTCAGCTCGGTCAGCTCAACTGGTACTAGTATGTTAGGATTTACACACTGTTTTCCTAATGTTCCTAATATACAACTTACAAGTATGAATACAAAGTACCTCTCTGGATTTACCAATGAGGGTTAGTAATCTAACAAACTTGATAATTCAGATATATATTATTTGGGAATAAATAATATTCGAAACAAAATGTATTAGGGCTCATAAACCCAACACTACAGGGAAAAACCATAACAAAGGCTACAAGCACATGTCTCGTTGTAGGATCAACCACTTGGGTCGACCTTCAAAACAACACCCTTTCAAAGTACAATGAAAGTCACTATTCTAAGCCTTGGTGAGTAAGGAATCTAATTTTACCTGATGCATGAAGGCTCTTTGGATACTATAAATAGAGGCCTTGGCCCTCCATCCTCAGCACAAAAATATCAACTCTCTAAATCTCTCTTAACTTTGATCAAAATCTCTCTCTCTCTCTCTCTCTCCCAAATCTCTTTCTTTCCCAAATCTCTTTTGGTAACAAAAACAACGCTTCTAACCTTTCCCATAAACACCCATACCATCCCAACCCTTCAATTTGTTGAAAACCACTCGAAATGGGGGGAGAAAACGGGAAACAACAAGCTAATTTCGTAGTTTTGGGCACTTAGGACAAATTTACTTTAGACCCTCTCAATCTCAAAAGGGATGCTGTCTCCGACCCTCTCACTCTGGAACCCCCTCGATCTCGGAGTTCTCCTAATCTTGGACCCTCTTATTCCGGACCCAACGATCTCGGAGTACCAGCTGTCTCGAATCTTCTCGCCTTAGAACCCACCCGACCTCAGAAGGTTGCACACTCTGGAATCAACTCACCTCGGAAGTCTTCTAACTTCGCACCAGCCACTTCGGACCACCTGTTGGTCTTAGATTTCCCTTCAACTTCGTACCCCACTTCAGAAATTTAGCAGTTTCCGACTTTTCTTCATTTTCGGAGATTTTAACGTCGGGATTTCCATCAAACTCATATTTTTCACATCTTAGACCCTTTAACCTCTTATTTTATGCCCATCTTGAAGCTTTATTTTATATAAAGCACACCATTATATAAAATAATATCAAGAGTTATAAAGATTTATATTATTTTATACTTAAAAGATACTAGCTTAAGTGGTTCCCCCATCATGACACAATTCTCCTTTATATCACTTCTCTGACTCTAGCTAGTACTCCATTGGTCATATCCTTGTCCCTCTCATAACTCATCCTAACCACCCCTCCATTTGCTTTACTTTTCCCCAGTGTTGTAAAACTTGCCGAGTTGGCCGATTACTCCTCCGAGTACTCGCTACTCGACCCCTTACCGATGCAAGTTACAAAATCCCGAGTACTCCCTGATCAGCCCCTTACTAAACTGAGTAGTGTTGTAAAACGCGGTTAACTCGGTGATTAATATGTATAATATACTTAATGATTTATTATTTAACACACACATGTGATTATTACTATATATATATATATATATATATATATATATATATATATATATATATATATATATATATATCTTAAATTTTCAGTAATTATTCACGAAGTGAGACTATTATGTGTTTTTTAGCTTTTGTGTATTCACATGTATCTATTTTTGTTATATATTTCAATCAACTTATGATTTAACTTATGATTTTGACATATATAATTTCCCTAAAAATATTCTACATGAATCACCGAATCCGAGTACTCCCCGAGTATTCCTGGGTACTCGCTACTCGGTATTTGGCCGAATAGGTACCGAGTAATGAGTTCTAAAACCTTGCTTTTCCCTTATAACCATGATCATGAGATTATAAATTCATTTCACCATCATCTTCATTTTCACTTTTCTCTCCAAGAAAGAACTCTCACTCTCTCTGGCAACGATTTTTCCAAGATTGTTTTTGGGTCTTTTTGGTAAGTACTTCCTCCAACCTCTAAGAATTCTACATACTTCTAAACTAATCTTGAATCATTTACACACATATTCACGTATTAATATCCATAGGACCATCAAATCTCCAAGTATTTTTCAAGTGTTCTTGACTTGAAACTTCTCATCCACAACCTTCCACTCATCAAGAAAACACATAAGGTGAGTTCATACTCTCATATTTTCGAGATTTTATGTTTTTAAGGGGAGAATACAAGTAAACTACTAGTAAACAAGTATAGTATACAAGTCGTTATAAATAGTTGCTTATATGTTGTGTAATGGTTTAAAAATAAGTTTTACGTAACTATATTTTCACTATTTGCCGTTGTGACGTTAAAAGTCAAAAACTAGAAGAACGAACATTTTCATACTAAAGACTAACTTATTTTGTGCTAGATATAAAATACTTATTATTTATAAATATCTAAGCATGCTAGTCTCTAGATATGCATATATGTGTATATAGGATACGAAAACCAGTTACAATAATAAACTATATAAGGATAGTTTACGAATCCTTAACACTTTTGTAACATGTTGAGCAAAACGCATAATTATATAAAATACATTTATAATTATTTTGTAATACTTTATTATCATGGAGAGTGATAACTACGCATACAAAGGTTTTCATTTCAAAAAAACATAAACTCATTGAATCAGTTTTTGTGAGTCAAAGCTTCATCGTACCTATGAAGGTACCTACAAAAGTCATGTTTTATAACCAGAGTCTCCCGTAAGAGAGTGTGGTACTTGTGTATAGATCTATATGGGACTAACGATCCCGCATCGTAATTGTTAGCTACATTAGACCGGCATGTCTTGGGTGACAAATATTATAACATTTCGACGCCCGAAGAACGTCGCAACATGCCATCTATGTCATTAGCATGGTTATAAAAACTCACATGAGGAAGCAACGATACATTTAGTTTATGGGGAAACTTTCATTCAAACGGTTTTATATAAATTAAAACTGCATATTATTATTTCAAGTATGAAAAATACTTGTACATTTTGGTCTTAGGGTTCTAAGACTACAACTCATTTTTAAGTAAAACATTAGATTTTCTGGATCGAACACTATCATTTTACAAGGAAAGACTTACAACTCTTCAAACAAACTTTAATGAACTCACTAACTTAATTGCTGACACTTTTTCAAACCACTGGTATTCTCAGGGAATCACTAAAACAGATAACAACAAGCTTTTAAGGATGGGACGCTAAGGCGTCAGACAAATTTTTTTTATCATCATATTGTAATTGATTTTGAAACATGTAACTCTTATAACAATGTAACTTTTTCAATTATATTTATGATGTTCGTGTTTGATCTGGTCACTATTATGTATTATGTTATAATACATTACATGAGAGTCATTCACCCCCGGACGTTTTCGCCATCCTGGTTTGAGGGTGTGACAATATGTTATCCACCACATTGAATAAAGATATTTGGCTTGTCATAATGTTAATACTTTGTATAATTGCCTTGGTATAATTGATGGGTTTCTCGTGTTGTTGACAACATGTATCACTGTATCTTTTTGCTATGGTGTGTGTACATAGTGTTTTAAGTTCATACTTGGCCAGAGAAATGGTCCCTAGGTCAAGTGGTAGAATGTTAGAAAATATCTACATAAATTTGGCTTTACGACCATTTATGTAATATATTTTATGTTTTTGATATATTTAGAGTTTAAACCATAAAGTATTATTTGATGGAAGTAACAACCATAAATATCTTAATGTGGTGTATTTTCCTTAATCGGTGTGAATGCACACAAGTAATCATGACGGGTGATTCTCTTTTTCGTCCTTAAAACACCAAAATGATTTTTCTTATAGTCTTTCCATCAAGGCATAGCAACATAATGGGAATACGATCGCTTCAAGGATTTGTTAACAATGACATCATTTTCATCAAAAAAAAAATCTCACTCCAATCAAAATTAGATCCGAAGTTCTTACTTTTATATGAAATTGATGTTGTTGTCATTGAGAAACGATCAAATTGGTATTGATATAATTAACAATCTAAGTACCATAGCAACCGATCTCTATCCACTAGAAAAAAAAATTATGTAAAACTAGCTGCAATGCCAACCAAGGAGAAGCTTTTGTCCCTTTCGTCATCCTTCGAGACGCAGTAAATAATTTGAGCTCACTATTTCGATGTGAAACCAAAGAATCCACAGCAAATCCAATACAAATTTCTAGATAATCGATCGCTAAGAGGACGCTCTCACATCCGAATATCGAACAAACATAGAGTGTATCTCCCATCTCCCACCTTGATTTTACAAAACTTCTTTGGATCAACTCCCTAGCAACTAGGCTGATCTAAAACATGTTGAATGTTAATCCAAACGCTGATCTTACAAAACACCTTGGAATCAACTCCCTAACAACAAGCTGATCTAAAGCACGATTGAATATTAATCCGAATGCTATACCCTCCACCAAAAAAAAAAAAAAAAAAAAAAACGAGGCCGACCTCATCCCCACGAGGACCACGTATAATTGCATATAATTCTATTACTTCACATTATTGGGCCAAACTGATTCGCCATTATTGAAGCTCAATCCAACATTGTTTGATTTGCGTTTAGTGGCGTACAAGAGTAGAAACTAAGATATTTGCCAAAAGAATTCTACACCACATGAACTTGACCATTCAAAAGTTTCTAAAAATTAAAATTGAAAATACATTGTATAGATCCTTATAGTTACGAGAGAATTTTTCATGTAATACTTATGAAATTATGTATTGGTCCCTAAGTTTGACAAAATTACAGAAATGGTCCCTATATACAAATTAGTTAATGGTCCCATTACAATATAAAAGTATAGGAATAGTTCCTCTATAGTAGAAAATTTACATAAATATTCTATGTGTAAAACAAAATTACAGCAATATTCCATGTATAAGATAAAATCACAAAAATGGTCTTTTTATAATAGCAAAGTTATAAAAATAGACCTTGTGTAATAACAAAATTACAAAGATGGTACCTATCTAATATCGATATTATAAAAATGGTCCTTGTTTTTATAAAAATATAGTAACAGTCCCGACATAATAATGAAATTACATAAATTATCTTTATGTAAGAGAACATTACAAAAAAATGTCAAAAATATATGATAAATACACCCGCCGCAACGCACCACTAAGGATGAGTAATAAAACCGGAAAACCGGATCGAGAACTGGAACTGATATAATTGGAAAATGTTTAAACGGTTCGGAAGTGGGTTTAAAAATTAGTTTTTATAGTTGCAATAAGTCAATAAGCCTATATGTTAAAAAATGTTTGACTTTATTTTATTTTTTTTATCTACTTTGTAAGCCTAATAAGTTATAAGTTGTTTCAAGAAGTTAAAAATTGGAATTTCTTGAAATCTTATTTTTTTTTTAAAAAACTAAACAAAAAGTTGTTTTAAAATGGCTTTGTCTATACCAAAACATTTTTTTAACTTATTCACTTTTCAAAAAGTCAATAAGTTAAAAAATCTATTTTTAGATGAATAACCAAATGCCCTCTTGGTAGCCTAGCTACCCCTAAAAATCCATAGGTAATATAATATTTGAAATGCAATTGCAAGTGAAGCTGTAAAACCTTTTATTTCTTTTGTCTTTTGAATTGGTAAATGATAACTAGAAATAAGACAATACTTTAAAAATGTTCCTTGTGGTATGCATTTTTTTAGGTTTAGTCCAAACCTCAAATTTTTTGGTTTTGTGGTCCCTTTGAGCTAGTTTCGTTGCGCATTTGGTCCCTCCGAATATTAAAATGACTGTTATGCCCTTCTTGTATTTATTTTCCATATTCTTAAAAGATTTAATACTCATTAAATAATTTTATAATTAAAAATAAAAAGGTCTCACCTCTCTCTCATTCTCCCTCTCTCTATTGTATGAAAAAAAATATACACAACACACACACATGTTTTATAGATTCACTGTTCATTATCTTCTTTTTGAAGGTTGAAGATGGTCAAATCTAATGGAAGTCTCCTGTTTACACACTGATATGGGTTTTTCTTCAAACACATAAACACACACACACACATGTTTACGTCTACGTCTTTGGTTCCTTTCCACAAGCCTGGTCATCACGTATAAGAGCCAGTAGATTAGCCCATGTTCAACGTCACTTTCAAACCACCATACCCAGTTGACTTTCTTCACTAAAGGCGCGACCAATAAGCACCCCTGCCATATAAACTGCCACTAACACCACCATAATCGTTTTCAATATGCAATTCAAGAAAATAAGAAAAAATAGGATGTGATTTGAATCTATCCATATTAGAAGAAAGGAAGCAAATTGAGAGGGAAAGAAAAAGACAAAGAGAGAGAGAGAGAGAGAGAGAGAGAGAGAGAGAGATATTAAGCCTTTATTTTCAATTGTTCTTCAAAAAGCATAAAAAACAATGTTTAAGAGGGGAGCCCATGTTCACTTTCAAGAGAATCCCAACACATGTGATCGATTTCAATCTATGGGGAAGTATCCAACCCATGTTATTCTATTTCATGTTTGATTTTACATTTGGTTTGTTTGAGAACATGCCCCAAAATGTTTTAATGGCGTGGAGTTATTAATAAAAAATAAACCCCAAATTGTTTTAGGGGCTTCCTTTTCCTATACACTTACAGAATACGAGAAAATAGACGAGATTCAAGTGGCAAATTTAGAGTAAGACCATCTCCAACCCACTCTTATTCCCCCCCCCCCCCACCCCACCCAAAAAAAAAGGAGTAAAAAATCGGGTAAATAGTGTTTCCTCTCTAACCCTATTATATTTTTTTATCCATTTTTTACCCCAGTATATTCTATTATTCCAACTTACATAGATTTTCAAACACACCTCTCTACTAATTTAGTTTTAACAAATATATAATCTATAATTTTTTCATTACATTAATATTAAATAAACAAGGTTATATTTATAATACACTTGTGAATAAACATTATACATGCATTTATAAAAATATTACACATACACACTTTTAATATATATTTTAATTATAAGTTTTTGTAAAACACGAGATCGTTTTTTAAAATTTCAATATGTATTTAACTTTTTATATGAATTTGATGAACAAAAAACAAATTTTATATTTATAATTAATTAATATTATTTAATATATAACAAAATATTTTAAATATCAAATATTATATTTAAATTATAATTAGTAGGTAAAAATGAATTAGAAATGTATAAATATATAAACAGATGGACTAAAACCGACAACACATTTCATTCCCATTTCGGAAGAAATGAATAGTATAACACCATATTTGGTATATAATACTATTCATATCTCCCAAAATGGGGGAATAAATGGGGGAAGTTGAAGAAGAATGGAGAAAGAAATAGGGGAAAATGGAGAATGAGAGTGAGTTGGAGATGCTCTAAATGAACGATTTGTATGCTTGGTCCCAAGCTCAGAAGATTCTAGTGGAATTTAATGATTGTAGCCGATACGTAAACCCCCTCAATAAGTAAGATTCAAGCAATGGCGGTGGTGGCTTTAGGATGACGTTAGTTATGGCTTGGGCAATAGCGGTCCTGTAGTGGTGGACTAAGGTCCTATGTTTTAGGATTTTTTCAATTCTTACACTGAAATGAGAGATCCTTGTGGTATTAATTTATTGATTTTGTCTTTGGCGGTGTTAGTTCCGAGAGAGAGAGAGAGAGAGAGAGAGAGAGAGAGAGAGAGAGAGAGAGAGAGAGAGAGAGAGAGAGAGAGAGAGAGAGAGAGAGAGAGAGAGAGAGAGAGAGGGGTTCTCTTTGTATATTTAATAATTATAAAATATTAAGAAATTGGAAAAAAATAGAAAATAAATATCCCAAGGGTATTAAAGTTATTTTAGTTTATTGAAGGACCAAATCCGCAATGAAATAAGCTCAAAAGGATAACAAAGCCAAAGAAATTGAAGTTTAGACTAAATCTAAAAAAAAAATACATACCGTACGGTCCATTTTTATAATTTTGTCTAGAAATAATAAACCAACATACAAATAATACAAACAACTCTCTTATTTAAACGTACACGTGGACTTTTATATGATAGTGACTACTAAATTATAATCTTGAAATTATTATCTCTATTATTTGTTTTTGTTTTTATCCGTTTATATCTACCCTTCAAACCAATTTTAATATGTATTAGTTGCTTATAGTTTTAATATGCAACCCATGTATTATTTTGTTTTTTAATAAGTTGATATCTCTTTTTAAAATCTAGAGCATATTTAATAAAACAATAAGAAGAAATAAATAAGAATTTTTTAGATTTTGTTAGTGCATTCGGTCTAAAATATAAACAATACTTGTATAGGCAACATTTTATCCACACAAATATTATTATTCATTCACTACATGAAAATTACAATATTTAATATTGGAATTTTTCTGATTTTACCCTTGAGTTTAAGAGATTCATTGTTCTGGCTTCCACCCTAAACATTTTTTTTTCTGGCTCCACCACTGTATATGGTCCATGTAGTTAGGTGAAATTTACCACATTAGGTTTGGATTAGCACCAGAGGTCCAAATGTTTCATTTTGTTGCGAGTTTGGTCCAGTCTGATTTTAGTATAAATGATTGTGGGCCAATCATTTTACTTATTTTAAGAAAGTGATTATTACATATTATTGAATTAAATATAATTGAAAAATACCATCTAATTTAACTAGAAGGGTATTTTAGTCAGTTAATATAGATTTAATAAAGGAAATTTGCATATTTTAAGAGAAAATAGATTCTATTAATTTTAAAAATCTGATTGTATGGATGATAATTCTCCTAATTCGGAAATTCTGATAGCATATTTTTCTCAATATATAGAAAAATAACAAAAATTATTGAACCATACAAGAATACACATTCTGACATAATATATATTTTGATTTAATGAACTTCTTGAAGAATAACAAAATTTTGGATACAAGTTAAAAAAAAATTCATTACATTCTTAGAAAAGAATTTTTTTTTATACTATTCTATGAGAATGTTACACTTATTAATAACAAAGAAATACAAATATATAAATCTTTCTACAAGAATATACTATTACATACATTTCTTTTATTATATTGTATATTATTATGCTAGAATAATCCATTCTTTTTGGAAGATTGGTGGTCATTGTTCATCTTCATCCCATACAATGTTTATCTTCAAGATTCTATTCTGACATAATCGGAATTCAGGATTCCATTCCAGTAGAATGTTGTAATTCCCATATGTACCCTTCCCAACCAAGAAAACAAGAACATTCTTGTTCTTGATTTCAAGTATACCTGCAAATGAGAAATACAACCACTTATTGTTATTGCTTAATCTTCTTTCCATGTCAATTTTAAGCAATAAGCACCACATTCTGTCAAGCAAAACAAAAAATCTCCTATAAAAATTAACCCCAAAAATCCATTCCATTTATCCATTTCTATCAAGAACAATCAAACCCAAAACCCACCAACACTCCACTGAATTTTTGTCAAAACAAAGGAAAGAAAAACAATTTATATAAGCCCCAATATAAATAAGAAAAAAGTAAAGTTTAACTCAGTAAGAAACTACCTCAAGACTATGCTGAGAAATCAGAAAATCGCTTCTTTGCCTCTGGATAATCAGAAATTAAGAAAACTTGTAATCAGAAAACGCATACATCAGATAATAATAAAACAAAAGAATTTATATAAGCCCCAATATCATAATTAGATTATCAAATTATCATAATTCATAAAAGTGAAAACTATTGTCTATTTACCTCTCGATAATGGAGAAATTGGAGACAAAAATCAGAATTCCAGTTCGGATTTCGAAGAAATCACGAAATCGGTTGAACTGTTGAAGCTTTTAGACTTTTAGTTGCAACTTTCATTTTCTAAATATCAAAATATGGAGGAGAACCGAATCAAAAGTTGCAGCCTTGCAGGTTTTAGTTGAAGCTTGAGGATCAGATCAAAATCAATGAAGTGATAATGACTGAAGCTCGAGAATCAGATTAAAATCGATGAGAGAGAACGACAGTTGACAGAAGTGGAGATTTCAGAAGGAGAATAGAGAAATTAGGAAAATCATTGAATCGATAATCAAGACTAATTAATCGTTAGTTTCCCAACTCCAAAGCAACCCCTCGATTTCAGAATGAAAAGAAGAAAGAAAAAAAGAATCGAGAAGTTTTACTTGCCTCGTCTTCCTCCTTGGATCGACACCACATCTTCTGCTCTTTTCCATATATCACAATCTCCTCTTTCTTTATTCGCTTTAGCAAATACATGCCACAAAAGGATTTAGGGCTAGGTTGGTCTGTTAAGGCCGAAATTGCTAAATTGATTGGATTTTTTTAGGGAGATAGAAGGAATGTGTTTGGGGCGGACGATGGTGGCGACGACTTTGTATCATCAGCTAGGGCTTGTAATCGGTGGAGATTGAGCAACTCTAAATATAAACCTGGAGAAATTAGGTTAAAAGTCAATAGCATGATTATAGGGATTATTATGGGAAGTTACTAATCGAATTACTAAATTAACCTTATTTATTTATTTATTTAATTTCTTATTTAATTTTGATTGACATTTATGCATATAATAACACAATAATTACTTTAAATACCTGAACCTAGCTCTCTCTCTCTCTCTCTCTTTTTTTTTTCTCTCTCTCTCTCTCTCTATATATATATATATATATATATATATATATATATATATATATATATATAATTTTTAGTACAAATATAACAAAAGTGAAAAAGAAAATGTAACATCTCCAAATTTCAAGACCAAAAATTTCATTTTAGATATGTTACTTATAAAACAATTTACTGAAAAACATCATCAATACCATATCACCCCAAGATCTTATAAGTCAAATGTCATAAAACATGTCGTGGAATAATAATAACATCAGAGTACAATCCCAAGAGTATCATAGTGCGGAATTCATGTGTGTGTGTGCGATGTGCAACTACCGCGCCAACTCTTTCCCCTTCGCTGAAGAGGTACCTGAAACAAAATCGAAAACTGTAAGCACGAAGCTTAGTGAGTTCACCCACCATACCACATACCACATAACATACATATTGCCGGGCAATTCAGGGGTGCCCGACCTACCCTGTCTGACCATTCTGGGGCGCCGACCTACTTTGTCTGGCAATTATAGGGTGCCGACCTACCATTTCTGGCAATTCTGGGGTGCCGACCTGCCCTCCGGTTTATCCCAACCGGCTATGGGGACTATTTCACCCCCTTCTACTACCACATAATAATATAGCGTAGACATACTGTCAAACATATCTGGGGTGCCCGACCTACCCTGCGGTCCTTACAACCGTAACTCGGGGACTATTCCCCTGATGCCTACTATCACATAACATCGTAGCACATAATCATAACCGATATCAACAAACCATATAATTATCACGAAGACCACTATCTCTACTATGGCTCTTACTAATGGGCCGACCTTGGTACCTTAGACCCACTTCTACTAGAAGGTAACTCACATCGTAAAGCTGAGTGTCGAATCTGTCCTCGTTGTCGGGATTAACTCCTCTCAAATCCTACACATAATCATCTTCCTTAGTTACCATTTCATGTTCAACTTAGGTCAAATTTGGGACGTTTAGGCCTTGACTCGTCGAGTTCCTCATGAACTCGTCGATTCCATCTTCATGTAAAGTGATGCTCTTAGTGCTGGACTCGTCGAGTTTTTCCTTGATTCGCCGAGTCCATCTTCATATTCTTGGGACGTAGCCTTGAACTCGCCGAGTTTGTTCATACACTCGCCGAGTCCCATGATTTCCAAGTTCACAATGATTCCAACAGACTTAGTGTTATTCTAACTTAACACCTTGTCTATTATTAGGAGAGATTTGGTGGGAACTATGACCTGACTCACCGAGTCTCATGAGTAACTCGCCGAGTCCCACTATGTCCAAAACCATACAATCGATTTTAGTTGGTCTTATTACATCCAAAACATAGATTTGGCCTCCTAGGGTCCATAATACACGTAAAGTTACAAACTTTACGTCCATGCATGGGCCATTTAGCTCAAAAGGCCCTAAAATGGGGTTTACAAGATGCATGGGGATCTCATGGTAGTAAAGTTTGCACCTTTACGCCACGAGAACCCTCCTAGGTTCAAGATCTAAAGTCATTACTCTATACCCTGCTCTAGACCCGAAGGTGACTTAGAAATATCCTAAAAATGACAAGATTCAAGCCCTAAAGAGGATCTAACAAATGGGAAGTCAAGATTGAAGCTTTTTACCTCAGATGAGCTGGAAGTGAAACAAAACTTCTGGATCTACTTGCTTCCTCTTGAACTCCCAAGCTTCTTTTTCCTTCTCAAGCTTCACAACCACCAAAAATACACAAAAATGGCTCAAGAACACTCAAATAAGGTTAGGGTTTTGAATTAGGGCTTTCTAGAAAAAAGGAGGCGATGAGGGAAGCCACAATGGGGGTTTTAAGTCGTTTAAATAGGGTGCAAACCCTTAAAATTAGGGTTTCATCCAGACTGACCTACTCGTCGAGTCAGGGCATTCGACTTGGGGACTAGGTGCTTCCATTCGCGTCTAATTTTAACCTCTACTCGACGAGTTGGGGCCTCCAACTCGCCGAGTCTCAGAGTAAATCTGCAAAAATGTATATTTAATTTACGTACTAGGAACCGGGCGCTACAAGAAAAGTCTCTCTCTCTCTCTCTCTCTATATATATATATGTATATATATATATATATATATATATATATATATATATATGTCTATCTCTCTGTCTCTGGCTCTCTACTTTCCGTCTCTATGTTTCGTTGTTGTTCCTAAGAGCCACCCCTCAAAACTCCTATGATCAGAAGTTTTGAGTCACAAGAACCAATCACCCAAATTTTTTTAAAGAATTAGTATACTAGAAATGGAGATTCTTAGCTCTTCATAAATTTGTGTATCTAGTAGCTTGTTGCAGCTTTTCAGAATTTTTCTTTCAGTTTTTTCAGGTAGTGATCTCCGTTCATCTCTCTCAGCTCCGGTGAGCCTTTGATTTGTTTGACAATATAATGAAGACGAATGGTGGCGATAAGTTAGGGTTTCCATACCAATGATTCAACATCGCTCTCTTCCCTAGTAAACCAAAGCTACGTCATCTTCTTCGGTGAAGTCTAGTTACATGAGGTGGTGTTGTGAAAACAAACCCTAAACCGCGATGGTAAAATGTCACCGCCACTGTGAAGGGATTCAGAACCCACTTGCGGTGATGGTTTGCTAGAAATCGAGTTGGAGAAGGAGATCATCTGAGCCAAAGAAGAAGGAGATCATCGTTCTCGAAGAAGGGCAATGACCTAGGTTTTGGACCACCATCGTCTTCGTCATTTGGGACGGAGGACAACGACCTTGAAATCTATTAATCAACTTGAGCCTATTGGTCTTCTCCATTCATCGAGACCTTTATAGTAGCAGACTCAAGAAAAATCGAGACCAATCCTTTCTGATTAAAATCGATTTGCATGTCTGGAATCTCCAAATAAAATTGATGAACAAATAATGAGTTGTAGGAGATCAAGTGAAGATCGATTTACAAGTCTTGATATCAAATTGCATGTTTTGTTGATGTAGTGAAGGATAAAAGATAAAGGTTGTAACGATGGTTCTGGAAGTGTATGGTGGTGACCACTCATAAAGACTAAGGTTTAAAGGTTTGAAATATGAGTGTGTGTGTGTGTGTGAGAGAGGGAGAGTGTGTGTGTGTGTGTATTTTCTTTTTTCTTATATCTGTATTAAAAATATTGAAAAAAAATACAAAGGACAATATCGTCATTTTAAAAAATTCAAATAAGAAATTGGACTAAACTCACAACAAAATAAAACATATTGACCTCTAATGCTAGTCTAAACCTATTTGGACAAATGTTGCAACTTTTACCTAACCACAACGACTATTCTTGCACTTTTGTCTTTTTTTTAATCTCTAAAATTTAAAAGGATCATGATTTGAGCGAGTGAAGAAAAGTTACAAAATGCCCCAATCCCACCACAAATGAATAAACTAAGTGAGCTGCCCATCACATAGCCACCCATCCTTTCCCAACGTATGTCAACTTGGAACATGTCTATTCTATAAGATAATTGTACATCATATTCTAAAAACAATTGTAACCTTTTAGCATGTTTTTAGTAAAAGTGAAAGTGATTTGATGTTCGTTTAAGTATGGCTCTTTTTTTTCTTTTTTTTTTGTTTTGTTAAATCTTCATTATGAGAAGTTCCATGACATTTTTTTTACCTTATTTTCATAAGCGGACACATTATTCTCTCCAAAGTAGTTGTTAGCTATGTTTTCCTATGGCCGAACAAGGTGGTGGTGGGTTGTTATTTGACGACATTGTCTAGCAATCAGATCATTTTTTTCATGGTAATCGCTTTGGCTATTTTAATATTTGCTACGTTTAGGAAATTGAGTTTTATTTATTTGATTGATTATATGATTTCTTTTTCATCGAACTTGGTAACCTAATTGGTTTCTGTAATTCGATTAAATCATGGATTGTATTTCAATGGCTGATAAAAGTATTTGGGTCACAAGTTGACCCTGGCGGAGAATGGTAATACGTCCAAAAAAAAGAGGAAACGAGCGGGGGGCAATGCAGATGGGGTTTTTTGATTAGTTGGGACATTGCATTGTACCACATAATTCCAATTCTTTGGGGAATCGTGATTTGTGGAAGTTATATGTCAAATACTGTGTTATTTTCGGATGTATTGATTTCTCTAGGAGGTCCAAAGGCATAAAACTGTTTGGTTTATTAAACTTCTTGAAGGTAGACGTTCTTACTCAGGACTGATGCTCCTTATGGGTTAGTAACTATAAGATTTATGTGACTTTAAAGCACCAGTTCGCAAGCAAGGAGGGATGAAAAATACAAAAGCATACTTTACATCTTAGGGATGTTTAAGCTAATTACAAGGGGCATAAATCATATGCAAATGTGGTGAGTGGTGACTAGAAAAACCAAATAAATGTCTTCTATTTTCAATTTTTATATGTTATGTAAAACTAAAGGTTAAGTTGAAGTGGTGATAACTTATATAGGGGTTTTGGGTTATGTTCGAATTTGATGGGATTTAATGCATTCTATACACACTAGTTTGTGCAGCAGAAAACAAAATAAACCTTATGTATACACACGTTCTATGGATCTAGGGTTTACTATTATAGCAACCTACTTTAAAACTTGAAAAATACTAACCTTTTGATCTTCTTGGTTTCATGATTGAGATCTTGTCTCATCCACTTTGCAAGGATGAAAAAAGACTCAAACCAGGAATCTCTGTTTTGTTTCACATCCAATACACCAACTAGCATGAAGGAACTTTAGGAGAAAGGGGGCTTTTTTGTGAAGATCATAATAACCCTAAAGGGTTATTATTTTCGTCAATAGAGAGAGAGAGAGAGAGAGAGAGAGGCAAGAAGTGTTAGAGTTTGATTCCTAGCATTCTATTTATAGTCTCTAGCTAAATTCAAATTGTAAGTATACTCCTTGTCCTTATTTCAATCCAGCCTTATCTTTAATCCATAAGGATAAAACTGTCCATACCCTTATTCTGGAGGGTTATAGAATATTCAAATACATTGCTAATGAATTAACTAATATTCAATAAATTTAATTAAATAAACTATTTAATTAATTTCAAAATAATTTCCAATTAATTTATTAATTTATAATAAATTAATAACTCATTTTCTTCTAATTCCTTATTGCATAATTTGGTCATGAGGTCAACCAAAAAGGGCTTTGCTATTATTAGAAATATTTCCAATTAGTTAATGACATTAGATACTCAATCTAACAGTCCTCCATTTGGACAGCTTATCAACTATATGATGTCCAATATTTCTCTAATAATCAACAAAGTGTATGTTATCCAATGCAACTGCTGAACTCTAATCTAATAAAGATTCAAAATTTAGATAAGTGATCAGTTATTCATTTGTTCTAGATATTTGTATGAACTTGAGACATAGATAAAGGTCAATATTAGTGTTCAAGATCATGTTTCTTGATAAAGATTTGTGACGACTACATCTGACTACTAAATTTAACACATCAATTTCATTTAGGCTCGGTCAATCACTTTAGATGTCAGCACCAAATCATCGAGGGGCCCTGTGACAACCGTCAATTTCCGGTCAAGTCAAATTCAACTAAAGTCAACAAGTCAAACCGGTCGACTCAATTAACCCTTGTGTACTAGGGCTTACGTTAGATAATTACTATACAACTCGCTATTCTAATGAGAAATCTCTCCAAGAATGTCAAATCTCTCCCAAATCTCTTCAAGTATGTGGAATCTCTCCCAAATCTCTCTTTGTATGAGAAATCTCTCCAAGAATGTGAAATCTCTCCCAAATCTCTCCAAGTATGTGGAATCTCTCCCAAATCGCTCTTGGTATGAGAAATCTCTCCAAGAATGTCAAATCTCTCCCAAATCTCTCCGAGTATGTCAAATCTCTCCCAAATATCTCTCTGAATGAGAAATCTCTCCAAGAATTTGAAATCTCTCCCAAATCTCTCTCTGTATGCCAAATCTCTCCAAGTATGTCGAATCTATCCCAAATCTCTCTCAAAATCTCTCTCAACTTCTTAAAATCACTCGTGGCATCCCGACTCTTAATTTAATCGAAAATCGCTCGAAAACGGAAGTCTACGCGAAAAACAGCCTTAAGGAGCCGAAACTCTTCATAGGAACCAAAACTCCTCTTAGGAGCCAAACCTCTAAGGAGCCGAACCTCTTAGAACCGAACCTCCTAAGAACCGAAACCCTCTCAACCGAAATGGACCGAGTGCTCGGTCTATTTTGGTCCCCTGACTAATCAGAATCGAGACCTGACTTTCAGCTCTACCCTTCTTACCTTCAGTCCGAGATCCTAACCCTCGGTCCTTTCCGAGATGCAATCCAAGACCGAACCTTGCAGATAGCCACCGAGACCGAGCCTCTCCCTCTGTTCCTTCTTCTCGCACTATCGGGCTCGTCTTCTACTCTCGGTTCTTAGCATCAGGAACCGAACCTCCGGCCCAGACTTCGGATTTTTGCCTGTTTTTCTCGGTTTTTGACCATTTTCACGTATTAAGCCCGTTTTTCGTGATTTTAATGCAGGATTTTCTCCAAAAATCATATTTTAACATATAAGACCCTAAATATTCATAATTTAAACATATTTTTTATGGAAATCTTTATTTAAGAATAAAATCTAGTGGGTGAGATATTTAGGTGGAGTGTTGACTTATCCTTTGGGCAAGGACACAAGTTACCTCCCACACCCACTCCTTGACTATTCCCAGTCACTATTCACCCATACCTAGTCATTTCATAGTACTTTTCCACCATTTTCCAGCCACACACTTGGTCAAGAGCTGGAAGGCCCTCTCCTCTCCTCACATTTCTCTCATTTTCCACCAAAGAACAAACTCCTTTCTCTCTCTCTCTTTCTCACTCTAAAATTCGAGATTCAAGGCTATTCTCCACGATTTTCTTCTACATTTGGTAAGTATCTTCTTCCTACACTTAGATATTCTACTATCCTACATCCAAATCATAGATTGCTTACACAAATATCGTCATATTTGTGTTAGATCTTCAAATCTTCAAGCATCTCCCAAGTGTTCTTCAGTTGAGCACTTCTTTCCTCCATCATCCATCTACTGAAATAATTCAAGGTGAGTTCATACCCCAACATTTTCTGTTTTCTTAAGTTTTTAGGGGGGGGGGGGGAATACAAGTTAAAACACCAAGAACACAACTAAACTTTTTCAACAGCTTTCATCAAGAAAGTTTAACTCCATTCATGGACTATTTTTGGTCAGCTTAAACATTTTAGTTTTCAAAACTGTATTAGATGAAAATAGTTCAGGTTCATACCATTAAAATGACTACTTGCACATCTCCATATGATTTTTATATGATTTATGGTGATTTTTACAAAACAGCCTATCATTTCAAGAACAAATCCGGACCAATCTGTGAATATGGATATTTTCACACAAGTTGGAGAGCACTAAAAATCATAATAAAATTTATGAGCAAACTAGACTCATTTTCCAAACTCTTAGAATTTACTGATTCTGAATTGGACCTTTAATGATTTTTCTATGAATTTTCTAAAAAAAGAATAGAAATGGTAATACTAGAAAAATGTTTTCAATTTCATTTACACCTTGTAACTTGTTGAGCAAGGTGTGTACCTTCATGTGATGATATGTTATTACCATATATGTCATTTTTTCTTTTTATATAGACATGCATCAGAAAACAAATGGATTCTTACCTTCATAAGTATGGTAAATATATAAATGGTATTACAAGGTTATATCCATTGAAATACAAACATTGGTAAACTATGACAAGTATAGTTTATGCTCACTACCCCCAACAATTATTTGATAAAATATAATAGGTATAGTTTGTGATTCATTTACATCACAAACACATTACTAAAGGTGTTACATATACAAAAGGGTTACTACCACTACGAATAATTATGATAAACTATAATAAGTATAGTTAAGTCTATTATACCCCCACAAACGAATACGCTAATTATAATTGGTACAGTTAGGGCGTATATACATTACAAACAATGTGATATACTATAATAGGTATCGTTTATGTTTCATCTATACTACGAACTTATTACAAGAAGGGATTCACTATCACCACCACTTTTGATAAGCTATAATATGCATAGTTCATGTTCACTACCACTATCGCTATTTGATGAACCGTGATATGTATAGTTTATGTTCACCATCACCATCACATTTGATAAACTATAATGTGCATAGTTCATGTTCACTACCACTATCACTATTCGATGAACTATGATATGTATAGTTTATGTTCACAGCCACTACTACTATCTCATACACTACACTAGGATTTGGTTTCGGTCTTTGGTTTTAAGACTACATTCTATCTAGAATTGTTAGTTTTCAGCTGAAATTTCTAAGTATATATGCTAGAGTTATATAGAATCTAGTCGAGATTGACTTAGAATTGGTGGGTTCGCTTTATTTCCCGTTCCTTGTTTGGTTGTGGGCCTAAGGCAGACCCATTACATTCGACGTTTTATCTAACCTTAATTTTATATAACGTATATATACTTGGAGATTATAGAAGGAAACTATAGGGAATTCTAGGATGCACTATTTCATACCATAGAATCTTTCAATTCACTCTTTAAGGAAAATATCGGATTTTCTGGAACAACTTAATTGCTTTTACAAGGAAATAAGTTTATTTCTCAATTTCAACTCTTATGAACTCACCAACCTTTGTGTTGACACTTTTTCAAACAACTTGTATTCTCAGGAAATCGCTAAACAGGTAATCTTCTGTTTTCGAGGACGGGGCGCTAAGGCGTTAAATTCAAAACTTATTTTGTCATCATGATGTAATTGATTTTGAAACATTTAAACTTACTCTATGATGTAACTCTTTCAATTATATTGATGATGGTTGTGTTTGCTTTCTTCACTATTACATTCGTTGTTATGATACTGTACATGAAGTCATCCACCCCTGAACATTTCTGCCATTCTGGTTTAGGGGTGTGACAGGCCCCATATATATCACTTCTCCTGTTAAGGCAAAATGAAAAAAAAACCTTTGACTACATAGTTTTTGTCTACTCATCATATCATACATGGACGTACCTTTTATTACTACCATTTATAGATAGTGTTGGAGCATACCTATGTACAATAGATTCATAAAGCAATGTATATCAGTTCGAAGAATAAGAGATATTATCATCTTAGAATTACTCATGACTTGATACATGAAGTAATCTCTAAGTGTGGGTTGTTTCGATACTTAAATCTCTATAAGTACTCATGAGTGTTAGCACAATATTTATGCTATCTCCAATCCCTATGGACAATCCACTAATGCTCATGGCAGTCTCAAATTGCTACTCACTTCCATGACTATGACCAAATGTGGAGGTTTGAATAAATTAATACTCGGGAAATGGGTTCCAAACATGCAAAAGTAGAACACAATGATAAGCAAATTGAAATGACTGATCTCCATCATATATTAAGATCTCCATTTAATAATCACCAAATCTAAATACTTATACGACTTAAGTTATTAAATAATAAAACAACTAAACAAAGTGTGCTCAAGCCAATTCATTTAAAAATCTAATGCCTCATGACTTTGTTTGATTGTCAGACTTGGTCAGTGATTTTATCTTAGAGTATGGATTGTTAAAATTATAATATGACTCTATTGACTATGATGTCTTCACATTCGAACAATTATTAAATGTGACGCTACTTACTAAGTATGTGTAATGTGAGCTTGTATGGCTTGGGATCCATACTTGAGGTAAATTCACCCTTATAGTCATAAAGAAACTTCAAACTAACCATCAATGATTGAATTCATGAATGATGTCACTGATGAATCTCTTTTAGTCACAAAGTTTAACCAATTCCAATATACTCTAAGTTTGTTGTTAAATCCAATATGGTGTATTACTTGGTACTCATCCAAGCTAATACTTCACCATTCAGTAAAAGCACGAATTTCGACTGTGAATGAAATCATGTTTATTAGTGAGGAACTTAGCATCAATGTAACCCTTAAATTGATCTTTTCCATACTAACAAGATCATCTCTTTTATCATCCTTGTTGAGCTGTTATTCAAAAACTAGTTTTAAAAACATGATTTATGGCAACGAAAAACTTATAAATTTTGAATAACATAAATAAGTTAAAACCACCAAGGATCATTTTGCAAATTGTAGAAAGATTAAACAAGAACCATAGAAGAAGATGAAGAAATAACAACCTTTTTAGTTCTTCGGGTCCTCTTGGGAGGCTTGGATGTTGATGAAGAATGATGAACTTTAGAGACACCAACAATGACGCAACTTGATGTAGGTGCTACTCCAAAACTCTTAATCTCTTAAGCTTTATGTTCATGTCAAAATAAGAACATAAAGAGAGAATGAAGATGCAAGTAAACTCCAAAAGCATGAACAAGAGAGAGAGAGAGAGAGAGAGAGAGAGAGAGAGAGAGAAAGAGAGAAAGAGAGAAAGAGAGAAAGAAAGAGAGAAAGAGAGAAAGAAAAGAGAGAGAGAGAGAGAGAGAGAGAGAGAGAGAGAGAGAGAGAGAAAGAGAGAGAGTATTAAGTCCTTAAGGACTTACGGTTTTGGCTTAAAGAAGTAAGACAAATGAAAGCTGTAACAACGTAAATTTTCAAAACATTTTGTTTTCATTTTAAACACATAATTCATTCATAAAGAAATCCCAAAATTCAATGTTCACATATTATCCGATAAAACAAATCCCAAGATCTCAATACATAAAATCCCTCAGTGTGTATGACTCATGCCGACGCCTTCCTGCGATCCTCGCTAGTACCTGAAACACATAACACATAACACCGTAATCATAAATGCTTACCGAGTTCCCCAAAATACCACATACAACACATATTAGCCACTCGAGGCTATAACTCTGTATGACCCTCTGGTCAGTGTGTCTCAGTGGGACCCTCCAATCCCATAACTCTGTGGACCCTCTGGTCCTAACTCTATGAACCCTCTGGTCTTAACTCTGTAAACTCTTTATCATACATAGCACGAATCACATAGAAATCACATCATAAAAAAAATCATACAAGATTCTTTGTCACATAACTCTAATTACCACTCTAGGTAAAGTATAATGAGAAGACTCACCTCGGGTAACTTGGATAATCTCGCACACGAATATATTGATCTAGTCCCCGCCTAATCACATAAACAATATCCTCAAATAAATAATGGCTCTCAAAGGCTAGATTAAATCCCTTTCTACAATCCCATAGAGGGGTAAAAGACCATTTTACCCCTCCTTGACCCAAAAGTCCAAATGTTGACTAAAACCCTAAAAGTCAACAAAAGTCAATAGGGGCAGTATGTGGTACGTACTAGCTCTTGTACGCGGTGCGTAGTCCGGCGATCCAGAATCGGTGTCTCAAACCCGTACGCTGCGCGTACTGAGATTTACGCTCAGCGTAAGTCTCAGTTTCATGCTCTTATGAATTTTTGGTCTTAAACGGTTAAGACATAAACTCAAACTCCAGATCTGACTTTTCTAAGGTCACTTAACCCATAAATTTGAAACCTTTAAGCATTTACATGGCTGTAAGGTCACCATTCACTTCAAACATATAACCTCTTTCCCCATTAAGCCCTAAACTCATGCATGACTTAATATTCACATCCAAGATTGGATTTTTATGTACCTACAACTCATATTACTCTGAAATATGGCAGATCTAAGCTTATGTATACCATTTGCTCATAAAGTCTCCACCTTGGGACCAAAAACCCTAAAAATTGGTCCATGAAGCACAAAAAAAAATGACAAGGAAAACTTTGAGATTTTTACCTCCAAGTGAAGCTCCCCTTCTTTAGAACTCAAAGGCACTTTCTAGCTCAAGAACACTCACACACTAGCTTTAGAATGATAATATTGCTCTCCTAGGGTTTCTCTCTGTGGAATGGTGGCTGGGGACAAGACCATATCATTCCTTTTATAGTCCACAAGCCACAATTAGGGTTTGCATCTGGGCCAGCTACGACCAGCTTAACCTTGGGTACGCCGATCGTACCTAGGCGATCCCGCGTCCAAAGTAAGCACTTGAGTACGTGTAACATACTCTTCAGTACGACCAGTGTAATCAATAGCAAAACTTTTTCCTATAGGGACTAAACTTGACAACTTGCTAGAGAAGAAGGGTTAAATAGATATACCTGAAATTTTGGTATGTTACAATTCTCCCCTGCTAGAACCAGAGTTCGCCCTCGAAGTCTCATGCCGTAAACAACCCCGGATGCTGCTCCCGCATCTCTGACTCTAGCTCCCAAGTCAGTTCGGACCCTCTACGATGTTTCCACTGGACCTGAACCAGGGGCACCTCCTTGTTCCTCAGAACCTTGATCTTTTGATCCACAATAGTGATTGGCCTCTTAACATAATTCAGGCTCGCATCCACCTGAATGTCCTCCAGCGGTACAACTATCGTCTCGTCGGCAATACACTTCCTCAACTGAGATATGTGGAAGGCATCATGTATCTGGCTCAACTCCGCAGGTAGCTCCAAACAGTATGCTACCCTGCCCACCCTAGCGGTCACCTTGAAAGGACCAATGTACCGGGGTCCCAACTTGCCCCTCTTCCGGAATCGGATTACTCCTTTCCAAGGAGATACCTTTAGGAGTACGAAGTCTCCCACCTGGAACTCGAGCTCGGAATGTCGCCTATCCACATAATTCTTCTGGCGACTCTGAGCTGTTAACAACATCTGTCTGACCTGTTGTATCTGCTCTGTCGTCTGAAGCACTATCTCAGTGCTGCCCATCACTCGCTGCCCTACCTCTCCCCAGCATACGGGAGTCCGAAACCTCCTCCCATACAATAACTCGAAGGGAGGCATACCAATACTCGAATGGTGGTTGTTGTTATAGGAAAACTCAGCCAATGGCAAATACGTGTCCCAACTTCCTCCAAAGTCCAACACACATGCTCGAAGCATATCCTCGAGCGTCTGAATCGTCCGCTCACTCAGTCCGTCTGTCTGTGGATGGTAAGCGGTACTGAAATGTAGCCTCGTACCCAATTCCTCATGGAACTTCTTCCAGAACCTGGAAGTGAAACGTACATCTCGATTTGACACAATCGAGATTGGTACTCCATGTCGTGATACCACCTCCTTCACATACAACTCTGCCATTCTCTCTGCAGAAGAACTCTCACTGATAGCAAGGAAGTGAGCGCTCTTCGTCAGCCGGTCGACGATCACCCAAATTGCATCGACACCCCTTGTGGTCCTTGGCAATTTGGTGATAAAATCCATAGAAATCTATTCCCACTTCCACTGGGGAACCTCAAGTGGTTGCAACTTGCAATGCGGACGCTGGTGCTCGGCCTTGACCCTGCGACAGGTCAAGTACTCCCAACGAACCACACAACATACCTCTTCATACAGGGCCACCAATAGTCTCTCTTCAGTTCCAAATACATCTTAGTAGCCCCGGGATGGATCGAGAACCTCGACCTGTGCGCCTCCTCCATCAGAATGGTACGTGCCCCGCCTGCAAACGGCACCCAAATCCGACACTGAAAGGTCAAAAGCCCTCGGCCATCAGTAACGAACTCAGATACCTGCCCAATGACCCGCTATGTCTTGCGGTTCTCCAGTCTCACAGCCTCTGCCTGGGCCTCTCATATGGTATCCAACATCGGAGTCATCACCGTCATCCTCATACAAATGTCTCGTATCGGGGCACTCTCCGCCCTGAGGCTCAGGGCATCGGCTTCAACGTTAGCCTTGCTCAGGTGGTACAGGATCTCACAATCATAATCTGTTACCACGTCCAACCATCTCCTCTGGCGCATGTTCAGGTTGGGCTGATCCATCAAGTACTTCAAACTCTTATGGTCCGTGTATATGGTACACCGAACCCCATACAAATAATGACACCATATCTTGAAGGCAAACACTACTGCCCCCAACTCTAAATCGTGGGTGGGATACCTCGTGTAATGACGCTTCAGCTGCCTCGATGCATATGCTATCACGTGCCATCTCTTCATAAGCACCACACCCAACCTTGATATCGATGCGTCACAATACACCATAAAATCCTGCATCCCTTCTGGAAGGGCTAAAACTGGGGCTTCGCATAATCTCTGGTGAAGCGCCTCAAATGAGGCCTGCTGCTCTGGACCCCAACTAAAAGTCACGCCCTTCCGGGTCAACCTATGAGAGGAACGACAATCTTGGAGAAATCCCTGATAAATCTTCGATAGTAGCCGGCAAATCCCAGAAAACTCCTGATCTCGGTGGGGGATCTCGGCACCTCCCATCCCATCACAGCCTCAATCTTGGTCGGATGCCCTAAGAACTGGACCTCTTGTAACCAGAAATCACACTTGGACAATTTGACGTAAAGCCTCTCCGATCTTAAAAATCCGAGAATCTCTCTCAAATGCTCCTCATGCTACTCTCTGGATCTTGAGTACACTAGTATATCGTCGATGAACACGATCACCGATCGATCTAACATCGGCCTGCATACTCTATTCATGAGGTCCATGAACATTGACGGTGCATTGGTGAGCCCAAAAGGCATCACCATGAACTCGTAATGCCCATAACGATTCCTAAACGCCGTCTTCTGGATATCCTCCTCCCACACCCTCATCTGATGATATCCAGACCTCAGGTCTATGTTGGAAAACCAAAACGCCCCTGTAGCTAATCGAACAGATCACCGGTCCTTGGCAATGGATAATGGTTCTTGACCGTCAACTTGTTCAACTCCCGTTAATCAATGTACATCCAGTGTGAACCATCCTTTTTCTTGATAAAAAGGATCGGCGCTCCCCAAGGTGAGCTGCTCAGCCTGATAAATCCTTTCCCCAATAGCTCCTGCAGCGGTGAGGATAACTCCTGTATCTCTGGTGGCGCAAGGCGATAGGGCGCCTTGGCGATAGGCGCTGCCCCCGGAACCAATTCAATGTGGAACTCCGCCTGCCTCTCGGGAGGCACACCCGACAACTCCTCGGGAAAAACATCCGGGAAATCACGCACTATCAGTATATCATCGACCGAGCTCGGCCTCTCTACCGCCACTCGTGTATTCATCACATAGGTTATGAATCCTTTACAGCCCTGCTGTAAACTCTGTGTCGCTCTGGCAGTCGAACAAAAAGCTGAACCTGATCGGGTACCCTCGCCATACACCGTAAGTACTCCCCCACTAGGGTCTCGTATCGTCACCAATTGACGCTCGCAATCTATAATAGCTCCAAACCGGCTCAACTAATCCATGCCCACAATGACACAAACGTCCCACATCACGATCGGGACCAGATCTATCGGAAACTCCACACTGAAGATCTCGAGTATACATCCTCGAATCACATCAGTAGCATATACCCCTCGCTCATCAGCTATGGATACTCTCAAAGGTCGACTCAACACCTCTCGCTGGATACTGATGTGACGACTAAAAGCTAGCGATACAAAGGACCGACTCGCACCCGAGTCAAACAACACCAAAGCAGGTACAGAACTCACGAGAAAAGTACCTAAGAATAACACAAATAAGCACCATAAATAAACAAAAGAGTAAGCAAGAATCACATACCAGCCACGACGTTGTGTGCTGCGCGGACCTCCTTCACGGTCAACTGGAAGTCTCTACAACGAGCCTTTGGTGCCTCGGCCTTCACTAGCCGACTCTAAGTAGCTCGTACTGCAGTAGGGGCAGATCCATGCGGTGCCCCCTGTGCCGACCCCCACAGATGTGGACACTTGGCCTTCCGATGGCCAGTCTGGTTGCAGTGGAAGCACACTTCAAATCCCTTGGAGCAATCCATAGCTATATGCCTCTCCTTGCCACACTTGTAGCAAGACCCTGCTTGACAAATCCCCTCGTGGATCTTTTCGCACTTGCCACAAATGCGGCCCTTCTGGTTCCCTGGTCTCGAATCGGCGGGCTTTGCCCGCTTGGCTGCCGGTTGGGACTGTGCCGGTCGCCGATCCCTCCCCTGAGACTCCGCCTCCTCCCTGGCCTGAGTCTCAAGCTTAATCTCCCTCTTCCGAGCATTTACCTGGAGCTTGGAAAATTTCCGGTACATCGAGTTCGCCACGAACTCGCGAATGTCTCTCCTCAGCATACTCAGATATCGAGTCATGCGTGCCTGCTCAGTAGACACATGCTCAAGGTAAAACATCGCCCTCTCGTGAAACATCCTGGTGATCACAATAACAGACTTTGTTCCCTGCTTGAGGGACAAGAACTCCTGGGCCAACCGTTCCCTTTCCACCGGGGGAACATACTCATCACAAAACAAGGCGGTGAACCTCTCCTAGTTCACTGCGGTAAGCTCTGCAGGAGTGAAATGCACCGTCACAAATTTCCACCAATCCTTCGCTCCTAAGAGAAGCTGGTTCAGTGCGATCCGTACCCTCAGATGCTCCGGACATGAACACGTGTAGAAGCATCCCTTAATGTTAGAAATCCACCTCATCGTGGCTATCTAATCCTGCGTCCCATCAAACTCTGGTGGCTTCGTGTTGCCGAACTCTCAATACAGCAACGAGTCACCTCCCTGTGGCCTCGCAGCAGCGACAACTAAGGTGGCTACAGGAACGGCAGCCTCCGACAGAGCAGCATATCGCTCATCAAACGTCTCAATCAAGGTGGTCTTGATAGACCTAAACATCTCCGGAATCTCTGCTCGAATGGCTATGGCCACCTCCTCATGAATCAATCGGCGAATCTCCTCATCGCTAACACCACTACTCTCTGGAGTGATGTGTGCCCCCACCATGATGCCTATGAAATACAACATAAAATATCAGAGACCCGCTTGAGTATACTCACACTCGATAACTCAACTCTACTTGCTCCTTAGTACCCTAAGGATTCTTACTTGGACTGCGCACTCACCCAGTGTTTTCCGTAGTACGAGCCCAATACTACAACCCACACCGCATCAGTATTCACCCCAAGTCCTCCTCCTAGGATCCCAGATCACAAGTACTCTAATCTCCCTTTACACAAGCTACTCTCCCATAGACCTCTCATAAGCTCCTCGCTGCTACCTACTCACTCTCAAAGCATCTCATAGTAGCAAAAATCTCCTAGGCTAAAGCATCACAAATCAGGCCACTTTAGTCCTAATATGAATACCTAGCCTACTCCACCAAGCATAACATATCATATTATATCTCATAATGTCACACCCCAAAACCAAGAACGGCGGAAACGTTCTGGGGCGGAGGATGTCATGTAACGTATCACAACAATGCAAAGTAGTAAACAAGCAACAACATCATCCATTGCATTAATAGTGAGTTCTTTCATAGTATAATTCTACAAAATGAATATTACAAAATAAAAGACGAGTCTTGACCGCTCCGTCTTCACAAAACCTGGTTGTTGTACCTGTTTATTTGTGACATGGGAATACAAGCTATTTTGAAAGTGAGTATCAGCAATAATGTTGGTGAATTCATAAGTATTTATGTGACTTTGATTTGTAAAGCTGTAAAGAAAGACCTGTAAATGTTTGAAGGAAAGTTTGTACCAATGAACATGTTTGTAAGTAATTGTAAACATTTGAAAACCCTAGAAAATCCCATATTTTCTACTAGTATAAAAAGTAGCCTTCTGCCAAGACCCAACTGTTTTAAATGTTTGCTTTTAGAAATCCAATCTTTGCCCATAAGTGGGTGGTAGTTTAAAAGTCCCAAAAATGAACTACCATGGTGTTTTTCATCCTTAAAATAGTAGATTTGTGTATGTATAAACTTGCTAAGGTATTTGATAACCCTGTATATCAACGTGTTTTTAATACTCCATGTGAGCTTTATAACCATGCTAATGACCCAGACTGCCTGTAACAAGGTTCTTCATGCGGTGGAATGTTATGACGTTTGTCACCCCAGACCTGACGGTCTAACTGTAGCTAATAGTTTAGGTGCGGGTTTGTCAATCCCGTATAGATCTATACACAAGTATCATGCTCCCCCTACAAGGGATTATGGTATATAATACAGGACTTAATAATGCATACTCGAAAGTACGTGACATGTCTCACAAAACCTAGTATAAAACAGATTTACGCATGAAAATGTCCATTTGTTCTTGTATATGAAAACATCTCTTTGATTTGGTACTTGTATTATGTAAAATTTCATGAATATCTAGTACAATATCTTATGTAATCGTATCTCTTGTAATTGTATGTCTTGAAATTGTATGCCATTTAATTGTATGTAATCCTATCTCTTCATAAAGTATGTAATGTATTAGTGTAGACTCATAAATAAACTGACTCTTGTGTGATTCCTTGTACTTGGAATGGTAAGTAGCATATCCTAACTATACCTATTATAGTTACTAGTATTGTATGTGTATAACCGAAGTATGCCTTTGCTACCCAAAGGTACTGAACCAATTGATGGAAACTTTTATGTCTATATATGTATACCTGATATATATATATATATATATATATATATATATATATATATATATATATATAACTACACATATATAGGCGTGCACTTGACAATAAAAATATAAAAGAAGTTTTGTAAAACCTTTGAAAAGTTTAATAAATAGGAAATGATGACTTGATGTCAGTTTATAAAACGATTTGAATGTAGTTTGTTTGATAAGAACAATTTTAAGTATAAGAAGACCTTTGTTTGAAACATGATTCTAACAGCGTTTGAAAGGAAACATAAAGTATGTAAGATAGTTTGATAAAGAGTTTTTAACATGTAAAAATGTGTGTCATAAACTATTATGGTTTTTCCAAAAGTTTGTTTTGTTATGTTAAGTGTAACTTTTGTAGTGACATAAATGAACACATATACTCAAAGTATAAATAAAGTGTTTGATTCATATATATATATAACAACATATTTAATTTCAAAAGACAAGATGTTATCGTGATATATTTTGCGTACGAAAGGTTCCATGAAGTAGTTATGAATCACATATGATTTACTTGATAAAAATAGTATATAGTGAAACTTTAGGTTACACACGATAATAATCGTGTGTTTACTTGTATTCCCCCCCCCCTCGCCTAAAAGTATATAGAAAGTATTGATAACACATTTGAAAATGTAGTTTATAGTGTTATGAACTGACTGAAGAAAGTGCGTGATTTGAAGAAAACGAGCTTTTTCTCGGGCGGCACCTCGACTGGAAAGTGATGAGTTTTTCGAGAAACTCGGGGCTTCGGACCTTCGTCGGGGCTTAGATATGAAACTGGGAAGTTGGGATATTGTCGGCATGAAAAACGAGATGAAAATGCGAGAGAAGCGAAGAAAATGAGCAAGGATGGCCGGCACCCTCGCATTCTATTTATAGGGGTGTGAGAGGCCTCGTACGCTGGACGTACTTCGGACTTACGCGAGGCGTACCTCGTACGCTGGGCGTACTCTGAGGTTACGCTGGGCGTTCGCTTGCATCACTGTTGACCGCATCATCGGACGAAGCGTTTGGTCGACGTGGACGATCCGGGGCCCTTCATTCAGTACACTGGGCGTACTTCTTCGGATAAGGCTTTGAAATGCGTGCCAAGAAATTCTAAAATGCATAACTTTCGCATACGATCTCCGTTTTCGATGTTCTTTATATCCACACGAAGGTGAGAAAATACTCTACAACTTTCATTTAGACTCTGTCAGCTAATTTTGAATTTATTTTTAATTATATTTTAAATTAATTGGCCGAGACACGATATTTTCATTAAAAATCCATAACTTCTTTATCCAACGTCCGCTTTCGTTTGTCTTTTTACCATCGAACTACTATTGTCGAGACCTTCAACTCTCGTTTAAGTTGTTTCGGCTAAAAATCGCTCGATCTTTATTTCGAGTTTTTAGCTGTCTACCGTTGTTACGAAACTTAGAAAATTTGTAACTTCTTCATACGATGTCCGTTTTGGGCGTTCTTTTTATGCATGATCACGGTTTAACGAAATCTACGACTTTCATTTAGATACCTAAGGCTAAAAATCATTGTATTGAAACTTCTCGATTTTCGCTTAATTGGTGTTGCCTGGTTTTGCCAAGAATCTTCAGTTGGTCATAACTTCTCCGTTATAACTCGAATTTTAGGGTTCTTTATATGTACAAAAGCCTTGATATGATTCCTACTACTTTATCTAACCCAAATAATATTTTTAGGAAAGTTATATTTTGGCCTAAATTTGACTGGTGTTACATTTTATTGTCTCAAAATATCGGGTTGTCACATCATCCCCCTGTTAGAGGGAATTTCGTCCCGAAATTAGAGTTTAAACAGAATTAATAATCATGCTACGGATAGAAGTTTTATTTGCTACTCGTGTTCTTAAGTGAACTCTGGTCCTCGCTTGGCATTCCAACGAACCTTTCACTATCGGGATACGACTTTGCTTCTTTTGTTTGACTTCACTGGTATGATAACTTTTCTTTGTCGAATGTGTGTTGAGTGTTTTTGTGGTCTGTGAGAGTATTACACCTTGTACCCTACAAGTATTGTCTCTAGATCTTTTGAGCAATTACCGCTGCTCATGACTCAAGATCACGTGTTGAATAGTTAACTTCCTGTGTCTTAAGTTGTCTTGAGGTATAGGCAGTGACTTTTCCTCTTGCTTAAGAACACAACCAAGCCCTTGGTTGGATGCATCACATTACACCACGAAATATTATATCCCTTTTGGGAGGGATAATATTGGTGCGATGCATCAGGCTTACTTTAGCGTTTGGAACGCTCTTTCTTGTTTACAGACAAGTCCGGTGCTCCTACAAGTGAGAAACTTGGCCTAAAGAATCCCCTTCTGAGGAGTTTGTTAAGCTCGCTAGGAAGTTATTGCATCTCGGTTGGAGCTAGACAATAAGGTGATTTGGCTACTGGGGTAGCCCCTGGAACTAAGTCGATTCTGAATTCGACTTGACGCTGTGGTGGTAATCTCGGTAGTCCTTCTGGAAAGGTGTCATGAAAACTGAGTACTTCTTGGATGTTCTGAATGTCCTTCACTTCTCGGCACGTCTCGGCGATGTGTGCAAGGAATGCATGATATTCCTTTCGTAAGCATTTCTGAGCTTGCATACACGAAATGATGAGAGGGTTCGTACTTGGTTCGTCGCTGTAAATAACTAGGGCTTCGTTGTTTAGGGAGGTTAGGATGAACTGATTTATCAAAGCATCTGATGTCGGCTCGATGTAGACTTAATCAACTCCTACTGATTATGATGTCAAAACCTTGGGGTGGATTAGCTGTCGTGAAGATCTAAAAGGAAGTATGACTACTCATGAATTTGGGAAAAGGATAGGTATTTCTAAGTTTATTCTTACAGAAGCATGATCACTCGCAGTCTTGGGCAGTCTCCGTCCTGAAGTTCATAATAGAATTCATACCTGGTTCATCAATCACAGTCTCGGGTATACGAGTCGTATATAATTAAGATTGAGAAGGTGGGTCTTTTGATTAAACTTTGACGTACTGCACGAGTGGTACTTCGGGGAGGTTTGCTGAGGTTTCTTTGGAAAGGATAAGAAACATGAGGTACTCTATGCATGAGTACTTCGGTGTTCTGGAATGACGGCTTCGCTAGAAAGACGTTTTTCAAAGAAGGAGAAGTACACACGAAACTGGTATAGCGAGGATCGAATTGAGTCAAGTTGTATGATGATACCTACTTGGAAATAAAGGTATTAGATTTGATCATAAGGGTGTTACAGACAAAACACAACAGTGCATCTTTAACAGAGTTACAGTACTTTGGTTTTACTACAAGACTATTGTTGCGAACAAGGTACACTACAAAAGGCAAGTATACGCAGCACGAGGGTCCCCTTTTCTGACGGGATCTCTCAAAAGATAAAACTCGAGTTGCACTAGTTTTAAACATGATTAACAACATACCTAATGCTGACGATTAGAAGTGAGTCCCTATTATAGTTGGGTCCTTCATTACATTTTTCCATTCTGAGGTCAAACTCCTCCTGTTCCACTGTCATTCTTCTCTGTTGGGCAGTCCCTCTTGAAGTGTCCCATTAAACCACATAGATGGCATATCCGATAAATTTCGACATTGGTGGTTGAAGTAATGTGTTGGACCCGAGTCCTACAGAAGCGGGTAGTGTGTCCGTTCTTGTTGCAGGTCTTGCAGTGTAACAGACGACAACTACCTAGGTGATGGAAGCTGCACTTATTGCAATTCAGTAGGTTTCCAGCATATTGTCTGGCTGGGTTAGGGATAATTTGGATACTAGTAGTGTTGGTGGTAGGAGTTGCAGATGTCGTGGCTGCGAAGGCTGCCACCGGCGATGGTTTCTTGTTTGTCCTTCAAGGTGATTTTCCTTTAACTCTATCCTAGAATTTTCGTTTATTGCTCTTTGGGTTGAGGTTCGGAGTGTCGTGGTAGTTTGTTACTCGTGGGTGTACTTGGTTGTTACTTGGATTGGAATTATTGAAAACCATCCCGCTAACATTTTGTTGTTAGCGTTAAGGTGATTCAGAACAGCTGTCACGGCAACTGAGACTGCAGCTTGAAAGGTAGCTGCATCAATCTGAAGAGTTGGTGTATGGCTGTTGGGTTGATTACTTTTCTTCGGCGACATGATTCTGTAACACGAAACAAAAAGGAGTTTGTGGGATATTATGGTTGAACCTAGATGTATTTCGATCGCTTAAGTAAAGAGTAAGAGTATGTTCTCGAAAGTTTGACCTACATCCCTATGATGCAGTCCTAGTACAGAGTAGAAGTATGTTTGTAGAATGGTCTTAAGACGTTTTTCGTTCAAGCTGAGGTATCGTTGGTTGGTGAATAACACGATCCGACCACTAAAAGAGACTTGGAAATGTCTCCGGAGTTAAATTACTATAGTCCAATGACTTGACTAAAGCATGTTTCAGATAGACTCCAACGAAGGTATGATGAGGGTTTTTGAACAAAGAGTGACACGGAAGTTAGCCGACTGTCAATATCATCGATGTTTAAGATGTAATAAGTTTAGGAAAATTTTATCTTGAAGAAGGTCTTACATCATATCCGGAGTAGAAAGGTTTTGGCCGCATAATGGCCTAACTAACCGTACTTACAGTATAAGATAGTTACATAGAAAAATGCTACATAGGAAATACACAGGAAAACGATTCCTTTAAACAAGGAAGGGAAATAAAGTATTTCTTACTAGCGGCGGTCATCCTTTTGGTGAACTCTTAGTTCAGCCAATTGATGTTCCATTATCAAGCAGGTGTCTTTCGTACACTCTCTGGCGTACTCGTAGCTCTATGACTTCGGCTCGTGTTTTAGCTAATGCTTGCAGCAGGGTCTCATGGTCTCTCTCAGATCTCTCACGAGTGTTTTCAAGACGATTGGTGTGGATGGTATGCATTCTTGCATTGGCATTTAACCTCTTCGATATAATAGAGAGTCGTCCTGCCCTGAATTTCGTTTCTGGCAACTCTATGGATCAGGATTTGTAGAACTTTGTCTGCTGAGCTCCCTTCGCTTAAGTTGTAGCAGCTTTGGTCTCCTTTAGACGGCATAGGTTGATCTTGCTCTTCGCTCCATGTTTCCAAGAATTCTGCCCAAGGAAGCGTCGAGCCATGAAGAGCTGGACGAGGGTTAGGGTTTGAATTGGGAGCTACCGGGGGTAGGTTCTCATCCTCGAGTTCGGAGTTATCATCACCCGAAAGGTCTTCAACATGGTGATCATTCAAAAGGGATTGGATGATCATTCTCTGGTTCTTCTTTGAACCATCCAGCATTGCCTTTGTTCGGGAAGTACGGGTCGTTGTGGGGATGGGGTCCAGCTATGTTATCTATGCAATAATTGGGGTATAAGAATCTAACACATAAGTAGTTTATAGTAATACACAAAATACTCCTATAGTATTTTAGGTTTATGTTCTATTGTTCTCATTGTGGCATTGTGGGTAAGTTTTTAGACTTGTTGCAACTCACAACCACACTTAGGCACATGCTAGTCAACCCTCAGATAATATAGTTGACCAGGCTATATCATCCCAGTTTTGACTATATGTCTCTAAGTCTACTTGTGCTGCCCAACAATCGTAATGCTTTTGTTTTGTCTTAGTGACACTGATTTTAGTATGAATGCAGACACGTACACTTACTTAAATATTTTATTATTTAAAAGTATAGACTCTTTATCAGAGTATTTTAATCCCTATTGTATTTATAGTTTGTATATCTTTTATGGGTTGATATACTCAATTCACTATAAACAATGCACTGATACCAATCTGTCACACCCCAAAACCAAGAATGGCGGAAACGTTCTGGGGCGGAGGACGTCATGTAACGTATCACAACAATGCAAAGTAGTAAACAAGCAACAACATCATCCATTGCACTAATAGTATAATTTTAATTACATGTGAGTTCTTTCATAGTATAATTATAAAATGAACATTAAAAAAAAAAAAGACGAGTCTTGACCGCTCCGTCTTCACAAAACCTGGTTGTCGTACCTGTTTATTTGTGACATGGGAATACATGTTATTTTGAAAGTGAGTATCAGCAATAATGTTGGTGAATTCATAAGTATTTATGTGACTTTGATTTGTAAAGCTGTAAAGAAAGACCTATAAATGTTTGAAGGAAAGTTTGTACCAATGAACATGTTTGTAAGTAATTGTAAACGTTTGAAAACCCTAGAAAATCCCATATTTTCTACTAGTATAAAAAGTAGCCTTCTGCCAAGACCCAACTGTTTTAAATGTTTGCTTTTAGAAATCCAATCTTTGCCCATAAGTGGGTGGTAGTTTAAAAGTCCCAAAAATGAACTACCATGGTGTTTTTCGTCCTTAAAATAGTAGATTTGTGTACGTATAAACTTGCTAAGGTATTTGATAACCCCGTAAATCAACGTGTTTTTAATACTCCATGTGAGCTTTATAACCATGCTAATGACCCAGACTGCCTGTAACAAGGTTCTTCATGCGGTGGAATGTTATGACGTTTGTCACCCCAGACCTGACGGTCTAACTGTAGCTAACAGTTTAGGTGCGGGTTTGTCAATCCCGTATAGATCTATACACAAGTATCATGCTCCCCCTACAAGGGATTATGGTATATAATACAGGACTTAATAATTCATACTCGAAAGTACGTGAAATGTCTCACAAAACCTAGTATAAAACAGATTTATGTATGAAAATGTCCATTTGTTCTTGTATATGAAAACATCTCTTTGATATGGTACTTGTACTATGTAAAATTTCATGAATATCTAGTACACTATCTTATGTAATCATATCTCTTGTAATTGTATGTCTTGAAATTATATGCCTTGTAATTGTATGTAATCGTATCTCTTCATAAAGTATGTAATGTATTAGTGTAGACTCATAAATAAACCGACTCTTGTGTGATTCCTTGTACTTGGAATGGTAGGTAGCATATCCTAACTATACCTTTTATAGTTACTAGTATTGTATGTGTATAACTGAAGTATGCCTTTGCTACCCAAAGGTACTGAACCAATTGATGGAAACTTTTATGTCTATATATGTATACCTGATATATATATATATATATATATATATATATATATATATATATATATATATATAACTACACATATATAGGCGTGCACTTGACAATAAAAATATAAAAGAAGTTTTGTAAAACCTTTGAAAAGTTTAATAAATAGGAAATGATAACTTGATGTCAGTTTATAAAATGATTTGAAAGTAGTTTGATTGATAAGAACAATTTTAAGTATAAGAAGACCTTTGTTTGAAACACGATTCTAACAGCGTTTGAAAGGAAACATAAAGTATGTAAGACTGTTTGATAAAGAGTTTTTAACATGTAAAAATGTTTGTCCTAAACTATTATGGTTTTTCCAAAAGTTTGTTTCGTTTGTATAGTAAACCCTAGTGAAATGCTCACTTGTTATGTTAAGTGTAACTTTTGTAGTGACATAAATGAACACATATACTCGAAGTATATATAAAGTGTTTGATTCGTATATGTATAACAACATATTTAATTTCAAAAGACAAGATGTTATCGTGATATATTTTGCGTACGAAAGGTTCCATGTAGTAGTTATGAATCACATATGAATTACTTGATAAAAAGAGTATAGTGTGAAACTTTAGGTTACACACGATAATAATCGTGTGTTTACTTGTATTCCCCCCCCCCCCCCCTTAAAAGTTTATATAAAAAGTATTGATAACACATTTGAAAATGTAGTTTATACGGGTATGAACTCACCGAAGAAAGTGCGTGATTTGAAGAAAACGAGCTTTTTCTCGGGCGGCACCTCGACTGGAAAGTGACGAGTTTTTCGAGAAACTCGGGGTTTCAGACCTTCGTCGGGGCTTAGATATGAAACTGGGAAGTCGGGACCCTCCAGTCCCACAACTCTGTGGACCCTCTAGTCCTAACTCTGTAAACTCTGTATCATACATAGCACGAATCACAAAGAAACCACATCATACAAAAAAGCATACAAGATACTCTGTCACATAACTCTAATTACCACTCTAGGTAAAGTATAGTGAGAAGACTCACCTCGGGTAACTCGGATAATCTCGCACACGAATATACTGATCTAGTCCCCGCCTAATCATCTAAACAATATCCTCAAATAAATAATGGCTCTCAAAGGCTAGATTAAATCCCTTTCTACAATCCCACAGAAGGGTAAAAGACCATTTTACCCCTCCTTGACCCAAAAGTCCAAATGTTGACTAAAACCCTAAAAGTCAACAAAAGTCAACAGGGGCAGTACACGGCGCGTACCAGCTTTTGTACGCGGGGCATAGTCCGGCGATCCAGAATCGGGGTCTCAAACCCTTACGCTGCGCGTACTGAGATTTACGGCCAGCGTAAGTCTCAGTTTCACACTCTTATGGATTTTTTGTCTTAAGCGGTTAAGACATAAACTCAAACTCCAGATCTGACTTTTCTAAGGTCACTTAACCCATAAAGTTGAAACCTTTAAGCATTTGCATGGCTTTAAAGGTCACCATTCACTTCAAACATATAACCTCTTTCCCCATTAAGCCCTAAACTCATGCATGACTTAATATTCACGTCCAAGATTGGATTTTTATGAACCTAAAACTCATATTACTCTGAAATATGGCAGATCTAAGCTTATGGAGACCATTTGCTCATAAAGTCTCCACCTTGGGACCAAAAACCCTAAAAATTGGTCCATGAAGCATAAAAAAAATGACAATGAAAGCTTTTAGCTTTTTACCTCCAAGTGAAGCTCCTCCCTCTTTAGAACTCAGATCCAAGCTTTTACTCCAACTTCTAGCCTGCACAAGAACCTCCCCTTCTTCTTCACTAACACACAAAGGCACTTTCTAGCTCAAGAACACTCACACACTAGCTTTAGAATGATAATATTGCTCTCCTAGGGTTTTTCTCTATGGAATGGTGGCTGGGGACAAGACCATATCATTCCTTTTATAGTCCACAAGACACAATTAGGGTTTGTATCTGGGCCAGATATGCCCAGCATAACCCTAAGTACGCCCAGCATACCTAGGCGAGTCCGCATCCAAAGTAAGCGCATGAGTACGCGCAGCGTACTCTTCAGTACACCCAACGTACTCAATAGCCAAACTTTTTCCTTTAAACTTGACAACTTGCTAGAGAAGAAGGGTTAAATAGATGTACCTGAAATTTCGGGATGTTACAAAAGCCTTTGATGCTAGTTTTATAGTAAGAACAAAGTCGATAAGTCCTTAAACATTTAACACTTTTTGACTTTAGACAACCATGCCTCCTATGCTTGTCAAAAATAGCCATACTCTCCATTACTTTTTATTGTTTAAACATGAAAGTGATGCCTTCCTTTTCCCTCTTCATTTTCAAAATTAAGATGCAAAAAGAAGACAAGTTTCATAAATTTTATAAGCTAGTTTATAAAATATAAATTTAACTTTTTGGTAAAAGACAAAAGAATTTATCTAGTGCAAAATGTTGTACATGACTTATTAATTCATACCATATGAATTATGTAATGTTACTTGCTAATGAAAATTATTATTTCCATGAAATAAATAATTTCCAATTAATTATAAGTGTTTATTGAATATTTATTAAAATCAATTATATCAAGTTGTTGTTAGTGTGGCCCATTAGTATCATATGCTAATTAACAATATCACTTTCATATGATTCTTGAGAATACTATATCTTTCAATCTCCCACTTGTGTAAGATTCATATTAGAATGATATAGACAGTGGTGAATTTCTAGCAACATTTCATTTCCCCAACCAACATACGACTTTGTGCCATTCTATCAACGCCCAATTCCCCAAAAGCTCCAAGCTACAATTGGTATATAAGGTAAGTTTATCAGTTATCTGTAACGCTCTAAAAATTCCAACCAATTTAAACTTTTCAAAAACAACCCAATTTCATAAAGTTATTACAAAAAGGTTTTCAATACATTTATTATCAGGGTATTTCCCAGAATCACATCATAAACACATAAAACATGAGGAGCGGTACGATCATGCCTTTGCCTTGCCACGGTCTCCTGAAGTACCTGAAACATTTAAATGACAACTGTAAGCCCGAAAGCTTAGTGAGATACCCCCAAAATACCAACCACATATACCATACAAATAACATGCCATATTGCAACAGAACGCAGAATAGCCATGCACTTCAGGTCTACTGTGTGACTGGTCCGCCGCAACGGGCCTACAGTCCACCTGGTCCACCCTCCGAGTCTAACCATATACCTCGAGTCTACAGTGTGATTGGTCCGCCCGCACCGGGCCTTCAATCCACCTAGTCCACTCTCTGAGTCTATAGTATGACTGGTCCGCCCGCACCGGGCCTTCTGTCAGCCTGGTCCACTCTCCGAGCCTCGGCATGTCTGGTCCGCCCTCTTGGGGCCTACAGCCTATCCGGACCGCTCACTGGGCCTTCGGGATAACCGGTCCGCCCTGGGTATGTTGGCCTATAGCACAAAGTCGGACCTGCCTCAACCCAACCCCAGTCAACAACCATGTGCACATAAACATATAATCATATAACAATTCACAACAAATCAACCAATCTAGCAGATCACATATGCAGCACATCCCTACCAGGATTCCGACCTAACCGGTCACTAGCATAGCATCATCCTATAAACCAGGATACCGACCCTAACCAGGTCTCTAACATATACCATTCTAACTACCAGGATGCAAACATAACAAAGCAATAACATAACAAACAACTACCCGGATTTCCATCCGATAAAGGGCCGACCTTGGTGCCGTAGACCTTGTCGATATAGTGAGGATAACTCACCTTGCAACTGCCAAAACTCTGAACTAAAGAAGCAGATTCCCGAACCACCGCCTCACCAAGAATCTCGAACTAACCAAAGCAGCAAAATAACCATTAGCTCAAGCACAATATCCTTCCAAGGGTAAATTGACCAATTTACCCTTGACTCAATCTGGTCCAAGACTAAGGCCCATAATCAAAATATGAAAGGCCCAACACTAGGTAAACTCTCAAGCCCACTAATGGCCCAATTTGCTACATTGGACCCATTCTCCTTATTGAGCCTTACCCTAAGCCCAACACCCATACTTGGACCATCTTCCCTGACTCCTGATGTCCCACTAAGGCCCAAAGACCCAAAGTCTAAAGCGCAGTCCACACCGAGGCCCAAATACTCAAAGCCCAACTGGCAGCCTTACGCGGGGCGTAACTCAATACACACTTAGCGTACCAGCTTCATGACGTGTACGCTGGGCGTACCCTCATTTGCGCGGGGCGTAATTCCGCTGAGCTACAACTTCTCATAAGATCTTAATGGCTTAAGCTCTTAAGCCCAAACTTCAGATCCATAGACCAAATATGCCTAGGATTCATAAAGTATCAAACTTTATTACTTGGGACGTCCATAAAGCTCTCAATCCAAGGTCTTAATCCATTAAGACCTATCTATATCACATATGAGACAACCAAAGCCTTTGGGACCTCATTTTTCTTACTTAAGACCTCTCCTAAGGTCTAAAAGGACAGCTAATCTCAACCAACTCGAATCATGCATCAAGATGAGGTTTTTAGGACAAGAATGATGTCAAAACTTCATAACACCAAGATCCACACAAAATAAATATCAAGCAAGAGACTTTATACCTCAAAAGGGCTCCAGAAGATGATGCCATTCCAGATCTACAAGCTCCAGCCTCCCCACTCCTTCCTTGACAACTTCCTCTTTCTTCTTCTTGGCTCTCATTTGCTAAAACAAGCTTTCCAAGGTCAAACACACCCAACAATGGAGGTGGGACGGCTATCTAAGGTTTTCTGAGGGTAAGAGAGTGTTTATGGAGGCTAGGGTTGGAACCATTATGTTCCTTTTATAGTAGTTGGCCCTTAAAATAGGGTTTCTGGATGACAGACGTACGCTGGGCGTAATTCTATTACGTCGGGCGTACGTCGAGGGACTCCGCGTTCATCCAGTCACTCTACGCTAGGCGTAACCTAGCCTACGCTGGGCGTACCCACGCGTGTCCCATGCATGCATGGCCTCTCCTTGCCAGCTTCTTCTAATAAGTTCCATAAGTGTCAATAACTTAAAAGTATCATAACTCCTTCATTCTAGATCCGTTCCCGACGAACTTTATATCCACGTGAAGGTGGCGAGAAGCCCTATGCTTCTAGCAACATACACCGGTCCGAAACCTTCTCAAATAAAACCCATTGCCCATATAAGACCAAAATGCCCTTACTCTTGATCCCGGGGATCCATGAATAATTTGCTCTTAGAACGGGGCGTTACAATTCTCCCCCATTTAAATTAGGCTTCATCCTCAAAGCCTGCGGCAACACAACTTCCGAACAACCCCTGCACTGCAGATTCCGATTACCCATAAACTCAGGTTCTTGTAACCTTACTACTTCCGACCGAACTCTTTTATACCGTCTTCAGCATCGGTCCAAACTACTCCCGAGTTTGTTAACCTACCGTCTCACCTTCCTCTGTTCCAAATCTCCACTCTTGAGCCACTAACCTCCTCCTTTTCCAAGGAGACTGAAAATATGTCTGAGCATCACTCAAAATTGTCGCTACCTCAACGAGCAGCCAACCCACAGGTGCTTCCGTATATCCGGTACAATCCAGTACGTCCTAGTAATGACTGAGGCACGATGGTCATCCATTTATTCCACTTCCTCTCCTAACGGAGGACTCACACTCCTTTCGGAGCTACATACCTTTTCCTTTCCAGGAAATTCACTCAACAACTCTTACGTGCCTACGCGTGCCACTGAGCTAAACTCCACTCTACACTATCCATGTAGAGCAACTGCTATTCTCGAACTTCTCCTACTCTGATCCTGCTCACAAGGACACTCGGGTCCATGCACTGCCTTCTACTAACATGATCAATACTTGGGGCCAGACCATATCAATTACTATGTCCTGGCGACATATTCTCTCATTCTCCTCATACTGATCCACTAACACATACAGAGTCTTCAGCATGACTGGACCGCCTTACCAGGCCTTCAGCCTATCTGGACCACTCTCAGAACCTTCAGCATGTCTGGACCGCCCTCCAGGCCTTCAGCTTGTCTGGACCGTTCCCCGAGCCTTCGGCCTGACTGGTACGCCTTTTGGCCTTCAGTCTTCTCAGACCGCTCAAACTATCATACATCATTCCAACTACCTTTCCAGGGAATCTTTCACGTACATACTGTTCTAGCCCCCTAGGGGTTCCGAACTCTCGTTTCGATCCCAGAATCCTTTCCATGGCCTAAACCTAGGCCTCACATCAACCACTATCTTCCCTGAACCCATGGTTTGCTCCCTGCCCCCATTAGTCTGCCACTTACTCACACCAGCCCACACTCTTGGCTGACTGAAACACTGTCAAATCTCAACGGCTAATAAACCTCAATACTTGCCAGTTCTCCTGAGAATTTTCCAATTCTCCCCACTTAGAGCACTGACTACCAACCAATGGTGACCCGGCATGGCATCACTTAAACGTTCTTACTCAACAAATTCTCTTTTACTTGAACTGAATCAAAACGAGCAACCTCCACAAAATCTCTTTTCCGACATCACATATCTCGACTCTAAGGGAGTTCAACTCCTTGCTGAACACTTCTCAAATCGCAATTGCTATACCCGACAAAAAGATCAATCAACCAAAATCTGACCATCAATCCCTTGGATACTAACCGATTTCAACCCCTAAGTACTGATCCCTCAATAATAAAATAAACCCGAAAGATCGAACAAATGCAATACCATGAATTATGCGAACAAGACTAGCAGATATGATACTCCATAACAATCATAAGATAACAAGATATCAAGAAGGAAACATACCTGCAGCTAAATCTGGCTCTGCCCTGACCTCCTCTGCTATAAGCTGAAAAGCACGTCCTTGAGCCCTCGGGGGCTCCGCTCCACCCTGACCTCCACCCGTAATCCTCAAAGTGGCCGGTGCTGGAGCCTGCACCGGTCCTGCAGCAAGCTGTGGACAGTTGGCCCTCATGTGACCAACCTGATGACACTGGTAAGAAATCCTCATATCCTGAACTAGGGCTGACTGACAACAATCCCTCGCATAATGCCCCTCTCTCCCGTACTTGCAGCACGCACCACCAGACCTACAAACTCCGATGTGACCCTTCCCACACTTCCCACAAGTGCGGCTGCCCTGATCTCCCAACCTAGCATCAACGGTCTTGGACCGTTTCGGCGCCGTCTGCGACTGTGTTGGGGCCTGCCTCTCCTCTCTCAACTGTAACTCAATCTCCAACTCATGCCGTCGAGCGGCCTCCTGCAACTCCAGCAAGGTCTCACACCTCTGCGTAGACACAAACTGCCTGATATCCCTCTTGAGCATACTCAGATATCAGGACATCTGAGCCTGCTCCGAGGCAAACTCCGGGCAAAACATCGCCATCTCAGTGAACATCCTGGTGATCTCCGTCACCGACTCCGAATCCTGCTTCAGCTCCAAGAACTCCTGAGCCAACTTCTCCTTCTCAACTCGTGGAACATAACGGGTACTGAACATCTCTCGGAACTGATCCCACAAAACCACATCCCTCTGCGCATCTGAATATGACCCCGTGGTCAACCTCCACCAATCCTTCACCCCGAGCCTCAACAGGTTCAGAGCACACCTCACCCTCTGATCAACATGGCATGAACATGTGAAGAAACATCCTTCCACATATGACAACCATCGCATAGCAACAATCGGATCCTGAACCCTATTGAAGGTAGGGGGCTTCGTATTATTGAAGTCCCAATACTGAAAACCTCTACCGGCTCCTCCCCCTGCTGCTGCTATAGTTGTTGTAGCCGTCGCGACAGCCGTCTCTGTAAGATCTGCATAGCGCTCATCAAAATACTCGACCATGGCGGTCTTGATCGACCTAAATAGTTCCGGTAACTCGGCCCGGAACATAGCAGCAACCTCATCATGAAGGATCTCACGAATCCTAGCATCCAACTCGTTTGTGCTCATCTGACCGATAACCTCGGGTGGTGCTGACCCACCTTGACCGCCTCCTCCTGCTCCCGATCCTGACCCGGATCCGCTCCCAGCATGCCTCGTAACCACCATACTGAAATTACCGTAAAACATCAGACGCTTCTCATTATGGAGGCTAGGGTTGGAACCATTATGTTCCTTTTATAGTGGTTGTCCCTTAAAAAAAGGTTTCTGGATGATAGACATACGCTGGGCGTAATTCTATTACGTTGGGCGTACGTCGAGGGACTCCGCGTTCATCTGGTCACTCTACGCTGGGCGTAACCCAACCTACGTTGGGCGTACCCACGCGTGTCCCATGCATGCATGGCCTCTCCTTGCCAACTTCTTCTAATAAGTTCCATAAGTGTCAATAACTTAAAAGTATCATAACTCCTTCATTCTAGATCCGTTCCCGACGAACTTTATATCCACGCGAAGGTGGCGAGAAGCCCTATGCCTCTATTGACATACGCCGGTCTGAAACCTTCTCGAATAAAACCCATTGCCCATAAAAGACCAAAACGCCCTTACTCTTGATCCCGGGGATCCATGAATAATTTGCTCTTAGAACGGGGCGTTACATTATCCCTTTGTCATAGCCATCATGTTAAACATGAGATATGGATCACAATCAATCTCATATGGTGTTCAACTTTTGGTAAGGCACGTTAGATGTCTAACTTTTAACATATAATAGGAAAACAATCCCATCTCGACGACATAATCCTCTTCTATAGTTCACACCATACTAAAAATGGCTTTTATAACTGCCTGGTTACAGAGCAACATTTAACCATATCTCAGCACAGTACTCCCAACAATTAAGTCCTACTCTGTATCTCAGGTGTTAAGGATACAATCTCCCACTTCGCCGTTACGAAAAGCCACATAAAGTTGATGTTAGGTGTGGCGTGTGAAGCGACTTCTCCATTACGAAAAACCTCATAAAGTTATTGTTAGGCATGCCGTGTGGCAAGGTGTGATATGGCGTGCCATGGCGCGTTATGGCATTTTATAGCGCTTATTTTTCGTTTGAGACACATTTTTTTTGCTCTTTTTATGCCTTTTCTAATCCGATACACAAGTATTGTGTTTTTTTTGTTAACTTTTTGTTATTAGTTGTTGATATAACACTTCTAAAAACTAGTTACATTTGATATAAATCTATATTTATATGGTAATATAATTATAAATTAATACAAAATCATTGGCTTACATCACACCTTGAAAAACTCCATGGCTCGTTAAGCTCGAGGCTTGGCCTTGTTGCCACGCCACGCCTCACACCTTTTAGAACCTTGGTTGGACCTCACTCTTCATTCCACAATGAAGTCATAATCCAATTATAATTCATAATTATCTATATTTGCTTAGAAATCAGAATCTTATGTTGCTCTTTACATGAATATTTTATTCTCAACTAACTATTTCATATATATTCTCTTTGTTCTTATAAAGTACTCTTAGAATATTTCTATATTTATTCGGTGACTTAACCATGTATCTAATTGGTATATTATGATATGCTCATAACATGATCATATACCAAGTATTTTTCATAATACGGCATAAATGATAGATTCATTTGCCAAATAAATTAAATATAAATCATTTTAGTTAGTTCAAACCTATGAGCTAGGTCCTTTTGAGGCTGGCTCAAAATCAGTGCCATGTGATAATGTAAAGGTTCCTCTAAAGAAATCTTCTATCTTGATGTCTTTCAAGATATTTTCAATATATGCAAAAATATATGAAACTTTTAACATTCATCTTATCTATTTCTATAGATTTTACATTCCAAGAATGTGTATTGTCCTTCCTAAGTCTTTCATTTTAGAAACACATTCTGAGTCAAGGTGAAAAGGCCTGGCATGGTCATAATATATCTTCTTATGATTAAGTATGTCTCATTTGTACAAGATTAGGAATGTCACTATGCTCCCACTAGTTCTTAGTAAACACATATGCTCTATTCATTTTGATATAAACGCATACCTTGTGGTTTCATATTAAAATGATGATTTCAACATTAAGATGTTTGCTTTATATCCACAAGTAGATATCAAGCTTTAAACATTTTGTTAGGATAACATGGATTAAGAAAACCTCTAGGCTAATCTATATAGATATCTAATAGTAGATGTCTATTAAGAAAAGCGGTGTTTATTGATATCTATTTGCTATATATCATATTAATAGTTTGAATTTATAGTAATTAATGTCCTTGTTGACACCCACTCCTGGGTGTGCTAACACCCACTTCTCCTATGAGCTACAACTAACTTCCTAGGTAATCTTTTTAGGATTATCCTCGCTCCCGCACTACTGTTTGCTTTTGTGCATGCATGTTGTACACAATATGAGATCAGGTAGACTGTCGAATAATCAAATTTGCCCTAAGTCCACAACCAAACAAGGAACATGAAGTAGGGCCGAGTTGATCATTCTTGGGCTATTCAATTCCGACCATATACAACTAATCAACATACACGTAGCAATCACACAATAAAGTAATATATAGCAAGCAATCCCTTATATCATAAGGCAATATTGAACTCAGGCACTTCTATTTAATAGTTTCTAAAATAACCTTATCCACTAGCATTCTTTTTCTAACAATTCATATATCAGTAAAATCGAAAGTCATCAAACATAACTAGTATGGGTATTTTGGGAACTACTCTCCTGTTTGGGCTCTGGCTAACTATACACACCGCATCTTCCTGAAAAATCCAAAGATAAGTCAAGGTTCACGTTCCCGATCCCAAGCCAACTGTAGATGTAAAATTGTAGAAGTCGAAAATAGTGTATTGTATAGTTTCGCATTTTATGTTATTTTACTAAGTCATTTGTTATGCGAAGTTAAAATGTCTAGACTTAGTATATTTTTTGTACACTCATGTTTCCTATAAATAGGGACTGAGGTTAGAAGTAGAAAGAGTCTTTTTTCGTAACAGATATCTCTTCTCTGCATATTTTGTAATCAGTCTTTATCAATATGAGATCTGATTAATATTTACTCCTTGTGTTCTTAATCTTCAATCACTCAAATCTAACTTTACTTTCTCAAATCTCAATAACAATTCTCATCAATTGGTATCACAGCAGGATTCAAACTGCTTAGATCTGATTTTCGTATAAGAATCATTTGCTTTTTGAGTTGCAATATTACTCAAAATTTTCCGCGCATTTTGGTTTTGGAAATCACTTTTGATATTCAGATTTGAATTAATTCTGTATTTGAATTGTTAAGTCGAGTAATCGATTAGTGATTTGTGATCAATTCATTTGATGAAATTCTCAAATTCATCAAGTTTTTCAAGTTTTCTGAAATTTTCTGTGTTCATCAATGGCGAACTTCAACATGAATACAATGACTTCTTTCTCTCACTTGCTTGGTTCCTCAACTAAAATTCCAATGTTAATTCCAGAATACTATGATCAGTGGGCTGATAGAATGGAAGATTACTTAAATGGAATCGATGAAGAACTTTGGAATTGTATCGATGGAACAGTACAAGCTCCTGCTAATGTTCAACCAATTGGACCATCCACTACATCTACTGATGTGGCTGAACAACAAAAACGATTGAAGAATAATGAAAAGAGGTGCATGAGAGAACTAAGAGGTGCTCTACCTCCTGTGGTTTACAATTACATCCGTAGTTGTAAAACAGCCAAGGATATATGGAACACTCTAAAAGAGAAGTATCAAGGTAGCGAAAAGACGAAGATCAACTCAGTGAAGCAATGTCTAGTTGAACTGAGGGAATTCAGACAAAAGGATGCAGAAACTCTTGAAAATTACTATGATCGTCTAATGAGCTTATGTTTCGCTGCAATAGGTATGGAATCACTAGATCTCTCATGGAATTCAATTTAACTTTCATTATGGGTCTTCGCAAGGAATGGCGAAGTGTGAGCATGATGATTAAGAATCAACAAAGTTTTGATACAACTAAATTGAATGATCTCTACAATCAACTGAAAACACATGAATGTGAGGTCTTAGAAATGTATGAAGAATCAAAACAGGTTATTGGTGGTCCTTTGGCTCTTGTTTCAAAGGTATCAGAAACTGATGAAAAAGATGGTTCAGATGAAGAAGGATTTTTTATGAACTCCGATGATGAAGCTGTAGCATTCTATTCAAACAAGAGAGTTAAGAAGTTTTTCAAAAATCCTTTTAATCCAAAAGGAAAGACCAGTGATGTGAAGAATGCTGTCACAAGAACTGGAGGGGAGGAGAGGAAGAAAATGGAGAAAACAGATGAGAAACAGAAAGCTGCAAAAGAAGAGAAAAAGTTGAAGGGTGATTCAGGAATTTACTGTCACTATTGCAATGGTGCGAATCATTTCGCAGCCGATTGCATGTTGCGAAAGAAAGAAGAGAAGAAGGAAAAAGTTAAAGATGAAGCTTACTACTCTGAAAAGATTGAAGAATTACGTGCTAAGACTAAAGGAGTGTCTTTAGTTGCTAAGGGAGAATCTGCTGATGAAGAAAGTGGAACATATCAGATCTGGTCATCAGGATCTGATGACGAGGAAATGAGGCATCCCACACATGGGGCAATGTTCGCAAGTTTTGAGGATTGCAAAGAGAACATTTCAGGGAGATGCTTCGTATCTAAATCCACTGACAAATCACCCATGACAGCCAAGGTACGTGCAATTCTTGAATCTTTTAATATTCCTTTATTTGCTTATGATGCTGAAATTGTTTCATTTGATGATACTGTGGCTTATTTTGATTATGTTATTGTGTCTGCTAGTAATGAAGCTAAAAAATTAAATTTGCAGCTAAGTGAGACACGAAGAGATTTAGAAATAAAGAAGAGCAGAGTAGAAAAACTTGAAATGCAGATCAAAAATATAGATTGTGATAGGAATAATCTTACAAATGATGTTAGGTTGTTGCTAGCACAAAGAAACATATATTGTAATTCTGCAAAAAGATTGTATGCAAAATTAACTGCTTTACATCATTCTTCTGACATTAGCAAAGAACAACATAGGAAACTTTTACCTTTTCTTGAGTATGAACGTGAAAAAGTTGATGTTGTTTCTTATGATTGCGAAAGTATAATTGCTCAATTTGACAGAATACCTGATGATAGATATCCATATGGTATTGTTAAAATTGATGAATTTCTGAATGCTGATGAATTGGTTAACATTGTCAATGAAAGTTTGACAAAGAGTGAACAAGTGAAAATCATAAAGAAAACCGAAAATTCAACTCTTGCCTCACAATTCAATTATGCTGATATTGATGAAAATTCAGATAATGTGAGTGAAATCAGTGAGATAGAAGAGGAAGAAGAGGTTGATTGTTCTCAATTGTCAATCATTAATATCACATCTAAGATCAAAGGTAAAGAAATAATAGTTGATTCAATAGTAGAGGATGAAATTGATAAACCTTCAACTTCGCAACATTGTAAGTTTGATAATGTGGAAGTTGAAAGCTGGAAAACTGATGACACTGATGAGAACAAAGAAGAAAAGAAAGTTTCAAATGAAACACCTCAAAGAATTGTGGTTGATCAAGTGTTTGAAAATACAAAAGAATTTGACAAAATTTTAAATGACAAAGGCACACATTATTTGGAAACCAACACAGTGGTATATCCAAATTTTGTATGTACTGATAAAACCATTTTTCCAAATCAAGTTTTTGTCACTACTGGAAATGCTGAGAAAGTTCATCCTGAATTCAACAAAATGATTGAAAAAGATAATCAAAAGTCCACGACAGAAGGTTTTTTCGCAAACCAAAACACAGAAGAAAACAATTTAACTCAAAATCCTTATGTGTTTCAAAAACAAAAATCATTACAAAAATGGGTGGTTAAAGGTGAAAAATCAAACAAAATTTTTGAAAAAGTTGAAAATTCAAAGGTTGAAGTGAAACTAAATTCACACGAATTCAAATCGATGGCTGGAAATTATTCAACAGAAAATAATGTTTCAAAACGAAAAGCAAGAAAAGCAATATTCTGGCAAGTTCATAACAAACCAAGAGATGAAAAAGAACAAATTTCGAAAACATCATCACAATTTCAAAACAAAAATACACAAATAAATTCAAGTTTTCATAAACCAATAAACTCTGTTGACAAGGTTCCATATATTTGCAAATATGACAACAATCGAAAATTTGAGAATTCGCAAAAATTTGCAAATAATCAGAAGTTTCAAAATGTTGGCAAATTCACGAATACTTCATCAAGTTTGAAAAACTCAACTCAAGCCAAAGTGAAATTTTCACCAAAACAACCAAATTTTCCAAATCCTTTAGTCTCAAAACCAACCAAAGTTTCATATACAAAAGGAAAATCTGATGTAAGTACGATCAATCATTGGTTTGAAGGGAAAGGAAGAAAATATCAAAGCGGGAAGTTTTCAGAAGAACAAATCAAGAGTGCATTTGATAAGTTCGCAAATAATTCTTCAACTGCTAGTGCAACATCTCATAATTCGCAAGTTCCGGTTCAAAAGTGGAAACCAGTTATCAAAAATGCGAATGTTGTGAAGGATAAGATTACAATCAATGGAAATCCAAAACTATTGAATGACTATATCTCAATATCTAGATCTGATGATGTTGATATAATGGATTCTGTTACAAACAAAGTGAAACCATGGTTTTTAAATTCCAAAAATTTGTTTCATTCTACTAATGATGGACCCAACAAGTCTTGGGTTCCTAAATTCTTTCAATAAATGCAGGTGATGTGTGACGAGCAATATGCTATGAAATGGTATATTGATAGTGGTTTCTCTCGTTATATGACTGGAAGAATTTGGAAATAATCACAAGTGTCAAGTGAAAGGCTATGGGAAAGTAACAAATGGAAACTTCATCGTAAACAGAGTTGCTTATGTTGAAGGACTTCAACATAATTTGATAAGTGTGTCACAACTGGTTGTGGGTACTGGCAATCATGTTGTATTTAATGAAGAAGGAAGTATCATTTCAAATGCAAAGTCAAATGAAATACTTCTCAAATCCAAAAGATATGGTGATATGTTTACACTGGACATCAAACCAATTGTGGGAAAACCTGCTGTGTGTTTACTATCAAAAGCATCTAATGATCTCAGCTGGCTTTGGCATAGAAGATTATCACATTTGAACTTTCGAAATATAAATAAACTTGTAACTGAAGATTTCGTTCGAGGGTTACCAGTACTAAAATTTGACAATGATTCTTTGTGTGCAGCTTGCGAACAAGGAAAACAACATCGAAAGGTCATCCGATTGTGATAGATTCAAAAATAGTAGATCCATTGGAACTTCTTCACATTGACTTATGTGGACCATCAACTGTTGCAACAATCAATAAAAAGCGGTATATTTTAGTTGTTGTAGATGATTTCTCTAGATTCACATGGGTGTTTTTTCTCAGGTTGAAATCTGAAGTTGCTCAGACGATGATTGATTTTATCAAAAAGATTGAACTCAGTCTGAAGAAGAATGTACGAAAAATTAAAAGTGATAATGGTTCTGAGTTTAAAAATCAAACTCTTGATATTTTTCTCACAAGCAAAGGCATTTCGCATAATTTCTCATCACCATATACTCCACAACAAAATGGTGTTGTTGAAAGAAGAAATCGATCTCTATGCGAAGCAGCCAGAACCATGTTAACATATGCGAATCTACCTCAATATCTTTGGGCAGAAGCAGTGTCCACTGCATGTTTTACTCAGAATCGATCATTCATTCATCGAAGATTCAATGTTACTCCATATGAAATAATCAATAATCGGAAACCTAATGTAAAATTCTTTCATGTTTTTGGTTGCAGGTGTTTTATCATGAATCTCAAAGATAATTTGTCCAAGTTCCAAGCTAAAGCTGATGAAGGCATATTCTTAGGATATTCATAGAATTCAGTTGCATACAGAGTGCTTAATAAAAGAACTAGAAAAGTTGAAGAAACTTTCAATTTAACGTTTGATGATTACTATCTTAAACAAATGGATAGTAAATTTGAAAATAAATCAATACTTGTGGATTCAAATACTCAAATTGATAATTCTGAAATCAATGATTTTGATTATGACTTAATTTTCGGAATTCCTGACAGGGCAATTGACGCAGAAAATAATGCTCCTGATAATCAAACATCAGAATCCTCAAAACATACTGATGATTCAACAATCACTACAACATCGATAACTAGTGAAAGTACGCCTGATGTTCGTATGGAGGAGGAACATACGAGTATTCATGAAGATAGTCAGCCAACTTTTGAGGGGGAGAATGAAATTATGAATCATCAAGTTGAGGGGGAGCATTCGCAGAATCAACAAGAACATCATTTTGAGGGGGAGCATCAAGATGAAGATCATGTTGAGGGGGAGCATGATGAAACAGAGACAATTAATCTTGATGAAAATGATAAGTTTCATGAACTAAATGATAACTTTTCTGTTGCAGGATCTGAAAATGAAGATATGTATGAAGATGCACCATTAGAATTTGATCCTAATTTTCCACCACTTGAGAAATGGACAAGAAATCATCCAAAAGAACAGGTAATTGGTAATCCACAAGAAGGTGTGTTGACTAGAGCTCAACTTCGTGCGAAAAATGAGGTACTGAATGCGAACCAAGAACTATGTATGTTTAATGTCTTTATTTCGAAAATAGAGCCAAAAACGGTAAAGGATGCTATGGAACACTCAGATTGGGTTGTTGCTATGCAATCTGAACTGGCTGAATTTGAACGAAACAAGGTTTGGAGATTAGTTTCTAAACCTTCTGATGTTTCAAGTGTCGGATTAAAATGGATTTTTAAAAACAAAACCGAAAAAGATGGAAATATTATTCGAAATAAAGCTAGACTAGTAGTTAAAGGTTATTCGCAACAAGAAGGGATAGACTATGAAGAAACATTTGCACCTGTTGCAAGACTTGAAGCAGTTCGCATATTTTTAGCCTATGCAGCTCACAAAGACTTTGATGTTTATCAAATGGATGTTAAATGTGCATTCTTAAATGGAGAACTAGAAGAAACAGTGTATGTTGAACAACCACCAGGATTTGTAAACAATGAACATCCTAATCATGTTTATATCCTTGACAAAGCTGTATATGGATTAAAACAAGCACCAAGAGCCTGGTACGCAACACTTACAAATTTCTTGAAACAATCTAAATTTAAACAAGGATCAGTCGACCCCACATTATTTCGCAAGAAAGTTGGGTGTCATCTAATGCTTGTTCAAATTTATGTTGATGATATTATCTTCGGCTCAACTGATCCAGCATTGTCAACTGAATTTGAAAATTTAATGAAAAGTCAGTTTGAAATGAGCATGATGGGAAAAAGTAATAATTTTCTTGGTTTAAACATAAGACAGAACAGGGAAGGAATCTTAATCAATCAAGAAAAATATACGAAGAACTTGCTTGAAAAGTTTGGAATGCTTAATAGCACAAAACTCAGAGTACCTATGGCAGTAGGAACAAGACTAACTCCTTCGTTAGATGCTCCTGTTGTTGATTTAACACTTTATCGTAGCATGATAGGGTCTTTATTGTACTTAACTGCAAGTAGACCTGATATTATGTTTTCGGTTTGTAATTGTGCTAGATATCAAGCTAATCCAAGAGAACCTCATTTGACTGCAGTGAAAAATATTTTTCGCTATCTAAAGGGAACCGTTTCTTTAGGACTTTGGTATCCTGCGAAAACACGGTTTTTCATTCAAGCTTTTTTAGATTCTGATCTAGGAGGATGTACTTTGGATAGAAAAAGTACGACTAGTGGATGTCAACTATTGGATGGGAAGTTGGTGAGCTGGCAATCAAAGAAACAGACTTGTGTGGCTATATCAACCGCTGAGGCAAAATACATAGTTGTTGCTGCTTGCACTTCGCAAATTATTTGGATTCAGAGTCAACTTCGTGATTATGCAATAAACATGAAAAAGATTCCTTTGTATTATGATTCGCAAAGTGCTATTCGTATTTGTCATAATCCAGTACAACATTCAAAGACAAACACATTGCTCTTTGATATCATTTTATCAAAGATCATGTGGAAGATGAGAATATTGAAATTCATTTTGTTAAAACAACTAAGCAACTTGCTGATATTTTTACAAAACCTCTTGATGAAAAATCATTTGTTAGAATTTTAGCAGGTTTGCGGATGATTAATGCGAATTCAATTTCAACAACACACGCCTAAAAGTTTTGTTCGGCAGATAAGAGTCAAAATTATTCAGAGGTTACTGTTCATTCAGAGGCTTCGCATGGCTTCGCATCCACATCTTTTCGCATCTGAGATCATAACCACTAAGGTAACGTTTACAACTAATTTTTCATTTTGAAAAATCAAAAATCCAAAAAGATTTTATTTTTGTTATATTTTTCATTTTGAAAAATCAAAAATCCAAAAAGATTTTATTTTGTTATGTTTTTCATTTTGAAAAATCAAAAATCCAAAAAGATTTTATTTTTGTTATATTTTTCATTTTGAAAAATCAAAAATCCAAAAAAAAAAAAAGATTTTATTTTGTTATGTTTTTCATTTTGAAAAAATCAAAAATCCAAAAAGATTTTACCGGTTGTTGTTTTGTTCTTTAATTTTGAAAAATTCAAAAATCACAAAAATAATTTTGTTTTCTTTGATCTTTAATCTTTGTGTCCTGAGATTTAAATACAGGGCTAAAATGCGAAGAGGTATTACTTATGTGTTTCTATGGGAAGGTATCAAATTTGTTTTAAACACTAGTTAGGTTGTCCCTAGAAGCATGTTGCTGTATGTAGACCAAAAGCCTCAATATGACTCTATGTGTGTAAAGAAAGCCTTGATGAAATTATCTCATGAAAATTTCTTCCCAACAAGGCTTGTATTCGCATAAGTCAACAAGAGCTACTTTACTCTTCTCAAATGAGTTAAGAGTTTTCTGTTTTGTCCATTATAACAGAGGTACACTTCGATTCTTATCCAATCTTTTTAAACCAAACAATTCTTACACTCCAAATTTTTGAAGAGATTTGTCCTTGAGGTATTTGATCAAACCAATCAAACCCTAGACAAATCACAAGTCTGTGTTTGTGATCTAACATCATGAGTCCGTGATGGAAGTGAAACCCAAAAATCATAAACCTTAAGGAATTGACGGGGAACTTTGTTCCAGATTTTCACGAAACCTTTGTTTCAGTATCAAAACTTTCGAAACTTCAAATCATATTCAATTCGCATGTGTGGTCTTGATCAAATCTTCACAACCAAGAATGTTTGTTACCTAACAAGATCCAGAACAAATTTTCATTTGAATATGATTTCAGTGTAAGTTTCATTCGCAAATCCTTGTCATGATAAATATTCTCACAAGCCAACTTGTCACTGACTACACTGGTCATACAGGTAATTTCATTTACAATTTCTCACCTTATGTTAAGGCTGATATGTAATGAAATTTCAAACCAATCCCAAATGCTTTTTAAAAAGAAGCCCTTCGATACTTCTCTACAAGTATTCGACTGTAATTCACGGGAAACTACACAAGCTGTTGATTATCTCTCTTGATGATTAACGAAGCAACCTTTGCCTGGGGTTTTACTGCATTCATGTCAAATAAATTTTTTGACATCACAACAATCCAAAAAAAAATTTGTTTTGTTTCTCATCTTATTTTGTTGACACAATGCAGACACGAAATCCTTGAGGTTCTGAGTAAAACCAACTCAGACTGATGATTTCGCAAATCTGGCATATGACTTCACTTTACATCCCAAAAGTGGAAGAGCCTTGATTCCATGCGAAGGGTTTTAACGGTTCAGATTCTATAACGGGAAACTTGACAGGCTGTATACTCAAAATGGTTGGTATTCTATCCGGTTTTCAAGGAGATGAGACAGTTACTTTTTGAAAGCATGGTTATCTTTTGCAGTTATGATCCGATTTTCAAGGTGCCACATCGGATAACATTAAATGTATCCCGCTTTAATTTCAAATCAATTTTGAGTAACCTATAAAATGGGGATCAAGAACACTATGTACGGTTACGCAAACAAGAACTCTCACAAAACTTCAAAGTCTAAACCTTGATCAAACCTTCATCTTTCTCAAAACCCTAACAATGGCAGCCACTCATTCCAACACTGATGAAGTTCTTTCTCAATCCCTGATGAAGATTCAAAGCACAAATTACCAAGTCGATCCAAACGTTTCCTCTTATCCTGAAGAATTGAAGATGCTTATCGTTGCTCTGAAACGATCACCTCTGTCAACTGCTATGTTCAGTTCCTTCTATGTTCCAATGGTATGGTTATCCCTGGCAGCTTCAACGGCATCATACAATCACACGGCGGATGTGATCACCTTCAATTTAACCAACAACAAACAGGTTAAACTATCCAAGAAGATGTTTGTTGAAATCTTGCAGATTCCAAACAACCCTCCGTTTGTAAAACCTGTCAACTCGCAGATCATTCACATGTTCAAAGAGATGGGTCATCAACCGGAGCTTGAGAAAATCAGTGATTTTAAAAAGTCTGGGTTGCCGTGTATCTGGAATTTCTTATTTGGCATTTTTCAAAGATGTCTTACAGGAAGATCAGTCGGACTGGATAGAGGAAGAATGGAAGTCTACGCTATGGTTATGGGCATTTACTATGATATCAATGTTGATTATGCAACTTAATTGTGGAAGGAATTTGTTAAAAGTCTTGAAAATACAAATTCGGAGAAAGGGATTTCATGTGCAAGATACTGGAGCTTAATTCTGGAAAAAGTTTATGAGAAAGAAGTAATTCCAGTGATGACAGATGTTGCAGTTGCTGAATTTTCCTTCTATCAATTTCCAAAGACTGTAGAAGATGATGAGGCAATTTTTTCTCATGTGGCTCGCATTCCAGATGCGATTCTTCGCAAAGTTTCTCAAACTCACAAAGTTTTGGTGAGATATTTGCGAAATATTGATACATCAGACCAGACTGGAGTGTTACTAGATGTTGCTACTCCGTCAAAGAAAAAGAAGGTTAGCAAGAAAGATGCGAAAGGTTCATCCTCACCAAAAGTTCAAGATGAAGCTATTCCGAATGAAGAAACTTTATAAAAGTCGAAGAAAGAACTCATACCTTCTAAGTCTGGGGTATTGAAGAAAATTCGCAAAGCTGAAGTGAGTAGTAAAGGCGTTACTATTCGCAGTATTCCCGCACCGGTTTCTCCAGGCAAGAAACGACAACAAGCTGAAGATGTTGCCAAAAATATGCAACGTACACTTGTCAAAAGGAGAAAGATGGTGATTCACAATGAATCATCTGATGAAGAAATCGTACCGGAAACTCCACCCGTAACATCTATGGTAAATGTTTCTTTACCACTTATTCATACTTCGCAATTTTCTACCACTCTACCACAAACCAAACCACTCGAAATAGTTCTTACCAAATCAGTTTTTGAGGAGGTACCTATTTCTGATACGGTTGTCAACGTATCTGATACGGGGGCACCTATCCTGAGTGTTGCAACCACAATCCCAATCTCCTTACCCATTTGATTACCAGATACCACTTTATCCACCACTTCCTCAATATTTGATCATGTTCTTCAAAACCCATTCACAACACTTTTTCCATCTCAATCACCCGAAAATCCTCAACCTTCGCAACCGTTGTCTGATACTGAAGCTGAAGGAGGAGCCTTTGGAGGGATACTTGATGATATTCCTTTTGATTCAGATGAAGAGGATATTCCTGATCATATGTTGATGACAGGAAAACAATTTAAAATTCTTAATCAGAAATTGAAGACCATTATTCAAACGCAAGCTGATTCTGGTAGGATGTCTTCTATATCAGCCATGGAGGTTGATGTCATGCTAAAAGGGGCTGAGAAGCGTATCATGGAGAAGGTTGATCAAACAGACAAAAATAATGAGCTTCGTATTAAAGCACAAGGGATCAATTTTACTTCCGTGGTTCAAGATTTAAAATCTGTTACAAAAGAACGTCATGTTCTTTTTGTACAAGATGTAAAGAAAGTTCGCGAGGATGTAAACTTTAAGATTCAAGAGTTGAAGTCTGAACTTGCGAAGGATCTTCAGGATATTCATACTAAACATGCAGACGTTCAAAAGCAGATTGTGGAGGTTTCTTCCAAACTCCAAAAGTTTATTGATGTTCCTGTTCTTGAAGCTCATAAAGAAGAAACAAAGGAGAAGTTTGATCAGCTGACAAAGTTGGTGACTGAGCTTAAAACAACAGTTTCGCAATCTTCATCAACTCAAATCCTTACTCCTGAATTCTTGTCTCTAAAGATTAATACTTTAGAACAAGCAATTCAAAAAGCCCTTGCTCCACTTACAAATTTCACTTCTTTACTACCAAAAAGTGCTCCACCTGCTTTCACAGGGGTGCAAGGGGGAGAGAAAAGTCGAAGTAAAGAAGAGGAGGTAAAAACTGTTGGAAAAGTGATATCGACTCAGCTTATATCCACTCTTCCTATACCTACGAAGCCAATTTCTTCAACTACAATTACCACAAAAACAGTTTCCAAAGGTATTGTTATTGGAGAAAAAGAAGAAGGTTCGATTTCGAGAATTCAAACAGGAGTGGAGGGGAAAAGGAAAAGGAATATTATATGAAAAATCGAAGGAGGAAAAGAAAGTTGAGGCTGAAGCAGAGTTAGAGAGGATGAGGCAAATCCAAAGCATAATGAGGCAGAGAGCAAGTGATCCTCCCTCCATGAACAAAGGAGATCCTGCTAAACTTTACTCTTACGAAACAATAGAGTCAAAAGTTGTGGGAAGGGAGATGTATGAGTTCGAGAAGAAGCCAAAAAGAAGTTATGATATTGCGAACTCAGATCATTGTCAATTGGATTTCCCGTTAAATGAAATGTTGTTCATCACTGCTGAATATCAGATTAGTGAGAAGTTTGATAATCCTGATGATTATACTCACATGAAAATCAGATTTCATGCAGTCTTGGGGAAGAATCAAGATGATGTTTGGTCTTTAATGAAGATAAAAAAGGTGCTTACAATTAAGAAAGATATTTTGTTTGAATACATGCTTCAAAATTTCTGTTATTTTGTTATCAGAGCAGACAACAAGCAGTATGACTTCACAGTAGCTGATTTTCCATTGATGAATTGCAATGATTTAATTCAAGTGGCTCTGATCTTGAAGCATATGGAAGAAAACAATCTCAAAGGCTCTGAGACAGATGTGTTCAAGGTAGGCTTCGCACATGTGAAGACATTCATCGACAACTATTTCGACTGTTTGGCCCTTACAGATGATGAACTAGCTAATGTGCTGGGTAGAGAAGTAAAAGTTCCTTGGGAAGAAACTTTATCTCAATCAGCTTTGTCGAAGTATGTAGTTGGAGAAATATGCCTAAAACCATTTGGCATGGTGTTTTCTGGAAGAGACACAAAAGGAAAACCGAAGAAATTTTTATTCAAAGTCTCGAAGATTGAAAGATATAATTCTTCGCAATATACGCACTTTATTGTACATATGAATAACTGCAAGAAGAATAATGAAGGAGATAAGAAAGATCTCAAGAAGGTGATCTCCTGGTATGGAGAAGTACGAAGGACAATCCACTCTGCAGTTCAAAAACTTATTGGTTGAATTGCATCGACTGTTTACAAAGGGGGAGAATGTAGATGTAAAATTGTAAAAGTCGAAAATAGTGTATTGTATAGTTTCTCATTTTATGTTATTTTACTAAGTCATTTGTTATGCGAAGTTAAAATGTCTAGACTTAGTATATTTTTTGTACACTCATGTTTCCTATAAATGGGGACTGAGGTTAGAAATACAAAGAGTCTTTTTTCGTAACAGATATCTCTTCTCTGCTTATTTTGTAATCAGTCTTTATCAATATGAGATATGATTAATATTTACTCCTTGTGTTCTTAATCTTCAATCACTCAAATCTAACTTTACTTTCTCAAATCTCGATAACAATTCTCATCACCAACAGGAAAACAAGAACATGACAAGAGACCAGGACCATTTCCTTAGCCCAACCCTTTTATTATAAATTATTTCTTTCAGATACATTTTTTGAAAACTCTTGGATCCTAGTTTGAGACTGGATTCACACAATTGTTCCTCCAATTTACTCAAACCAAGGCTCTGTACCAACTTGTAATGTTCTATTTTTACCATACTATCTACCCTCCAGTAGATCCTTAGAAACCTTTTTGACCCTTCCTGATCCCCGTATGGATCCTGTGACTTCGGTAGTACAGGACCATACTACCTTCTACACCTATCCGTGCGTGTACAAAGAACTGTCTCAAATTTTCTAAGTCATTACACATGACCACTATCAACCATAGATACTCGCGCACCCATAGGCACACACTACTGCTCTTTCTAGACTCTCCCTATAGGATTCTTCTCACACATATGTACGTACTAGAATACTTCAATGCATTTATTTGGTCACTAAGAACTCCCCACTACTAGGTGTATCAGCACACCCACATGATTTGAAAATCTACCTCAAATTTCCTAGATTTTCACCTTAGATTTCTTTATACGTAAGTGCTCACACTAGCACACTCTAGTACTCTTCCAAGGTCACTAGGAATACTCACCGCACTCTGTTATCAGTTGTGGAAGAAACTTATACTAACATCAACTAACTATCTTATGAATACAATTACATGCAACAAGTACGAAACAGTCCTTCGATTGCAAGATCATGCACTACAACTGTTGGACTCATAAAAGAGATACACAATAGGGCCAAATCAAACACTCTAAAAATATTTGGTTTCGTGGCATGAAACTTAACGTATTTTCTTAATAGTTAAATAACATCAATATAGGTTTCACATAGCACAAAGCAGGCAACATTCACGCAGAAAAACCAAAAGGCAGAAATGCTTCATAAGGATCGGCAATTCTAACATGCAATTCTTGAGGATCCTTAGCCTACACACTGTCATGCATCTCTAACAGCTCAAAAATCACACATAAAAGGCATCTCTCCTAATAAGTCACTCTAGCATGCAATCTTGAGTAGATCCATAGTCTAACTTATAGCATGCACATCATACTATATCATATATAATAGTAACTCAGATACAATATATAAAGTAAATATGTATACTTTGGGAGATCACTTTCTCGAGCTCTGTCTGACTATACACATCACATCTTCTCTTTTCTTCTCTTGAAATGAATCTTTTCTAAAAAGGTTTATAAAAACTCTCAAATCCATAGTTTGAGTTTGGAATCCCACGAGTGTTCATCCAAATTCCTCAAATCAGGGCTTTGATACCAACTTGTAATATCCCAAAGTTCCAGGCTAATTTTTTTCGTTTTTAAAATAACATAACATCCATTTTAATAAAATTTCATTCAGGGCAAACCATTTGTTCATAAATCATTATTCAGAAATCAGAGTTATAATGAACACAACGCGGAATCTCGAATCATAACACTGTTGATGTGTATGTACAGTCCTGCCTTTGAAATCCTATAAGTACCTACAAAATATTTTATCCACAACTGTAAGAAAAAATCTTAGTGAGTTCCCCAAAATATCACATACATCACAGCGTAATAATCAACTAAGGGTTATCAACAACCTTGGGACTATCAACAATCCTGAATATTGCATATAGTAGAAAACTATAACAACTATGGGTTATCTGTAACCCTGCAGACTATCAGCAGTTCAACTGGGTTGAAAGCATGCCATGTGGTTAACAACACACCTTACATGTTATCAACAACCTTGGGGACTATTAGCAGTCCATGGACTCATAATAGTCCAAGAGTTATCAACAACTCTATTCACATATAACAACAATAAAAAATAAGACCCAGCTAGTCAGCATGGATATACTACCACAAAGGCAAGTATAGTGAGAAGACTCACCTGAACGAAGAGCTGAAATCCACTACTTAAAGTCCCCATAGAATCAGGTATACAAACCTCTTAAACCAATCACGAGCTAAATTTCGTACTATAGCTCAACACCTCTCCAAATTTGACCAAAAATCAAACTGGTCAAAAAGTCAATAGTCAACGGTCAAAGTCCACTTCAGTAGGTCATCAGGTCGTGGCCTCCCATTTTCCATGTTGAGAGAGAAAAGCGCAAAATTTTCAGCCGTCCCCCAATCGCCACAGCGTGGCGGCCAAAATGCCACGTCGTGGTAACTAGGTCTCAACAACTTAATAGATTAAGCTATTTTTCTTCAACCTCAAGAGCTCTAAAGCTCAGATCTAGTCTTTCTCGAGGTCTTAACGGATAAAGTTTCTAGCTTTACCCATTAGGACATCCCAATAAGTCTAGATATTTAAACCTAGATCCTTAATGACAACTTAAGGCAAGGAATCAACCATTAAGCTCTTAATCACCAAAGCCACAAATCCATAACTTCCAGAATGATTTCTTACTTCTATTCCAACCAAAAAATTGCTACTTTATGGACATGCATGTCTAATGCAAGTCTAGAACTCAAACTAGGTCAAAATGGTGCAACGAGACCAAAATATCATGCATGGAACTCAATACACAATCAAACTTTAGATCCAAAAGATATAGTGACAAAGAGACCAAAGTGATCTATGACATTGTAAGCTTTATCTCATCTAAGAAATTCAAACTCAAATATGAGCCAATAAATACAATAAATCTTAGATCTATGAAGAGAGAACCAAAAAGATGGAAGCTTTATACCTTCCCAAGCTGCACAAGATGCATGAGGTGCAAGATCTAGAGTGATGTATTCTTCCAACTAGAAAGCACACCTACTCCTTTTACCAAAATGCATGCCAAAGCTTCAAACCTCAAGAATCATCATTAATACAACTATAATCACTCCAAGGAGGCTAGGTTTTTTTATAGGATTAGAGTCTAAAAAGGATGCCCTAATCCTTGAGATTATGTGCTTAAATATGGAGAAAACCCTAAAAATCATGGGCTTGGGTTGCCTCAACTGCCACGTCGTGGCGACCATCTAAACGCGCATTCTTGTATAATAAATTCCACATCGTGGTGTTCCATTCACCACGTCGTGGCACATATATTTTCCAAAAAAATCCGATCTCTAGTCCCACCAAGGCCTCACCTGATCTATTCTGGGAAATGGGTGTTACACGTAAGGCTAAGTGCTTGATCAACCAAATTTCAAAACTTACATGGACCGAATATCGCTCTCCATGTCCTCCTTCCATCTTGCATCCTTTAGGGTATTTTATAGCTTCCACTAACTGGTGTACTCTTATTTCCATCTACCAGTGACTCATATTCCTCAATAATACATATATATTATATAACTACGTCTATAACTTCCCCTATCAAGTCTATTAGGAACAGGTGGATATATGTTAGTTTCCTCAATAAATTTTTCAATCTCAATTAAATGCTAGGGCCAACTTTAGGTTCTTCGTTGGTTGACTCTTGAATCTTATCAAGTACAGTATGGCTCCCACTAGCTCCTTTGGATATCAGCTCCCTCTCTTGGAAGACTGCCCTTCGAGCAACAACATTTTACTCTCAGAAGGTTTGTAAAAATAATTATCCAAAAGTCTTGTTGGGATGTCTAACGAGATAAAACATCTCTATATAAAATTCTATATTATCGAGCACTTCACGACGAGCATAAGCCTCATAATCGTAGACTTCCATATGCGCTAGTGAGGAATGAACGCTACTCCACATCCCAAAGAGTTTGTAATAAACCTTCTTATTTGGTGCAAAACGAAGATCTCTTGAAACACTATTCAATGTACAATCCATGAACCATTTGTAAGCCTATTACGACTCATCAAGTACCAAATCAAACAATAATATGTTCCTCTATCCAACTAATATTGTGTGTGGCAGTGTTTTGGGTTGAGACAACTCGTGAAACTCTTTCACAATTCCTTATATGATTGAAAAGTTTTGACTAAGATGGTCATTATCCCTATTGGATCTGGATATCTCATCCTTTTGCCCAGTTGATTCTTAACTTCACTTTATAGGATCTCTGAACACCTAAAGCATTCCACACTTATGTTTATTTATATTAACATGTCCATATGAAGTTGGTCTTACCATGTATTGCGGTTAATCTAAACGGCCTATTAGTGTGAACTAATTCCAACAGATATTCATATCACCAAGTGATGTATTAATCATCTATCTTGATAAATAAGATTAGAATTTATCATAAGAATTATGGTCAAATGATATCCAAAATCCTATCCAACTGGATACATGGTAATGCAATTCTTGTTTATGTGTTAAAGACTATGATTCCATAAACACATTTCAACCAAACATTTTTGTTTTATTTGAATTAATATTTATTATGGTTAATCTGAACGGTCTATTACTCAAACTAAGGGGTCGTTTGATAGTTGTTGAATAGGTTAGAGCTGACTGGGTTAGAAGCTGATTCGGTTAGAAATGCTGGCTGAGTCCATATCTGACTGAGTTTATGCTGTTTGATTATTTATCTGAATGGTTGTGCCGAATAAAAAAATGACCATATTACCCTTGTGTTGTCTCTTGTGCTGGATAAAAAAAATTATAAAAACACAAATTATCATATAAAATCCAAATTAAACATACATCAATTAAAATCCAAATACAAAATGTAATACAAAATCCAAATACAAATTGTCATACATAATAAAAAAAAGTACACCATTTAACGTGAACCATTTAAAAGTAACTGATTAGCAATCTGGTCACGCAAAGTAGTCATATAGTCCACGGCTTCTGAACCCCATTCTATGCCTTCTATGTTTTGACCCTCGTTTCCTCCACCACCCACATTAGGAGTAACCATAGTGTTTTGTTCAAAGTTCGTAAATAATTCATCTTCAATATCGTATTTCCTTATAAAATTATGGACTGCAACACAAGAAATGAATATGTCTCTTTGCACTGGAAAAGGATAAGGAGCCATTTGTTTTAAAATTAGAAATCTCGCCTTCAATACACCATAAGCACGTTCAATGTAATTTCTAAGTTGTGCATGAGCATGATTAAACCTTTCTTCCTTAGTTAAAGCTCTATTTCTTCGAAAATTGGCTAACCAATACCTAATATTGCGGTAAGGAGCGATAAATCCACGGGTGTTGGTGTATGCGGCATCAAAAAGGTAATATTTATCTGTAGATGTATGACAAATTTATCATATAAATAAAAAAAGATAAAAAAACGTATAGTAAAGTTACAAACCTGGTGGAGGGAAAGGAAATCCGGAAGTCGGGTTAAATGCAAATTCTTTCAAAACTTTAGAATCATGTGCTATGCCCTCCCATCCAGCTCATACAAAGGTGAATATCATATCAAAATTACAAATTCCAATTACATTTTGATAACATTCACCTTTTCCTCTTCCCCTATAACGATTTTGTTGATCAACAGGCACAACTGCATGTACAAGTGTTCCATCTAGTGCACCTATTGCTCCGGGAAATATCTGCATTAGCCACCTATGTCGTTCTGATGTATTTCTTGTTGCATTAGACGAGTTTGGTACTATAATTTCTCGTGCAAAACACATCATTGCACGTAAGACCTCATGAAAACATTGATGAATTGTTTGTGTGGAATGATGAAATCTTTCTTTAACGGCTCGAAAACGTTCATTATGTCCTATAACATGTAAAAACATAGCCATCTTCTCTTCAACGCTTATCGTCCTACTAGATTGCAACCAATTTCTTTCTATAAAGTGATTGCATAATAGTAAAAATGCATCTTGTGAAAGACGTATCATATTGAAACATTGTATAGGGCATCCGTGTATCAAATCTTGCGTATACACATACCCCTTAGCTACCTGTTCGCTAGCTCTTATTCTTTTAATTATTTTTTGCCTTTGTCGGACCAACATCAACCAATACCACGAGAATATAAGAAAATATAAAAAGTCACCTTCTTTATCCATGTGTCCTGTTAGATGTCAAATACAAATTACATTTTAATCAATAACATAACAAATCGTAACATGTAAATACTAAAAGCATAACATTCCATAACATATAAATTCATATAATATAATTGCATCTAAGAAAACAATCCATAACATAACTAAACCGTAACATACTAAAGTCAAACAATGAACCATAACATACTAAAGTCAAACAATGAACCATAACATACTAAAGTCAACCAACTAACCCAAACTTTCTTCCCGCATTTGTTACCCACGACTCACAAGTTGACAAGTTAAGGCACAACCAAATTTTCCTATTACCAGCACTTTCAACAAATAACATAAGAGCAGTGGTGTATTTCGGATCATATTCTCCCCACTCCAAGCTTGTCAACTTCGCCATACAAGCATCCATCCCCTTGTCAAGATTATTTGCTTCCGTGAATGTTTGTGCAGCCTTGATAATTTCTCTTCCAACTTCTTTCAACTCATCATCAAGTGTGGTATCTTTAGGACCATTTCGTTTCCCCCCCCCCCCCTTGTTTTTTGCCCGCCCAGATGATTCCTCACTAGTAGGTTGAGGTACTGTTGAGCTTGGGGTATCTGCATGAGGTGCTGGCTCATACATCTCTGTATCCTCAAAATCATGTGTACTGAAGGTTTTATTGGGATGAGGTAGTGTCGAAGATGGCCCCCAACTGTGAACACCGGTCGAGGTCGCACCATCAAATAGTTGAGTACAAAGTTCAGGGCAAGGGAGGGGTGCATTTCTCAACTTATCTACATACTTGTTCAACTGTTTGAAATTTGAAGAAATATTATTAAACTAGTAAAAAAATAATCTAATTTAAAAAATATGTATATATGTACCTTCGCTTCTGCTTCCCATTCTTTATTATTCATGTTAAAAGAATTCGTTACAGGATTATAAATATTTCCTGTTTTGTTTTTAAGTTTTAACCACACTGCATACTTTGCTTTTAGTCGATAATAAAATTATGATCTGTTTTCAATTTCTCCGCGACCACAACCCATGAGCTTGCTTTTAGGCCACTACCCTCCCGACCATTGCTTGTTAATTCTTGTATACATGCTTCCAAAAAAGTTTTGTCCACCAATTCCGACTTTCAACTAACCCTAATTCTTTTATCCGTCATGTCTATTGTAAAAAGAAAAAACAAATAGCTAATCATCCACATAACACAAATTTACAAATAAATCAAGCATAAATGTGATTTCATCACATTTTTAACAGCATATAACACTCTTTTATTAACAAAAACACATTATGAATTGATTTTATAAGCATACAACAATCTTTAACAATCTTTTATAAACAAAAACACATAAATGTGAGTTCATCATACTTTCAACAGCATATAACAATCTGATTTTATGTCAACAACATATAACTATCTGATTTTATGTCAAAAACACATTATGAAATCAGATTTCATAAGCAAAAACACATAACAAATTGATTTTATGCACATAAACACATAAATGTGAGTTCATCATATTTTCAACAACATATAACAATATGATTTTATGTCAACATCATACAACAATCTGATTTTATGTCAAAAACACATTATGAAATCAGATTTCCTAAACAAAAACACATAACAAATTGATTTTATGTTAACTCTTCAATCTAGTTGAATCCAAGAATAATGAAAGAATTGATTTCAAATTTTGATTTCAGAATTAAATCAGTAATTTCACAACAAACATGAAGGGTTTTATGATTTCAGGAAAAAACACATTATGAAATCAGATTTCATAAACAAAAACACATAACAAATTGATTTTATGCTAACTTTTCAATCTAATTGAATCCAAGAATAATGAAAGAAGTGATTTCAAACTTTGATTTCAGAATGAAATCAGTAATTTCACAACAAACATGAAGGGTTTTCTGATTTCAGGAAAAGAAAAGCAAAAAAAAAATCGCAGAAACATACCTGCAGTGGCGCTGTGTGGTTGTCGCTGGCATTGTCTGGCAGCAGTCGATGGCGCAGCAGTAGCAGTCGATGGGATCGGATTTTGTGTAGACGAAGGAGGCTGGAGGCGATAAATGGAAAGGGCAAAAATCACTTCTCTTATTTCCCAGTCAGGAAGTATTTTTTTAATGACCGAGTCAGTGGAATGGGATGGACTGGGGTGACCGAATCAACTCTAATATGTCAATAACAAACAGCTGACTGTTGACCGGGTCAGCAGTCAGCATTGACCGGACCCGGTAAGTTCAAATCAAACAGACCCTAATTCTAACATATATTCGTACTATCGTATTGTGCTTTTATCATCCATCTTGATGAACAAGACTTGAATTTATAATAAGACTTGTGGCCCAATGATTTCACAATAATATTTTTTTTCAAATATTCTAACAACTATAAAGTATTGTTGTTGTATTAATTTCACATATTTCATGACTTTTTCTTTTAACATGTTAAACATTTAAATAAGTCAGAACAATCTCATGAAATATTGTATAATTTTTTTTTGAATCATAATACTATATACCAAACATTTGGGGAGAAAAAAAATTTCTTTTGATCTTATGAATAGTAGTCAGGGGTCGATATTCATGATCAAATTATCTTTTCCATGTCTCAATCTTCTTACTACTTTTCAGTCATTGCACATTCTTGCAAATGTCAGTACTTTATCCTTAGTAAAATACTCAAAGGATTAAAAGTAATACTCCAATGATATTACAAATTCATATATCTTATTATAGACTAAACATTCGGTAACGCGTTGTCTTTTGATCCTATGGATAGTAGCGTAGGCTCGTAATCGATGATCAAGTTATTTTCTCCATGTTTTAGTCTTTTACTTTCCTTCAGATATATTTGGTATTTTTGATTTATTGGCCCTTCTCTTGTTTTGGAAATGAATAGCCTATCAGAACATGTCTCAAACTAAGCCTTCCTATTATCCTTGGTATTTGTGGTCGAATTAGATACACAAACACTAATCGCCTTTTAATGCATGGGCAACTGGCTTTCTTCTTTTTGGCACTTCCATTTACGATAGTGATTATATGACCCTTTGAAGTTGGATGTAAGGTCCCGGAAATTACAAAGAGATTTTTATTTTAAAATAAATTAATCAATTAAAACATTTTACTTAGAATCAATAAGTGAAATTCATTTGTTGAAACCATAATGTTATCATAGTTGAATTTAGAAAATAGCATAAACCAAAATCTTTGATGTGTATGTATAGTGTAGCCGAGCTCTTCTTACGTACGACCTAAAATCATTTTATCCATAACTATAAGCATAAAGCTTAGTAAGTTCGCCAGTATACCACATATTCCACCATACATACAATGCATACAAGCAAAGTCCTTGGCTCTAGTGTCGAACAACCAAATATCAAGTCCACATACATAACCTATACATAACGGGCCCAAACCTAACTCATATAACGCGCCCCACCTAGCCATACATAATGGGACCTACCCACATACATAACAAGCCCCACCCAAATACATAATAGGTTCTGCCCACATACATAATGGGCCTCACCCATAAACATAGCGCCCCCCCCCCCCCCAAACAAGTATAACAGGCCCAACCCTAACTCAATTTCTAGGGGCCAAATACAGGTATTTCATACACTTTTTGTGTTGGATTAGTGTCTAAGTCCATAACTATTTTGGTATGTACTTGAACCGATGGTGCATGGTCCTTTTGGGTTGCCTTCACCAAAGAAACTTGATAGGATGAATTATGGAGAGAAAGGATTAAATATGATTTATTAATATATTATGAGAATAATATATTAAAGGAGAAATCATATTGTTTAATTAATATTAGTCAATAATTAATAAGAATTAAGTTTGTTACTAAAAGAGATTAATTAAACTTAAGGGACTGGAATTGTAATTATAAGATAATTGCAATTGGGCTATGGATTGACTTATATTATAAGGTTGGATGAATTCTATGGGGAAACCCATTAGAAATCATCCTAGGCCTTTAAGGAAAGGAGTCCATGGGTTGCTTAGGGCTTAAGCATCCAAATTAGGGTTTCCTTGTTAGATAACCCTAATAGCCTCACTATATAAAGAACCCGTATGCTCCAAAAACGTGGTGAACTAATTGGTTAGGGTTTCCACACGTTTTTGAGAGCCTCCTTCTCTTCTCTTCTTCATCCTCTTGCTCTTGGTGTTTGTGAACCATTAGAGGAGTGACATTTGTGACTCTAAGCTTTCTGAAGTCAATACAAGAAGGATTTGAGATTGTTATTGCTATATAACAATTAAGGTATGATCTAAACCCTAATTCATATGTTATCATATACTAGATCTAGGGTTTATAGTCTTGGATGAATTGCATGTACAATAGAGAAACCTAGATCCAAGCATTAGGGTTTGTATGAGTACATAGGATGTTCTTATGGCTAAAACTCATCAGTGGTATCAGAGCCTTGATTGGTTTCTATTGCATTGATGCCTTGTTAATTTGTTCATGCTTGAAAAATTCGATTTTTGTGAGCCTGCCTGATGGACTAGGCGAGTCCCATTGTGGACTCGGCGAGTCCATATGGGTACTCGGGGAGTTTGAGCGTCAGAAAGAGGGGATTTCGGGATTTCTTGCTGTTTTACTCATTGATACTTGCCTTATCTATTTTAGATCATTAAAATCCGATTTTATACGTATTTATGAGTATATCCTTGATTAAACAAAAGATCATTACCAATTGATTAGATAATAACTTCCTTATATGATAAAATTTGATTATTTATATTAATTGGGTAACTTATTTTGCAAGAAATTGAAATTAGGTCAAATATAGATAATTATGAAATTAATTGTTTAATTTATATTATTTGTTATTTGATCCTTGTGTTATGAAAAGTTTCAATTTCCCCTTTAGGTTTTATAGTTTAAATTTGAACTCAAAAGTTTTGTTTTTGAAATTTAAATAGTTGAAACCCTAATGTTTTGAAAAGGTTTCAAAACTTGCCCTCAAGTTTTGGAATTTAAATTTTGATTAAAAGTTTAATTTTGATGTATATTTAAATTCTAAACCCTGATGTTTTGAAATGTTTCAAAACTTGCCCTCAAGTTTTGGAATTTAAAAGTTGATTAAAAGGTTTAATTTAGGAATGTTAAATTCTAAAACCCTAATATTATTTTTGAAAAGTTCATATCACACCCTTATGGTTTTATTAATTAATTAAGGTGTATAATTAAAAGAGGTTTAATAAATCCATAAAAGTTTTGGTTTACAATTTAATTAAATTAAAAGTATAATTGTTAAATTTGACCACCTAGTATTTTAAAAAGTGTAAAATACACCCTATACTATATATAACATTAAAAGTCTAACATTATATATATGTATGAGTAAAAGTCAGTCTTACCGTTAGTAGGCCTCATTCACGAAGCTGGTCTATAAGGGGTGTTTAAGGAAATTTCCTATAAAATGGGTATTGAATGGGTATCCACCCTTACCCACCGCACTCTTGACTAGTGGAGGGTCGTTAGCCGAACGGGTAGGATAGGACAAAAACCTTCCATTATAAGTATAATGAAGTACAAAAGTAACTAAATGTTTTACAAATTCCCAATCTTAGTTACTTTAGACAAAAGTAAATTGATGCAATTCCATGAAATTACACTTTGTGCCGTTGCAAAGACGTTAGTGGAGCGTGTGTGGTTTACCGGCACACTAAACGGTCCTAAGCAAAGGTAGCAAAGGGTGACTCAATGTTTGTCATAGTTCGGTGGAGCGTGTGTGGTTTACCGGCACATCGAATAGGTGACTGTAACATGTGAGGGCACCATGTAAGTTTGCATGGTTATTCACACCCGCTTTGTGATCCTCGGCATCCCAGTCACAAACTAGAGGGGCATATCGAGATTTAAACATGCCATTGAAATGTTTAATGAATCTCAAAGAATCTAGGAGTTTTCATAGATTTAAAACTTAAATTTCTTTTTCGTTTTTCATGGTGGAAATTAGTGAATCGTCATTCACTTACCTTCAAATATTTTCCAACTAGATTACGACATCCCTTTTCTAGGTTGTAGCGTATTGTGTTGGATCCTAGCCTTAATATCTCATTTGGGTGATTTATTAAGGACTCAATCAATCAACTAACTTGTATTGATTTTCTCCCGTTTTGTAGATGTCAAAGTACGACAACTATGGTCTCCCCAAATCCCATGGGACAAGCTTTCCACATGAAGATGATATTCCACGATTCGATCGAGGAACAAGAAATCATGCTTCACTTCCTCTACCTCATCCAATTGTTCTCCCTAACGCACAAGATCGAAGAATTGAAAGGTTCAATGTCACTAAAGCCCTATTGGAAATGAAACATGAAGATGGTAAACCCGTGTGTGCTCACATTCTAGGAATGAAATCACACATCGATAGGTTGATAATGTTGGGTGTGTCATTCCCTGATAAGTTGGCTGTGAACTGGGTTCTGCAGTCACTTCCTGAATCATATAATGAGTTCAAAAGAAAGTATTATATGATGGATCATGACGAAAACCTTATTGACTTAACTTACATGCTCATTTCTGCTGAATCAGAAATGATTTGGCAAAGCAATGGAGCATATTTGTTTGGAAAGTCAACCAACCTTGCTTCCGAGGACGTTCTAGGAGAACCGACCTGTGTTTTCTACCAAGAGAAAGGGCGTTGGATACAAGTCTGCCCTAAGAACCTGAAGAGTCCAGAAGATGGGAGATTCAAAGAGTATGGCTGTGTTTCAGGTAAAAAATCCACTATCTAACTCCATTAAGTTCCTATTTGTTGATTCTTAATACATGATGTGATAAGATTGCATTTGAATGTTTTGCAGGATCAGTGAAAAGAGAGGAAGCTTGATGAAAGAGCAAGATGAGTCTAATCACGAAGAAATGGATCTCGATCGCATGGATTTGAAGATTAGATTTTGAGCTTAGAAAGTTACGATAGAGTTGTTAGAAATTTTTTCTTTTGACTACATAGTTTTCAGTTGATTTTGCATTGTAAGGACAAATGTTTTCCGCTGCTTTTATGAATAAAATAAATTTTTGTTTGACATATTTATTATTTGTTTATTTCCTTGCAATGAAATCGTTATGAAAATTGACGTTTGCATATTTCTACAACGAATGGATGTGATTCTTAGTTATGTTAATAGAGGAAATGTCAAAAATTTACCAAATAGGGAGAGTTTCTCATCGCCCAAGTTTCAATTGGACAGAAACTTGGAATCATGCAACTTGGTTGCACGATGAATGAGAAATTTCATATTTGGAAATTAGACTAATTCGTTGACAAAGTGTCAAGCGAAGGACTAGGAGATCGAGTACACAAAGTTACGTTTTGATCAAGTCCACCATAAGAGTAACAAAGATATTCGTCATGATTTACTACAGGTTTAGTAAATATGATTATACTTATAAGATCAAGTGTAATTCTGAATTGATTGAAAAAGTTTAAATCAATAGCAGAACGAATAAGAAGAATCAAGTAGGCAGAAAGATAAAAGTTTCTCTATTCTAAGAAGAAGGGAGAGTACCTTTTATGCTTTATGATATGTCTTAATGATTAAAAACCATATCTCAATTGATTCTCTATGTGAGTCTTAGTACAATTGTATGTCTAAGAAGAGGAATCAAGAATTGAAGAAATGGTTAAATCAGAAAGTCAATCATACTTCGTTCCAAAACAATTCTTAGAGTTAAGATTGTGATATTAAGTGACAAGTCTTAAGAAGGTTTATAACATTAATCAAATGTAGAATTTAGAAAAAGGTTCTCTTATTCTCGCACATTTGGAATTGGTAAGTTGTGATGTCTTGGATAAGACAAAGACCAACTAGGACCAATTTTGTGAAGTGTTTTGTTTTGATAAAAGCTACACTAACTCTTGAATATTTGTTTGTCAAGAAATGTGTATTGACAAGAGAATCTTATATGTCAAGGAATCAGTGGGAGTCTTAGTGGTCTTGAAAGGTTTCAAGAACAAATCAAAATAAACCTTACAACCTATCGTGTTGACACTATTTTGTTTCTGTGCCATTCCAATTGAGTTAATTATGCATGATCGTTCTATGAGTTTTCATTTGAACGCATAAAAGGCAGGCACCTTGATCAATGAAAAGTACAAAGGTGAGCTGCTTAACTACTTGGAAGACATGGTGGGCAGTTGTGCTACCATAAGGCAAGAAATCAAGATTAAGAAAGTTCAGTCCATACGAGTTTGAATTTGTCGTAAACTTTGGTTTTGACAAATTCACATGGATACGAACACATACACCATTAAAATCTAAGTGTCATAAGATTCCCTCCTTCGTGAAAATGACTGTGAGGAAATGCTTTCACTAATAGAGATTTTAAGAAGATAGTGATTGTGAAATTGTATTCTCGAATTCGATTATGGTTACGGTATCCCTTTCCATGATTCGAATTGTGAGATTTGGCAATTAGTCTGAATTGTTTAGACACACATATGAGCTATCTAAGGGAAATGTGTATAAGCTTAGATAAAGGATTATCAAAGCATTAGGTATTAGAAACATGAACTTAAGAAATTCAATAAGTATTGTTTTTCTGGAAGTTAAGCTGGTTTCTGAATACATGTCAAAGCTAGTGTGAGCATAAGTGTTATGTTTATAATAATCATCATGATAGTGGGAGCATAAGTGTTATGATTGTATGATTATTATGGAAAGTATTGCAAGTTAGCAATATTAATTATAGAAAACAAGAGTTATACTTTGCAAAGTCGCAAGAGTTGAAAAGTTGTTTTGCTATAATTAAGGGAGAGAATATTATGCTTCATTTCAAATTTAAAGGCTTAGGTTGTGGAATGTTAATAAATCTAGTCAAGGATACATAGTGTGTTCTCAAATTTTGATTATGATTACAACATTCCTCTTCATAGTTCGAATTTTGAGAACGTAGCACATAAAATATTATGGCAGAGGATTGATAAAGTATCAAATATTTATGTAAGACATTATGCATCGTGTCCCATACGCTTCGGGTATAGGATCGATTGCAAATGCTATAATATTTGACCATTCTAAATTTTTTTCAAATTTCTAGCGCATTAAGAGGGAAAAAGGAATAGAATCGGTTTTGACTAAGATAATTAAACAACTATCAAAGGACAATCCAAAGTTTGTCGAGGATTGGTCGCTTGTGACTAGTTGGAAGTATAGTATTGGATGGACCTTATTGACATTATTATAGATAAGATTCTAGTAAGAATGAGTTGTCATATGGTAAGTATGGAAAGGTTTCCATATTGGGAATTGGATATTGAGAATCAATGTCTAGATTAGAAACTTTTATGCAAAAGGATGTTCAAAGGAATGCACTTTGAGTGAGAGACATCACATCTATGGAATTGTCTTGTAACAATCATCGATAGAGGACTTTGTAATTTCATTGGAAATAGTCATTGTGACTTTAGTGCAGTGACATTACAAAAGGATCATTGCATAGAATGTTAGAATCTAGCATATTCTATAAGTGGCAAGAATTTGATATTCTTTCACATGTGAAAAAGGATTAGGAGTTGTGAAATGAGTATGATTGGAAATGTGTTCATTTGATGTATTTCACAAAGTAAAAACCATAGGTAAACATTGTGTGCATGCTAGAAGCATAGGACAAGTGTAGTAATAATTCAAGTAAGAAGTTGATTACCCAAAACAACAAATAATGAGTAATCGATATGGTGATAAATAAAAGGTGTTTTATTTATACTCAAAGGTTTGAGGCCATATGGGATTAGTATTATTCTTGTGTTTCACTTTGCATGTTTTGACTTCCTGAATAATTTAATTAGTTAAGAACAGTCAAATTATTCGAACGGGCCACAGTCGTTCATATGTTGGAAGTAGGTATGAATGAAGACTATCATGAATTGGTGTATGGAATGTCTAAAGAGTATTAGACATAAGCACATGTTTGCTGCAATGTTCATGAGTGCTTATGAATATGATTTGAGCATTGGATTAAACCCACGCTCACTTGGATCACTCCAAGAATTGTATTATGAGTGATTGGTGAGACGATAACATCTTATATTCTTGAAACCGAGATGTGTGAGTTGTATCTTGCAAATCGGTTGCACATTGATAATATGTAAACGCACCAGTAACTTGGTGTCATAAAACATATTGTTGTGTGTGATTCGGTGAGTGAGTGCAAGCAAGCATTGAATCAAAGTTTATTCGTTCCTTTTATCCAAAGTAGGATAAAAGTGATATCTTTGGGCCCCTCGATGATTTAGTGATGACAAACGTAAATGCTCGGCCGGGCTAGGGCTAATTTGATTTGTTCAATTAGTCAGTCGTCATAAATCGGAAGTCGAGAAATAGTATAGAGAGAATGATTAGAAATCATGTCCTATATCTATAAGATATTTACACACGTATCTGATAAGATCAGAGTTGACAGTGGCTTTAGAAAGCTACGATTGCAGATCAGGATCTGAAGTCATATGCATAATAGTTATTAGACTTATCCAAGTGGGAGACTGTTGGATTAGTGTCTAAGTCCATAACTATTTTGGTATGTACTTGACCCGATGGTGCATGGTCCTTTTGGGTTGCCTTCACCAAAGCAACTTGATAGGATGAATTATGGAGAGAAAGGATTAAATATGATTTATTAATATATTATGAGAATAATATATTAAAGGAGAAATCATATTGTTTAATTAATATTAGTCAAGAATTAATAAGAATTAAGTTTGTGACTAAAAGATATTAATTAAACTTAAGGGACTGGAATTATAATTATAAGATAATTGCAATTGGGCTATGGATTGCCTTATATTATAAGGTTGGACGAATTCTATGGGGAAACCCATTAGAAATCGTCCTAGGCCTTTAAGGAAAGGAGTCCATGGGTTGCTTAGGGCTTAAGCATCCAAATTAGGGTTTCCTTGTTAGATAACCCTAATAGCCTCACTATTTAAAGAACCCTTATGCTCCAAAAACGTGGTGAACTAATTGGTTAGGGTTTCCACACGTTTTTGAGAGCCTCCTTCTCTTCTCTTCTTCATCCTCTTGCTCTTGGTGTTTGCGAACCATTAGAGGAGTGACATTTGTGACTCTAAGCTTTCTGAAGTCAATACAAGAAGGATTTGAGATTGTTATTGCTATATAACAATTAAGGTATGATCTAAACCCTAATTCATATGTTATCATATACTAGATCTAGGGTTTATAGTCTTGGATGAATTGCATGTATAATAGAGAAACCTAGATCCAAGCATTAGGGTTTGTATGAGCACATAGGATGTTCTTATGGCTAAAACTCATCATTTTGGGGGGCCAAATCCTGGTCTTCCAAACAATACATAAAGTCATATGTTGTTAGGGATCAAATAAACAGTCGAACCGATGGTGCTACTCGAGAGAAATAAATCAAACAAGAACCACGCAATAAGGATTTAGACCAGAACTTCTCAGGATATCTAACTTGACAACATGCATACCCTCAACAAACAATCAGTACTATCATTACCCTAACCACTCAAGACACCTAATAGAGACATACAATCCACATGCATGACCCTACAAGTCTAGCATATTGTGACACCGAGTGTCCTTTACTGCACATGCATAAAAAGGAATTATCTTAGTCAACTAGGTTACTCTCACCCTAACTGTATGACTATCCTATCATACAAAGGATATACAATGTTATACGTGGCATGGTGAGAAGACTCACCTAAATTATAGAACCAGAAAAGCATATCAACAATCTTACTCCTTGCACTGATCAATCCCGTGAATATAACAACACCAAAAATGATAAATCCTCAATTGAAAAATCAAATCCTTCAAGTTTGACCCAAGGTCAAACTGGTCCAAAGTCAACGGTCAACGGTTGTAACATTCATAATCCAAGTAAATTACATTTTGACCCTTATGTATGGAAATTATGTAAAATTTGGTCCCATGGTGGATTAAGGAGTGAGGAACCTTTAGTCTTGTACGTTGGGCGTACGCCTTGTACATTGGGCGTACGTGGTTGAAGGCCAAACCCTAAATTTTATGGTTTCGACCTTATTTAAACCTCATTAACTCCCTAAGACTCATCCCCTCATCAACCTCCAGCCCCATTTTCGTACCTTGCAAACTCTAATCCATTTGAGAGCATCTTTGAGCCATTAGTGTGTTTTGGGTGTTGTTAAAGTAAGGAGAAAGAAAGGAAAGCATATCGGAAGCTTGAAGCACCTTGGATCTGGAAGTTTTTCACCCTTCTCCATCTCTAGAAGGTATAAAAGTTATACCTTGATGCTTATTTTGTTAGATCTAATTTGTTTGATGCTATTTTGTGCTTTTTGCCCCCCAAACTATGGTGTTCTTGAGTATGGCATACTCTAGACCTAATGGGTTGTCCTTTTGGATGTTTTGGAGTGTCTAAGGTCATAAAAATGCAATCTTTGTCATTAGTTTCCTTTCATGCATGGATTATAATGTCTTAATGAGTTAAGAAGTTAGGGTCTTTAGTATTGAGCACTTCCTAGCCATGCAAAGTCATAGAGTTGGAAACTTTATAACTTAAGATGTTATTCTGGGACTAGATCTGCTTTTTGGTCAAAGGGACTTAATAAAAATAAGCCCTTAAATGGAAGCAATGCATTCAATTTACGTATGTTGGGTGTACGCCGCACGTATGCGATGGGAGCCCTGATCATGGATCTTGAGTATGCTAAGCGTACGAGCTGAGTATGCTGGGCATAATTAGCTGAGTCAACTCAACTGACTTTTTGACTTTTGACCTTGACCAAAATTTGACCAAGTTTGACCTAAATATATTTTGGGTATTTTGAGCTGTAGTTGAGATTGGTCACAATTTGATGTATAGGTGACTTGTAGAGCTGATATTCGGAGCAGTGTCCTGTTCAGCCATCATTTCAGACTGAGAGGTGAGTTTTCCTCGTTGTACTTATGGGTCGAAGGCAACAAGGCCAGCCCACTGGAATTAATATCTTGGTATATGGATTGATGTTATATGGAGTATATGGTAGATCTGTATGAATACCTGATGATTATTGATATGCGTTAGATTGGTAGATCTGCATGATTACATGTATTGCTGATTATTGATTGTCGCTGTATATGTCAACATGTTATTTTTTGGTCAGGTTGTGGCAATCCGACTTTGTGCTGAAGGCCAAGATACCCGGGGCAGTCTTTATAGGTTGAAGGTCGGAGAGGCGACGATCTAGTCATGCTGAAGGCTCTAAGACCGGTCCAGATAGTCTGTAGGCCCGGTGTGGCGATCTAGTCATGTTGAAGGCTCATGTAGGCATGTTGGTATTTGTATGGTCGTGTGTGGTACTTTGGGGGAACTCACTAAGATTTTTCTTATGGTTTAAGTTTATGTTTTAGGTACTTCTTATAATTGTGGGAAAGCACAGGCATGATCGTGCACATCCTCCTGGTTTTATGACATTTGATTTGGGACACTCTGATATATGATTTCCACTTTTGAGAACATTTTTTTGTAAGAAACTATGGTTTTGTTTGATTAAAAAATGAAAATTTTCTACCTTGATTTTTGGGATGTTACAAGTCAACAAAAGTCAATGGTCATCATAGCATAGAGACCTCTTGGCCATGTCATAGGCATGTCAGGACAAAATAATCGAAACGTAGGATACCACCACATTGGAGGCCCTCATTGGCCACATCATGGTTGCTGCTAGAAATCCATTTTCTTATTAAGAGCTTAATACTTACAAATCAAAGCTCAAAACTTCAAATATGGTACTTCTGATTGACTCAGTGGATAAAGTTTCCAACTTTATCCATTAAGACTTCTCCATGAAGCAAGATCTTAAATCCTATGTAACCACGTGAATTTCAAAACAAAAATTTCATTTTTTTTGTCATAACCATTTTCACATAAAATGTTTTATAAAATATCCAATAATAGTTATCAAAACATATCGTATCCTAAGATCATAAAAATCAAATCCTCTCTCTAGTGTGTACGAGTCACGCCGGCGCCTTCCCACGGTCCTCGCTAGTACCTGAAACACATAACACAACAACTGTAAGCATATTGCTTAGTGAGTTTCCCCAAATACCCTTACACACATACGCCTTTCCAGGCCATACTCTACACGACCTTTCGGTCCATGTGTCTTAGGGGACTTCCGTCCTAGTCCCAGTAGACCTTCCGGTCCTACACGTATCGACCTTCCGGTCCATGACTCCCTGACCTTTCGGTCCACATCATAATGCCTTCCGGCCCATATCATACATAGCATACATATCACATACATAACGCATACAGAACGTGCAACACATAGCATGTAAAACATGCAACTCATAGCATACAAGACCTTCCGGTCACACATAGGTACCTTTACAGGTACAGTATAGTGAGAAGACTCACCTCAGATATCTCGGTAAGTCTATGTCTCGGTAGAAATGTGATCTAGCCTCCACCTAATCACATAAATCAAATATTCCCATAAATACAACTGTACTCAACCCTAAAACTCAACTTTGACCCGACTCGGCGAGTGCACTAGGGCGACTCGGCGAGTCTACACGTATCAACATACTCTCTCTTAGACCCTCTCTTGGCACGTCGAGTACTTCCCTGACTCGACGAGTTCCACCTAGAAAGAATCGTGGGGCCACCCCGACTCAACTCGCCGAGTCCCAAGAACAACTCGGCGAGTTCCAACTTGAACTCAGACCCCTGACTCTCCCTGACTCACCGAGTCATTCCCCCAACTCGACAAGTCCACTCACTGAGTGATTAACGAGCAACCTTCATACTACTCGCCGAGTCTGTTCTTCGGACTCAGCGAGTTCATGCCATGCACAAACTCAAAACGACTTCTAAGGTTAGATCTGTTCCATACAATCATAGATCTAGCCTCCCCAAGCATGATAATCACGTAAAGTTCGGACCTTGACACACATATAACATAGAAATGGTCCAAAATGGTGATTTAGCCCCAAAATGACATTCTAAGCTCATGACTTCCAAAATGAATCATAAAGCTCCGAGGGTTAAGGTCTCTGGACCTCTTTGAGTCCAGATCCAAAGCACAAACTCGAAAGGGGACTAAATACTCTACATACTTTTCTTCTAAAGGGTTTAAAAAACCTAACTCTATGAATCAACACCCAAAACTGGAGAAGGTCCGAAGGAATGCCTTAATATGAAGCCTTTGATCTCTGAAGACACTAGATTTGCACTTCCTTCAGCCTTCTTTTGCCTGTGGTCACCTTCTCCTTCAAATTTCTTCAACAAATGATCAACAATGGCCTCTCTTCTCCTCACAAGCGACCTAGGACTCTCTCTGGTGTGGTAGCCGCAATGGACGGCCATAAGGGCCTTTAAATAGGTCTCAAACCCTGTAAATTAGGGTTTAATTAAACAGCGTGGACTCGCCGAGTCCACTCATGAACTCGCCGAGTCCAACTGTGAACTCTCAAACGAATCCGTGACCATACTCGGCGAGTCTAAACGCCAACTCGCCAAGTTCCCCCACAAAACCCAAAACTAAAGGAACAAAATCTCATACTTGGAAATCCGGGTGTTACATCCTAAGTCTAAATAAGCACTTTCAAGGCTAAAGCTTGTGCATGGGATCAAGAACACCCAAGCAAGGACCTTTTTCTCACTTAAAAGAAGTCCAAGACCTCAAGAGTGTCGCAATAAGCTCTAGATTTCCTTAAACTCTAAGATCATCCATGAATGGGACCAAAACCAACCAAAAAGGAGCATAAACATGGATCTCAAAGGAACAAGGTCAAGGAAGCTTTATACCTCAAATGACTCAAAAACTTGAAGAAGATGATGGATCTAGACTTGCTTTTATACTTCCTTGTACCAAGAAGAAGTTCCTCATCCACACGCTTCGCAAAATCAAGGAGATAAGCTCAAAGCCAAGCCACTATGATCACTAACATGAAAAGGGAGGCTAGGATTTCGAAATGGGTAGATGGAGATTGAAGGAGATGACCTAATCTAAGAGTTAAGGTCGTTAAATATGGTACAAATCCTAAAAATGTTGGGCTTAGACTATAGTAGCCACCCCATCGTTGCCACCCTCTTGCCACGTCGTGGTGCCCATCAAGACATGCTTTTCCTTTAAGTGTCATTCCACGTCGTGGTCATCAACACACCATATCGTGGCATAAGGTTTTCCCCCAAAACCTTCTCTTTGACCCCTTTAAGTCTTTAACTGATCCATTATGGAAAATGGGTGTTACATTAGATTTGTTGGACTAGGTGTCTAAGGTCATAATTAAATTGGTATAATTTTATGGAAGAAAAGCAAAGTCCTTTTTGGGTTTCCCTCAATAATTAGAAATGACTAATAATGGTTTTAGGAGTGCGAGGAAATGATTTGTTAATTTATTATATGATTAAAAAACTAATTAGAAGTAGTTTGGAATTAGTTTAGAATTAATCAAAATTAATTGGATATTAATTTTGGATTAATTACAATTAATTAAAGGTGAAATGGTTGAACTGTAATAGTTCATAATTAAGTAAGGAAGACAATTCTAGAACCCTCCGTAGTATGGACAATTCTGAGGGGTTCGAAATGGGTTCTAGAAGCGTCTTATAGCTACTAAGGATAACCGACTTGAATAGATTAAATCCTATTATTTAGTTATTCAAATTAGGTTTTATCTTGGAGATCCACCAACTATAAATAAGGACCCTTAGCATCATATTTTTTCCCTAGACTTTTACAAGAAGAAACCCAATTTCACTCTTCGGCCTCTCTCCTATATTTTGTTCCTAAGGTTTCTAGGGTATTGGGTGTGAGCTATTAGAGACATACACACAATTAGCTTTTGTTTTCCAAGGAGGACTCAAAGATCAAAGATTGTTATATTCGATTATTACAAAAGGTATGCCTTATAATCTTTTTGATTTTCGATAATACATAGATTAGATATTTAGTTTAATAGTATGTTGTTATAATGAGAAAATGCCATAAACCTATAGGTTGCATGTCCCATATAATAGTTTTATGATTCTGATGTATAAATATGTTTTTTGTAACCAAGAAAATCCATCGAGAATTTTTTTGTAAATGGCCATATTAGTCACAAAAGGCCCTCAACATGCCATGATAATCCTTTATGGATATTTCAAAGTTGTTAAAATCAAAATTAGAGTGAACTGATACATGTCAGCTAGTTGATTAACCATTGTCAACTCCTAACTCAATGAAATTCCATTTTACTTCAAAATGTCGGAATACAACGTACATTTGATAACTGCTTAGAATGCAATGGTTGGAGGAACCTCAGGAAGAGCTTTGACTAAAGCATGATATTTCTTTTAGTTTTTGAGAAGTATCTCCAAACTATGGATTCAGACAAGATTGATCATCCTATCAACTTCTCCATTCAGAGGTTTTCTGGAGTAGATTTTAGTAGATAAAATTATTGACATCTATTTACATTCAAGTTTGTTTTATTTATCCTTATTAATAATTACCAAATTTATTTAAATAAGGCTAGGATCCGTATTTGCCTCTATGATGTGTAAAGGGATGTTGTTAACACACAACAAAATTATTTATCTAGGCAATACTCTTTGCCAATTTCATTATCTATGAAACTCCTAGATCTTTGAGGTTCATTGACTGTCAATGAGATGCTAATCTTAGATTATGCTCATTTCATTTCTATGACGGGGATGCCGTGGATCATAGAACAAATGGTGATACAACCATGTAAAAACCATGTGATGCTCGACTTAAGTGATGCTTGAGATTTGCAAGTTTCACGTCATTTCCAACCATAATCCTCAAATTGACGTGTTGGCTAACTGCACACGCTCCATCAACATATTATTTGGAAATGTGTGTTTTTCATGGGTAACACATGATTCTTGTTTTTAATTATATAAAACAAGAATTTTTTTTATTACTTTAACTAATACTTTTAACTTTAATCATATACCCTGTCAAACCCTATTAGTAACTCCACTCTCAAAATACAGAGAGGCGATGAGGGTGGTAAGCTATTACGTTTTTAAAAATCGACCTCATTATGAATTATAGAGATCTCCTTAAACCTCTCTTATAGCTTAGAGTATGTGAGTCTATTCATGGTTTGACGGATAATGTTTTAAATAAACATGTAAGGGAACACGTTGTAAATTGTCATACATATAATAATCATACCATATAATAAATTTAAATCTTTTAAAATTTTTCTTATTAAATATTCAACTTTAATTATTTAGTTAAATACCATTTAACAAATTCAAATTAAACATTCAAATTTAAATAATATTTAAAATTATAAATTAAATATCCAAATTTAAATCTTATTTAAATAATATTTAAATTAATGGATTTCCCAATTAATATTTATCTTAAATATTCAAATTTAATTATCTATTTAAAATATATTTAAAATTCAAATTTAAAATTTAATTTATTTTAATAATCATATTAAAATATTACTTTAAATTAATAGTTTATTCAAATCCGAAACATCCAACAGAAATTTGATGTGCGCGCGCCACATTTTACGAAAACTTTATTTATTTATTTATTTATTTCGATTTTATTAGTCGTGCTTATAATTAAAACCTATTAGCTTTGATACCATTGATGAGATTTAATGCATTCTATACATACTAGCTTTTGCAACGGAAAACAAAATAAACCCTATGCGTACATGCATCCTATAGATCTAGGTTTTACTATTATAGCAACCTACTCTAAAACTTGAAAAACACTAACCTCTTGATCTTCTTGGTTTCTTATTGAGATCTTGTCACAACCACTTTGCAAGGATGAAAAAGGACCCAAACCAAGAATCCCTATTTTGTTTTACACCCAACACACCAATTAGCATGAAGGGACTTTAGGATACGAGGTGTATATGTGTGTGAGAGAGGGAGAGAGAGAGAGAGAGTGAGTGAGTGAGTGAGTGAGTGAGGAGAAAAATAAAGAGAAAGAAAGGGCCAAAGAATCTTCTAGTAGTCTCCGAAGTATTAAAGACAAATGAAGGAAGTCCAACGAAAGGGGGTAAGGGTAGAGAAAAATCGAAATCAAAAAACTGTTTATCATTTGTCTGAAATTGCTTAATATTTTTGTTGAATCCCAATAGATAAGGTCATGATTCACGTCTCACACACACACACACACACACACACACACACTCTCTCTCTCTCTAAAGCTTGAACATTATCATAGTGTGAATGCGATGATGATGTGGAAGGAGAACCACACCCTTGGTGTGTCTTCCATACCTCACAACTTAAGAACTATTTGGAACTTTTAAATTTTTTACTTTTCAAGTTACGAATACCACAAAAATATACTCTTGATAAAGTGGCCTTTGAGTTATTTACTTGAATTTATTAAAAAAAAAAACAAAAAAAAAACAAAAAAACAAAAAACAAAAAAAAAACGAAAAAAAACAAAAAAAAACAAAAAAAAAAGATCCAAACTTAAAGTCAATTGGATCGAATGGTTGTAAAACTCAATAATGAAAATCTATACATTTAGTTTTTTTTTTTTTTTTTTTTTTTTTTTTTTTTTTTTTTTTTTGCCAACGTTAATATAATTTGACCGTTCATTAGAAAAATGAGAAGTCTCACAACAAAATTTACTATGATTGCTTGCATTTTTATTAGATATGCTGTAATTGAATTTTTCAAGAACTTTAAATATATATCGAAATTAAAAAATCAAAAGGGTTAGGAAAGCTGGTAGAGGCCCCAACACCCTTGGCCTTAAGCCACTACTTTCTCTTATTAAAAAAAATAACGTGAAGATCTTTTTGCATTGTCTGATATGATAAAACCAAATAGAAAAGAGCATAGTCGATCCCATTTGGATAAAAAAAAAATATTATTTGTTTTGTCTTTAAACATGGAAAAGATCATTTATATGAGTAAATGTAATTTCTTCAATTCTGTCTATTTGCATTTTTTAACCAGACATGAATTTTCCATTATAGCTGGGTATTGAATGAAGATTTACAACGTAATCATATTTATTTATGTAAAATTTGAGTAACACAATTCAAGAAAAAAATCCAAGATTTTAGTCGAGGGAACACAGATATATATATATATATATATATATATATATATATATATATATATATATATATGGTTGTTTTTTAATCAAAAAATTTTTGATCTTATTTGTCATTTAAATTAGTAAGGTTGATGCATAATACATTATTTTTAGAGAAAATCGAAAATAAAGTTTCCCCTTATTTGGGCAATCTGAAAATGGATATGTTGTTGAGGATAGAAATCCAATCTTATAATATGATATTTTGGGTGGTGGAAGATGTCCAAAATACCCCTAACCCCACCACCAATGAATAAAACAAGTAATCTGCCCATCCCTTATTCACTTGTCCCTGCCCTGCAAAACTGAAAAAAAGGTGAAAAGCAAAGGGTGGGGGGTGAAGAGGAAGGGTGTAGGGGGAATGTGGCGGTCACTCTACATGTAGCATATAGCAAATAGAAAAACTAAAAATAAATAAAAAAGACTTTAAATTAAAACTGGTAGCTGTTATTGTTGTCACAAAAATGATCAAACAGTTTTTGACACCACACTGCATACCATCATTTACACTTACTCCAAGGTCTCTCTCTCTCTCTCTCTCTCTCTCTCTCTCTCTCTCTCTCTCTCTCTCTCTCTCTCTCTCTCTCTCTCTCTCTCTCTCTCTCTCTCTCTCTCTCTCTCTCCAATTATTTAAATATTAAATATTTATAATAAACAATATATTGTATGATAAATAAAAAAATACATGATTAATCAATATTTTCAATGTTTAAAAATAAAGATGATAAATCGAACAATTATAAATAAAATAGGTATAAGTGTATAGCTAATTCTAATTGTATAGGGGCGTTGAAAACGTTTAGGAAAAATACGAGACTATACATTTTACAATGTTTTTGAAAATAAGTCGGTAAAATAATATTTGCTTTTTTCCTTTTTGGTTTGTGACGTTTTGAAGAAAATAAACGGAAAATTAATGATGCCGGAAAAAAATGACATCGACTAAATGTATACACAATTTATTTTAATAAACACAAATTATTATCATGACTGTGTACAAAAATATGAATATAATTAATAGTTCTTTTTTAACATAAATTAATAGTATTTTTACGTTTTTTAGAATTATAATTATACTTTTTAAAGTATAGATATGTATTCATATTTCCGTAGAAGTCAAAATATATATTTTCTTAGTTTTTAGAATATATATATATATATATATATATATATATATATATATATATATATATATATATATATATATATATATATATATATATATATAGCTGTAGGATCAGTCGGAACACCTAAAAAGTTGAGAACGCGAGAACAGATATGAACCATCTAATTTTTAAAATGTGTGGCTATAATTAATTGTTATTTTTCTAATTATTAACACATTTAAATTTTAATTTTTAAATTAAAGAAAATTATAAAGGCTATTAAGGTAAATAAACATTACCCTAATTTTGTAAACTCCTATAATTACTCTCTGTCTCTTTATTTCTTGACCTAATCTCATAGAGCATTAAATCAACATCTTCTACATATCACCACCTCATCCCTACGCCACCATCAGACCTCGGCATCACCAAAACCCTCCAAGGCTTCAACGTCAAATTGACCCCCTGCAACTCAATCTCCAATCGTTCTCTTACAACTCGATTTTAGTTCATCGATATTTATTGGAGATTCTTGACCTCCATCCTTGAATTCGATGAAACAGAAGCGGAATGGAAGAGAAGATGATGGCGAAGATGTTGAAGATGACCGCATTGAAGAAGAACGAAGAAGCAACAAAAATACAAAGGGGACGAAGAGAACAATGGGAGCAGGAGGGATTTGAAATATTAGCGGTTCATGAAAGGAGGATTGAATTCGATATGGAGGATTGAATGAGGTATTATTCACTTGTAGTACCTTGACTTCATCTTAAATTTTCTCATACCTTGATTCCTTCAGCCTCTTTGTGTGGTTGCTGCTGCAATCGACCAATCAAGGTTTGAAAGGCCCACTTGCGATCGAGGTAGGGTTATCAATGTCTGCAATTCTATTCAGGTCGTTTGTATCTAGGGTTAGTGTTGCAAGTCGCGATTCCACACCTGATTAATTCCCATCATTATAAGAAACGATATGAACTTGGGTTTAGAGAGAATTGGGGAAATGGGTTGAATTCATGCCTGGAGGGATTCCGATGTAAAGTTTTCCTTGAATGTTGAGCGGATTAATGAAAGCTTCTTGAAGGATATTTTGAAATTTTTTATTTGATGCATGTTATAGATTTCAGGGAGAGAAGTGAATCATTGAATCATTGAAAAAGACGAAGAAGAGGCCGGTTAATCAAAGGAATATATGTGCACTATTTTTGGCACAACACCTGTTCGACCAAATGCTTCAATGACTATGTTTGAATAAGTGTGATTAGTTTATAAATTGATCATGATTTTTGTTTTGTAGTTTTTGATTATGTCGCTCATTTATTTCAAGGAAAGTTCATCGTCTCAATTTGATTGAACCAAGAGGTTATAATAGCTCATTAGATTCAACTCCATGCTCCTTAATCGTTACAAGCTTCTGAATCCTGTTAGTGTTAAAGATTCAAATAAAAAGGATCCAAATCAAGATATTAAAAAGGTAGAGTTTATATATATATATATATATATATATATATATATATATATATATATATATATATTTCAATCCTACTTAATTATGAATATGTTAAAATTCACTAATGATTATGAAATGGAGATAAAAACTAATACATTTTATTTCATCAGTGTTAATACATGATTATAGTTATTATCATACATGATTATAGTTATCATCATACATGATTTTAGTTATTAATACATGATTATAGTTATCATCATACATGATTATAGTTGTCATCATACATGAATAAATCTTTATTCATTATAAGGTTTATGGTAAAAACTAAAAAAGTTTTTTCCTTTCTCAGCCATCAAAAGACAAACATACATTCATTTGTGAATGTGAAGATGTATACACAAGGTTATTATCTAATTTTTTTTTTAATTATCCTTGAATTTGATTTTGCAGGTGTGACCCTAAGAATAACAATGATCATATGTGTCCTTCTTTGTTTTTGTGTGTGCTGGTAGCAACAAGAAGAATCACAACAAACTAGATTTTTTTTTTAATCTTTTTCAGACATTTGTGATTACAACTAAAGTATATTTGTTTTATCTATACATTTTCCTTTATTCATTAATGATTTCAGATGTATTGGTTTTCTATATTTGTAAATGTACTTTATACGTTTATGATTACCACTGAATTGAATTTTTATTTTTAGGCTTTTTTTTGGATGGTGCTTTACTCATTCCATCTTTTATTGTTATATATAATCCTTCACAGTTAACATAATCAAATAAAATAAAATTCTTAAAAAAATAATTTAAAATATGTTTTCGTTCATTTATGAATACAAAATTAAAAATGTTTTTTTAATCTTTAAACATATAATATCTGATGAATGATAAATTAAAAAAAATGATTTTTTTAACAAAAAAAAAATAAAAATTATTTTTGTCATATCTTAATAAAAAAATAGAATAAAAATCGGTTAATCTATTAATTTAAGTAACTGTAATTAATATTGCTAAAATTTAGGAGATTAAGATTTGTTATAATTTAAATTAAATATGCAATTACTAATATACCCTTATAAAATGATTGGTCCAGAAGTGTTCTCGCGTTCTCAACCTTTTTGGTGTTCTCATTTGATCATTTCCCTATATATATATATATATATATATATATATATATATATATATATATATATATATATATATACATGTATCGTCCTAAATATTATTATGTAAAATTTCATTTTTAAAACCAACAGAAACATCATTCATTAATTTCAAATTTCATCAAAATGTGATAATGTATAAAATAGTTATCAGAATACAAATCATGTCATAAAATATGGAATGCTGGTGGATGCGGTGTGATCATACTAGCCTCTTCCCTTTCGAACTGGAAGCACCTTGAAACCATAAACATCAAACTATAAGCACAAAGCTTGGTGAGTTTCCCCAAAATACTCCATACCAAGCATGCATATTAGCTTGAAACTAAAACTGGCCTATTTCACCCCTTTCGGTATCTTACAACCAGTATTGGATCTATTTCACCCCATTCGGTATCTTTCAACTAGTACTGGGTCTATTTCACCTCCCTTGGTATCTTTCAACCGGTACTTGGTCTATTTGACCCCCTTCGATATCTTTAAACCTGTATTGAGTCTATTTCACCCCTACAGCTAAGCATACAATCATATCGTGGCCATCCTTCCCACGCCGTGACAACTCACCAAAATTCAAATCTTTAATTAAAATAAAAATACCTCAAAACCGGATGTTACAACTCTCCCCCAATTAAATCAGACTTCTTCATTGAAGTCCGTTGCAGCAAATAACTCCGGGTATTGTTCCTTCATTTCCTCCTCATGCTCCCAAGTCTACTCTGAGCCCCTCCGGTGCTGCAATTACACCTTCACCAGGTTCACCACCTTTTCTTAAGGCTATGGTCTTCCTATCGAGGATCACAACCAGTCTCTCTATGTAGTTAATGCGCTTGTCCACCCGAATGTCCTCTAAATTCACCACTGCAGAATCATCAACCAAACACTGCCGCATTTTAGAGACTTGAAAAGTGTTGTGGATCTGATTGAGCTCTCAGGGAGTCTCCAAATGATATGTAACCCTACCCACCCGAGAAATAACTGTTGAATCATAAAAGTGACCCTCTTGAACTCAATTACCGCAACCTTCTCTTTACTACCACAACGGTTCAGCTCCAACAGCCAATCTAGCATCCAAAGTCAATTTCTACAACTGTAACCGCAACCATTCTCCATCAGCAACCATCTCAGCGTCCGGAGTCATCAAATCTTCAGCATCCGTAGTCTTAGTTATTTCCTTTACATATCCTATGTAATGTACTCTATTATCCAGCATGCTTTGCACGACTGCTTATAGAGTAGTTTATTTCTGAATCTCTATAAATAGAGACTCTTTCTTATGTGTAATATGTGTGAACTCTTAACTTCTTAATACATAAGATTTCTCCTTCAATTATCTCTCTTATCTTCTTCATTTCTCTATCTTATTACTCTTCATACTCAAATTGCTACTGAAACATAACCTCTCTTCGGAGCAAGTCTTCTAGACTTAATCACTAAACTTGATCTCGCTTACTAACTCGGAGTGAATGCATTCCTTGTTATGAATCAGTTTAAGTGTATTCTTGATATAACAACTGTTGTCATTTACATTTCTTTACTTTCCGCAACTAACTATCTAACTATCTAACTATATTATTGTTGAGCTTTTAGATCCTTTGAGATTAACTCTATTCCGCAATATACTTGTACTAACTTTTGTTCAAGTGTATCTCCAAGTTTTTCTCTCAACAATTGGTATCAGAGCCAAAGTGATTGTTTTTTGAATATCAGAACTCTGATTTTTCATTAAGCCTTCTATACCACTAAAGCTCATTTCTCAAAAAAAAAAAAAAATGGCACAATCGTTATCTCTGAATGTCTCCAATAGTGTTGGTGGTTCTAACCGAGCTCCAATACTGGTAGCAAATGAATATCATCACTGGTCACAAAGAATGGAGAGGTACTTAAGAAGACTGGGTAGAGATGTGTGGCGATCCGTAGAAGAAGGACCACATGTTCCAATTCTCACACCAGTTCAAACTGACGGCGCGGCAACCAGACTAGGAGGAGGTTAACCAACTATGAGCCGTCCTACCAAGGATGATCTCGATAAAATGGAAAATGATGTTGTTGCTTTTTATGAAATTTCTTGTAGTGTCACTCTTGACAACTTTGATATTATCATAAACTACAAGTCAGCAAAAGAGATCTGGGATGTACTCAAAATCCTGTACGAAGGCTCAGAACAAGCATAAGATAAGAAGCTCACTACCGCACTCAACGACTTCAACAACTTTAAAGCTCATGCTGGTGAAAGTTTGGAAGACTCTTTCAAGAGATTGAACCTGATAGTCACAAAGTTATCAAATGCTGGTACCGTCCGCAACAACCATGAAACCAATCTACAGTTCCTTAATGGCTTAACGACATTGGACTACTACCAAAATGATAGTCCAAGGTGACAGGAAGATTCACTCTTTATCACTTTACAAACTCTATGAAGAACTTCAAGCACAAGAAACCACTGTACTCAAAGACTGTGCTGACTTCGGAGGACCACTTGCTCTCATAGCACAAGCTCCACCGAAGTCACCTTATTCTTCATCGTATGATACCCCACCTCAATCATACGAAGCAGATTCTGAGTATGATGACGAAGAAGAGTTTCAAAAGGCTATTGCTTTAGTTAGCCAACAGTTCAACCGCATACCACCTTCCTCTTTCCGCAAGAATCAACAATTCAACAAACCTCCATTCAACCGTAACTTTGGTCCTCAGAACAACCACTCTCGGTATCCTAAAGTCTCTCAGAACAATCAACCTAAGGAGGTACCGCAGTCTCCCCAGAACAATGACTCCGGTACTCAATCAGAAGACAAGACTGATGTTGTGATTTGTCACAAATGCAACAAAGAAAATCACTTCGCCAAAGACTATAAGGCCAATGTAGCTAAGGACAAAGCGTTCTATCTTAGAATGGCTCAAGAGTTGGAAGAAAAAGAAAAGGCAAGGGCATATGTGGCTCAAGTAAAAAGAGACCATCAAGTTTGGTCATCAGGAGATGAAGAAGAGACCATCAACAGTGTTAAGGGAAAAGGGAAAATCTGTATGCTGGCCACCGCGGATGATGATGGGTCAGCAATGTTGAACAAAAACTACTGCTACATGGCGAAAGATAGGACTCTAAGCATCGTCGAACAGGTAAAACTCATGACCCAAACTTTAAATTATAACAAGCATGATTGTCAACCCTACATAGATGATCTTAATGACACTTGTGTTGCCATCCTTACAGACTATAACAAAGCCCTAGATGAGAAGAACATTGCGTCCCAAGAGATGTTCCATGTGAGAGGAAGACTAGATAACAAGAGACTTAAGATGGAAATGTTAGAGAGGGATCTAGAGTTAGAGAAAGATGCTAGAATGTTAAGTGAAACCCAATTAGAAATAGCCTTGAACCAAAGAGATTTAGTTCAGAGAGAAATTGTACGATTGAATCTCTTAGTTGAAAAGTTGTTTAATGAAAGTGAGGCTATTGAAAATTTGGTAAATAATGGAACCGTAGACAATACATATAATTGGGGTTGGTCAAATGGATATCCTACCACAATGGATTCCTCACCCCGGCTCAACAAAGACAGAGTGTATGTCCCTCCTGATAGAGAATTTCATTTCCCTGTCAATGACAAGACTTTTCCCGAAGATATCAAAACTCACTTCGGTAGATTGCACAATTTGAGCAATAATTGTGTCATTAAGGAAATTGTGCCCAAGGATTCTAGTCACACATGTGATCAAACTCCCATCAATGGCACCACTCACTCAAATTCTCAAACTTCATCCGAAGTTGATGAAGAAATTGTTGTTGAAAACCCCGAAGTCTCAAAGGACTTTCCATCTCTGTCCTCAGACCGTAGTGTTCCACACTATAGTCAATTGTCCCAGAAGTGTCCCACCACAGTCTCAACTAAGACCTACTCTGCGGTAGTCAAATCATCTTCACCGCAGTTGAATAACAATGACTGCAACTCTTCAGTTCAAGGAACTACAACTCTTCAACCAATTTTTCACGAATTACCTATAGAAAATTTTGAAGTAGGCCAATGCTCTCAAACTCCAGAATCCTCAAGTTCTGATGATTCTAGTCCGCGTTTTCAAAAGTGTTCAAAAAATCTCAGGAAACCGCAGTTGAATAACAATGACTGCGGTTCACTAAAATTTTTGGCAAAAAGAGCTTTTAAAGAAGAAATTAGGTCTCGAAACAAAAGCAGACAAAGTTTTTCAAAAAATAAGAAACATGTGAGAATTCCAAAATCCAGGAGTCCAGAAAAATTTGTTTTCACAAATTACATTTCAAAAAACTCTTCTTTCATGAAAACAAACAAAAAGGAAAGTTCAGTTTCAAAAGCCATTCCTGCTACTTCTGACACAACCCAAAAAGGTGTCAAATTTGTTAGAAACTACGTTTTTCAGGTCTATTCCCCAAATGATCCTAAATGGCAAGGAATTTTACCCACTCCAACAATTTTAAAATCACATCAAAACAAGTGGAAAGGAATTTTGCCAAATCCACCTAAAAAGACTCAAAGATTTCCATGTGCGAAACCTAGTTCAAAACAACTTTTCATAAAACAAATGTCAAATCTTTCAGAAGTTACCCACCTCGGACCAATTTCAAGTCCAATTCACTCCATAAACCACTGACCAAGCACAATGTCAGATTCAATGACAAACCCTCTTTTTGTAAATGTCAATGCAGCTGTCAAAAGTTTTTATCTCATGACAAGTCAAATAAAAGTCAGAAATCTCGTACTTTTGAGAAACCTCGTAATAATTCAAATCTGAACAAACACCTAGGATTAGGTCTAAAAGTTGACAAAAGACCTGTCCATGCAACCTCGGACCATGCATCATTTAAGAATACATCAATCGTCCCTGGCTCCAAACTTGTTTGGATGCCTAAACTAACCGTGTAATTCTCAGGCTTTGTGCAAGGAGGAACACGAAGAAGAATGGTTAATTGACAGTGCCTGCTCCTTGCACATGACCAGAAGGTTAGAGTACCTTCGGGATTTCAGGCCTATATGCAATGGTGAAAATGTCACGTTTGGCAACAATGCAAACGGTGTCATCCGAGGTTACGGTGTTCTCACTACGGGGAACTTTTCCATTCAGAAGGTTGCTTATGTAGAAGGTCTTAAACACAATCTCATCAGTGTTGGCCAACTATGTAAAGTAGGACATCGTGTTGAATTTGACAATCAATTCTGTTACATAATGACGAGTGATCGCAGCACTTGCTTAATCAAATCTCGCTCCGAAGGCACGATGTACCCTCTTGATGTTTCTCTCATTATTGGTAAACCGAAGCTGTGTTTTCTGTCCAAAGCTGTATCCGAAGTCTGCTGGCTATGACACCGCAAGCTAGCTCATCTCAACTTTCGCTACATCAACAACCTCGTCACAGGAGAACTAGTCTGTGGTCTCCCCATTCTCAAATTCAGCAACGATACTCTTTGTCCAGCGTGTGAATGCGGTAAACAAGAAAAAACAAGCCATCCTCTGATAATGGATTCTTCTATCTCTGAACCACTGGAGCTATTACACATTGATCTCTGCGGTCCTTCAACCGTAGCCAGTCTTCACCACAAAAAATATATACTGGTTATTGTTGATGACTACACACGCTTCACATGGGTCTTCTTTCTTAGCCTCAAATCAGAGACACCGCAGATCTTCATTAACTTCATCAAAGAAATCGAACTTCAGATCAAGCTTCCAGTCAGACGCATCCACAGTGATAATGGAACCGAGTTCACTAATCATCTTCTCAACAGTTTCTTGGTGTCTAAGGGTATTTCTTACAATTTTTCAGCACCCTATACACCGCAACAAAATGGTGTAGTAAAGAGAAGGAACAACACACTTGTTGAAGCAGCCAGATACATGCTTAACTTCACCCAACTTCCTCTCTACTTCTGGGCTGAAGCAGTAGCAACCGCATGCTTTGTTCAAAACTAAAGTATTATATGCAAGCGTCTCAATAAAACACCATATGAAGGTCTCAACAATCGCAAACCCAATGTTCGTTTCTTTCATATCTTTGGATGTAGATGCTTCATGATCAACAACAGAGACCAACTCAACAAGTTTGCACCAAAGTCTGACGAAGGTATCTTCCTTGGTTATTCTACTAACAAGGTTGCATATCGAGTGCTCATCAGAAGAACAAGGTTGATCATCGAAAGCTTCGATGTGAAATTTGATGACTCTCACATCCGCAGTGCACCTCCGTCCACCGAAACAACTGCAATCATGGAAAGTGACATTCCAGCCACTTCCGGACCTCTGAATCTAGTTAAAATCAACTATGATGATCTGTTTGATCCCATTGAAACGGAGAAACTATCCGAAGTCCTAGTGTCACCCGCACCTCAACAACAACATGCCAACGTATCTGGACCATCTCTATCTGAAGTAGTGTCGCTCAATACTTCCACCTCTTCGGTTGAGGGGGAAAGCTCTACTCCGGATCTTATAGCAACCGTTGAGGTTCTAGTACCTGATGCTGCTTACATTCCTGCCCGAAGTGAAGCCTCACCATCAAACGAACCTTCAGAAGACTGATATGACGAATTCATAGAGAATATTGACACTAGATCCGATCCTAGAATTGTCACTCTTCCATCCTTACTCCACGGGGAACCTTCTCAGGTTCCAGAGGAACTCCCATCCGCAATCTAGGGGGAACCTCAACCTCTGCCTGTTCCTCAAGTAAATTTTGATCCTTTAGATCAAGATGATTCAGCAGGATGTTCTCAAGTCCAGGGGGAACTGCCTTCCCCAACCGCAGATTCCTCTGACATCCAAGATATTCCTTCTACCGCAGCTAATGATCATCTGATGCCACGTCTTCATGTATGGACAAGAGACCACCCACCAAGTCAAATTATTGGCAACCCATCCGCAGGTATCCAGACTCGATCTTCCAAGGACTTATCTGACCACTGCCATTATGCATCATTTATGTCTTCAGTTGAACCTAGAACGATCAAAGAAGCTTTGCTTGAACCAGACTGGATAGCCGCAATGCAAGAAGAATTAGAAGAATTTGAAAGAAACAAAGTATGGCAACTTGTTCCTCTTCCACAAGGTCATACTATTGTTGGTACAAGATGGGTTTTCAAGAACAAGCTAGACGAATCTAGCTCAGTCATCAGAAACAAGGCAAGACTTGTTGCTAAGGGCTACAGTCAACTAGAAGGCATTGACTACGATGAAATGTATGCTCCGGTAGCACGCATGGAAGCCATCCAGATCTTTCTAGCATACGCAGCCCACAAAAATGTCAAGGTACACCAAATGGACGTTAAGAGTGCTTTCCTCAATGGTGAACTAAAAGAACAGGTTTATCTTCAGCAACCTCCAGGCTTTGAAAATGTTGAATTTCCAGACCACTGCTATAAGCTTGAAAAAGCAGTCTACGGTCTGAAACAAGCCCCAAGAGCTTGGTATGAGACACTCTCTGAATTTCTTGTCTCATCCGCATACAAAAGAGGAGTGATTGATCCCACATTATTCAGGTGGATGCCAATTCCTAGGAGGAAGACTTGTAAGCTGGTCTTCAAGAAAACAAACATGTGTATCTCTATCTACTGCAGAAGCAGAATATGTGGCCGCAGCTAGCTGCTATTCCCAAGTTCTTTGGATGAAGACACAATTGCTAGACTACGGGTACAGAATGCTGCGGATACCAATTTACTGTGACTCTGAAAGTGCTATAGCGATCTCTCATAATCCTATTCAGCACTCCAAGACAAAACATATTGAGTTACGGTATCATTTCATCAAAGATCATATTCTGAAAGGTAATATTGAACTCATCTTTGTTCCTACTCATGAAGAGATTGCTGATGTTTTCACAAAAGCTCTTGACTCTACAAAACTCAATGCATTCTTACAAATGTTGGGAATGATGAATCCGGACCCGCAATTCTTTATGAAGTGTTAGCTACCGCAGACCATGATTGGTCTCCGTTGCGGTTCTAACTGAGAATTACATATGATAGATGGTTTTGGTACCGCAATCTAGGTACCGCAACCATATGTCATACGTATCTCTCATGGGTTTTAATGTTCTTTTATTTCTAACTTTTGTACAAGTGTTTTCTCACAGATTCTCTCTGAAATCTTTCTTTGCTCATCCGCGATGGAGTTTCTCAACCGCAATGATATTTTCGTCCGCAATCACCTTAAATAAATTCCAACAGATTCATTAACTCTCGAATCCTTGTGTGTTATTTAATGATCCTTCATTAACTAAAATACAAACATTCTCTTTAGAAACTGTCACATTCCCTTTCTAAATAAATCCAGGATCAGACCTATTTTAAGGATAATGACAAAAAGAACGATTCCCAAATCAAACCATTCTCAACCTGTCTTTTCTTCTCCCAACCACGTCCCATCAGTTACAACATTCTCTCTCATCAACCCATGTTTACCTGACGTATTTTCATGCGTCTAATCCGCCATTAAATACAAAACCCCTTTAAAGATTTCTCAAAATCTCTTCAAAAACCGTTTCATATTCGTGTGGATGAGATTCAATCCCAGAATCATTGATTCCCCCCAAAAACCCCATTCAACTTCTTACCCCCTTCTATCTTTTACCTAGGGTTAAAATCCTTTTACCCCCTTTATAAACCCACCTTCTTCTCCAAAATCGTTTACGCTCTCTGTGAATCGATTATTCTCTCTCAAACTCTCTAAAACTACCAAAAGCTCTCAAGAACTCCAATTTCACATCTCTCAATGGCGAAATCTGGTGCATCAAAGAAGCAATCCAAGGCTTCAGGCTCCATGAATCAAACTGGTTCCACAACACCAACAATCGCCTCAAGCAACTTCCGTGCAATGTTTGAAGATCATCAATCGTATAATGCTCCAACAAAACTGATGATCAAGCATCTCAAGAACCACATCTTATTTGGCCCATTCGACGCATTCACCGACGTTGTTCCCGTTTCTACACTCTTCAAGTGTGCGCTTTCTGCATACAGACCACTGGAAAACCCACAAGAAGTGCATCTTAACCTCATCAATGATTCTCTGGTCATCTTGGCCAAAGAGAAGTTCTTGACTGCCATAAACCTTCTAATTCATCCTTCCATCAAGATCTTCACACCATCATTATCTGACATCACCACCGCACTCTACCAAATGGGTTATCAGAAACCGATCCGAGGGATTGGTGAATTCAAGAAGAACCAACTGCCTGCGGTTTGGCAATTCGTATGCCACTTTGTCATCCGCTGTCTGTCCGGCAGGACCAGAGGCATCGGCAACATGGGCTTAAAGCTGTTAGAATTGGTATGGAGCCTCTTCACAGGCCACGATGTCAATTATGACCAGATTCTTTGGGATGATTTCCTCCAATACATTCCCAAAGAGCACCCCAGAGAGAACCCAACCGAGCTTACCTTTGCTCGATTTTGGTCTCTATGTATTTCTGATCTACATGCGGATGCTAGTCTCGACATGGGAAGTGACATCAACTTTTTTGTCACCAAGGATCTCAAAAGGTACAATCCCTCTTCTGATCAAACTCTTTTTGGACCTATCCGCAGGATCCCTATTCACATTCTTACCTTGCTTGGTCTTGAGACTGCTGATGTCTCAGATCATATAGAGGCTACGAAGGGTATTATCCCATACCCTTCTACCCCACCTCTTCTTTCTACTACCATTCTTCCCGAGGGTACCGTAACCCCCTCTACCACTACACTTTCTAACATTTCTCAACGGAGAAAATTTGTGGCTTCTAAAAAGAAAGCTACTACACCTAAGAAGAAAGCCCCAAAACAAACCGCACCTTCTAAGAAACGAAAAGCCAAAACCACCACTGTATCGAGCAGTGATTCTGATGAAGATAGACAACCTATATCTATCCTCAATAAAAGAAAGACAACTGAAACCACTGGCCAAATGCGTGACCGGACTGACACTACAGCCTCTCAACAGGCTCCGGTAGTCCTTGGGGTGGCCGCACACCCATTCAATACCTCTATCGAATACCACTCAACCTCATCATGTGAGATTGTTTCATCATCTACTTCATCCAAACGTGGAGACAGCCCCCCAGTTTTTATCTCAAGTAGATAAATCTGGAAAACGCCTTAAGATCTCCAGGGCTTCCAGACTGCATATTTTTTCTTCTGAGGAGTTAGACTCCATCCTTTTGCAAGTATCCCAAAAACTTCAAACACCACTCCATCCGCAGGGCATTTATTTCGCCCATGCCAGAACTGGGCTGAGGCCAGACTTGACCACGGGTCAAGGAGACCAAGGAAGCCCAGGAAATCCTACTCTGCTTACATCTTTATCAGGTGGTTTAGGCACGGTGAGCACTAATGTGCCAGGATCCGTGAACCCAAGGGACACCTTGGTGCGAACACAAGGAATTGACGGTGAAGATTCTAGTGACTCTTGGAGTCAGTATCAGCCGACTACTGATGCTGAAATCAAGAAATATGCTGCTTTCAAAAGAGCATTCCAAGCCCGCAAAGAGCAACCGGTAAAACAACAACAACAGAAGGAACAAGAAATCCTGTGTGTGGCTAAGTACTGGGCAAATTCCATCAGCAATGCCCATACTGCTGCCACAATTCAAAAGGTTCAAACCTGGATGGATCAAATGGCAGAAACTGTATTGAAAGCTCAAGCCTCAACCGCAGCCGCAGGTACATCTAATGTTCCTCCTACTTTAACTCCTGTTCCACCTACCGCAGTCAACCCATCTCAAGACGAAGAGCCAACTATTGAACTCAGCTTGGCCCCAACCTTCGGTTTTGATGATGAAGACATCCAAGACGTCAACAAACCAAATCCTTCCGATGACGACCTAATGATGTTCGAAGAAGAAGAAGAGTCCAGCGGTTCTCAGCATTCAACTTCTAAGCCCAAGGAAAAGAAAAAGAAAAAGAAGAAAGATGTTGTCACCAGAAAAGAATTCCTCAATCTACAAGCCAAAGTCGATCAAATTTTAGCTGCAGTTAAGCCTACCCAACCTCCACCTGAAGATATTCCAGGACCGCAGTCTCTAATTGAACGCATTGAACGACTTGAGACAAGAGAGCGTATGGCTGCTGAGCGCATCTCTCTCAAGGTCGAAATGGGGATTCGATCGCTTGACAACAACCGCAGGGCCGATCATCAAGACCTTATGGCCACAGCGGAACGCCTCATTACTGAGGTGACCGCAATCAAACAAGGCTTACAAACAGCCATTGCGGATCAAGCTGCATTATCTCAAAGGGTGATAGATGAGACTCACAATGCCTATGAGTCCACTATCTCCGTTCTTCATGCAAAAATCAACCGGATGCAGAAATCCCTTACCTCCAATTTCCATGGCCCAGAGATACTTCAGCTTACCAAAGACATACACAAGCTGCTCTTCAACTCTTCCACTCCAAACAACTCACAACTGGCCGAAACAATGAAAATTCACTTTGCAGAAGTCTGTGCCAAAGTGGATGGCCTCAAACAATGGCTTGAGGAAGCACCTACGATGCATACCTCAAGAGGGGGAAGTGATGAAGAAGGCTATCGCTCAGATATAACCATTCTTCAGATCCCTCCAATCAGCACAACAAAAATTCCCACACCGCAGCCTTCACCTCCACCATCTCAAAATATTCCATCTCCCACTCATCACCCAAACACACCCTCAACAGACCTGAGACTCCTCCTCATTTCAAAAACCTTGAGGAACATATGTCATCAGAAAGCTCCACAGACTCCCCTGCCACAACTCAAAGGAAACAAGACTGGAAAGCAGCCAAGTTAACTGAACTTATCTGGAGAGAATGCGGATTCGATACTATGATCGATGAATCGCTGATCAACTCATGGGTCAATCCGCACTGCAGGCTGCTAGATGAAGACTATACTCCCCATCTCACGTATGCTGAACCACCATCCGATGGTTATTGGGATATTCCAATCTCTCCCAATGCCAAGTATTTTGTTGTCTTTGAATCCTTCGACTGCAGTCTTCCTGATCACAAGCGTCTGCCGATGGAATTTGAAAGACTGACTTGCTTCTATGCGAAGCATGTCTCTTCAGTGGAAAATGTATGGTCTAACGATAGACCATCCGCAGTGAAAAACTACAAGATGCGGAAGTTTATGAAAGCTGACTTTGCTCAATTCACTCTTACCGGAAGAGAGCATGACTACATTCGCACTCAGGCAGACTTCCCATGCATGAACCCTGAAGAAATATTTCTCATTGCCAGAGTTTTTCAGAACAAAGCAGAGAAGCATCCGAAGATGCATATAGCTCTTGAGAAAGCCAAATCCTTTCTTAAGGACACTGTTTGTGACTTTGCGAAGATTGATGCGGATATCCACCCCACCATCATCAGAAAATTTGACCTTCCACCACTTGAACCAGTGCCAATGCTTACCGAAGGCTATGAAGAAAGATCTCTAGGCACAACCAACTTTCCAGAACTTGGCATCATATTCAAATGGAAGACAGACAATGTCAAATACTTCATTCCGGTGAATGCCATGCACCGCCTGTCCAAGAAGCAACTTGACATCTGCAAGACCGCAGTAGAAAGATCAAAGCACACTACTGCTGAAGTCAAGTTTGAGATTACAAGAAGAATCACTTGGCTGGAAAATGTTAGAAAATTTTGGTGGATTTTGATCAAGTTCCTCAAACTTGATAACTGAACCGGAGTTAAAGAGGTCACTTAGGGGGAAATTGTTGAATCATAAAAGTGACCCTCTTGAACTCAACTACCGCAACCTTTTCTTTACTACCGCAACGGTTCAGCTCCCGCAACCAATCCAACATCCGAAGTCAATTTCTACAACTGTAACCGCAACCATTCTCCATCAGCAACCATCTCAGCATCCGGAGTCATCAAATCTTCAGCATCCGTAGTCTTAGTTATTTCCTTTACATATCCTATGTAATGTACTCTATTATCCATCATGCCTTGCATGACTGCTTATAGAGTAGTTTATTTTTGAAGCTCTATAAATAGAGACTCTTTCTTATGTGTAATATGTGTGAACTCTTAACTTCTTAATACACAAGATTTCTCCTTCAATCATCTCTCTTATCTTCTTCATTTCTCTATCTTATTACTCTTCACACTCAAACTGCTACTAAAACATAACCTCTCTTCAGAGCAAGTCTTCTAGACTTAATCACTAAACTTGATCTCGCTTACTAACTCGAAGTGAATGCATTCCTTGTTATGAATCAGTTTAAGTGTATTCTTGATATAACAACTGTTGTCATTTACATTTCTTTACTTTCCGCAACTAACTATCTAACTATCTAACTATATTATTGTTGAGCTTTTAGATCCTTTGAGATTAACTCTATTCCGCAATATACTTGTACTAACGTTTGTTCAAGTGTGTCTCCAAGTTCTTCTCTCAACAATAACCCTGAAAGGACCGACATCTCTGAGGCCTAACTTGCCCCGCTTAATTAACCGGATGACACCATTCCAATGTGACACCTTCAGGATTACCATATCTCCGACCTGAAATTCCATATCAGATCAACGCCTGTTAGCATATCTCTTCTGGCGACTCTATATGGTTTGCAATCTCCCACGCACCTGTTAGATCAACTCGGTAGTACGGAGCACCACCTCCATGCTACTCATGACTCACTGACCGACCTCACCCCAACAATCGGGGTCCGACACTTCCTCATGTATAGCATCTCAAAAGGAGGTCGATAAATACTGGAATGGTAGCTGTTGTTGTAAGAAAACTTAACCAATGAGAGATATGTATCCCAGCTACCGCTGAATTCCAACACACGGTCCCAGAGTATATCCCCTAAAGTCTGGATAATCCCCTCACTTTGTCCATCGATCTGCGGATGAAAAGTCATGTTGAAGTATAGACGAGTACCCAACTCCACATGAAATCTCTTCCAAAATCTGGAAGTGAAGCGTACACCCTGATCCGAGACTACTAATACTGGAACCCAATGTTGTGCCACAACCTCTTGGATATAAATGCCTGACAACTTCTCCGTATAGATGTTATACTTAATGGGAATAAAATTATCACTCTTCTTCAACCAATCCATGATGACCCAAATTGAATCCTCCCATGTTGTCTGTGGCAACTTCATGATGAAGTCCATCGTGATCTCTTCTCTTTTCCAAACAGGAATACCTAATGGCTCCATTTTGTCATGAGTTCGCTAATGCTCGACCTTGAATTTCCTACAATTCAAGAACCTCTCCACATACCAAGCCACATCCCGCTTCATTCAGGGCCACCAATAATCGAGTTGGAGATCTCTGTACCTGTCGCACCCGGATAAATAGAAAATTTTGACTTTTGTGGCTCCTCCATTAGCACCTCTTGTACACCACCCCAATATGGAATCGAAATCCTCCGACGCAAGGTCAACAGTCCTCTCCTATCATAATCAAAAGAGGACACCTACCCTACAATGCGCTTACTCTTGCGGTGCTCCTCTTTCATGGCTTCGAATCCGCACTCACTAGTGCCTGCAATCAATTATCGCCCCATTAGGGCACAACCAGTCCATCCCCATAATGACCTTGCTCTCGCGCAAAGGAATAAAATCAAATGAATCGGGTACCTCTCTCTGAATAAATTAAGATTAAAACCTTGATGAAACCTTGATACACTCACTGAACGATCATCGGTTATCTCCACCTCCAAAGGATAATCAAGCTCCCCAAAAGCATCACTAAATCTCTTGTTGGGCGAAAGAGATATAAATGACAGGGTAGTGCCCCAATCAAAAGAACCAGAGGAAACAATCCTTTCACTAAGGACATCCCTAAACACTACAACATAAAACATAAGCATAAACAATAATTGAAGTGAAAAAATGAATGGAAAACAAACCTATAACCACGTTAGGAGTCACTCACGCGTCCTTTCCCATCAAATGAAAAGCCTTGCTCTTCACTAAAGGGGTCACTACCTTACCCTCACGCCTGTTTGTGATCCTCAAAGTTATCGGAGAAGGTGTTCCAACTGCTCCTACTGTCAAACTTTGGGCAGCCGGCCTTCGTGTGGCCCCTCTGAATGCAATGAAAGCAAATCAGACCTGAAGCATGGGTGGTAGTGGTGGTGGAAGTGCACTACCTACTGAAGTTTCCTATCTTGCCGCACTTATAGTAGCCAGAACCACGTGCCCTACAAACCCCATCATGCATCCTACCGCACTTGCCACAACGCCCCCAATCTAGAATCAAAAACCTTGGGTTTCTTCACTGAAACCCCATTCGCCTACACATGTTCTTCCTTCCTCTTTCCAATGTGCTCCAAATCAATTTCCTATTCCCGGGCCCTGGATATCATGTCCTACCATGTCGGGCAGGATGAATATCTAACAAACTCCTTAATATCTGATCACATCATGTCGTGGTATCGAGTCTACTTCACCTCTTTGTTTGCAGCATACTGGGGTACCAACAAAGTTCTCTCTATCTATCTCTCAGAACTTGGCGATGATCTCCACCACGGTCTCAGTTGTCTGACGTATATCCTAGAACTGCGTCGCCAACTATTTCATCTTAACAGCCGGTGCAGACTCAACACAGAACCAGGTCATAAAATCCGACCAGGTCATAGCCTCAATGGCTGGTGCTCCCAGAGCATAACCAACCTCCTCCCACCAGTCTCGGACTCGCTCCCTCAGACAACCTATAATGAACTCACCATCGACCCCTTGCGATAGAAGCTAGCCATCTGAGTACACTCTATATTTGTTATACATCTTCTGGAGACAATGGGTTCCTTCGCCCCAAAGAAACCTGGTGCCCCACAACCCTTGAAATCCTTGAAGGATAGAGTGTGGGATTCGTACTGACCAGTAGCTAGCTCGGCTCTAAAGGTACATAAATGCTCCTCCATCAAATCAATAATACCCTCCTTGATTGACTCGAACATCACTGGGGTCATATCAAGGATGCCTCTCGTAATCTTAGACGCAATGAACTCGTGTAGTCCCTCATCAATTAGGTCGGCATCCGAGCCTGAACTAGATCCAAATCCTGAACTTCCTACTCTGCTACATGTCGTCACCATGCTGAAACACAATACATAAACAATTAGTATATACACGAAGAGGTTCACACTCTCGAAGTTTCTCGAAATCATCAAGACCTTCTTTGTCTCTGGTATAGATACTATGTTTTCAGTAGTACAGGCCTAATACTACCTTCCACACCTATCTATACCTTCCTTAAGGACTGTTCTAAATCCTCCAAGTCACTTCCCTACTATTAATTATTTCACTCATACTGTAGAGCGCCCTACGCACTAAGACATATCCTAGGCTTTCCTAGTATTCCCTTTTTACCATCACCCTCTGCCATGAGCTGCAGAAGAGACTCCCTCTAACACCTTCTAACTACCTCACGAATACAGTTACATGTTATTGACATAAAATAATTTTTTAATGCTAGATCCAACCCCACAATGGTTGGAATCAAATAAGAGCAACACAATATAGTTGAATCTAACCTTCAAAAATTATCGTATCCCTATAACATGTAATTTAACGCATCTGCTTAATAATTAGCCAACATTAGTGGTGTCCCTAGAAGCACAAAGCAAGCAACATTCAAGCGTTGGGTTCTAAATCAGTGCACCACCTAATCATGACATCTTATCTATTCATATGAAATCTATACTAGCATGCAGTTCTAAAGGCTCATACAACCGACATACAAGGCGTCTCTCCTAGCATCCTACCATGCAATTACGAGTATATCCTTAGCCCTAATCTATCATGATATACACATATACATATATTGAAACTATAGATATGTATGGTTATTTTGGAAAATAATTACTTGATCTCGGCGATTGCACGCATCATGCCCCTTTCTTATAAAAATCTATTTAGAAAATCCATGTTCTTTCAAAAAGATTACCAATTCCTCAGTTTGAGTTCATACACACCTGAGAGTGTGCACGAATCCATCAAACCAGGGCTCTAACACCAAGTTGTTGTTGGATTAGATGTCTAAGCCATAACTATTATTGGTATGTACTCGACCCGAGAGTAGCATGATCCATTTGGGTTGCATAACACTAGGAATATTTGTTAGGATGGACTCTTGAGAAAAGGTTATATATGGTTTATTAATATATTATAAGTTCTAATATATTAATATGAAATCATATGTTTTAATTGTTGGGTTTTGAGCATTCTAACACTCCTAAGTGTACATGCAACCCTAAATACCTTGGATCTATGTTTTCTCTATTATACATGCAAATATGGACATCCAAGGTATTATCCTAATCTAGCATACAAAAACAATGAATGTAACAAGATAGAATACATACCTCTTTGATGTAGAATGTCCTCAGGAAGCTTGAGTGCCTAGTGCCCCAAGTGTGACACCTCAAATGGTTCACACAACATCATATGCACATGGAAGACTTAGAGAGAAACACCACACTTCATGAAAAACGGCTACCCCTTCTTTCTCATAACTTAGTCCGATTTTTCCCAAAGAATATGATCTTATATAGTTTTTACAATTGGGGTAAACCCTAATTGTCATGGCTTTCCATTTCCTTGGATCCATGGGTTCAAATACACCATGGAGCATCTTATGGGTTTTAGCCCAACTTGACAATCCATGGAGCATTAGCCCACTATACAAGTATGGATGATTTACACAATCAACCCATATATTTAATTAGTCTCCTTTTGATCACTTAATTAATCAGAGATTAATTCTTGATCAATACTAATTAAATAATATTATTAATATATTAGAACTTATAATATATTAACAAACCTTAAGTGTTATGTCTCTCATTATAGTCTATCCAAATGCATGATGCATTGCAACCCAAATGGACCATGCCGGGTCAGTTCAAGTCTCAAAAGCTTATTGCGTATGACTTCAAGAACCGACTGCCAATCGTAGCTCTCAAAAGCTTCCGTCGAACTCTGACCTTGCCGATGATCTCTAACCTTTGTCAATGACTTGTCTATTAGATAAGGGATCATATATTCCTCCATTCTAGATATCATATGGACTGAGACATGGAGTATAAATCATTCTCTCTGTCCATTTGTTGTTTCCTGATTTCCGATTCATGACGACTGACCGATTGATCAGATCAAATTAGTCCTGGCTTGGCCAAGCACTCACATGTGTCATCGCTAAATCATTGAGGGGCCCACAGATATCACTTTTATCCCGAAGGTAAAAGGAATGGATAAACTTCAACTCATATGGCTTGTTCTGCTACTTGTTGAATCATACACAATAACACGTTTTATAACATCGAGTTACCAATGCGCTTTCGTGCAATCAATGTATAACCAACTCATAGTAACAACTCATACCTCTAGGTTTGAAGAATATAAGATATTATCGTCTCGTGATAAAATCCATGAAGTGATTCAAATGAGCGCGGGTTGAATCCAATACTCAGAACTTATGAGCACTCAAGAGTGTTGTAGCACAACTTTGTCCACCAACTTGGACTTCTACAAGCCAACCCATGACAGTCTTGATTCATATCTACTTCCAACATATGACCGATTGTGGATGGTTTGAATAACTTAGTCATTCCGGAAGAATAACCTAGTTATTATGGAAGTCAAAACATGCAAAGTGAAACACAAGAATAAATGAATCTAATATGGTATCAAAACCTATGAACATAAATAAAACACTTTCTATTTATCACCATACTCATTACTCATTATTCATTGTTTCAGTTTTATCAACTTATACTTGAATTAAAAAAACACTAGGTGTCCCATGCTCCAAGCATGTACACTATGTTTTCTAAACAATAGCTTTGCCATACACCAAGTATGAAATCTATGTTTGTCTATGATCCTTTTCTTTGTGAACTAAATCAATTGAACATAATTTCAATGATTCTCTTTTCACACTCCCAAATCCTTATCGGAAAAATGTAAGAATTCCAAATTCCTAACATTTACCAAAATTTGTTTAGATTTTAAACTTATATGCACAGACCCTCTAGTAATGAATATGTACAAAGTCACAAAGACTTGTCAACAGTCATTACAGGTTATTCCAATAGAGATCAATTCCATGGAGACAAAGTCTCAAAGCACATTGCTTTGAATATCCTTCTTGCATTAGGTTTCTAATCTTACACATATTGCTTCTATCTATGGAGACAACTCTATATTCCCATTTTGACTACCACTTTTGAACAAGAGTTGCCTCTTTTCAGACTATGTCAACATGGACCTTCCAATATTAACAGTATACTTCCAACTGTCCTTGAGCAACCAATCTTTGGTAAACCTTAGATTGTCCTCGAAAATTGCTTAATCACTTTAGTCATATCCAATTCTAGACATTTTCCTCCTTAATGCCCCAAGGCATTTGGAAAATTCAGAATGAATAAATATTATAGCACATGTAATCGATCTTGTACCCAAAGTAAATGGGACACGATTCATGATGTTTCACATAAAGACATGGTTCTAGACCAGTCTTTTGGCATAATAATTTTTTGTTTGCCATATTCTCAAAATTTGATTATGAAAACGGATGCCGTAATGCCGTAATCATAATCGAATTTTGAGAACGCAATATATAGAATTTTCTTAAGTTGAGCAAATCCAACATGAAATTCATATATATATATATATATATATATATATATATATATATATATATATATATATATATATTCTTGACTAAAGGTGATTAAAATCTCAATATAAGCTCTTTAGAATGATTATAAACTCAATCTAAGCCTTTTAAAATTGAAATGAAGTATAATATCCTCTCCCTTAATTATAGCAAAACAACTTTTTCAACCCTTGCAACCTCACGAATTGAAACATTTGTTTTTCTATAATTAACATTGCTAAGTTGCAATACTTATCATAATTATCATGCTCCCACTAACACGATGATTATTAGCATAACCCTTATGCTCCCACTAGCTTTGACATGTATCCAGAAAACAACTGGACCTCTAGAAGTCAATACTTTATTGACATTCTTACCAAAGTTCAGATTTCTGATACTAGATTGCTTTGATAAAACTTTATCAAAATCATACACCTTATCTTAGATAGATCATAGGTGTGTCTAAACAATTTCAGAACTATGAAAAAGGAATGTCGTAATCATAGTCTCAATTGTTTAGACCTTTGCCATATGCTTCAAATCTACTGGGTGGTAGTGTTTCCTCACCATCATTTACATGAATCGAAGAGAAACCTTATGACCCTTATATTTTATGGTGTATGTGTTCTTATCCATGTGAATATGTCAAAACCATAATCACAGATCCAAATTCATATGGACTGAACTTGTGCAATCTTAAATTCTTGCCACCTGGCAGCTCAGGGGCTTGCCATTGCTTCCAAGTTGATATGCTACCAATTGAGAACTCTAAGAACTCATATGCAAAGACAACTTTAACTGGAATGGGCACGGAAATAGAAATATGTTAACACGATAAGTTATAGACCTCACGTCATGTGCTAGTGAAGAACTTCAGGTTTTATTCTTGATTAGTTATTGAGACTTTCAAGACCTTTAAGACTCCCACTGTCCTCTTGACATAAAAGACTCTCTTCTCAAATATTCAAGGGATAGTGCAGATTCTTTATCAAGACAAACACTTCACACAATTGGCCTTAGTTGGTCTTTGTTTTATCCAAACATCACAACTTACCAATTTCAAATGTACAAGAGTAGATAACCTTTTACTCTTACATTTGACTAGTGTTAATAAACTTTTTTAAAGATATGTCACTCAAGTTACAATCTTGGAGTATGACTCTAAGAATTGTTTTGGAACGAAGTATGACTCATCTTCTTGATTTGACCACTTCAACGATTCCTAGCTCCTCTTCTTAGCTATCAGAATGCACTTAGAGGATGAATTGTGATAAGGTCTCTTAATCATTAAGATGATCATATAAAATGATACTAAAGTACTCTCCCATCTTTTCATATTTGAGAAACTTTTATCCTTCTGCCTAATTTGATTCGTCTCATTCGTTCTTCCATACATCGAAAATTTTCCAATGTATCAGAATTATACTTAAGCTTGTAAGTATAACCATATTTACTAAACTTTAGTAAATCATGACGAATATTCTTATCGATCTTAGTGGTGGACTTGACCAGTGCACAAGAATGTGTACTCGATCCCTTATTCCTTTACTTGACTCACATATACATGTGAATAGGAATTAGTCTTAATTTTCCAAAGATGAAAATTCTCATTCATCATACTATACAATTTGCATGATTCCAAGTTTCTATCCAACTGAAACTTGGGTGATGAGAATCTTTCCTTATTTGGTAAATTTAGACACTACCACAAATGAAAGAATCAAATTCATATTTCCACTCTTGCTATTAATGGAATCTTATAAACAACAAAAATCTTCACAGATGCCATTGTAAGGATATTTTAAAATAAATAAAATCAAAAATTTTCCTTTTATTTTAAAACTTCGCGGAAGAACTTATCCTTACAATCCATATGAAAACCTTGTTGTTATATATTCCTAAGCAATGTGTCATTACTCCTAAGTAACAACTTCAAAATTCTGATGCGATTGAAGTCTATCATCGCAATCAGAAGCAACATATATTTTCCTTAAGCTTTCTCTCTTTTCTTTGATTCTTATAACATCACCATGTGACTCAGTCACATGATGTAATAAGAATCTCCAAATTGGAGCTTAACAGAGTTAGACAATGGACTTTACCTGAAGTAGAGTCAAACTTATTGACTTTAACATTCTTAGGTAAATTTGGCAGCTTCGGAACCAGTTCCCCTTCCTTTGGCAATAGATACCTATGGACCCTTGATAATAGGACTATCTCAGACTTAGCCTCTCTCTTTACCTTTTTGTCAACCGAGTTGACTATGGCCGATCCCTTTCCATTGGGAAGAAAGAGTCTTTTCTGGATTTCCAGTGTCATCATTGTCAATGTCCATAAAGTTTTGGGAAGTTGATCTTCTCATCAAATTTTATTTACTAGCCTTTCAAATCATTGCTGATTCAGTAGTGCCAAGCAAATAGATAAGATCATTAAGGGTCTTGTCATAGTCCGTTTCATAGGAGTCCCAAAGGAAGTCACTATGTGACTTAGAAAGTGATTGAACCACCAACTTTCTCAAGACTTTGACACCCAACTCTCCCGGCTTGTCAATATGTGACTTCATCTCCAAGATGTGATCATACCTAGATATTGCCTTGCCAATAGGGCTTGAGTGACCTAGAACTTGTGGGTTAGGGAGAATAATTGGAGGAGGTGGAGGAAATGAAGTTCCAATAGATTTGGGAAGATCATAGATGTCTGAACTAGACATCTTTTGGGAGATATTCAAGTTTAGTTGATTTAAAGTCCTTAATATAACACCCAATATGAAATATTAAGGCTAGGACCCAACAACCTATTTATAACTGGAAGAGGGATGTCGTAATCCAAGTTATAAAATAGTTAAAGGTAGGTAAATGATGATTTACCAATTTCCACCATGAAAAACAAAATATAATTAATTTTTAATTGGATTTGAAACTCCTAGATCTTTTGAGATTCATTGAACTTTTCAATGGCATGTTTCAAACTGGAGTGTGCCCTTCAGGTTTTGTGACTGGGATGCCGAGGATCACAAAACAAGGTGTGAAGTAACTATGCACATTACTTGGTACTCTTAAATGTTTATCACCCAACCAATGTGCCGGTAAACCACACACGCTCCACCAGCCTATGATCAACTTTAAGAAAATCCTTTGCCTACCTTGTTAAGTCAAGCCAGTGTGCCGGTAAACCACACACGCTCCACCAACCGACTTAAGCAAAGTACAAAGTGTAATTTCATGGGTTAGCACCTTATTCACATTTTCCTAAGTAACTAAGATTGGGAATTATAAGTGTTTAGTTGCTTAGTATTTATCATTAATACTTTTAATGAACGGAGAACTTATAGTCTTTGTCCTACCCGTTCGGCTAACAACCCTCCACCAATCAAGGAAGTGGTGGGTGAGAGTGGACACCCATTAAGCTGCCATTTTATAGGTAGTAACCTTATACCCCCCTTATAGACCGACTTCGTGAATGAGGCCTACTAACGGTAAGACTGACTTTACTCTTATACATATATATAAATATTATTAACTTATAATATTATAAAGTATAAGGGTTGAATTTTAACTTTTAAAACTCTAAGGGCTTAACTTGGAATTAAAGTAATCATGAGAGAAACTTTACAAATTCCAAAACTTGAGGGCAAGTTTTGAAACTATTCAAAACTAATTAATTCCATAACTTATGAGTTTAAAGTAGTTTCAATTAAAAGACTCTTCAAGTTCCAAAACATGAGGACAAGTTATGGAAGACTTTAAACTATTAAAGAATGCAACTCTTCTTCTTTGTAACTTATGGAACTAATTATGGTTTCACATTTTAATGATTTAATGAAGTGACTCTTGAACCTCCATAACTTGAGGACAAGTTATGGAGTCATAAAACCATTTAATGAGAACAAGACTCTTCATATTTGTAACTATTGCCAACTTTTATGAGTTTTAAGAAACTTTAATGTGACTTTTCATGTAACTTGAGGACAAGTTACACAAACACATTTTAGAATCCACTCTTATATTAAAATGGATCAAAGACACATAAACAATCAACCTTTTCTATTAATCTAAGCAGCTTATATGAACATGATAATTGGAATAAAAAAATTTCATGTAATTAGCATAACACTTAAACTAATACAAAACATGAATCTATTGACAATTATCTTTGAAATTGGATTAGTATGAACATTACCACATCAAAAATAAGTTTATAAGTCCAAAAACAGCTTAGGGTAATGTTTCTAGTCCAATTCCAGCCAAAACAGTCGAATATATGCTGTTTGGGGGTCCAACTCGACGAGTGCACGAACAAAATCGGCGATTTGGATGCATTTTGCCTTGGACTTGGCGAGTTCATCAGTGGACTCGGCGAGTCCAGTGCCCAGATTGCCCGAAATTCGACTTTTTCAGCATTTTTCAGCAATTTGCATCAAGTATAATTGAAAACAAGCCTAGGCTCTGATACCACTGTTGGGTTTTGAGCATTCTAACACTCCTAAGTGTACATGCAACCCTAAATACCTTGGATCTATGTTTTCTCTATTATACATGCAAATATGAACATCCAAGGTATTATTCTAATCTAGCATACAAAACAATGAATGTAACAAGATAGAATACATACCTCTTTGATGTAGAATGTCCTCAGGAAGCTTGAGTGCCTAGTGCCCCAAGTGTGACACCTCAAATGGTTCACACAACATCATATGCACATGGAAGACTTAGAGAGAAACACCACACTTCATGAAAAACGGCTAGCCCTTCTTTCTCATAACTTAGTCCGATTTTTCCCAAAGAATATGATCTTATATAGTTTTTACAATTGGGGTAAACCCTAATTGTCATGGCTTTCCATTTCCTTGGATCCATGGGTTCAAATACACCATGGAGCATCCATGGAGCATCTTATGGGTTTTAGCCCAACTTGATAATCCATGGAGCATTAGCCCACTATACAAGTATGAATGATTTACACAATCAACCCATATATTTAATTAGTCTCCTTTTGATCACTTAATTAATCCGAGATTAATTCTTGATCAATACTAATTAAATAATCTTATAAATATATTAGAACTTATAAGATATTATCAAACCTTAAGTGTTATTTCTCTCATTATAGTCTATCCAAATGCATGATGCCATGCAACCCAAATGGACCATGTCGGGTCGGGTCAAGTCTTACCAATTGTAGTTATGGACTTAGACATTAATCCAACATTAATTAGTATTGATCAATAATTAATTAGGAAATAATTTAGTGATCAAAAGAGACTAATTAAATCTATGGGGACTAATTATGGTAATTAGTTATATTTATATGGGTTGGGCTTATGATCCATGTTGGACCAAGTTTATGTATGGACACATAAAGAGTTGGACCACATGAACCATGTATCATAAAACCCATGGGTATGGATTTGGTTTATACCCATGACCCTTGGAATCCTACATATACATATGTTCTCCATAGCCTAAAAACGCCACTTGTACCACATGTAGTTCTTGGAGGTGTTTTTGGTGCATGGAGATTCTCTATCAAGAGCCACATTTGTCCTAGGTGAGTTGTGATTCCATTTGAGGTGCAACACTTGGGGCACTAAGTTCTTAAAGGCCAAAGTCTTCCTAGCAACATCAACTACATCAAGAGGTATGTCTAAAACTTGTCTTATTATACATATGTTACTTGTATGCTAGTTGTAGGCTTAAATCTTTGGAAACCATATGCATTTATAATTAGATAACATAGATCCAAGGCATTTAGGGTTGTATGTGCACCATAGGATGTTGTAGTATTTAAAACCCAACAGTGGTATCACATTTCTAATATACTTGATGTTTTATAAGTTTTCAATGTGAAAAAATTGAATTTTTTGCCTTCAGCCCAGTGAACTCGCCGAGTCCACTAGGTGACTCACTAAGTAGTATGCATTTTGGATTGGACTCGTCGAGTGCAGTATGGGCCTTGACGAGTTGGCAGTCCAGACAACAAAATTTCGAGTTTTATTGGCCTGTTTTAGATTAGAATCATTACGACAAAATGTTTTGATTCATAAAATTTGATTTTGTTGTTATGGTAATGTTGATTCTCTTCCAATTATTAGATAATTGTCAAAGTTTCAAGACTTGTATTAGTTTATGTGATTAGGCTAATTTTTTGAAATTTCTTTGATATGAATTATCTTAATTTATGAGTTTGTTTTTTATCATTAGAAATTTTTCTGATGATAGCTATTGTTGAAAGTTTGATCTAAAATATTGTTGATATGAGTTTTGTAACTTGTCCTCAAGTTATATGAAAAGTCTCATTCAAGAATTTTAGAACTCATAAAGTTCCATAGGTTATGAAAATGAAGAGTCTTATTTTCTTAAATGATTTTAAAGTCTTCCATAATTTGTCCTCAAGTTATGGAACTTGAAAAGTTTTTCATTAAACCACTTTAAACTCATAAGTTATGGAATCCAAAAGTTTTTGAATTGTTCAAAACTTGCCCTCAAGTTTTGGAATTTGTAAAGTTACCCCCATGCATACTTTAATTCCAACCCCTAGAATTTTAAAAGTTTAAAATTTAACCCTTATACTGTTATAATAGTATAGGTTTAATATATATATATATATATATATATATATATATATATATATATATATATATATATATATATATATATGTATAAGAGTAAGTTAGTCTTACCGTTAGTAGGCTTCATTCACGAAGCCGATCTATAAGGGGGGGTATAAGGTTACTGCATATATAATGATAGTTTAATGGGTGTCCACTCTCACCCACCGCTTCCTTGACTGGTGGAGGGTCGTTAGCCGAACGGGTAGGACAGGACATTAATTCTCCCTTCATTAAAAGCATAATGATAAATATAAAGTAACTAAACTTTATTAAATTCCCAATATTAGTTACTTTAGGAAAATGTGAATTTGGTGCTAACCCAGGAAATTGCACTTTGCACCTTGTTAAGTTGTTAGTGGAGCGTGTGTGGTTAACCGACACACTAATCTGGGACTGATAATGCGTGGCAAAAGGTAGCTTGATGTTAATCATAGATAAATGGAGCGTTTGTGGTTAACCGACACATTGATTAGGTGGTTGTAACATTAAGTGCACCAAACTAATTTGCATGGTTATTCACTCCTTGTTTGTGATCCTCGGCATCCCAGTCGCAAATTTGAAGGGCACAATCGAGATTTAAACATGCCATTGAATAGTTCAATAAATCTCAAAATATCTAGGAGTTTCAATTCATTTAAAACCTAATGTCAAATTTCATTTTTAATGGTGGAAATTGGTAAATCGTCATTTACCTACCTTCAAATATTTTTCAAATTGGATTACAACATCCCTATTCCAATTTGTTAAATATTGTGTAGGGTCCTAGCCTTAATATTTCATATTTGGTGTTATATTAAGGACTTAAATGAACTTGCTTGAATTTCTCCCTCATAAATGTCTAGTTCAGACAACTATGGTCTTCCTTATCCTTTTGGATAAATCTTTCCTAATGAAGATGATATCCCACATGGAGATCAAGGTGAAAGACTAATCCCTTTATCGAGCATTAATGGGACTGGTAATCATACTTCACTTCCTCCACCTCCTCCAATTATTCTCCCTAACCCACAAGTTCTTTCAAGGTCACTCAATCCCTTTTGGAAAGCAATGCCTATATGTGCTCACATCTTGGAGATGAAGTCATGTATTGACAAGCTGGGAGAGTTGGGTGTCGAAGTCTCGAAGAAGTTAGCTGTTGACTAGGTTCTTTAGTCACTTCCTGATGACAGATCATAACATTACCCTTATTGATCTTACTTATTTGCTTGTTACTGCTGAATCAGCAATGATTCGGAGCACTGGTAAAGCAAATTTTATTAGAAGATCTACTTCCCAAACTTCCGTGGACATTGACAATGGTAACATTAGAAGTCTAGAAAAGCTTTATCTTCCCAATGGAAATGGATCAGTCATAGTCAACCCGGTTGACCAAATGGTAAAGAGAAAGGCTAAGTCTGAGATAGTCCCATGTACCATTGCTAAAGAGTCCAAATGTTTCTATTTCCAAAAGAAGGGGCATTGGTTGCGAAGCTGCCCTATTTACCTGAATGTTCACTAGGATGGTAAAAGTCAAAGAATTTGACTATGTTTCATGTAAAGTCCACTATCTAACTATTAAGTTTCTATTTGGAGATTCTTATTACATGATGTGATTGGGTCGCATTTTGATTTTTTATAGAATCGAAAAAGGAGAGGAAGCTTAAAAGAAGAGTAAGCTCATTCTGATCGCGAAGAGATGGATTTCGATTGCATGGTTCGATGATCAGAATTTTGACTTGCTGCTTAAGATTCATGATAGATTGCTTAGGATTAGATAACAACATGTGTTTCATTTGTAATTGCATTGTAAGGAAAAGTTTTTCCACAATCTTTTTAAATAAAGGAAAAGTTTTTTTTTATTTATTTTAAGTTTCCTTACAATGGCATTTGTGAAAAATTGTTGTTTATATGATTCCATTGATAGCAATATTGGAAAATGGATTTGATTCTTTCGTTTGTGGTAGTGTATTAGTTTACCAAATAAGGAGAGATTCTCATCACCCAAGTTTCAGTTGGATAGAAACTTGGAATCATGCAACTTGTATTGTATGATGAATGAGAATTTTCATCTTTGGGAAATTAAGACTAATTCCTTATTCACATGTATGTGTGAATCAAGTGAAGGACTTGGAGATCGGGCACACTTGGTTGTGCACTGATCAAGTCTACCACAAAAGAGTGATAAGGCTAGTCGTCATGATTTACTAAAGTTTAGTAAATATGGTTGTGCTTACAAGTTTAAGTATAATTCTGAAACATTGGAAAAGTATCAATGTGTGGCAGGACGAATGAGAAGAATCAAATTAGGCAGAAAGATAAAAGTTTCTCCAATCTGAAAAGATGAGAGAGTACTTCAGCATCATGTTTTATGATCATCTTAATGATTATGGAAAGCCATATCATAATTGATTCTCTAAGGACATCTTAGTGCGTTTGTATGGCTAAGAAGAGGAATCGTGAATTGTTGAAATGGTTAAATCAAAAGATGAATCATACTTTGTTCCAAAATCAAGTCTTAGAGTTATACTCCAAGATTGTACTTGAGTGACATAATCTTAAGAAAGGTTTATAACACTTGTCAAATGTAGAGTAAAATGTTTTCTACTCATGTACAATTGAAATTGGTAAGTTGTGATGTCTTGGATAAGATAAAGACCAACTAAGACCAATTATGTGAAGTGTTTATCTTGATAAGAATCTGCACCAACTCTTGAATATTTGTTTTGTCAAGGAATGGTTCTTGACAAAGAGAATCTTATATGTCAAGAGGTCAGTGGGAGTCTTAAAGATCTTGGAATAGTTTTAAGAACTAATCAAGAATAAAACCTATCGTTAATCACTAGCACACGACTTGAGGTTTGTAACCTATCGTGTTGACATTTCCTTATTCCTATGCCCATTCCAGTTAAAGTTGACTATGCATGTGAGTTCTATGAGTTCTCAGTTGTTTGAATAACTGCCTGGAAGAAATGGTAGACCCTTGTGCTGCCGGGTAGCAAGAAATTAAGATTGAACAAGTTTAGTACATATGAGTTTGGATTTGTCACTAACCTCCTCTTGTGGTTATGTTTTTGACAAATTCATATGGATAGGAATATATACACTATAAAATCTAAGTGTCATAAGGTTTCTCTTCGATTCATGAAAATGATGGTCAGGAAACGCTTTCACTAAGTAGATTTTAAGGAGATAGAAATTGTGATATTTGCATTCTCAAATTCAATTATGATTACGGCATCCCTTTTCATAATTCTAATTATGAGCAATGGCAAAGGTCTAAACATTTGAGACTATGATTATGACATCACTTTTCATAGTTCTAAAATTGTTTAGACACACATGTGAGCTATCTAAGGAAAGGTGGATGATTTTGGGAAGCATAGATAAAGTCTTATAGAAGCATCTTGTATCAGAAAACTGAACTTTGGTAATGAAAGTCAATAAAGTATTGATTTCTAGAAGACCAGATGATCTCTGGATACATGTCAAAGCTAGTGGGAGCATAAGTGTTATGCTAATAAGGATATAATCATCATGTTAGTGGGAGCATGATTATTATGTAAAGTAATGCAAGTTGCAATGTTAATTATAGAAAAAAAAGTTTCAATTTGCAAAGTTGTAGGGTTTGAAAAGTTGTTTTGCTATAATTAAGGGAGAGGAAATTATACTTCATCCCAATTCTAAAAGCTTAGATTGAGAATTTAATCAAATTTAGTCAAGTATATATATATATATATATATATATATATATATATATATATATATATATATATATATATATATATATGAATGTTATGTTGGAATGGTTCAACATAAGGAAATTCTATATATGGAAATGTTAATTGCGTTCTCAAAATTTGATTATGATTATGACATCTCTCTTCATAGTCCGAATTTTGAGAACATGGCTAATAGAAAAAAATTATAGCAAAAGACTGGTCAAGGATCATGTCTTTATGTGAGAAATTATGAAACGTATCCCATATGATTTGGGTATAGGATCGATTGCATATGCTAAAATAGTTCTATATGTTCTGAATTTTCCAAACGCCTAGGGCATTAAGAGGGAAAAAGGACCATAACTGTATATAACTAACATGATTAAGCAATTGTCGAGGATAATCTGAGGCTTACCAAAGATTGGTTACTCATGGACAGTTGGAAGTATAATGTTAATTTTGGAAGGACCATATTGACATATTCTGGAAGGAGGCAACTCTTGTTCAGAAGTGATAGTCAAAATGGGAATATGAAAATGTTTCCATAGCTGGAAGTTATTCATTAAATCTGTGTAAGATTAGAAAACTTAATGCAAGAAGGATGTTCTAAGGAATGTACTTTGAATGTGAGACTTCGTTTCCATGGAATTGCTCTCCATTGGAATACTTTGTAATGTATGTTGCCAAGTCTTTATGACTTTTGTGCATAGTCATTACAAGAGAAGCATTGCATATAAGTTTAGAATCTAACAAATTTCAGTAAATGGAAAAGAATCTTGCATTCTTACATTTATCATAAGGATTTGGAATTCTGAAATGAGCATCATTAAAATGTTTTCAATTGATCTATTCCACAAAGAAAGGACTGTAGGTACACATAGTGTGCATGCTTGGAGCATGGCATAACTATCGTTTTAATTCAAGTATAAAGTTGATTATTCGAAACATTATACAATGAATAATGAGTAATCAATATGACTCAAAAGTTTTGGGGCCATACAAGATTAGTATTATTCTTGTGTTTCACTTTGCATGTTTTGACTTCCCGGATAACTAGGTTATTCAAATCATCCACTGTCATGAATGAGTCTGTAGTTTGTCTTGGTGGCCTACACATAGCTGCAGTATTCATGAGTGCTCCTGGAATAAGATTCGAGTATTGGATTCAATCCACGCTCATCTAAATCACTTCATGGATTTTATCACGAGTGATCATGAGACGATAATATCTTATAATCTTCGAACGGATACGTGTGAGTTGTAGTTACACGTCGGTTGCACATTGACATATGTAAACGCACCAGTAACTTGGATGTTATAAAACATATCGTTGTGTGTAATTTGATAAGTAAGTACAAGCTAACATTTGGGTTGAAGTTTATCCGTTCCTTTTACCCCATGTGGATAAAAGCGATATATGTGGCCCCTTGATGATTTAGTGATGACAACCCTAAGTGCTCGGCTGGGCTTGGACTAATTTGATTTCTTCAATTAGATGGCTGTCATAAATCGAAAATCGGGAAACAACATGTGGATAGAGAGAATGATTATAATCCATGTCTCATTCCATATGATATATAGAATGGAGGAATATATGATCCCTTATTTAATGGACACGTCATTGACTAGGTCAGAGTTCGACAGCGGCTTTTAAGAGCTACGATTGCTAGTCGGGATTTTGGAGACGTATTTTCAATAATAGTTTTAGACATATCTAAGTGGGAGACTATTGGATTAGATGTCTAAGCCATAAATATTATTGGTATGTACTCAACCTGAGAGTAGCATGGTCTATTTGGGTTGCATAACACCAAGACAATTTGTTAGGATGGACTCTTGAGAAAAGGTTATATTTGATTTATTAATATATTATAAGTTATAATATATTAATATGAAATCATATGTTTTAATTAGTATTGATCAAGAATTAATTTGGAATAAATTTAGTGATCAAAAGAGACTAATTAAATCTATGGGGACTAATTATGGTAATTAGTTATATTTATATGTGTTGGGCTTATGATCCATGTTGGACCAAGTTTATGTATGGACACATAAAGATTTGGGCCACATGAACCATGGATCATAAAACCCATGGGTATGGATTTGGGTTATTCCCATGACCCTTGGAATCCTATATATAAATATGTTCTCCAAAGCCTAAAAAATGCCACTTGTACCACTTGTAGTTCTTGGAGTTCTTGGAGGTGTTTTTGGTGCATGGAGATTCTCTCTCAAGAGCCACCTTTGTCCTAGGTGAGTTGTGATTCCATTTGAGGTGCAACACTTGGGGAACTAAGTTCTTAAAGGCCAAAGTCTTCCTAGAAACATCAACTACATCAAGAGGTATGTCTAAAACTTGTCTTATTATACATATGTTATTTGTATGCTAGTTGTAGGCTTAAAGCTTTGGAAACCATATGCATGTATAATTAGAGATAACATAGATCCAAGGCATTTAGGGTTGTATGTGCACCATAGGATGTTGTGATTTAATATAAGAAAACCTAGATCTTGGGCCTTAGTATTTCTAGGACATTACACAAGCTATTTAATTAGTTAAAAAACAATTTAATTAATTACCAAAATAATTTCTAATTAATTTAAGAATTCCTTAATAAATTAACAACTTATTTTCTCCATTTCCTCAATGATATTTGTGTCATGAGGTCAACCCAAAAGAACCCTATTATTGTTTAGAAATATTACCAACTAGTTAATGACCTTGGGTGTCATTTACGACAAGACCTTACTAAAAACCTTAGTTTGAATGGTTCTTTGATGAATTTTGATAGACTTATAAACAACCTTGTTCAATCAAAGGAAGTAGTTTTGTAACGTCCCAAAAATATTATGTAAAATTTTAACATTTAAAACTATTAAAACCATCATTCATTCATTCGTAAATCCATCAAAATGTAGTAATGTATAAAATAATCATCAGAGTACAAATTATTTCATAAAATGTGGAATAGTGGTGGATACGGTATGATCATGTCGGACCCTTCCCTTTTGAACCAGAAGTACCTGAAACCATAAACACAAAACTGTAAGCGCAAAGCTTAGTGAGTTTACCCAAAACACAACATACCAAATACACATAATGGCTCGAAGCTTAATTGTGTCTATTTCACCCCCTTTGGTATCTTTCAACCGGTGTTGGGTTTATTTCACCCCCCTTCGACATCTCTCAACCGATACTAGGTCTATTCCACCCCCTTCGGTATCTTTCAATCGGTACTGGGTCTATTTCACCCCCTCCGGTATCTTTTAACCAGTACTTGTTCTATTTCACCCGCTTCGGTATCTTTCAACTGGTACTTGGTCTATTTCACCCCTATAACCAAGAATACAATGATATCAGTAAGAGTCACAAAGACAGCAAGCACATGCATACATATCAACTAGTGACACAAAGACAACTATCATCCGACAAACATAATCTAGTGGGTCGGCATTGGTGCCTTCGACGCATGAGTACAGTGAAGAGACTCACCTCTCCATCGATACTCAGTTTCTACCACTCTCACTGCCAAAATACAACTGCTATACCCCACCCAGACAATCATACAAGGTACACTCTCAATCCTTTTCCCAAAACTAAGAGTTGGCCAAAGTTAACATATCAAAGAGTCAATGGTAAAATACAAGGTCAACATCATCAACACTCCTCCATGCCATGGCCTTCCTTGCCCATGCTGTGGGCACAAAACGACAAGACAGTCAACTAGTCTCTGGTCGCCACGTCGTGGTGACTTAGTAACACGTCGCATGGAATAGTATGAATGGCTTATTCAAGTTAAGTTGCTCTTAACTCATTTTAAGGAGCTCAAAAGCCTATATCTACGTCTTCCCAACTTCTGGATGGATAAATTTTCCAACTTTATCCATTAAGATACTCCAATAAGACAAGATCTCAAAACCTATGTTCTAAAGCCCATTTAAGATGTACAACTCATCCCTTAAGTCCTTAATCACAAGAGATACAAGCCCAAACCTTGCAAAAAGCTTTTTGGGGTCCTATTGATCCCTAAAAATGTAAACTTTATGAAGATGCATGTCCCATGCATGTCCTTCCTCAAATCTAGGTCAAAAGGGGAAAAAGGGAACCAAATATCATGCAAAATTTCCAAATCACAACCAATTAGATTATCGATTATCGATTAACTCGTACCTGAAACATGTGTTACAAGTCCCCAATCCCTCTTAAATTTGATTTCGCCCTCTAAATCACTCCTTACTGCCTTCCAGGTACACCAAACGATTATGATATTCTCACATGGGATTTGAGTGTAGTATTGGAAGGAATTCCTCATATCACTCCCCGATTCAGACTGAGAAGTAGACTCACATGGATGAATTCCTTCCAATACTACAGTCAAATCCCAACTCTTTGTAGCATTCACTTACCCTGACAAAGAACGAATCCATGAACCACTATATTTAACCAATGAAGAGTAACCATCACCACTCTGCTAGACATCTAAAAAACCAAAAACTTGTCCGACTTCCAAACATATAGAACCATTCTGAAATGCAGCCAATATGACTCCACTGAGCGACCTAAACTAAACAAAACCCTTCTGACCCTGAATTATCTTGTTGATAAACTGAAACAGAATCCCTGACCATTCATCATCGCTTTTGAAACTTTCCATTTGAAAACAAGGGTGACTTCCCAATGTGACTCTCACTCCTAAGTGCCAAACCAATCTATAACTCACATTCCGATAACCAAAAATTTGCATATTAGATCTAGTTGAGATCTATAGAATCTATGATGACCTTCTACTATTCTGAGATGCAAAGACCTTAACTGACCATTGAGACCGATAATTTCGCATATGGTCGCACCACGAGACTCCGCCTAAGAGTTTAATTGATAAAGGCTACTCTAGCCAAATACCACACAGATTCAATTTTTTGCTCACAGACTCTCCGAACTCTAAACGTGATCTAACACTTTAACTAAGCCAATTACTATAAGGTCCTATCCTTAGGATCCACACACTTACTACTTCGCGATTTATACTAGCTAGTCCACTAGTAAACTCAAGCTCGCAGATCATCTTGATCTCGCCATCATTCCATCACTGGTCCCGAGGCATAAGACCACCACTTCTTGCCCTATGTATATCCTCAAATGTTTGGATGGTCTGCTCACCTAATATAACCTAACCTACTAGGCCTCACCTATGGATCTCATCCAGTCTACATAATCGAGTGGGCCTCACCCACAGGTTTCACTTATTCTAACATAACCAAACGGGCCTCGCACTCGGTCTTACCCACCATAGAGCTATACAAGCCTAAAACACCGTCAGGACTCCAACAATCCTCATTCCTGGTCAAGGAGTGGTCAACCAATAATAACAGTCCGGCTTGGCCCATGCGTGTGTTGTAATCTTCCTACAGTCCCAACAACCACTCCTATAATGGTTTTTCTCATCCTGGTGAATGCTACGACTCCATCATAGACTTACAATATTTCCATAACAACCCATCAACCTTGTGTATACTATGGATACCTTGTAGTCTTACAACACTTCCATAACATCAATAGGCCCAACCTATGGTCTTGCCCTCCATCTACCATACAAAACCATAATCAGTCATGAGTGGAAGCCTCATCCGGCAAAACCCTAATAAGGTGCTCGGGTCATGCTTCGAACCCTAAAGCCTTTATCAGACAAGAACAGACAGAGATGCTCTAACACAACCCTCAACCTGATCCTAGTCACATATTCGTCATGCGTCACTACTGAAGCTCCATGACCTTGGACAAGATAAATTGAACCTCTTCATATGATCCCTGATCACAAACCGATTATTGGACATTATTCCTTAAATAACCCTCTGCTCGAAATACAATCATAACTGGCTATACACTTTCTCTTGCTTAAGATGTTGCATATTGACCCGTACTTGTAAATATTTCCATTAATTCCCAAGCATTTCTACCTCAATTGGATTCAGTTGCACTCTAACCATCTTGATAACCACCTTTCAATAATCCCAATAGCTAAACGAATCTATACGAAAATGTAACACCCATACCTAAAACTTGATGGATCACCACAATTCCTACTCTACCAGCGACAACAATTGATCTAATGATCTAACTAACCCTACAAATGACCTCCAATCTAAGAAACACTAGCATCTATGAACTATATTTTTGTTGTCTCAACACAAAAAACTGGCTACAAGATCCTTGCCAAGAAGCTTCTAGTGCGAGAACCACACACACATCCCTAGTAGTGTGAAGCTAACAACAACTCACCATGTCCATGCGTTCTAACCAATCCCTTACACTTCTCAACCATGAATAATCTCAACCATATCGAATTCCAATAATCAAATGAACTTACACTGCAACCCCTTATGACCTATTGTGCTGAATCTAACTCATCAATCTGGCTGTTAATCCTCCGACACGACACTCAGTCCGCTTCCACCTAAGGCTTGCACTAACAATGGCTGACACCCTAAAAACCAACTCATCTAGATATACTCCAATCATGACTCTCGGCATGAAAAATGGAATATGAAAATGTTCTGATAATAATAGCCAAGCAATTATAAAGAAACTACAATCCTTAGTTGGGAACTTAACTGAACCGAACATAAAGTCTCAATACCCAATCATATAATCAGAAGCAATTAAAATGCGTGAAACAATAAATACCCATTAGGTCTTGAATTCTTGGCTTTACCTCCTGAAAGACCGCGGATGATGGGGTCCGAGCCACCCCAATCGACAATCGTGGGTAACTTTCCCTAATATGACCAAGCTAATGACAACAATAACACAATTCCAACTCCAAGGTGAAATCTGGCGAACATGACCCTTCCATCCATACCTGCCACATTTGAACTTGAAGCGCCCAGGCTCGTGGGTTACTTTATCCTTAGAAAAAATTGTTGTGGACCCTCAGGCCTCCAGCACTAGGCATAGCAACATCAAACTGCTTTGATGTTGTTAGCAGATCCGGATCACGAGTCTGCTTCCTCTTTCCCAGGTGCATCTCCAAACCAAGCTCCTGCCCCCGAGTCATCTTGATCATCCCATCAGTTTCCTGAACGGTTGGGATCTGACTCTTGAAATTGGCGACCAACCTGTCAGTGATATGACCAATAATGCCAGGTAAATACTCTTGTAAATTCCGCGAAACCCCATTGGAAGTTTAATCAAAGAATTGATCCTACAGAAGGCATGATGCGTAAACCACCTTTGATCCTTCAGAGCAAGAACTAGCAATTGGATCCTCCTGTCAAAACAACTTTAGGGCTCCACAAGCTTTAAACTCTCGATGAGAGAGTGTTCGAACCTCTCATTATCCTACAAAAATCTCAGCCCGAAAAGCCTTGATACGATCATCCAAGAGCTGCATGATCCTTTCCTTGATGGTTCCAAACATCACAAGAATTGTATCCAAAATGCCGAGAGTGATCTCCGACATAAAAAACTCGCGTATTATCTCATCAATCGGCTCAGTGCCAACACCTGATCCTGAACCAGATCCTCTACGAGTGTTCATCACCATTTTGAAAAGAAATCATACATATATCAAAACATACCTACAATATTCCTCATCTAACAGGCTCCCTAGAATCTCCGTGACTCTCCTTCATTCGAGTACGGATCCTCTGCTTTCAGTAGTATGGGCCCAATACTACCTTCCACACCTATTCGTACTTTTCCTTAAGAATTATCCTGAATCCTCTAAGTCACCTTCTCAAACTAGTACACCAAATACCCGCTAAACAACGCATCAGTTTCAAAAGAAATCCCACTTATTCCAGTTAACTAATTCATGAATATAATTAGACTCAGACGAGAGCTACGTAATAGGGCCAAATCAATCACTTTGAGAATATTTAACCTTTTTTTTCTTGTAACTTAACATATTCAAGTAATCATTAACTCACATAAATATGAGTCCTACAAAGCACAAAGCAAGCATCAATCGAGCATCCACCAAGTCACTTCCCCATGCGGTACTCACGAATCTTGCTACACAATGCCTTCGTCGTACTAACATATTTCCTAGGCTCTCATAGGATTCCATTCACACCATTCTCCATCATCAGTTGTAGAAAAGTCTCCCTCTAATACCTTCTAATTACCTCACGGATACAATTACACGCCACATGCACTAAATAATTCTTCGACTGCAAGGTCTCACACTAAAACGGTTAGACTTAGACGAGAGCTGTGTAATAGAGTTATACTTAACCTTCTAAATTTACCTAACCCCTACAACATGTAACCTAAAATATTCTCTTAATAGTTAGTTGATATTATTGGAGGTCTCTAAAAGCACAAATCAAGCAGCATCCGAGCATCAAGTCTTCCAATCCAGTGCATCACCTAATTAGGCCATTTTATCCAATATCTGAAATCCATACTAGCATGTGATTCTTAAAGCCCAACCAACTGGCATATAAAATCATCTCTCCTAGCATTCTACAATGCAATATTGAGTAGATCCTTAATCCTAATCTAGCACGCAATACATGTATACACATATTGAAACAAATAAACATGTATGGGTATTTTGGGAAATACATACTTAAGCTAGCTGATTGCACGCATCACACACTTTCTTCATAAAAAATCTTTTGGAAAATTCATTTTCATTTAAAAAGATTACTAATTCCTCACTTTGAGTTCAGACACACCCAATACTATGCTCGAATCCCTCAAACCAAGGTTCTAATACCAACTTGTAACGTCCCAAAAATAGTTTGTAAAATTTTTACTTTTAAAACTATTAAAACAATCATTCATTCATTCGTAAATCCATTAAAATGTAGTAATGTATAAAGTAGTCATCAAAGTACAAATTATTTCATAAAATGCAGAATACTAGTGGATGCGATGCGATCATGTCGGGCCCTTCCCTTTTGAACTAGAAGTACTTGAAACCGTAAACACAAAACTTTAAGCACAAAGCTTAGTGAGTTTCCCCAAAATATCACATACCAAATATACATAACAACTTGAACCTAAACTAGGTCAATTTCACCCCCTTCAGTATCTTTCAACCGGTATTGGGTCTATTTCACCCCCTTCAATATCTTTCAACCGATATTGGGTCTATTTCATCCCCTTCGGTATCTTTCAACATGTACTGGGTCTATTCCACCCCCTTTGGTATCTTTCAAAGGGTACTAGGTCTATTTCACCCCTACAACTAAGCATGCAATCATATCAACAAGAGTCATAAAGACAACAAGCACATACATGCATATCAACAAGTGTCACAAAGACAACTATCATCCTATAAACATAATCCAATGGGCCGACATTGGTGACTTCGACCCACGAGTACAGTGAAGAGGCTCGGCTCTCCATTGATACTCAGCTGCTACCGCTCCCACTGCCAAAATACAAGTGTTATACCCCACCTAGACTATCATACAAGGTATACCCTCAATCCACTTCCCAAAACTAAGAGTTCGTCAGAAGTCAGATCAGGTCAAAGGGTCAACAATCAAAGACAAGGTCAACATCATTAACACTCCTCCATGTCTTAGCCTTCCTTAGCCATGCCGTGGGCACAAAATGAAAAGACAGTCGACTGGTCTCTGGTTGCCACGCCGTAACGACATAGTGCCATGTCGTGGGGACTAGTCTGAATCGCTTATTCAAGTTAAGCTGCTCTTAAATCATTTTTAGGAGATAAAAATCCCATATATACTCCTTCCCAACGTCTTGACGGATAAAGTTTTCAACTTTATCCATTAAGATAAGATCTCAAATCCTAGGTTCTAAAGACCATTTAAGATGTGCAACACATCCAATAAGTCGTTAATCATAAGAGATACAAGCCCAAAGTTTCCAGAGAGAGTTTTGGGGGTCCTATTCATCCCTAAAAATGTAAACTTTATGGACATGCATTCCCCATACATGTCCTTTCTAAAATCAAGGTCAAAAGAGGAAAAGGGGACCCAAATCTCATGCAAAATTTCCAAATCACAACTAATTCTCAAATTTATGTGATATAAGGTCTATGGGACTCCTAAGAGTCATAAAGTTGAAAACTTTAAACCTTTGCTCCACTTAAAATCCAATCAAAGAGTTTATTAAGAAAAATATGTAACACCCGTCAAAATTAGGTCAATAACAATCACATGTGATTATACCAATCATGTAATGTGATTTTGTAAACTAATGTGATAAGCGTACTATGTAGTTCATGATAAATTCTAATACAAATATGAACTTTCTTTATGATACAACTCAAAGTATATGTCCATATAATTCCAAAAATATAGAGAACGTCTGAATCTGACTTCGCATGAAGAAGTTATGATAAACCGAACACTATAAATCTCTATAATAAGAGGAATTTAAAATAGAATTAGAATTAGTTATTTAAGTCTAAAAGAGAGTTAAAATACTCGTAAATACTTACGCGTGCATATAAAGAACGTCAAAAACGGAGTTCGTATGCAAAAGTTATGGCTTTCCGAAGATTCAGCTTTCAGAAACCCTAATCTAACTAAACTCACGATGTGAACAAGGGTTTATTCACAACGTGAGGAGTCATTTTGCCACATCTCGGAATCTAGAAGGTGTGACGAGGCTGCGAGGGGATAGGATCCAAACTCACGACGTGAACAAGGAGTTTTTCACAACGTGAGGAGTCACATGGCCACCTTCCAAAGCTAGGGACGCAAATGGCAAGTCTACGGGGTGATCATGCAAGACTCACGACGTGAGCCTGATGACACACACGACGTGAGTTTCTAAAATCCCTACTATAAATAGCAGGTCCGACTTCAGCCATTCTTACACCAAAACTTCTTCCCTTTCTCTCCTTTGCTGAAGCCATCTTGCATCCCGAGCCCCGACGATCTCGCACGCTGACCGTTTCTGTTAGATAACATAAAATCGCGCTACTAGGGTGAGTTTCACAGCCCCACTTTCTAATATTTTCTGGGGAAAACGCATGCTAAATATTGTATATACGTTATTATTATGTCTATATGATAGTATATTAGTATCAACACAGATAGTTATAATAACCGGGATATAGTTATTTCGTATCTAAAAATATACAACTATCATAACGTTGTTAACATGTTATTGTTATAGTAGTATATTAATGTAGATCTTGAGTTATACTTAGGATTCTACATATATTTTGTGTGTGATATAGTTCCGAAGTTATATTCGGAAGTTCTATATGTTAAGTTATAAAGTATGTTGCTATTATTGGTTTTATGTCAAGATAAAACTTGGTATGTTATATGTTGTTATTGTTAGTTTTATGTCAAGATAAAACTGGATATGTTATATGTTGTTATTGATAGTTTTATGACAAGATAAAACTAGAAACGTTATATGTTGTTATTATTGGTTTTAGGTCAAGATAAAACCTGGTTTTACTTCAAGATATATCGGTTATACTGCCTAAATACTATGAAGTTAGAAGTAATGTTTAAAAGCATAGTCTAGTAACTTAAGGTTTTTGTAACGCCCCGATTCCCAGGTATTGTTCAAATTATAGTTTCTTGGTTTTGGCCCTACTCGACGAGTCAGTTACCCTACTCGTCGAGTAGCAGCGGGATTAGATCGCAACTTAAGTGACTGACTTGGCGAGTCCACTAGTGTGGCTCGGCAAGTAGGATCTGGCAAGTGAAACCCTAATTCCCGGGGTTGTGCCCCTATTTAAAGGAGCCTTAGCCTCCCTTGGGTCTCTTTACAGTCTTAGAGAGTCCCTGATTCGAGTGTGTGTACTTTGTTGAGTGTGTGAAGCATGATTTGAAGATTTTGAAGGAGAAGGCTTGAAGGAAGAGGAGCTTGGAACAAGTTAGGTCGGGAAATCAGCACTATTTTCAGTTGTCATCTTCCAGAGGTATCCTAAATTACCATCTCTTCTGTGAGTTTTCCTTTTATTGAAGTTCTAGCGTTTTCTATGGACCTTAAAGGTTGATAAGTTGAACAATGAGTTGGATCTGAAGTTATAAGTTTAGATCTGAACCCTTTCTAAGCTCTAGAAACATAAAATCTCAGAATTGATCATGAATGAGGTCCCTCTTGGGCATGAAGCCCCATTAAGAGCTTAGAGTTGGCACTTAGAGCCTTAAATGCAATGCATGTACGTAAAGTTTGTGACTTTACGTAATAAGTATACCTTAGAAGCCTAGATCTATGAATTGGAGCCACTACATGGCTTAGAATAAGTTTGTATGGAAAAAGACTAAACGGACTCGGCAAGTCACAAGGATGACTCGGCGAGTCTAATGAAGGAAGCCGTGAAACTCGACGAGTTGGATGAACAACTCGGCGAGTCCGATGAAGAAAGTCGTGAACTCGACGATTTGGATGAACAACTCGGCGAGTCTGATGAAGATCGTCATGAAACTCGGCGAGTTGAAGAACAACTCAGCGAGTCAGATCAACTTTCCCAAGGATATGCCCACGTATGCACCCGTCGAGTTTTGCTTAGGAAACTCAACGAGTGGCTTTAGAGTTCAGAAGAAGAACAAGGGAAACTCAACGAGTCACTCGATGACTCGGTGAGTGCACCAGAAGCCAAGGAGACTCGGCGAGTAGTCGAGGGAACTCGGCGAGTCAGGTCAACATGGACTGTTGACCTTGACCATTGACCTAAGTTGATCTGTTGACTTTTGAGGACAGTTCTAGAAGGATCAGAATCTTATGTATGCAATTCGTGATAAATACGTGGTGGGATTCATGAGTTACCCTCACTATACTAAGGGGTCTAAGGTACCAAGGCCGGCCCATTGGATTTGATATCCTAGTAGTCATTGATATGTTGAGTTGAGTTAGTAATGTATGCCAGATGATATGCTAGTCGAGTAGATCTGTAGGACTGCCTGTGATACTGATTGATTACCTGTATGTGCATTTATCTGTTACATGTAGACATGTTAGGTGGGGTGGGTTGAGGCTGAACTGCTCCGTGCGGTAGCCAACAAACCCGAGAGTATTCCAGATATGAGTTGAGGGCCCGGGAGGCATTCCAGACTCATACTGAAGACTCGAGAGCATTCCAGATACGAGCTGAGGGACCGGCAGGCATTCCAAACTCATAACGAGGGCTCGATGGCATTCCAGATACGAGCTGAGGGCCCGGTAGGCATTCCAGACTCGTACTGAGGGCCTGCGGGTAGTCCAGCATGTAAAGGTGGGGACCCAGTGTATGTTGTTCTGTTTTGATTGATATGATATGCTAATGTTGATATTGCTATGTGGACTGTATGTGTATCGGTATTTTGGGGTGACTCACTAAGCTTTCGGGCTTACAGTTTCAGTTTATCGTTTCAGGTACCCTAGGGGATCGCGGCAAGGCCAAGGTGTGATCGTACAGCTCCTCCTACTATGTTATGTTTCTGGGAAAAGACTCTGATAATCAATGTTTTGAAAACTAAATTTGTAATGTTTTGATGAACATGACATGTTTTTAAAAGTTTAAATTTGCTTGAAATTTTGGATGTTACAAGTTGGTATCAGAGCCTTGGTTTGAGTGAATTGGAGGAACATTTGTGTGAATCCAGTCTCAAATCAATGAAAGATTTTCAAAATAGTTTTTAAATGGTTTTCAAAATAAGTAAAGGAGGATGCAGGGTGTACGATTAGCCGGAGCCAGTAAGTAGACCCCAAAATACCATACAGTTATTTGATATTGTGACATGTTAGAACAGCATGCTAGTACTAGGCTAGGGATCTTCAGAAATTGCATGATAAAATTGCCTGATTACATGGTGCCTGCTAGCCTAGGGTTTCCTCTACATGAAATTGACATCATTACTATAGTGATTTAGTGTATGCATCACAGTTGTACATAATTAAGACCTTATAGCCTGAGAATGTCTGATTTAGCCTTATGTTCTGTTCTTGATTGATTGGGAGCATAGGGTAGAATTGAATATTCAAAAGTCTATCGGGTCCAGCGTTATGTGTGGCTAGCATGCACTAGTGTTGCAGGGTTAGTGGAAGTTTCGTGAGTGGGAAGGTTGTTGGGATAAGTCCGCCGATTTCGAGTTGTCTAACATCCTTTTAGGAACCAGACTTGAGTGCTCGAGGTGATTATATGTATTGTTAGGGCGTTGTGGTGATACTTGGAACCAATATGGGTAGGTGTGGAAGGTAGTATGGGCACGTACTACTAAAAGCACAGGACCCATACACGTGACAAGGAAGTCACAACTCCCAGGATTTTGTTGGGGGTTGGTCCCTAGTTGTTGTGTATGAAGTTAACTAATACCTTGTGATGTGTTTCAGAATGGTGATGACTAGGCGCTTTGTGACTGGATCCGAGTCAGGATCAGGGTCGGGATCAGGAGAGGGCGGACAGGGGGAGCTGACAACACCCGAGACGATCGGCCAAATGAGGCCGGATGAGATGGACGACAGGATTCGAGCAATCCTACATGACGAGGTTACTGCGTTGTTCCGGGCCGAATTGCCGGAAATGTTCGGGTCAATTAAGACCGTGATGGTGGAGTATTTCGATGAGCGTTATGCAACCCTCGCCGAGACAGCCGCCGCCGCAGCTGCATCAGCTGTAACTATGGCAGGGGGAGGAGTTGGTAGGGGTTTTCAGTACCGGGACTTCGACAACACGAAGCCCCCTACTTTTGATGGGACGCAGGATCCCATCAAGGCTATGAGATGGATTTCAGATGTGGAGGGTTGTTTCTTCACCTGCTAGTGTCTTACTGACCAAAAGGTCAAGTGTGCTCTTAACCTGCTTAGGTTCGGAGCCATGGATTGGTGGAGACTTACGACTGGGGCTTATACTGATGATTAGAGAGCTGCTGTTACTTGGGAGCAGTTCAGGGATATGTTCCGCGCTCGTTACATCCCGAGGGTTGAGAGGGAACGTTTGGCACAGGAGTTTCTGAGTCTGAGACAGGATGGAGAGTCGGTGACGGAGATCACCCGTATGTTCACTGAGAGGGTGATGTTCTGCCCAGAGTTTGCTTCCAAGCAGTCTCAGATGACCCATTATCTGAGTATGCTCAACACTGATATCCGACAGTTCGTATCCACCCATCAATGTGATACTCTTCTAGAGTTACAGGAGGCCGCCAGGCGGCGGAAGTTGGAGATTGATCTGCAGCTGAGGGAGCAGTGGCCGGCCCCGGTACTGTCACAGCCGGTGCCGAAGCGGCCTAAGACTGCCGATTCTTGGACCGGGGGTCAACAGGGCCGCACTTTTGGGAAGTGTGGCAAGGGTGATTCTAGGGTATGTCGGGCTGGTAGTGGGTGCCACAAATGTGGCAAGGAGGGGCATTACACGAAGGATTGTCGCCAGGCTGCCACATATCAGGGTGTGAGGTTATGTTATCACTGCAACCAGGTTGTCCACATGAGGGCCAACTGTCCACTACTGACCGCCAAGCCGGTGCAGGCTACAACACCGGCTACCTTGAGGATCACAGACGGGAGATCATACAAGACAGAGCCTCCGAAGGCTCAGGGCCGTGCTTTTCAGCTTACGGCGGAGGAGGCCAGAGCAGCACCAGATGTGGTTGCTGGTATGTTTCTATCCTCACCTGGTTTTATTTATCTGTTATATGCTTATCTGTTGTACCTGTAATTAGGTACGTTTTTGGTGAATTCTTTGCCGGCTTTGGTCTTATTTGACTCGGGGGCAAGTCGGTCTTTCATGTCTCAGTCTTTTAGTGGGGAGTTCAGTACACCTATGGGCGAGTTAGAGTGTCCATTGCGATTGACCATCGCTAACGAACACGGGGTTTCTGCTTCTTCAGTTTATCGAGGATGTGACTTGGAGATTTTCGGGGTGTCTTTTCCGATAGACTTGATTCCGATTCCCATGGGGGAGGTGTGCACGATTGTGGGCATGGATTGGCTCAGTAGGTTTGGTGCTATGATCGATTGCGAGGGTCAGCAAGTGGTGGTTCGAACCCCAAATGGGGGAGAACTGGTGATATATGGTGAGGGCACCAGAGTAGGTTCAGGTTTTTGCTCAGCTGCCAGGGCTCGACAGTACATTTAGCATGGGTGTATGGGTTATCTAGCGTACGTGGTAGATACGCGAGTCAGGGACCAGATTTCGGTCTCCGATGTACCAGTGGTCAGGGAGTTCGCAGATATGTTTCCGGAGGAGTTGCCAGGGATACCTCTGGAGAGGCAGGTCAAGTTCAAGATCGACCTAGTGCCAGGTGCGGCCCCTATCGCTAAGGCGCTGTACCGATTGGCGCCGCTTGAGATGCAGGAACTTTCATCGCAGCTGCATGAACTTTTGGGTAAGCAGTTCATTCGACCTAGCAGCTCTTCATGGGGAGCGCTGATTCTTTTCGTACGGAAGAAGGACTGATCGCACCGGATGTGCATTGATTACTGAGGGTTAAACAAGCTAACGGTGAAGAACCGTTATCCACTCCCGAGGATAGACGACCTCTTTGATCAGCTGCAGGGCGTATCTTGGTTTTCCAAGATCGATTTCAGGTCCGGGTACCACCAGGTCAGGGTCAGGGAGGAGGACGTCGAGAAGACCGCATTCCGAACTCGTTATGGACATTACGAGTTCATGGTGATGCCGTTTGGGCTCACCAACGTGCCAGCAGTGTTTATGGACCTGATGAATCGGGTTTGCATACCGATGCTCGACCGCTCGGTCATAGTGTTTATAGATGATATCTTGGTGTATTCCAAGACCCGAGAGCAACATGAGGAGCATCTGCAAGAGCTGTTGCGGGTCCGGAGGCGGGAACGGCTGTACGCCAAGTTCTCGAAGTGTGAGTTTTGGTTGCGAGAGGTTCATTTCCTCGGACATCTCGTTAACCAAGAGGGGATTTTGGTCGATCTGGCCAACATCGAGGCGGTTATGCAGTGGGAGGTCCTGAAATCCCCCTTGGATATTAGGAGCTTTTTGGGACTGGAAGGATACTACCGGAGATTTATACGGGATTTCTCTAAGATTGCAGTACCCCTCACTCGCCTCACGAGGAAAGGGGTGAATTTCCGGTGGGGTCCTGAACAGCAGGGAGCGTTTGAGACCCTCCGCCAGCGTTTGTGTGAGGCGCCAGTCCTGACACTCCCGGAGGGAGTTGAGGATTTTGTGGTGTTCTGTGATGCCTCCATCACAGGGTTAGGGGTGGTTCTCATGCAGAGGGGATGTGTGATAGCCTATGCATCGCGACAGCTAAAACCGCATGAGACCCGATACCCTACGCATGATTTGGAGCTGAGGGCGGTGGTGTTCGCCCTCAAGATATGGAGACATTACCTTTATGGGGTCCATTGTACCATTTACACGGATCACAAGAGCTTGAGACACATCATGGATCAGCCGAACCTAAACATGAGGCAACGCAGGTGGCTTGGTATAGTCAAAGACTACGATTGCAAGATCCTTTACCACCCTGGTAAGGCGAATGTGGTTGCAGATGCTTTGAGCCGCAACTCAGCGGGGTCTTCCACTCCCGCAATATGTATGAAAATAGATGTGGACTCCCTGCTTCTGAGCTTGATCAGGGATGCCTAGATAGAGGGCATGCGACCAGAAAATTTGAAGAGGGAAAGGATCAAGGGTGAAAGCACCAGGTTTGTGCAGGATAGTCGGGGATTACTGACCAGGTATAGTCGGGTTTGAGTTTCGATGTCTGGCGGGATCAGGCAGATGGTTATGGAAGACGCTCATAAGTCTCACTTCTCCATCCACCCAGGGGCCACCAAGATGTACCAGGATTTGAGTTTGAGCTATTGGTGGCCGGGTATGAAGCGCAAGATCGCTTGGTACGTCGAGAGGTGCTTGACCTGCAGGATGGTCAAGGCGGAACATCAGAGGCCGCATGGCAAGCTGCAGCCGCTGTAGATTCCCATGTGGAAGTAGGAGCAGATCACGATGGACTTTATCACCAAGCTGCCAAAGACGGTGAAGGGGTTCGATGCCATTTGGGTCATCGTGGACCGATTGACCAAGAGTGCTCATTTCTTGGCCATACGGGAGAGTTCGTCGGCCGAGAAGTTGGCCAAGGTGTATCTTCGCGAGATCGTGTCTCGCCATGGGATTCCCGTTTCCATTGTCTCGGATCAGGATGTCAGGTTTACCTCCCGTTTCTGGCAAAAGTTTCACGAGGAGCTGGGCACGCGGTTGCACTTCAGCATAACATTCCACCCTCAGACAGACAGCCAAAGCGAGCGGACTATTCAGACCCCTCGAGGACATGCTGAGGGCGTGTGCCATCGACTTTGGTGGGAGCTGGGATTCTCACCTACCGCTTGCAGAGTTCACCTACAACAACAACTATCATTCTAGCCTTGGTGCCCCGCCATTCAAGCTATTGTACGAGCGGAGATGCCGCACCCCGATTTGTTGGGGGGAGGTGGGTCACAGGGTAATGGGCCGGACGGAGGTGGTTTTGCAGACGACCGAGAAGATTTAGCAGATCAGACAGAGATTGCAGACAGCTTAGAGTCGGCAGAAAAGTTACGCCGACAGACGCCGATCTGAATTGGAATTCCAGACCGGCGACATGGTACTTCTGAAGATCTCGGCCTGGAAGGGTGTGATCCGTTTCAGGAAAAGGGGAAAATTGGGCCCTCGATACATTGGGCCATTCAGGATCATCGCAAGGGTTGGCAAGGTAGCTTATAGACTAGAGCTTCCGAAAGAGCTTAGACGGATCCACAATACCTTCCACGTATCGCAATTGCGAAAGTGCATTACGGACTAGGAGGCTGTGGTATCATTGGATGATGTTCAGATCAATGAGCGCCTGAACTATGTGGAGAGGCCTGTGGCCATTTTGGAAAGAAAGACGAAGATTTTGAGGAACAAGGAAATACCTTTAGTAAAGGTATAGTGGGAACATCGGAGGGGATTCGAGTGGACATGGGAGCCGGAGGCGGAGATGCGCGAGCACTATCCGGCATTGTTTAGTCCAGCGGACTTCGAGGACAAAGTCTAGTTCAAGTGGGGGAGAGTTCTAACGCCCCGATTCTCATGTATTGTTCAAATTATAGTTTCTTGGTTTTGGCCCTACTCGACGAGTCGGTTACCCTACTCGTCGAGTAACAGTGGGATTGGATCGCAACTTAAGTGACCGACTCGGCGAGTAAACAAGTGGGACTCGGCGAGTAGGATCTGGCAAGTGAAACCCTAATTCCCGGGGTTGTGCCCTATTTAAAGGAGCCTTAGCCTCCCTTGGGCCTCTTTACAGTCTTAGAGAGTCCCTGATTCGAGTGTGTGTGCTTTGTTGAGTGTGTGAAGCTTGATTTGAAGATTTTGAAGGAGAAGGCTTGAAGGAAGAGGAGGTTGGAGCAAGTTAGGTGGGGAAATCAACACTATTTTTAGTTGTCATCTTCCAGAGGTATCCTAAATTACCATCTCTTCTATGAGTTTTCCTTTTATTAAAGTTCTAGGGTTTTCTATGGACCTTAAAGGTTGATAAGTTGACCAATGAGTTGGATCTGAAGTTGTAACTTCAGATCTGAACCCTCTCTAAGCTCTAGAAACATAAAGTCTCAGAATTGATCATGAATGAGCTCCCTCTTGGGAATGAAGCCCCATTAGTAGCTTAGACTCGGCACTTAGAGCCTTAAATGCAATGCATGTACGTAAAGCTTGTGACTTTACGTAATAAGTATACCATAGAAGCCTAGATCTATGAATTGGAGCCATTGCATGGCTCATAATAAGTTTGTATGGAAAAAGACCAAACGGACTCGGCGAGTCACAAGGATGACTTGGTGAGTCTGATGAAGGAAGCCGTGAAACTCGACAAGTTGGATGAACAACTCGGCGAGTCCGATGAAGATCGTCATGAAACTCGGCGAGTTGAAGAACAACTCTGCGAGTCAGATGAACTTTCCCAAGGATATGCCCATGTATGCACCCGTTGAATTTCGCTTAGGAAACCCGACGAGTGACTTTAGAGTTCAGTCGAAAAACGAGGGAAACTCAACGAGTCACTCGATGACTCAGCGAGTGCACCGGAAGCCAAGGAGACTCGGCGAGTAGCCGAGGGAACTCAGCGAGTCAGGTCAACATGGACTGTTGACCTTGACCATTGACCTAAGTTGATTTGTTGACTTTTAGGGATAGTTCTAGAAGGATTAGAATCTTATGTATGCAAATCGTGATAAACATAGGTGGTGGGATTCGTGACAGTAACCCGAAGGTTGGAACTAATTTCTGTGTGTCGACATTTCGAGGTGAGTTATCCTCACTATACTAAGGGGTCTAAGGCACCAAGTCCGGCCCATTGTATTTGATATCCTAGTAGTCATTGATATGTTGAGTTGAGTTAGTAATGTATGCCAGATGATATGCTAGTCGAGTAGATCTGTAGGACTGCCTGTGATACTGATTGATTACCTGTATGTGCATTTATCTGTTACATGTCAACATGTTAGGTGGGGTGGGTTGAGGCTGAACTGCTCCGTGCGGTAGCCAACAAACCCGAGAGTATTCTAGATATGAGCTGAGGGCCCGGGAGGCATTCCAGACTCATACTAAGGACTCGAGAGCATTCCAGATACAAGTTGAGGGACCGGCAGGCATTCCAGACTCGTACTGAGGGCTCAATGGTATTCCAGATACGAGCTGAGGGCCCGGTAGGCATTCTAGACTCGTACTGAGGTCCTGGGGGTAGTCCAACATGTAAAGGTGGGGACCCAGTGTATGTTGTTCTGTTTTGATTGATATGATATGCTAATGCTGATATTGGTATGTGGACTGTATGTATATCGGTATTTTGGGGTGACTCACTAAGCTTTCGGGCTTACAGTTTCAGTTTATCGTTTCAGGTACCCTAGGGGATCATGGCAAGGCCAAGGCGTGATCGTACAGCTCCTCTTACTATGTTATGTTTCTGGGAAAAGACTCTGATAATTAATGTTTTGAAAACTAAATTTGTAATGTTTTGATGAACATGACATGTTTTTAAAAGTTTAAATTTGCTTGAAATTTTGGATGTTACAGTTTTAGACATGAAGATGCTTTTGTTGTTAGAGCTATAGGAAGTCATGTATAATTATTATATGGGTTGACCACCCCACTTGTGACTGTTAGCTACAGCTAACCAAAAGCAAGAGATGAACTATCCTTTTATTTGTTATTGTTCCGGCGTCGATGAAGCGTACGGTGCTGTTTCTCATGGTAAATCATGAGTGTGTTTGTTTCTCATGGTAAATCGTGAGTGTATTCTATCAGAGGTATTATGTCATAGCAGCGATTACAGGCTCATGGTAGCAAATTGTTAGAAACATTATACCTTGTCGTATACAAGTATTAATGTTAAGTATAAGTTTTCCCCTTCTTATACTTTAGTATTAAGAAATGTTTAGGTATAACACTTAATTGATAAGTATACTATTATACCTAATGTACATACTAAATGTTGGAGACTCAAAATGATACTTTCAAAACTATACTTTTGAATGTGTAAAAATGTATTATTTTATGGAGTCAAAACCTGTGGACTCACCAACTTTATGTTGACGTATTTTTAAAATGCATGTGTTATTAGGAACTTGACAAGCTGGTATGTATTCGAACATGAGAAGTTTTACTATTATCTTTCTGTTCAGTATGAAGTATATCATAGTTGGATATTATGTAATAAATATTAGGAAAACAATAATGTAAATTTCAATCATCAATAAAGGTATGTATTTTCTTTTGTATTGTTCAATGTATGTTATATAACTGTGATACGAAAAATGACGTTACACTACCCGGTGTTTCCGCCGACGGCCGGGGTGTGACAGATTGGTATCAGAGCTATTAACTATAGTGAACTAGTACTTTATTAGGAAAGCACGTCTATTATTTAGGGCTTACTCTATTAGGTTTAGGTATATCCTTTAGCCTACAATAAAAAGTATTATTAATTATACTACTGAAGGACTACTTACGGGAGCGGTGACAAGGATTGACATGTCGATTTGGGTTGCTGGATTTCAGAACGGCTATATGCTAAAATGATCATGCCCTTTTGACAGTCCTGATTGGCTGGAACCTTATCAGATAGGCCTGATGTAACAAACAATAGTAAAAGCGTGAATACAATAAATAAGAATATAGAGTCATATATAAAGACTCGGACCCGCGATGAGAATACACCTTAATACCCGAAATGTTTTTGATCTCAAGGATTTAGATCAAATATTCCAACTAAAGTTTATGTGTGCATAGATCCTATCAGAACTAGGTGTAGGTGCGCAAATACATTTTATTATGATCAGATCATATGAACTATTTAATTTGGGAGAAATATTTGATAGACTAAACTCTTGGTGATCCAAAATGTATCAGAATCCGACATGGCACATTCACGGGAATGGATAATCATCGAGGATACGGATGAAGAAGAGGAACTTTCAATCCCTATGATGGTAGGCGATCCTTACTACCCTATAACTCCAACTACCTTTCATCCAATACCTTCTAACGATGGAGCACCTTTATCCTCCAACGAATGGGAAGAGAGTGAACCAATAGAATAAAGCGAATCCATGGAGGAGACAGAGTCGGTGGCATCATATCTACCACCACTGAACACTCTTTACCGTAAAGTTCCAGGACGAGTAAAAATGAAACGCACTGCACGTAAATCTATACCGATATGGCAAAAGCTTAAGAAGAGTCAGAAGGCAACATCTTCAGGAAGTCATAAAGTTCAAGATGAACTTGCACGAATCGCACAAATAGTTGATAGATGGGTGGCAGAAGAAAAAGTTGCCTTGATGTATGAGACTGGTCAGTCATCTCGACCACATCTCCCACATTCTTCTGAAGATGACACTTTAGCTCAATTGTTTAAGAAAAGTGTGAAAATTGAAGATAAGATGGAAATTGTCGAAGGGAGGTCTACTCGTCTCTTTAGAAGAGTGCGAAGGCTAGAAGGACAAAGGACACGAGATCAGGAATCGATGATGGATGTCCATCATCGTATAAATTTTGCTTATAATGACATGATTACTCACGATGCCAGGATTGCAAAGTTAGAGCTCTACAATCAAACCTCAAGAGATGAAGAATGCACGGGAAGTCTTGAGCAGAGAACTCAAGCACTTGAAGAGCAAGTGGTTAATCTCACTGACGTGCTGGGTCATCACTTAGGTTTCTGGTAGATAAGCTACAACTAGTGGTTATGTAAATAGAGAAAATCAGATTAGTTAAAGAGAAAATAGGAAAGTTTATAGCAAGGATGTAGAAAACCTTGCAAATTTTGCAATGTTTATAGAAACTTTTCTCTTATAAACCTAAATAAACTGATGTAACCACTGGTAATAATAAGAAGCATACGTTACAGTAATCATTATGTTGTCTATTATGTTTTACGCTGTGAATAATAACTAGAGTATTTAGTACTCGTGTATTAAATGGTTAACAAAACTCATAAAAATTCTTATTATTTATAATAGGAACTAAAACAAAATGCCTAGAAGGAGTAATCGGCTAAACCCTAACCGACCCTCAGCACCACAACAACAACAACAACCACAACCACCACCATAAATAAATCCCTCAATAAGTACAGTACAACTTGAAGAAATCATAGCTCAAAGAATTGTTGTGGCTCTATCTAATGTCACAAGAGATGGAGTTAGAAATGAAGGTCATGTAGGGACCACTAGAAAATGTACCTACAAAGATTTTATGAATTGCAGGCCAAAAATCTTTCATGGAAATGAAGGGGTAGTGAATTTCACAAGGTGGATAGAAAAGACAGAATCCGTCTTTCAAATAAGCTTTTGTCCAAATGATTGTAAAGTACGATTTGCAGTATGTACTTTCGTTGATGCAGCACTTACATGGTGGAATAGCCATGTGAATACAATGGGAACTGATACTGCAAATTCCATGAAATGGAAGGAGCTAAAAATGATGCTAGTAGAGGAGTATTGTCCTAGGGAGTAGATACATAAACTGGAACAAGAACTGTGGACCCTAACCATGAAGGGTTCAGAGATAAAAGCTTATACCGCTAGATTTAATGATCTTGTTGTAATGTGTCCAGCACTTGTAACCCCTGAATATAAAAAGATTGAGCGATATATATGGGGTTTAGCATCACAAATCAAAGGCATGGTGATCGCATCAAAGCCTACGACCTATGACAGCGCCAAGAGGATAGCTCATCAGCTAACCCTCACAGAGATCCAAGGAACAGAAGTGGTCTCAAAGGTTGAGTCTCCCAAATCTAGAACAAACAAGCGCAAGTTTAATAGGAAGAATCCCAAACAATCGTCTGAGAAAAGACAATAAGTGGCAACCAACTACGCAGCCACAACAGCAGTACCTACTCAACCAAAATCTTCATGGTGCAATCAGTGCAACCGTCATCATCCAGGTGACTGTTTTGTATGCATGAAGTGCAAGAAAAAGGGGCATACTGATAGTTACTGCAGGAGCACAACACCTGCAACAGTCGATCAACAAATCAATAATAGGACAGGCCGTGGTGAAGAAAGAAGATGCTATGAGTGTGGGGAGGTTGGACATATCAAGAAAGAGTGTCCAAAGTTAAGGATTCAAGGAGGCATAGGACGTGGCAGGGCGTTTATGATTGGAAGCAGAGAGGCTATCCAGGACCCTTCGGTCGTATCTGGTACATTTCTTATAGATAATTTATATGCTTCTATACTCTTTGACTCTGGAGTAGATCGAAGTTTTATAACTCCGACATTTAGAAAATTGTTAAGTCATAAGTCTAGCATATTAAAAGAAATCTATGAAGTAGAGATCGCTAACGGTCAAACTGAGAAAACACATGAAATCCTAGAAAACTTTCTGTTAACTCTTAATAACTACCTTTTTCACGTCAACCTCATTCCAATGCCTATCGGTAGTTTTGATGTTATAATTGGCATGGATTGGTTATCTTCACACCGCGCCGAAATTCTATGTCATGAGAAAGCCATACGACTACCCTTACCAAACGGCGAAGCTCTGATTATCTATGGCGATAAATCTGGGAAGAACCTCAATTCATCTCTTGTACTAAGACCCATAAATATCTACATAAGGAATGTAGCGCATTCTTAGCTCACATTGTAGATAGGAAGAGAAAGACAAAAGAAATCAAGGACATACCTCAAGTATGTGATTTCTCTGACGTGTTTCCTGAAGATCTACCTGGAATAACTCCCATTCGATAAGTTGAGTTTCGAATCGACTTAATTCCAGGAGCAACACCAGTAGCAAAATCTCCTTATCGGTTGGCTCCATCTGAAATGCAGGAATTGTCTAGCCAACTACAAGAACTTCTTGACAAAGGCTTTATCCGACCAAGTTTTTCACCTTGGGGAGCACCAATCTTGTTTGTCAAGAAGGACGGATCCTTTTGAATGTGTATTGATTATCGAGAGCTGAACAAGCTAACAATCAAGAATCGTTATCCACTTCTGAGAATTGATGATTTACTCGATCAACTGCAAGGATCTAGCTACTACTCAAAGATAGACCTTAGATCAGAATACCATCAACTCAGAGTACAAGAAGACGACATTCCAAAAACAGCATTTGGAACTCGTTATGGTCATTATGGGTTCTTAGTTATGTCTTTTGGATTAACCAATGCCCCAGCAGTGTTTATGGATCTCATGAATCGTGTTTGCAAACCATACTTGGATAAATTCATGATCGTATTTATCGATGATATATTGATATATTCATGAACCAAGGAAGAACATGGTCAACACCTGCAAATAATCTTGGAACTACTAAGAAAAGAAAAGTTGTACGCTAAATTCTCCAAATGTGAGTTTTGGATTAGAGAAGTACAATTTTTAGGTCATGTATTTAGCAACGAAGGGATTCATGTTGACCCATCCAAAGTTGGAGCAATCAGGAATTGGGAAGCACCAAAGACGCCAACGGAGGTGCGTCAATACCTAGGACTTGCTAGCTATTACCGCAAATTCATAGAGAATTTCTCCAAAAATAGCCAAGCCGCTTACAACACTAACCCAGAAGGATACGAAGTTCAACTGGGAAGACAAACAAGAAGCTGCTTTTCAGAAACTGAAGCAAATGTTGTGTAGTGCACCAATCCTATCCCTTCCAGAGGGGACAGAAGATTTTGTTGTATACTGTGACGCATCAAATCAAGGATTGGGATGTGTGTTGATGCAAAGAGGAAAGGTTATCGCCTACGCATCACGACAACTTAAGGTGCATGAGAATAATTAAACTACCCATGATCTTGAATTGGGAGCTATAGTTTTTGCACTAAAAATCTGGAGACATTACCTATACGGTACTAAGTGTACTATTTTTACCGACCACAAGAGTCTCCAGCACATCTTCAACCAAAAATATCTTAATATGAGACAACGACGATGGGTCGAAATTTTGAATGATTACGAATGTGAGATTTGTTATCATCCCGGAAAAGAAAACGTGGTAGCAGATGCCTTGAGCCAGAAAGAATATATTAAACCCCGACGGGTACAAGCATTAACTATAACGATCCATTCTAACTTTACCGCACAAATTAGAGAAGCTCAACTTGAGGCTCTAAAAGAAGAAAACATCAAGAACGAAGCTTTATGAGGAATGGAAAAGCAACTTATACAAAAAGATGACGGAACGCGACACTTTATGAACCGAATTTGGACGCCTAAGTTCGGTGGAATCAGGGAATTGGTCTTAGAAGAAGCCGACAAGTCAAAATATTTCGTGCATCCAAGTTCTGACAAAATGTACTTAGATTTAAAAGTACATTATTGGTGGCCAAACATGAAGGCAAAAATTGCTACTTATGTGAGCAAATGTTTAACCTGTTTTAGAGTAAAGGCAGAACATCAAAGGCCTTCATGTTTACTTCAACAACCGGAAATACCTGAATGGAAATGGGAGTAGATATCAATGGACTTCATCACTAAGTTACCTAAAACTCCCAGTGGGTTCGACACTGTTTGGGTAATAGTCGATAGATTGACTAAGTCCGCCCATTTCTTACCAATTAAGGAGAAAGACAAGATGGAAAATCTAACTAGAAATTATCTTAAGGAAATTTTCAGATTGCATGGAGTTCCGAATTCGGTTATTTCTGACAGAGATAGTAGATTCACTTCACGATTTTTGCAATCTCTAAAATAATCCTTAGGAACACGTCTATACATGAGTACAACTTACCATCCACAAACTGATGGTCAGAGTGAGAGAACCATTCAGACTTTAGAAGATATGCTCCGAGCCTGTGTAATAGACTTTGGAAATGCATGGGATACTCATTTACCGTTAATTGAGTTTTCCTACAACAATAGTCATCACACCAACATCAAGGTCGCACCGTTTGAGGTTCTTTATGGACGAAAATGTCGTTCCCCAGTATGTTGGGCAGAAGTTGGAGATACGCAGATGGCCAGAGAACGTACAGGCGATACCTTACGTACTGGACCAGAAATAATCCACGAGACAACTGAAAAGATTGTGCAAATTAAGGATCGATTAAAGGTTGCACGTGATCGTCAAAAGAGCTATGTTGACGTAAGACGTAAGCCTTTAGAATTCCAAGTTGGAGATAAATTAATGTTGAAAGTATCTGCTTGGAAAGGTGTAATTCGATTCGGGAAGCGAGGCAAACTAAACCCACGATATATAGGACCTTTTGAAATTCTGGCAAGAATTGGTTTTGTCGCATACCAACTCAAGTTGCTTCAAGAGCTAACTAATGTACACGATGTTTTTCACATATCAAATCTCAAAATATGTCTATCCGATGACACTCTTGTTGTACCTCTCGACGAGATACAAGTCAATACCAAACTCAACTTTGTAGAAGAACCTGTCGAGATCATGGATCCAGAAGTCAAACGATTAAAGCAAAGTCGTATTCCCATAGTGAAAGTTCGATGGAACTCTTTACGAGGACCTGAATTTACTTGGGAACGTGAAGATCAGATGAAGGCAAAATACCCCCAACTATTTGACAAAACCCTATCCACAAGATACATTTCGGGACGAAATTGTTCTAACGGGGGGAGAATGTAACACCCGTCAAAATTAGGTCAATAACAATCACATGTGATTATACCAATCATGTAATGTGATTTTGTAAACTAATGTGATAAGCGTACTATGTAGTTCATGATAAATTCTAATACAAATATGAATTTTCTTTATGATACAACTCAAAGTATACGTCCATACGATTCCAAAAATATAGAGAACGTCTGAATCTGCCTTCGCATGAAGAAGTTATGATAAACCGAACACTATAAATCTCTATAATAATAGGAATTTAAAATAGACTTAGAATTAGCTATTTAAGTTTAAAAGAGAGTTGTAGTACTCGTAAATACCTACGCGTTCATATAAAGAACGTCAAAAATGGAGTTCGTATGCAAAAGTTATGGCTTTCCGAAGATTCAGCTTTCAGAAACCCTAATCTAACTAAACTCATGACGTGAACAAGGGTTTATTCACGACGTGAGGATTCATTTTGCCACATCTCGGAATCTAGAAGGTGTGACGAGGCTGCGAGGGGATAGGATCCAAACTCACGACGTGAACAAGGAGTTTTTCACGACGTGAACAAGGAGTTTTTCACGACGTGAGGAGTCACATGGCCACCTTCTGAAACTAGGGACACAAATGGAAAGTCTACGGGGTGATCATGCAAGACTCACGACGTGAGCCTTATGAAACTTACGACATGATTTTCTAAAATCCCTACTATAAATAGCAGGTCCGACTTCATCCATTCTTACACCAAAACTTCTTCCCTTTCTCTCCTTTGCTGAAGCCATCTTGCATCCCGACCCCCAACGATCTCGCACGCTGACCGTTTCTGCTTAGATAACATAAAATCACGCTACTAGGGTGAGTTTCAAGGCCCCACTTTCTAATATTTTTGGGGGAAAAAGCATGCTAAATATTGTATATACGTTATTATTATGTCTATATGATAGTATATTAGTATCAACATAGATAGTTATAATAACCGGGATATAGTTATTTCGTATCTGAAAATATAAAACTATCGTAACATTGTTAACATGTTATTGTTATAGTAGTATATTAATGTAGATCTTGAGTTATACTTAGGATTCTACATATATTTTGTGTGTGATATAGTTCCGAAGTTATATTCGGAAGTTCTATATGTTAAGTTATAAAGTATGTTGCTATTATTGGTTTTATGTCAAGATAAAATTGGTATGTTATATGTTGTTATTGTTAGTTTTATGTCAATATAAAACTGGATATGTTATATGTTGTTATTGATAGTTTTATGACAAGATAAAACTAGAAACGTTATATGTTGTTATTATTGGTTTTAGGTCAAGATAAAACCTGGTTTTACTTCAAGATGTAGCGGTTATATTGCCTAAATATTATGAAGTTAGAAGCAATGTTTAAAAGCATAGTTTAGTAACTTAAGGTTTTAGACATGAAGATGCTTTTGTTGTTAGAGCTATAGGAAGCCGTCAAAGTCTACATGAGTAATTGTATTCAACAACTGAGATTGGGGATCTTAGCGGAAATCCTCTGAACTGTAACCGTTAATCCCGTGTGAGCGAGGAAGTCGTGTATAATTATTATACGGGTTGACCACCCCACTTGGGACTGTTAGCTACAGTCAACCAAAAGCAAGTGATGAACTATCCTTTTATTTGTTATTGTTCCGGCGTCGATGAAGCGTACGGGGTTGTTTCTCATGGTAAATCATGAGTGTGTTTGTTTCTCATGGTAAATCATGAGTGTATTCTATTAGAGGTATTATGTCATAGCAGCGGTTACAGTCTCATGGTAGCAAATTGTTAGAAACATTATATGTTAGGATTAAGAAATGTTTAGGTATAACACTTGATTGATAAGTATACTATTATACCTAATATAGATACTAAATGTTGGAGAGTCAAAATGATACTTTCAAAACTATACTTTTGAATGTGTAAAAATGTATTATTTTATGGAGTCAAAACCTATGGACTCACCAACTTTATGTTGACGTATTTTTAAAATGCATGTGTTTTCAGGAACTTGAAAAGCTGGTATGTATTCGAACAGGAGAAGTTTTACTATTATCTTTATGTTCAGTATGAAGTATGTCATAGTCGGATATTATGTAATAAATATTAGGAAAACAATAATGTAACTTTCAATCATCAATAAAGGTATGTATTTTCATTAGTATTGTTCAATGTATGTTATATAACTGTGATACGAAAAGTGATGTTACACTACCCAGTGTTAACGCCGATGGCCGGGGTGTGACAAAATAACTCTAGATCTCTAAGGATAAGATAAAAGACTAAATCAAGAGCCTTACAAATGGTCCAACAAGGTACTTTTAGAGTTCTGGGATTGTTGCTTGCTGGTCTCTTGCACAAATCTTTCTTTACTTCCTTCAAAATCAATACAATATAGCAAATGAGCTCCAAAAGCTTCAAAGAAGTTAAGGGTAAGGATTTCTAAGGGTTTGAGAGTGATTGAGGCTGAGGATGATCAAACCCTAGCATCTTCATTTCGTTAAATATGGTGTAAACCCTGTGTAACATTAAAAAAATCATTGGTAAAAATTCCATTTTGAATTCAACCCAACCAAAAAATATTCATGTCAAAACATCCAAAAGTATGTCATAGTAATATTATCATCAGAGTACAATCCCAACGTCATAAAAATGCAAAAAACATGGGTGGATGCAGTGTGATCATGTCGGGCCCTTCCCTTTTGAACTGGAAGTACCTAAAACCATAAAAATAAAATTGTATGCACAAAGCTTATTGAGTTTCCCCAAGATACCCCATACCATACATACATAACAATTCACACATAACCAGGTCTATTCCACCCCCCCCCCCCCTTCGGTCTCTTTCAACCGATACTGAGTCTATTTCACCCCCTTCCAGTCTCTTTTAACTGATATCAAATCTATTTCACCCCTACAGCTAAGCATACAATCATATCAGCAAGAGTCACAAAGATAAAAAGCATATACAAGCATAACAATAAGTTTCATAAAGACAACTATTACCCTACACACATAATCCAATGGGCCAACCTTGGTGCCTTCGACCTACGAGTACAATGAATAGACTCACCTCGAACCGCTGATAAACAAATAACACTCGAGATTTCGAACCGGAAAATACCCGCATTAAATCACGAATAATAAAACCATAATTAATAGTTGGGCCATAAACCAAAATGAGGAATCTGAATCCTTAATCTCGACTCCTAGGGTAAAAGACCATTTTACCCTTCCCTTATTGGGCCAAACTAATCACGGCCCAAAACCAAAATGGCCCAAGGCACAAAAATGACCCAAATCCATAAAGGCCTAAGGCCTGACAATATCCTGAACCCAAAAGACTTTTGGCCCAACAATTGCCCAAAGCATAAGGTCCAATAGTGGCCCAAAAACTAAGCCCCAAAATGGTTCCTGGTGAGTATGCTAAGCGTACCACCCAGGTACGCCCAGCGTACAACTTGAGCTACCAAGGTAAAACAGGGGTTTAGCCGTGTACGCTCATCGTACACCTGACGTACGCTCTAGCTGGTCAAAACATCATTAAGCACTTGATGCTTTAACTCCAAATGTCCAATTTGTAGATCTAGCTCTTGGGGAATGTTGTAAAGGATAAAGTCACCAACTTGATGCCTTTGTATGTCTCAAAGAGACTCAAACCCTAGATTTAGAATTCTACCTCCATTACATAATCGTTAACTCATGCATGGTTGATCTACAACCATCAAGATGAAAACTTTGTGAACAAGGAACCTCAGAAACATCAAAAGGAACAACCCAAAAATTCTGGAGTAACATTTACTCATAAGAACTCATTCATGGGACCAAAATATGCTCAAATCTCAACTAGACCTAGATCTAAGAGTAGAGTAACCAAGGTCAAGAATTTATACCTCTATAAAGCTGACAAAGATGAATAAACCCTGAATCTACGAGCTCCAAATTAATCAATGCTTCTTCACCAAGCTTCTTCTTCTTCAAGATACACTAAACACACACCACAACACATACAAGGATCAATTCTCTCTAAAAATGGGTTAGTATTGCAAGATATAGATTTTAAGGACAATGGAGGCTGGTAATAAGAGAACCTTGGGGCATAAGGTTGCTTAAATATGAACCAAACCCTAAAATTTAGGATTTGCATCTGGCCTAGGTACGCCCAACGTACTAGGGGTAAAACCACGTGTCTAAGGCTCACCATGGTACACCTAACGTACCAGTATTATGCCCAGCATACTGGGCCAACTCAAAATTCAGTATCGGTTGAAAGAGAGTTACAGCCCGAAAATTAGAGTTTCATTAAAAACAGTTGCCACGTCGTGGCACATATAGCCACATCGTGGCGGGTATATTAAATCCCCTGATCTTTGAAAACATACCCACGCCATGGTGAGGCTCCACCATGTTGTGGCTACCCATAATGAAGACTCACAATATTATGGATTAGCTTGTACCTGAAACGGGTGTTACAAGTATAACAACTAAGTCTTATATGGATTAGGCACCATATATATATAAGATAAAAGTTTCTAGTCGTTTCATTTTGGCTTAATAGAAAAATACTAACCTATAGACATTGGTATGCAGAACGAGAAAGAAAAGGAGAATATGGTTAAAGAGAAGATCTGTAAGAGTAATCTAACACTATGAACACTGGAGGTGCATGCTTTATCATCTTACAAGTTTCATATTCTATGAAAATACCAACATAAAAAAATGGTATGAAGAATGACACCCAATTGAATAATGAGAAGGATCCAACGGTCGAGACAATTCCATGTATAAATGAGGTAACTATTCTTATAATTTTAAAAGGTTCATTCAATTAAATATATGCTAAATTATTGACCAATTTCATATGTAGGGTTAAAATATTACATATGTTGATTGTAAGGTTGTCATGAACCACTAATCGCTTTGCTTTATTTTCAACAGGATATACGACAACTATGATCTACATACATAGTTCATTAAAGTAAAACCTAAAACAATCCATACTCCCAGACACTATAAGATCACATGAGATAATTAGTCTATATGTCTCTATAGTTAATGTTGTTGCTATATACTCCCCTTCATACCCTCATATAGAGGTTGATCATAGGCTTCATAATAAGCCATTGATTAGATATTTTTGTGAGAAACTTTATGGTCGAGAAACTTTATGGTTGCATGAACTCTAGAAGGTGTGTATAGCTCATCAAGTCTTAAAATTGGTTTTGTTTTTTTACGTAACAAATTAAGTAAAATGATATTAATATTTTTATTTATCAACATTATCTTATGTTAAATGTGAGTTGAGAATTGAAAACTAGTAGCTAACTGATAGTCTATTAGCTTGGTTGTCAATCAAATGATGGAATAAAGACCCAGTTTGGTTTTAGCTATGGTTTTCATTGTATGTTACCTATAAATAAAGGCTTGTAGCTAGTATTTCCATAATGGTGGTACCATATCATACTATAATACAGTGTTCAAGATTGTGAATAAGAATACTCCTTCCTGCCGATGGATGTAGGTCACATTGACCGAACCATGTAAATATTGTGTCTTTATATGTGCGTGTGTGTGTGATTATTCCCATTCCTTCTTGACAAGTAGTAACAAAGCTATAATTTGCTCTGTCGATTAAAGAAATGTTGTATCATTAATTCAAGTTAGAGAAATTCAATGGCTCGAACGAATTTACTATGTGGAAGGTGAAGATAAGGACTCTTTTGTTTCAATAGGGTTGTGCAATTACTTTGGAAAGAGAAACATAAATATCAAAATACATGGCTGAGACGTTGAAGAAGGATATTATGTCAATTTTCTCACGAATTGGTTATATCGAAAATAATGTTTGTATACCGTTCGGATAATAGAAAGTACCTAGGTAAAGGATCATTTGGACAATTTTAATTATATTATACTTTATCTACAAGTTGTTGATGTTAAAAATGAAGATAAGGATCAAGATATTATTGTGTTGTTTTCACTACCAAAATTCTTATTAGAATTTTGTTGATACCATGTTCTACATTATAATAGTGGTATGTGGTTTAAGAGAGTTCAAACGAAGGAGACATGTGCGGTGTTTTGGCTATATGCACAGCTAGTTATGTAGAATCTTGGATCTTGAACTCGGGTGCATCTCACCATATGAATGGATGCGCTGTATCAAGGGAAGTGGCATGATGCAAATCAAGATGTTTGATGACAAGGTTAGAAAACTTGATTGTTGGTATGTTCTTGATCTACGGAAGAACCTGATTTCCCATTGCACTTTGGACAAGAATGGCTGAAGTATTCTAGTGAAGATGACTATATAAAAGTATGTAAATGTGCTCTTGTAATTATGAAAGGAAAGCTACAACATAAATTTATTTTCTGGAAGGAAGCATTGTCAAAGGAACGTTGGATGTATCCCAATCCTTAGAATAATGTGATGACAATACAAAGTTAAGGAATCGAAGATAGGGGTTCATGAACAAGATGGTTATGTAAATCATGAGTAAAAAAGGGTTGTTTGGTGGAGAAGTAATTGATAAAGCCAAATTATGTGAAGATTGCATCAAAGGAAAGATTTATTGGGGTCCATCTCTGATGAAATCTCATAGTGGATGCTCGTACTTTGTCAATTTTATTAACTATAATTCAAGGGAGTCTATATTCTATTTTATAAAGAAAAAGGATTAATTGTATGGAAAGTTCAGTGCGTTGGGTTATAGTTTTTCAATGAACCGTGTTGAGAACTTCTGCAAAGTAGAAGGTATCATGTAACGCCCGTGTTTATAGGCTAGGCATTAATATTGGTGTAATAGTCTAGGTTAACCTTTGTAACTCATTTTGAAATAATAGAAATGTATTATTTGAGTATTATGTGTTTTATGATTAATTTTTTTGGCTTAAATGAATTAAGAATAAAAATAAGCGTAATAACGAAATATTAGATAAAACCTATATCTATGAAGGAAGTTGTAGTGGTCGTGTCAAGGGTTCCGGATATATAGAGAATGCCGAAATCCGAGTTATAACGAAGAAGTTATGACTTGTCGAAGTTTCGCGACAGAACCGGTACGACACTACATGACGTAAATAGTGAGTTTACGATAGAGCGATATTTAGCCTTAGTGATCTAAATGAAAGTTGTAGAATATGTTAAACCGAGAGTGTGCATAAAAAGAACGTCTAAATCTGACTTCGTATGAGGAAGTTATGCTTTTTCGAAGTTTCGACCTAGCGGTATGCAACCCAAAGTTCAAATATGAGATCGAGTGATTTCTAGCCGAAACAATCTAAACGAGAATCGAAGACCTTGTCGATAGTTGTCCAATAGTAAAAAGACAGACGAAAACAGACATCAGATGAAGAAGTTATGAATTTCTAACGGAGTTTTCCTGTCCCGGCCTACTAAAAATAATATAATAAAAGTTAAATCAAAATTAGCCAATGGAGTCTAAACGAGAGTTATAGAGCATAACCTCACCTACGCGTGCATATAAAGAACGTTGAAAATGGAGCTCGTATGCGAAAGATATGAATTTCTGAAGTTCGGGGCTCGAACTTCCACCTGTGTCAGAGCACACGACGTGAGCACAGTGTTCACGATGTGAGCAGGTGATGGACGTCTTCCAGGGCAAGTGGCCTGATGACGAACACCATGACATCGAGCTCACGACGTGAGCAGTTGTGGCTCACGACGTGAGCATAGATTTTCAGCCCTATAAATAAAAGTTAAAGGGCAGCCGACCATGGTTACTAATTCCCCACTCTCTCACTCCCGATACTCTCTTTAGCCATCTTGAAGTACCCCCGAAGACCAGTATCATCCTGAGACCCAAAGCAAGTCTTGAAGGTCCAAAGATCCCGAGAAGAAAAGAGTTTCCGAGCCGAAGCTCTGCCCGCGAGAAGCCCGGTGGGTGAAGAGATCACAGTTTCACCGAAGAATACTACATTTAGAGCCATAGTGCTATCCGATAATCATCTTATAAAGTGAGTGAATAGTCCCTTTCATATACATGATTGTTAATACAAGTATTGTTGTATGTATTAAGTATATGTTGTGAGTGAGGGTATCTTCCCTTTTCTTATAACACATAAATATGAAGTATCTCATATAGAATATGTGCTATGTATATATATATATATATATATATATATATATATATATATACACACACACACATATATATATATATATATATATGATTTGTTTATATGGAATGAGTATTGAATGTATATCTTATCAAGTTTATAAGTTGAATCTGAAAGAATATGCATGTTGCTATCTAAAAAAATGTTGGGTAGAGCTGGGTAGATAGTTGACGTGTGATAAACAGATGAGAGGCCTCGATTTTGTTGTTGATTCAGTCATCTAGCAGAGTTTAGATGACGACCACAGACTTTTCTAGACAGTCTAGTGGAACGCTGGCAGGCTCGCCACCTATAGGTGTTAATGAACTTGGGTGTTCATTTTCTGTACTCCATCCCCCACATGGTTTCCTTGTTTGACATATATTGCCGAGGAACCCCCAAAGCATGTGTTGTCGCCCCAATGAAAATCCTTAGACTAGGTCCCTTGTGACAGTTGTTTTAGGGACGTAAAGTGAGGATAACGGGAATGGGTAATTGGGTTATTGTTGGTTGATGAAATTAATATAAATATTTATTGTGGGTTGAAAACCCTATGTGCTCAGCAGGCTCCCAAGCCTGACCCACTCAGTTTTCTTTGTATTACAGGAAGTGGCGTGAGAGCATAAGTTGGATGACTTGTCAAGATATTTTGATTATAGGCATGTAGTGTATATAACTGTTGTAAGGCTTATAATGTGCCGTTTATGCTTTTATATGTATCGGAGCATGACATCCCGAGTTTTGTTATATAATGACAATACATTTCTTTAAGAAATGCTTTGGTAAATCTTATTTTATCATATTTCGTTTTGGGAACAAATTCCGAAACTCTTTTAATCAAAGGATTACTATGAAATTATTTTAAAAGTATAAATTAAACTAGTCTTTTCTGGCCGTGAATTTGGGGATGTCACATATCATAACATACCATATTGTATGAAACACATTTTAGCAAATAGAGTGGAAGAAGAGATGAACCAAACATTGATATAGCGTGTAACGTGCATGCATTTATGTGTTGATTTATTAAAGCAGTTGTTGTTAGAAGCAGTGAACACTATTTGTATCTAGTGAATAGATATCTATCATGTAACGTCCCAAATTTTAAAACCAAAATTTCTTTTTCAAACATAAATGAAATGTCCAAAAACCTTTTCTCATAAAACAAGAGTATCAATAATGAAATCCTATGCGATCCGTATACAAACAAGTCTTTTGTCTCTCGTGCCGATCCATGTAGCGACAATTAGCTCTAGTGTCAATCTAGTCACCGATAATAGGTTTCTAGGCTCACAACTCTCGTACTGTTCTACCATAAACCGTAAGTAATTTAGGCTCACAACTCTCGTACTATTATCAACCCCTCAACATAACATATCAACATATCGTGCAATCAAACAATTAGGTAATCAACATGAATAAGTCTATACTAGCCTACATTTCTAATCAACATACTAAAACCACTACATCCTAACATATAAATGATATATACTGTAACACATAGTATAGTGGGATAACTTACATGAACTGAAAGCTAGAGAAACACAACTAAATTCATGTACTCATAAGAATCTATCTCACGAACCACATAAACAACAAAGGTTAAATCTCCTCTATAGCTTAAACTCAAAAAGTTTGACCTAAAGTCAAACCAGAAAAAATCGATGTTTAACTGGTCAAAGTCAATGGGTAACGGTCAACTAGTCAAAGTCAATGATCAACAGTCAATGCACTGCGACACAGCTTCTAGTTGTGTCACAGCCATTAAACGACAAAACAATCCCGACATCAGACCCATATTCATGACGTCATCCTTCCTTGGTCGTGTCGCGGTCTTCTAAGCATATTACTTCTTTTATTAAGCACTTAATCCCTTCATATTAAGGCTTTAACTTTCCATATCACATCAAAATAATAACTTAATGGATAAAGTTTCCAACTTTATCCATTTACATGCCTCAAACACACTATTTTCTATCTTACGTCTAAAATACGACCTAAATACTACAATATTCATTTATGGCTCAAAAGGCTTGATGTCAATCACTTCTTTCCACCATATGGTTCCAAAGAACCATCAACTGCAACCTTTGGACCAAAACTCCATCCAAATATCATTAAGGGAACCAAAACATGCTCATAATCCAAAATCTACTAAGCAAAACACATAAATGCAGGAACTTGATGACTTACAAAAGTCCAAAAGGAGGTTAAATGGTTGAATCTATTATGGATCTAGCTTTTTGAGTACAAAATCCACTCGGTTCTTCACCAAAGGTTACCAAAACACCACCAATGAACAAGGAGGAAAAAGAGAGGCTAGGGTTTTGAAAATGGAATGTTTCTGGAGGTGGAGATTGATCAATGAGGTGGAGATTGGAAGACGAATTTATAGATGCATTTCTACGAGGCTGATGAGCTACCTCAACATGGAGGAGATCTAGGAGTGGGTATGTATGTTTTTAAAATGATTAATTATCGATCATTCCTTGGTATTGAGGGTAATGCGAAACGTCACTATAAGATATCATAACGAATGATAAACCATACAATCTAAGCGGCCTATGCCAACCGCCCTAATGTCCAAGTGAGAGGTCAATCGCAGAACAGTAACAATATTTTGGGTGTATCAATATTTGAATATGATATTTACTATGTGAAATTTCACTCTTCAACTATTAGGTTCCTATCGAAAAGCAAGAAAAAACAACAAGACATATCGATATTTACAGTGTGAAATTTCACTCTTCAACTATTAAGTTCCTATTGAAAAGCAAGAAAAAACAACAAGACATATCGTATGTGTATGTATCAAATTATTTGTGGATATCGTCATATGCAAAAATCGACATTTGTAACACTTACGAAACTAGGAAAAAGAAAAAGATATATTGCTTTTGAATCATTAATTTTAAAGTTTAATTTTAAAATGGGTTCAATACATGATATTAAGCTAAATTGAATATATTAGCTAATTTTATTTTCATGTTTTTAAATTTTTTAATAGATGTACGACTTTTTGACCATATCAATCATTGTTAAATTTGAATTTATTTTTCTAAGATATGAAATTATAGGAGCTAGGGATGTGATCACTTTAGAAACAGGATATAGTCGTTTTGGAACCAAAAAATAGAAATTTAAGGAAACAAGAACCAAACGGATTTATATATTCAATTTCTATAAGGTTTCGCATCCAGTTTAGTTTGTTTCTATTTTAAAAATCCTTTATGTTGGATGAGATTTGTTTCAGAATCAGAACGGATTGATCCCGAACCGAAAAATCCGAAAGAACAAAATGGAAATTCAAACAACCTAAAACCAAACTGATTTAAATATTCGATTCTTATACGTTTCCGGTTACAATTCGGTTATGTCAGACATTTTGCTCATCGTTATTTGGACTAGTCAAAATATGAAACATGAAGTATTATCTAGGTCGTGTTCGGCAAAACTAGCGGATAACTGGTAGCTGGCAGCGTTTTGTTAAACGCTACATTAGATAACTTTTAGATTTGAAGCGTTTTACTTAAACTAAATGCTAAAAAATATAGTGTCAAACAAGATTTTTTTTGTTCAAAACGAAGCTAGAAGCTCACAAACGCTTTATTCCAATTATTTGGGGTACAATTAATGAACTTCAAAATTTTGCAAATTTTGAATTAGAAAAAATATTTTGAAACTCATATCACTTTGGAAATCAAACAAACTTTGAGGGGGTGTTTGGGATTGCTTAAAGAATTACTTTTTGACTTTTGGCTTTTACAAAAACTCAAAAAATTTAAAAGATGTGTGGCATTTGCAAAAGAAATTTACGTTCATGCAGCCCACATATAGCCGTAAATGGATAAATAACCCTTAAAATGATAACCTTAGCTCCAAATTCATAAAGGACTGCATAAAGCTGGGGAATAGGGACCCTCTGGACCTCTCAAGGTCCATATCTGAAGATATAGACACAAGAAGGCATCACATACTCTAGATCTCTTACCAAAAGAAGAGAAGAAACCCTATATTCATGAAATATATCACCCAAACGAAGATGGACATGAATCCTTACCTCTCACAGCAGCTCTGAATGAAATGATGGAGGTTTTGAGTCCCACAGGACATCCTAGCTCGAAATCCATCCTTCCCTTTGCTAAGACACACCTAAAGATGATAAATTAGCCCTCCTCTTGCACCACATGCTTTCGCTCTACTCTCTAGGGTTTCTCAGGGTGTAATGGCCACAAACGAAGGCCATAAGGACCTTTAAATAGGTCCCAAACCCGAGAAATTAGGGTTTCTCTGCCTAGAACCTACTCGGTGAGTCCCTCCTCTGACTCGTCAAGTCCACTCATTAAATCCGCGTGAGAAGCCCCCGACTCGACTCGGCGAGTTGGATCCTCAACTCGTCAAGTCTCTCCTTTAATCACAAGATTAACCTACACCATAATAACCCTAAGAATCCAGATGTTACAATCTCCCCCACTTGAATTAGATTTCGCCCTCGAAATCATTCCTCCATACACAACTCTGGACACTGCTCACGCATCTCTCGCTCCGGCTCCCAAGTCGGCTTGGACCCCTTTCGATGTTGCCACTGGACCTGCACCAGGGGCACCACTTGTTCCTCAGAACCTTGATCTTCCGATCTATAATCGCGACCGATCTCTCAACATAGTCCAGGATCGCATCCACCTGAATATCCTCTAATGGTACCACTGCCGACTTGTCGGCTATACACTTCCTCGGCTGCGATACGTGCATGATGTCATGAATCTGGCCCAACTTTGTAGGTAGCTCCAACCGGAAGGCTACCCTGCCTACCCTCGCAATCACTCGGAATGGGCCAATATATCGGGGTCTCAGCTTGCACCTCTTCCTAAACCGGATCACTCATTTCCAAGGAGATACCTTTAGGAGTACGAAGTCACCGACCTGGAACTCAAGCTCTGACCGTCGTCTATCCGCATAACTCTTCTGACGGCTCTGGGCCGTAAGCAACCTCTGTCTGACCTGTTGAATTAGCTCGGTCGTCTGAAGCACCATCTTCGTACTACCCATCACATGTTGCCTTACCTATCCCCAACAAATGGGAGTCCGACACCTCCTCCCATACAACAGCTCAAAGGGTGGCATACCAATGCTCGAATGATGGCCGTTGTTATAGGAAAACTCAGCCAAGGGTAAGTATGTGTCCCAACTCCTTCCGAAATCCAATACACATGCCCGAAGCATGTCCTTGAGCGTCTGAATCGTCCGCTCGCTCTGCCCGTCATTCTGTGGGTGGTAGGCGGTATTAAAATGCAACCTCGTGCCCAACTCCTCATGGAATTTCTTCCAGAATCTGGAAGTGAAACGTTCATCTCGATCTGAGACAATCGATATCAGTACTCCGTGCCGCAATACCACCTCCCTCACGTACAACTCTGCCAGGCTCTCCGCAGAAGAGCTCCCACTGACTTCCTCTTCGCATCAACTATCTCGGCCCTATGACACATAAGTCACAAAATTCTCAAATGAAAACTACAATCCAACCAAAAATTGACTTAGCCCTGACAGAGACGGAGACCCCAGTCTCACCCCTGGTTCAACCCCAGGCTCCAAAAACTCAATACTAGGGCTACTCAAGCCTAAAAATCTTTTGCATCATACACTGATCGGAGAACACTCCATCATCACACTCTCTTGACGTCTAGTGAGTACTATGGCTCCCCGCAACATCACAACAGCCTCTGACTAGTGAGTACTACGGCTCCCCGTAGCACCACGACACCAACTGACTAGTGAGTACTACGGCTCCCCGTAGTACCACGACTCCCTCTCTCTGACTTGTGAGTACTACGGCTCCCCGTAGCATCACAACACCCTCTGACTAGTGAATACTACGACTCCCCGTAACTTCACCTCATACTCTCATTCTCATTACAACGCCACACTACGTCCACTAACTCATGCTCTGTAGACTATCATAGATAGCTACACACACTTGTCCCACATATGCATCACAGACTCTGGCGGCAACCGCTATAACAAAATACTTACCTTTGCGGAGATCCACTTTCTTAAATAATCCCTCTTAATGTCAATATTCGAAGGGCTCCCACTCGAACCGTAGATACATGATACACCACTAGTCGTCTCAAACTCAAGATTCTAAATAACTCCAAAATCGGGACATTATACCCGGGTACCACGGAACACCATTACAGAACATCACGATGTCCTGCCTTAACCACTGATCTCCTACTCCCAGCACCATACAGATACAACAATACATTTCCTCTGAACCCCATAAATAATTCTTCATTTTATCCAATGCGTAACTTCAGTGTATCCAAACACTCAATTGGAATACAAAGAAATCGCTAACGCTTCAGAACACGTTGATGATCCTCCGAAACCCTTTCCCCTACTGCTCAAAGTCCAAGCAAGAATACACATACCGGCCTGGGAGTTGGCTGCTCGATAATCTTCTATCCACCCCAAAAAGGGGCATATACAGTCCATACTTCGACCCAAAAGTTCTCAACTGCCCATACCATAATTACGAGTCTTCCACTTGAAACGGCCCTGACCACCACCAGATTCCGGACCATTGGCCACCTGCCGTGGAGACACCCATCCTTTCTCAGACACATACCACATGCATTATCTCGCTCTGCACCTTTCCTTGATCACCAATGACCTTGGTCTCATGAATTTGAGCCGCATGTTTCTGTATCCAACCCCTAACCGCTCTTGCATAAATCTATGGTTCCCTCAATAAAATACCTTATTCTCCCCCACTTAGGTTTCGAACCATCACCAATTGACATATCAACACTCTACCCCACAGACGGTTTCCTCTAGAAACATCGCACCTACGCTTGGAAGGTGCTACACAATGCCCAATGATCTCCCCACGTAGAGATCGAGAAACCTCAAATACCCTAAATCTCTGAAGAAATCTTCAGGAACTTCTCATCACGACTGCCTCTAGCCATTCGAAGTCTTATACCATCCCAATACTGAACATCCCAACTGTCCAGTACTATCACTGACTCTTAGACTGAAACAATAAATCATCATACTCCTCATCCTCGACTTGTCAACCCCCGTTCCAACACGTAAATCATCACGAGAATAGGGACTCCACTACCATACTCAATACTCGTCATAGACAGAAGAGCCACAACTCTGATAAACTCGACTGGTTTACCCGCTGATACCGCTACCACATGCCCTACTATACTCAATTAGGGTGTAATGTGGTCCTTGACCATCTCAGTTCCCACTGATTACCTGCTCATGGTAGATCATTTCCTCACGGCAGACATGATGCCTGATACTCTGGTGGAAAAATCGTCATCAATGTCAACCCGTAGGGTTTACTCCTAAACCCAAAACTGAAATCTCACACATATCCTACTTCCCACAGGAAACATAAATAGCACCCATCAGGTCACATAAGGTGACATCTCCTCCATCGGCTAATTGCTCACTCAGACCGCAATCCCCCATAAATACCTTCTGTACTAATCCTTGAGTCTTCCGACTACATCTGACATCTTACCAAAATACTCTAAAATGCTCTCGAACTCCCTCTCAAGGGATGCCTCTTCGGACTCAATCATCGCCCTCAGGCCTAAAACCCCATCGCGTCCAAATTCCACCAATCAATCCTGACCGGACAACCGGAGAATCACAAGCATCATTTGCTAAGAACCATGGTACTCATCCCATGACATCTCTTCTCAATCTGCTACAATATATGGTACTCGAACCATAACATCACTCCTCAATCTGCTCTGATGCATGGTACTCGAACCATAACATCACTCCTCAATCTACTCCGATGTATGGTACACGAACCATAACATCACTCCTGAATCTGCTCCAATGTATGGTACTCGAACCATAACATCACTTCCTCAATCTGCTCTGATGCATGGTACACGAACCATAACATCACTCCTCAATCTGCTCCGATGTATGGTACTCGAACCATAACATCACTCCTCAATCTGCTCCGATGTATGGTACTCGAACCATAACATCACTCCTCAATCTGCTCCGATGTATGGTACTCGAACCATAACATCACTCCTTAATATGCTACTTAGAACCTTCAGAATACTCCCTGTATCGAGTATGGGTCCTCTGCTTTCGGTAGTAAGGGCCCATACTACCTGCCACATCTACCCATACTTTCCACACGGACCATCCCAGAGCTCCTAAGTAGCTGCTCAACCTTCTTATTCCCCAATTCCGTCACACGTGCTCACTCCTCAGCGAAATGCTCTACTCTGCTAGCATACTCATCTGGCTAAGGTTACCCCCTAGGCCCTTCCTTGGTCTTCCCACTTCTCCGTCATTAGTCGTTGAAGAGCTCCTAATGATGCCATCCATCTACCTCCTGAATATCGTGATATTCACTTGGTAGCTGACTCCCATCATCGAGAGTTCCACAAAGCACGAAGCAAGCAGCATTCGGGCATCGAAGAATACATAGAACTCACTCTGGGTGATAACTCCGCTTGCTCTGATCATTCTCAAAAGTACCACCAAACTCTGCAACTCTACCCCTCGCGGGTTCTAACTATTCTTTCGATAAGCACCACAATACTCATCTAGTCATCTCTCCTAGATTACTCCTCTACTCAAATCCCCTAAAAGGATTCCAACTGAATACTCTCACTCATCACATTCTCAAAAGCACATCACATATAACAACAACTCCTAATCTAAGGCATCACAAATCAGGCCACTCTAGTCCTAAGATATGAAATACCTAGCCTGTCTCTAGCATGCATAATATCTCATAAAATGTATCATAAATATCTCATAATACAAAAGTAAGGGTATTTTGGGAAATCACCATTCAGGCTCTGGCTGATTGTACACACTGCTCTTTCTTCCTTTCTCTTTGAACTCTTATTCACTTTTAGAAAATCATTTCTTTGAAAACTCTTCTTACTTCCTCAGTTTGAGTCCAGATTACCCGAAGGTGCATCCGAATCCCTCAAACCAAGGCTCTGATACCAACTTGTAACACTGAAATTTTTAAAACAAATTTTTCGTTTAAAATCGTTTATCTCTTTAACACTTTTCATAAAAATCTCCCTTTTGTTTAAATTACAATACATGACTCTTTTGTTCAATCAATTAATAGACCAGGATCCTCAAAACCAATGCTTCTTCTGGTGTGTACAATCGAGCCGGTGCCGTCCCGTGATCCTGAGAAAACCTGAAACATATAACAAAAAACACTGTAAGCACGAAGCTTGGTGAGTCCCCCAAAATACCACTCTAACACATATTAGCCACTCAAGGCTATAACTCTGTTGACCCTCTGTTCAGTGTGTCTCAGTAGGACCCTCCAGTCCCAACTCTCTATGGACCCTCTGGCCCTAAGTCTATGGACCCAAAGGTCCTAACTCTGATAACTCTGAATCATGCATATCACATATCACAATAAATCTCATAAAATAAATAACATACAAATATGCTGGCACATAACTCTAAACCTAACTCTGTGGACCCTCTGGTCCTAGCTCTGTGGACCTTCTGGTCCTAACTCTGATATACACACAGCATAAATCACATAGAAATAATGCAGTGCCACACATCGCATAGATAGCATACAATAACTCTATCACATAACTCTGTTACCACTCTAGGTAAAGTATAGTGAGAAGACTCACCTAGCAAGCAGAAAGCAGATATCCTCACACTTGAATCTCGAACTCGCCACCGCCTAACACATAAGGCCAATATCTCTAATTAACACTCGAAGTCTCCACTCTAATTAAACCGGCGATTACTCTTTCCCTCTCTAATCAGATAGTGGGTAAAAGACCATTTTACCCCTCCATGGCCTCTATTACCTATGTTGACCAAACCCCAAAGTCAACAAAAGTCAACGGTCAACTCTGACCAGACCCGACGAGTACACAAGGGTGACTCGGCGAGTCCATGCGTGTCTTCTGACTCTTCCAAGGCCTCACTCGACTCGTTGAGTGAACCTTTCCACTGGATTCCAATCGCGGGGCAACCCGACTCGACTCGTCAAGTCCAATTATGAACTCGGTGTGTTGCTTTCATGATCATACTCAAACGACCTTCTGAGGTCAGATCTGTTCCTCTAATCCATAGATCCGACCTTCCCAACCTCAATAAACATGTAAAGGTTCAAACTTTACGTTCATGCGGCCCACATATAGCCGTAAATGGATAAATAACCCTTAAAATGATAACCTTAGCTCCAAATTCATAAAGGACTACATAAAGCTGGGGAATAGGGACTCTCTGGACCTCTCAAGGTCCACATCTGAAGATATAGACACAAGAGGGCATCACATACTCTAGATCAGTTATCAAAAGAAGAGAAGAAACCCTAGATTCGTGAAATCTATCACCCAAACGAAGATGGACATGAATCCTTACCTCTCACAGCAGCTCTGAATGAAATGATAGAAGATTTGAGTCCTACAGGACATCCTAGCTCGAAATCTATCTTTCCCTTTGCTAAGACACACCAAAAGATGATGAATTGGCCTTCCTCTTGCACCACATGCTTTCTCTCTGCTCTCTAGGGTTTCTCAGGGTGTAATGGCTGCAAATGAAGGCCATAAGGACCTTTAAATAGGTCCCAAACCCGAGAAATTAGGTTTGCTCTGCCCAACACCTACTCGACAAGTCCCTCCTCTGAGTCGTCGAATCCACTCATTAAATCCGCGTGAGAAGCCCGACTCGACTCGGCGAGTTGGATCCTCAACTCGTCGAGTCTCTCCGTTAATCACAAGATTAACCTACACCATAATAACCCTAAGAATCCGGATGTTACACTTTCTCTATCTCTCGGGTTGTTTTTGATAAACACTCAATAATTTAAGAATATCTTCTCAAAATCATATTCTCAAGAACATCTTCTGGGTTCAATCTTCAAAACACATACCCTATAACCATCGATTTTGACCACCGTTTGTCACCACCACCATCTATGACCTCCATCTCCAACTTGATTTTTCTAACACTCAAGAACATCCCTCTCCATCGCCAGATCTTAAGCATCTCTCCTTCACCGACATCGTCACCTAACCAAAGAACATTCACAGTCGTTGATCGAAAAACCCAAAACCTTTGCTGCCGATCTGAAAAACCTCACCTTCACCGTCGATCTTAAAAACCTCAAGAAACAGTTTAATTTCTCATTCCCATATTCTTCAACTCAAACTCTCACCACCAAAATTAGACCTCCGATTGTTAGTCACCATCACACACCTGCAACATACATCAGATGAGGAAGAGTTTTTGGTGAGTTGAGAAAAAACGCGCTCATACGCCATGTCTCCATCTTCGACCTCCAATTGTTAGTCATTATCGCACACCAGAGATTGAAGTAACATGTTCTTGATTTTCGGTACTAATTTAGAGTTTTTGAAGCAAACTCCTTGAGGGTGTGTTCTAAATTTCTGAAAGTTTTGAAATTTTTTTGGGTTTAAATAAAGCAAACCTGTTACTGAGTTCTGGGTTTAATATATATATATATATATATATATATATATATATATATATATATATATATATATATATATTCTTTTTTTGATTTCTAAAGTTTGATTTGTGGGTTTAATTTACATTTTGATTTTCTACATCCTGTTTATCATTGTGTGTATGTGTGTGAAATTAGGTTCTTATGGTCTTAAGATTTCATTTTAGTTGTTTATTTTCGACATATGGTTCATGTGATTCTACATTGATTTTTGCATTCTTGGCTTTATTGGTTTCTAATTTTGTGTATTTGAGAGAGAGAGAGAGAGAGAGAGAGAGAGAGAGAGAGAGAGAGAGAGAGAGAGAGAGAGAGAGAGAGAGAGAGAGAGAGAGAGAGAGAGAGAGAGAGAGAGAGAGAGAGAGAGAGAGAGAGAGAGAGAGAGAGAGAGAGAGAGAGAGAGAGAGAGAGAGAGAGAGAGAGAGAGAGAGAGAGAGAGAGAGAGAGAGAGAGAGAGAGAGAGAGAGAGAGAGAGAGAGAGAGAGAGAGAGAGAGAGAGAGAGAGAGAGAGAGAGAGAGAGAGAGAGAGAGAGAGAGAGAGAGAGAGAGAGAGAGAGAGCTTCTCATTTCAGTTTATTGCAACCAAATTATGTCAAATGAACACTGAAGTCAAAAAAGTTAGAGGTTTAGATTAAACGTCATTTTAATTAATCCATGGACAAAATCTGCAACCAAAGTAGGCCACCATAAAACCAAAAAAATCAAAATTTAAACTAAACCCGAAAAAAAAAATACATTTTTATAGTTTTGTCTAAATATTATGTCATGAAATAAAATACTTTATTAAAAGGTTTTTAAGCAATTATATATCTTTTCTTAATAAAGGGTGGAGTCAATTCATTCATCATTCCTTGGTAATATAAAAGACCATTCGTTGCCGTTATATATGTATAGGAGATTCAATTTCCAAATATGATTAGGACATTTTTATGAAAGAACCACATCATCTTTCAAGCCAAAATACTAGAAACAATGAATCTAAAAAGTAAACTATAAAAGATAATATGAAATTAAGATTACTTGCTAATACTTATCCCTTCATTACATTTCATAAAACACACTAAAAGAACTCCATTGATGAACACTCAAATTTCTCCAACAAATGGAACTCAGTCTTATTTTAACTTAAACCATGATGATGATTAGTTCCACTAATCATATGTTGATGTTGAATTAATCCGCCATTAATCTGTTCAACAAGCTTACTCAACTTCATTTGCTTATTACTCCATGATTCCATTAACTTCACTTCTTTCCCTTCTGCATCCCTCTGCAACGCATTCAACTGTTCTCTGTACTCACTCTCCATCCGCCCTAACGCCGCCGTCTCCTCCTCCCTCAGACACCGTATCTTCGCTTCTATCTCCTCCATCTTCTCTCTTCTCTTCCGGCTTTTCTCCGCTTCTAGCTGCTGTTCCAGCCGGCTCAGCCGCCATGTCGCCTCCTTCTTGTGTTGAACCCAGTTTTGCTTTGCTTCCTCCACCTCTTTACAGCACTGAACCAATGTACCCACTTGTTGAACCGGGAAAAACCGGGTGTTGAGTGGATGGTCGGAGTGAACCGGGTCGAGAACAACCGGTTCGGAGGGGGAGAGGGTGAGGCTCACCGATGGAGATGGCGTTGTTGACTTTGAGGAAGAAGATGATGTTAAGCACGACGTCGTATTGTTGTTATTCATCCATGGTGGTAACATTGGCGCTGTAACATTCGGGTCGGGTGTCGGATTTGAACCGGAACCGAGTGAAAGAATCGGTGAGTTCAGATTTGGCATCACCACCGGAGCTGGTTTCAAGTACGGTTGCACGTACTTCTCTGCGAAAGTCTCCAGTATATGGTCGTACGTACCTTGAATAGCTTTTTCCGGCGAACCACAGCAACCGGAAACAACCGCAACAGACGGCGGCGGCGGCGGCGGATTCGAAGTCGACGATCCGGACTTCTTATTATTCTGAATCTGCTGTTTGATTTGTTTTTCCTTGAAAACCTCCCACCACTTTCCTAAACGCTTAGCTGTTCGGCCAGGGACTTCGGAGGCGATCTTTTTCCACTTGTTTCCGTACCTGGCCTGAAGTGAAATCACCAGTGTCTGTTCTTGTGGTGTAAGCGATCCTTTTTTGATTCCGGGTTTGAGATAATTCTTCCAACGCTCGAGACACGATTTGGGATCACGATCTAAGGGTTTGGACATGCGTTGAGAGATGAGATTCCATTCTCGAGGGCCGTACTGGTTAACGTAAGCACGGAGGAGAGCGTCTTCTTCAGGCTGCCATCGTTGACGCTCCTTCATCGCATCACCATAGCTCCGGTGAAGGGGGGAGGAGAAAGTAATGGTGAATTGAACTAGCAGATGCACATGGGGGAGAGAGAGAAAGAGGATGGAATGTGGTGGGAATGGGGATCGGAGATATAAAAGCTGAAGGAGGGGGTGGTGGTGGGGGGACGACAGTGACAATACATGGATCAGATGATAGGAGGGGACTTGTTGACATGCACGCGCTGGTTTAGTCATTTCATATTTTCACTATTCTTATTATATGATTAATATTTATGTATTATTTATTATCTTTTTTTATCATGCAAACATACACTTCAATCTTTTTACATATATATATTTTTTTACTTCTACTTTTTGCTAAAATAAATGAGTGTTACAGATAATTGAATTACGTTAAGTGTCCGATGAAAACTAGTTTTTAAGTGAATACGAGTATAATACAATATTTGTTTAGTATAAATAGTCTTTAATTTAAATAAAACAAACATCATTAATTGAAATAAAAGAAATACATAACAAGAAGACAAAACTGCAAAATCGATCCCTATGATATGTATTTTTTCGAGGACTTGGTTCAAATTACATTTTTGTGGACCGGTTACATGATTCATCAAAAGAAGAAGATGAAGCTCCTATGCTCATCATCTTCTTTATGAATCACCCATATTCATCTTTCTCTCTCCACAACCTGCACCTAAAAACAAAAACATATGAACATCATCTTCTTTGAAAGGGAAACATGATTGTATGAGAGATCGATATATATATATATATATATATATATATATATATATATATATATATATATATATATATATATATATATATATATATATATATATATATATATAAAGAGAGAGACAGAGAGAGAGAGAAATGGATCTAGGAAAAGGAAAGGGTTGTAAAGGAAGAATCGATTGACTCCTGCTTCTCCACAACCATCTTCGTTCTTTGATCAAATCAACTATCATCTTCACACCTCCACCGCCATGCAAATTCAGTCTCACCGTCACCATTACTATCATCAAGAACCACCACATGTTTATAGCCACCAACAAAAATCTACACCAGAATTACCCAACACACATAAGCTCGATTCAGAGAATAACAAGGGAGAGGGACACAATCGACATACACACACCCTTCATCAAAGGACGAAGATGGGGATTTGGTCCAAACCACAACATTACGATGTTTGATGATCTTCAATGTGGCAATATCCCAAATCAATAGTATACATATCAGAATAGGTTCTATTCAAATTCGAAGATAGTTATCGAAGTCTTGAAACACATTCCAAATTAAAATTTACAACTCATAACTAACTAAATTCTAGTGAAACATCAATTTAGTTTCACTAGATTCAAGATGGGAGAGTAATGGAATTGAATGGAATAGATCATACCTAATCTGAGAAGTTGATATTTTTTATGTGTGTTTTTTCAAGGATCTTCACAGCAAAAGTGTGTCTAGTTTGAATGTGTTTATCGAATTTAAATTTCCCAAAATTACCTTCATCAAGTGTTCTTCTGATATCGTGTTTCACCAATTGCATAATTAAATTGAGAGACAAGTGTATTATGTGCTTTGCTTTGCTCTCAATGAGAAAAATTGTTTTTGTAATGATAGAGAAAGAGAAACATAATTTGGGGTAATTAAATCCGCTTCATTTGGAGATGAGGGAGACAAAATAGATTAAAGCCTTTGGAGAGAGAGGGCGGGGGGCAGAGAGAGAGATAGAGAGAGAGAGAGAGACTTTTTTATTTTTAATTACTAAGGAGAGAGAGAGAGAGAGAGAGAGAGAGAGAGAGAGAGAATTTTTTTTTATTTTTAATTACTAAAATAGGTAAATAAATATTAAATTTTTAAAAAATGAAAGAAAAATGAAAAATACATACATCAAGGGTATTTCAATCATTTCAGTTTATTGAGGGACCAAAGCCACAACCAAGGTTGCTCAAAAGGACCACAATCCAAAAGTGTTGTACATTGAATCAAATCTTGGAGGACCTGAGATTATCCTTGAGGAAAGTATAGATTGGTGTGGAAGGTAGTATTGGGCTCATACTACTAGAAGCACATGATCTATACATGAATCTAGGAAAGTTTTGGGGATTCTAAGGGTTGGTCGGGGAAGATAGTATGGTTTGATACCATCATTCATGAAAGTGTTTCCGTTCCTATCGATCTTTTGATTATGATTGCTCAGGAGTGAGGTCGGGTTTGGTAATTGTTTTGGGGCCTAGTGGCGACACCGATTTGGATTGATTATTGCAGAGCTAGTGATCTTATTGGTTTTGAGGTCTCGAGGGTTTCACTCGAGGCCGTGCACTCGAGTCATGTGACTTAAGAATGGAGCAAACATTATCATTGGCTTGGGAATTGTAGTTGGGAGTAGAATGGTTTATTGATAATCTGGTATGCTATCTATGGTGGGGATTTTGCCCTTCTGATTTTCCGAGTTCGGGGAAGGAGCGAACAGGCTTGTGACCTTCAAGTTGGGATGTAAGCCTAGCATGGGGTCTGTTGGTCGCAGGGTTTGGTGACAGTAGGATGACGCAGGAGTGCTCACGTAGATTGATGTGTTATGTATGCTTTATGATGTGATTAAGGGTCTATGTTCATGGGTTATATTAGAACAGGTATAAGATCGTCGGTCGGGATTGCAAACAAGGAGGATGTATTTTGAATTGTAAGTTGATATTGGCTTAGGTTTTTCTGTGAAATCCCTAATGTTCAAGTGGTTATGATTAGAAAATTTTAGAGGTCTTCAGTTAAAATTTAGGATTATGTTAGGATTGGTTAGATCCCTATCAGGAAGGTCATCCTACGTGTGTTAAAAATTCTAGGGTCAAGAATGGTTATATCTGGTTGAGATGGTTTGAGTCATGGTTTGGTTTCAACACCAATAGGTGGTAGTTTGAACCCTAAATGGGAGAGATCTGGGTATTCCATTTAGAGGATCATCGATCTGTTCAGGTTAGTAGTATTGAAAGAATGTTTTTTTGGTATCTGCAGTGCGAGTATGTGGGTTCTAGGTTTTACGTTTGCTCAAGGAGGGGGTATATGGTAGGTGGTGATTGTGTATATGTGTTCAGGAGACCTATGGGATGTCACGCAACTTGGAGTGGGTAATCAAGGAGCTCGTCGCAACTATTGATTCCTTTTTGGGGTGCCAATGAATAGAGGAGGAGACGCTGGGATTGCTCATGTTAGGAATTAGTGACGGAAGAGAATTGTCAGCTGGTGGTATGAATTCCTAATTATGGTCTAGCTTGGGCAAAGATCAATCAGGGAACCAGTTTCAGAATTTGGTACGTTCAGCTTCGTGAGATTTTTGGTTCATTAGATTTAATGGCAATGGTCTCATCGTTTGTCATTTAGTAAAGGTTCTCCGAAGGTTTCAAGTTGTGAAAGTTGAAGCGTAATGGATGTGTTAACCTATCATCAAGTTAGTATGTTTCGTGTCCCTTTGGTCTCTGGGTGTGTTCACCCTCAGTGGTGATGCAGAAGTTGGTTCATAGCAGGCTCCAGTTTTGGTGGCATTCGGGGTCACTTTGGAGGTTTTCTTGAGCTAGTTTTGTATGGGTGGAATCTATTAAGACATAACCAAGTATGGGATCTTTTTTCGATCGTTCATGAGGTTGTCTTCTGATTATGATTGAGAGTTGTCATTTCGGGAGTGTTCTTCTAGATTTCAGGAGTTGGGCTATCATCGAGTTTGGCTAGTAATGGAACGCTAGTATTGGTAAGCGTAGATCATAGTTGCTTCATGTATATGAAGATAAGATGGGTCGGGAACCCATCAAGTTTTATGGGATGGAAGAGCTTTGACGAATCCAAGTGGGGGAGAATCTATCAAAAATTCCAGGAGTTAGATCGGGTTTGAAACTAGGGTAAGTTTCGCATCCCAGTCAGGAGGATAGATGAATCTATTGACCGTCAGGATTGAATTTGTGTAAGTTGGGAGTTCAAGAAACTCCCAATAGTTGGTCGGTGTATTCTTTAGAGCATGCTTTTGGATGGATCCAGGTTGAGGGTTGTGTTAGAGCCTCACTTCCTGTTCTTGTATGATAAAGGCTTTGGGATTCGAAGCATGACCCAAACACCTATTTGGATGTAGTTAGATGCAGGTTTCGACTCAGGATGAGTAGGGTTGTGATGGTTTAGGTGTGATAAGACCATGGGTGGTAACCATGGTTGGTTAGAAGTGTTGTGAGACTGCGATGGGATCATAACATTCACTAGTTGGACATAGACTATCGTTTGAGGTGGTCATGAGTATAAAGGAGGATCAGTTTGTGTCTTGGGCATGATGGGCAGGAGTGTCGGAGAGCATTTCTCTGTTTTAGGTCGACGACCATTAGGGTCCGAGGTGGAGTTGGGCCTTTGTAGCTCTAGATGGGTAGGATCCGTAGGCGAGTCCCATGTGTTTTTGGAAATGCAGGAGGGATCTGGTAGAGACCGTTGGATTGAGGTATTGGATCTTGGGTTGCAAAGAGAGTGTGTGGTCAGGGAGTGGTGCAGAGGGATGTTTAGGGTAGGATAATCTTGTCATTTGGACTCTTGGGAACCTGGTGGTTGGACGCGGTGCGAGACTGGTAGTCTCAGCGATGGTTTGGGAATCTTTTGATCTCGGTTTAACAAGGGGTTTAGGAATCTCAACAATGGTATGTTGGTTCGACAGTTAAAGGAAGCGGTGTCATGTTCAGCACTAGAAGGTTTATCTCCTAGTTTGTCTCGCGTTGTTATTATATGCATGGAATTATCATCATCACGATGAGACTTCTCTAGAAGGAATATCTAATCCCTTGGGTTAAGTGAAAAGTTGTCGGCAACAGTATATCGTCTGTGATTCTGCTTTCGATTGGGAACCTCAGAAGACCATTAGCTGAGTAGTCAGTTGGGAGACGAGTGGAATGGAATTAACAAGGGTTTAGTATGGTCAGTCTATCAGGGAGTCAGACCAATTCAAGACTTTAGATTCAGGTTGAGTAGATGTGGTTATCCTGCATGGGGTTGTCTTAGGCTGAGAAAGGATTCATTTATATTCGGTTTGGGAGAGCCCTGTTAAGGTTGGTTTTGATCGCCCTTAGGAAGGCTGTGGTATGCTTGGGGTTGTGGCCATGTTTCTCTGGATGTATGGCGTGCCTGGGATAGTAAGGAATGATTTCGAGGACGAAATCAAATTTAAGTGGGGGAGAGCTGTAACGCGCTGTCCCGAATCATTTCCTATTTCGGGGTGGTGACCAAAGATCTGGTATTATCAGGCTTAGAACCTTTAAAGTAATGAGATATAAACACATTTGGATGTGGGTGACGTCGTTTAGATGATTCAGGTGTTTGGTTTGTTTTATGGAGCCAAAGGGTATTTTGGTAAAGTGTTAGTTAGGGGATATTATGGAAATAAGATTTTTGTTCGAGGAATTTTACGACAAGTATGAGTTGATATAAGCGTAGAGCTTCTTGTTACCTTTTCATGGATATATGGATCATCGAATATGGATTTATAATGAAGAGGTTATGGTCTTCGGAGGATTTTTGGGTTTAAGGATAACCCTAGTACACGGGGCGTAAAAAGGAAGTACGTTGGGTGTATAAAGGAAGTATGCCGGGTGTACTAGGGCGTAGATTGGTGTACACTTAGCATATTGATCATGAGTCTGAGGCATCGTACGCTGGACGTACGAGGAGTACGATGGGCGTACGAGGGTTTAATGAAACCCTAGTTATGAGATGTCACACCTTATTTAAGCTCATTAATTCCCTAAGGTTGGTCTCTTTACCAGCCTTCATACCTCCTAAACCCTAAATATCAACCCTTAACCTCCACTGTTGTGTCTTTGAGCTTTTCAGAAGAAGTTAGCCCTTTTTTTTGCTTATTCTGAAGGGGTTGAAGAAGATTGAAGGCACATTGCTTTGCAGGAAGCTTAGTGTAACATCCCGAAAATCAGGTAAAGCTATTTAACCCTTCCCTTTTCTCAAGTTATCAAGATTAGTCCCTTGAGTGAGTTCTTGAAGCAAATGAGTACGCTGAGCGTACTGGGGAGTACGTTGTGCGTACTCATGCGCTTAAGTTGGACGCGGACTTGCTTGGATACGCTGGGCGTAGCAGGCCCAGATTTAAACCCTAATATTTGTCTTGTGCACTATATAAGGGATGCTAAGGCTCATTTCTCAGCCTCCATATTAGTGAGTGAAACCCTAAGAGAGCCTTCCATCATCCTTAGCTTGAGTGTGAGCGTTTTGGAGCTAAAAGTGCCTTGGTGTGTTAGTGAAGAAGAAGGAGAGGAGCTTGTGGAGGCTAGGGCTTGAAGTGCAAGTTTAGATCTAAGATCTTCAGAGGAAGGAGCTTCATCTAGAGGTATAAAGTTCAAAAATTTCCTCTTTATTTGGTTTGATGTTGCATGGACCATTTCTAGGGTTAAAAGTCCCAAAGGTGGAGACTTTATGAGTGTAATGGACTCCATGGACCTAGATCTGTCCCATTTCAGTGATATTTGTGTTATAGATCCATAAAATCCCAACTTAGTCGTTGTTATGGGGTCATGGTTGAGTTATGAGCTTTCTAGGGTTGGTAATGGAATGTTATGGGTGTTATTGACTTGTCCATCCATGCAAAGGCTTAAAGTCACCAACTTTATGGATTAAGAGGCTTAGAAATAGTCAGATCTAGAAGTTAGACATGTGTTTTAACTGTTTAAGACCTCAAGAGCTTAAGAGTCTGAACCTGGGAGTTACGCGGGGTGTAATCCCAGTACGCGCGGCGTAAGGGGTCGCGTACCCCATTTCTGTGAGGACGCCGGGTACGCCCAGCGTACATGTTTGGTACGCGCAGCGTAACCCGGAGAGTTGACTTTTATTGACTTTTAGGGTTTGGTCAACTTTAGGGTCTTTGAGCCATGAGAGGGGTAAAATGGTCTTTTACCCTTCAAAGAATACTAAGAGAGGGAATAGTCTAGCCTTGAGAGATGTATTGATTAAGAGTGTTTATTTCATATGATTAGGCGGAGGCTAGACCAGATTTTTATAGAGTTCGAGATTACCGAGTTACCCGAGGTGAGTCTTCTCACTATACTTTACCAGAGTGGTAAATAGAGTTATGTGACAGAGTAATTGTATGTTTTTTCATGATGATATTTCTGTGTGATTTATGCTATGTAATTACAGAGTTAGGACCGGAAGATCCATAGAGTTAGGACCAGAGGGTCCACAGAGTTAGGATCGGAGGGTCCACATAGTTGTAGCCTCGAGTGGCTATTATGTGTTATATGTGGTATTTTGGGGAACTCACTAAGCATTTATGCTTACAGTGTTGTGTTATGTGTTTCAGGTACCAGTGAGGATCGCGGGAAGGCGCCGACATGATCAGTACACACATGAGGAGTTTTTATACATTATGATCTTGGGTTGTGTTTCTATGGTTGATATGTGATACAATGACATTTTTATTATATTTATGAATGAAAGCCTGTTTTTGAATATGTGAAAAATTGTTTGAAAATTTGCATTGTTACAAGTTGGTATCAGAGCCTTGGTTTGAGGGATTCGGGTGCACCATCGGGCGTGTCTGAACTCAAACTGAGGATTTAAGAGATTATCAAATAAGAATCACAATTTTTTTCTCAAAGAGTAAAAGTTTGAAAAGAGCTGAGCAGAGCAGTGTGTACGATCAACCAGCGCCCGAACGGTGATTTCCCAAAATACCCTTATATTATGTGTTATGAGATAATATGTTATGCATGTTAAAATAGGCTAGGTATTCTTATTTGGACTGAAGTGGCCTGATTTGTGATGCCTTAGCCTAGGGGTTTTGCTACGAGATGCTTGAGAGCGAGTAGATAGCAACGAGGAGCTATGAGAGATCTGCTAGATAGTAGACTATGCATAGTGAGAGTAGAGTACTAGAGTACTTGGGATTTGGGATCCTAGGAGGAGGACTTGGGATGAATACTGATGCAGTGTGGACAGTAGTATTGGGCCCGTACTACTGAAGACACCGGAGCAGTGCGCAGCCCAAGTAAGAATACTTGGGGTACCAGGAAACAAGTAGGGTCGAGTTATCGAGTGCGAGTATGTTCGAGCAAGTCTCTGATATGTTTTATGTTGTATTTCAGAGACATCATGGTTGGGACACGCCACGGACCAGGGACCAGCGGGGTGAGCGATGAGGAGCTCCGCCAGATGATCCATGAAGAGGTGGTTGCGGCTATCCGTACAGAGATTCCAGAGATGTTTGTGTCTATTAAGACCACTTTGATTTAGACTTTCTATGAGAGATATGAAGCGGTTACTGAGGCTGCAGCCGATGCAGCTACCGCAGCTGTTGCTGCTACCAGACCTCAGGGTGGCGATTCGTTGCTGTTCCGGGAGTTCAGCAACACGAAGCCACCAGAGTTTGATGGGACGCAAGGTCCGATTGCTGTGATGAGATTGGTTTCTGATATTGACGGATGCTTCTATACGTGTTCATTTCCGGAGCATCTGAGGGTCTCGTTCGCGCTGAACCAGCTTCGCTTGGGAGCGAAGGACTGGTGGAAGTTCGTGATGGCGCACTTCTCGTCTGCTGAGCTTGCCGCAGTGACCTGGGAGAGGTTCACCACTATGTTTCGTGATGAGTATGTTCCCCCGGTGGAGAGGGAACGTTTGGCCCAGGAGTTTCTGACCCTCAAGCAGGGTACTGAGTCTGTTACTGTGATCACCAGGATGTTCCATGAGAAGGCGATGTTCTGCCCTGAGCACGTGTCTACCGAGCAGGCATGTATGAGTTGGTATTTGAGTATTTTGAGGAGGGACATACGAAAGTTTGTGGCGAACTCATCATACCATACATTTGCCGAGCTTCAGGCAAATGCTCGGAAGAGGGAGATAGAGCTGGAGACTCAGGTTAGGGAGGAGGTGGAGTCTCAGGGGAGAGATCGGCGACCGGCTCAATCCCAGCCGGCAGCCAAGCGGGCCAAGCCTGCCAATTCGAGATCAGGGAACCAGAAGGGTCGTACTTGTGAAAAGTGCGGCAAGGGTCATGAGGCAGTGTGTAGAGCAGGGTCTTGCTACAAGTGTGGCAAGGAGGGGCATATGGCCAAGGATTTCCCCAAGGGATTTGCAGTTTGTTTTCACTACAACCAGACCGGACACCGGAAGGCCGAGTGTCCGTAGCTGCGGAGATCAGCATAGGGAGCATCGTAGGGATCTGCCCCTGTTCCTGTTCGAGCTACCGAGAGCCGGCCGGTGAAGGTCGAGGCACCGAAGGCACGAGGGAGAGCTTTCCAGTTGACCGCGGAGGAGGTCTGCGTGGCGCCTGATGTTGTGGCTGGTATGTATTCTTTCATCTGTTTATTTTGAGTTTGTGGTGTTATGCTTATATTATGATATGCGTAGGTACATTTCTTGTGATTTCTGTACCTGCTTTGGTGTTATTTGACTCGGGTGCGAGTCGATCTTTTGTGTCGTTAGCCTTTAGTCAGCACATCAGTATTCGTCCAGAGGCATTGAGTTGACCTTTGCGAGTTTCCATTGCTAACGAGAGAGCAGTGTATGCCACTGATGTGATTCAAGGATGTGTACTCGAGATCTTCGGCGTTGAGTTTCCAATTGATTTGGTCTCGATTGCTATGGGAGATGTCTTTGTCATTGTGGGCATGGACTAGTTGAGTAGATTTGGAACGGTTATCGACTGCAAGCGATAGCTGGTGACCATACGAGACCCTAGTGGGGGATTTCTTACGATTTATGGCGAGGGTACCCGTTCTGGGTCGACATTTTGTTCAACCGCAAGAGCGAGACAGAGTCTACAACAGGGCTGTAGTGGGTTTGTGGCTTATGTGGTGGATACGAGAGTAGGTGCAGAGAGACCGAGGTTAGTCGATGAGGTCTCGATAGTGTGTCAGTTCCCGGATGTTTTCCCCGAAGAGTTGTCGGATGTGCCTCCCGTGAGGCAGGTGGAGTTCCATATCGATTTGGTTCTGGGGGCAGCGCCTATCGCCAAGGCGCCCAATTGCCTTGCACCTCCAGAGATGTAGGAGTTATCCTCGCAGCTTCAGGAGCTACTGGGAAAGGGGTTTATACGGTCGGGTAGCTCGCCGTGGGGAGCGCCGATCCTTTTTGTCAAGAAAAAGGATTGTTCACACCGGATGTGCATTAATTACCGGGAGTTGAACAAGTTGACGGTCAAGAACTGTTACCCCTTACCGAGGATCGACGATTTGTTTGATCAGTTGCAGGGAGCGTCTTGGTTCTCCAAGATTGATTTGAGGTCTGGATATCATCAGATGAGGGTGCGTGATGAGGATATCCATAATACATTGTTCGGGACTTGTTATGGGCACTACGAGTTCGTGGTGATGCCTTTCGGGCTCACTAATGCACCAGCGGCATTCATGGACCTCATGAACAGAGTGTGCATGCCGATGATGGATCGTTCAGTGATCGTGTTCATCAATGATATATTGGTATATTCGAGATTTAGAGAGCAGTATGAAGAGCATTTGAGGGAGATCCTCGGAGTTCTGATATCGGAGAGGCTTTACGCTAAATTCTCCAAGTGCGATTTCTGGTTACGAGAGGTCCAGTTCCTGGGGCATCTCGTTAACCAAAATGGGATATTGGTCGATCTGGACAAGATTGAGGTGGTGATGAGTTGGGAGGTGCGGAGATCCCCCTCAGAGATCAGGAGTTTTCTGGGGTTGGCTGACTATTATCGGAGATTTATCAAAGATTTCTCCAAGATTGCGATTCCTGTCTCCAGGTTGACCCGGAAGGGCATAACATTCAGTTGGGGCCCAGAGCAGCAGGCCTCATTCGAGACACTTCACCAGAGACTACGTGAAGCCCCAGTATTGGCCCTTCCGGAGGGGATGGAGGATTTTGTGGTATATTGTGACGCGACGATATCAGGATTGGGTGCAGTATTGATCCAGAGAGGTCATGTGATAGCATACGCATCGAGGTCGTTGAAGCCTCATGAGATGAGATATCCCACTCATGATTTGGAGTTGGGGGCTATGGTGTTCGCCCTCATGATCAGGCGTCACTATTTATATGGGGTCCGATGTACCATATACACGGATCATAAGAGCTTGAAGTATCTGATGGATCAGCCAAACCTGAACATGCGTCAGAGGAGATGGTTGGACATGGTAAAGGATTATGAGTGTGAGATCCTGTACCACCCGGGCAAGGATAACGTGGTAGCCAATGCCTTGAGTTGTAGGGCAGAGAGTGCCCCATTACAAGATGTTTGTTTAAGGTTGACAGTGATGACTCCGGTGTTGGACACCATTCGGGAGGCCCATGTAGAGGCCATGAGACCGAAGAACCGCAAGCGAGAGCGGGTGATCGGACAGATATCTGAGTTCATTGCCGATAGTCGGGGGCTTATGACCTTCCAGCGCCAGATTTGGGTGCCATTTGAGGGCGGGGCACGTGCCATTTTGATGGAGGAGGCGCACAGGTTGAGGTTTTCAATCCATCCCGGGGCCACTAAGATGTATTTAGACCTGAAAAGAGACTATTGGTGGCCCTGTATGAAGAGGGATGTGGCGTGGTTCGTAGAGAGGTGCTTGACATGTCGCAGGGTTAAGGCCGAGCACCAGTGTCCACATGGATAGTTGAAGCCACTTGAGGTTTCCCAGTGGAAGTGGGAACAGATTTCCATGGATTTTATCACCAAATTGCCGAGGACTGCGAGAGGCGTCGATGCAATTTGGGTGATCGTCGACCGGCTGACAAAGAGCGCTCATTTTCTTACTATTAGTGAGAGCTCTTCTGCAGAGAGGCTGGCAGAGGTGTATGTGAGGGAGGTGGTATCGCGACATGGTGTACCGATCTCGATTGTGTCAGATCGAGATGTGCGTTTCACTTCCAGGTTCTGGAAGAAGTTCCATGAGGAGTTGGGTACTAGGCTGCATTTCAATACTGCTTACCACCCACAGATGGACGGACAGAGTAAGCGGACGATTCAAACGCTTGAGGACATGCTTCGGGCATGTGTGTTGGACTTCGGAGGGAGTTGGGACACGTATCTGCCTTTGGCTGAGCTTTCTTATAACAACAGCCACCATTCGAGCATTGGTATGCCTCCCTTTGAGTTGTTGTATGGGAGGAGGTGCCGGACTCCCATCTGTTGGGGAGAGGTAGGGTAGCGAGTGATGGGAAGCACCGAGATAGTGATTCAGACGACCGAGCAGATTCAGCAGGTTAGACAGAGGTTATTAACGGCCCAGCGTCGCCAGAAGGGTTACGCGGATAGGCGACGATCCGAGCTCGAGTTTTAGGTTGGAGATTTTGTACTCCTGAAAGTGTCTCCTTGGAAAGGAGTGATCCGATTAAGGAAAAGGGGCAAGTTGGCGCCCCGGTACATTGGACCGTTTAGTGTGATCGCGAGGGTGGGCAGGGTAGCATATCGTTTGGAGCTACCTGCCGAGCTGAGCTAGATCCATGATACCTTCCACGTGTCTCAGCTGAGGAAGTGTATAGCCGACGAGTCGGTAGTGGTGCCGTTGGAGGATATCCAAGTGGACGCGAGTCTGAATTTTGTTGAGAGACCGATTGCGATCTTGGACCAAAAGGTCAAGGTTCTGAGAAACAAGGTTAGGTCCAGTGGCAACATCGGAGGGGGTCCGAGCTGGATTGGGAGCCGGAGTTAGAGATGCGGGAGCATCATTCGGAGTTTTTTCGGCATGAGACTTCAAGGGCGAAGTCTGGATCTAGTGGGGGAGAATTGTAACATCCCGAAATTCAAGTAAAGCTATTTAACCCTTCCCTTTTGTCAAGTTATAAAGATCAGTCCCTTGTGTGAGTTCTTGTAGCAAATGAGTACGCTGGGCGTGCTGGGGAGTACGCTGGGCATGCCGCGTACTCCCATGCGCTTAAGTTGGACGCGAAATCGCCTAGATATGCTAGGCGTACCCAGGGTTACGCTGGGCATAGTAGGCCCAGATGAAAACACTAATATTTGGCTTGTTCAGTATATAAGGGATGCTAAGGCTCATTTCTTAGCCTCCATATCAGAGAGTGAAACCCTAAGAGAGCCTTCCATCTTCCTTAGCTTGAGTGTGAGTGTTTTGGAGCTAAAAGTGCCTTAGTGTGTTAGTGAAGAAGAAGGAGAGGAGCTTGTGGAGGCTAGGGATTGAAGTGTAAGTTTGGATCTGAGATCTTTAGAGGAAGGAGCTTCATCTAGAGGTATAAAGTTCAAAACTTTCCTCTTTATTTGGTTTGATGTTGCATGGACCATTTCTAGGGTTAAAAGTCCCAAAGGTGGAGACTTTATGAGTGTAATGGACTCCATGTACCTAGATCTGTCCCATTTCAGTGATATTTGTGTTATAGATCCATAAAAATCCCAACTTGGTCGTTGTTATGGGGTCATGCGTGAGTTATGAGCTTTCTAGGGTTGGTAATGGAATATTATGGGTGTTAGTGACTTGTCCAGCCATGTAAAGGCTTAAAGTCACCAACTTTATGGATTAAGAGGCTTAGAAATGGTCAGATCTAGAAGTTGGATGTGTGTTTTAACTGTTTAAGACCTCAAGAGCTTAAGAGTCTGAAACTGGGAGTTACGTGGGGTGTAATCCCAATACGCGCGGCGTAATGGGTCACGTACCCCGTTTCTGTGAGGACGCCGGGTACGCCCAGCGTAACCCGGAGAGTTGACTTTTGTTGACTCTTAGGGTTTAGTCAACTTTAGGGTCTTTGAACCACGAGAGGGGTAAAACAGTCTTTTACCCTTCTGAGAATACTAAGAGAGGGAATTGTCCAGCCTTGAGAGATGTATTGATTAAGAGTGTTTATTTCATATGATTAGGCGGAGGCTAGACCAGATTTTTACAGAGTTCAAGATTACCGAGTTACCTGAGGTGAGTCTTCTCACTATACTTTACCAAAGTTGTAATTAGAGTTATGTGACAGAGTAATTGTATGTTTTTTCATGATGATATTTCTGTGTGATTTATGCTATGTAATTACAGAGTTAGGACCGGAAGATCCATAGAGTTAGGACCAGAGGGTCCACAGAGTTAGGATCGGAGGGTCCACAGAGTTGTAGCCTCGAGTGGCTATTATGTGTTATATGTGGTATTTTGGGGAACTCACTAAGCATTTATGCTTACAGTGTTGTGTTATGTGTTTCAGGTACCAGTGAGGATCGCGGGAAGGCGCTGACATGATCAGTACACACATGAGGAGTGTTTACACATTATGATCTTTGGTTGTGTTTCTATGGTTTATATGTGATACAATGACATTTTTATAATATTTATGAATGAAATTCTGTTTTTGAAAATGTGAAAAATTGTTTGAAATTTACGTTGTTACACTTAGAGATCCAGAATCCTCACTCATTTTGCAAGTCTTTTGAGCGCGGGCATGTTAGAGAGCAGTTAGCCAGAGATTCTTGTTGGATAAGGTGTCTAAGTCCATAACTTATTTGGTACATACTTGACCCGACCCGACATGGTCCATTTGGGTTGCACTTCACCCGAACTATTTATGGATAATTTTATGAGAGTTATACACATATATTTATTGATATATTATAAGTTATAATATATTAATATGAAGTTATGTTATTTAATTAGTCTTAGTCTTAAATTAATTATGAATTAATTTAGAGATTAAAAGGAAGACTAATTAGATTATGGGCTATTATTTTATATGGTGTGGGCTAACACTCATTTGTTAATGGGCTAGGCTTGGATGGAAGTCCATGAAGCTTTTAGCCCATGGATCCTTGGAAAAGGAAAGGTCATGGGTTATTAGGGTTTCACCCTAACCATGTACACTATATAAGCATGCTTATGTTGCATGAAATAGCCACTAGTGTGTGTGCGTGTGTGTGGCCGATTTTCTATGTGTGTATACACTCTCTCAAAGTTTTCCAAGAGTTTGTGGTGATTTGTGATTCCATTTGAGGCATTCACACTATTGGTGCTTGGCCCTCAAACTCCTTAGGAATCAAACTCATCATCAAAAGGTATGTAATCTCATCTAATTCTTTTATGTTTAAAAGTACCCCATGCCATGTTAGATAGGTTATGAACCTTGGAAAAATTCTTATTTTGCATGTATTAGACAAACATAGATCCAAGGTTTATTAGGGTTGCATGCACACTTAGGAAGTGTTAGATTGCTCAAAACCCAACAGTGGTATCAGAGCCTAGGCTTGCTTGTTTGATAGGAATGCAGAATTTCGACTTTTGCTGTTGGAAATGGACTAGAAACATTACCCTAAACTGTTTTGGTGTTTTAAAACTTTTTTTAGTTGGTGTAATGGTTGTTCTAATCCATTTATAATAGCATATATCAAAATTCCATGATTTTTATGTGTTCATATAATTCTTGAAATTTTGATGATCATGTTCATGTTCTTATGAATTTAGAAGATGATAGGAATTATTTGCTGAATTGTTTGGAATTAATTCTTGATCATTTATGTGTTTTAATGGAGTCCATAATTTGTCCTCAAGTTATGGATATCCAAAGGTCACTTTTCTTTAACACACATTTAAACACATAAGTTACATGAAAATGAAGAGTCTTCATTTTTATGAACCTTTAATTCATAAGTTATGAAATGAAAAGTTTTTGGATAGTTACAAAACTTGCCCTCAAGTTTTGGAATTTGTAAAGTTTCACACACTTTAATAAACTTTAATTCCAACCCTTAGAGTTTTAATAGTTAAAATTCAACCCTTATACTATTTATAACATTAATGGTTAATTATTATATATATATGTATAAGAATAAGTCGTTCTACCGTTAGTAGGCCTCATTCATGAAGCCGGTCTATAAGGTGGGTATAAGGTTGTTGCCTATAAAATGGCAACTTAATGGGTGTCCACTCTCACCCACCGCTTGCTTGACTGGTGGAGGGTCGTTAGCCGAACGGGTAGGACAATGACTTTAAATTCTCATTAAAAGTATAATGACTATTATAAAGTAACTAAATATTTTTTTATTTAATTCCCAATCTTAGTTACTTTAGGAAAAATGTGATATTGGTGCTAGCCCATGGAATTCACACTTTGTACCTTACCAAGTCGTTGGTGGAGCGTGTGTGGTTAACCGGCACACTAACTTGGACTAGTAAGGATTACGAAGGGTGACTTAATGTTTGTCATAGATCAATGGAGTGTGTGTGGTTAACCGGCACATTGATTAGGTGATAATATTAAGGGTACCAAGTGAATTGGTATGGTTATTCACACCTTGCTTTGTGATCCTCGGCATCCCAGTCACAACATTTGAGAGGGTACACTCGAGATTGAAACATGCCATTGAAAAGTTCAATGAATCTCAAAAGATCTAGGAATTTCAAATCCAATTAAAACCTAATAAATTATTTCGTTTTTCATGGTGGAAATTGGTGAATCGTCATTCGCCTACCTTCAAATATTTTATAGCTTGGATTACGGCATCCCTCTTCCAAATTATAAAATATTATGTTGGGTCCTAGCCTTAATATTTCATATTGGGTGTTATATTAAGGACTTTGAATCAACTAACTTGATTTTCTCCCATTATAGATGTCTGGTTCAGACAACTATGATCTTCCCAAATCTCTTGAAGATAGTGTACCTCAACATCATTCTTCACTTCCTCCACCTCCTCCAATTATTCTCCCTCACCCACAAGTTCTTGAAAAGTTTAAAGTCACTCAATCCCTATTGGCAAGCATAGTCTATGTGTGCTCACATCTTGGAGATAAAGTCACATATTGACAAGCCGGAAGAGTTGGGTGTCAACGTCCCGTGAAAGTTGGATGTTCAATCACTTTCTTAGTAACATAGTGAGTCTCTTTGGGACTACTATGAGACGGACTATGACATGACCCTTAATGATGTTATCTATTTGCTTGGTGTTGTGGAATCAACAATGATTTGGAACACCAGTAAAGCAAATTTGATTAAAAGAACAACTTCCCAAGTCTACATGAACATTGACAATGGTAGCATTGGATATCTAGAAAAAGATTTCTCTTCCCAATGGAAAGGGATCGGCTATAGTCAACTCGGTTGACCAAATAGTAAAGAGAAAGGAAAATTCTGAGATAGTCTCATGTGCCATTACCAAAGGGTCCTTGTGTTTTGTTGCCAAAGGAAGGGGCATTGGTTGCGAAGCTGCCCTATTCACCTGAAAGGTCATAAGGTTGATCAAGTCAAGAGGTTTGACTCTACTTCGGGTAAAGTCCACTGTCTAACTCTATTAAGTTCCTATTTGGAGATTCTTATTACATAATGTGAATGGGTCACATGCTGATGTTTTTTAGAATCAAAGAAAATATAGGAAGCTTAAAGTAAGTATATGTTGATTCTAATTGCAAAGGTGGGTTTCAATCGCATGGTTCGACAATCAGAATTTTGAGCTGTTGCTTAAGAGTTATAATATATTGCTTATGAATAGATAACAACAAGATTTTCATGTGGATTGTAAGGATAAGTTTTTCCGCAAAGTTTTAAAATAAAAGAAAAAAGGGTTTTAATTTTATTTATTTTAAAAATATCCTTACAATGGCATCTATGGAAAATTGTTGCTTATATGTTTCCAGTAATAGCAATATTGGAAAGTGGATTTGATTCCTTCATTTGTGGTAGTGTCTGAATTTACCGAATAAAGAAAGTTTTTCATCACCCAAGTTTCAATTGGACAGAAACTTGGAATCATACAAGTTGTATTGTATGATGAATGAGAATTTTCATCTTTGAAAATTAAGACTAATTCTTTGATCACATGTATATGTGAGTCAATTGAAGGACTAAGGAATTAGGTACACTGGGTGTGCGCTGGTCAAGGTCCACCACAAAGATTGATTTGTCATGATTTACTAAAGATTAGTAAATATGATTATACTTATGAGGTTAAGTATAATTTTGTAACATTGGAAAGGTTACAATGTATGACAAAACAATTGAGAAGAATCAAATTAGGCAGAAAGATAAAAGTTTCTCAAATCTGAAAGGATGGGAGAGTACTTTAGTATCATATTTCATGATCATCTTAATGATTATGAAACCATATTACAAATTCATACTCTAAGGACGTCTTAGTGCATTGTTATGGCTAAGAAGAGAGGTCATGAATTGTTGGATTGGTTAAAATCAAGAAGATGAGTCATATTTCGTTCCAAAACAATTCTTAGAATCATACTCCAAGATTGTAACCTGGAGTGACATAAAGGAAGATTTATTAACACTAGTCAAATGTAAGAGTAAAATGTATTCTACTCTTGTACATTTGAGATTGGTAAGTTGTGATGTCTTGGATGAGACAAAGACCAACTAAGACCAATTGTGTGAAGTGTTAGTCTTGATAAGAATCCGCACTATCCCTTGAATATTTGTTTTGTCAAGGAATGGTTCTTGACTGGGGAAACTTATATATCAAGGGGACAGTGGGAGCCTTAAAGATCCAGAAAGAGTTTCAAGATTTAATCAAGAGTAAAACCTGTAATTTATCACTAGCACACGACTTAAGGTTTGCAACCTATCGTGTTGATATAATTCTTATTTCTGTACCTACTTCAAATAAGTTGAATTTGCATGTGAGTTATCAGAGTTCAACTTGGAAGCATTGGTGGGCCTTGTGCTACCAAGGTGACAAGAAACTAAGATTGAACAAGTTTAATCCATGTAAGGCTGAATTTGTCACTAACCTTATCTTGTGATTATGGTTTTGATAAATTCACATGGATAGGAACTCATACACTATAAAATCTAAGTGTCATAAGGTTTCTCTCCGATTCATGAAAATGATGGTGAGGAAACGCTTTCACTAAGTAGATTTTACGTAGATATCAATTGTGTTATTTGCATTTTCAAAAGTCGTTAGTGGAGCGTGTGTGGTTAACCGGCACACTAACATGGACTTGTGAGAAATGGCAAAGGTCTATGAAATTGAGACTATGATTACGACATCCCTTTTCATAGTTCTTGAAATTGCTTAGACACACATGTGAGCTATCTAAGAAAGGGTGTATGAATCTAAATTTCAGAAGTCCAGCAGATTTCTGGAAATATGTCAGAGCTAGTGGGAGCATAAGTGTTATGCTGATAATCATCATGTTAGTGGGAGCATGATTATTACGTTTAGTGTTGCAAGTTAGCAATGTTAATTATAGAAAACAAAGTTTCAATTCATGAAGTTGCAGGGGTTGGAAAAGTCGTTTTGCTATAATTAAGGGAGAGTAAATTATACTTCATTTCAATTCTAGAAGCTTAGATTGAGATTTTAGTCATCTTTAGTCAAGGACATATATATGAATTTTATGTCTGAATGGTTCGACTTAAGGAAATTCTATATATATTGCGTTCTCAAAATTCAATTATGACTACGACATCCCTCTTCATAGTTAAATTTTGAAAACATGGCAAATAAAAAAAATATTGTAGCAAAAGACTGGTCTAGTATCATGTCTTTATGTCAAACATCATGAATCGTGTCCCATATGCTTCGGATATAGGATCGATTGCATGTGCTATAATATTCATCTTTTCTAAGTTTTCCAAATGCTTAAGGCATTGAGAAGGGAAAAGTCTAGAACTGGATATGACTAAAGTGATTAAGCAATTGTCGAGGACAAATCTGAGGTTCGCCAAAGATTGGTTGCTCAGGGAAAGTTGGAAGTATGATGTAAGATGTCGGAAAGGACCGTATTGACATGTTCTGAAAAGAAGTAACTCTTGTTCGGAAGTGATAGTCAAAATGGGACTATGGAAATGTCTCCATAGGTGGAAGTTATTCAATCTATGTAAGATTAGAAAACCTTAATGTAAGAAGGATGTTCAAAGCAATGTACTTTGAATATGAGACTTCTGTTCCATAGAAGTTGACCTTCTTTGGAATACTCTGTAATGACTGGTGACAAGGTTTTGTTGACTTTGTGCATAATCATTACAAGAGGAACATTGCATAAAAGTTTAAAATCTAACGTTTTTTTTGGTAAATGATAGGAATCGGGAATTCTCACATTTACAATAAGGATTTGGGATTGTGAAATGAGTATCATTGGAATCATGTTCAATTGATCTACATCACAATGTAAGGATCATAGACAAACATAGTGTGCATACTTGGAGTATGGCATAACTATTGTTTAGAAAAACAAAGTGTACATGCTAGGAGCATGGGACGACTGTTGTTTTTTATTCAAGTCTTAAGTTGATTGTTTGAAACATTATACAATGAATAATGTGTATTCAATATGGTGATAAATAAAAGGTGGTTCTATTTATATTCAAAAGGGTTCTGAGACCATATTGGATTCGATTATTATTGTGTTTCACTTTGCATGTTTTGACTTCCAAAATAGCTAGGTTATTCTTTCCGAATGACTAAGTTATTTAAACACTCCACAGTCGTTCATATGTTGGAAGTAGGTATGAATCAAGACTGTCATGAATCGAGTTTGTAGATGGCTAAATGGGTTTAGTCATAGCAATGGTTGCTACAACATTCATGAGTGCTCATAAGTTATGAGTATTGGAATAAACCCACGCTCACTTGTATCACTTCATGGAATTTATCTCGAGTGATCGTGAGACGGTAATATCATATAAATCTTCAAACCTAGAGATATGAGTTGTTACCTATGAGTTGGTTGTGCATTGATTGCACGTAAACGCATCAGTAACTTGATGTTATAAAACGTGCCTTTGTGTACAATTCAACAAGTAGTAGAACAAGCATATGAGTCGAAGTTTATCTGTTCCTTCTAAAAATAGAAGCGATATCCGGGCCCCTCGATGATTTTGTTGTGACCTATGTACCGGCCGGTCAGAACTAAATTGATGTGTTCGATTAAGTTCTTTGTCAAACAAATAGAAAATCGGGAAACAAACTGCTGGACAATAAGTACGACGTTGTTCCATGTATTTGTCCGGCTGATATCATGAGAACAGAGGAGTATATGATCACTTATCTAAAATGGCACTTCATAGTTCAACAGAGTTTTCGAGAGCTACGATTGCTGGTTGGTTCCTAAAGTAACATACGCAAATATAGTTATTAGACTTATCCAAGTGGGAGTCTGTTGGATAAGGTGTCTAAGTCCATAACTTATTTGGTACATACTTGACCCGACCCGGCATGGTCCATTTGGGTTGCACTTCACCCGAACTATTGATGGATAATTTTATGAGAGTTATACACATATATTTATTGATATATTATAAGTTATAATATATTGATATGAAGTTATGTTATTTAATTAGTCTTAGTCTTAAATTAATTATGAATTAATTTAGAGATTAAAAGGAAGACTAATTAGATTATGGGCTATTGTTTTATATGGTGTGGGCTAACACTCATTTGTTAATGGGCTAGGCTTGGATGGAAGTCCATGGATGATCCATGGAGCTTTTAACCCATGGATCCTTGGAAAAGGAAAGGTCATGGGTTATTAGGGTTTCACCCTAACCATGTACACTATATAAGCATGCTTATGTTGCATGAAATAGCCACTAGTGTGTGTGCGTGTGTGTGGCCGATTTTCTATGTGTGTATACACTCTCTCAAAGTTTTCCAAGAGTTTGTGGTGATTTGTGATTCCATTTGAGGCATTCACACTATTGGTGCTTGGCCCTCAAACTCCTTAGGAATCAAACTCATCATCAAAAGGTATGTAATCTCATCTAATTCTTTTATGTTTAAAAGTACCCCATGCCATGTTAGATAGGTTATGAACCTTGGAAAAATTATTATTTTGCATGTATTAGACAAACATAGATCCAAGGTTTATTAGGGTTGCATGCACACTTAGGAAGTGTTAGATTGCTCAAAACCTAACAATTCTTTCCATGAGTTTCGATATTGCGAGGTGAGTCTTCCTCACTGTACTTACGGGTCGAAGGCACCAAGGCTGGACTATCGGTTTGATATCCGGTTATCGTCTGATATGCTGAGTATGAAGTAGATATTTGTGATTATGATAGTTGTCGATATGCTAGTCTAATAGATCTGTAGGATTACCTGTGATTTTGTCTACACGATTATCTGTATATGTTTAGGTATTGTGTTGGGTTGATGTTGTACTGCTTTGTGTTGTAGCCAAAAAACCCTGGAGCATTCCAGATATGAGCTAAGGGCCGGGTAGGGCAAGCCAGACTCATACCGAGGGCTCAGTAGCATTCAGATATGAGCTGAAGGGTGGGTAGGGCAAGCCAAACACATTGCTGGTTCAGCATCATCAAGCAAATAGATAAGATCAATTAAGGGTCACGTCGTGATCTGTCATCAGGGAGTGACCATGTGAACAGCCAGCTACCTTGAGACTTCGACACCCGACTCTCCCGGTTTGTCAATATGTGACTTCATCTCCAAGACCTAAGCACGTATAGACTTTGTTTTCCAAAAGGGATTGAGTGACTTAGAACTTATCAGGTCTTGAAACTTGTGGGATAGGGAGATTTATTGGATGAGGTGGAGGAAGTGAAGCATGATTTCCAGTCACTAATGCACAACAAAGGGATTGATCTTTCACCTTGGTTGCCATTTGGGATATCATCTTCATTAGGAAGCTTGTTCCTAAAGATTTGGGAAGACCGTAGCTGTCTAAACTAGACATCTATAGTGGGAGAAATTCAAGTTAGTTGATTTAAAGTCCTTAATATAACACCCAATATGAAATATTAAGCCTACGATCCAACAACCTATTTATAACTGGAAGAGGGATGCCGTAATCCAAGTTATAAAATAGTTGAAGGTAGGTAAGTGACGATTTACCAATTTCCACCATAAGAACGAAATATTTTATTATTAGGTTTTACTGGTTTTGAAACTCCTAGATCTTTTGAGATACATTGAACTTTTCAATGGCATGTTTGAATCTCGATTGTGCCCTCTCAAGTTTGTGACTGGGATGCCGAGGATCAAAAACAAGGTGTGAATAACCATACAAATTGACTTGGTACCCTCAACAATATTACCTAATCGATGTGCCGGTTAACCACACATGCTCCACCGATCTATAATAAAGTCAAGTTACCCTTTGCCACTCTTACTAGTCCATGTTAGTGTGTTGGTTAACCACACACGCTCCACTAACGACTTGGTAAGGTACAAAGTGTAATTTTATGGGCTAGCACCAATTTCACATTTTCCTAAAGTAACTAAGATTGGGAATTTATAATGTATAGTTACTTTATAATTCATTATACTTTTAATGAGTATTTAAAGTCGTATCCTACCCGTTCGGCTAACGACCCTCCACCAATCAAGGAAGCGGTGGGTGAGAGTGGACACCCATTAAGTCACCATTTTATAGGCAATAACCTTATACCCCCCTTATAGACCGGCTTCGTGAATGAGGCCTACTAACGGTAAGAATGACATATTCTTATACATATCTATATAATTAAAATTATAATAATAGTATAAGGGTGTATTTTAAACAATTAAAATACTTGGTGGTTTAATCTATTAATTAAACTATACTCTTAATTTAATTAAACTTAAACCATGTCTTTATGGAATTATTAACTCTTTTTAATTAAACACTTTAATTAATTTAATAAATTCCATAAAGTTTGAATTTTTTAACTTTTAAAAAAACATAATAATTTGGAATCAAAGTGTAAGACTTTACAAATTCCAAAACTTGAGGGCAAGTTTTGAAACCATCTCAAGACTCTTCAAATTTGTAACATATGAGTTTTAATGGTTCATAAAGTTGAAGACTCTTCATTTTATGAAACCTACTATTCTTTAATGACAACTTCATAATTCCTATGATCTTCTAAAAACTCATAAGAACACAAATTCATGTCAAGCAATTTCAAGAAATCATATAAACATATACAATACTTGAAAATTGATAAAAGTCATGCAAAAAATGGGTTAACATAATCATTATCACTTTGAAAAATAGATTTTACAAGTCCAAAACAGATTGGGATAATGATTTTAATCCATTTCCAGCAACAAAACACGAAAAGCTGCCCAGCACGCTTCTACTCGTCGAGTGCATTATCCTACTCGACGAGTAGGATGAATTTGTTCATGGACTCGGCGAGTCCTCCCCATGAACTCGGCGAGTCCATGCGTCAGAGTGCAGAATTTTCGATTTTTAAGCAGTTTTGCATCAAGTATACAGAAAACAATCCTAGGCTCTGATACCACTGATGGGTTTTGAGCATTCTAAAACTTCCTAAGTGTACATGCAACCCTAATAACCTTGAATCTATGTTTTCTCTATATACATGCAAATTTCTTTTCAAGGTTATTTCCTAACTAGCATGGCATGGGGATTACATAAAACATAGAAACTAGTAGGAATACATACCTTGTTGTTGCTTGGATTCCTTCAAGACTTTGTGAGCCTAGCACCCCAAATGTTGTGCCTCAAATGCTTCACACAACACCACAAAACTTGGAATAACTTGAGAGAATACTTCTTGCACTCAAAAATCGGTTATGCCCTCTCTAGTAACACTAGTACCGCTTTTGCTAGCCAAAGGGTCCCTTTTATAGTGGTGTCACAATTAGGGTTTCATCATGAAGACCCATAATTGTCGTGACTCTTCATTTCTCATGACCCATGGGTTTGTAACTCCCATGGACTATCCATGGAGCTCCAAATGGTTACATCCATAACCCATAAACCATGGATCATTAATCCACCATAAAAGAATTGATGATTGTCATAATCAACCCTATATATTTAATTAGTCTCACTTTGATCACCAAATTAATACAAGATTAATACTTTATCAATACTAATTAAATAATACTATTATTAATATATTAGAACTTATAATATATTAATAATCATAAGTGCCTTATTCTCTCATTTAGTTTATCCAAGTATTGCAATGCCATGCAACCCAAATGGACCATGCCGGTTCGGGTCAAGTACATACCAAATAAAGTTATGGACTTAGACACTATATCCCACAGTCTCCCACTTGGACAAGTCTAATAACTATATTTGCAAATATGACTTCAAAATCCGACTAGCAATCGTAGCTCTTTCAAAGTCTCTCGGAACTGAGAAGATGATGATACACCATTTAAGATAAGTGATCATATAATCCTCTATTCTCATGATATCAGCCGGATAAACACATGGAACATGGTCTTACTTATTGTCCAACATTTGTTTCTCGATCTCTGATTTGTTTCGACATAGAACTAAATTGAACACATCAATTAGGTTCTGACCGGGCCCGGTACATAGGTCAAAACCAAATCATCGAGGGGCCCAAATATCACTTCTATTTCTAGAAGGAACAGATAAACTTCGACTGATATGCTTGTGCTAACTACTTGTATGAATAACCAATGCGTTTTCATACAATCAATGAATAACCAACTCATGGTCAACAACTCATATCTCTAGGTTTGAATACTTATATGATATTACCGTCTCACGATCACTCGAGATAAATTCCATGAAGTGATGCAAGTGAGCGTGGGTTGAATCCAATACTCAGCCCTTATGAGTACTCATGAATGTTGTAGCAACCATTGCATTGTCTAAAGCACTTTAGACAAATCATACAAGCCAAATTCATGACAGTCTTGATTCATATCTACTTCCAACATATGACTGACTGTGGATGGTTTGAATAACCTATTCATTTAGAAAGAACGACCCAGTTATTATGGAAGTCAAAACATGCAAAGTGAAACACAAGAAAAATACTTAATCCTATATAGCCCAACACTTGGGTGTAAATAAAACAACTTTTATCTAAGCACCATATTGATTACTCATTATTTATGTTTCGATTTATCAACTTAATACTTGAATTAAAACAATACTCCTGTCATGCTCCAAGCATGCACACTATGTTTTTCCAAACAACAGTTATGCCATACTCCAAGTATGCATACTATGTTTACATATGGTCCTATCTTTGTGAAATAGATCAATTGACAATATTCCAATGATGCTCATTTCACAATTCCAATCCTTGTTGTAAATGCAAGAATACCAAAATCTTTCCATTTACTGTAATCTGTTAGATTCTAAACTTATATGCAATGATCCCCTTGTAATGACTGTGCACAGAAGTCACAAAGACTTGACAATAGACATTACAGGATATTTCAATGGAAAGCAATTCCATGAAGTCTCAAATTCAAAGTATATTCCTTTGAACATCCTTCTTTCATTAAGTTCTCTAATCTTACACAAATTCAAAGAGTAACTTCCACCTATGGAAACAATTCCATATTCCTTCTTGCATTAAGTTCTCTAATCTTACACAGATTCAAAGAGTAACTTCCACCTATGGAAACAATTCCATATTCCCATTTTGACCATCACTTTTGAACAAGAGTTTCCTCTTTTCAAAATATGTCAATATGGTCCTAACTCTATACTTCCAATTGTCCATGAGTAACCAATCTTTAGTAAACCTCAAATTGTCCTCGACAGTTGCTTAATCATTTTAGTCATGTCCAGTTCTAATCCCTTTTCCCTTCTTAATGCCCTAAGCATTAGGAAAATTTAGAATTGATGAATATTATAGTACATGCAATCGATCCTATATCTGAAGCATATGGGACATGATTCATGCTATAAAATTTTATTTGCCATGTTCTCATAATTCTAACTATGAAGAGGTATACCGTAATCATAATCGAATTTTGAGAACGCAACATATATAGAAATTCCTTATGTTGAACAATTCCAACATAACATTCATATATATCCTTGACTAAAGTTGATAAAACTCAATCTAAGCTGGTAGAATTGGAATGAAGTATAAAATCCTCTCCCTTAATTATAGCAAACAAATTTTCAAAGCAAATTGAAACTTTTGTTTTCTATAATTAACATTGCTAACTTGAAACACTTCACATAATCACCATGCTCCCACTAGCATAATGATTACCATCATAACACTTTATGCTCCCACTAGCTTTGACATGTACTCAGAAATCAACTGGACTTCTAGAAGTCAATACTTTATTGACTTTCTTACCAAAGTTCATATTTCTGATACTAGATTGCTTTGATAAGACTTTATCAAAAACATACACCTTTCCTTAGATAGCTCACATGTTTGTCTAGACCTTTTGCAATTCTCACTAGTTAGTGTGTCGGTTAACCACACACGCTCAACTAACTATATGAGAATGCAAATATCACAACCGCTATCTACTTAAAATCTTCATAGTGGAAGCGTTTACTCACCATCATTTTCATGAATCCAAGAGAAACCTTATGACACTTAGATTTTATGGTGTATGTGTTCTTTTCCATGTGAATTTTGTCAAAACCATGATCACAAGACTAGGTTATTGACACTTCCAAATTCATATGGACTGAACTTGTGCAATCTTAATTTCTTGCCACCCGGCAGCACAAGGGCCTACCATTGCTTCCAGGTTGTTATGCAAACAGTCGAGAACTCTCAGAACTCCAATGCAAAGCCAACCTTAACTGGGATGAGCATAGAATATGTCAACACGATAGGTTACAAACCTCAAGTCGTGGGCTAGTGATTAACAAATCTCCTGATTAGTTCTTGAACCTATCTTAAGATCTTTTTAAGACTCCCACTGACCTCTTGACATATATGATTCTCTTTGTCAAGAACCATTCCTTGACAAAACAAATATTCAATAGTTAGTGCGGATTCTTATCAAGTTAAACACTTCCCATAATTGGACTTAGTTGGTGTTTGTTTTATCCAAAACATCACAACTAACCAATCTCAATTGTACAAGAGTAGGACACATCTTACTCTACATTTGATAAGTGTTATAAACTTTCTAAAGATTTGTCACTCAATGGCTCAATCTTGGAGTATGACTCTAAGATTTGATTTTGATGTATGATTTATCCTTTGATTTAACCATTTCAACAACTCATGATTCCTCTCCTTAGCCAAATAAATGAACTAAGGTGTCCTTAGAGGATCAATTGTGATATGGTTCCATAATCACTAAGATAATCATAAAACAAAATACACAAGTACTCTCCCATCTCTTCATATTGGAGAAACTTTTATCTTTCTGCCTTATTTGATTCTTCTTATTCATTCTGCCTATCATTGAAACTCTTCAATGATCCAGAATTATACTTAAACTTGTAAGTATAACCATATTTACTAAACTTTAGTAAATCATAATCAATAATCTTATCAACCTTTGTGGTGGACCTAACCAGCACACAACCAAGTGTACCCAATCTTTTAGTCCTTCACTTGACTCACATGTACATGTGAACAAGGAATTAGTCTTAATTTCCCAAAGATGAAAACTTCTCATTCATCATACAATACAAGTTGCATGATTCCAAGTTTCTATCTAACTGAAACTTGGGTGATGAGAATCTTTTCTTATTTGTTAAATTATGATACTACCACAAATGAAAGAATCAAATCCATTTTCAAATATTGCTATTAATGGAAACATATAATCAACAGTTTTTCACAAATGCCATTGTAAGGATACTTAAAATAAAATCAAAACTTTTCATTTATTTTAAAAACTTTGTGGAAAACTTATCCTTACAATCCATATGGAAAACTTGTTGTTATCTATTCCTAAGCAATATATCTAACTCTTAAGTAACAACTCAAAATTCTGATCACCGAACCATGCGATCGAAATCTATCTTCACGATTAGAATCAGCATATACTTCCTTTAAGTTTCTTCACTCTTCTTTGATTCTTAAAACATCAATATGTGACCCAGTCACGTCATGCAATAAGAATCTCAGAATAGAAATTTAATAAAGTTAGATAATGGACTTTACCTAAAGCATAGTCAAACATTTGACTTTACTATCCTTATGGACTTTTAGGTAAATTTGGCAGCTTCGCAACCAATGCCCTTCCTTTGGCAACAGAAACATATGGACTCTTTGGAATGGTAAATGGGACTATCACAGACTTAGCCTTTCTCTTTACCATTTGGTCAACCGAGTTGACTATGTCCAATCCCTTTCCATTGGGTAGAGAAAGTTTTTTTGGACTTCCGATGTCACCATCGTCAGGTTCCAAATCGGTTTGGGAAGTCGATCTTCCAATCTAATTTGCTTTACCAATGCCTCAAATCATTGCTGGTTCAGCATCATCAAGCAAATGGATAAGATCAATTAAGGGTCACGTCGTGATTTGTCATCAGGGAGTGACCATGTCAATAACCAGCTACCTTGAGACTTCGCCACCCGACTCTCCCGGTTTGTCAATATGTGACTTCATCTCCAAGACCTAAGCACATATAGACTTTGTTTGCCAATAGGGATTGAGTGACTTAGAACTTATCAGGTCTTGAAACTTGTGGGATGGGGAGATTTATTGGATGAGGTGGAGGAAGTGAAGCATGATTTCCAGTCACTAATGCACAACAAAGGGATTGATCTTTCACCTTGGTTGCCATTTGGGATATCATCTTCATTAGGAAGCTTGTTCCTAAAGATTTGGGAAGACCGTAGTTGTCTAAACTAGACATATATAGTGGGAGAAATTCAAGTTAGTTGATTTAAAGTCCTTAATATAACAACCAATATGAAATATTAAGGCTACGATCCAACAACCTATTTATAACTGGAAGAGGGATGTCGTAATCCAAGTTATAAAATAGTTGAAGGTAGGTAAGTGACGATTTACCAATTTCCACCATAAGAACGAAATATTTTATTATTATGTTTTATTGGTTTTGAAACTCCTAGATCTTTTGAGATACATTGAACTTTTCAAAGGCATGTTTGAATCTCGATTGTGCCCTCTCAAGTTTGTGATTGGGATGCCGAGGATCACAAACAAGGTGTGAATAACCATACAAATTGACTTGGTACCCTCAACAATATTACCTAATCGATGTGCCGGTTAACCACACACGCTCCACCGATCTACAATAAAGTCAAGTTACCCTTTTCCACTCTTACTAGTCCATGTTAGTGTGCCGGTTAACCACACACGCTCCACTAACGACTTGGTAAGGTACAAAGTGTAATTTTATGGGCTAGCACCAATTTCACATTTTCCTAAAGTAACTAAGATTTAGAATTTATAATGTATAGTTACTTTATAATTCATTATACTTTTAATGAGTATTTAAAGTCGTATCCTACCCGTTCGACTAACGACCCTCTATCGATCAAGGAAGCGGTGGGTGAGGGTGGACACCCATTAAGTCACCATTTTATAGGCAACAACGTTATACCCCCCTTATAGACCGACTTCGTGAATGAGGCCTACTAACGGTAAGAATGACATATTCTTATACATATCTATATAATTAAAATTATAATAATAGTATAAGGGTGTATTTTAAACAATTAAAATACTTGGTGGTTTAATCTATTAATTAAACTATACTCTTAATTTAATTAAACTTAAACCATGTCTTTATGGAATTATTAACTCTTTTAATTAAACACTTTAATTAATTTAATGAAGTCCATAAAGTTTGAATTTTTTAACTTTTAAAAAAACATAATAATTTGGAATCAAAGTGTAAGACTTTACAAATTCCAAAACTTGAGGGCAAGTTTTGAAACCATTTCAAGACTCTTCAAATTTGTAACTTATGAGTTTTAATGGTTCATAAAGTTGAAGACTCTTCATTTTATGAAACCTACTATTCTTTAATGACAACTTTTAAAGAAGTGACTTTTGGTTATCCATAACTTGAGGACAAGTTATGGAAACCATCATTGCCATTAAGATCATGAATTAAACATACATGGAGGTTACACATAATTCCTATGATCTTCTAAAAACTCATAAGAACACAAATTCATGTCAAGCAATTTCAAGAAATCATATAAACATATACAATACTTGAAAATTGATAAAAGTCATGCAAAAAATGGGTTAACATAATCATTATCACTTTGAAAAATAGATTTTACAAGTCCAAAACAGATTGGGATAATGATTTTAATCCATTTCTAGCAACAACACACGAAAAGCTGATGGGTTTTATGCATAAGAAACAATCCTATGTGCTCATACAAACCCTAATGCTTGGATCTAGGTTTCTCTATTGTACATGCTTTGAATCCAAGACTAATAAACTTAGATCTAACATATTACGAACTGAATTAGGGTTTATAGAATTACCTTTGATTGTTATATTGCAATAACAATCAATTCCTTGCTTGGATTGGCTTCAAAAGCTTAGTGCCTCAAGTGCTGCACCTCTAATGGAGTCACAAACACCTTATGCAACTTAGATGAAGAGGAGAAGAAGAGAGGCTGCCCAAAAACGACTAGAAACCCTAGAGAATCAGTTGTCCACGTTTTTGGAGCCTAAGGGGTCCTTTATATACTTGTGTGGGCTGCTAGGGTTTCAGTCAAAACCCTAATGGACAACTTAAACTCTAAGCAGCCCATGGAACCTTCTGGATAAGGCCATGGACGAAAATATGATGGGCTTTCATCATAATTTCGTTCACCCCTTATTCCTTTAGCACTCCTTAGCCCAATAATTCAATTATCCAATAATTGCAGTCCAGTCCCCTAAATTTAATTAACCTCTTTTAGCCACAAAATTAATTATTAATTAATTCTTGACTAATATTAATTAAACAATATGATTTCTCCTTTAATATATTATTCTCATAATATATTAATAAATCATATTTAAACCTTTCTCTCCTTAATTCATCCTACATATTGCTATGGTGAAGGCAACCCAAAAGGACCATGCTCATAATCGGGTCAAGTATATACCAAAATAGTTATGGACTTAGACACTAATCCAACAAAAGCTTCCCAGCACGCTCCTACTCGTCGAGTGCATTATCCTACTCGACGAGTAGGATGAATTTGTTCATGGACTCGGCGAGTCCTCCCCATGAACTCGGCGAGTCCATGTGTCAGAGTGCAGAATTTTCGATTTTTAAGCAGTTTTGCATCAAGTATACAGAAAACAATCCTAGGCTCTGATACCACTGATGGGTTTTGAGCATTCTAAAACTTCCTAAGTGTACATGCAACCCTAATAACCTTGAATCTATGTTTTCTCTATATACATGCAAATTTCTTTTCAAGGTTATTTCCTAACTAGCATGGCATGGGGATTACATAAAACATAGAAACTAGTAGGAATACATACCTTGTTGTTGCTTGGATTCCTTCAAGACTTTGTGAGCCTAGCACCCCAAATGTTTTGCCTCAAATGCTTCACACAACACCACAAAACTTGGAATAACTTGAGAGAATACTTCTTGCACTCAAAAATCGGTAATGCCCTCTCTAGTAACACTAGTACCGCTTTTGCTAGCCAAAGGGTCCCTTTTATAGTGGTGTCACAATTAGGGTTTAATCATGAAGACCCATAATTGTCATGACTCTTCATTTCTCATGACCCATGGGTTTGTAACTCCCATGGACTATCCATGGAGCTCCAAATGGTTACATCTATAACACATAAACCATGGATCATTAATCCACCATAAAAGAATTGATGATTGTCATAATCAACCCTATATATTTAATTAGTCTCACTTTGATCACCAAATTAATACAAGATTAATACTTTATCAATACTAATTAAATAATACTATTATTAATATATTAGAACTTATAATATATTAATAATCCTAAGTGCCTTATTCTCTCATTTAGTCTATCCAAGTATTGCAATGCCATGCAACCCAAATGGACCATGCCGGGTCGGGTCAAGTACATACCAAATAAAGTTATGGACTTAGACACTATATCCAACAGAACACTCATGTGAATCTTGTATCAAACTAAGGAAAAAGGTTTTAAAGATGATTTTCAAACTATTTTCAAAATAATCAAAGAGGATGCGATGTGTTTGATCAACCAGATCTAGTAAGTTAACCCCAAATTACAACATTGTTATTTGATATTGTGATATGTTAGAAAAATATGCTGGTGATAGGCTAGGGATCTTCAGGAATTTCATGATAGAATTTATTGATTATATGATGACTAATAGCCTAGGATCTTTCTTTTATGAAATTGACATCATTATTGTAGTTGCTTAGTATATGCATCATAGTTGTACATAACTAAGATTCTATAGCCCGAAAATGTTTGGTTTGACCTTATTCCTCTTCTTGTCTGATGAAGGACTTAGGGTAGGACCAGATATTCGACTGGCTATAGGGTCCAGTGTTATGTATGACTAGCATACACAAGTGTTGTAAGGTTGGTGGAAATTTCATGAGTGGGTACAAGGCATAGTGGGTCAGCGCGAGGAATGGTTAGCCACTCTTGAGAGAGTGAGGGCAGGTCGAAGGTATATCTGAGATACTGGGAGATGGAGATCGAGAATTTCATATGAGGAGTGTCTAAATCTATTGTGTCTTAGTGCTAGTTAATTCCACTGCTCGAATGCTGCTTGCATAAAAGCGTCGTACGTTGTCTGCAACTCTTTACCATCCTCGACGACAACTTCCAACAAATTTGAAATGTTTCCGAAGAGGAAGATGGAGACATTTTAAGTGAATTTGAGAGAAAATAGAAGTAATGGTGTAACACCTATAAAAATTCATGAAAATTTTAAACTTTTAAAACCAATCCACAAATCATCATTGTTTACAATATAGTTTTCAAAACAAGTTTAATATCAGAGTTTTCCCAAAATCATGAATCAAAACACGAGGAAGTGTATGATTATGCCTCCGCCTTCCCACAGTCATCAGAGGTATGTGAAACATAACCCAAAACTGTAAGCCCAAAGCTTAGTGAGTTTCCCCCAAAGTTCCAGCACATAAACAAATAACACATGTACAATTACAACATGCAATGGTTCCACAGTTAAAATATTGGATTACCCTTGAGCCCACAACATAACTCTGGCTTGCCCTCGGGGCCCACCACTTATCTCTGTCTTTCTCCCCGACTAGATCAGTCCTCAGTCTGAATAACAACAAGCCCTCAGTATGAGTCTGACATGCCCTACCCAGCCCTCAGCTTATATCTAGAATGCTCATGAGCGCTCAATATGAGTCGGGCATGCCCTACCCGGGCCTCAGCTCATATCTGAGGCTATACAACCTTAACCCAACCCACGCAATGTGTCGAAATATAACATAGAGCTATACAACCTTAACCCAACCCACGCAATGTGTCGAAATATAACATATACTAACATATACAGATAATCATATAGACAATATCACAGGTAGTCCTATCGATCTACCAAACTAGCATATTAAAACTAGCATGCATATCTAATCCATACTCAACATATCAACAAATATTAGGTTATCAAACTAATGGGCTGGCCTTGGTGCCTTTGACCCATAGAACTAATGAGGTCCAACTCTGAATCTCAGCTCTCTAACCGATACCTATTTCCACCAGGTGGCCAATTCCATCAAAATCCCAAAATACCCTCAAGATAAAACTTGGTCAAACTTGGTCAAAGTCAACTGGTCGAACCCACTAAGACCATTAAGTTAACCCAGCCGAGTCAACTCAACAAGGCTGACCCATGCGAGTACGCAGGGCATACCCTGGAGGTACACTTAGCGTACGCGAGCCACGTTGAAGACCACCATCGGCATGCTCAACCAAGTATGCAGGGCATACCCTCGTAAACTATAAACTCCAATAAGTGCTTTATAGCTTAAGCACTTAAGTCCATATTTCAGATCTATGGTCCAAATACACTCTAGAGTTATAAAGTTTCTGACTTTATGAATTTACAAGCCCAAAAAGTTATTAACATAAGGTCTTAATCCATTAGGACCCTCTACAAGATGCATGAAGCAATCCTAACAATTTGGACCTCATTTTTATGGCTTAGGACCCCTCCTAGGGTGTCACACCCCAAAACCGGAATGACGGAAACAATCGGGGGTGGAGGACGTCATGTACAATATCACAATAAATCATAGTAGTAAACAAGCAACAAGATCATCCATTGCATTAATAATATAATTTTATACAAGTGTGTTCTGTGAAGTTTATAAGACATTAAAAATGTAAATCAAAATAAGAGATGATTCTTGAACGAGCTCCATCATCTCAAAACCTGGCATCGGTACCTGTCTACTGATGACCTGAGAATACAAGTTATTTTGAAAGAGTTTATCAGCATTAAAGATGGTGAGTTCATAAGCATTTTAGTGTCATTATTTGTATGAAAATGTTTGTAAGTGTTTGAATATATAAGTTTGTAAATGTTTGTAGTAAAGTTGTAAGTGTTTACTTGTAGTAAAATGTTCGTTGTAAATGTTTGTAAACCATTTGTACAATTTTCGTATCTTCCTAGAAAATTCCATATTTTCTACTAAACTGTAGTCTTCTACCAAGACCCGATGTTCGGTTTGTAAGAGTATGTATTTTTCCCACGTCTAACTATCGTTATCAAAATATAGTTTGTACACTATCGTTTAATGAGAAAACTCAAAGTAAATGTATTAGGGAAAATATTATAGAACTGTAGTTTTGTACATAGAAACTACCATAGTACTACTTACCTCAAAGCCAATGAAGTAAAAGGTAAGGTGAGATTTGCAACCATACTGATTAACGGTTGTAAAACATGACGATGAAAGACGTCGAAACATATGTGACATTTGTCACCCCTTGGCTTGGTCGGCCGGGGACTGTAGCTAACAATCGGGGTGCGGGATAGTCTGTCCCATATAGATCTATACACACAATCCCCGCTCTCCCTCCAGGAGATTCTGGTTATCAAAATGACAACGGTGGAATCCGCGTCATGTAGAAGTAAATCTCATATTCTAAATGTTATGTTGGTGTATGTTCCTTCTGTTTACTTGGAAATGTATATGTATATGTTCTCTTCTCTGTACTCGTATATATATGTTCCTGTTTGTTCCTCATAATAGTAATTTATGTTTGTTTCTCATCATAGTAAGTTATGTTTGTTTCTCATCATAGTAAGTATTGACTTATGTATGAACTGACTCTTTGTATGTTTCCTTGTATTAGAAGTAATGAGTAGTATCTTCCTAAACTATATATATATATATATAAAGCTATTATTAGTTCTAAGTAAATTTAATGCTCTTCAAATTTGATTGTCTAATATTAAGTCTAATTAAATTACGAGGACGAAATATAACAATTAACAATTTATGGGGGTTTAATATTCAAATTTATAAATCTCAATTATAAACAATATTAAAATTAATTTCAAATAATGTAATTTAAATCACTATTTAAATAATATTAAATTAATGCATGAATAAATATTTAAATTTGAAAACTCTTATTTAAACAATATTTACCCAAATAATATCAATATTTAAAAACATTTTAAATAAGGTAATTATCTGTATAAGAAAACCTTCAATTTTGAGTTTTAAAAGGAAACTAAAAACCCTAATCTAGTGAGGCGCATCGCGGCCAGAAGGAGAGACACATCGCGGCTACAATTAGCAGGTTTTCTCAGTTTCGAATTTCTGCTTCTAATTCCAATTACAAACAAGTTTTAATAAATCAAATGGATCATAGAGTAGAGTACAAGTAATATGAACCAAGTCTTTGATACCATTATTGAGCTTTCTATGTACCTGAATACACAATTATGCATAATGGAAACATAACAACAATCCTATGTGTTCATGTACCCTAAGTATATAAGTTTCATGCTATTACAATTGGAAAGGGTATCCGAGGGCACTAACTATTGGTAATAATTCTAATAATAGCCCTCAAGATTCAAATTGAGAAGAATAACTAAATGAGGAATTAGTTTATTATTTATTATGGTTTAATAATTAATTTGAAACGACATTGAAAATATTTTTGAAATTAATTAAACAGTTTAATTAATTTAAGGGTTGAATACCAATATATCAATAGCTGGTTAATCAAATATATTCTATAACCCAATAAGGGATTAGGGTTGGACAAAATCTCCATGGGAATAAGGAGGATTTCAAAATTTTCATTCTTCCTAGCTCATTGGTCTTAGGGATCTCATTCTTCCTGGCTCATTGACTTGACTCTTAGCCATCATTCTACCTCGGTTATAGTGGATACACTCTTTGTGAGATTGTCCCACCTCCTAGTTAATTTTATTTTTCACTTTTGATTTTATTGGGTGTGAACCAAGAGAAGCATTCTGGTTTGGATCATTTCATTCAAACAAGGTAGTACACACAAGATCTCAAGAATGAAGGTCGCTAGCTACAAGAGAGGTATATGGTTCTTCCTTTGTTTATGTTTTCATATAGTAGTAGTAATAACATGAAATTTAGATTCTAGGTTGCAAGAACACATAGGGTGTTATTATGCTTCTTGATAATATTTTTGTAATACCAAAGAATTATATATTATAATAAAGAAATGAAAGGTTTTTGTAAAACCATATTTTACTACGATCAAATTTCACAATAACTATACAACCATGTTAATTTTGAAAAGATAAGATTATAAGTGTTACAATTTGGCGCCACTATGGTAAGGAGCTGGCTGTAAAGAGATTGGGGGAGAAGAATGAGAAGAGAAATAAGAAAAAAAGAAAATTAAATATCCGATACCATGTTTGATATTGTTTTCCTATGGAATCATGACTTTCATTAATCACAATATATATATATATATATATATATATATATATATATATATATTGGTTTAGGTTCATTGGAAAACAAAAAACCCAAAAAAAACCTTAAAAATCATAAAAATACATAAAAAAAAAATACTTAGACATCATAAAACTTTTTTTGATTTTTTTTTTGAAAAAATACAACTTTTAACACAAAATCGCTGAAAAGTTTTTTGAAAATAAAAATTATAAAAAAAATTGATTTTTTATTATTTTCAGCGAAATTTAAAAAAAAAGATGCGATTTTTTGATGTGTAAAGTCAAAAAAAGTTGTCATGTCTAGGTATTTTTTTATGCATTTTTTTAGGATTTTTTTGTTTTCCATATATATATATATATATATATATATATATATATATATATATATATATATATATGTGAGGACTCAAAAATAAGTGACGACTGTGAGGACAAATTTTTGTCGTAAGATTGAAAAAAAATAAAAGGTGGAGATTTGATGCTATTTATCGTCAATATATCGTGAGATGACATGACATTTTTGTAATTATATACGAGATTTTGACATTTTCTGTCAAATGTTAATTATTTGGATTTTAAATGAGTAAATGGAAAGAGGAAAAAAAAATCCGCTCGAGCATGCATTCCCCCCCCTCCTCTTATTTTGACTCTCTACCACATGTCAATACCTTATTTGGTGGGGAGTTTTTTTTCATCTACTTCGTTTTTTTGCCATAATTTTTTTTTTCTTTCAAAAAAAGAATCTGAAAAAACCAAAGTTCATAAAATTTAATTCTCTACAAAATGAGCACAATCTTAAAAATTAAAAAATATATGTATTTAAAAAAAAAGTTCTCCAAAAATCATAAAAGTTTAAAGGATACTTCTACTCAATATACTAGTGACTTTGTAAAAATATTTTTTCAAAAATAAGTGTTTGAAGTATTTATTTTTTATTTTAAAAAGTATTAATTTTTTAAAAAATATTGAACATAATATGATCTAAAATGTAATGACTCAAAATATTTATGATTAAAAAAAACTTTTTATTCAACTTATTTATGATCATTAATTTGTTATGATCTAAAAATATTTAAATTCAAATATTTTATAATCCTTAATTATTTCTTTAATGCTTAAAAGTTAAGTGATTCAAAATAAAGAAAATGAAAAACTAGATAAAATCCTTAATTACATATTAGTTTTTAGCAAACAAAATTAGCACTTATCACAAACTAGCCATCAAAACCATAAGCCAATGAAATGGTCCGCTCTTTCGCCAAAATGGTCTACTATTTTCGCATATGTATATAAGGGAACAAAATCATTTTTTCAAAACAAAAGCGTAGACCCTTATAAGGTCTACGGTTTCCTCTCGATGGTCTATAGCCATAGACCATAAATGGTATACTGTTACGTCCAAAAAACTACTATTTCGATTTTTTTTTATATTTTTTTGAGTATTTGGCTACTATTTGTATCCATTTTTTTCTTATTACTTGTTTATGTCGTTATCAATATACGATATTTTTAATACAACACTTTTTAATACAAAAAAATCGAAACAGTAGACCATTTTTAATCTACGGTTTGAAAAACCGTATATCATCAAGAGGAAACTATAGACCATAAAATGGTCTATGCTTATATTTTGCAAAAATAACTTTTCCCTTTATATAGATATGCGAAAAGTAGACCATTTCATTGACTCACTGTTTTAATGGTTAGTTTGGGAAAAATGCTAATTTTTGACTAAAAACTAATATGTAATTAAGAATTTTTGCTAGTTTTGTCATTTTCTCTTCAAAATATATAATGATCCATAATTTTTTAGAAAAAATAAACTATATTTAATTGAATATATTATTGATCCAAGTTCATACAATTAAAAAATGATTTGATTCAAAATACTATGATTCAAAATAATTTGATTTGATCCAAAAAAAAATTGATTAAAAAAAAATATGAACCGAAATATTATGATGGTTAATATTTTTCTTATTTAAAATTTTATGGTTAAACATTAAAACTCAAACTGATATTTAGTTTTAAAATTCAAAAAAAAAAAACAAAAACAAATATAAAATAATAAACAAAAATAAAGAAAAACACTAGTATCTTCAAGTATGTAGTAAAGATATTAAAAAAGAAAAAAAATAATTATTATAAAAAAGAAAAAATAAAAAAAGAAAACGAAAAAAAACTTTAAAACAAGCATATAACTGTTTAATTTTTTTTGAATTTAACGAGAAATTAAATAAATAAAAATAATAATAAAAACTTAAAAAAACTAAAATAAACAAAAATAAATAATAAAAAACACTTAAATGATGTTTGCTACACATGATTAAATTCTTGAATCCGTATTAATCACCACGGACGTTCCAAGTATTGGATTTAATGTTTGTGCCATTGACGAAATGGATGGTGAAGAATTGTCCTTGCCTCACCGTATTTTGAGTACTCACCGAAACCGGTTATATATATATATATATATATATATATATATATATATATATATATATATATATATATATATATATATATATATATCAAGTTCAATAGCTTACTCCTTTTTAAGGAGCGAACCAACAAACCAATCTAAAAAAATTCTTATGCGTTTAATTGATGTATTGTTTTTTTTCCTATTTGTTTCACAAAACCTTTAGCCCTCCATCTCATGTTATGTTCTGATCATCACGCACTACATCTCTGATCACCTATGATGGGTTGAGTTCAGTCAACGGCCATTGCCTAAGGTACATATACATACCAGATCGACATCAGAGGCTAATTATCTCTTTTTCCTGTCGTTGTCGCCTTTCCTCTCCTCCAGATGATGCTGCCTCAACCATGGAAACATCCACGAGAGAACGAGAACACATGCTTGCATCCTCTATCATTCCCATCCCATCACCAGAAACATTAATAAAACCCTTCACCATCATCACTATCATCTTCACGACAACGTCATCTTAACTTCGTTATCATATTGAGACCCCACTTGCAATCAAAAGCAGCGCACAAGCATAAGAAAATACATAGAAAAGGGGAGGAGAAAGTTGGTGCTGGGTCAAGGTACGTATATCGATTGCGACAAATATCTGAAATTATTCATCATGTTCATCCATGAACATATCGATTTAATTGGTTTGTTATAAGGTTATTTTGATTAGATTGTCATCAAAGTATCCTTAATTTGAAGTAATTTTTTTAAAAAAAAAAATCTTACACATTTGAAAGATACATTGCTTTTTTTCCTACTTGTTTCACTGAAACCTTCGAAATCATGATCCGTTAAGCAATTAGATGAATTATGTAGTTTTTATTTTTTGTCAATAAGGAAAATACTGGGGCCAACAAAAGTATTTCCCTGTGAGTTTTTTCATAGTTTGATCACATGTGAGGTTCTTATTTATTTTATTTTTTGTTGTTGATTTATATGATGTTTCTTCTTTTTTAAGCAGAACTTGGGAAGACATTGCAAGAATTGCAAGCTCTTGTTTGTCAGTAAAAATACCTAGATTCAACACCCATGCATGATTGCAATGCAATACTTGACTTAAACTTTCAAGATGCTCCTGCTGAAGATCTTTGTTTGGACTTCACACTTCCTGGTTTTCCAAATGACATTTTGAAACGTAGCAACGAATATGTATTTACTCATCCTTTTACCTTTCAATTTTTTTCCTGCTAGCATTCTATGATAAGGTTGTTGTCTATATTCATAATTCATATGCTTCTTGTGTGGGGATCAACATAGATAATTTGGAGGTGTACACTTCCCTTGTAGTTGTTGCTACTGTCAAGATAAGTATCACAAGGCAAATGGAAGCATTTAGAGTTGGATCAATCAGATCATATTTTTGTTATATATATATATATATATATATATATATATATATATATATATATATATATATATATATATATTTGTACTTTATATCATGTTGCTTCTTGAAGTCTCGTGTATAAAAGAAATGATGATTTTTCATATGTTCTCTTTTTTACATATTGGTGACAATACGTTACAATTTTATTGTTATAGATGTAATATAATGTATTTTTGTAACACCGTAAAATTTCAAACCAAAATTTTCAATTTAAAACACATTTTTCTCATTTCAAAAATCACAAAAGTGCCACGAATATCAAATCATCAAAACACATGTCCAAAAATTGTATATATCACAAATCCAGGATCCTCCCAAAACATAACTCTAACTCTGGTGTTTGTGTGTGTGTGTGTACAATCAAGTCGGCGCCTTCCCGTGATCCTAATAAGTACCTGAAACACATAACACATAACACGGTAAGCACGAAGCTTAGTGAGTTCCCCAAAATACCACACGCAGATCGCAATAGCAACTCGAGGCTATAACTCAATAAGACCCTCTGGTCAATGTGTCTCAGTGGGACCCTCCGATCCTAACTCAATAAGCTCATAATAATAAAAATCAACATAAATAACATAGACATAATGCAAAATATTAAGATGCACAGGTAAGCACATAAGACATCTCAGTCACACCAAGATACCACTCATGGTAAGTATAGTGAGAAGACTTACCTCATAAGAATTGGATAACCTCGAAGTCGAATCACCAGTCTAGCCTCTGCCTAACACATACGATAATTATCCCTAATTAATAACAACTCTCAATGAAGCTAGACTAACCCTTCCATAAACTCACAGAAGGGTAAAAGACCATTTTACCCCTCCATGGCCTTAATAGTCCACAGATTGACGAAACTCTAAAAGTCAACCAAAGAGTCAACGGCAGAGAGTACGCTGCACGAACCAACTCTCTACGATGGGTGTAGTCTCCTGGCATACATGCATCAGGGATGATCGACTTGTACATTGCGTGTACTGGGATTACACCCAACGTACATCCTAATTTCACTCTCTCTACTCGTTTGGTCTTAATCAGTTAAGACCTTGGCACATATCACAGATCTGGACTCCCTAATAGCTCTTACTCCATAAAGTCAGTGACTTTAAGCCTTTGCATGGCTGATATGGTCACAAAGACACAAAACCCTCACTCTCTTAACTCAAAATGCTCATATCTCATGCATGGTTTGATTCCAACGTCCAAGTCTTGTTTTTTATGACACTAGTCCACTAAATACACTCAAATGGGTTGATCATAGTCTTTGGAGCTCAATATATCATAAAGTCTCCAACTTTTGGGACAAAAACCCTAAAATACTCTACTATGATGCACAAATCGAAAGAATGAGAAAGCTTGAAGCTTTATCCCTCTATAATGAAGCTCCCAACCCATATATGCTTAAGATCTAAGGGCCTGGACTCTCACTCCTTTTTCTCCAAAGCTTCTTCTTCACTCCAAGAACACACAAAATCACTGAAAGGATCTCAAATGCACTCACAAGCTCTATGAACGAAGGTTTAGAGTTTAGTGGCCAGGAATGAGGCCATCATATCCTTTATGTAGGGACACACCCTAAATTAGGGTTTTCACTCTGGGCCTATTACGCCCAGTGTACCCTCTGGTACGCCCATTGTACTAGGTGGTTTCTGTTGGATAAGGTGTCTAAGTCCATAACTATTTCTAGTATGTACTTGACCCGACCCGGCCTGGTCCATTTGGGTTGCATGGCACCATGCAATTGGATAGACTAAATGAGAGAAATAACACTTGTGGTTTATTAATATATTATAAGTTCTAATATATTAATAGTATTTTTTAATTAGTTTGATCAAGAATTAATTAAGTGATCAAAAGATAACTAATTAAATATATAGGTTGATTTTGTAAATCATCCATAACTTGTATAGTGAGCTAAGAGGCTCCATGGATTATCAAGTTGGGTTAAACCTATAGGATGCTCCATGGGAGTTACAAACCCATGGGTCATGGAAATGAAGAGTCATGATATATTAGGGTTTACATGGTTTAACCCTAGATGTGTCACACTATATAAGGATCATCTTCTCCACCAAAATCGGCTACACAAAGGAACAAGAGGGCTAGGCCGATTTATAGAGTGTGTGTATTCTCTCAAAATTCATTTCAAAAACATTTGGTGTTTTGTGAAGCATTTGAGGAATCACACTTGGGGTGCTAGGCTCTCAACGTTTCAAGGAATCAAAATCAACTACAAGGTATGTAATTCTAGCCATCCTTGTAAGATAAAAGTTCCCCATGTATGCTAGATAGGATTATGAGCCTTGGAAACCAAATTTTGCATGTATTTACACAAACATAGATCCAAGGTTTATTAGGGTTGCATGTATACTTAGGAAGTGTTAGAATGCTCAAAACCCATCAGTGGTATCAGAGCCTCGGCTTGTTTGTGAATACTTGATGCAAAACAGTGTTAAAAATCGAGTTTTTTGCTGTCTGCTCAGGGGACTCGACGAGTCAATGGGGAGGACTCGACGAGTCCAAGTGTAAATGCAACCAACTCGGCGAGTCTGTTAGTGCACTCGACGAGTTGGTCATGTAGAATGCAGAAATTCGATTTGTGCTGCTGGAAATGGACTAGAAACATTACCCTAAACTATTTTGGTATTATAAAACTTGTTTTAGATGGTGTAATGGTTGTTCTAATCCATTTACAACGGCTAATATCAAATTTTCATGATTATATGTGTTCATATGCTCTTGAAATGTTGATATGAATATTCATGTTCTTATGAGTTCTTGATAGATCATAGGAGTTACTTGTTTATATGATTAATTTATGATCTTTATGTGTTTTAATGGAGTCCATAACTTGTCCCCACGTTATAGATAACCAAAAGTCTCTTTGTGTTAAAAACCATTAAAAGAACACATAAGTTATAAAATGAAGAGTCTTCATTTTAATGGCTCATAAGTTATGAATGTGAAAGGTTTTGTAAAGTTACAAAACTTGCCCTCAAGTTTCGGAGCATGTAAAGTCACTTAATAAACTTTAGTTCCAACCCTTAGAATTTTAAATGTTAAAATTCAACCCTTATACTTTATATTATAAGTTAATATATATATATATATATATATATATATATATATATATATATGTATGTATAAGATTAAGTCGTCTTACCTCTAGTACGCCTCATTCACGAAGCCGGTCTATAAAGGGGGGGGGGGGGTATAAGGTAGTTGCCTATAAAATGGCAACATAATGGGTGTCCACTCTCACCCACCGCTTCCTTGATTGGTGGAGGGTCGTTAGCCGAACAGGTAAGGACAAGGACTTATAAATTCTCATTAAAAGTATGATGAATATTATAAAGTAACTAAATGCTTTTATTAAATTCCCAATCTTAGTTACTTTAGGAAAAATGTGAATAAGGTGCTAATCCATGAAATTACTCTTTACACTTTGTTTAAGTCGTTGGTGGAGTGCGTGTGGTTAACCGACACACTAACTTGGACTTAACAAGGTAGGTAAAGGGTGACTTAAGGTTGATCATAGTATCGGTGGAGCATGTGTGGTTTACCGACACATCGATTAAGCGATAAACTTTAAGGGTACCAAGTGATTTGCATGGTTACTTCACACCTCATTTTGTGATCCTCGGTATCCCAGTCACAAAACTTAGAGGGCACACTCGAGATTGAAACATGCCATTGAAAAGTTCAATGGATCTCAAAGAATCTAGGAATTTCTAATAACCAATTTAAAACCTAATAATTATATTTCGTTTCATGGTGGAAATTGGTGAATCGTCATTCACCTACCTTCCAAATATGTTATAGCTTGGATTACGACATACCTCTTCTAAGTTATCATATATTGTGATTGGATCCTAGCGTTAATATTACATTTGGGTGATTTGTTAAGGACTTTCTTAATATCTAAACTAATCTTGTTCTCTTCATTAAGATGTCTTCAAACAACGCTGCTTCTGGCTCTAATCCTAATGGCTCCTTTACCCTTATGAACTTGTGTGGGAAAGTCACTTTTGATGGATCCAACTTCAATGAATGGATCAGAAACATCAGGATGATTACTCGCTACGAGGATAAAGAATATGTCCTCGATAAGGAGCTTTAGGAGATTGATGAGACCACTGTAACTCCCCAGGAGATCGCTGACTTCCAGGCACATGAAAGGGATGCTACCAAAGTAGCATGCACCATGATGGCCACCATGACAGTGGAACTCCAAAAGTCCTATGAGGACTTCTACCCTTTTGAAATGCACCAAGATTTGATGGAAAGATACCATCAAAGAGCACGACAAGAGAGGTATGGAATCATTTGCTCCATGATAACAACCATGATGAAGGATGGAGAGTCCGTGACGATCCACATGCATAAAATGCAAAGGTATGTGGATCGGCTGCTGAAGCTTAATGTGAACTTCCCCGAGGAGCTTGCAATAGATATCATTTTTCACTCCTTACCATCGTGCTATGATCAATTACGCATGACATATCACAGGAATAAGGAAGAGGTCACACTCAGCAAACTTTAGGGACTCCTCAAGACAGCAGAAACAGGTCTTAAGGGTAAGTCGGTTGTTAACACTCCTACTCCAAACTCCGCCCTGGTTTTGGCAATCGGGAAAGGTCGAGGGAAGAAGAGGAAGTGCTCTTCGAAGGGTACCAAGGATAGGAACCTTGATGGCTGTTCTTCAAGTGGAACCAAGAAAGGTTTCATCACTCCTTCTTCTGACCCAGAAGAGGCTGAATGCTTCTATTGCCGTGAAAAGTCACACTGGAAGCGGAACTGCCCAAAATACCAACAAGATGTGAAGGATGGGAAAGTTAAACCCAACCATGCAGGTATTTACACTATCTTATCTAATAACTCACCCCATTCTAACTCTTGGGTCCTTGATACCGGTTGTGTCATTCATATCTGTTCTGATTTGAATGGACTAAGAAGAACTGAGAATGTGGAGCATGGAAGAATAAACTTAATCATGGGGAATAGGAAAGCTTTACCTGTCACCAAGATTGGAGTTTATACTTTTTCGCTAAGTACTGGGTTTAGTTTAGATTTGAATAAATGTTGTTATTCTCCAGAAATGGCAAGAAATATTATTTTGTTTCATGCATTGTATAAACAAGGTTTTACCTTTTCATTTGATAATGAAGTTGGTTCGATTAATGCTTTCTTTAATAATGTTATTTATTTTAAAGCATTACCTTGTGATGGTGTGTATGAAACTATATTTGTGGTTGATAACTTAGGAAATAATGTTTTGTGTATTGATTCTGTTAATGATAATAACTTGGATAAAGCGTCATTAGGGCATTGTCGTCTTGGAGTCATTTGACCTAAAGTTAGATGATAGTTGCGAATCATGCTTACTTGGAAAAATGACAAAGTCACCCTTCACAGGTTCGTGTGAGAGGGGTGAAGGTATGTTGGATCTCACACACATGGATGTGTATGGACCCTTCAAACATGCCACAAGGGATGCTAATCCTTATTATTTGACTTTTACTGATGATTATAGTAGATATGGATATGTCTACTTAATCAAGCATAAGTCAGAGACTTTCGAAAGGTGTAAAGAGTTTAAACAGGAAGTCGAGAATCAATTGGGCAGGAACATTAAGATGCTTCGATCTGATCGAGGTGGTGAGTATCTTAGTTCAGATTTCCTCGACTATCTTAGGGAATGTGGGATTGTCTCACAATTGACACCTCCCAGGACACCGCAGTTGAATGGTGTGGCTGAGAGGCGTAATCGAACCCTGTTGGACATGGTTCGTTCCATGATGAGTTGAGCTTCGCTACCAATCTCATTTTAGGGGTATTCCTTAGAGACTGCCACCCATATCCTTAATTTAGTCCCTACAAAAAAAGTTGCCAAAACTCCACATGAGATATGGACTGGTAAATTACCCAAACTAGACCACATCACGATTTGGGTTTGCGAGGATTTCGTGAGACGCGAGACTCATGATAAGCTCGAACCCCGAAGCGAGAGGTGTATTTTCATCGGCTACCCACATCAATTCTTTGGTTACCTCTTCTACAGACCTAGTGAAAATGTGGTCTTTGTAGCAAAGAGGGCTGTCTTTCGAGAGAGATAGTTCATAAGCCAAGGAGACAGTGGGAGGCAAGTTGACCTTGAGGAAATTCAAGAGTCAAGTGGTGAAGGAACTTCAGAACCTAGCACTCAACTTGAGGAAAAAACTCCTGTTGAGCCAATTGACATGTCTGTACCTCTGAGATGTTCCACAAGGGTTAGGAATGCACCTAAGCATTACTATGGATTCCATATTACTGCAGAAGGTGATACACTTATCAGTGATGAGACACTGATAGGTCTGGATGAACCTAACAGTTACGCGGAAGCCATGGCAGGCCCTGAGTCAGCCAAATGGAAAGAGGCAATGGACAGTGAGATACAGTCCATGTATGACAATCAAGTTTGGAACTTGGTTGAGAATGTACCAGGTCGTAAAACTGTAGGGTGCAAATGGATCTTCAAGAAGAAGACCGACATGGGTGGTAATGTACACACTTATAAGGAACGACTAGTTGTAAAGGGTTTCTCACAAACTCCGGGAGTTGTTTATGATGAGACCTTTTCTCCAGTTGCCAAGATTAAGTCTATTAGGGTTCTGTTAGCCATAGATGCATTTCATGACTATGAAATATGGCAAATGGATGTCAAAACCGCTTTCCTTAATGGAAAGTTGGATGAGGGTGTTTACATGAGTCAGCTAGAGGGTTTTGTCAACACAGAGTACCCTAATAGAGTGTGTAAGCTTGAGAAATACATTTTTGGATTAATGCAAGCGCCTCGCAGATGGAATCTTTGATTTGATGAGAAAGTCAAAGAGTTTGGCTTTTCTAGGAGGAAAGATGAATCCTGTGTATATGTCAACGCTAGTGGGAGTATAGTTAGCTTTTTGGTATTATATTTCGATGACATACTACTCATAGGAAATGACATCCCAACTCTGCAGGAAGTTAATTCCTGGCTTGGGAAGTGTTTCTCTATGAAGGACCTAGGAGAAGCTACCTATATTCTAGGGATAAGGATCTTGAGAGACGGGAGTAAAAGACTAATAGGACTTAGTTAGAGTACCTACTTGGATAAGGTGCTGAAGTGATTCGGCATGCAGGATTCCAAGAAAGGAGAGTTACCCATCCAGAGTAACGCCAGATTGAGTAAGACACAAAGCCCTGGTACTGAGGCTGAGATAGCAGAAATGAGTCGAACACCTTATGCTTCGGCAGTAGGATCGATCATGTATGTTATGACGTGTACTCGACCTGATGTAGCCTTTGCCTTGAGCATGGTTAGCAAGTATCAGGGGAACCCTGGCAAGGCACACTGGACTACGGTAAAGAATATTCTCAACTACCTACGGAGGACTAAGGACTGGGTTCTTACCCTCGGTGGGAGTGATGACTTGAGAGTTGTAGGGTATAGTGATGCTAGCTTCCAGACTGATAGGGATAATTTCCACTCTTAGTCAGGCTGGGTCTTTACCTTAAACAGAGGAGCAATTTCTTGGAAGAGTTCCAAGCAAGAGACAGTGGCTGATTCAACTTGCGAATCAGAGTAGATAGCAGCTAGCGAGGCAGCAAAGGAGGCGATATGGCTGGAGAACTTCATTGGAGACCTTGGAGTTGTACCAGCTATTAAGGAGCCAATGGAAATTTTCTATGATAGTGAAAGTGTTGTTGCCTTAGCAAGGAACCAAGGGATCACGGGAGATCCAGACACATCGACAGAAAACATCATTTCATCAGAAATCGAATAGAAGAAGGACTCCTCGCGGCAAAGAGGGTATCATCGGATGAGAATCCAGCAGATCCCCTCACGAAGGGACTGACTCAGGTTAAACATCTCCAACATGCTCGGAGCATAGGGCTGAAGGATGATATTAGATTTATTAGTTAGATAACCTCGAAATTTGTAATGTGTTATTGACATTAGATGATGAATAAAAGGTGTTTTATTTATGAGTAAAGTGTTGCTATCTCTTGTCGATCGTTTACTATATTTCGTTTGCATGTTTTGACTTCCAGAATAATTATGTTTGGTATATCATATTATTTGAACCTCCACAGTCGGTCATATGTCGGAAGTAAGTATGAATCAAGACTGTCATGATTGGTTGCAGAGGTCTAAGTTGTTGGACATGGCTACAACAATCATGAGTGCTCATAAGTTCTGAGCAATAGACTCAACCCACGCTCACTGGAATCACTTCATGGAATTTATCTCGAGTGATCGTGAGACGGTAATACCATATAAGTCTTCAAACCTAGAGATATGATTTGTTACTTATGAGTTGGTTATGCATCAATTGTATGTAAACGCATTGGTAACTCGATGTTATAAAACGTGCCTTTGTGTATAATTCAATAAGTGGTAGAACAAACATATGAGTCAAAGTTTATATGTTCCTTCTTGGATTAGAAGCTGATATCTGGGCCCCTCGATGATTTTTTTTTGACCCATGTACCGAGCCCGGTCAGAACTAAGTTGATGTGTTCAATTAAGTTCTTTGTCAAACAAATCGGAAATCAGGAAAAAAATTGTTGGACAATAAGTAAGACATTGTTCCATGTATTTTTCCTGCTGATATCTAGAGCAGAGGATTATATGATCACTTATCTTAAATGGCGTATCATCATCTTCTCAGTTCCGAGAAACCTTGAAAGAGCTACAATTGCTGATCGGTTCCTGAAGTCATACTTGTAGTTATAGTTATTAGACTTATCCAAGTGGGAGACTCTTGGATAAGGTGTCTAAGTCCATAACTATTTCTGGTATGTACTTGACCTGACCCGACATAGTCCATTTGGGTTGCATGCCACCATGCAATTGGATAGACTAAATGAGAGAAATAACACTTGTGGTTTATTAATATATTATAAGTTCTAATATATTAATAGTATTATTTAATTAGTTTGATCAAGAATTAATTTAGAACTAATTAAGTGATCAAAAGATAACTAATTAAATATATGGGTTGATTTTGTAAATCATCCATAACTTGTATAGTGGGCTAAGAGGCTCAATGGATTATCAAGTTTGGTTAAACCCATAGGATGCTCCATGGATGCTCCATGGGAGTTACAAACCCATGTGTCATGGAAATGAAGAGTCATGACACATTACGGTTTACATGGTGTAGCCCTAGATGTGTCACACTATATAAGGATCATCTTCTCCACCAAAATCGGCTACACAAAGGAACAAGAGGGCTAGGCCGATTTTTAGAGTGTATGTATTCTCTCAAAAGTCATTCCAAAAGCATTTGGTGTTGTGTGAATCATTTGACGCATCACACTTGGGGTGCTAGGCTCTCAAGGTTTCAAGGAATCAAAATCAACTACAAGGTGTGTAATACTAACCATCCTTTTAAGATAAAAGTTCCCCATGTATGCTAGATAGGATTATGAACCTTGGAAACCAAAATTTTCATGTATTTAGACAAACATAGATCCATGGTTTATTAGGGTTGCATGTACACTAAGGAAGTGTTAGAATGCTCAAAACCCATCAGTTTCCGCGTCAAATGCACGCATATAAGTACGCTGAGCATACACTCACGTACGCCCTACGTACTTATTCACCACCTTTTCTCAAAAAAGGGATAAATTGGACAAGTACTCAAAAGACCAAGGGTTACGAGGTATACCTGGACTTGGGATGTTACAATTCTCCACCACTAGAATCAGACTTCGCCCTCGAAGTCATGCTCCATAAATAACTCTGGATACTGCTCTCGCATCTCAGACTCCGGATCCCAAGTCAACTCGGACCCTCTCCGATGCTCCCACTGGACCTGAACCAGGGGCACCTCTTTGTTCCTGAGAACCTTCACCTTTTGATCCAAAATCGCGATCAGCCACTTAGTGTAATTCATGCTCACATCCACCTGAATGTCCTCTAGGAGTACCACTGCCGTCTCATCGGCTACACACTTCCTTAACTGGCACACGTGGAAGGTGTTATGAATCTCACTCTACTCTGTAGGTAGCTCCAACCGGTATGCTACCCTACCCACTCTGGCGGTAACTCTGAAAGGGCCGATGTATTTGGGCCGCAACTTGCCCCATTTCTTGAATCAGATCACCCCTTTCCATGGTGATACCTTCAGGAGGAGAAAATCTCCAACCTGAAACTCTAGCTCAGATCGTCGCCTGTCTGCATAACTCTTTTGGCGTCTCTGGGCCGTCAATAACCTCTGTATGACCTGTTGAATCTACTCCGTCGTCTTCAACACTATCTCAGTGCCACCATCACTCTTTGCCATACTTCTCCCCAATAAATGGAAGTCCGACATCTCCTCCCGTATAGAAGCTCAAAGGGAGGCATATCAATACTCGAATGATGGCTGTTATTGTAAGAAAACTCAGTCAGGGGTAAGTAAGTGTCCCAAATTCCTCCGAAGTCCATAACACATGCACACAACATGTCCTCAAGCGTCTGAATTGTCTGCTCGCTATGACCGTCCATCTGCGGGTGGTATGCGGTACTGAAATGCAAATGTGTGCCCAACTCCTCATGAAATTTCTTCCAAAACCTGGAAGTAAAACGCACGTCTCGATCTGACATAACGAGGTCGGCACTACATGTTGTGCTACCACCTCTCTCACATAGATCTCGGCCAGTCTCTCTGCAGAAGAGCTCTTACTAATAGCAAGGAAGTGAGCACTCTTCGTCAGCCGGCCCACAATCACCCAAATCGCATCAACGCCACGCGCAGTCCTCGGTAATTTGGTGATAAAGTCCATAGAAATCTACTCCCACTTCCACTGGGGAATCTTTAAAGGCTGTAATGGACCATGTGGATGCTGGTGCTCTGCCTTAACCCGACGGCAGGTCAAGCACCTCTCAACTACCCATGCCATATCCCTCTTCATATAGGGCCACCAATAATCTCTCTTCAGGTCCAAATACATCTTTGTGGCCCCCGGATGGATCAAGAATCTCGATCTATGTGCCTGCTCCATCAGTATTAACCAAGCTTCGCCAGTATAGGGCACCTAAATCCACCCTCGGAAAGTCATAATCCCACGACTATATATCACAAACTCAGATACCTGCCCACTCACCCACTCCCTCTTGCGGTTCTCCGGTCTCACGGCCTCCACCTGGGCCTCTCGAATAGTATCTAAGACTGGAGTCATCACCGTCATCCTCATACACACATCTCGGATCAGAGCACTCGATGCTCTACGGCTCAGGGCATCAACTACCACATTAACCTTCCCAGATGATACAGGATCTCACAGTCATAGTCTTTCACCACATCCAACCACCTCCGCTGTCTCATATTCAAGTTGGGCTGATCCATGAGATACTTCAGGCTCTTATGGCCCGTGTATTTGGTATACCGGACCCCGTACAAATAATGACACCAGATCTTGAGGGCGAACACCACGGCCCCCAACTCCAGATCATGGGTGGGATATCTCATCTCATGAAGCTTCAACTGCCTCGATGCGTATGCTATCACGTGCCCCCTCTGCATCAGCACCGCATCCATCCATGGTATAGATGCATCGCAGTAAACCACAAATTCCTCCACTCCCTCGGGGAGGGCTAACATCGGGGCTTCACATAATTTCTGGCGAAGAGTCTCAAGTGAGGCCTACTGCTCGGGACCCCAAATAAAAGTAACACCCTTCCGGGTCAACCTGGTGAGAGGGATGACAATCTTGGAGAAATCCCTGATAAAACTCCGATAGTAGCCAGCCAAACCTAGAAAACTCCTAATCTCAGTGGGGTATCTTGGTAGCTCCCACCTCATCACCACCTCTATCTTGGCCGGGTCAACCAATATCTCATTTTGGTTAATGAGGTGCCCCCAGGAATTAGATCTCTCATAATCAGAAATCACACTTGGAGAATTTATCATAAAGCCTCTCCGACCTCAAAACTCCAAGAATCTCTCTCATATGCTCATCGTGCTGCTCTCTGGATCTCGGTTACACGAATATATCATCGATGAACATGATTACCGATCGATCCAACATAGGCCTGCACACCCGGTTCATGAGGTCTATGAAGGCTGTTGATGCATTGGTGAGACCAAAAGGCATCACCACAAACTCGTAGTTCCCATAACGAGTCCTAAAGGCTGTCTTCTTGATATCCTCCCCGCAGACTCTCATATGATGATAACTAGACCTCAAATCGATATTGGAAAACCAAGACGCCCCATGTAACTGATCAAACGAATCATCGATCCTCGGAAGTGGATAACGGTTCATGACCGTCAACTTGTTCAACTCCCAGTAATCAATGCACATCTGGTGTAAACCATCCTTTTTCTTGACAAAAAGGATCGGCGCTCCCACGACGAGCTACTCGGTCTGATAAATCCCTACCCCAGCAGCTCCTGGAGTTGTGAGGATAACTCTTGCATCTCTAGTGGTGCAAGGTGATAAGGTGCCTTGGTGATAGGTGCCGCTCTCGGAACCATGTCAATCCGAAACTTCACTTGCCTCTCGGGAGGCACACTAGGTAACTCCTCAGGAAAAACATCTAGAAACTCACACACTATTGAAACCTCAGCGATAAAACTTGGCCTCTCTATAGCAACCCGTGTATCCATCACATTCACGAAGAAGCCCCTACAACCATGTTGTAAACTCTGTCTTGCTCTGGTAGCAGAGCAGAAAGTTGACCCAGATCTGGTACCCGCGCCATACATTGTAAGCACTCCGCCACTAGGGTCTCGTATCGTCTCTAACTGTCGCTCGAAGTCAATCATATCTCCAAATCGACTCAACCAGTCCATGCCCACTATGACACATACATCACCCGTCGCTATCGGTACCATATCTATCGGGAACTCGACACCAAAAATCTCCAGCACACATCCTCGGAACACATCAGTAGCAAAAACTACGTGCTCGTCGGCTATGGAAACCCTCAAAGGTCAGCTCAACTCCTCATGTCGGATACTGATGTGACGATTAAAAGCTAAAGACACAAAGGATCGACTCGCACCCGAGTCAAACAACACCAACGTAGGTACAGAACTCAAAAGAAATGTACCTAGATACAACACAGAATAAGAACAATAATTCTCAAAATAAATAAATAAGGAAATACGTACCAGCCACGACATCAAGTATTGCGTAGACCTCCTCTGCTGTCAGTTGAAAAGCTCTCCCACGAGCCCTCGGAACCTTGGCCTTCACCGGCCGACTGTGAATAGCACCCAAAGTAGCAGGAGTGAAACCCTAGGCTGATCCCTAAACAAGCTGAGTGCACCCAGCCTTCCGATGATCGGTCTGAATGCAGGGAAAGCAGACTGCAAATCCCTTGGGGAAATCCTTCGCCATATGCCCCTCCGTTCCACATTTATAGTAAATCCCCGCCCGACAAGATCCCTCGTGACTCTTGCTGCACTTGCCACAAGTGCGGCCCTTCTGGCCTCTTGATCGTGAATCATCGGGCTTAGCCCGCTTCGCTGTCGGCTGCAACTGTGCTGGCCTCCGGTCTCTCCCCTGAGACTCTGTCTCCTCACTGGCATGAGTCTCCAACTCGATCTCCCTCCTCCTGGCATTTTCCTGAAGCTTGGAAAATGTCCAATAAGATGAGTTCACCACGAACTCTCGAATATCCCTCCTAAGAATGCTCAAATACTGGCTCATGCGTGCCTGCTTAGTAAACATGTGCTCAAGTCAGAACAACGGTGAGCACGAAGCTTAGTGAGTTCCCCAAAAATACAACATGCACAACGCAATAGCCACTCGAGGCTATAACTCAGTAAGACCCTGTGGTCAATGTGTCTTAGTAGGACCCTCCGGTCCTAACTCATTAAGATCATAATAATACTACTCAACATAAATCACATAGACATAATGCAGAATATTAAAATGCACATGTAAGCACATAGAAAATCTCAGTCACACAAAGATACCACTCATGGTAAGTATAGTGATAAGACTCACCTCGTAAGAATCAGATAACCTCGAACTCGAATCACCGGTCTAGCCCCCGCTTAGCACATACGATAATTATCCCTAATTAGTAACGGCTCTCAATGAAGCTAGACTAACCCTTCCATAAACTCACAGAAGGGTAAAAGACCATTTTACCCCTCCATGGCCTTAATAGTCCACAGATTGACCAAACCCTAAAAGTCAACCAAAGAGTTAACGGCAGAGAGTACGCTGCACGTACCAGCTCTCTATGCTAGGTGTACTCTCCTGGCATGCAAGCATCAGGGATGCTCGACTTCTACGTTGCGCGTATTGGGATTACGCCGAACGTACACCCTAATTTCACTCTCTGTACTCATTTGGTCTTAATCAGTTAAGACATTGGCTCATATCATAGATCTGGACTCCCTAATAGCTCTTACTCCATTAATTCAGTGACTTTAAGCCTTTGTATGGCTGATAAGGTCATAAAAACACAAAACCCTCACTCTCTTAACTCAAAATGCTCATATCTCATGCATGGTTTGATTCCAACGTCCAAGTCTTGATTTTTATGACATTAGACCACTAAATACACTCAAAGGGTTGATCAAAGTATTTGGAGCTAAATATCTCATAAAGTCTCCAACTTTTGGGACAAAACCCTAAAATACTCTACTACGATGCATAAATCGAAAGAGTGAGAAAGCTTGAAGCTTTATACCACTACATGAAGCTCCCAACACATATATGATCAGATCCAAGGGCCTGGACTCTCACTCCTTATTCCCCAAATCTTCTTCTTCACTCCAAGAACACACAAAATCACTCAAAGGCTCTCAAATGCACTCACAAGCTCTATGAACCGAGGTTTAGGGTTTAAGAAGGTTTGTTGTCTGAGAATCGTGGCCAGGAATGAGGCCATCGTATCCTTTATATAGGGACACACCCTAAATTAGGGTTTTCACTATGGGGCTAGTATGCCCAACGTACTAGGTGGCTTCTGCGTCAAAATAACATACATGAGTACGTTGAGCGTACACTCGCGTACGCCCCACATACTCATTCACCACCTTTTCTCAAAAAAGGGCTTAATTAGACAAGTACTCAAAAGACCAAGGGTTACAAGGTATACCTGGACTTTGGATGTAACACTTTTACACAAGTGGGTTCAATATCTGTTTTCCTAAGACATATCTTTTCAACATCTTTTCATTATTTTATTTAAATAAATTTCAACTAATTTATATGTTTGCTCATTGACCAGGTCTTTGACATTTCGGTTTGCAAATATTCATCGCAAATGAATTGGATCATTTACTTTGTGCTCAACGATAGTTATCAGAGTTGATATTCAAAGAAATTACGGGTATTCCGTAGTTCTGTCATGATGAAAGTTTTTTTTGTCTTGCTTTCGTGTCCTATAATCTCTCTTTCTTTTTTATTAATTCCTAAATAGCAACCCTCATATTTATTTTCAGAAATCAGAGGATGTTTTGTTGGGTTAGTTTTCATATGAAATTTTGTTGGGATTTGGGTATTTTGAGTGTTTATTATTAATCTTTTTCTTCATAATTTGATAAATGATTATTAGTCTTTTACCCATTATACCCCAGCCCCTTCATGTTTATATTTTTTGATTTTCGTTTAATTCTTTGGTAATATAAACAAAGTTGTGATTTATTTATAATAAATTTTATATGTGTTTGGCGAGACTGTCTCTTAGTTTTTTAAATAGAAGATGAACATATAAAATCAAAAATTTATTTTTTTATTGAATCTTGACCTCATTATAATTGTTGTATATGCATATGCTATGCATATGTCATATACTTATAAAGATGCATATACTTATTCTTATTCATATGCATATACATATGTCATATACTTATTCATATGCATATGCATATACTTATGAATATTCATATATTTATTAATATACATATTCATATACTTATTCTTATGCATATGTTTATGCTTATTCATATATGTATGCATACGCTTATTCATATGCATATGCATATACTTATTCATATATATATATATATATATATATATATATATATATATATATATATATATATATATATATATATATATATGCATTAAAAATGTTTTTTTTAAATATGCCTGTGCACATCCATATGTATTTTAAAAATATTCATATACACAAAAAAAATATAAATATGCATTAAAAATGCATTTTCTAGGAAAATTCTTTTTTCAAATATTAATTTCGAAATTTAAGGAATATTTTTGTAAATTAAAAAATAAAATAGAATTAAATTAAATAAAAAATTTTAAAAATTAAAAAAAATCAATATATGAAAATATGCCTTATATTTCAAAAATAAGATTCAAAATATTAATTTTTCAAAAACAAATGCATTTTTAATGCATATTTTATATTTTTATGCATATATATATATATATATATATATATATATATATATATATATATATATATATATATATATATATATACAAGCATACAATTTTTTTTTTCAAATTTCATTTTTGTAATCCTCTTAGATATATGTTTTAACATGTACATGTAAAATTTGGTAACTAAATTTATTGTAGAATACAAATCAAGGTGGATGTTGATTCATATATCATTAATGTAATATATGAGGAAAAGATTAATTGTTGGATAATAATTTATTTTGACTTGATTTATTGTGATTGTAAGTGTTGCAAATGTTATTGAAAGTTGTTATTGAATCTATTTCAGTTTTTTTTTAGCAAGGATATATACTCTAACAATTACCACCTCGTGTCAAACATGAGCCTCAAAAAGCAGTGCCTTCACATTCACTCTATGAATTGAAAGAAAAGAAAAACTGAGAATTTTGGATCTAAATTAGCATTGATTGGTGAAGGTTCATATAGAATGGTTTATTTTGAAAATTTAAATAGTGGAAAAAGTGTTACTGTAAAAAACCTTGATGTTTCCCCAGAGGCTGAATCAAATTAAGAGTTTTGGACTCAGGTAATTCAACTTATCTGCTTAAAATATCCTATTCTATTTTCATTTGTTACTATAACAACATTATACATTGAAAAATCTACATAATCACTGTTACATGAAAATGTATTGTGCATTCCTCATTATGAATAATGTTTATCTTTCGATTCAAGGTTTCAATGGCTTCATATGATATATGCATTATCATATGACATATGCATTAAATTTTTTTCTTATTTTTTAATGTGCATGTGCATATGCATATGTTTTTTTTAATATGAATTGCATTAAAATGCATTTTTTTGAAAACATATTTTTTCAAATATTAATTTTGAAATTTAAGGAATATTTTCATAGATTTGAATTAAAAAATTAAAAAAAACTAAAAAAAACCAAATCTATGAAATATGCCTTATATTTCGAGATAAATATGCACATATACAAGTATAAAATCTTGCATATATATATATATATATATATATATATATATATATATATATATATATATATATATATATATATATATATATATATGTAAGAATGATTATTTAAGAACTCATAGTTTCTTGAAAACCCGAGAACTTAAAGTGGAGCGTTGGATCAAAACATTTAACGAGTTAAATACTTGATGGCATGTTTTTAAATAGGTTGAACACCAAAGATGCAAGGGTATCTTAATAAAATTAGAGATGGGTATTTCAGGAATCAAAATTATTATTATTATTTATTAAATTTATGATCTAATAATTTTTTTTTTAAAATGCTATATTCTCTCTCTCTCTCTCTCTCTCTCTCTCTCCCAGTTGACGATAACAAGTCATAAAGCAATGGACTCTCTTTCTCACTCTCTCTCTCTCCCTCTCTCTCTCCCCCTCTCTCTCTCTCCCTCACCACTGTTTCTTAGATCCAGGTGGTGGCGCCAACGGCCGAGAAAAAAAATAATGACAGAGTGATTAGAAGGCAACTGTCATCTTCTTCACTCTATTAGATGTCTCGATTCTCCTTTTCCTCAAACGGCATCCCAATCGGAGAAGAAATCAAGGTCCACTTCACTGCCGTCCTATCTCCTGTCTCCGTCTCCGGGCGATTTGGAATCTACGACGTCCGCTTTATAATTTCGTCAAGATATGGACCTAATAATCATCTCACACGTCTCTCTCACAGACTCTCTCTATATTCTCTCACAATTCCACCGTAGAAAAGCCCTAGAACTGGGCAATCACAACGTTTGTTTGTTGAGAAGGACGGTCGGATGGATAGACGAGTGGAACAATCAACCACTATTAATCGGTGACTGTGAAATAGCCAATTCTTCTTCAAGGCATGAGTAGATCTTTATAGGACTCAATCACCATCGATTTCATCAAATTACAAATTACAAAATATAATGTTATAGAACCTTGCTTAAAGTTTTGTTTTCCCCGATTTCATTGCTGCTAAAGGTAATTTCTCAAATAAATTCTTGGATTCTGGTATTTGATTAATCAAATTAAATTTTGCAGATGGACGATTGTTATTTGTGACATCCACAAATTCATGGCCATTTTAAAAATTTTATTTATGTTTATTTGAAAATCAGAGTACTCGTTTTAAAAAATAATATTGTGGAATTTTTCCCATAAAAACATGATAAATATATTATCAAAGCATTTCCGAAGAAATGTATATTTTTCATATTAAAACTTTGGGATATAATCGTCAATATAGAAACATAAGGATAAACAAACATTATTTACACTGATGATCTATATCTCTGTTAATCCCTTAGTGTAATGTAGTTTCGTATCGACACATGTGATACAAATAAACAGAGTGGGTCAGGTTGGGAAATTTGGTGAGCACATATGGTTTTCAAAACAAAATGATATAATTATTATGTTTAATCATTAAATAATCAACCCAATTATCCATCCCCATTATCTTCTTTATTATTAACGATCTATCCTAATAATCATATGTCCATCATTCATTCATTCCTAACGATCTTCCTAAGGAATAGGTATGAAGTACATCTCTGCCAGTGTTTATCTAACAAGCACTAAGTCTATAGCTGCCAGGGTTTTTACATTACAACTGGTGAACACGTAGTTCAAAACATCTGGTGAACACTTAGTTCAAAAATACATAGTGAACACACTTAGTTATAAAATACTTAATGAACACCTAATTCAAAAAAATACTTATAGGTTACGAACCTACTAACATTGCATTGGACTATTTAGAATTGTCCGTGGTCGTTGTCTATACTTCGCTAGATGACTAGATCATCTTAAACATCGAGACCTCTCATCAATTTTTATTTAATCACACATCATCTAATTCATCTACCCATGTTTTACCCAATATATTTGTAGATATAAAATATATATACAGTTTAAATCATTTAAAACATGTAACACTGTTCATCCAGTATAAATATCAAGAACACAAATAATATGCACACATTGCACGTAATTTATATTTGATACTTCATATCTATGTGTTAGATGAAAGTAACTATGAAATCCCATTAGTAGTGTGATTGTATAATTCTAACTAGGAATGGCCAGCGGTTCGTGATCATTGGGCTCGGGACACGGAATGCCTTCAACAAACGAGAGAGAGAGAGAGAGAGAGAGAGAGAGAGAAAATAATTTGGTGTAAGGAATGAAAGAGTCGAACTAGCTACTTATAGGGTGTTTGTGGCTTCTCACATTGTGATAATCAATAATCACATCGTGAGCCATGGTTGTGTCATCTCGTAGACTTGCCATTTACATTTCTAGCTTCGAAAGGTGTCCGTTTGACTCTTCATGTCGCGAGGAAACATGCCCACGTAGTGAGCCCTAAACATATCACTCCCTCAAATTTCCATCTTCATTCTAGTCTTGAAAAGTGTCCATTTGACTCCTCACGTCATGAGAAAACATGCTCATGTCATGAGCCCTGACAGATTAGGGTTTCTGCCACATGTCATGCACTCAGATAGCTACATCTTCGGAAGGTCATAATTTTTGCATACGATTCCCGGTGTAGGTGGAGACTTACTCTGTAACTTTCTTTTAGATCACTAAGGCTAAAAAGTACTTTATCATAAACTCACTTTTTACGATTCCCGATGTCATGCCGATTTTGTGGCGAAACTTCGACATGTCATAAGTCTTCGTTAAAACTCGGATTTCAACATTATTTATATTTCCGGAATCCTTTTGAAATATACTATAACTTTTTTAAGATTATTTATTATAAATAATCTTCCATCAAAAAGTCATTTTTGACGTTTATTGTTCTCTAAATCGACTAGTCCGAATATGCAGACGTTACATTATTTATTCTAGGTATGTGTTTTGCTTGATTTAGTTTTGCTTGAGATATCGATATTGTTGAATTCATAACTAGTCTTTAGGATGCAATACTCTAGAATAAACTGCATTTCACTTCTTCTTTTGTTCGAGCATCCTCACATACCTCAAAGCCTCCAACTGAGCAAGAATTATGATTCATTAAGTTTTTAGGATGTTGTTTTTTTTTATTTAATGAACTTATATGTATACATGTGTAAATATATGCCATCAGCTTCCATATTGGATTACCTTAAATGTGCAGATAAAGTGTTGATAGATTTTTTGATAATAATATTGAGATTCATTTGTGCAACCATGTAAAACTAGGAATTGGCTGCATTTTCAACCTTTTCATAATTATGAATCAAGTGCGGTTCTGCATCAAACCTACTACCATAAGGAAGATAGTAATTTATAACCCTTCTCAATAATATACAATTAGTTTTTAATACCTTCATATTTTAAAAACTGTATCATTACAAACAAAAAAAATGTAAATAAACAAAAAGGTAGAAAAATGGATTGTTTCTTATATATGGTTTATTAAAAGAACAAATAAAGCAACCAATGATTACGATAATTAACATATTTCAAGAGATACAATGTGTTGCCTTTTGTTCTATTTTTTATTAACTTTGTTAATTTATTTTTCTTATAATGGGGATTCATTAGTTCTCCATTTTCAATTCATTTATCATGGTTATTTTCCTTACTAGATTGGTTTGAATGATACTGATGCGTATTATTAGATATGACTATGCCAAATATGCGCGTGAAGATGACAATTGAAATTCTAGTAAGATCTATTTGTAAATTATAGTGGTCTAGTCAACACTTAATTAGTGATATTTACATATTATTTTTTCAGAAAAGAGATGTAAGTGAAGAATCTGGTTGGAAACTTGTTCATAGGAGTCCAAGATTCCAATCCAATCCAAACCTATTACTAGCCCATTTCCATTTATTCCTAACTGTATACATAATAGTAGGTAAGCTCTATTTTCTTTTCTTACCTTTCCTAGACTGAATGAGAATCAAAATCATTATTTATTTTATCCTTAATTAGTTAGTTAGTTACATTCTATAAAATATTTATTAATCAAAGAAGCATGTACCTGTTTCTCAATCGTAGGATCACGGTGACTTTGCTACTGCCCTCAAGATTCAAGTTATCTTTTTATAATGGTTAACTTGAATTCTTTTTGTTCATATCATAACAATTTTTGAGCATTTGAATTACATGTGATTCACATGTAAATCACAAGTGAATCACATATGTATTACATGTGATTCACAAGTGAATCACATATGAATTATATGTGATTCACATGTAATTCACATATTAATCACATGTAATTCACGTGTAAATAACAAGTGAATCACATATCAATTACATGTGATTCACATGTAAATCACAAGTAAATCACATATGAATTACATATGATTCACAAGTGAATCACATATGAACTATACATAATTCAAATATAAATCACATGTAATTCACATATTAATCACATGTAAATCACAAGTGAATTATATATCAATTACATGTGATTCATATGTAAATCACATATGAATTACATGTTATTCACAATGATATGTTATAAAAACAACGTGAAGATCGATTAGATCTTTGTAATAGGTATTGCGATGAACATAAAACAATAAATAAGACAAGAGTGGATCAAAATATGTTGAATGATTAGATCAAACAATCCTCAGCAGAGCTCGACTAATAACTTCCGCTGTAGAGGATTTAGGGTTACAAGAACGATAATAAACTTCTTAATAATGCTATGATCGTTCTACTCTATCGTTAACCTAAGATGCATGCAAGCACCTATATTTATATTCAACCCTACTAAACTCACGGATGGACAGGCCCATACCGAAGATACAAAAATGGACTAGCTAACGAGCCCAATAGACGCAACATATTATACAAAACACGACCCAACAATCTCCCCCTTTGCGTCAAATTAGAGCGAGACTACTTCTTCTTCTTGCTTGGGCCAGCAGCGGGAACTTTCTTCGTAGTATCAAACAGACGAGAGATTAGCGCGAGAGCTAACTGGAGATATTGTTGGTTTCTTCTTAAATACACTTGCAATCTCCTGATCCATCAGTGCAACTTCCATGATGTAGCATACGAGCATCCTCTTGAAATGGTCGATGATCGGACCGTATTCAGCTTCGTTGGTGAGTAGGATGTTGTGCAAGATAATCCAATCATGGGGATTAAGGTTTGGAAGATCTGCAAGGGAAATAGCATGTTCAGTTTTGGCAGATCCCCGAAGTACCTTGAACCGAATATTGATGAAGTTCCCTTCACTATACGGCTTCAAGACCCGAACGTTGACAATTTTCTGAGCGCTCCAAGTCTGATATTGGGGTTGAGCAGCCTTCAGATAGAAATTGATCAAATCCCTATCAACCTGTGGATGAGGATGAGGGATTTCTGCAACGTTGGAGAAGGCATGAAAGATGAACGCCTTTCGGGTCAGTGGCATGTCGAACTGTGAGTCGACAGTGTTGGAACAATCTAGAGAGATTACAGGTTCCAGCCACAAGATACTTGGTGTGTCAATGGCTTCTTTTATCATCCTCTCGAGAGTCCAGGCAGGAAAAAGAATTTTCCTACTCTCAAGAAGGTCGTGGGCTTCCTTCTGTTTTCTTTCTGCTTCTTCAGCCTCTCTAGCCACACGAGCACTGATATCCGCCTCATCGTTTCGACTTTTTCGCTTCAACAATTCAACGATTGTCTCTCTATCTTCATCTTCATCCTCCTCAGCAATGTTTTTGCCTTTATCTTTCACACCTGGACCGGAGGCTTGACCTATTGGAGGAGGTTCGGTTGTGTGAGTTGCTTTTGAGGTAGGAGGTGGTTGAGACATTGATTCCTTCTCTCCCCCTTGTTTCGGAATGGACACGAAATCAAGTAGCCCTTCGATTTTGATGAGCAGGGCAAGGGCGGGAGCGAGCTTCTCTGCAAGGTCACGCCTCACAGTGTAGTTTAGAATGGGATCATGTGCTTTGAGGATGTTGGATATGGCAGAGTGGACATCCGAAACACATGACTTTATCACCTCCCTTTCGGACCGAAGAGAGTCAATCTCCTGCTGAGAGTTGGAGAGTTGAACATTCTTGACCTTCAGAGCGGTGGTATTCTTGGCTAGAACATCCATAAGAGATTTCTCGGCAGCCAAATCTTCCTGTAGCTTCGAGAGACGCTCGTCAATGGTTGGGCGAAAGGCTGAGTTGTCGTCTGAAAGCATTTGACGAAATGAAGCGAAGGACTTCAACTCAGTTGAAACTGACGTTGCCAGCTGATGAACAATAGGTTCCAACGTAGTCTTGGCAGCATTTGCACTCTCCTGTAAAGTGTCACACCCCCGAACCAGACGGCGGAAACGTCCGGGGGCTGTCGTGACTCAATTGAATACCATAACATTGAATATATATGAAACATAACAACATTCGTCACCATTCATCAACATAGTACAACCAGTAGTGTTTACATATCATACATTGTTTAAACATTACATTTCCCAAAAATTAATTTGTTCAATCCATACAAAAATAAACTGCAACCGTCACTGAATATGATTTCCCTTGATTCACTGGTTCCCTGGGAATACAAGTATTTTGAAAAACGTCAACATATGAAATGTTGGTGAGTTCATAAGTAGTGTTTGAAAACGAATGTTTGTATTGTTTGAAAAACCACCAGAAAATCTGATATTTTCTGAAAAGAAAAGCTTTTGAAAACGTTTGTGAAGATCCATAGGTATGCTTGTTTGTTTCTATACTTGTAAAAAAATATGTTCATTGAAGTTGTATGCATTTCAAATTTGTAAGTATTGAAAACCCTAGGAAAACCCGATGTTCTCCTAATTCCTTGAGTTGCATGAAATTACATTGAAACCATTGCATAGCGTATAGTGTCAGTCCCGGGCGACGTTGGAAGGTTCTCGAGCAGGATTATTTACTACAAACCCGCGTTACACAAACGCCCAGTCTATAGTTATACTAACGACTCCGAAGGCGTCGTCAGTACTAATCGCGTTATCCAATCGCCCTGACTATGTGTAGTCCCACATCCGAAGAGAAAGAGGTCACGAAGACCCCGGTAACTCCATTAACCGGTTGGGGATAAAAATGTACGAGGGGTCCCCGACCCGCCTCGCATGAAATGTAGACTTTACTAGCAATACCAAAGGACCCTTGGGGACCGGTGGTATACAAGCCATTGAAAGTCCATTTACGTTGTGTCGGATCGGTAAAACCCAACACTCCGTAAAAAAAAAATGTCTTCGGGCCTTAAGATCAGGTCATTGGGCTAGCTAGGCTCAACGAACAAGATTTTACACTTGTGGGGCCCAAAGATGGTGCGTAGACGTCTGTGCACACTCGCATGTATATGTATTACCAAACGTTACTTGTATGAATCGCAGTGTCGTAGTGTTAGTAGTTGTAGACTTCTATTGGCTCGAGACCGAGCCAATTCGTTTAACAACGACTTTTGGTATTGTAATGTATTGTATTTCGTCGATAGTCGTGGTGCCATTATTTGATCAAATTGTGTATATTGAACTAGCCTTGAAATATTCCTGTTTTCAGCCCCTCATTATTTGTAAAATTTACATTTTCAACCCTTTTTATAAAATACTTCCCGGTTTGGTCCTTAAACCATTTTTCTTGACATTTTAACACCAAAAATTATTGAAATTAATATTTTTCAGCACATTTTTCATAGAAAACAGCTTAAGACCCTGAAAATGCAGTTTTCTTGGTTTTAATCCCTTCTTTTCGCAAATTTGACAATTTTGGCCCAAATGGGAAAATTTTTGCAACTTTGGTCCTTTTTAAAATTAAAAAGCATTTTAAACCTTTGAAAAGGGTTTGGAACACTTATAGTTCACTGTTTTACAGAAAGTTACAGTTTTGGCCCTACAAAACAGAAAAATTCGCATAATGGGCCTTATTGGGCCGAAATTTTCATTTTTAACCCATTAAGCTTGGAATTTATGTTTTTAATCCCCTAAATGAGTATATTTCCAGAAATTTATTTATGGAAACTGTTTTGGCATACTTCATCCATCAGAATCTGTGAAATGTCAATTTGGGCCCTTATTTTTGCATTTTTCACATTTTAGGCCCAAAATTTGTGTTTTTAACCCAAAGAAAATTATTACTAAACCACTTAGCCATTTTTCTTGAAACACTTTGTGTTTAGAAATATATTTGAAGCTAAAGTCATTTAATACAAGATATATCTCGGTTTTGATGGGTTTTAAGGCTAGATCCAACATAAAAACACATAAAAGCATACATATAAGCATGGAAATCATACAAGGCATACAAAACACATATAGATCTACACTTTCACTTGTATTCCCCCCCCCCCCCCACAAAACTCATAAAAACAGAAAATAGGGGGTATGAAGCTCACCTTGGGGTGTTGATTCGGTTTTGCGAGGAAAATGGAAGGAAAATGAAGTGTTTTTGGCCTTGGCTCCCTTTGATGAAGATCTCGAGTTTTGAGATGGTTCTAGGGTGCAAGATCACGATTTTTGCATAGATTAGGAAGGGATTTTGATAACAAAAGAATTTAAACCATAGATCTATGCATAATCTTACCTTAGATGATGATTTAATTGCAAGATCCTCTTGAAAGTCCCTAATTTTCGAGATTTTTGGAGAGGGGAGGAAGGAGATGTTCTTCAAGATTTAGAGAGAGTAGACTAGATTTTTGTGAGTGTGTGTGTGTTGTGTTTGGCCGAGAGTGAGAGAGATAAGAAGAAGAAATGAATTTTGAAGTGATATGCATGGAGATATGGACTAAGATGCATGGAAACATGTTGGGTAATAATGAGGTGGCAACCCAAGGTCAACTCTCCCTTTTTCCTTGGGCTTGGGCCGAGAATGGGGAGAGAAGAAAGGATTTTTGGGCTTTTTGCCCCTAAGCCCAACATTAGAGGTAGCTTGGGTGCTTATTGGCCTTATAAAATAAAATTGTGATTTTTATGCTTTATTAAACTAGGTTAGGTTAAATTATGGATCAAAGATTGTGATTTATTTCATTCTAGATCCAACATGACCTAAAATGTTGAATAAAATAAATGTGGGTCCAATTAGAGCCCAATTAGGGTTCTAAGCCCATGATAGTCCAATTGGAAGCTTATTGGTCCATTGGGATCCAATAAGGAAGTTCTAGTCTAAAATAGACTTAACAAGAACTTCTAGGGTCTTCAATTGTTTGATGACTATTTGTGGTACTTGCATGATGTATTTGATTGAAGTTTTTGATTCACATTAACTTGAATATATAGATTACATGGCTCAAAATTTACAGTTGTGACATCATCCCCCCGTTAGAGGGAATTTCGTCCCGAAATTCTGTTTGAAAGCTAGATTTGAGAATGCTAGAATAGGTGAGGGTACTTTTGCTTCATTAGATCTTCGCGTTCCCATGTGAATTCTGGCCCACGCTTTGCGTTCCACCGTACCTTCACGATCGGGATGCGACTCTGCTTAGTACGCTTCACCTCCCTGTCCATGATTTCGATTGGCTCTTCGACGAACAGGAGATTCTCATTGATTTCGATTTCGTCAAGAGGAATGACAAGGGTTTCATCTGATAGGCACTTTTTCAGATTAGAAACATGAAACACGGGGTGTACACCGTTTAGCTCCGCGGGTAGTTGTAGTCTGTATGCTACTGGACCTATTCGGGCGACGATTTCGAAAGGTCCAATGTATCGCGGGTTCAGCTTTCCCCGTTTTCCGAAACGTATAACCCCTTTCCAGGGTGAGACCTTTAACAATACTCGATCACCGACTTGGAATTCTAAGGGCTTTCGCCGTTTATCAGCATAGCTCTTTTGCCGGTCACGCGATGCCTGTAATCGAGCTTTGATCTGGACAATCTTTTCTGTGGTCTCGCGAATGATTTCCGCTTTCATAGCCTCTGCCTGGACTGATGCAATTTGAGCGGTCAGATGAGACTGAATGGTCATCGAGTGCGTTTTCGTACGGCGGTTTGTGTACTCCTTCCGACTTAATGCGTCAGCTACCACGTTGGCCTTGCCTGGATGGTACTTGATCTCGCATTCGTAGTCGTTTAACAACTCCACCCATCTTCGTTGTCTCATGTTCAGCTCCTTCTGATTCAAGATGTGCTGGAGGCTTTTGTGGTCTGTGAAGATGGTGCACTTTGTACCGTACAGGTAGTGCCTCCAAATTTTTAGGGCGAAGACCACGGCTCCCAGTTCTAGGTCATGGGTTGTGTAATTTACTTCGTGCGTCTTTAGTTGACGGGACGCGTATGCTATCACTCTTCCACGTTGCATGAGAACGCAACCTAAGCCTTGATTTGACGCGTCACAGTAAACTACAAAATCTTCCGTTCCTTCGGGTAGAGATAGTACAGGAGCGCTACAAAGAGCTTGCTTCAAGGCTCGAAACGCAATCTCTTGTCGGTCTGTCCACTTGAATGGCACACTCTTTTGCGTAAGTAAGGTAAGTGGCTTGGCGATTTTTGAGAAGTTTTGGATGAATCTCCTATAGTAGCCTGCTAGGCCTAAGAACTGACGAATTTCTGTGGGCGTAGTCGGAGTTGCCCATCCTTCCACAGCTTTGACCTTAGAGGGATCCACATGAATTCCATCTTGGCTAACTACGTGACCTAGGAAATTCATGCTCCGTAGCCAAAACTCACACTTAGAGAGTTTGGCGTAAAGCCTTTCCGATCGCAGCGTTTCTAGGACTTGTCGGAGATGTTGGCCATGCTCCTCTTTGCTTCGAGAATAGACGAGGATGTCATCGATAAACACAATGACGAAGTTGTCCAAGAACGGTCGACAGATTCGGTTCATTAGGTCCATAAATGCGGCGGGTGCATTTGTTAGACCGAAGGGCATTACGACGAATTCATAATGTCCATAGCGGGTTCGGAAAGCGGTTTTAGGAATATCTTCTTCTCGGACCTTGAGTTGATGGTATCCGGACCGTAGGTCTATTTTAGAAAAATAGCTAGCTCCTTGGAGCTGATCGAATAGATCATCGATTCGTGGGAGTGGGTAGCGGTTTTTAACAGTGAGTTTATTCAACTCTCTGTAATCGATGCACATTCTGAAAGATCCGTCCTTCTTCTTGACAAAGAGCACCGGAGCTCCCCATGGCGAGTAGCTAGGTCGGATAAATCCCTTGTCCAGAAGCTCACTGAGTTGGCTGGACAATTCCTGCATTTCAGCAGGTGCCAATCGATATGGTGATTTAGCGAGAGGAGTTGCTCCTGGGACGAGGTCGATTCGGAACTCAACCTGTCTCTCTGGGGGTACTCCCGGAAGATCTTCAGGAAACACGTCCGGGAATTCACACGCTACCGGAATGTCTTGGGTGTTAATTTCTTCTTTGGCCTTGTCCACTATGTGAGCCAGGAACGCCAAATTGTTCTTTCGCAGATGTTTTTGTGCTTTGATGCACGAGATAAGACGAAGATTCGTGCTAGGTTTGTCTCCATAAATTACTAGGGTTTCGTGATTCGGGAGACGAAGGCGAACGGCCTTCTCATGGCACATAATCTCAGCATGGTGGGGGCTTAACCAATCCATGCCGATAATCACATCGAAACTCCTAATTGACACTGGCATCAGATCTATTCGTAAGACGTGTTGGTTAAGGGTTAGGGTACATCCAGTGTAGATTTCCCTAGTGGTTTCGGTCTTCTCATTGGCCATTTCCACCGTATAGGTTTCATTTAGCTTTTGGGGTTGTTGTTTTAATAAATGTTTAAACTTCTCGCTTACGAAACTTCGCTCCGCTCCGGTATCAAATAAGATGCATGCATAAGTGTGGTTTAGGAGGAACGTACCGGTCACAACTGCGGGGTCCTGAACTGCATCACTCTGACCCATAGTCAGCATTCTTCCTGCTCCTCTGTTTCCTGAGTTGTTGTTGTTGTTAGGGCAGTCTCGACGGAAATGTCCCGTCCTTCCACACCCGAAACAGGTGTGGCTAGGCCCTGCGTTGTTGCCGCCGGCATTGGTGTTGTTGGTATTGCGGTGGTTGTTATTGTTGTTCTGGTTGTTTCCCTGACTCTGGTTCTGAGAAGGATAAGTCCTGCAGAACCTTGCAGTGTGTCCCCTTCGGTTGCAACTGGTGCAATGGAACTCCCTACATTCTCCTTGGTGATGGAAACCGCACTTGTTGCATTTGGGATGATTACCGGAATAGGGTCTTGAAGTATTTGAAGCAGCTGAGGCTGGAGCATGTGATGTGACTGGTACCGGCGCAGTGACAGCGTGAACTGCCACCGTTTGCTGCTTTTTAGAGGTCTCGGGACCCTGGCGCCCCTTCCTCTTGTTGTTCCATCCTTTCTTACCATCACTCTCCTTCTTCTTCTCAGTCTCTACCGGTTTCTCGCCCTTTTTGTGGTTATGATCATATAGCCTCTTTGCCAATCTCTTCGCACTGTCAAAAGTTTCAGGGTTCGCAGCTATCACATTCCCTTGAATGGGGGATGTCAGTCCCCAAATGAATCATTCAATCTTCTTTCCCTCTGATGTGATCATACCCGGGCACAACAGAGATAGTTCGCTGAATCTCGATATGTAAGCATCGATGTTCCCATTCTGCACCGTGAGATTCCATAGTTCCTGCTCCATCTTCTGTATTTCGCCTCGGGGGCAGTACTCAGCCGTCAACATCTCTTTCATCTCTGCCCAGGGAATAGAGTTGGCGACAGGGAGTGTCATAGCTTCCACATGACCATTCCACCAAGTGAGTGCTTGGTCCACAAAAGTGCAGGCCGCGAACTTCACTTTCATCTGCTCGGGGCACTCGCATATCTCAAATACCGACTCTACCTTCTCGATCCATCGCTTTAGGGCGATCACTCCTCCGGTACCGTTGAAAGTTCGGGGTTTAGCGTTCGCAAAATCCTTGTAGGTGCACGTTTTAGTGAGTCCTTGGTTCGTCCCGTTGTTCGAACTTCCGGATCCTTGCCCGTTACCTCCTCCGTTGTTCCCTCGGTGAAGTTGTGCCATAGCCGCTGTGACTGCAGCAGACACAGCTGCCTGGAAAGCAGTGGAGTCAACTTCCGGCGGGGTTGGTTCGGGATTTCCGCGAGTAGCTGGGCGAGGCATCTTTCTGTCATGAAACGGAAAGATGTTGAGTGTACGTGGTTTCTGTGAGGTGGCGACTCTACTAACTAGGTGTATGGTGCGAACCTAAACATTACTATCATCAAGCATGCAATCATAATGTCTCAACACATAGCAACTGAGAATAATTTAGCAAAACACACAAAAGTTTATTAATATTATCCGCATTTAGTACAAGAAAATTTGCTCGTAGGAGCATACATAAGTAACACTAATCCGACAGCATAACGGCTCCATGAGTAGTGTAGTCACTTAAACATAGAGCCGGAGCACATAACATAGTTCCTAATAACCTACTATGATAAGTCTATTCCTAACCGCGATGAGCTGCGTCAGGAGGTGGTGCCGAAGATGTGGATGCTCCCTGAAGACGAGCCACTAGGCGTTCTGCATCCTGAAGTCGAGATTCCCACCTTACCTGCCTCATGTGAAACTCCCGGAGGACGTCACGCGTCTCCTGCTCCGCACGCTCGACTCTAGTCCACAACTGGCGTACTTGATCAGCAGTGCCCTGAGCAAGGTCGCCGGTGTCCCGTAGTCGTCTCACCATGACTGGTAGAGCTCGGTCGGCCGGTCCTCCGTCCCTCAAGTCGAAGAACTCACGTGACATGCCAAACGGGGGTCGTTGTCCCTGATGTCTGCTCCATCTCCAAAGATCAATGCCCCAAGGAGGGGTAGGTCCAGTGGGTCCCACACGATATGCAGGCACCCTGATCGGGTAAGGGGGGTCGATGACCTCGGACTCTGCATCCGAATCACCCCCTTCGCTGTCATCGAGCTCCTCTTCGAAAGGTTCTTCGTCTTCTTCGGGTTTGACAGGCTCGCCCTCGACCTCCGCCTCCGGTTCCCCGTCAGATTCCTCTTCGGGGTCCTCCTCAGGTTCTTCTTCAGGCTCTTCCTCCTCCTCTAGCCACCCGTTGTTTCCCTGATTAGGGAAGTAGGGGTCTCCCGGGTGATGAAAGCCAGCCATGTTGTCTGCGCGAGTACGTAAATATGCTACATTACCCTAGGATGCTATGTCTATCATACATGCTAAGCAAACATTCTCTTTTTGGGTGATAAAAGGTATAGTGTTAGGTTCCCTGGCTATCCCGATCTCATCAAGACGTGTGTTAATTTTACCTTGGAGAGAATGTAGTTGATCAGGCTACATTCACTCCTTGGTATCACTAAGAACAGTCCCGAATTAACCGAGATACCAGTGTTATTGTGTTTGATTCAGCGTTGGATCTTTATTCCTAATGCAAGCAAGTGTGTTTTATTTACTTGTTCTGTTCAGAGTTATGTTAGTCCCTCTTTTTGGTTTATAGTTGCATATCAACGTATGGCTCGACATGCTAGTTCACTATAAACAAAGCTCTGATACCAACCTGTCACACCCCCGAACCAGACGGCGGAAACGTCCGGGGGCTGTCGTGACTCAATTGAATACCATAACATTGAATATATATGAAACATAACAACATTCGTCACCATTCATCAACATAGTACAACCAGTAGTGTTTACATATCATACATTGTTTAAACATTACATTTCCCAAAAATTAATTTGTTCAATCCATACAAAAATAAACTGCAACCGTCACTGAATATGATTTCCCTTGATTCACTGGTTCCCTGAGAATACAAGTATTTTGAAAAACGTCAACATATGAAATGTTGGTGAGTTCATAAGTAGTGTTTGAAAACGAATGTTTGTATTGTTTGAAAAACCACCAGAAAATCCGATATTTTCTGAAAAGAAAAGCTTTTGAAAACGTTTGTGAAGATCCATAGGTATGCTTGTTTGTTTCTATACTTGTAAAAAAATATGTTCATTGAAGTTGTATGCATTTCAAATTTGTAAGTATTGAAAACCCTAGGAAAACCCGATGTTCTCCTAATTCCTTGAGTTGCATGAAATTACATTGAAACCATTGCATAGCGTATAGTGTCAGTCCCGGGCGACGTTGGAAGGTTCTCGAGCAGGATTATTTACTACAAACCCGCGTTACACAAACGCCCAGTCTATAGTTATACTAACGACTCCGAAGGCGTCGTCAGTACTAATCGCGTTATCCAATCGCCCTGACTATGTGTAGTCCCACATCCGAAGAGAAAGAGGTCACGAAGACCCCGGTAACTCCATTAACCGGTTGGGGATAAAAATGTACGAGGGGTCCCCGACCCGCCTCGCATGAAATGTAGACTTTACTAGCAATACCAAAGGACCCTTGGGGACCGGTGGTATACAAGCCATTGAAAGTCCATTTACGTTGTGTCGGATCGGTAAAACCCAACACTCCGTAAAAAAAAAATGTCTTCGGGCCTTAAGATCAGGTCATTGGGCTAGCTAGGCTCAACGAACAAGATTTTACACTTGTGGGGCCCAAAGATGGTGCGTAGACGTCTGTGCACACTCGCATGTATATGTATTACCAAACGTTACTTGTATGAATCGCAGTGTCGTAGTGTTAGTAGTTGTAGACTTCTATTGGCTCGAGACCGAGCCAATTCGTTTAACAACGACTTTTGGTATTGTAATGTATTGTATTTCGTCGATAGTCGTGGTGCCATTATTTGATCAAATTGTGTATATTGAACTAGCCTTGAAATATTCCTGTTTTCAGCCCCTCATTATTTGTAAAATTTACATTTTCAACCCTTTTTATAAAATACTTCCCGGTTTGGTCCTTAAACCATTTTTCTTGACATTTTAACACCAAAAATTATTGAAATTAATATTTTTCAGCACATTTTTCATAGAAAACAGCTTAAGACCCTGAAAATGCAGTTTTCTTGGTTTTAATCCCTTCTTTTCGCAAATTTGACAATTTTGGCCCAAATGGGAAATTTTTTGCAACTTTGGTCCTTTTTAAAATTAAAAAGCATTTTAAACCTTTGAAAAGGGTTTGGAACACTTATAGTTCACTGTTTTACAGAAAGTTACAGTTTTGGCCCTCCAAAACAGAAAAATTCGCATAATGGGCCTTATTGGGCCGAAATTTTCATTTTTAGCCCATTAAGCTTGGAATTTATGTTTTTAATCCCCTAAATGAGTATATTTCCAGAAATTTATTTATGGAAACTGTTTTGGCATACTTCATCCATCAGAATCTGTGAAATGTCAATTTGGGCCCTTATTTTTGCATTTTTCACATTTTAGGCCCAAAATTTGTGTTTTTAACCCAAAGAAAATTATTACTAAACCACTTAGCCATTTTTCTTGAAACACTTTGTGTTTAGAAATATATTTGAAGCTAAAGTCATTTAATACAAGATATATCTCGGTTTTGATGGGTTTTAAGGCTAGATCCAACATAAAAACACATAAAAGCATACATATAAGCATGGAAATCATACAAGGCATACAAAACACATATAGATCTACACTTTCACTTGTATTCCCCCCCCCCCCACAAAACTCATAAAAACAGAAAATAGGGGGTATGAAGCTCACCTTGGGGTGTTGATTCGGTTTTGCAAGGAAAATGGAAGGAAAATGAAGTGTTTTTGGCCTTGGCTCCCTTTGATGAAGATCTCGAGTTTTGAGATGGTTCTAGGGTGCAAGATCACGATTTTTGCATAGATTAGGAAGGGATTTTGATAACAAAAGAATTTAAACCATAGATCTATGCATAATCTTACCTTAGATGATGATTTAATTGCAAGATCCTCTTGAAAGTCCCTAATTTTCGAGATTTTTGGAGAGGGGAGGAAGGAGATGTTCTTCAAGATTTAGAGAGAGTAGACTAGAGTTTTGTGAGTGTGTGTGTGTTGTGTTTGGCCGAGAGTGAGAGAGATAAGAAGAAGAAATGACTTTTGAAGTGATATGCATGGAGATATGGACTAAGATGCATGGAAACATGTTGGGTAATAATGAGGTGGCAACCCAAGGTCAACTCTCCCTTTTTCCTTGGGCTTGGGCCGAGAATGGGGAGAGAAGAAAGGATTTTTGGGCTTTTTGCCCCTAAGCCCAACATTAGAGGTAGCTTGGGTGCTTATTGGCCTTATAAAATAAAATTGTGATTTTTATGCTTTATTAAACTAGGTTAGGTTAAATTATGGATCAAAGATTGTGATTTATTTTATTCTAGATCCAACATGACCTAAAATGTTGAATAAAATAAATGTGGGTCCAATTAGAGCCCAATTAGGGTTCTAAGCCCATGATAGTCCAATTGGAAGCTTATTGGTCCATTGGGATCCAATAAGGAAGTTCTAGTCTAAAATAGACTTAAAAGAACTTCTAGGGTCTTCAATTGTTTGATGACTATTTGTGGTACTTGCATGATGTATTTGATTGAAGTTTTTGATTCACATTAACTTGAATATATAGATTACATGGCTCAAAATTTACAGTTGTGACATAAAGACTTTAACAGGGCAGAGGCATCAGAAAATAGTTTATCGACTTTTTCGGTCGCAGCCTGACAAGCTTTTGTTGAGGCATCGATGGCGGTGGTTGCAGAAGTAAGAGAATCTTGCTGAGCTTTGGAGAAAGCGTCAACAATCTTCTGAACTGCATCTTCAGAAAGGGATGACTGAGTAGTGGAAGAGGAGGCGATGAGCAAGTCAATCTTGTCATGAAGTTCCTTTAGATGTCTTTTGGTGACAGGAGTGTCGTCATCGTCATCACTCTGAACTTGAAACGGACTATAGTAGACCGAGTCAAATGTCATATTCTCCCCGCCAAGGAGTGGTTCTTCTTCCTCTGAAGCATGACCTGGAGAAGGTGGTGGTGGTGAAGCTGGTGGTACAGTAGTATGGGTAGGTTCGGGTTGGGTTGTTTCGGGTGTTGGTGTAGGTTCGGGTGCTTTTGTGGTTTCGGGTGCATCAGTATGAACCCCCGTATCAGATACGTTGGCTCTAACATCTGCAGTGGATGTTGTGGTTGTGTCAGTGAATATTGGTGTTGGTATTGGGATGGAAGTGGGTGGTATTGAAGTAGTGGAAGTTATGGGGAGAATAGAAATAGGAATGGTTTTAGGTGGAGAGTTAATTGGAGAAGTAGATGCATGAACTTCTGGGGTAGGAGATCTGGGTGGAGTAATGCCACATGGAGAGTCATCAGAATCTGAACTCTCACCCTCAGACTCGCTTGAGGAGGAAGCGATAATCAGCTTTCGCCTCGGCTGAGTTTTTCTACGCTTCTGCTGTGGAGATTGAGCAGGCTTGGTGGGTTTCCACTTCTTTGGAGATGGGCCTTTTGCTCCTTTTGCCACCTGTTTCCCCTTATCAGCCTTTTTGCCTCTTGGAGCAGGCTTGTCGGCGTCTTGTATGGACTTCAACATCTCCGGAGTAAGATCCCTCGGACCAGAACGCTTGAACCCTTTGTACGTCTGGATAATCCGACTGTCAGTAGGAACATCCCCATACATAGTTTCCGGAATAGAACCGTTGAATGGAAACTTTGAAGCGTCCGATACAATGATCTTCGTGGTATGGAAGGTACCAATCGAAGACATTGGAGCACCAGCGACAATGGGGACGTGGTACTTGTCCATCACCCATTTCGTGATAGGAGTCCAGAACCTAGCGTACGATATCTCTGAATGCCTGGAGGTAGAGGAGAGACTCTGGATGATTTGTTGCCATAGAACAAACCCATAATCCATGTTGATGCCATTGTAGATACCATACATTATTGAGAGAAATAAACGGCTGGCACCATCAGATCCAACACTTCTTTCGGATAACCCCTTGAAGAGAACAGTGAACATCCCATTCCACTGTGGAGGTAGGCACGACTTCTTGAACTTCGTGACCGTAGTAAGCACCTCCGTATAACCCATGTTATAGAACATGTTGAACAAGTGACCCATTGGAATCGTTTCAGGGTTAACCCTCGAAGAATCAGGTTCAAACCCTAACAGCGAGCAAAACCTTTGCTTTGAAATTGACGCCTTATGCTCAAAGACATCAAAAAAGATTCTGTCAACGACCTTGTCGTAGTGAGCAGTCGCAAAGATCTGTGACAAGAACTCCAGCGGAACAGATTCAGCCTTGGTAAGTGCAGGAGCGATCGGAGAAAACTTGAGACACTCGATGATGGGGAACTTGAAGGCGTCGTAAGCATGAGGGGTTAAATCGATGATTAGGCTTTGTTGTGGGCGAATGGGAAAAATGTGGGATGTTGCGTGAACAGAAGATGAATCTGCCATTGCTTGAAGAAAGTGGAGAAGATGATGAACTGGGAAGGATTAAGGAATTTTTACTCTCTGGGAATTTTAATTGCAGTAAAGAGGTAAACAAAGGATTATGTTGCCTTTTATACTGGGGGTTAAGGAGAGAGAAAGATCTTCCCAAATCTTCGATTGAAAATTGAAGGGTTTTTCCGGAGTTGACTGATGCGTGACAGTTGGGGTTGCCGATGATCACGCATGAGAGAGAATGTCAGGCCCCTAATAACACGTCTTCCCATCAGGCGTCGTTTGGAGACGAGACGGTTCAGATTCACACGGGCCGTTTGGAGATGAAACGGTTCCGATTCGCACGCTTTCCCTTTTAGCGCCGTTTGAAATCAAATCGATTAGACTCCCGCCCGAGTCAGCATGTCGTCATCTTATCCCTTTAAATTGTAACGACATCTTTTTGAAAAATGCTCCCACGTGGATTAAAATCAACCACAACCTTTAATCAACTGCCAATCCAAGTAAAATGCCTTGAAATTAATAGAACCTGAATTTAGGAAAATCAAAGATTTTCGTGCTTAGGGTGTAAAAGAAAAAAAATAAAGCAATATTTTGGGAAAATATGTGATGTCAATAAAGACACGAAACAAATGATCCCGGGCACGAATCTCTTCCTTCAAAGTCAAGAGAGACCTTAAAGTGTTTGTGTGGTTTCCCGTTGAATAACGATCAAACACTTATTAAGAAGTGTTGAAAGGCTTCTTTTAAGTAGGCATATTAGGGTGGCTTTCGCTTCGATTCAAAATTCCTAATCTTGATATAAGATAGAAAGCGAACGAAGTACTTGTGAGACCGGTGTAGTCTATTGAACAAGTAGGTTGGAGATATTTTAATCTGGCAAGGAACTATATATATATATATATATATATATATATATATATATATATATATATATATATATATATATATATAATCTCAAAAAAAATTTAAAACTGGATACCAAGGGAAGAAATGTTATTGGTTTTAACGATTTCATAGGAATCACACAAAAGAAAATTTTGAGATGTCATGGAGGTACGTCCGTCAAGTCATTAGTGAAAACTAGAGCAAATTAATTGTTCACCGTCAATTCGTATTGGGTATTGAATTTTGGGTTTCACTTAGCTCGTAGTGGCACGAAACTAAGATCATGAACACAGTAATTGTGTAACCATAAACCTCAGTGGTAATTTCTGAGAGTCTCAAGGGTTACGTTTGTGAAACGAATGTGATGGAGAAATGCAATTTAGATGGTGTAAGAAATCAAAGTACCTCTGCTGTGAGAAATAGGACCAAGCAGAAAACTCTTATCTCATGTGAGAAGAGAGTTAGGTAGCTCATGATTAGAATAAATATAATAGCCGAATTGGGAAGACAAGGTTTGTGTATACCAAGTCATTAAGGCTATTATTCAGAATCAGGTGAGGCTTTGGACACATACATCAGCATGCTTCTAGGGACACTTAGCTAATTCAACAATTTCCCCATAAACGAACACACAAATAAAATTAAAGCCAAAAAGAAAATAAAGAACAAAATATTTTTGGAGTTTTTGAATTAATTAAAAAAATTTTTTTTTGAAGTTTTGATAATAAAAAAATAAGACATAAAAAAAATAATACAAAAAAAAGTTGGAACTGAACCCGAGCATTCGGTTTATTTCGGTTGAGAAAAACTTTGGAACCGAACCCGAGCGTTCGGTCTATTTCGGGTGAGGAAAATTTTGGAACCAAACCCGAACGTTCGGTATATTTCGATTGCCAAAGAAAATAGGTTTTTTAAAAAGAGAATAACTTTAACAATAAGATAAATGCATTTGGAACAATTATACATAAGATCTACAACCAAGAAAACTACCTTTGATTGATGAGCGAGAAGCAGATTATTCAACCGAACCCGAGCGTTCGGTTCATTTCGGTACATTAGTACAAGACTCGAACCCGAACGTTCGGTCTATTTCGCTTTTTTACTTTTGAGTTTGAGAGGTAATTTTTGGTACTGACTCCGATTCCATCATACCTAGCCCGTGTAGAATTTTGTTGAACGATGCTTCAGGAAGAGCTTTGGTGAAAATGTCAGCCAATTGATCAGTGGTTCGAACAAAATGAATTTCGACGTTCCCATCTTCCACATGATCCTTAATGAAGTGATACCTCAGTGCCATGTGCTTAGTCTTGGAGTGTTGCACTGGGTTATGACAGATCCTAATTGCACTTTCAGAGTCACAATATAGTGGGATCTTTTTCATATTGAGTCCATAGTTCCGGAGTTGACTTTGGATCCAAATCACTTGAGAAGTACAGGAGGCAGCTGCAATGTATTCTGCTTTAGCTGTAGATAAAGACACACAAGTCTGTTTCTTTGATTGCCAGCTAACTAACTTCCCGTTAAGAAATTGGCAGCCTCCCGTGGTGCTTTTCCTGTCTAGTCCACAACCTCCAAGGTCTGCATCTGAGTAGGCTTGAACGAAGAAGCCTGAGTTGGATGGATACCATAGGCCTAAAGAGGTAGTTCGCTTGAGATAACGGAGTATGTTCTTCACTGCAAGCATATGAGGTTCACGTGGATTCGCCTGAAATCTAGCACAGTAACAAAGAGAGAACATTATATCAGGCCTGCTAGCAGTAAGATACATCAGAGAACCGATCATCTGGCGATATAGCGTAATATCAACTGCTGGCTTATCCAAGGATGGAGTGAGCTTGGTGCCGAACGCCATTGGAACTTTAACCTTTGAATCTCCCATCATGCCAAATTTTGCAAGGAGAGTCTTCGTGTAAGCTTCCTGATTAATAAAGATGCCTTCGGGTCCCTGTCTAATATTTAAACCAAAAAAAAGTTAATTGGACCCATTGAGCTCATTTCAAATTTAGTCTCCATCAGCTTTCTGAATTCAGCCGTTAAGCTAGGATTCGTTGAGCCAAAGATGATATCATCGACATAAAGTTGAACAATCATAAGGTGGTTACCTTCCTTCTTACGAAAGAAGGTTGGGTCAACCGAACCTTGTTTGAATTTGGACATCTTTAAAAACTTGGTTAGCGTTTCATACCAGGCCCTCGGAGCTTGTTTCAGTCCATATACGGCTTTGTCCAAAATGTAATAGTGATTGGGGTACCTTTCATTGACGAATCCAGTAGGTTGCTCCACGTACACCGTTTCTTCAAGTTCTCCATTTAGAAATGCGCACTTGACATCCATTTGGTAGACCTCAAAGTTTTTGTGTGCAGCATAGGCAAGAAGTATTCTAACGGATTCCAGCCTAGCTACAGGAGCGAAAGTTTCTTCATAGTCGGTTCCTTCCTCCTGACAGTATCCTTTCACCACCAGACGGGCTTTGTTTCGTATCACGTTGCCTTCCTTGTCCATCTTATTTCTGAAGACCCATTTGAGACCAACAACTGAGGCATCTTGAGGAGTTGGAATGAGGCGCCAAACTTTATTCCTTTCGAATTCATTCAGTTCGTCTTGCATAGCTTGAACCCAATCGGAGTGATCAAGAGCAGTGTTAACTGTCTTTGGTTCAACTTTTGAGACGAAGGAGTTAAACATACAGAATTCTACTTTTGAAAATAAGGAAGTTTGTTTTGCCTTTAGTTGTGATCGGGTTAGGACCTTTTCAGAGACATTACCGACAACCTGGGAAATAGGATGATCTCTGGTCCATTTGACAAGAGGAGGGTAATTTGGATCATAAGATGGATCCAATTCAGCGTTTACCATCTCTTCTAGTTCAGATTGACTGTCATCGTCATAAAGCATATCGGCATGCTCCCCCTCGACAGATAAGCTTTCAGGTGTGTCTTGAGTTTCCGGAGCTACAGGGGTTTCGGGTGGTGTCGAGCTTTCGAGTGTTGACGCACCTTCGGGTGTTGTAGCACTTTCGGGTGTTGAAGCACTTTCGGGTGTTGAAGCACTTTCGGGTGTTGAAGCACCTTCGGGTACTGTTGTGCGTTCGGGAGTAGCTTGAGAACTGTTCTCCCCCTCAACATGTGAACTCGTATGTGATGAAGAAGATGGATCCTCCCCCTCAACTGAAGCATCGTGTTGTGGAGGTTCGTTGAAACTTGATCCTCCTTCCTTCCTTTGTTTGGCAGCATCGTCGATGAGTTGCTTCAGATGATCTACTTTGTTGTCTGCTGCACTGGCTTCCGAGAGAGTAGCCTTCTCTGGTTCATCGAATAACTCGACAAACTTCTCAAATAAGTTTGCGATCGAGGCTGTGACTTGGCCTGTTTGAGAAAAGATTTCTCCAATTGTATCTTCGTAGGCCTTTAGCTTTTTGACATAGCTATCATCAAAAGTCACATAATAAGTTTCTTCTATTTTCCTCGAGTGCTTGTTTAATACCCTGTAGGCTTTGACATCGAACTTGTTACGATGTTCTTTAGAATTGAAGATGAACCACCGTGAGCCGAATACATGGAAAATTTTGACATTTGGCTTCCTGTTGTTGATGATCTCATAAGGAGTGAGAGTGAATCGCTTATTGAGATAAGACCTGTTCTGCGTAAAACATGCTGCAGCAATAGCATCAGCCCAAAAATATAAAGGTAAAGAAGCAAAACTTAGCATGGTTCGGGCCGCCTCACAAAAAGATCGGTTTCGTCTATCTTCAATCCCGTTTTGTTGAGGGGTGTAGGGAGCTGAGAAGTTGTGACTGGTTCCTTTTTCGGCCAAGAATTCTTCGAATTCTTTATTTTTGAACTCCAGACCATTTTCGCTCCTGATGTTGCGAACGACTTTCTTCAGCTGTACTTCAACCTGCTTGATAAACATCTTTAGCTTTAGAGTCGCTTCAGATTTGTGCTTCAGAAAGAACACCCATGTAAAACGCGAAAAGTCATCAACAATGACAAGAATATACTTGCTACCGCCGATGCTTTCGATAGATGATGGACCACACAAATCAACGTGAATTAACTCTAGTTGTTCAACAACTTTAGTGTTTACAATTGATGGGTGACTTTGATGACTCTGCTTCCCCATTTCACATGCAGCACACAAATGTTCTCGAACATGACCTCTAGTGACAAGTTTATTGATATCTTTAAAGTTAAGATGAGAGAGTCTTCTGTGCCACAGCCAGCTTTCGTCAGATTGTGCTTTGGATAACAGGCAGATAGATGGATTCCCTTTGATGGGTTTGAGGTTCAGGGGAAACATTTCGCCTTTGCGCTCCGATTTGAGAATTACTCTTTTCGTTTTCTTTTCAATTATTTCCAAACCCTCATCATCGAATGAGACCTTGAGACCGGTACCTCCAACAAGCTGAGATACACTGATGAGGTTGTGCTGTAGTCCTTCAACGTATGCAACCTTCCTAATCGTAAAATCACCATTTTTTATCATTCCATAGGCTTTTATTGTGCCGAATGAGTTGTTCCCGAACTTGACGTTTCCACCGTTTGAAAGAGACCGAAATTCCCTCAGCTCTTCCTTCCTTCCTGTCATGTGACGCGAGCAACCACTGTCAATATACCATTCTTCGTCAAACTGCTCGTCACTGATAACCTGCAAAAATTAAGCAGATTTAGGAACCCAAAGTTTCTTGGGTCCACGTGAGCCTTTCACAGGAACAGGAATAGTAAGAGAGATGTCAACAAGATATGTTCTTTTAATTAACGTTGTTTCATCTTTCTTTTTAATGGTGAAAACCTTAATTTTATTGGGATTTGTTGCTTTCGGTTTGGATTCTGGTTTAGGAATTTGGACTTTAGGATGATTTTGATTTGGTTCGACTGATGAAACCTTCGATTTTCCTTTCAGATCTGTTGAAGATTTAGGTTTTTGAGTGCGAACAGAATTGAATTTAGAATGTGGTTGAGAGGAATTAGAAGAATGAGAGAATTTTGACTGAGATGTTTTCTTGACTTGAGGTTCTAAGTGACCCTTTTGTTTTTGATCATTAGTGGGACCGAACCTAGAACTTTGGTTGCTTTTGCTCTCAGAACTGAACTTATGCTTTCGGTAGCTTGAGTTTTCTGAACCGAACCTTTGCCTTCGGTTGTCATAATTTTCAGAACCGAACGTATCCTTTCGGTTGTTATGACCCTCGGAACCGAACCTCTCCCTTCGGTTGTTATTACTTTCTTGCGATCTAACAGTACTTTTCTCTGACTTTGAATTTCTGTCATGATAAGAGAAATGGGCGTTTTGAGATTGCCAAAACTGTTTTCGTTCAGAGAGATTCTTCTTGTATCTCTGATTCCTTTGTTGTTTTTGATTTTGCACCTGCTTCGGCTGAGGATGGATATTCGCCTTTTGTTTTTGCTTTCTGTCAGCTGGTTCACTTTGAACTGATGATGTTTCGCTTGAAGGAGTGACTTCTTTTGCAGAAACTTCTTTTTCTTTAGGAACATCTTTTGTACCAATACTACTTGGCACGTCGAAGCTATCAGGCTTGTTCAAAGGCTCTGGCACATATCTGCCTTTTGTTTTCCATGACGTCCTTTCTGATAGACCAACGGTTTCGTCAGCATTGTCGATAGGAGCGGACCATAAGAATTCATTACAACCATCAGCATTATCTTCGTTTACAATGGCTGTGAGTTCGGCTGTCTGATGTTCGGTTACACCTGTGACCTTATACACCTGATTTGGAGTCCTCCTTACCTTTTGGTATACTACAACCTTTTCTTCAAGGATCGGGGACTTTTGTTGGGATAGACGAGCAAACTCCACAGAATTTTATGAAATAAGATTCTTGTGGTTTTTGGGCTTGCTCATGACAAACTCAGAACAGTCAACTACATCCTCTACAAAAATTTCACTAATATCATCGTCCTCATTAAGCTCAGATGCATTTTCAACATCAATTTTATTTTCTGAGCTCAAGTTGGCACTCAATGAGTCAAACTTTTGTATGGTTTCGGTCCTTAGTTTTAGTTTATCATTTTCATCCAAAAGATTTTACAGCATGTCCTTATGGTCCTTGGACTTTATGAAGGATTCGATTTTGTCTAGACCATACATATATGTCGGATTTACATCCTCAGACGAAACTACACATTCACAATTATATGCTTCAGCGTCGATTTCATCCTCCTTAAACTCAAGGAAGGGCAAAATCATGCGATGAATTTTCTGCCCTATTTCACAGTTCAAATGCAGTTGAGTGATATTAGTGTAAAGACGTTTAGCAATTAAACAAAAGACATTTCTCTGTTTTAAAAGTTTTAAATTGTCTCTTTGTAAATAAATGTTTTCGTCCTTGGATTTGATTAACTCTGACTCCTTCAGCTCGATCCACATCCTCCGTTCCTCACTCTTTGAAGACACCCTGCTTATTTGGTCAGTTAGGTTAGAATTGGTGACCCGTTTTTGAGTTAAACTGCTGTCGAGATGAGAGATTCTTGAATTTACATTTTTTAATTCTTTTTCATATGAACTTTGTGGGACTTTGAATGAAACAAAAATGGATTGTACCTTCTTGATTAATTCATCAAGCTCGTTAAACTGCACGCTGAGAGGTTTTGCTGTGAAGCACAAGTCCTCTCGCTCCTTTGTGTCTTCATTCCCACCTTCTGTGTTGTATCCCCTCATTTGAGATACATCCGACACCATCAAGCACTTTCCACCGCTTCCTTCATCTTTCGCAACATAAGCCTTTCCATGAGATGGCTTCCTTACTTCATCATCCTCAGAGTCGGCTGACCAGACCTCCACGCCACCGAACTCATCATCTGCTACCGAACCCTGCACAATTAAAGCATTCATTGAAGGGTTAGTGACAACTTTCTTTTTCTTGATCTCTTCCAGCTTTTTCATTAACATAGCTTCTTCATCTTTCTCCTCATCCTTTTCTGCCATTTTCTTGAGGACACAATCTTTGGCATAGTGGTTCTTTCATCCACAATAGTAGCAGTTCACACCCGAATCTCCTTCAGCTTTCGGTTCCTTCTTTGGTTCTTCTGCCTTCGGTTCTTCCCTGACCTTTTCAGAACTATAACTTCCCTGCCAATTTCGGTTCTTATTGGTAGGAAACCTTTTCTTGATGAACCTCTTCGGGTTCGACACCATCATTGCATAGTCTTCAGAGGTAAGGTCATAGTCCTCTAAGTTAAGGGCTTCATCTTCCATCACACCTTTGCTTTTGGACAGAAGGGCCAATGATCCCAAGCTTGAAACCACATTTTTCTCCTACAAGACAATCTTTTCTTGGGATTTCAAAATCCCTACCAGCTTTGCCAATGAGTAAGACTTAAATTGCTCATGTGCTTTAACAGTGGACACAACCGCTCTCCACTCAGATCTAAGACCGTTTAAAAACGTAAACTTTTGTTCAATCAACTTCCTTTCAATATCATGTTTAATCATCTTACTAAGAAGATGATTGAAGCGATCGAACGTCTGAGTTACAGTTTCTTCAGGACTCTGCTTGAATTCACCAAACTCGGACAAGAGTAAGGTTTGAATGGAATGCTCGAGATCTTCGTCTGTGGAATATAACTCTCGCAGCCTATCCCATATTTCTTTAGCAGTGCTGCACAAACTCACTAGCCTGAAAGTATCAGATTGAAGAGCGAATCTGATAAGTCTCAATGCTTTAATATTGCACTGAAATTTATCTTTTTCGTCTTGAGCAATATCTTTTACGTCTTTCAACAAATCATTATACTCTTTCTGAGTTTTAGTGATTCTTGATGTTGCTGAATGAGCGAATGGTCCAGACACTATTGCTTCCCAAAGAAGATATCCGTTATCCTCAGATCCAATGACATAATCTTCAAAGTGATGTGCCCAGACTTCGTAATCCTGGGTGTAAAGGATGGGAATCTTCGTTGTCGATCCAATGATGTTTGAGATGTTAATGGGATTTGATTGTGACTCGTCCATGCTTGATCGAATAACCTGTTTAAAAGATCAGACTTGTAATATATTAAATTAGGGCAAAATGAATAAATGCTGAGTTACGTCAATTATGGGATGACGGCTCAATAAATATTAGTTAATGCGGAATAACCCTAATCGCAACCTTTTTCACAGAAAAGATGTGTATGAATTACACAGCCTCCTACTCTGATACCAATTGATAAGTTATAAAAACAACGTGAAGATCGATTAGATCTTTGTAACAGGTATTGCGATGAACATAAAACAGTAAATAAGACAATAGTGGATCAAAATATGTCGAATGATTAGATCAAACAGTCCTCAGCAGAGCTCGACTAAGAACTTCCGCTGTAGAGGATTTAGGGTTACAAGAACGATAATAAACTTCTGAATAATGCTCTGATCGTTCTACTCTATCGTTAACCTAAGATGCATGCAAGCACCTATATTTATAACCCTACTAAACTCACGGATGGACAGACCCATACCGGAGATACAAAAATGGACTAGCTAACGAGCCCAATAGACGCAACATATTATACAAAACACGACCCAACACACAAGTGAGTCACATATGAATTATATGTAATTCAAATGGAAATCACATGTAATTCACATATTAATCACATGTAAATCACAAGTGAATTACATATCAATTACATGTGATTCATATGTAAATCATAAGTGAATCACGTATGAATTACCTGTGATTCATAAGTGAATCACATATGAATTATATGTGATTCACATGTAAATCACATGTAATTCACATGTAATTCACATATTAATCACATGTAATTCACAAGTGAATCACATATCAATTACATGTGATTCACATGTAAATCATAAGTGAATAACATATGAACTACGTCTATATACACACTTGTATTTTGTGTGAGTGATGTTCGTTAATTATTTTTAAATTTTTTTTGGTGAATTTAACATGTGAATCTTAAAAGATACAATCACATATGAATATCACATTATATAATCACATATGAATCTTACATGATATATACATGTGCATTTTTATGAGTGTTCTTTCATTAATCATTTTTTTTAATTTTCTTGTAGATGTTGAAAATTTTGTGGAAAATATTAAAAATGTGAAAAGTGATAAATTGAAAAAAATTTGAAAATATTGATATGAAGAAATGATAACACTAAGAATGTTTGTAGTATTTTTTATTTTTTATATTTTATTTTGTATCGAATAAAATACTTGTACTATTATGTTTATAGATTAATTAATAAAAATGACATTTTTTATGATTACTTACGAATATTATAGTATAAGAAATATGCATATATATATTTGAAAATTTATGTATATATTCACCAAAAACTTTGATTTTTTTGTTAAAAAAATTAAAGTTATTACTATATATATATATATATATATATATATATATATATATATATATATATATATATATATATTCTAGTGTTCTTTTTTTTTTTTTACTAATTTTTAAAAATTTTATTTTAAAAAAAAATACAATTAAGTTTTTTTTTTAAATTGCAGTTTTGAAAAAATATATTTTTTTTATTTTTTTAAATTCATGTTTTGTGAAAAAAAATTAAAAACTCTCAATTTTTTATAAAAAACCTAAGAATATTTTTTATAAAAAATCTGAAATTTGATTTATTATGTTAATTTTTAGAACTTTTAATTAATATTTCTAATAATACAAAAACTTAAACATTAAATAAGATCAGCAAGATAACGATCATGCCCTTAATAAGTTAATTTTGATCTAACGCTCCACCTTTTAGTTCTCAAGTTCTCGGGAAAGTATGAGTTTTCAACAGATCTCACCCTATATATATATATATATATATATATATATATATATATATATATATATATATATATATATATATATATATATATATAAGATAGAGAGAGAGTGTGTGATAGGTTTATGTATTCTAATTAGTTATTGTGTGGATGTAGAAGTGATTGTGGACCAATCAAAATAAAAAAAAATTAAAAATAAATAAATAAATAAATAAGGGTAATTAAGTAATTTGATAAATAACTTCCACAAATACTTCCTAAAATTATGTTACTTTGTCTTTGACTTAATTTCTTCTCATTCTTATATACGTCCGTTCCCTATCAAAAACCCTATTCCACCATTAAAAAAACTTCCACCAACGACCACCATCAACATAAACTCACACCTAAATACTGCATACCCAAATCGACAAGAAGCTAATCGGCATAGAGTCCTCATCGATGAAATTCACCACAATCGCAGCCGATGGGCATAGCTTCGCCACTGCAGAATCCAATCCTTTGTGCCTCTTTGATACAATCATCGCCTCATCCCTCACAATCATCTCGCTACATCAACTAATTCCCATCATCGGTCGATGCCCGAATCCAATGCTCAAATGATCGACATTGCTTACCACTCTGCCACCACTCTGTCACCAGCAGGTCACCTCCTCCACCAGTGCTTCCTATATCAATCGAGATCAACAAGAAGATGGATTTCTTTCTATTATGATGCTATCAAGTTCGAGAAAGGCTTCAACGAGATTAAGCAATGGTAGTAATCTTGGTTGATTATTTGGTTCCGCAAGTTAAATGGGTCTAAGTTCCAGCATTTTAATGAAAAACTCTAAAAGGGAACTGGTAAAGGATCTGGATCAGAGATTTTTTAAATCGAGTTCATATGGATTTAATCTTTTTAACCTCCTCCTACAACATTTTTCGACCAATCCTCACTGAAAAGGGTTTTAAAAACCCATCTCGATCGAATATGCCTTCAGGTATGATTAGGGTTCGTCTATTTTAATTTCTTTACATTCGTTTTTAGCATGATTGATACGAACATGTGAGAGTTTGAGAAAGAATGATTCTTAAGAGGGAAGTGGTAGATTTAGAAAGAACATTTAGTTTTTATTCAAATATCCTTCGAGAATTCCTCCGAATTTGACCACCCTGTGCAGTGAAATGTGTAAACATACCAAAACGTATTTCTTGTGTTTTATGTGGTCACTTATTTGGTAATTTGAAAAATATAGTTGTCTTATTAATATTTCCTTGAGTGTTTTAGCCATTGATGTACAATTTGAGCAATTAATTGATGTTAGCTTTTATTTCTTCATTTCAAATATGAGTCGATTGTATCTTCTTCTTTCTTGTATCTACTTCAGTGAACTAGAAGAAAAGCATCAGGTGGTTACCATAATTGCTATAATGTATATGAAAGTTTAAAGAGTTATTTCATCTGATACATTGTGATCTTTATGCAATTCATCTAATATATATAATATGTAATGTTGGGTCGTGTTTTGTATTAAGTATTGCGTCTATTGGGCTCGTTAGCTAGTCCATTTTGTATCTCCGGTATGGGCCTGTCCATCCGTGAGTTTAGTAGGGTTTAGTATATATAGGATCTTGCATGCATCCTAGAAAGTAATGATAGAATAGAACGATCAGAGTATTATTCAGCAAGCTTATTATTATCGTTCTTGTAACCCTAAAATTCTCTACAACGGAAGTTCTTAGTCGAGCTCTGCTGAAGATAGTTTAATCTAATCATTCGACACATATTGATCCATACTTGTGTTATTTACTGCTTTTTCATTCATCGCATTACCTATTAAGAAGATCTAATCGACCTTTAAGTTCCTTAATAACTTATCAATTGGTATCAGAGCAGGAGGCTGTGTAATTCATACACATCTTTTCTGTGAAAAAGGTTGCGATTAGGGTTATTCCGCATTAACTAATATTTATTGAGCCCTCATCCCATAATTGACGTAACTCAGCATTTATTTGCTTTGCCCTAATCTAATATATATTACAAGTCTGATCTTTCAAACAGGTTATACGATCAAGCATGGACGAGTCACAATCGAATCCCATAAACGTCTCAAATAGCATTGGATCAACGACGAAGATTCCCATCCTTTACACCCAGGATTACGAAGTCTGGGCACATCACTTTGAAGATTATGTCATTGGATCTGAAGACAATGGATATCTTATTTGGGAAGCAATCGTGTCTGGACCATTCGCTCATTCAGCAACGTCTAAAATCATTAAAACTCAGAAAGAGTATAATGATCTGTTGAAGGACGTAAAAGATATTGGTCAAGATGAAAAAGATAAGTTTCAGTGCAATATTAAAGCATTGAGACTAATCAGATTCGCTCTTCAATCGGATACTTTCAGGCTAGTGATTTCATGCAGCACTGCCAAAGAAATATGGGATAGGCTACGTGAATTATATTCCACAGACGAAGATCTGGAGCATTCCATTCAGACCTTACTTTTGTCTGAGTTTGGTGAATTTAAGCAGAATCCAGAGGAAACTGTTACTCAGACGTTCGATCGCTTCAATCATCTTCTCAGTAAGATGATTAAACACGATATTGAAAGGAAGCTGATTGAACAAAAAGTTATGTTTTTAAATGGACTTAGATCTGAGTGGAGAGCGGTTGTGTCCACCGTTAAAGCTCATGACAAATTCAAATCTTATTCATTGGCTAAGCTGGTAGGAGTTTTGAAATCCCAAGAAAAGATTGTCTTGCAGGAGAAGAATGTGGTTTCGAGCTTGGGTTCCTTGGCCCTTCTTTCTAAAAGCAAAAGTGTGATGGAAGATGAAGACCTTAACTTAGAAGACTATGACCTTACCTCTGAAGACTATGCAATGATGGTGTCGAACCCGAAGAGGTTCATCAAGAAAAGGTTTCCTACCAATAAGAACTGAAATTGGCAGGGAAGTTATAGTTATGAAAAGGTCAGGGAAGAACCGAAGGCAGAAGAACCAAAGAAGGAACCGAAAGCTGAAGGGGATTCTAGTGTGAACTGCTACTACTGTGGAGGAAAGAACCACTATGCCAAAGATTGTGTCCTAAAGAAAATGGAAGAGAAGGATGGAGAAAATGATGAAGAGGCTGTGTTGATGAAAAAGCTTGAAGAGATCAAGAGAAAGAAAACTACTGCTAACCCTTCTATGAATGCTTTAATTGTGCAGGGTTCGGTAGCGGATGATGAGTTCGGTGGCGTGGAAGTCTGGTCAACCGACTCTGAGGATGATGAAGTCAGAAAGCCATCTCATGGAAAGGATTATTTTGCGAAAGGTGAAGGAAGCGATGGAAAGTGTTTGATGGTGTCGGATGTATCTCAAATGAGGGGATACAACACAGACGGTGGGAATGAAGACACGAAGGAGCGAGAGGACTTGTGCTTCACAGCGAAACCTCTCAGGGTGCAGTTTAATGAGCTTGATGAATTAATCAAGAAGGTACAATCCATTTTTGTTTCATTCAAAGTCCCACAAAGTTCATATGAAAAAGAATTAAAAAATGTAAATTCAAGAATCTCTCATCTAGACAGCAGTTTAACTCAAACACGGGTCACCAATTCTAACCTAACTGACCAAATAAGCAGGGTGTCTTCAAAGAGTGAGGAACGGAGGATGTGGATAGAGCTGAAGGAGTCACAGTTGATCAAATCCAACGACGAAAACATTTATTTACAAAGAGACAATTTAAAACTTTTGAAACAAAGAAATGTGTTTTGTTTGATTGCTAAGCGTCTTTATTCTAACATCACTCAACTTCATCTTAACTGTGAAATAGGACAGAAAATTCATCGCATGATTTTGCCCTTCCTTGAGTTTAAGGAAGATGAAATCGACGCTGAAGCATATAATTGCGAAAGTGTAGTCTCGTCTGAGGATGTAAATCTGACTTATATGTATGGACTAGACAAAATCGAATCTGTCATAAAGTCCAAGGACCATAAGGACATGCCGAAAAACCTTTTGGATGAAAATGATAAATTGAAACTAAGGACCGAAACCATACAAAACTTTGACTCATTGAATGCCAACTTGAGCTCAGAAACTAAAATTGATGTTGAAAATGCATCTGAGCTTAATGAGGATGATGATATGAGTGAAATTTTTGTAGAGGATGAAGTTGACTGTTCTGAGTTTGTAAAGAGCGAACCCGAAAACCACAAAAATCTTATTTCAGAAAATTTTGTGGAGTTTGCTCGACTGTCCCAACAAAAGTCCCCGATCCTTGAAGAAAAGGTTGTTGTATACCAAAAGGTAAGGACGACTCCAAATCAAGTGTATAAGGTCACAGGAGTAACCGAACATCAGACAGCCGAACTCACAGCCATTGTAAATGAAGATAATGTTGATGGTTGTGATGAGTTCTTCTGGTCCGCCCCTATCGACAATGCTGACGAAACCGTTGGTCTGTTAGAACGGACGTCCTGGAAAACCAAAGGCAGATATGTGCCAGAGCCTTTGAGCAAGCCTGATAACTTCGACATGCCAAGTACTAGTGGTACAAAAGATGTTCCTGAAGAAAAAGGAGTTCCTGCAAAAGATGTCACTCCTTCAAGCGAAACATCATCAGTTCAAAGTGAACCGGCTGACAAAAAGCAAAAGCAAAAAGCCAATATCCATCGACAGCCAAAGCAAGTGAAGAATCAAAAACAACAAAGGAATCTGAGATACAAGAAGAATCTCTCAGAACGAAAACAGTTTTGGCGATCTCAAAACGCCCATTTCTCTTATCATGACAGAAATTCGAAGTCAGAGAAAAGTGTTGTTAGACCGCAAGAACGTAATAACAACCGAAAGGAGAGGTTCGGTTCTGAGAATCATAACAACCGAAAGGACTAGTTCGGTTCTGAAAAATATGACAACCGAAGGCAGAGGTTCGGTTCAGAGAAGACCAACTACCGAAAGCAGAGGTTCGGTTCCGAAAGCAAATGCGACCAAAGTTCGAGGTTCGGTCCCACAAATGACCAAAAACAAAAGTGTCACTCAGGACCTCAAGTCAAGAAAACTTCTCAGTCTAACTTCTCTCGTTCTAATTCTTCTAATTCCTCTCAACCCCTCTCTAAATCCAATTCTGTTCGATCTCAAAATCCAAAATCTTCAGCAGATTTGAAAGGAAAATCGAAGGCTTCCTCAGTCAAAACAGATCAAAATCATCCCAATGTCCAAATGCCTAAACCTGAATCCAAACCGACAGTTACAAATCCCAATAAAATTAAGGTTTTCACCATTAAAAAGAAAGATGAAACAACTTTAATAAAAAGAACATATCTTGTTGACATCTTTCTTACTATTCCTGTTCCTGTGAAAGGCTCACGTGGACCCAAGAAACTTTGGGTTCCTAAATCTGCTTAATTTTTGCAGGTCATCAGTGACGAGCAGTTTGATGAAGAATGGTATATTGACAGTGGCTGCTCACGTCACATGACAGGAAGGAAGGAAGAACTGAGGGAATTTCGGTCTCTTTCAAACGGTGGAAATGTCAAGTTCGGGAACAACTCATTCGGCACGATAAAAGGCTATGGAATGATAACAAATGGTGATTTCACAATCAGAAAGGTTGCATACGTTGAAGGACTGCATCACAACCTCATCAGTGTATCTCAGCTTGTTGGAGGTACCGGTCTCAAGGTCACTTTCGACGATGAGGGTTCAGAGATAAAAGAAAAGAAAACAAAAAGAGTAGTTCTCAAATCGGAGCGCAAAGGCAAAATGTTTCCCCTGAATCTCAAACCCATCAAAGGAAATCTAGCTATCTGCCTGTTATCCAAAGCACAATCTGACGAAAGCTAGTTGTGGCACCGAAGGCTCTCTCATCTCAACTTCAAGGATATCAACAAACTTGTCATAGGTGGTCATGTTCGAGGCCTTCCATTGCTCAAATTCGATCGAGAACATTTATGTGCTGCGTGTGAAATGGGGAAACAGAGTCTTCAAAGTCACCCATCGATTGTAAACACTAAAGTTGTTGAACCATTAGAGTTAATTCACATTGACTTGTGTGGTCCATCATCTATCGAAAGCATCGGCTGTAGCAAGTATATTCTTGTCATTGTTGATGACTTTTCTCGTTTTACGTGGGTGTTCTTTCTGAAGCACAAATCTCAAGCAACTCTCAAGCTAAAGATGTTTATCAAGCAGGTTGAAGTGCAGCTGAGGAAAGTCGTTCGCAACATCAGGAGCGACAATGGGCTGGAGTTCAAAAATAAAGAATTCGAAGACTTCTTGGCAGAAAAAGGAACCAGTCACAACTTCTCAGCTCCCTACACCCCTCAACAAAACGGAATTGTCGAAAGACGAAACCGATCTTTGTGTGAGGCGGCCCGAACCATGCTAAGTTTTGCCTCTTTACCTTTATATTTTTGGGCTGATGCTATTGTTGCAGCATGTTTTACACAGAACAGATCCTATCTCAACAAACGCTTTAATCTCACTCCTTATGAGATCATCAACAACAGGAAGCCAAATGTTAAATTCTTCGACGTATTCGGCTCACGGTGTTTCATCTTCAATTCTAAAGAAGATCGTAACAACTTCGACGTGAAAGCCGATGAAGGGATATTTCTGGGATACTCTCTCACTTCGAAAGCATACAGGGTTTTGAACAAGCGTTCGAGGAAGATTGAAGAAACTTATTATGTGACTTTCGATGACAGCTATGTCAAAAAGCTGAAGGCCAGTGAAGACACAGTTGGAGAAATTTTTTCTCAAACAGGCCAAGTCACAGCCTCGATTGCAAACCTATTTGAGAAGTTTGTTGAGTCATTCGATGAACCAGAGAAGGCCACTCTCTCGGAAGCTAGTGCAGCAGACAACAAAGTTGATCATCTGAAGCAACTCATCGAAGATGCTGCCAAGCAAATGAATGAAGGAGGATCAAGTTCCAACGACCCTCCACAGCACGATGCTTCAGTTGAGGGGGCGGATCCACCTTCTTCTTCACAGCCGGGCTCACATGTTGAGGGGGAGAACCGTTCTCCAGCTGCTCCCGAACGCCCAACTGTACCCGAAAGCCAATCTGCACCCGAAAGTCCTGTGGTACCCGAAAGCTCAACACCACCCGAAACTCCTGTAGCTCCGAAAAGTCAATATACACCTGAAAGCTTATCTGTCGAGGGGGAGAATGCAGATATGTCTTATGACTATGATAGCCAATCTGAACTAGAAGAGCTGGTAAATGCTGAATTGGATCCATCCTATGATCCAAATTACCCTCCTCTTGTCAAATGGACCAGAGATCATCCTGTTTCACAGGTTGTCGGTAATGTCTCTGAAAAGGTCCTGACCCGATCTCAACTAAAGGCAAAGCAAACTTCCTTATTTTCAAAAGTAGAGTTCTGTATGTTTAACTCCTTCGTCTCAAAAGTTGAACCAAAGACAGTTAACACTGCTCTTGATCACTCCGATTGGGTTCAAGCTATGCAAGACGAACTTAATGAATTCGAAAGAAATAAAGTTTGGTGCCTCATTCCAACTCCTCAAGATGCCTCGGTTGTTGGTCTCAAATGGGTCTTTAGAAATAAGATGGATAAGGAAGGCAATGTGATAAGAAACAAAGCTCGTCTAGTGGTGAAAGGATACTGCCAGGAGGAAGGAATCGATTATGAGGAAACTTTTGCTCCTGTGGCTAGGCTGGAATCTGTTCTAATATTTCTTGCCTATGCTGCACACAAGAACTTTGAGGTCTTCCAAATGGACGTAAAGTGCGCATTTCTAAATGGAGAACTCGAAGAAACGGTGTATGTAGAGCAACCACCTGGATTTGTCAATGAAAAATACCCCAATCATTGTTATATTCTGGACAAAGCGGTATATGGACTGAAACAAGCACCGAGGGCCTGGTATGAAACGCTAACCAAGTTTTTAAAGATGTCCAAATTCAAACAAGGTTCGGTTGACCCAACCTTCTTTCGTAAGAAGGAAGGTAACCACCTTATGATTGTTCAAGTCTATGTCGATGATATCATCTTCGGCTCAACGAATCCCATCTTAACGGCTGAATTCAGAAAGCTGATGGAGACTAAATTTGAAATGAGCTCAATGGGTCCAATTAACTTTTTCCTTGGTTTAAATATTAGACAGGGACCCAAAGGCATCTTTATTAACCAGGAAGCTTACACGAAGAATCTCCTTGCTAAATTTGGCATGATGGGAGACTCTAAGGTTAAAGTTCCAATGGCGTTCGGCACCAAGCTTACTCCATTCTTGGATAAGCCAGCAATCGATATTACGCTATATCGCCAAATGATAGGTTCTTTAATGTACCTTACTGCTAGCAGGCCTGATATAATGTTTTCTGTTTGTTACTGTGCTAGATTTCAGGCAAATCCTCATGAACCTCACATGCTTGCAGTGAAGAACATACTCCGGTATCTCAAGCGAACTACCTCTTTAGGCCTATGGTATCCATCCAACTCAGGCTTCTTCGTTCAAGCCTACTCAAATGCAGACCTTGGAGGTTGTGGACTAGATAGGAAAAGCACCACTAGAGGCTGCCAATTCCTTGACGGGAAGTTGGTTAGTTGGCAATCAAAGAAACAAACCTGTGTATCCCTGTCTACCGCTGAAGCAGAATACATCGCAACTGCCTCCTGTACTTCTCAAGTGATTTGGATCCAAAGTCAACTCCGGGACTATGGACTCAATATGAAAAAGATCCCACTATATTGAGACTCTGAAAGTGCAATTAGGATTTGTCATAACCCAGTACAACACTCCAAGACTATGCACATAGCACTGAGGTATCACTTCATTAAGGATCATGTGGAAGATGGGAACGTCGAAATACACTTTGTTCGAACCACTGATCAACTGGCTGACATCTTCACCAAAGCTCTTCCTGAAGCATCTTTTAACAAAATACTACAAGGGCTAGGTATGATGGAATCGGAGTCAGTACCAAAAATTACCTCTCAAGCTCAAAAGCAAGAAGCGAAATAGACCGAACGTTCGGGTTCGGGTCTTCTGCTAATGTACCGAAATGAACCAAACGCTCGGGTTCGGTTGCATTATCTGCTTTTCGCTCATCACTCAAAGGTAGTTTCCTTGGTTGTAGATCTTATGTATAAATTTTCCAAATTCATTTCTCTTAATGTCAAAGTTATTCTCTTTTTCAAATCTATTTTCTTTGGCGACCGAAATCAACCGAACGTTCGGGTTTGGTTCCAAAATTTTTCTCACCCGAAATAGACCGAACACTCGGGTTCGGTTCCAAAGTTTTTATCAACCAAAATAGACCGAACGCTCGGGTTCGGTTCCAATTATTTTTTTGTGTCTTATTTTTTTATTTTATCTAAAATTCCAAAAATATTTTTTTCTCATAAATTCAAAAAAAAAACTCCAAAAATATTTTATTTTTTTATTTAGCTTGGCTTTTATTTTTATTTTTTTCTTTCTTTCTTGTGGGTATATAATTTCATTAGCTAAGTGTCCCTACAAGCATGCTGCTGTATGTGTCCAAAGCCTCACCTAATTCTGAATAATAAGCCTTACTGACTTGGTATAAACAAACCTTGTCTTCCCAATTAGGCTTTCTTATTTATTCTAATCATGAGCTACCTAACTCTCTTCTCACATGAGATATGAGTTTTCTGCTTGGTCCTATTTTTTTATAGCAGAGGTACTCTGATTTCTTTACACCATCTACATTGCATTTCTCCATCACATTCGCTTCACAAACGTAACCCTTGAGACTCTCAGAAACTACCACTGAGGTTTATGGTTGCACAATTTCTACGTTTATGATCTTAGCTTCGTGCCACTACGTGCTAAGTGAAACCCAACATTCAAATACCCAATATGCATTGACGGTGAACAATTAATTTGTTCTAGCTTTCACTGATGAATTATAGGACTTATCCATGGGGGTACAACATGAAATCTCTATTTCTATTTTGTGTGATTCCTATGAAATTGTTAAAAACCATAACATTTCTTCCTTGGGATCCAATTTTAATTTTTGTTGAGATTTTATAAATTTCCTAGTCAAATTAAATTATCTCCAACCTACTTGTTCAACAGACTACACCGGTCTCACAAGTACTTCGTTCGATTTCTGTCTTATATCAGGATAAGGAATTTTGAATCGAAGCGATAAGCACCCTCATAAGCCTAATTAAAAGAAGCCTTTCAACACTTCTTAATAAGTGTCTGATTGTTATTCAACGGGAAACCACACAAACACTTTAAAGTCTCTCTTGACTTTGAAGGAAGAGATTCGTGCCCGGGATCATTTGTTTCGTGTCTTTATTGACATCACATATTTTCCCAAATGTGTTGCTTTATTTCTTTTCGTTTACACCCTAAGCACGAAAATCTTTGAATTTCCAAAATTCAGGTTCTATTAAATCCAAGGCATTTTAATTGGATTGGCGGTTGATTAAAGGATGTGGTTAATTTTAATCCACGTGGGAGCATTCTTAAAAGATGCCGTTACAATTTAAAGGGATAAGATGACGACATGATGACTCAGGCGGGAGTCCAATCGATTTGATTTCAAACGGCGCAAGAGGGAAGCGTGCGAATAGGAACCGTTTCATCTCCAAACGGCGCCTGATGGGAAGGCGTGTTATTAGGGGCCTGACATTCTCTCTCATGCGTGATCATCGGCAACCCCAACTGTCACGCATTAGTCAACTCCGAAAAACCCTTCGTTTTTCAATCAAAGATTTGGGAAGATCTTTCTCTCTCCTTAACCCACAGTATAAAAGGCAACATAATCCACCATTTACCTCTTTACCGTGCCTATATTTCCAGAGAGCCAGAAATTCTTAACCTTTTACTGTTCATCATCTCCTCCACTTTCTTCAAGCAGTGGCAGATTCTTCCCTAGTTCACGCAACATCCCACATTTTGCCCATTCGCCCACAACAAAGCTTGATCATCGATTTATCCCCTCATTCTTACGACGCATTCATGTTCCTCATCATCGAGTGTCTGAAGTTTTCTCCAATCGCTCCTGCACTTACCAGGGCTGAAACTGTTCCGATGGAGTTCCTGGCACAGATCTTTGCCACCGCTCACTACGACAAGGTCGTCGACAGAATCTTCTTTGATGTCTTTGAGCACAAGGCGTCAATTTCAAAGCAGCGGTTCTGCTCATTATTAAGGTTTGATGTGAATTCTTCCAGGGTCTATCCGGAATCCATTCCCATGGGTCATTTGTTCAACATGTTCTACAACATGGGATACATAGAGGTGCTTACTACGGTGACGAAATTCAAGAAGTCGTGCCTACCTCCATAGTGGAATGGGATGTTCACTATTTTGTTCAAGGGTTTATCTGAACGAAGTGCCGGGTCTGATGGAGCCAGCCGTTTATTTCTCTCCATAATGTATGGGATATACAATGGCATCAACATGGACTATAGGTCCATTATGTGGCAACAACTCATTCAGAGTATCTCCTCTACTTCCAGACATTCAGAGATTTCGTATGCTCGGTTCTGGACCATTATCACGAAATGGGTGATGGACAAGTACCACGTCCCCATTGTCGCTGGTGCCCCAAATGTCTTCGGTTGGTACCTTTCATACCACGAAGATCATTGTGTCGGACGCTTCAAAGTTTCCGTTCAACGGGTCTATTCCGGAAACCATGTATGGGGATGTTCCCGCTGATAGCCGGATTATCAGGACGTACAAGGAGTTCAAGCGTTCTGGTCCAAGGGATCTTACTCCCGAGATGCTGAAATCCATTCATGACGCCAACAAGCCTGCTCCAAGAGGCAAGAAGGCTGATAAGGGAAAAACAGGTGGTCAAGGGGGCAAAAGGCCCGTCTCCAAAGAAGAGGAAACCCACCAGGGTTGCTCAGTCTCCCCAGCAGAAGAGGAGAAAAACTCAGCCGAGGCGAAAGCTGGTTATCGCTTCCTCCTCAAGCGAATCTGAGGGTGAGAGTTCTGATTCTGATGACTCTCCACGTGGCAACACTCCACCCAGATCTCCAACCCCTGAAGTTCATGTCTCTACTTCTCCAATACCACCAATTTCCATCCCAATACCTCCACCAATATTCACCGACGCAACCACCACAACCACTGCAGATGTTAGAACCAACGTATCTGATACGGGGGTTCATACTGACGCACTCAAATCCTCAGCACCCGAAACCACCCCAGCACCCGAACTTACACCTACACCCGAACAAACAACCCAACCCGAACTACCCATACTACCGAACCACCAGCTTCACCACTACCATCTTCTCCTGGTCACGCATCAGAGGGAGAAAAACCACTCCTTGGCAGGGAGAATATGACTTTTGACTCGGTCTACTATAGCCCGTTTCAAGTACAAAGCGATGACGATGACGACGCTCCTGTCACCAAAAGGCATCTCCAGGAGCTCCATGACAAAATTGACTCGCTCATCGCCTCTTCTTCCACCTCTTAGTCATCCATATCTGAAGCTGCTGTTCAGAATATTGTTGACGCTTTCTCCAAAGCTCAACAAGCTTCTCTTGCTTCTGCAACCACCGCCATAGATGCCTCTACCAAAGCCTGTCAGGCTGCGACCGAAAAAGTCGATAAACTATTTACTGATGCCTCTTCCCTATTGAAGTCTTTACAGGAGAGTGCCAACGCCGCCAAGACTACGCTGGAACCTATTGTCCACCAGCTAGCAACATCAGTCGCAACTGCGTTGAAGTCCTTCGCTTCTCTTCGTCAAACAATTTCTAACGACAACTTAGCTTTCCGAACAACCATCGAAGAACGTCTCTCCAAGCTTCAAGAAGATTTGGCTGCCGAGAACACTCTCATGGATGTTCTAGCCAGGAAGACTACCGTTCTGAAGGTCAAGAGCATTCAACTCTCCCACTCTCAACAGGAGATTGATTCTCTTCGATCTGAAAGGGAGGTCATCAAATCGTGTGTTTCGGATGTCCACTCTGCCATCTCTAACATCCTAGAAGCACATGATCCAATTCTTAACTACACTGTGAGGGGTGACCTTGCAGAGAAGCTCGCTCCCGCCCTTGCCCTACTCAGTAAAATCGAAGGGCTCCTTGATTTCGTGTCCATTCCGAAACAAGGGGGAGAGAATGAAACAATGTCTCAACCACCTCCTACTTCCAGAACAACTCACACTACCGAATCTCCTCCAGTAGGGCAAGCCTCCGGTTTCGGTGTGAAATACAAAGGCAAAAAGATTGCTGAGGAGGAAGAAGAAGAAGATAATGAGACAATTTCCGACTTGTTGAAGCGTAAAAGTCGACACAATGAGGCTGACATCAGTGCTCGTGTGGCAAGAGAGGTTGAAGAAGCCGAACGTAAACAGAAGGAAGCACACGACCTTCTTGAGAGCAGGAAAACTCTGTTTCCTTCCTGGACTCTTGAGAGGATGATTAAAGAAGCCATCGACACACCGAGTATCTTGTGGCTGGAACCTGTGATCTCTTTAGATCGGTCCAACACTGTCGACTCACAATTTGACATGCCACTGACTCGAAAGGCTTTTATCTTTCATGCCTTTTCCAACGTTGCAGAGATCCCTCATCCTCATCCACAGGTTGATCGGGACTTAATCAATTTCTATCTGAAGGCTGCTCAACCCCAATATCAGACTTGGAGCACTCAGAAAATTGTCAACGTTCGGGTCTTGAAGCCGTACAGTGAAGGTAACTTCATCAACATTCGGTTCAAGGTACTTCGGGGATCTGCCAAAACCGAACATGCTATTTCCCTTGCAGATCTTCCCAACCATAATCCCCATGATTAGATTATCTTGCACAACATCCTCCTCACCAACGAAGCTGAATACGGTCCGATCATCGACCATTTCAAGAGGATGCTCGTGTGCTACATCATGGAAGTTGCATTGATGGATCAGGAGATTGCGAGCGTATTTAAGAAGAAACCTACAATATCTTCGGTTGGCTCTGCCAGTGATCTCAACCAAATGCAGATGGGGAATATTGACTCGAGGAGGAATTCGGTCATGTTTATCAGGAACGAAGGACAGAAATGTCTTTTCGCCTTGGCAGACAAACATCTATACACCACTGCCTGTTTGGAGCACGTTTTGGGGATCATCCACAGATGCAAGCAGAACACAACAGATGATGTCAAGTACTTTGATGACATGATTCAATGGTACATTCGGTTCAGACAGACTATTCTCGCTTTAATCTCACGTCTGTTTGATACTACAAAGAAAGTTCCCACTGCTGGCCCAAGCAAGAAGAAGAAGTAGTCTCGCTCCAATTTGACGCAAAGGGGGAGATTGTTGGGTCGTGTTTTGTATTAAGTATTGCGTCTATTGGGCTCGTTAGCTAGTCCATTTTGTATCTCCGGTATGGGCTTGTCAATCCGTGAGTTTAGTAGGGTTTAGTATATATAGGAGCTTGCATGCATCCTAGAAAGTAACGATAGAATAGAACGATCAGAGTATTATTCAGCAAGCTTATTATTATCGTTCTTGTAACCCTAAAATCCTCTACAGCGGAAGTTCTTAGTCGAGCTCTGCTGAGGATAGTTTAATCTAATCATTCGACACATATTGATCCATACTTGTGTTATTTACTGCTTTTGCATTCATCGCATTACCTGTTAAGAAGATCTAATCGATCTTTAAGTTCCTTAATAACTTATCATGTAAGTAATAGGAATGGAAGTTCATGGCAATGACAATGACGGAGGAGTGATACAGACACATGGTTGATCTTACCTGTTGGATGTAATATATATAGTTCCTTCTTAAATATATAATTTCTCTATTAAATTGGCTAATCTTAGAGAATAAATAACTTGTATTCTTCTTATCCAGATCTTGGTTTATCTTTTGGGGGTGTATATATGCTTAATCTAAAAAGAAAATAATCTAAAAGTACGCTACTATAATTCTGAAAGAATTTTGAGGTACAATGCCATAATATGAAAAAAATTACAGTTTGTGATAGAAACTAGAAAGAAATTGAAAAGATTCTTGACTTGTCATGAATTTTGGCAATTAAAATATCTCACATTTATACAGGTTGATTTTATAATGTTACTTCTCATCATATCGCCATGGTTTAACAATAATATTTTTTTTATTTTGCAGAGACAGGTGCAGTAAAGATGTTACACGGTGAAGAAAATTATATTCTCAAAGAATGGTAGTTGTACAACAAAAATCATTCTTACCAATGTTTTTCTCATACAATGTCATTTTCTCAAGAATGGATCATTGAAAATGATCAAGTACGTTCAAGAATTATATTTTAAGAATGCAATTTTTTACGATTTTTATTTATTTTTTATGGCATTCTATTGGAATATATCTAATTGTAATAAAATATATACGACTACTATTCTGTAAAATAAGTATGAATCTTTATTTATATTCAGATGTCTATGAAAATATAAGGATATTTTTATTTTTCAACTGAAAGTTAAAGAATGTTGTTTTTCATGAAGAAATTCATTTAAGAAAAATATGTATTCTATCATAAATATGTAACATAAAATTTTTGTAGAATATCATTCTAACACAATCTCATTCTGATAGAATAAAATCGAGTATAATTAAAAATTACGTTAGAATTAAAATTTAATTAATAAAAAATCATAATTTTTAAATGAAGAGAATTAACTACCCAAAAAACTAGAATTTTCCTTTTTTAAATTTATGCTAATTGGCTAAAATACCATTATAAATAAATTAGATGATATTTTTCAATTATTTTTAATTCAATAGTATATATTAATCACTTTCTTAAAATAACAAAAATGATTGGCTCACAATCATTCCTACATCCATACAACACTTAGTTAGAACACAATAACATAAGCCTATATATATATATATATATATATATATATATATATATATATATATATATATATATATATATATATATATATATATATATATATATATGATGCGACCTGGTCTCCGACCACCTAAGCTGTTAGTGATGATCGCCGGAAGGAAACCTGAAAGGTCACAAGGAAAGGAAAACCGTCAGTCGTTCTCCGGGAGGTCCTGGAAAAACACTCCGATGGTCAAGTCAGTAGAGTGGATGAGTGTGAGGGCTGAGGGTCCAAGAAGAATAACTTACCCATCAAGGCAGGGTGAATGTCCTTTTATACTGAGGATCCTCCTCGATCCGTATGAGGTACAAGGACTGCGATCCCGACAAGATTCGTCGTCCTTATTGGTGGGCCGTGTTCCTCGTAGTGTCATAGCTAACGATTGGTCCAGGAGACAATGCACTGGATGTGTTCCTTGTCTCCTGGAGCCGTTATCCTTGGACTATTGCGATGGTCAACGTTTGGCGAGGGCGGGGCTCCTATGTGGTCGCCCCGCTAGAGTCCCTGGCGGCGAAGATGGCCGAGTCGTGTTCTGTCAGACCTCGTTGGGAATTCCTTGTCGGGGGATCTCTTACTTCTAGCCCGCTCTGAGGGGGTGTGTCATCAAGTCCCCCAGTCCAGTAGTCATAGCTTATGCTAGCTAGCTATGATGTTCTTGACTTAACTGCTTGTATATGTGTTGTGCCCTCGTTTGGTCGCCGCTTCATATTAGGTGATGTGACCGCTTGACATGTGCGGCGGTTACGTCAGCCGTGTTAGGGGTTTTTGTAAATCTCGCTCTTTTTCCCCTTATAGTTTGTGAGCAGATTTTCCCGAGTTTTTATCTTCTTCTTTCATTTACTTCTGCTTTTCTTCTTTGCTTGTATCTCCTTTATTGCTTCTTCCATGAGTTTGATCCCTAATTCCTCCGAATTCGCCACTCTTCCGGAGTCTTATCGCTTTACTCCGGCCGACGGAGTGGAGTTTACGGCTGCTGGATCTATGATCACTTCGCCGCCGCCTGGGAAGGTGTGTGTTTATCAAAAAACTTTCAACGCCAGCCTCCGTCTTCCACTGTCCAATTTTAAAGAGGAAATACCCCGACGTAGTCGATGCATTGTTTAGATGTTGAGCCCTGGTGATGTCCACAAGATAGTAGCTTTTGAAATGATATGTCGGGCTAATGGCATCGTTCCTGACTACTTCGTCTTCAAGCTCTTTTTACGGTTTGCTGCTACTAACGACAAGTACACTTTTTTTGCTTGTCGGGGTGGTCATAATATCGTCCTTTACAGCAAACAACCAAAGAATTGGCAAGACAAGTGGTTACGGGTCAACCAGGAACTGCTTGGCCGGGAATACCATCGGGCAAATGCTTTGTCAGATGTTATTCCCAAACTGTTCCCTCATAACCAAGCGACTGCTGATTTCTTGTGCACTCTTCAACCGGACATTAATACAATGCTGGAGGCATTACTATTGGATTAGGTGTCTAAGCCCATAACTATAATTAGTATGTACTTGACCCGAGAGTAGCACGGTCCATTTCGGGTTGCATGTCAACATGACAAATTGATAGGATGGATGCTTAAGTACGAGGTTACATATGATTTACTAATATATTATAAGTTCTAATATATTAATATGCAATCATATTATTTAATCAGTATTGATCAACAATTAATTTGAAATTAATTGTGTGATCAAAAGAGACTAAATAAATATATGGGGATTGATTTGGTAAATCAATGATTCTTATAGTGTGGGCCAATTATTATTTAGGATGGGCTAAACCAATATGGTAGTCCATGGAGGTTTAAGCCATGGAGCCTAAGTAATATGAAAGGTCATGGGCATTAGGGTTTGCATGGATGTAACCCTAGACTTTGCCACACTATAAAAGGACTCCCTTAGCACCCAAAATCGGCTACTAGAGTTCTTGGTGTTCATTAGAGTCGATTTGGAGCTAGCATCATCTCTCTCAAGTACTCCTTTGTCCTAGGTGTTTTGTGAACCGTTTGAGGCATCACACTTGGAGTGCTAAGTTCTTAAAGGCCAAATACAACAAGTTCTACAAGCTACAGAAATAGGTAAACTCCTAACAAGTATTTTATGTTGTTTATGTCAATTGTATGCTAGTTGTAGGCTTAATGCTTTGGAAACAATATTGCATGTATATATAGAGAAAACATAGATCCAAAGCATTTAGGGTTGTATATCCACCATTGGATGTTGTAGTATACTAAAACCCAACAGTGGTATCAGAGCCATGAGTTGTTTTCTATTATATTTGATGCAAATGTATTATTTTTAAAGCTGGAAGAATCGAATTTCTGGCCTCTGACTGATGAACTCGCCAAGTCCACTGGATGACTCAACGAGTCCACTCAGTATAAGGTCAACTCGACGTGTCATGTGTATGCACTCGACGAGTTGATGCTTCTGATGGCAGATTTTCAGGATTTTTGGCTTGTTTTGGATTAGGATCATTACCACAAATTGTTTTAGTTTATAAAATTTGATTTTGTTGATATCGTAGTGATCATGCTCATCCAAATTTAAGATAATTGTCAAAATTTTAAGATTTGTATTAGTTTATTTGATAGGCTAATTTCTTGTAAATTGTTGATATGAATTATGTTGACTTACGAATTTAACGAGATCATAGACAAATTGTTTATTTTTGTTACATAGAATATTTGATCTAAATGCTTTTAATGAAATCCGAAACTTGTCCTCAAGTTATGAAAAATGAAAAGTCCCATTTTGTAAAAGTCATCTTAAATGGTTTTAAAGTCTTCCATAACTTGTGCTTAAGTTATGGAACATGAAAAGTTTTTCCATAAAAACCAAATTAAACTCATAAGTTATGGAAACCAAAAGTTTTGAAGAGTTTCAAAACTTGTCCTCAAGTTTTGGAATTTGTAAAGTCACACTTATGAATACTTTAATTCCAAAACCTAGAATTTTAAAAGTTCAAATTCAACCCTTGTACTATTATAATATTAAAAGTTAATACTTATATGTGTATATTTATATATATATATATATATATATATATATATATATATATACATATATATATATATATATATATATATATATATATATCATTATACTTTGTGGGCCTCATTCATGAAGCCAGTCTATAAGGGGGGTATAAGGTTACTGCTTATAAAATGAGAATTTAATGGGTGTCCACTCTCACCCACTGCTTCATTGACAGGTGGAGGGTCGTTATCCGAACGGGTAGGATAGGACACAAATTCTCATTATTAGTATAATGATAATTATAAAGTAACTAAACTTTTATTAAATTCCCAATCTTAGTTACTTTAGGAAAAATGTGAATATGGTGTTATCCCATGAAATTGCACTTTGCACCTTCTTAAGTCGTTAGTGGAGCGTGTGTGGTTAACCGACACACTATTCTGGGACTGACAGTGCGTGGCAAAGGGTAGCTTGATATTAATCATAGATCAATAGAGCATGTGTGGTTAACCGGAACATTGATTAGGTGATTTGTAACATTGGGTATACCAAGCTAATTAGCCTGGTTATTCACACCTTGTTTGTGATCCTCGGCATCCCAATCACAAACTTGAAGGGCACAATCGAGATTTAAACATGCCATTGAAAAGTTCAATGAATCTCAAAGGATTTAGGAATTTCAAACCAATTAAAATATAATAATCAATTTCGTTTTTTATGGTGGAAATTGGTAAATCGTCATTTACCTACCTGCAAATATTTTACAATTGGATTATGGCATCCCTCTTCCTAATTGTAAAATATTGTGTTGGGTCCTAGCCTTAATATTTCATTTGGGTGTTATATTAAGGACTTAAATCAACTAACTTGAATTTCTCCCTTGTAGATGTCTAGTTCAGACAACTATGGTCTTTCCAAATCTTTTGGAACAAGCTTTCCTCTTGAAGATGATGTTCCACGATTGGATCGTGGAAGTGAAAATCATACTTCACTTCCTCCACCTCCTCCAATTATTCTCCCTGACCCACAAGCTCGAAGACTTGAAAAGTTCAAGATCACTCAATCCCTATTGGCTAGTAAACACAAAGATGGAAAGTATATATGTGCTCATGTCTTAGACATGAAGCTGCATATTGACAGGCTGGGAATGTTAGGTGTCGTGTTCCCAAGGAAGTTGGCTGTTGACTTGGTTCTTCGGTCACTTCCCGAGTCATATAGTGAGTTCGTTAAAGACTACTATGTGACAGATCATGACATGAACCTTATTGATCTTACCTATTTGCTAATTGTTGCTGAATTCGTAATGATTTGGCGCAATGGTTAAGCAAATTTGATTGGAAGATCTACATCCCATGCAGACATGGACATCCTAGAAATAATTCCTTCTCCTAAGGGAAAGGAATTGTCCATGGTAAACAGTTTTGATCATAAGAGAAAGGCTAATTCTAAGACTGTTCCATGTGCTATTCCACATAAGCATGTGTGTTTCTATTGCCAAGGAAAGGGACATTAGAAGTGAAGCTGCCCTGACTACCTGAGAACTTTAATCATATTGTATGGTTCTACTTCAAGTATGCCCACTATATAACTCTATTAAGTTCCTACTTGTTGATTCTTAATACATAACGTGACAAGTTTTGCATTTTGATGTTTTGTAGGATCATGAAAAAGGAAGGATGCTTAAAAGTAAGAGCATGTTGAATCTGATCGCGAAGAGCTGGATTTCAATCGTATGGTTTGAAGATCAGATTTTTGAGCTGCTGCTTAGGAGTTATGATAGATTGCTTAGAAATATGTAGTAACATAGTTTTCATTTGTAATTGCATTGTAAGGAAAAGTGTTTTTCAGTAATTTTATAAATAAAAGAAAATTTTTGATTCTATTTTATTTTAAAGTTACCTTGCAATCACATTTGTGAAAAATGATTTTTTCTATTGTTAGCAATATGGATTTGATTCTTTCGTTTGTGGAAGTGTCAAAATTTACCAAATAAGGAAAGATTCTCATCACCCAAGTTTCAGTTTGAGAGAAACTTGGAATCATACAACTTGTATTATGTGATGAATGAGAACCTTTGTCTTTGGGAAATTAAGATTAATTCCTTGTTAACATGAATATGTGAGTCATGTGAAGGACTAGGAGATTGGATACACTTTGTTGTGCGTTGGTCAAGTCCACCACAAAGATTGGTAAGACTATTCGTCATGATTTACTAAAAGTTAGTAGATTTGGTTATGCATACAAGTTTAAGTATAATTTTGAAACATTGGAAAAGTTTCAATGTACGGCAGAACGAATGAGAAGTGTAACACCCAGAATCAGAAAGACCAAGAAAGGAAAGGAAAACCCTAAGTTAAAGGGGTCAACTCGGCGAGTTGGAGCGGGACCCGTTTTGGGGTTTAAGTGACCAACTCGGCACGTCGGAGCGACCGACTCGGCGACTTAGGTATGGGTTGGAAAACCCTAATTTCCTGGCTTGGTGCCCTATTTAAGCATCTCATTCTCCTTCTATCAGCCTCATTTGTAGCCCCCATTGTCCAAAAGCTATTCCACGAAACCCTAGTGCTCTCTTTGAGTGTGTGAGCCATTGTTGAAGATTGGGAGTGTTCTTGAAGCCTATAAGGAGAAGAAGGAGTTGAGGGTTCAAGAGGAAGGTTGTGGATCCAGAAGATTCATCTCTTTAGCTACTCATTTTAGTAATCAAGTTCCTTCCTTTCCTTGATAATTGTTTGATCATTTCATGTCCCTCTTTATGAGATTTTGGACCAAGTATGATACATTTCGGGTTTGGACGTCCCCAAGCTAAATCCCTTCAGCTCAAGTTGTGTCTTGGCCCAGAGAGTCATAAAGTATCAGCCTTGAGAGTGTAGGTGAAACATGGTTGTCTTAAACCCTAGTTTGTGGTGTGTTCCTTAGTTACACGTAAAGGTTGCAACTTTACGTGGGGAATGGGCTTTAGGAGAGTGGATCTATGAGTTGGAGCCCCTGTTTGGCACAAAAAGCCACTGCATGGATTAAGAGCTGAAGCGACTCGGCGAGTCACATGGGTGAACTCGGTGAGTTGGATGAAGTTGGGCAGGAACTTGACGAGTTGGAAGAACAACTCATCGAGTCTGTTGAAGTTTGCCTTGGACTTGGCGAGTCAGGTCATGAAACCCCGAACCCATCGAGTTAAGACTCGAATCAGTGAGTCGAGTGGAGACTCAGTGAGTTGGGCTGGACAGGACTCGGAAATCGGTGGACTCGGCGAGTCATGGGATGACTCGGCGAGTCAAGTCGTAAATGGAAGGACTCTGAGCATATGAACTCAGCGAGTCAGTAGGCAGACTCGGCGAGTAGGGTTGACCTGGAAGGTTGAATTTGACCGGGACTTTGACTTTGACCGGAGTTGACTTAGTTTGACTTCTGGAGTGCAGTTTGGAACTAAGTGTTATGTTGATACTAGTAGCTAGTGGAGCAGCGGTTCAGAGGGTTGTCGGTCAGCAGCCAGAGGATTATCAGCAAAGTTCACCAGTGCAAGGTGAGTCTCCTCACTGTTTGTATGGGTCTAAGGCACCAATGCCGGCCCATTTAGTTTATGTATGATAGGAAGACCCAGGGTTAGCCCTAGGCAATATGCATGAAAGACCAGGAGGCGGCTCATGGCACACATTATGTTATTATGTATGATAGGAAGACCCGGGGGTTAGCCCTAGGCAATATGCATGAAAGACCAGGTGGCGGCTCCTGGCACACCGTATGTTATTATGAAAGGTAGGAAGACCCGGGGGTTAGCCCTAGGCAATATGTATGAAATACCAGGAGGTGGCTCCTGGCGCATTTGTATGCTATTATATATGAAAGAGCAGGAGGTGGCTTCTGGTACACTGTATGCTGTTTAGCTAAGTAGAGTAGTATCTACGGTTGTCTTTGTGATACTTGCATAAAAGACCAGGGGGTGGCCCTTGGCACTTGTCTGTAAGACCCAGGGAGTGGCCCCAGGCTTGAACAGGAAGACCATGTGCAACCTGTGGCATAATGGCAAGACTATGTTTGGCACATAGCACCTTAGCAAGACTATGTTTGGCACATAGCACCTTACTTGATTATGGATAAGTTGGTTATTTATGGTTATTGGCTATGTATGGCATGTATGGATCAGTTGGTTTGTATGGTATGTGGTATCTGGGGAACTCACTAAGCTTCGTGCTTATGGTTTTCAGTTTTGGTTTCAGGTAGCTAGTTTTTAGAGAAGGAACTCGGGAGGGTTGCAGTGCACACACCATGATAAGTTAACCTGGGATGTTTTACTCTGATAATTAAACAAGTGTTTGGAAATGAGACTATGATTTGTAATATAAACCCTTTTTGTAAGTTTGAACGACTTAACTATGAATTAGTAATGTTTTTTTTAAAAGAAATTTTTGGACCGTATTTTTGGGGCGTTACAAGTTGGTATCAGAGCCTTAGTTTGAGGGATTCGGGCACACTCTCGGGTGTGTCTGAACTCAAACTGAGGAAGTGGTATAAAATTTTCAAAAAGAAATACCATAATTATAAAATGATTTTTGAGGAAAGAAAAGGGTTTTAGAAAAAGCAAAAAAAATGAACTTTGGAAAGAGAAAAGGGTGTGGTGCATGCAATCAGCCGAGCTCAAGTAAGTATCCCAAATACCCATACAAGTTTATGTTGTGATTGTCAATTAGTAGAACAACATGCTAGATTAGGACTAAGGATCTAGGTAGGATGCGTTATGTGCCTATTATATGTGCTTTGAGCTGCATGATAGTGCTGGTTAGACAGTAGTAGGATAGCCTGTTTAGGTTATGCCTGAGTTTATCGGTTTGTGTTGCATGGTAGTATAGATTCCTGATATGAGATTATGATTGCTTGAGTATGTTATGGTTAGATTTTCCCTTGTCTGAATGCTGCTTGCTTTGTGCATTGCGGGATTCTGAGTGATGGGAGTTAGCCATTAGGTGAATACGTCACGTTACATGTGATCAGGGTTGAATAATCTCAGAGTGTTGGATTTGGCCCTATTGCGCAGCTCTCGTCTGAGTCTAACCGTTGTAGGGATGAGTCTTTTACTCGAAGGATTATCTGAGCCTCGTCACATGTGATGGTATTCAGGTGATGGCTAATTGGCATCACAAGGAGGCCTTCAGCAGCTGAGGACTGGTTTGGGTTGAGTCAGAGGTTTTACTAGGGTAAGCCTAGGATGAGATAGTGCTGAGAGGTGTAGTAGTAGAGAAAGGGACATGGTGGAGTCGAAGCAGTTCTTGAGGAAAGTACGGATAGATGTAGAAGGCAGTATGGGCCCGTACTACTGAAAGCAGAGGATCCGTACTCGATTCGAGAAAGGCCAAGATGAGACCAGGAACCTTGAAGGGTGTGTTAGACCTCTCGGCAGTATGTATGATCCTGACATTTATGCGTGTATTTTCAGCATGGCGACCACGCGACACGGAGCAGAATGATCAGGTTCGAGCGCGGGATCCAAGCAAGTTGATGATGGGTTACGTGAGTTCATCGAGTCTGAGATTACAAGAGGCATCCTTGAGGCGACCCCGGTCATTTTCGGGTCGATCAAGGAGGGGATCATTGAGCTGATGGAGGATCGCCTCCGAGCTTTCAGGAGCGATGTGGCGTCTGGCTAGGCGAGTACGCGCACACTGTCCTTCATGGACTTCAGAGGGAGTGGTGCGCCGGATTTTCACGGGGTGAAGGACCCCATTGCTGCCAGAAAATGGATCGCAGACATTGAGTCTGCACAGTTGACGAGCTTCTGCCCGGAGGGGTCGAAGGTTCGCTTTGCGGCGGGATGTTTGAGAGACAGAGCTAGAGATTGGTGGGAGTCAGTTGGTGACTAATTGGGAGCCTCGGTCGTCGAGGCTATGACTTGGTCAGACTTTGTGACCAGGTTTAGGGCGGAGTTTGCACCGGCAGTGGATCTTCAACAGCTGGCCAGAGAGTTCCTAGACATGAGACAGACGACAGAGTCGGTGGCGGAGATTACCGCCAAGTTTCAGGAGAGGGCCTTATTAGTGCCTCAGTATGCAGGGGATGATGAGATGCAGAGGACCCGCTATCATGACATGTTGAGAGCAGATATTCGAGAGCATGCCAGCTTCTCAGTATGCCCGACCCTAGGCTCTATGATTGCCAGAGCTCGGGAAAGGGAGATCGATCTGGAGCACATTGCGAAGAGAAGGTCAGATCAGACATACACTTTGGAGGGTCCTAGGAAGATACCCAAGACTTCAGATCAGCGATTAGTAGGTCGGAAGGGCCGAAGTCAGTGCAACACGTGCGGGAAACCGCACGAGGGAGTGTGTCGTTCCAGGGGTTCAGGCTACTACAAGTGTGGCAGTGATGGTCACGTCAGCAGGGACTGCCTACAAGGGGCAAGCCCATTATGTTTTCACTGCAATCAGGTGGGCCACAAAAGGACCGACTGCCCGACGATGAGGGGAGGAGCAGGGAGTGCGTCTGCCCTAACAATTATGAGGATTACGGATGGGCGAGAGGGTAGGGCCTTGCAGTGACAGAAGAAGGAGATCTGGATTACAACAGGGAATGTTGCAGGTACGTATCTATGGCTATTTTCACTTCTGTGTGAATTAGGGAAGATCTTACCCCGGACTCAGGGGATAGTATAAATGAGTTGTCTCTCTACTTGTATTCGGATTGTATTTGGAATCATTATGCCAATTACATACCAGGAGCTATTAGTAGCTAGTGTAGGTCATGTTTCACTTCGGGTTCAAAGTGTCCAGTATCATCTCAGTTACGGCTGAAAACAGTTCAGGGAGTAGTCAGCCACCATCATCAGGGTTTGATGGTTCTAGTCTTGGCATTTGGGATAGTTGTTGGAAGCATCAAAGGAAGTGGCTTATCACCGAGGAGTTTGCCCTGGGCAGTAGTTATTCGGACCATAAGAACATTAGTCGGAGCTCAGGGGATTTTCAGTATCAGGGATGCGGGAAGTGTTCATCTAGTATTCGGTAATCATACGGTATTTGGAGTGGGCTAGAGTCGGATCACTAGCATGAATAGGGCGATGGTGGTTATCATGCCTATCGTGTAACGAAGGAAGGAATGGAAATCTTCGGGTTTTCGTGTGTAGTAAAGACTTAGCTGAAGCTAAGTGGGGGAGAGACAATCATGTTATGGGAGTAGAAGGGGTTTTAAAACTAGGATAAGTTTCGCTCTCCTGTCAGGAAGAAAGATGGCCCAGGTGGCTGTTGAATTGAGGACAGTGTGAATTGGAAATTGGGAAAACTTGCCAATTGTGAGACCTCATTCTCGAAATGTGTGGTCGCAGATTATAGAGGAATCAGTTGGGAGTTCCATTTGGGACATGAGTACCACTTGGGGGTACTAGATTGTGCTTGTATGATCGACTAAGGGTTAGTCGCAGCATCCACTAGCAGCTAGTCGGTGTGGAAAGGTGTTGTCAGACTACCGGATGGCCGTAGCATTCACCAGTGGTCAGATAGTAAGAGGAGTGTGGTAAGATTGCGGGGTGGTCCGTAGCAATCGTATGTGACGATAGTTAGTAAGACTGCGGTGTGGCCCATAGCATTAGATTAGTAAGATTGCGGTGTGGTCTGTAGCAATCGTATGTGAAGATAGTTAGTAAGAATGCAGTGTGGCCCGCAACATTAGATTAGTAAGACTGCGGTGTGGCCCGTAGCAATCGTATGAGTATGGTTAGGCTACGGTGTGGCCCATAGCACTGGTTTAGCAAGACTACGGGGTGACCCGTAGCTTTGGTTGGCTAGCAGCGTAGAAGTGTTGTAAGACTACAGGGTGGCCCGTAGCATTCATCGGTCCCTATTCGCTAGAGCGGATGTATCAGGTGTATGATTCAGTGGCGGGGTTTTCAGGTAGATAAGTTCAGGACGGGGCAGCCGCCCGGATGTGAGCGGGTCGCATTATGATGGGTTTGGAAGACGGTAGGTTATTGGAGACCAAGAGAGGCACAATACTGCAGGTAAGCCGTGTCATTGATTAGTAGCTTAGTCGTGGAGTGCGGGCGAGGACCCGTATCTCCGAGGTAGTATGGGGGAGATCGATATTCCAGGTAATGGTAGACCGGTTGGGACCAGGGCAGTCTCGGTTCATCTGATAGGCGGATAGGAGTCAACAGGACTACATGCAGGAATGATGGTAAAGGATTTGAGGTGAAAAGTCATGAGCTGATCGGATGATGCTAAACTGCTCATCGGGGGATCGAATGATCTCAGAGTAAAGGATTTGGCTCGGTGGCGCCGTTTTCGGCTGAGCCCGAAACATAGCATAGAGGAATCTGCTACCCATAGGATTGTCTGAGTTGACACGATTGGGTGGAGCTTTTAGTGTTAGAGCATTGTGTAGAGATTATTCCTTGAGTACTGGTTTGACGGCCGACACTGTGATTGGCCGGGAGTGCGGTTTCTGCAGAGGTTTGGTCCTCGAAGGAAATTAGGAAGATTGTTGTTTATGGAAAGTGCCTTAGAAAGGCCAGTGACATCGTAGGGTGAAAGAGTAGACCCCTTACGAATCAAGGGTAGGTGTATCAGGAGTATTGTTATGATTACCGGTTGGATAAAGTGTTGTACTCAAAGGTTGCAAGTAACGAGTTATTCTGAAGATAGCATCTTCAAGGTTTGGATCGAAAGGGGGGAGTGTGCACCTTGCGGTAAGTGGCGACCAGATGATAAGGTAGTTGGCCGTGACAAACTTCGAGGACAAAGTTTAGTTTAAGTGGGGGAGTGTTGTAACACCCAGAATCAGAAAGACCAAGAAAGGAAAGGAAAACCCTAAGTTTAAAAGGGTCAACTTGTCGAGTCCATGGGTGAACTCGACAAGTTGGAGCGGGATCCGTGTCGGGGCTTAAGTGACCAACTCGGCGAGTCGGAGGGACCGACTCGGCGAGTCAGGTCTGGGTTGGAAAACCCTAATTTCCGGGATTGGTGCCCTATTTAAGCATCTCATTCTCCTTCTATCAGCCTCATTTGTAGCCCCCATTATCCAGAAGCTATTCCACAAAACCCTAGTGCTCTCTTTGAGTGTGTGAGCCATTGTTGAAGAGTTGGAGTGTTCTTGAAGCCTATAAGGAGAAGAAGGAGTTGAGGGTTCAAGGGGAAGGTTGTGGATCCATAAGATTCATCTCTTTAGCTACTCATTTTGGTAATCAAGTTCCTTCCTTGCCTTGATAACTGTTTGATCATTTCATGTCCCTCTTTATGAGATTTTGGACCAAGTATGATACATTTCGGGTTTGGACGTCCCCAAGCTAAATCCCTTCAGCTCCAGTTGTGTCTTGGCCCAGAGAGTCATAAAGTATCAGGCTTGAGAGTGTAGGTGAAGCATGGTTGTCTTAAACCCTAGTTTGTGGTGTGTTTAGCATAAATCTCCTTAGTTACACATAAAGGTTGCAACTTTACGTGGGGAATGGGCTTTAGGAGAGTGGATCTATGAGTTGGAGCCCCTGTTTGGCACGAAAAACCATTGCATGGATTAAGAGCTGAAGTGACTCGGCGAGTCACATGGGTGAACTCGGCTAGTTTGATGAAGTTGGGCAGGAACTCGACGAGTTGGAAGAACAACTCGGCGAGTCTGTTGAAGTTTGCCTTGGACTTGGCGAGTCTGTTCTTGGACTTGGCGAGTCAGGTCGCGAAACCCCGAACCCTTCAAGTTAAGACTCGAATCAGTGAGTCGAGTGGAGACTTAGTGAGTTGGGCAGAACAGGACTCAGAAATTGGTGGACTCGGTGATTCGAGTCGTGAATGGAAGGACTCTGAGCATATGAACTCGGCGAGTCAGTAGGCAAACTCGGTGACTAGGGTTGACCTGGAAGGTTGCCTTTGACTGGGACTTTGACTTTGACCGGAGTTGACTTAGTTTGACTTCTGGAGTTCAGTTTAGAACTAAGTGTTATGTTTATACTAGTAGCTAGTGGAGCTAGTGGAGCAGCGGTTCAGAGGGTTATCGGTCAGCAGCCAGAGGATTATCAGCAAAGTTCAGCAGTGCAAGGTGAGTCTCCTCACTGTTTGTATGGGTCAAAGGCACAAATGCCGGACCATTTAGTTTATGTATAATAGGAAGACCCGGGGGTTAGCCCTAGGCAATATGCATGAAAGACCAGGAGGCGGCCCCTGGCATACAATATGTTATTATGTATGATAGGAAGACCCGGGGGTTAGCCCTAGGCATAATGCATGAAAGACCAGGAGGCGGATCCTGGTACACAGTGTGTTATTATGAAAGGTAGGAAGACCCGGGGGTTAGCCCTAGGCAATATGTATGAAAGAGCAGGAGGTGGCTCCTGGCGCATTGTATGCTATTATATATGAAAGAGCAGGAGGTGGCTTCTGGCACACTGTATGTTGTTTAGCTAAGTAGAGTAGTATGTACGGTTGTCTTTGTGATACTTTCATAAAAGACCAAGGGGTGGCCCTTGGCACTTGTCTGTAAGACCCAGGGAGTGGCCCCAGGCTTGACCAGGAAGACCATGTGCAGCCCGTGGAATAATGGAAAGACTATGTTTGGCACATAACACCTTAGCAAGACTATGTTTGGCACATAGCACCTTACTTGATTATGGATAAGTTGGTTATGTATGGTTCTTGGCTATGTATGGCATGTATGGATCAGTTGGTTTGTATGGTATGTGGTATCTAGGGAACTCACTAAGCTTCGTGCTTATGGTTTTCAGTTTTGGTTTCAGGTAGCTAGTTTTTAGAGAAGGAACTCGGGAGGGTTGCAGTGCACACACCATGATAAGTTAACCTGGGATGTTTTACTCTGATAATTAAACAAGTGTTTGGAAATGAGACTATGATTTGTAATATAAACCCTTTTTGTAAGTTTGAACGACTTAACTATGAATTAGTAATGTTTTTTTTAAAAGAAATTTTTGGACCGTATTTTTGGGGCGTTACAAGAAGAATCAAATTAGGCAGAAAGATAAAAGTTTCTCCAATCTGAAATGAAGGGATAGTACCTTAGTATCGTGTTTTAATATCATCTTAATGATTATGGAAACCATATCACAATTGACCCTCTAAGGATATCTTAGTGCATTTGTATAGCTAAGTAGAGGAATCGTGAATTGTTGAAATGGTTAATTCAAGAAGATGAGTCATACTTCGTTCAAAAACAAGTCTTAGATTCATAGTCCAAGATTGTGCCTTGAGTGACATAATATTAAGAAGGTTTAAAACACTCATCAAATGTTGAGTAAAATGTTTTTGCTCTTGTACATTTGAAATTGGTAAGTTGTGATGTCTTGGTAAGGACAAATACCAACTAAGACCAATTATGTCAAGTGTTTATCTTGATAAGAATCCTCACTAACTCTTGAATATTTGTCTTGTCAAGGAATAGTTCATGACAAGAGAATATTATATGTCAAGAGGGTAGTGGGAGTCTTAAAGATCTTGAAAAAGTTTCAAGAACCAATCAAGAATAAAACCTATTGTTTATCACTAGCACACGACTTGAGGTTTGCAACCTACCATGTTGCCATATTCTTGTTTTTGTGCCCATTCTAGTTGAAATTTGACTATGCATGTGAGTTCTATGAGTTCTTCCTTGTTTGCATAAGGCAAAGCACCTGGATCAATGAAAGTTTCATTGATTAGTATGGGTGAGCTGCTTAACAACTTGGAAGACATGGTAGGCCATTGTGCTACCAAGTGGCAGGAAATTAAGATTGAACAAGTTCAGTCCATATGAGTTTGGATTTGTCACAAACCTTGTCTTTGTTGAATTAATGTCTAAGTCCATAACTATAATTGGTAAGACTTGACCCGACCCGACATGGTCCATTTGGGTTGCATGGCATCATGCATTTGGATTGACTATAATGAGAGAAATAACACTTAAGGTTTGTTAATATATTATAAGTTCTAATATATTAATAAGATTATTTAATTAGTATTGATCAAGAATTAATCTAAAATTAATTAAGTGATCTAAAGAAGACTAATTAAATTTATGGGTTGATTGTGTAAATCATCGATACTTTTATAGTGGGCTAATGCTCCATGGATTGTCAAGTTGGGCTAAAACCCATAAGATGTTCCATGGATACTCCATAGTATATTTGAAACCATGGATAAAAGGAAGTGGAAAGCCATGACAATTAGGGTTTACGCTAATTGTTACTAACTATATAAGCATCTTATTATTGACAGAATCGGACACTAGAGGATATGTGAAAGGGCTACCCGATTTTCATGAAGTGTGTATATTCTCTCATGTTATTCCAAGTGTATTTGGTGTTGTGTGAACCATTTGAGGTGTCACATGTGACATCCCCATTTTCACGGCCAGAAAAGACCGATTTTGTTTATGCGTTGTTTTATAAAATCAGAGTAATCTTTTAAAGATAACGGTTGCGGAATTTGTTCCCAAAACAAGACATGATAATAACTTATCAAAACATTTCTCAAAGGGAATGTATTTTTCATTTAATAATAAAACCTCGGGATGTCATGTTCCGATACAGACATATAAGCATAAACAGAACTTACATTTAATTACACAATTGATTTATATCTCCTTTAAATCTCTCTGTGAAATATGTCTTCGTATTGATACCTGTGATACAAAGAAAACTGAGTGGGTCAGGCTTGGGAACCTGGTGAGCATATAGGGTTTTCATCCCACAATGTTATATCATATATTTATAAATATAGAACATTCAAACTTGCACAATTTCACCATATAAAGGCAAATCTTAACCCACCCCATCGATCCTCACAATGACACGATCTAAACTCTCGTATCTAAAATTTTCCTCTTTACCTGATCCCTACTCATGGATCTAAAACTATCCTCTTCACCGATCCATACTCACGGATCTAAAACTACTTGATCCATACTCACGGATCTAAAACTAACCTCCTGATCTGATCCATACTCCCGGATCAATAATTGTACCCAATCCATACTCCCGGAATAAGGACAATTATCTATACCCTAATCCTGATCTGATCCATACTCCCGGATCAATAATTGTACCCAATCCATACTCCCGGACTAAGGACAATTAACTTAGTCTTAATCCATACTCCCGGACTAATAACAAGTTTTTATCTCTTTACCTGATCCATACTCCCAGATCTAAAATTAACCTCTTGATCTGATCCCTACTCACGGATCTAAAACTAACCTCTTGATCTGATCCCTACTCACGGATCTAAAACTAACCTCTTGATTTGATCCATACTCACGGATCTCATCTACCCATGTCTTACCCAACATATTTGTAGGTATAAAATACATATATAGTTTAACTCATTAAAAATCTATATAGTTCATCCATTCCACCAATACCTCAAATAAACAACAATATATAAACACATAACACGTATTTCGTAGCAAATACTTCATACTTATGTGTTAGAGGAAAGTAACCACACACTCACACATATAAACAACAATATACTTAATACACCGAAACCATACTTGTATTATTATCGTGTTTATGAAAGGTAGTATACACTCACTTGATCAGAAGACGATCGGACAACACTACGACTTGCAGACGTAGTAATCTTCGGTAGATCTGGAAGATCTTCACAAAAATCGAACTTCTCGCGGGCAGAGCTTCGGCTCGGGAACCGCACTTCTCGGGATCTTCGGGATCTCGGGACATGCTTCGGGGCTCGAGAATAATACCGGGGCTTCGGGGTAATTCTGGCACACAAATCGATGCAAAACGAGAGAGAGAAGAGAGGAAATTAGCAAAATAGTCGGCTGCCCTCGCATCCTATTTATAGGAGGCTGGAGCCTCGGAGTACGCGGGGCGTACAGGCGTACACGGGGCGTATTGGCCTCCGAAGTCGTCACTGCATGCGTCATCCGAAGTGTCGACACTCTTCGGAGTACGCGGGGCGTACGTCGGATCGGACCGGTGACTCGTCTTCGGATAATGCCGGATTAAAAGATTAAAAATAAATATAATTTATTTAATAAACTTCAGAAATTAATATCTTCTTCATACAAACTCCGTTTTCGACGTTCTTTATATCCACGCGTAGGGGAGACTACGATCTACAACTTTCGTTTAGACTCCGTCGTCTAATTTTGACTTTATTTTTATTATTTATTTTTAATAGGCCGCGACAGAAAAACTTCATTATAAGTTCATAACTTCTTCGTTTGACGTCCGTTCTCGCCTAACTTTTTATCGCTTCGATACCAACAACGAGACCTTCGATCCTCGTTTAGATTGCTAAGGCTAAATACCGCTCTAACGTAAATTCAATTTTTACGTTGCGCTGTGTCGTGCCGGTTCTGTCGCGAAACCTCGACAGGTCATAACTTCTTCGTTATAACTCGGATTTTGGCGTTCTTTATATGCACGGAAACCTTGTGACATATACTACAACTTGGTTAAGATTAATCCTTCTAGATAATCTTTCATCAAAAAGTCATTTTTGACGCCTATCGTCTCTAAATTGACTAGCCCTGATGTACGGGCGTTACATCACACTTGGGGCACTAGGCACTCAAGCTTCATGAAAACATTCTACATCAAAGAGGTATGTAATTCTAACTTGAGATATTCATATGAATCAATGTTATTATGCTAGTTAGGATGAATACCTTAGAAAGTTCATATTTGCATGAATAATAGAGAAAAATAGATCCAAGGTATTTAGGGTTTCATGTATACTTAGGAGTGTTAGAATGCTCAAAACCTAACAGTAGTATCAGAGCCTAGGCTTGTTTTCTTGTTATACTTGCAAAATTGGCTGAAAAAATGAATTTTTGAGCTGTCTACACAACAGACTCGCCGAGTCCATGAAGGGACTCGACGAGTCCAAGGCAAAATGCATCCAACTCACCGAGTTGGTTCATGCAGTCGACGAGTTGGACCACCTGACAACATATATTCGATTGTTTTGGCTGGAATTGGACTAGGAACATTACCCTAAGCTGTTTTTGGACTTATAAACTTAGTTTTGATGTAGTAATGTTCATACTAATCCAACTTCAAAGATAATTGTCCATAGATTCATGTTTTGTATTAGTTTAAGAGTTATGCTAATTACATGAGAAATTTTGATGTGAATTATCTTTGTTCATATGAGTTGCTTAGATTAATAGAAAAGTTGAATGATTATGTGTCTTTATTCCATTTTAATCTAATAATTGATTCTAAAATGTGTTTGTGTAACTTGTCCTCAAGTTACATGAAAGGTCACATTTAAGTTTCTTAAAACTCATAAAAGTTGGCAAATGTTACCAAATGAAGAGTCTTGTCCTCATTAAATGGTTTTATGACTCCATAACTTGTCCTCAAGTTATGGAGGTTCAAGAGTCAATTCATTAAATCATTAAAATGTGAAACCTTAATTAGTTCCATAAGTTACAAAGAAGAAGAGTTGCATTCTTTAATAGTTTAAAGTCTTCCATAACTTGTCCTCATGTTTTGGAACTTGAAGAGTTTTTTAATTAAAACTACTTTAAACACATAAGTTATTGAATTAATTAGTTTTGAATATTTTCAAAACTTGCCCTCAAGTTTTGGAATTTGAAAAGTTTTCTCTTATGAATACTTTAATTCCAAGTTAAGCCCTTAGAATTTTAAAAGTTAAAATTCAACCATTATACTTTATAATATTATAAGTTAATAATATATATATATATATATATATATATATATATATGTATAAGACCAAGTCAGTCTTACCATTAGTAGGCCTCATTCACGAAGCCGGTCTATAAGGGGGTATAAGGTTACTACCTATAAAATGGCAGTTTAATGGGTGTCCACTCTCACCCGCCGCTTCCTTGACAGGTGGAAGGTCGTTAGCCGAACAGGTAGGACAAGGACTATAATTCTCCCTTCATTAAAAGTATTAATTATAAATACTAAGTAACTAAACCTTTATAAATACCCAATCTTAGTTACTTCGGAAAATGTGAATTTGGTGCTAATCCATAAATTACACTTTGCACTTTGTTTAAGTCGGTTAGTAGAGCGTGTGTGGTTAACCGACACACTAACTCATATTTAACAAGGTAAGAAAAGGGTAACTTAATGTTTATCATAGTATCGGTGGAGCGTGTGTGGTTAACCGACACGTCGATTGAGGGGTAAACACTTAAGGGTACCAAGTAATTTGCATGGTTACTTCACACCTTGTTTTATGATCCTTGGCATCCCAGTCACAAAACCTGAAGGGCACACTCGAGATTGAAACATGCCATTGAAAAGTTCAATGAATCTCAAAAGAATCTAGGAATTTCAAAACCAATTAAAACCTAATAATATATTTCGTTTATCTTGGTGGAAATTGGTGAATCGTCATTCACCTACCTTCAAATATGTTATAGCTTGGATTATGACATCCTTCTTCCAAGTGATAAAAGTATTGTGTTGGGTCCTAGCCTTAATATTTCATATTTGGTGTTATATTAAGGACTTTAAATTCACTATCTTGAATATCTCCCAAAAGATGTCTGGTTTAGACATTTATGATCTTCCCAAATCTGTTGAAACAAGCTTTCCTAAATGGAGATGATGTCCCATGGAAATCATACCTCTTTCACCTCCTCCAATTATTCTCCCTAACCCACAAGTTCTTGAAAAGTTTAAGGTCACTCAAGCCTTATTGGCAGGCAAAGGTCTATGTGTGATCACATCTTGGAGATGAAGTCACATATTGACAAGTCGGTAGAGTTGGGTGTCAAAGTCTTGATAAAGTTAGTGGTTCAATCACTTTCTAAGTCACACAGTGAGTTCCTTTGGGACTCCTATGAAATAGACTATGACAAGACCCTTAATGATCTTATCTATTTGCTTGGTACTGCTGAATCAACAATGATTTGGAAGGCTAGTAAAGAAAATTTGATTAGAAGATCGAATTCCCAAAACTTAATGGACATTGACAACGATGACACTGAAAATCCAGAAAAAAACATTCTCTTCCCAATGGAAAGGGATCAGCCACAGTCAACTCGGTTGACCAAATGGTAAAAAGAAAGTCAAGTATGTGATAGTCCAGTACACCATTCCCAAAGTGTCCATATGTTTCTCTTGCCAAAGGAAGGGGCATTGGTTGCGAAGCTGCCTATATACCTGAAAGATCACAAGGTTGATCAAGTCAAGAAGTTTGACTCTTCTTTTGGTAAAAGTCCACTATCTAACTCTATTAAGTTTCTATTCTAAGGATCTTATTACATGATGTGACTGTGTCACATGTTGATGTTTTAAGAATCAAAGAAAAGTGAATAAACTTAAAGGAAGTATATGCTTATTCTGATCGCGAAGATGGATTTCGATCGCATGGTTCAGTGATCAAGAGTTTGAGTTGTTGCTTAAGAGTTGTGATATATTCCTTAGGAATAGATAACAACAAAGTTTTTCCATATGCTTTTGCACTGTAAGGATAAGTTTTTCCGCAAAGTTTTAAAATTAAAGAATTTTTGATTTTATTTATTCTAAATATCCTTACAATGGCATTTGTGGAAAATTGTTGCTTATATGATTCCATTGATAACAATATTGGAAAAAAATGGATTTGTTTCTTTCATTTGTGGTAATGTCTAATTTACCAAATAAGGAAAGATTCTCATCACCCAAGGTTTCAGTTGGATAGAAACTTGGAATCATGCAAGTTGTATAGTATGATGAATGAGAACTTTCGAGCATTGGAAAATTAAGAATAGTTACTTGTTCACATGGATGTGTGAGTCGAGTAAAGGACTAAGGGATCAAGTACACATTCTTGTGTGTTGATTAAGTCCACCACAAAAGATCGATAAGACTATTCTTCATGATTTACTAAAGTTTAGTAAATATGGTTATACTTACAGGCTTAAGTATAATTCTGAAGCATTGGAAAATTTTCAGTGTATGACAGAACGAATAAGAAGAATCAAATTAGGCAGAAGGATAAAAGTTTCTAAAATATGAGAAGATGGGAGAGTACTTTAGTCTCATGTTTTAAGATCATCTTAATGATTTTGAGACTTTATCACAATTCATCCTCTAAGTGTATTCTAATAGTTAAGAAGAGGAGCTATGAATTATTGAAGTGGTCAAATCAAGAAGATGATTCATATCTCGTTCCAAAAACAATTCTTAGAGTCATACTCCAATATTGTAACCTGAGATACATATCTTAAAGGAAGGTTTATTAACACTAGTCAAATGTAAGAGTAAAGTGTGTCCTACTCCTGTACATTTGAAATTGGTGGGTTGTGATGTTTTGGATAAAACAAAGACCAACTAAGACCAATTGTGTGAAGTGTTTTTCTTGATAAAGAATCGAAACTGTTTCTTGAATATTTGGAAATATAGTCTTATATGTCAAGAGGATAGTAGGAGTCTTTAAGATCCTGGAAGAATTTCAAGATCTAGTCAAGAATAAAAGCCTATAGTTTAACACTAGCACACGACGTGAGGTTCATAACCTATCGTGTTGACATATTTCTATTTCTGTGTCCATTCCAGTTAAATTTGGCTTTGCATATGAGTTCTTAGAGTTCTCAATTGGTTGCATAACAACTTGGAAGCAATGGCAGGCCCTTGTGGTACCAGGTGGCAAGAAGTTAAGACTGCACAAGTCCAATCCATATGGGTTTGGATTCGTCATTAACCGTGTCTTGTGATTATGGTTTTGCCAAATTCACATGGATAAGAACACATACACCATAATATCTAAGGGTCATAAGGTTTGTCTCCGATTCATGAAAATGATGGTGAGGAAACACTTCCACCAAGTAGATTTGAAGCATATAGCAAAGGCCTAAACAATTGAGACTATGATTACGTCATCCCTTCTCATAGTTCTAAAATTGTTTAGATACACTTGTGAGCTATCTAAGATAAGGTGTATGATTTTGATAAAGGTTTATCAAATCATCTCGTATCAAAAGTCTGAACTTTGGTATGAAAGTCAATACAATATTGATTTCTAGAAGTCCAACTCATTTCTGAGTACATGTCATAGCTAGTGGGAACATATGTGTTATGCTAATAATCATCATGTTAGTGGGAGCATGATAATTATGATAAATGTTGCAAGTTAGCAATGTTAATTATAGAAAACAAAAGTTTCAATTTGTGAGGTTGCAAGGGTTGAAAAAGTTGTTTTTCTATAATTAAGGGAGAGGAAATTATACTTCATTTCAGTTCTAAAAGTCTTAGAGCGAGATTTTAATCATCTTAGTCAAGTGTGTGTGTGTGTGTGTATATATATATATATATATATATATATATATATATATGAATTTTATGTTGGTTTGGTTCAACTTAAAAAAAAATTATATATTGCGTTCTCAAAAAATTCGATGATGATTTCGGCATCCCTCTTCATAGTCAAAATTTTGAGAACATGGCAAATAAAAAATATTGTAGCAAAAGACTGGTCTAGAATCATGTCTCTATGTGAGACATCATGAATCGTGTCCCATTTGTTTTGGATACAAGATCGATTACATGTGCTATAATATTTGTCCTTTCTAAATTTTCCAAATGCCTGGGGCATTAAGAGGGAAAAGGTCTAGAATTGGATATGACTAAAATGATTAAGCAATTGTCGAGGACAATCTAAGGGTTACTGATGATTGGTTGCTCAGGGACAGTTGGAAGTATGGTGTTAATTTTTGGAAGGGCCATATTAACATATTCTGAAAAGAAGCAACTCTTGTTCAGAATTGATAGTCAAAATGGGAACATTTCATAGGTGGAAGTTATTAAATCTATGTTAGATTAAAAAAACTTAATGCAAGAAGGATGTTTCCCATGGAATTGATCTCCATTGGAATACTCTATAATATCTTTTGACAAGTCTTTGTGACTTTGTACATAGTCATTACAAGAGGATCTATGCATATAAGTTTAAACTCTAAAAGATTTCGATAAATGATAGGAATTTTGAATTCTTACATTTTCGATAAGGATTTGGTAGTGTGAAATTAGAGTCATTGAAATTATGTTCAATTGGTTTATTTCACAAAGCAAAGATCATAGACAAACTTAGTATGCATACTTGGTGTATGGCATGACTAGTGTTTAGAAAAACATAGTGTATTTAATTCAAGTATAAAGTTGATAAAACTAAAACAATGAATAATGAGTAATCAATATGGTGATAAATAAAAGGTGTTTTATTTATATTCATAGGTTTTGATACCATACTAGATTAAATTATTCGTGTGTTTCATTTTGCATGTTTTGACTTCCAGAATAAACTAGGTTATTCTTCCTAAAAGACAAAGTTATTCAAACCATCCATAGTCGGTCATATGTTGGAAGTAGTGCTACAACTCTCATGAGTGCTCATAATTTTTGAGTATTGGATTCAACCCACGCTCTTTGGAATCACTTCATGGATTTTATCACGAGTGATCATGAGACGATAATATCCTATGTTCTTCAAACCTAGAGATATGAGTTGTTACTATGAGTTGGTTGTACATTGATTGCAAGAAAACGCATTGGTAACTCGATGTTATAAAACATGCCTTTGTGTATGATTCAACAAGTAGTAGAACAAGCCTTATGAGTCAAAGTTTATCCATTCCTTTTACCTTTGGGATAAAAGCGATATCTGTGGGCCCCTCGATGATTTGGTGATGACAAATGTAAATGTTTGGTCAGGCCTAGACTGATTTGATTTGTTCAATTAGTCAGACGTCATAAATCGGAAATCAGGAAACAGCAAATGGACAAAGAGAATGATTATAATCCATGTCTGAGTCCACATGATATCTAGAATGGAGGAATATATGATCCCTTATGTAATTGACAAGTCATTGACAAATGTCAAAGATCATCGGCAAGGTCAGACTTCGACAGAAGCTTTTGAGAGCTACGATTGCCAGTCAGTTCTTGAAGTCATACTTGCAATAATAGTTTCAGACTTATCCAAGTGGGAGACTGTTGGATTAATGTCTAAGTCCATAACTATAATTGGTAAGACTTGACCCGACCCAGCATGGTCCATTTGGGTTACATGGCATCATGCATTTGGATTGACTATAATGAGAGAAATAACACTTAAGGTTTGTTAATATATTATAAGTTCTAATATATTAATAAGATTATTTAATTTGTATTGATCAAGAATTAATCTAGAGTTAATTAAGTGATCAAAAGAAGACTAATTAAATATATGGGTTGATTGTGTAAATTATCCATACTTTTATAGTGTGCTAATGCTCCATGGATTGTCAAGTTGGGCTAAAACCGATAAGATGCTCCATGGTATATTTGAACCCATGGATCCAAGGAAATGGAAAGCCATGACAATTAGGGTTTACCCTAATTGTCACTAACTATATTAGCATCTTATTGTTAACAAAATCGGAAACTAGATGATATGTGAAAGGGCTAGCCGATTTTCATGAAGTGTGTATATTCTATCAAGTTATTCCAAGTGTATTTGGTGTCGTGTGAACCATTTGAGGTGTCACACTTGGGGCACTAGGCACTCAAGCTTCATGAAGACATTCTACATCAAAGAGGTATGTAATTCTAACTTGACATATTCATATGAATCAATGTTATTATGCTAGTTAGGATGAATACCTTGGAAAGTTCATATTTGCATGTATAATAGAGAAAACATAGATCCAAGGTATTTAGGGTTGCGTGTACACTTAGGAGTGTTAGAATGCTCAAAACCTAACAGACTTATGATTATGGTTTGACAAATTCACATGGATTGGAACACATAAACCATAAAATCTAAGTGTCATAAGGTTTCTCTCCGCTTCATGAAAATGATTGTGAGTAAACGCTTTCTCTGAGTAGATTCTAAGGAGATAGCAATTGTGGTACTTGCATTCTCAAATTCTATTATGATTACGAAATCCCTCTTCATAGTTCAAGTTGTTAGAAATGGCAAAGGTCTAAAAATTTGAGACTTATTGCTGCAAGTTCTAAAATTGCTTAGACACACATGTGAGGTATCTAAGGAAGGGTATATGAGTTTGAGAAGCCTAGATAAAGTCTTATCAAAGCATCTCGTATCAGAAATCTGAAGTTTGGTAATGAAAGTCAATAAGTATTTATTTCTAGAGGTCCAGCTGATTTATGGGTACATGTCAAAGTTACTGGGAGCATAAGCGTTATTCAAATAAGAATATAATTATTATGCTAGTGGGAGCGTAATTAGTATGGTAAGTGTTGCAAGTTAGCAATGTTAATTATAGAAAACAAAAGTTTCAAATAACACAGTTGCAGGGTTTGAAAATTTGTTTTGCTATAATTAAGGGAGATGAATTCATACTTCCTTTCAAATCTAATTAGATTGAGATTTTAATTGAATTTAGTCAAGAACATATATGGATGTTATGTTGAAATGGTTCAACATAAGGAAATTCTATATGTGGAAATATTGTAGCAAGAGACTGGTAAAGTATCACGTCTGTATGTGAGACATTATGAATCATATCCCATATGCTTCGGGTATAGGATCGATTGTATATGCTATAATATTTATATGTTCTAAATTTTCCAAATGCCTAGGGCATTAAGAGGGAAAATGGACCATAATTAGATATGACTAAAATGGTTAAGCAATTGTCGAAGACAATCTGAGGTATACCAAAGATTGGTTGCTTATGGACAGTTGGAAGTATAGTGTAAATTTTGGAAGGACCATGTTGGCATACTTTGAGACGAGGTAACTCTTGTTCAGAAGTGATAGTCAAAATGGGAATGTGGAAATGTTTCCATAAATGGAAGTTATTCTTTAAATTTGTGTAATATTAGAAAACTTAATGCAAGAAGGATGTTCAAAGGAATGTACTTTGAATGTAAGACTTCATTTCCATGGAATTGCTCTCCATTGAAATACTTTGTAATGTCTGTTGCCAAGTCTCTATGAATCTTGTGCATATTCATTACAAGAGGATCATTGCATATAAGTTTAGAATCTAACAGATTACAATAAATGGCAAGAATTTGGTATTCTTACTTTTATGGTAAGGATTTGGAATTGTGAAATGATTTTCATTGTAGATGTGTTCAATTGATCTATTTCACAAAGAGAGGACTTTAGGCAAACATAGTGTGCATGCTTGGAGCATGGGATAACTAATGTTTTAATTCAAGTATTAAGTTTATTAATAGAAACATTATAAAATGAATAACGTGTAATAAATATGTTGATTAAATAAAAGGTGTTTTATTTATATTCATAAGTTCTGAAACCATATTGGATTCGATTATTCTTGTATTTCACTTTGCATGTTTTGACTTCACGAATAACCCGGTTATTCAAACTATCCACATTCGATCATACTTTAGAAGTAGGTATCGAGGCAAGACTGTCATGAATCTGACTGTAGACTGTCTAGGTGGTTTAGACATATCACAAGTTTGTTGCAGTGTTCATGAGTACTCCTGTAATAAGATTTGAGTATTGAATTAAACCCACACTCATCTAAATCACTTCATGGATTTTATCACGAGTGATTGTGAGACGATAATATCTTATATTCTTGAAACCAAGACATGTGAGTTGTAACTTACAAGTCGGTTGCACATTGACATATGTAAACACACCAGTAACTTGGTGTTATAAAACATATTATTGTGTGTGATTTGATGAGTAAGTATAATCAAGCATATGAGTCGAAGTTTATCCCTTCCTTTTACCCTTAGAGGGATAAAAGCGATATCTGTGGGCCCCTTGGTGATTTAGTGATGACAACCCTAAGTGCTTGGCTAAGCCTGGACTAATTTGACTTGTTCAATTAGTCAGTCATCATAAATTGGAAATCGGGAAACAATAGATGGACAGAGAGAATGATTATAATCCATGTCTCATGTCCATATGATATCTAGAATAGAGGAATATATGATCTTTTATCTAATGGACGCGTCATTGACTAGGTCATAGTTCGTCAGCGGCTTTTAAGAGCTAGGATTGATAGTCGGGATTTTTGAGTTGTACTTACAATAATAGTTATTAGACTTATCTAAGTGGGAGACTGTTGGATTAGGTGTCTAAGCCAATAACTATAATTAGTATGTACTTAAACCGAGAGTAGCATGGTCCATTTCGGGTTGCATATCACCAGGACAATTTGATAGGATGGATACTTGAGTACGAGGTTACTTTTGATTTATTAATATATTATAAGTTCTAATATATTAATCTGATATCATATTATTTAATTTTTATTGATCAAGAATTAATTTGGAATTAATTATGTGATCAAAAAAGACTAATTGTTATTTAGGATGGGCTAAACCAATACGGTGGTCCATGGAGGTTTAACCCATGGATCCTAAGTAATATGAAAGGTTATGGGCATTAGGGTTTGCATGGATGTAACCCTAGACTTTGGCACACTATAAAGGACTCCCTTAGCACCCAAAATCGACCACTAGAGTTATTGCAGTTCATTAGAGCCAATTTTGGAGCTAGAAACATCTCTCTCAAGTTCTCCTTTGTCATAGGTGTGTTGTGAACCATTTGAGGCATCACACTTGGGGTATTAAGTTCTTAAAGGCCAAATACAAAAAGTTCAACAACCTACATAAAGATTTAAACTCCTAACTAGTATTTTATGTTATTTATGTCAATTGTATGCTAGTTGTAGGCTTAATGCTTTGGAAACAATATTGCATGTATAATTAGAGAAAACGTAGTTCCAAAGCATTTAGGGTTGTATGTGCACGATATGATTTTGTAGTATACTAAAATCCAACAATTAATTGTCGGGGTTGGGATGAGTCCTAGCTAGCGTGCTCGGAAGGAGATGTCCGTCTTCTACACTGTCTCTAATGGTGAGTTGTTTTTTCTTCTTCTCTTCTTTCCCTCCTTTTTTTTCTCTAGGGTAGGGGATGCGATATACTTATTTTTCTGCTCTCTTGTTTTATTATTATTATTATTATTATTATTATTATTATTATTATTATTATTATTATTATTATTATTATTATTATTATTATTATTATTATTATTATTATTATTCCTTTATATTTGGTCTTTGTTTTACAGGTACCGAATGCTCTGTTTCCATGGTCTCTGTTCTATGAAAATGGTGTCAGGGGAAGTTGAAGCATCGGGTGGTGCCTTTATATGAGACTATGCCTCCGCCCCGTCATTTGAGTATCTCTATTGTGGCGCCTCCACAGCTAGTGGGGAGCTCTACTTTGTTGGGGAGCCAACCGGTTTCTAATGTTGCCCTGACCCCTGTCGTGATACCTCGCCCGTCAAGCGTGCCGTCCACCGATGGTGTGGTGGATAGCAAGGACGATATCATTGATAGTGTCCGCCGAGCTATAGAGAAACGGAAGGTTGCTCAGGAAATGAGTGGGTCAGCGCCCTGGGGCAGTTCTGTTCAGATTAGTCGGCGTATGGTGCAACGTCGTGGGCTTATGCGTCTACTATCTTCTGCGCCGCCACACCCCGGAGATGTGTTGGTGATACCCAATAATGACGTACAACAGTTTGAGAGTATCAAGGGGGTGTCTCAACAGCCCATTGTTCATGTTCCAATTGCTTTGAGTCCTGGTGTTAGTCCTCAATCTTCAGGGGATAGCACTGAGCGGTTACTCCGCGAGTGTGTTGCTATAAAGGTTCTCAAGGTGTACTTATGTTTGTTATAAGGTGGAATCTTTGCCCTGATTCCCGTCTGTCTATCCGTTCTGCTGCCTTGGAGTTTACTTATCATGCCCTTCCTCCTGCTACTGTAGAGGATATGGATTCTATGAACAATGCCGCCCTTGCTCATAACCTTGCTTATGCTGCCGTGCATGCCATGACTTACATGGCTGCCAAATCTCGGTGTGTGCAATGGTTCAACGATTTAGATCATGCACACTCTTTCCTAGAAGCGAGTGATGTGAGTCTGAAGGGCGAGGTGACAGATCTTAGTGCTACTATTTATCGATTAGATCAACAGAATAATTCATTGGTGTCGGAGAAACTGGTTTTGGAGGAGGCTCAAAGTCCTTTGGAGGCTCAAGTGGAGTCTCTAACACAAACGAATGAGGGTCTAATGATACAGAATGAGATCCTGGAATGTGACCTTGTCGACCGCGAGCGTAAGTTGGAAGTGGTGAGGGCAGATCGTAGTTGGCTGTTCCAGGTTGGCCTTATGCGTGTGATGGATAAGCTCATAGAACATCCTAAATTTACCGGGGGTATCAGCCGCATCCGCCATGCTGAGTTTGTTGTCGGTGAAGAGTCAGGCTAGGTGAGTTTAAAGTTGCAAGTTGATGTTGGGACTTATGATCCCTCTGCCAGTGACTCACGTTCGAGTCACTCCTCGGTTCCAAACGATGCCTTCTTGGATTTTTGCGACTAGGTTTACATGAGTTGGGCCAGCTGGATGTAGACGGGGTGAAAACATAATGTGCATTTGGTGAAGGTGAGGATGTTGTGGGATATGTAGGGACAGGTAATGTTGAAGGAAACATTGCTGGTGTGGTTAGGGGCGGTACTGATGAGGTTGGAGCTGATGGAGTGGGCGATGAAACTGGTGCAGGTGGTGCCAATGACGACGTCTAAAGTTGTTTAGATCTGCCCAGCGTGGTGTGAAAAGATTTGATGAAGCTTTGATTTGTTTTGTTTTGTTTTCGAACAATTTTTGGCCTCTAGGGCCTTTTATCTTGTTATGTTAATGGTGGCTTTGTTTGTTTTTGTTTTCGAACAATTTGTGGCATCTAAGGCCTTTTATCGTGCTATGTTTACTGTATTTTGCATGAACCAATGGTGGCTTTATTTGTTTTTGTTTTCTTTTTGGTGCCACGTTGTGTTGCTTGTTAGGCACGCTTGTTTACTTTAAGTATATTGTATGAGGTTTTAGACATACCAAACCTCCTTTGTAGGTTTTTGTTGTTCGTTATTACTCTATTATGAGATTTGTCATTTTGTTGTGTGTACATGTGGATTCATTTAGTATCCTCTGTGTTGTGTTTTTTCCTTTATCATGCATACTCATTGTGCACAACATATCAAGACTAGTGCATTTTCTTTTTTTTTATGTAATCCTGATACATGCTAGTTTCTGCACTATAATTCCATATCAAAATGCTCTGAGCATCCTCCTATTGGTCCGGGTGATCAATCCGGCCAATGGATATTTCACTATCTTCCTTTCTGCATAGGGGCTTGTAGTCTTTGCTTAAAAGTGGAACCTCCTTAAGTTCCTTGCATTCCATGTTCTTGGTATTTTTCTTCCTTTAGGTGTTTCCAAAGAGTATGACCCGTTACGGTGTGCTTACACTACCTTGTATGGTCCTTCATACGTCTGGCTCAATTTTCCGCAGGGCTGCGCGTGGCTGACTTTGTTCTTCTGTAGGACGTAATCTCCGACCCGGAAGGCCTTGTCCTTAACTCGCTAGTTGTAGTATCTCTCTACTATTTTTTGTAAGTGGCTTGGTGCATGCTCAAGCATTCTCGTCGTTCTTCCAAGAGGTCTAAGTTTTCCCTTAGGTTCTCATCATTTTCTTGCTCCAAGAAGTATTTTGTCCGTATCGAGACTATCATTATTTCCACTGGTTACATTGCCTCGGCTCCATAGGCCAAGCTAAACCGTGTTTCCTTTGTACTGGTCGTGATGTGGTTCGATATGACCAAAGGTCCTCTTTTAGCTCATCTACCCAATTACCCTTTGCTTTGCTGTAACAACGTAAATTTTCGAAACAACTTTTCATTTTTAAAACATAACATATCTCATAAAGTAATCACAAACTCAAGTGTATCAAATGTTATCCTAGTAAAACATATCCAAGAATCTCAAATACAAAATACATAATACTCTATCAATGTGTACAGATCATGTCGACGCCTTCCCGCGATCCTCATTGGTACCTGAAACACATATCACATAACACGGTAAGCATAAATGCTTAGTGAGTTCCCCAAAATACCACATAATGCACATAAGCCACTCGAGGCTATAACTCAGTATGACCCTCCAGTTAATGTGTCTTAGCGGGACCCTCCAGTCCCGTAGCTCGTTGGACCCTTCGGTCCGGTCTAGCTCGTTGGACCCTCCAGTCCAGTCTAATCGAGGACCCTCTGGCCTCATAATTCGTTGGAACCTCTCGTCCGGTCTATATAACATATATCATACATTTAACACAATCCACATAATCTTATACACATAACACATAAGACTCTCTGGTCTGCACATAGATACCAGTCTAGGTAATGTATAGTGAGAAGACCCACCTCGTATGATGTCTAGTATACTCCCGTTCTTGATACCCCTGATCTAGCCTCCTCCTATCAAAATGATAATATCTCTAATCAATACTTTGTTTATTTTCTCATCTCTAAAGGATGGGTAGAAGACCATTCTACCCCTACATGGCCTCTTTTGAATCAGTTTGACCAAAACCCTAAGGTCAACGGAAGTCAAGTCCAGTCAACGATCCAACTATCACCAGACTCGTCGAGTGCACTCGGGTGACTCGACAAGTACATGCGTGTTCTTTGAATCCTCCTAAGGCCTTAATCGACTCGTCAAGTTAGCCTTTCACTCGATGGGTTACCACTGATCACGAATCGCGGGGCAACCCGATCCGACTCGTCGAGTCCTCTTATGGACACGACGAATTTCCTCCATGGAAACACTCATCTGACCTTTTGAGGTCAGATCTGATTCTCTAACTTATAGATCTAACCTTCTAACAACCAAAAGTCACGTAAAGGTTCAATCTTTATGTCCATGCACCACACATCATTCTCTATTTGATGAAATAACTCTTAAAATGACAACCTAGATTCAAAACTCCAAATGGGACTGCATAAAGTTGGATGATTGGGACTCTCTGGACCTCTCAAGGTCCAGATCTAATTTCTATTCCTCAATGGGAATTCACATGCTCCAATACTCGATTAAAAAGGGGGATAAGGAAACCCTAGATTCATGGAATATACTATTCATACGAGTATAGGCCTGAAATCATACCTCAACAGCAACCCCTGATTAAATTGTAGTCTGAGCCCCCTCCACTCATCCTGGCTTGAATCTCCTTTCCTTCCTTGCAAGAATGCACTAAAATGGTGTAATTAGCTTCCTTCTTCTCTCTTTGTGCTCTCTGGTTCAATAAGGTCTCTCAAGTGTGTGTGTGTGGCCGCAAATGAAGGCCATAAGGACCCTTAAATAGGGCACAAGCCCATAGATTTAGGGTTTCTGTCCACCGCGCAGACTCGTCGAGTCCATTCATTAATCCGGGTCATTAGTCGCGATCCTACTTGACGAGTTTAGGCATCAACTATCTTCTTAACTCAAAAGTAAATACTTAAATTATGATACCTGGAAATCTGGATGTTACAGTTCTCCCCAACAAGATTCAGACTTCACCCTCGAAGTCTCACTATGCAAACAACTTTGGATGCTGCTCCCGCATCTCCGTCTGCGGCTCCTAAGTCAGCTCGGACCCTCTTCGATGTTGCCACTGGACCTGAACTAGGGGCACCTCTTCGTTCCTCAGAACCTTGATCTTCTGATCCAAGATCGCGATCGGCCTCTCAATGTAATTCAGGCTCGCGTCCACCTAAATATCCTCTAGTGGTACTACTACCGTCTCATCGGCTATACACTTCCTCAATTGGGATACGTGGAAGGTATCATGGATCTGACCCAACTCCTTGGGTAGCTCTAAACGGTATGCTACCTTGCACACTCTGGTGATCACCCTGAAAGGACCAATGTATCGGCACCCCAGTTTTCCCTTCTTCCTAAATCGGATCACCTTTTCCAAGGAGATACCTTCAGGAGTACAAAGTCTCCAACCTGGAACTAGAGCTTGGATCGTCGCCTATCTGCATAACTCTTATGGCGGCTCTGGGCTATCAGTAACCTCTGTCTGACCTGCTATATCTGCTCAGTCGTCTTAAGCACTATCTCAGTGCTACCCATCACTCGTTGTCCTACCTTTCCCCAACAGATGGGAGTGCGACACCTCCTCCCATATAAAATCACAAAGGGAGGCATAAGAATTCTCGAATGGTGGCTGTTGTGGTAAGAAAACTCAGCCAAAGGTAGGTATGTGTCCCAACTTCCCCCGAAGTCCATAACACATGCTCGAAGCATGTCCTCGAGCGTCTACATCGTTCGTTCACTCTGGCCATCCGTGTGTGGGTGGTAAGCAGTACTGAAGTGCAATCTCGTACCCAAATCATCATGGAACTTCTTCCAGAACTTGGAACTGAAATGTACATCTCGGTCTGACACAATCGAGATCGGCACTCCATGTTACGACACCGCCTCTCTCACATATAACTCTGCCAGCCTCTCCGTAGAAGAGCTCTCACTGATAGCAAGGAAGTGAGAGCTTTTGTCAGCCGATCCACAATCACCCAAATTGCATCAACACCCCTCGCGGTCCTCGGCAATTTGGTGATGAAGTCCATAGAAATCTATTTCCACTTACACTGGGGAACCTCTAGTGGCTGCAACTTGCCATGCGGACCCTGGTGCTCTGCCTTAACCCGGCGACAGGTCAAGCACCTCTCTATTACCCACGCAACATCCCTCTTCATTTAGAGCCACCAATAATCTCTCTTTAGGTCCAAATACATCTTAGTGGCCCCGGGATGGATCGAGAATCTCGATTTGTGCGCCTCCTCCATCAGTATGCTACGTGCCCCACCCATAAACGACACCCAAATCCGACCATGAAAGGTCATAAGCACTCGAATATTGGTAACAGACTCAGATACCTGCCAAATCACCCGCTCTTTCTTTCGGTTCTTTGGTCTCACAGCCTCTGTCTGGGCCTCTCGAATGGTATCCAACACCGGAGTCATCACCGTCATCCTCATACATATGTATCGAATCGGGGCACTCTCCCCCCGGCGGCTCAGAGCATCGCCTACTACGTTAGCCTTGCCTGGGTGGTACAGGATCTCACAATGGTAATCCTTTACCACATCCAACCATCTCCTCTGGTGCATATTCAGGATGGGCTGATCCATCAGATACTTTAAACTCTTGTGGTCCGTGTTTATTGTACATCAAACCCCATACAAATACTGGTGCCATATCTTGAGGGAGAACACCACTGTCCCCAACTCCAAATCATGGGTGGGATACCTTGTCTCAAGAGGCTTTAGCTGCCTCGATGCTTATGCTATCACGTGCCCTCTCTACATAAGCACCGCACCCAACCCCGATATAGACGCATAACAATACACCATGAAATCCTCCATTCCCTCCGGAAGGGCTAACACCGGGTCTTCGCATAATCTCCGGCGAAGTGTCTCAAACGAGGTCTGCTGCTCGGGACCCAAGTAAAAGCAACGCCCTTCCGAGTCAATCTGGTGAGGGGAATGACAATCGTGCAGAAATCTCTGATAAATCTCCGATAGTAGCCGACCAACCCCAGAAAACTCCTGATCACGGTGGGGGATCTCGACACCTCTTAACTCATGACAGCCTCAATCTTGGCCGGATCGACCAATATCCCATTCTGATTAACGAGATGCCCCAAGAACTGGACCTCTCATAACCAAAAATCACACGTAGAGAATTTGGAATAAAGCCTCTCCGATCTCAACACTCCAAGGGGCTCCCTCAGATGCTCTGCATGTTGCTCTTTGGATCTCGAATACACTAGAATATAGTCGATGAACACAATCACCGATCGATCCAACATCGTCCTGTATACTCAATTCATGAGATCCATGAACGCTGCTGGTGCATTGGTGAGCCCAAAAGGCATCACCACGAACTCGTAATGCCCATAAAGAGTCCTGAACGTCGTCTTCTGGATATCCTCATTACGCACCCTCATATGGTGATATCCAGACCTTAAGTCTATCTTGGAAAACCAAGACGCTCCCTGCAACTGATTGAACAGATCATCGATCCTAGGTAGTGGATAACGGTTCTTGGCCGTCAATTAGTTCAACTCCCGGTAATTAATGCACATCCGGTGAGAACCATCCTTTTTCTTAAAGAAAAGGATCGATGCTCCCCACAGCGAGCTACTCGGTCGGATGAATCCCTTCCCCAACAGCTCCTGAAGTTGTGAGGACAACTCCTGCATCTCCGGTGGCGCAAGGCGATAGGGTGCCTCGGCAATAGGTGCTGCCCCTGGAACCAAATCGATGCAGAACTCCACCTGCCTCTCGGGAGGCACACCCGGAAACTCCTCGGGGAAAACATTCGGAAACTCTCGCACTATCGGTACCTTACCGACAACACTCGGCCTCTCTGCGGCAACTCGTGTATCCATCAAGTAGGCTACAAACCCTCTACAGCCCTGCTGTAGACTCTGTCTCGCTTTTGCAGCGGGAAAAAATGCTGACCCAGATCGGGTACCCTCGCCATACACCGTAAGTACTCCCCCGCTAGGGTCTCGTATGGTCACCAATTGTCGCTCGCAGTCTATAACAGCTCCAAATCGGCTCAACCAGTCCATGCCAACGATGACACAGACATCCCCCATCGCAATCGGCACCAAATCTATCGGAAACTCAGCACCGAAAATATCGATTACACATCCTTGGATCACATCAGTAGCATAAACCGCTCGCTCGTTAGCTATAGAAACTCGTAGAGGTCGACTCAACGCTTTTCGTTGGATAATGATGTGCTGGCTAAACGCCAATGACACGAAAGATCGACTCGCAACCAAGTCAAATAACACCAAAGCAGGTACAAAACTCACAAGAAAAGTACCTATGCATACCACAATATAAGCACAATATCTAAATCTCAGTAATAGTAAATAAAAGAATAAATACCATCCCCGACATCGAGCGCTGCGCGGACCTCCTCCGCTATCAACTAAAAGGCTCTCCCGCGAGCCTTCGGTGCCTCGGCCTTCGCTGGCCGGGCCTCGGTAGCTCTAGTAGCAAGTACAGATCCATGTGCTGATCCCTGAAGTAGTTGTGGGCGCTTGGCCTTCCGATGGCCATTCTGGTTGCAGTGAAAGAAAACAGTAAACCCCTTGGGGCAATCCCTCGCGAAATGCCCCTCCTTGCCACACTTATAGCACACCCCTACCCTGCATACTCCCTAATTGCTCTTGCCGCACTTCCCACAAGTGTGGCCCCTCAGTCCCCCAGATCTCGAATCAGCGGGCTTTGACCGCTTGGCTGCCGGCTGTGACTATACTGGTCGCCTGTCCCTCCTCTGAGACTCGACCTCCTCCCTGGCCTGGGTCTCTAGCTCAATCCCCCCCTTCCGGGCATTTTCTTGGAGATCGGAAAAAGTTTGGTATGTCGATTTCGCCATGAACTCACGAATGTCTCACCCCAGTATGGTCAAATATCGGCTCATACGTGCTTGCTTGATAAACACGTTCTTAGGGAAAAACAACGCCCTCTCATGAAACATCCGTGTAATCACATTCACAGACTCCATCCCCTGCTTAAGGGACAAGAATTCATGTGCCAACCGTTCCCTCTGCACCAGGGGAACATACTCGTCTCGGAACATGGTGGTGAACCTCTCCCAGGTCACCGCTGTAATCTCTGCAGAAGTGAAATCAGCTGTTACAAACTTCCACCAGTCCTTCGCTCCCAAGCGAAGCTGGTTCAAAGTGAATCGTACCCTCAGATGCTCAGGACAAGAGCAGGTGTAGAAGCATCCCTCAATGTCAGAGATCCACCTCATCGCGGCTATCAAATCCTGAGTCCCATCAAACTCGATACAGCAACAAGTCACCCCCTGTGGCCTCGCGGCATCGACAGCTCCAGTGGCTATAGCAGCAGCCGCCTCAGTAATGGCAACATATCTCTCATCAAACGTCTCAATCAGCATGGTCTTGATAGATACAAACATGTCCGGGATGGCCTCCCGGATCGCCTTGGCCACCTCGTCGTGAATCATCTGACGAATATCCTCGTCGCTAACGCCGTTGCCCCTGGTGTGTGGCGTGTCCCAACCATGATGTCTCTGATACACAACACAAAAGAAATCAGAGACTCGCTCGAGTATACTCGCACTCGATATTCAACACTACTTGTTCCTTAGTACCCTAAGGATTCTTACTTGAACTGCTCACTGATCCGATGTTTCCAGTAGTACGGGCCCTATACTACCTTCCACACAGCATTAGTATTCACCCCAAGTCCTCCTCTTAGGATCCCAGATCACAAGTATACTATATCTCATTGAACACAGGCTACTGTCCTGTAGACAACTCATAAGCTCCTCGCTATATCTCATAGTAGCAGTAATCTCCTAAGCTAAGGCATCACAAATCAGGCCACTCTAGTCCTAGATATGAATACCTAGCCTACTCTATCATGCATAACATATCACATAATATCTCATAACACATAATGTAAGGGTATTTTGGGAAATCACCGTTCGGGCGCTGGCTGATCGTACACACTGCTCCGTTCTACTGTTCTAAAAAATCTTTTACTCTTTTAGAAAAATTGTTAATTTTATAAAAAAAATTCTCAAATCCTCAATTTGAGTTCAAATATGCTCGAAGGTGCATCCGAACCCCTCAAACCTAGGCTCTGATACCAACTTGTAACGACGTAAATTTTCAAAAAAAATTCATTTTTAAAACATAACATATCTTATAAAGTAATCACGAACTTAAGTGTATAAAATGTTATCTTAGTAAAACATATCCCAGAATCTCAAATACATAATACATAATAATTTTTCAGTGTGTACAGATCATGTCGGCGCCTTCACGTGATCCTCGTTGGTACCTGAAACACATATCACACAACACGGTAAGTATAAATGCTTAGTGAGTTCCCCAAAATACCACATACTGCACATAAGTCACTTGAGGCTATAACTCGGTATGACCCTCCGGTCAATGTGTCTCAGCGGGACCCTTCAGTCCCATAGCTCGTTGGACCCTTCGGTCCAGTCTAATCGAGGACCCTCTGTCCTCATAAGTCGTTGGACCCTCTGGTCCAGTCTATATAACACATAGCATATATTGAACACAATGCATATAATCTTATACACATAACACATAAGACCCTCCGGTCTGCACATAGATACTACTCTAGGTAACGTATAGTGAGAAGACTCACCTCGTATGATGTCTAGTATACTCTCGTTCTCGATACCCCTGATCTAGCCTCCTCCTATCAAAATGATAATGTCTCTAATCAATACTCTCTTTATGTTCTCATCTCTAATGGATGGGTAGAAGACCATTCTACCCCTCCATGGCCTCTCTTGAATCAGTTTGCCCAAAACCCTAAGGTCAACGGAATTCAACTCCAATCAACGGTCCAACTTTGACCAGGCTCGTCGAGTGTACTCGAGTGACTCGGCGAGTCCATGCGTGTCCTCTGAATCCTCCTAAGGCCTTACTCGACTCGTCAAGTTAACCTTTCACTCGATGGGTTACCACTGATCACGAATCGCGGGGCAACCTGATCCGAATCGTCGAGTCCTCTTATGGACTCGGCGAGTTTCCTCCATGGCAACACTCATCTGACCTTTTGAGGTCAGATCTGATTCTCTTACTTATAGATCTGACCTTCTAACACCCAAAAGTCACGTAAAGGTTCAATCTTTATTTCCATGCACCACACATCAAGCTCTATTTTATGGAATAACTCTTAAAATGACAACCTAGATTCAAAACTCCAAATGGGACTGCATAAAGTTGGATGATTGGGACTCTCTAGACCTCTCAAGGTCCAGATCTAATGTCTATTCCTCAATGGGACTTCACATGCTCCAATACTCGATTAAAAGGGGGGATAAGGAAACCCTAGATTCATGGAATATACTATTCATATGAGAATAGGCCTCAAATCATACCTCAATAGCAACCCTTGATGAAATGGTAGTCTGAGCCCCCTCCAATCAGCCTAGCTTGAACCTTTCTTTCCTTGCAAGAATGCACTAAAATGGTGTAATTAGCTCCCTTGTTCTCTCTTCGTGCTCTCTGGTTCAATAAGGTCTCTCAAGTGTGTGTGTGGCCGCCAATGAAGGCCATAAGGACCCTTAAATAGGGCACATGCCCAAAGATTTAGGGTTTTTGTCCACAGTGCCGACTCGTCGAGTCGACCTGCCAACTCGTCAAGTCCATTCATTAATCTGAGTCATCAGTCGCGATCCTACTCGACGAGTTTATGCGTCAACTTGTCGAGTTCGTCTTCTTAACTTAAAAGTAAATACTTAAGTTATGATACCTGTAAATCTGGATGTTACATCTGCCCAACCGCTTCTTAATTCCATGCACCAGCGGACATGAGCCTTTGCTCTATTCCTCTTTCGACACACCCATTTCTGAAGGGTTTCTCAGCAAACTGCATTCCGTTGTCGCTGATCAAGACCTTGGGTTTCCCAAACCTCGTTATAATGTTCTTCCACATGAACTTAATCATTTGTTTTGCAGTGATGCATGCCAATTGTTTGGCTTGTATCCATTACGTGAAATAGTCAACCGCCACGACTAGGAACTTCACTTTCCCTGGTGCTTGTAGGAAGGGACCGACGATGTCGATTCCCCATTGATAGAAAGACCACTGATTGACTATACTCGTCAACTTGGTTGGAGGTACTACTTGCGTCAACGAGAAGGTTTGGCATTCCATGCACGGTCGAGTTAATTCGATGGCATCCTGATGTATATCCGACCAATAGAGCCCCATGCATAGTACTTTGCTTGTGAGTGCCCGTGCTCCCTCATGGGCTCCAGCTGACCCAGCATGGGCTTCTTTTAGGGCCTTTTTCCCTGACTTGCCATCTATGCATTTGAGCCACGAGGGCTGTGAGGTCTTTTCTATACAATGCTCCTCCCAAGATGATGTACTGGGGGGCTCGTATCCTCATTTTTCATGCCTCTCCGTGGTCGTCGGGAAGTATGTCTTGTTGCAAGTAATCTATGATGGGCGTCATCCAATTAGATTGTGCCATAGACAGGTAATCGAATTTGCACTCGTCGATGCTCCTACCTTTTAGCAGTTCCACCAAGCCTCCTTAGAGAGATGCCCAAAACATGTTGATGCGAGCTTGCTATGGGCATTTGATTGTCTATTACCTCCCCGCGAGATCTTCTTTATGGTGAAGCTCTTGATCGAGCTTGTGATTCGCTGGACTGCTTTGATATACCTTTCCGTCCATTTATCCTTTGCTTCAAATTCTCCCGTGACTTGGTTGGCTTCCAGGAATGAGTCGGTCAAAGCTACGATCCTTTCCTCCCATATTTTTACTGCCAATTTGAGGCTGGCTAAAAAGGCTTCGTATTCAGCTTCATTGTTGGAGGTGTAGAAGTCAAATCACAAAGCACACATGATTTCTTCCCCCGCGGGGCTAGTCAGGATTAATCTTGCGTCTAAGCCATCCTTGCTGGAAGCTCCATCGGTGTAGAGGGTCCGCTGTTGATCAGTCTTTTCTTCTTGGTATCTTTGTTGGGTCGTGTTGGTCATTTCTTGCTGGAGCTCCCTTGGAATTTCCAATAGGAAATCTGCCAATGCCTTCCCTTTGATGCTCACCTAGGATGGTAGCTAATGTCGTGCTCTCCTAATTCTATGGCCCATTTTGCGAGGCGTCCGGATGTCTCTGGCTTCAAGAGTACCTGCTTGATCGGGCAACAGGTCAATACCTCTATCTGGTGGGCCTGGAAATACCGACGGAGTCGTCGTGCCGCGTAGATTAAAGCAAGCACAAACTTTTCGATGATTGTGTAATTAACTTATGACCCCTGCAGGGCCCGACTCATGAAGTAGATCGGGAGTTACTGCCCTTGCCTTTCGACTACTAGTACTGGAAAAATAGCATCCTTTAATGCGGACATATAGACCTGTAGCGTCTCGCCTGGTACTGGGTTGGCGAAAGTGGGGAGTGTGTGTAATGCCTTTTTTATCTTCTGTAGCATAGTTTCGACCTGCGGTGTCCATCAGAAGTTGTTCTTCTCTATGCATCCCTTGAGTGTGTAGAACATGGGCATGGCTTTCTCGGCTGACTTAGAGATGAACCGATTAAGCGCCGTTAGTTTTCCGTTCAGCCCATGGGCGTCTCTTAGTGTGTTCGGCGAGGGTGTCTCTTCAAGCTCGCTGATTTTGGTCGGCTTGGTTGAATTACCTCCTTTGTCACGTAATATCCCATGAACTGTCCTTCTTCTACCCCAAAGGTTCAATTTGTTGGGTGCAACTTCATCTTATCATTCTCCAAAGCTTGCAATGTCTCCTCCATGTCGCGTAGTAACCTCCGCTCATCTGGGCTCTTGATAACCATGTCATCAACATACACTTCAATATTCCTGCCGATTTGATTCGCAAACAGAGAGTCGACCAGTAGCTAGTAAGTTGCTTCGACGTTCTTTAATCCGAATGGCATTTTTGTATAGCAGAAAGCGCCGTGATCTGTGTAAAAGGTCGTTTTCTCTTCATCGTTCTTGCTCATAAGGATTTGGTGATATCCTTTGCATGCATCCAAGAAGCACTTCCACCGGAAACCTTGTAGGGATTCCACCTTTTGGTCTATCTCCGGTAGTGGTAGGAATCCTTGGGACACACTTTATTGACATCCTAATAATCGATACACATGCGCCAACTACCGTCACGCTTCTTTACCATTACTGGGTTGGCGATCCATGTGGGAAAAATCGCTTCCCTAAGGATCCACGAATTGGTCAACTTTGTCACTTCTGCATTAATTGCCTTGTTTCGATCTCCTCCTTGGACTCACTTCTTCTGCTTTGCTTCTTTTGGCCCTTGGTTTTATCATTAACTTGTGTTCAATGATCCCTCGGTCGACCCCCACCATGTATGTGGGTGTCCAGGGCAACATGTGTTTATATTTTTGTAATAGTTGAACCAGTACTTGCCTTGTTAACGCGGGAAGGGCCGTTTCTACATTTACTTGTTGGTCTGGGTATTCTCTGTTAATTACTTCCCTCCCACTCGACGAGTCTGGCTTCGGTCTTTTGGCCTCAGCTAAGATTTATTTTGGTTGCATGATCTCGTAGAATTTGAGCTCCCTTGGAGGGGTGGCGAGGATTGTCCCTAGGCCCACTCTCATACCGAATTTCACTATTATGTGGATTGTTGACGAGATTGCCCCAAAATTTAGTAGGGTTGTTCGTCCTAATATGACGTTGTGTTCGGATGGGTGTGTATGACCACAAAATCTACAAGGATGGTCTGTTGCTTGGTCTTGTCTTGACTAGTTAATCTAAACGGTAAGTGAATCGTACCTAGGGGCCACAGGTTGTGTCCTGTGAAGCCTGTGAGCTGGCCTTAGTGCTTCCTTCCATGCGTCTGGCAGCAGCCGGAAGCAATGCTCATAGATGATGTCTGTAGAGCTTCCCGTATCGACGTACACCCGGTGGATCATGATGTCTGGAATAGACCCCTGGATGACAAGGGGTTGTCCCTTTCTAACTGGCTGGGCTTGGGTCGGTCATGGAAAACATTAGCCCTTGCATGGTTTCCGTGATGGTACGTACATTGGTCGTGTGTTCCGCTCTCCCCCTTTTATGGTGGATCGCGAGGATTTCTTGCCTGTAATTGCTCTTCCAGTGTCTTCTTTGGGATTTTCTTCTTCGAATTTGGCTCGGAGACTCTTGGCGATTTCTATCATGTTTCCCTTAAGTTGATTCTCTTCCATTTCCCTTTTTAAAACTTAGCAGTTGATCGTATCATGTGTCCTACTCTTATGGTATTCGCAGTATCGCGTCTTAGTGCCCTTTGCTGCTGGTTTTTTAGTGAAAGTGTAGACTTCTGTTTGTCTTACCCGCCTCTTGTCTTTGATGAAAGGTTTGAAATGTCCCTTCGATCGTCTATCTCATCCTGAGAACCTGCCTCCTCCTAGAGAATCATGGTGGGGAGTGTTGGATAAGGTGTCTAAGACCATAACTATTTCTGGTAGGTACTTGACCCGACCCGGCATGGTCTATTTGGGTTGCATGGCACCATGCAATTGGATAGACTAAATGAGAGAAATAACACTTGTGGTTTATTAATATATTAATAGTATTATTTAATTAGTTTGATCAAGAATTAATTTAGAATTAATTAAGTGATCAAAAGATAACGAATTAAATATATGGGTTGATTATGTAAATAGTCCATAACTTGTATAGTGGGCTAAAAGGCTCCATGGATTATCAAGTTGGGTTAAACCCATTGGATACTCCATGGATGCTCCATGGGAGTTACAAACCCATGGGTCATGGAAATGAAGAGTCATGACACATTAGGGTTTACATGGTGTAACCTTAGATGTGTCAACACTATATAAGGAACCAATTCTCCACCAAAATCGGCTACACAAGTACAAGAGAGGGATAGGCCGATTTTTAAAGTGTGTGTATTCTCTCAAAGTTCATTCCAAAGACATTTGGTGTTGTGTGAAGCATTTGAGGCATCACACTTGGGGTGCTACGCTCACAAGGTTTCAACGATCATAATCAACAACAAGGTAAGTTATTCTATCTTTCATTCATGTTAAAAATGTTCCCCATGTATGCTAGATAGGAATATAACCTTGGAATTCAACTTTGCATGATAATTAGACAAACATAGATCCAAGGTTATTAGGGTTGCATGTACACTTAGGAAGTGTTAGAATGCTCAAAACCCATCAGTGGTATCAGAGCCTAGCCTTGTTTGTTTGTTATTTGTGCAAAATTGTGTTAAAAAAATCGAAACTGCATGTTGTCTGATCAGTGAACTCGCCGAGTCCATGGGGGGGACTCGACGAGTTCAAGTGTATGTTCAACCTACTCGTCGAGTAGGTTCATGCACTCAACAAGTAGGAGGCCCTGACAGCAAATTTTTGACTTTTGTTGCTGGAAATGGACTATAAACATTAACCTAAACTGTTTTGGTACTTGAAAACTTGTTTTAGATGGTGTAATGTTTATGCTAATCCATTTGCGATGGCAATTATCAAAATTACAAGTTTTAAGTGTAATTTTTGATTCCTAAAAGTGTTCATATTCATGTTCTTGAACTTATGAAGATTAGATGATTATAGGAATTGCTTGTAACCTTCATGGTAGTTTAATTCGTGATCATAATGTGTTTTAATAGAGTCCATAACTTGTCCTCAAGTTATGGAAAACCAAAAGTCACACTTTTATTAAAGCCATTAAAAGAAATGAAAAGTTTTGAAAGTTTTGAAAGTTTACAAAACTTGCCCTCAAGTTTTGGAACAAGTAAAGTCTTGATTAAAACTTTAGTTCCAATCCTTAGAATTTTAAAAGTTAAAGTTCAAACCTTATACTTTATAATATTATAAGTTAATAATATATATATGTATAAGATCAAGTCGTCTTACCGCTAGTACGCCTCATTCACGAAGCCTGTCTATAAGGGGATATAAGGTTGTTTCCTATAAAATGGCAACTTAATGGGTGTCCACTCTCACCCACCGCTTCCTTGATCGGTGGAGGGTCGTTAGCCGAAAGGGTAAGACAAGGACTTATAAATTCTCATTAAAAGTATGATGAATATTATAAAGTAACTAAATTCTTTTATTAAATTCTCAATCTTAGTTACTTTAGGAAAAATGTGAATAAGGTGCTAATCCATGAAATTACACTTTACACTTTGTTTAAGTCGTTGGTGGAGCGTGTATGGTTAACCAGCACACTAACTTGGACTTAACAAGGTAGATAAAGTGTGACTTAAGGTTTATCATAGTATCGGTGGAGCGTGTGTGGTTTACCGACACATCGATTAAGTGAGAAACTTTAAGGGTACCAAGTGATTTGCATGGTTACTTCACACCTCGTTTTATGATCCTCGGTATCCCAGTCACAAAACTTGGAGGGCACACTCGAGATTGAAACGTGCCTTTGAAAAGTGTAGAGTCTATTGGATTGCGTCATGGTCTCAGTCCATAGCCTAGTTTGAATGCCGGTATTGGGCCTATCCAGCCATGCATTATTTTGTATTAGGGTTTAGTATATAAGCTGCATGTATGCAGACTTAGATGTTATCGCTTTCATTGTTTTTGTTTTACATCGCTTGTAAACCCTAGCTCGCCTCTACAGCATAAGTTCTTCATCGAGCTCTGCTGAGGCGTGACTCAGTTTTGAATCATAAGCATAAGTTTGATTCTGTTCTGTGTTCATACTTGTATTAATCATAAATTGTTTCATTACTTTTATCGTTCTTGTGAAAGATCTAATCGATCTAAGAGTTTTTGAACTCATCAATTGGTATCAGAGCAGGAGACTGTGTAATCCATACACACCTCTTCTGTCGAAGAAGTTCATAGGGTTTTAATTCCGCATTGATTGATATTTACTGAGCCTTCACTCTTTATTGGTGTATCTCATTAATTGTTAATCTAACCCTAACAAAAAATTACAAGTCTGATCTTTTACAGGTTTTTGATCAAAAGTATTCACAATGTCTATGGACTATTCTCAAACCAATCCGATAAATATCTCCAACAGCATAGGGTCTACAACAATAATACCGATCTTGTATACGCAAGACTATGAAGTTTGGACGCATCACTTTGAAGACTATGTGATTGGATCGGAGGACAATGGGTATCTAATCTGGGAAGCAATCACTTCAGGCTCATTCGCTCAATCAAGCACATCAAAGATTGTTAAAATACAGAAAGAATACAATCAGCTTGTCAATGACGTCAAAGACATTCCTCAGGATGAAAAAGAGAAGTTTCAATGCAACATCAAAGCTCTACGGATGATAAGGTTTGCGCTGCAATTGGATACGTTTCATTTAGTAAGTTCTTGTGCTACAGCTAAGGAGATCTGGGATAGATTGAAGGAATTATATTCCACAGATGAAGATCTGGAACAGTCTATCGAAACTCTCTTGTTATCTGAGTTTGGTGAATTTAAACAAAAGTCTGAAGAAAAACATGTCCAAACTTTCGATCGTTTCAATCATCTTTTGAGTAAGATGATAAAGCATGGAATTGAAAGAAAGGTGATTAAACAAAAGGTCACTTTCATGAACGGTCTCAGACCTGAATGGATGGCCGTTGTGTCAACTGTCAAAGCTCATGAACAGTTCAAGTCACACTCTCTGGCAAAACTTGTGGGTATTTTAAAATCCCATGAGAATGCCTTATCAAAGGAAACGAATGTGGTTTTGGGTCTGGGTTCTTTAGCTCTTGTCTCCAAAGGAAAGAGTTCGGTTGAAGAAGAAGAGGAATTAGATCTTGCAGATTTTGATCTAGCCGGCGAAGAATATGCAATGATAGTGTCAAATCCCAGAAAATTCATCAAGAAGAAATTCCCAGCCAACAAGAACCGAAACTGGCAGGGAAATTATAGCGCCGAAAGGATCAAGGAGGAACCGATGATGGGGTCAAAGTCCAAAGAGTCAAAGAAGGAAGCTAAAATTGGAGGAGACTCAAGATTCGACTGTCATTACTGTGGAGGCAAAAATCATTTTGCTAAAGACTGCATGCTAAGAAAGAAAGAAGAAAAGACAAACGAAGATGATGAGGAAGCGAGCTTCCTGAGAAGATTGGACGAGATAAAGAAAAGAAAGTCTACTGTTAATAACTCTACCATGAATGCTTTAATTGTGTAGGGTTCAAACAACAGTGGTGAGTTTGGAGGTGTGGAGGTCTGGTCCACAGATTCGGAGGATGATGAAGTTAGGAAGCCTACTCACGGAAAAGCTATGATGGCAAAAGCAGAACAGACAATGGGGAGATGCTTTGTAGTGACCGAGGGTGTGTCCCAAATGAGAGGATACACAACTGATGGGGGAGTTGAAGAAGAAAGAGAGCAAGAGGACAGATGTTTTGCTGCCAAGCCTGTCAGTACTCAGATCAACGAATGTGATGAGTTGATCAAAAAGGTACAAAATATTCTTGCTTCTCTAAAAATACCTGCTAATAATTACGAAAAGGAGTTAAATAATTTAAAGTCAAAATTCTCAATCATAAGTAGCAGTCTCACCCAAACCTGTGTCACGAATTCTAACCTAACTGATCAAATCAGCAGGATTTCTTCAAAGAGTTAGGAACGAAGAATGTGGATTGAGAAGAAGGAAAAGGAATTAATTAGATCTAAAGATGACTCTATTTATTTGCAGAGAGACAATCTTAAACTTCTCAAATAGAGAAATGTTTTTTGTTTAATTGCTAAGAGACTCTATTTTAACATAACTCAGTTGCATCTTGATTGTGAAATAGGGAAGAAAATACATCGTATGATTTTACCTTTCCTTGAATTAAAGGAGGATGAAATCGATGCAGAAGCATACAACTGTGAAAGTGTTGTATCTTCTGACGAGGTGTCTCCAGCATATAAGATAGGTCTGGAAAAAATTGAATCCTATATAAAGTCCAAGGACCACAAGGACATGCTCAAAAATCTGTTATATGAAAATGATAGATTGAAACTGAGAGCCGAAACTATACAAAAATTTGACTCCTTGAATGCCAACTTAAGTTCAGAAAACAAAATTGATGCTGAAAACACATCTGAACTTAATGAGGATGATGATATGAGTGAAATTTCTGTAGAAGATTTGGTAGACTGTTCTGAATTAGCCAAAAACGAACCCATGTCCCATAATAACCTTATTTTTTAAAACTCTGTTGAGTTTGCTCGTTCCTCTACCGACAAGTCCAAAGTTCTCAAAGCTAAAGTTGTTGTGTACCAAAAGGTTCAGACTACCCCAAATCAAGTCTACACTATACCGGGAGTCACTCCACAACAAACTGCAGAGTTAACCGCTATGGTAGAAGAAGACAATGCTGGTGGATGTGATGAATTCTTTTGGTCGGCCCCAATCGACAACGCAGACAAGACGAAGGGTCTTTCACAGAAAACCTCATGGAGAGTGAAAGGTAGATATATACCTGAACCACTAAATGAGCCTACAAAGTACGATGTGTCGAGCACAAGTGGAACTAAACCATCTGTGGATGAACCGATGCAAACCACGAGTGATACTTCTTCAACAAAGAGTGAATGATGTGCTCATGCTTCTAAAAGAAAGGCCAACATTCATAGAAATCCAAAACAGGTGGCTGATCGAAAGCATCAACGAAACATAAGATACAAGAAGAATCTCTCCGAAAGAAAGCGATTTTGGAAGTCTCAGAATCCTGATTTTGTAAGGATTGAAAGGAAGTCTAAATTGGAAGAAAACTCAAGGAACCAGAAGAATGGTTACGATAGGAACCGAAAGGAAGGTTTTGGTCCTTCAACAGATAGGAACCGAAAGGGTAGTTTCGGTCCCTCGACTGAATACAACCGAAAGAGCGGTTTCGGTCCATCATCCATCAACAACCGAAAGGGTGGTTTCGGTTCATCTTCCAACTACAACCGAAAGGAGAGTTTTGGTCCCTCATCCTTCAACAACCGAAAGGAGAGTTTTGGTCCCTTATCCAACTACAACCGAAAGAGCAGTTTCGGTCCTTCATCCTACAACAACCGAAAGAGCAGTTTCGGTCCTTCATCCTACAACAACCGAAATAAGAGTTTCGGTCCCTCATTCCATGGCAAATGAAATAGCAATTTCGGTCCACATGCCTACAAGTCTGATCATCAAAACCAAGAATCTCATGTCTCTCCTAAATCCAAATCTCTAAATTCCAGTCCTTCAGTCAAAAACCCCAGTCCTCCTAAGTCAACAAAAATTAAAGTTTTCACCATTAAAAGAAAAGATGAAACAACTTTAATTAAACGCACAAGGACCCAAGAAACTTTGGGTTCCTAAATCTGCTTAATTTTTTGCAGGTTATCCGTGACGAGCAGTTTGACGAAGAATGGTACATCGATAGTGGCTGCTCGAGTCACATGACAGGAAGGAAGGAGGAACTAAGAGAGTTTCGTTCTCTCAAAGATGGTGGTATTGTAAAGTATGGCAACAACTCTTTTGGAACTATTAAAGGCTACGAAATGATCACTAATGGCGAGTTCTCCATAAGGAAGGTTGCATATGTTGAATGGCTCCAACACAACCTCATCAGTGTATCACAGCTGGTGGTTGGTACTGGGTTAAAAGTATCATTCGATGATGAAGGCTTAGAAATTGTCGAGAAGAAGTCAAACAACATTCTGTTGAAATCAAAGCAAAAAGGGGAAATGTATCCCCTGAACCTCAATCCAATAAGAGGTAAACCAACAGTCTGTTTACTCACAAAGGCTCACTCCGATGAAAGCTAGTTATGGCGCAGAAGACTCTCTCATCTGAACTTCAGGGACATCAACAAATTGGTTTTAGGTGATCATGTTCGAGGGCTGCCAGTTCTGAAATTCGATAAAGAACATCTATGTGCAGCGTGTGAAATGGGAAAGCAAAGTCGGCAGAGTCATCCTTCTATTATCAACACTAAGGTAATAGAACCATTGGAGTTACTGCATATTGATCTATGTGGTCCATCGTCCATCGAAAGCATTGGGGGAAACAAATATATTCTGGTTATAGTAGACGATTTCTCATGGTTCACATGGACCTTCTTTCTCAAGCAAAAGTCTGAAGCTACTCCAAAGCTCAAGCTCTTCATTAAACAGATTGAAACGCAACAAAGAAAGGTAGTTCGTAATATAAGGAGCCACAATGTCTTGGAATTCAAAAACAAAGATTTTGAAAGTTTTCTGGCTGAAAAGGGGACGACTCACAATTTCTCAGCCCGCTATACTCCACAACAAAACGACATTGTTGAAAGGAGAAATTGATCCCTGTGTGAAGCTGCTCGCACCATGTTATGCTTCGCATCCTTGCCATTATATTTCCGGGCTGATGCAATTGCGGCTGCATGTTATACTCATAATCGATCCTAGTTGAATAAATGGTTCTCCATTACTCCTTATGAGATCCTGAACAATCGAAAACCAAACGTGAAATTCTTTCATGTGTTCGGTTCTAGATGCTTCATTTTCAACTCCAAAGAGAATCGAAACAAGTTCGATGCTAAGGCGGATGAAGGAATTTTCTTAGGCTACTCCCTGAACTCCAAGGCATATAGAGTTCTCAATAAACGCTCGAAGAAAACTGAAGAAACATACTATGTCACTTTTGAGGATAGTTATGTTAAGAAGTTAAATGCAACTGAAGATGCATCCCAAGACATATTTCCAAGGAATGGTTAGGTTGCTATCTCCATCTCGAATCTTTTCGACCAATTCATGCTCTTGTTTGATGAGCCTCAAAAGGCAATTGACTCTGAATCAACTGTAAAAGACAACAATATTGATAATCTGAAACAAGTTATAGATGATGCTACTAGAAAAATGGTTGATGATCAATCCAAAGGAACCGAAAGTGAAGACGCAAGCGAACCTTTTGGTAACCATCCTACTGTCAAGGGGGAGGGTTCTTCTCCTCATCATGATCAAGGTTCTTCATTCCATGGGGAGAACTCATCGCCAAATACAACAACCTCTACTGAAATTCCGACCAATGAAGGAGGTACAAATGTTGGTCCTGAACAGGAATCATTCTTCGAGGGGGAGAAAGCAAGTGGTGAAGATGACAATTTGTATGAACTCGAAGAAGAAATCAATGCTGAATTGGATCCTATCTATGATCCAAAGTTTCCTCCACTTGTAAAATGGACCAAAGATCATCCACAGACTCAAATTATTGGGGAATCCTCAGAAAAGGTGTTAACTCGCTCTCAAATCAAATCGAAACAGGCTGCCCTATTTTCGAAAGTCGAGTTTTGTATGTTCAATTCATTCGTGTCCAAAATTGAACCAAAGACTGTTAATTCAGCTCTTGATCATTCAGACTGGGTTCAAGCCATGCAGGATGAGTTAAATGAGTTTGAACGAAACAAGGTATGGCGTCTTATTCCAACACCAAAGGATGCTTCGGTTGTCGGTCTCAAATGGGTATTCAGAAACAAGATGGACAAAGAAGGTAATGCCATTCGTAATAAAGCAAGGCTGGTGGTCAAAGGATATTGTCAAGAAGAGGGAATTGATTATGAAGAAACCTTCGCTCCAGTGGCTAGATTGGAATCTGTTCGTATCTTTCTTGCGTACGCTGCTCACAATAACTTTGAAGTCGATCAGATGGACTTCAAATGTGCCTTTCTCAATGGTGAACTTGAAGAAACCGTATATGTTGAGCAACCGCCAGGATTCGTGAACGAGAAGTATCCTGATCATTGCTATATCCTTGACAAAGCTGTCTATGGCCTAAAACAAGCTCCCAGAGCATGGTATGAAACTCTCACTCGTTTCTTAAAAATGTCTAAATTCAAACAAGGTTCGGTTGACCCAACCTTCTTTCGTAAGCGAGAAGGTAACCACCTTATGATAGTCCATATTTATGTTGATGACATCATCTTTGGCTCCACGAATCCTAGCTTAACAGCTGAATTCTGAAAGTTGATGGAAACTAAGTTTGAGATGAGCTCAATGGGTCCAATTAATTTCTTTCTTGGATTGAACATTAGACAGGGACCCGAAGGCATTTTTATTAATCAGGAAGCATATACCAAGACTTTACTCACCATGTTTGGAATGACGGGAGACTCCAAAGTAAAAGTGCCGATGGCTTTTGGAACCAAACTCACTCCATCATTGGAGAAACCAGCCGCTGATACAACACTTTATCGACAAATGATCGGGTCTCTAATGTATCTTACCGCTAGTAGACCTGATATCATGTTCTCTGTCTGTTATTGTGCTCGATTTCAAGCCAACCCATGAGAACCTCATCTTCAAGCCGTGAAGAACATCTTTCACTATCTAAAGTGAACCTCCTCTCTCAGTCTATGGTATCTATCCAACTCCGGATTCTTCGTTCAAGCATTTTCAGATGTCGATCTGGGTGGCTGTGGATTGGATCGTAAAAGCACAACAGGAGGATGTCAATTTCTGGATGGAAAATTAGTCAGTTGGCAATCAAAGAAACAAACTTGTGTTTCGTTATCCACTGCAGAAGCCGAATACATTGTTGCAGCATCCTGTACATCTCAAGTCGTATGGATACAGAGTCAACTCCGGGATTATGGCTTAAACATGAAGAAAATCCCATTATATTGTGACTCTGAAAGCGCAATCAGAATTTGTCACAACCCAGTGCAACACTCGAAGACTAAGCATATCGCACTGAGGTACCATTTCATCAAGGATCACGTCGAATATGGAAACGTAGAAATTCACTTCGTCATAACGACTAATCAACTGGCAGACATATTCACAAAGGCCTTACCTGAAGCAAGCTTCAATAAGATTCTACAAGGCCTAGGAATGATGCAAGCCGAATTAGTACCAAAATCTCCTTCGCTTCCATAAAGGTAACAAGCGAAATAGAGCGAACCTATATGAACCAAAATGAACCGAACGTTCAGTCTATTTCGGGTTCGGTCTATTTCGGGTAAAGTTCGACCATGAACCGAGTGTTCGGTCTAGTTTGGGTTCAGTCCTTCTGAACTTATTGTTTTTTGAAGGCATTTCAAATGTATTCTTTTGTATACTCTTTCCTTACTTCTTTTCTACTCATAAAATCCCAAAAATACTTTTCTCTTTCGTTCAATTGGTCAATTCTCACAAAAATCCAAAAATATTTTTTATTTTTTTTATATATCTATATTTCTAACGTTTTTATGTTTGTCTAAGTGTGATTCTCGATGGCAGAGCTAAGGCAGGTAAAAGTTATTTTTTTGTTAGCTAGGCGTCCCTAGAAGCATGCTGTTGTATGTAGACTCAAGCCTCAACTGATTCTGAGTGAAGCCTTAATAACATGATCAACACCAATCATGTTTTCCCAATCCAGGCTATCAAGTTCACTCTAATCATGAGCTACCTTACTCTACTCAAACTGAGTTTAGAGTTTTCTGCTTGGTCCTTCTTTTCTTTAAAAAGCAGAGGTACATTCGCTTCTTATACTATCTCCATCACCTTTATCCATTATATTTCGTTTCATCAATATAACCCCTAAGACTCTCAGTTTTAACCATTGAGGTTTATGGTTATACAAAATTTGCGTTCATGATCTTAGTTTCATGCCACTATGTACTAAGTGAAACCCAAAATTCAACACCACTAATGAATTGACGGTGAATTCAAAAATTCAAGCTATTACTTGTTACCCAATGAAATCTCTTTCTCTTTTTGTGTGATCTTTATGAGATTGCCTTTCACTAAGGCTTCTCTAACCCTAAAAGATCCAGTTTTTTTTTTTTTTTTTTTTTTATTCTCTCGTCACTATAAAAGCATTTCACACCTACTGTTCAACAGATCACAATGATCTCACAAGTACTTCATTCACTTTTGGTCTTATGTTAAGTATCGAAATTATGAATCGAAGCGAAAGCCACCCTATTTAACCTTTAAGAGAAGCCTTTCAAAACTTCTCAACAACTTCTTGATTGTTATTTCATGGGAAACCAAGCAAGCACTTCAATGTCTCTCTTGACTTTGAAGGAAGTGATTCTTGACCAGAATCAATCGTTTTATGTCTAAATACGACATCACAGATAATCCAAAAAATACTCGTTTTATTTCTTTATCTTTTACACCCTATGCACGAAATTTTTTAATTTTTCCAAATTCTAAGTTTTACACAGATTAATGATTTAAATGATCAAGGCAAAAACAGTCAAGCGTCATAAGGGGAAACGATTGGGATAAAGTGGTAGCTGACTCAGCAGAAATCCAAACGGTTTGGCGATTTGAAAAAGGTGAGTTTTATGAAAAGGCGAAAAAGGGAAACGTTTTTCTCTCTCCTGCGTCATCTTCGGCACGCCAACTGTTCGCACATCAACTCAGGCGCTATTTTTGAGATAATCCAAGATTTCAGCCGAATTCTTCTCTCTCTTCCTTGTACGTAAAAAAGGAATTGGAACGGTACTCTCTCAACCTTTATCGCTTCCAAAAAGCTCTCAAAGAAACCCGACGATTTTCTGCAATTGTTCATCATCATCTTCAAGCTCCTAAAATGGCAGAATCCTCATCCGTTCACGATACCTCAGTTCATCAACCCCTACTCACTATCAGACCCCAACAGAACCTAATCATTGATCTCACTCCCTTCGTATATGAGCCCTATATGTTGTATGTGGTTGAGTGTCTCAAATACTCACCACTCGTCGACGCACTGACAAAGGTTGATGTTGTTCCTATGTCATTCTTGACACTTGTCTAGTCTACGGCGTTCTACGACAAGGCTAGTGAAAGGATTCACTTTGAACTTCACGATGAGAAGGTCTCTATCTCCAAGAGTCGATTATGTGCCCTAATTGGTCTTTCTCAAGATCCGTCTCTGGTAAACCCTAATTCCATTACAACTGGCCAACTGTTCACAATGTTTTATCAGATGGGGTATACTGAAACCCTAACAACTGTCACCAAGTTCAAGAAGTCCTGCCTTCCTCCTCAATGGAATGGTCTTTTCACGCTCTTATTCAAGGCATTGTCTGAGCGGAGCACTGGTTCTGACGGTGCTAGCAAGGCATTCATGACGGTGTTGTATGGGTTGTACAGTGGGCTTAACCCTGACTATGGGTCCATTATTTGGCAGCAGTTGGTTCAAAGCCTAGTTTCTTTGTCCAGGCATTCGGAGATTTCATATGGGCGTTTTTGGACTATCATCACCAAATGGGCAATGGATCGTAATCGTGTCCCAATTATGGCAGATTCCTTGCTTTCTTCTATCGCCACTTTTCATACAATGAAGATCATCGTCACTGATCCAACAAAGTTTTCATACATCGGATCTATTCCTGAAGCCATGCTCGGTTGTATCTCAGCATCGAGTAATCTTCTTCAACAGTACAGGAAACGTCCATCTGTTGGTCCACGTGATCTTACACCCGCAATGCTTCGCTCCATTGAAGAGGCTGACAAGCCAGCCAGAGGGGCAAGAAGCCTGAATCGCAGAAGGAGGGACCGGTCACAAAACCAACCAAGGAGCAGACCCCCAAGAAGAGAAAAACTGATAAGGTTGCTCCTTCTCAACCTCAATCCAAAAAGCAGAAGAAGCCTGCTAGGAGACTTATTCTTCAATCCTCCAGCGATTCGGATTTAGAATATGTTCCTCCTAAGCAGAAGAACGCTCTACCTTCAGATTCTGAGAACGAAAGTTTTGATGAAGAGGCTTCGGACCGAGGGGACACTCCGCCTCGCTCCCCTACTCCAGAAATTCCGGTTCGTTCTTTGCCTCCTTCACCTCCACCTGTTACAATTCCATTTTCTATCCCTCCTATCTCTCCAATAACCACCTCTCAACCATTCACTACTATTCCTATTCCCACTCCCATTTTCACAGATACAACCTCTACCACTACTACTAAACCTACCTTTACCGCTCCCAATCCACCTGTAACCGAACCTCCTTTTACAACCGAACCTACATTCACAACCGAACCTCCACCTTCTTTAAAACCCTTGTCTCCTACACAATCTACTGAAACAACCCCCATTTTGGGCGGTGAAGATCGATTCCACATATTTCAGTCCTTATCGAGTGCAGAGTGAGGATGATGATGACGAGCCAATTACCAAACGTCGTCTCCAAGCAGTACATGACAAGCTTGATCAACTGCTTTCCTCTTCCTCCTCTGGTGCCCCTTTAGAAGCTGCTTTAAAAGCATTGTTCTCGTTGGTTGTTGCCAAACACAGTGCTACCCTATCAGCTGCAGCCAAGGCTATTGAAGCCTCATCTTCCCAATGTTAACAAGCCTCTATCGTTGTTGATGCCTCGACTAAGGAGTGCAAGGAAGCGACCGCAAAATTCGATAAACTAGTTTCAGAAGCTCACTTGTTTCTAGATTCCCTGCAGGCTGCTGCTACCAAGAATGCTGCAACTGTCAACACCTCAGTAGAGACTCTTCAAAAGACTCTTCAATCTGAGTGTTCGAACCTGGTAGCGGCACGCCATGCCATTGAAGAAGCAAATGCATCGCTCCATGCTAAAGTCAGCGAACGCTTAACTCAACTGGAAGCGGACTTAGCTATGGAAAATTGGATTATGGACGAGCTTGACAAACGTACAACCCAACTTAAATTGCAACTACACAAGGTGTGTACTGCTAATGCGGAGATTAATGACCTCAAGTCAGAAAGAGAGGTTATCCGGAGTTCTGCTGCCGATGTTCACTCCATCCTCCTTCACCTTATTGAGGCGAGTGATCCACTTATCACTATCACTGTCAGAAGGATTTTGGCAGACAAGCTCAGACCGGCACTGGACGTTCTCAGCCGTATCGAGGGTGTTCCGGTGACTGGGGTCCAACCGAAACAAGGGGGAGAGCAAGAGTCAAAGCAACAACCTCCTCCTTCCAGCCCAAAACCACCTGCTGAACCGAAGGTTAATGAAGCTTCGGTCAGTAACAAATCTAAGAAGAAGAACAAGATTGGTGAAAACGACACAGACAATGAAGATGATGTGTATGTCGACATTCCCAAGAAACCTGTCCCAAAGGACAATACTTCTGAAAAACAAACAGAAGAAATCACCAAGAAGCAGCACGTTGAGCTAGAACAGAAGCGAAAGGAGGCGGAGCTCCTTGTGAAGAAAAAGTCTATGTTTCCTGTATGGACTAAAGACTCGCTTCAGCGGTGTGCAATCGACGAGCCAACTATTCTATGGCTCGAGCCAATAATATCCTTTGGCCTTGACAACTCCAAGGATGCACAGTTCGATATGCCAATCACTCGAAAGGCATTCATCTTCCACTGCTTCAACTCGACTGTTGCCATTCCATCTCCGGACCCGAAGGTAGATAGGGATATGTTGGAGTTTTACTTGGAGTTTGCTCAACCTCAATACCAGACTTGGAGCTCAAAAAAGATAACAACAGTCAAGGTGATGAAGCCCTATTCAGCAGGGAAATTTATCAATGTCAAATTTAGGGTGACTCGAGGAATCGAAGGCTCAGTCCACCATTTTTCCCTTGCTGATCTACCGAACCTCAATCCCCATGACTGGATACTCCTCAACAACATTCTACTGTCGAATCCCCTGGAGTATCAACCTATCATCGATCATGTCAAGCGTATGCTTGTTTGCTACATTCATGAGGTAGCGAAGATGGACCAGGAGATTTCCTCTGCCATACACAAGCGACCAACGATCAAAACCATGGGCAAAGCTGGCAATGTCAACACCATGATCAAGGGGAAAATTGATTCGAAGTATCATACATTCATGTTCCTCAGAGGCGAAGGCCAAAAATGCCTGTTCGCTCTTGTCCACAAACACCTTTTCTCGACGACTTGTCTCGAGCATATCTTGGAGATCATTCAAAGGTGTGACCAGAACAGTGCTGTTGATAAGAAGTTATCCGTTGACATGCTGAGGTGGTATATTCAGTTTAGACAAACTCTTCTTGCTATTATTCCTCGATTATTCAAAGTTATCAAGATGGTGAAGCCTGCTCAGAAGAAATAATCTCTCACCTCATTTGACGCAAAGGGGGAGATTGTAGAGTCTACTGGATTGCGTCATGGGCTCAGTCCATAGCCTAGTTTGAATGCCGGTATTGGGCCTGTCCAGCCATGCATTATTTTGTATTAGGGTTTAGTATATAAGCTACATGCATGCAGACTTACATGTTATCGCTTTCATTGTTTTTGTTTTACATCGCTTGTAAACCCTAGCTCGCCTCTACAGTGGAAGTTCTTCATCGAGCTCTGTTGAGGCGTGACTCAGTTTTGAATCATAAGCATAAGTTTGATTCTGTTCTGTGTTCATACTCGTATTAATCATAAACTGTTTCATTACTTTTATCGTTCTTGTGAAAGATCTAATCGATCTAAGAGTTTTTGAACTCATCAAAAAGTTCATTGAATCTCAAAGAATCTAGGAATTTCTAAGAACCAATTAAAAACCTAATATCAATATTTCGGTTTTCATGGTGGAAATTGGTGAATCATCATTCACCTACCTTTCAAATATGTTATAGCTTGGATTACAACATACCTCTTCTAAGTTATAATATATTGTGATTGGATCCTAGCCTTAATATTACATTTGAGTGTTTTATTAAGGACTCTCTTAATATCTAAACTAATCTTGTTCTCTTCATTCAGATGTCTTCAAACAACGCTGCTTTTGGCTCTAATCCTAATGGCTCCTTTACCCTTATGAACTTGTGTGGGAAAGTCACTTTTGATGGATCCAACTTCAATGAATGGATCAGAAACATCAGGATGATTACCCACTATGAGGACAATGAATATATCCTCGATAAGGAGCTTAAGGAGATTGATGAGACCACTGCAACTCCTCAGGAGATCGCTGACTTCCAGGCACATGAAAGGGCTGCTACAAAAGTGGCATGCATCATGTTGGCCACCATGACAGTGGAACTCCAAAAGTCCTATGATGACTTCTACCCTTTTGAAATGCACCAAGATCTGATGGAAAGATACCATCAAATTGCACGACAAGAGAGGTACGAAATCATTTGCTCCATGATAACAACCATGATGAAGGACGGAGAGTCCGTCACGAGCCACATGCAGAAAATGCAAAGGTATGTGGATCGATTGCTGAAGCTTAATGTGAACTTCCCCGAGGAGCTTGCAATAGATATCATTTTGCACTCCTTACCATCGTGCTATGATCAATTCTGCATGACATATCACATGAATAAGGAAGAGGTCACACTCAGCAAACTTCAGGGACTCCTCAAGACTGCAGAAACAGGTCTTAAGGGTTAGTCGGTTGTTAACACTCCTACTCCAAACTCCCCCCATGTTTTGGCAATCGGGAAAGGTAGAGGGAAGAAGAGAAAGAGCACTTCAAAGGGTACCAAGGTTAGGACCCCTGATGGCTCTTCTTCAAGTGGAACCAAGAAAGGTTTTGTCACTCCTTCTTCTAACCCAAAAGAGGCTGAATGCTTCTATTGTCATGAAAAGTCTCATTGGAAGCTGAACTGCCCAAAATACCAGCAAGATGTGAAGGATGGGAAAGTTAAACCCAACCATGCAGGTATTTAAACTATCTTATCTAATAACTCACCCCGTTCTAACTCTTGGGTCCTTGATACCGGTTGTGGTATTCATATATGTTCTGATTTGCAGGGACTAAGAAAAACTGAGAATGTGGAGCATGGAAGAATAAACTTAATCATGGGGAATAGGAAAGCTTTACCTGTCACCAAGATTGGAGTTTATACTTTATCGCTAAGTAGTGGGTTTAGTTTAGATTTGAATAAATGTTGTTATTCGCCAGAAATGGCAAGAAATATTATTTCCTTTCATGCATTGTATAAACAAGGTTTTACCTTTTCATTTGATAATGAAGTTGGTTCGATTAATGCTTTCTTTAATAACGTTATTTATTTTAAAGCATTACCTTGTGATGGTGTGTATGAAACTGTATCTGTGGTTGATAACTTAGGAAATAATGTTTTGTGTATTGATTCTGTTAATGATAATAACTTGGATAAAGCGTTATTATGGCATTGTCGTCTTGGACATACAAGCAAGAAACACATAGGCCAACTCTAAAAGGATGGAGTCTTGGAGTCATTTGACCTAAAGTCAGATGATAGTTGCGAATCATGCTTACTTGTAAAAATGACAAAGTCACCCTTCACAGGTTCTTGTGAGAGGGGTGGAGGTTTGTTGGATATTGTACACACGGATGTGTGTGGACCCTTCAAACATGCCACAAGGGATGCTAATCGTTATTATTTGACTTTTATTGATGAGTACTGTAGATATGGATATGTCTACTTAATCAAGCATAAGTCAGAGACTTTCGAAAGGTTTAATGAGTTTAAACAGGAAGTCGAGAATCAATTGGGCAGGAACATTAAGATGCTTCGATCTGATCGAGGTGGTGAGTATCTTAGTTCAGAGTTCCTCGACTATCTTAGGGAATGTGGGGTTGTCTCACAATTGACACCTCCCAGGCCACCGTAGTTGAATGGTGTGGCTAAGAGGCGTAATCGAACCTTGTTGGGCATGGTTCGTTCCATGATGAGTCGAGCTTTGCTACCAATCTCATTTTGGGGGTATGCCTTAGAGACTGCTGCCCATATCCTTAATCTGGACCCTACAAAGAAAGTTGCCAAAACTCCTCATGAGACATGGACTGGTAAAGTACCCAAACTAGACCACAAAAAGATTTGGGGTTGCGAGGCTTTCGTGAGACGCGAGACTCATGATAAGATCGAACCTCGAAGCGAGAGGTGTATTTTCATCGCATACCCACAACAATCCTTTGGTTACCTCTTCTACAGACCTAGTGAAAATGTGGTCTTTGTAGCAAGGGAGGTTGTCTTTCGAAAGAGAGAGTTCATAAGCCAAGGAGACAGTGGGAGGCAAGTTGACCTTGAAGAAATTCAAGAGTCAAGTGGTGAAGGAACTTCAAACCCTAGCACTCAACTTGAGGAGGAAACTCCTGTTGAGCCAATTGACATGTTTGTACCTCTGAGGCGTTCCACAAGGGTTAGGAATGCACTTGAGCATTACTATGGATTCCATATTACTGCGGAAGGTGATACACTTATCGGTGATGAGACACTGATAGGTCAGGATGAACCTAACAGTTACGCGGAAGCCATGGCAGGCCCTGAGTCAGCCAAATGGAAAGAGGCAATGGACATCGAGATACAGTCCATGTATGACAATCAAGTTTGGAACTTGGTTGAGAATGTACCAGGTCGTAAGACTGTAGGGTGCAAATAGATCTTCAAGAAGAAGACTGACATAGATGGTAATGTACACACTTATAAGGCACGACTAGTTGCAAAGGGTTTCTCACAAACTCCGGGAGTTGATTATGATGAGACCTTTTCTCCAGAGACCAAGATTAAGTCTATTAGGGTTCTGTTAGCCATAGCCGCATTTCACGACTATGAAATATGCCAAATGGATGTCAAAACCGCTTTACTTAATGGAAAGTGGCTGAGGATGTTTACATGAGTCAGCCAGAGGGTTTTGTCAATACAGAGTACCCTAATAGAGTGTGTAAGCTTGAGAAATCTATTTATGGATTAAAGCAAGCACCTCACAGATGGAATATTTTCTTTGATGAGAAAGTCAAAGAGTTTGGCTTTTCTAGGAATGAAGATGAATCTTGTGTGTATGTCAAAGCTAGTGGGAGTATAGTTAGCTTTTTCGTATTATATGTGGATGGCATACTACTCATAGGAAATGACATCCCAACTCTGCAGGAAGTTAAGTCCTGACTTGGGTAGTGTTTCTCTATGAAGGACTTAGGAGAAGCTTCCTATATTCTAGGGATAAGGATCTTGAGAGACCGGAGTAAAAGACTAATTGGACTTAGTCAGAGTACCTACTTGGATAAGGTGCTGAAGAGATTCGACATGCAGGACTCCAAGAAAGGAGAGTTACCCATCCATAGTAACGCCAGATTGAGTAAGACACAAAGCCCTAGTACTGAGGCTGAGATAGCGGAAATGAGTCGAATACCTTATGCTTCGGCTATAGGAACGGTCATGTATGTTATGACGTGTACTCGACCTGATGTAGCCTTTGTCTTGAGCAAGGTTAACACGTATCAGGGGAACCCTGGCAAGTCACACTGGACTGCGGTAAAGAATATCCTCAAGTACCTACGGAGGACTAAGGACTGGGTTCTTACCCTCGGTGGGAGTGATGACTTGAGAGTTGTAAGGTATAGTGATGCTAGCTTTCAGACTGATAGGGATAATTTCCGTTCTCAGTCAGGCTAGGTCTTTACCTTAAACGGAGGAGCAATTTCTTGTAAGAGTTCCAAGAAAGAGATAGTGGCTAATTCAACTTGCGAATCAGAGTATATAGCAGCTAGCGAGGCAGCAAAGGAGGCGATATGGCTGGAGAACTTCATTGGAGACATAGGAGTTGTACCAGCTATTAAGGAGCCAATGGAAATTTTCTGTGATAGTGAAAGTGTTGTTGCCTTAGCCAAGGAACGAAGGGATCATGGGAGTTCCATACACATCGATAGAAAATACCATTTCATTAGACATCGAATAGAAGAAGGACTCCTCATGGCAAAGAGGGTATCATCGGATGAGAATCCAGCAGATCCCCTTAAGAAGGGACTGACTCGGGTTAAGCATCTCCAGCATGCTCGGAGCATAGGGCTGAAGGATGATATTAGATTTAGTAGTTAGATAACCTCGAAATTTCTAAAGTGTAATTGACATTAAATGATGAATAAAAGGTGTTTTATTTATGAGTAAAGTGTTGCTATCTCTTGTCGATCGTTTACTATATTTTGCTTGCATATTTTGACTTCCAGAATAATTCTGTTTGGTATATCATATTATTCGAACCTCCGCAGTCGGTCATATGTCAGAAGTAGGTATGAATCAAGACTGTCATGATTGGTTGTAGAGGTCTAAGTTATTGGACATGGCTACAACAATCATGAGTGCTCATAAGTTCTGAGCATTGGACTCAACCCACGCTCACTGGAATCACTTCATGGAATTTATCTCGAGTGATCGTGAGATGGTAATATCATATACGTCTTCAAACCTAGAGATATGATTTGTTACTTATGAGTTGGTTATGTATTGATTGTATGTAAACGCATTGGTAACTCAATGTTATAAAACGTGCCTTTGTGTATAATTCAACGAGTGGTAGAACAAACATATGAGTCGAAGTTTATATGTTCCTTCTTGGATTAAAAGCTGATATCTGGGCCCCTCGATGATTTTTTTTGACCTATGTATCGGGCCCGGTCAGAACTAAGTTGATGTGTTCAATTAAATTCTTTGTCAAATAAATCGGAAATCGGGAAACAAACTACTGGATAATAAGTAAGACATTGTTCCCTGTATTTGTCCGGCTGATATCTAGAGAAGAGGATTATATGATCACTTATCTTAAATGGCATATCATCATCTTCTCAGTTCCGAGAAACCTTGAAAGAGCTACGATTGTTGATCGGTTCCTGAAGTCATACTTGCAGTTATAGTTATTAGATTTATCCAAGTGGGAGACTGTTGGATAAGGTTTCTAAGTCCACAACTATTTCTGGTATGTACTTGACCCGACCCGGCATGGTCCATTTGGGTTGCATGGCACCATGCAATTGGATAGACTAAATGAGAGAAATAACACTTGTGGTTTATTAATATATTATAAGTTCTAATATATTAATAGTATTATTTAATTAGTTTGATCAAGAAATAATTTAAAATTCATTAAGTGATCAAAAGATAACTAATTAAATATATGGGTTGATTATTTAAATCATCCATAACTTGTATAGTGGGCTAAAAGGCTCCATGGATTATCAAGTTGGGTTAAACCCATTGGATGCTCCATGGATGCTCTATGGGAGTTACAAACCCATCGGTTATGGAAATGAAGAGTTAACACATTAGGGTTTACATGGTGTAACCTTAGATGTGTCAACACAATATAAGGAACCCATTCTCCACCAAAATCGGCTACACAAGTACAAGAGAGGGCTAGACCGATTTTTCAAGTGTGTGTATTCTCTCAAAGGTCATTCCAAAGGCATTTGGTGTTGTGTGAAGCATTTGAGGCATCACACTTGGGGTGCTAGGCTCACAAGGTTTCAAGGATCATAATCAACAACAAGGTAAGTTATTTTATCTTTCATTCCTGTTAAAAATGTTTCCCATGTATGCTAGATAGGAATATAACCTTGGAATTCAATTTTGCATGATAATTAGACAAATAGATCCGAGGTTATTAGGGTTGCATCTACACTTAGGAAGTGTTAGAATGCTCAAAACCCATTAAGAAAGGTTATTAAAAATTTAATTTCGAACAAAAGGACAATTTTAAAATATTAAAGTCATATATATAAGTAAATTAATATTTTTTAAACTAGACACTAATAGTATTAATTTAAATCAAATATATAAACACTCAATACAAAGATAAGTTCTAAACATAAATATTTTAATTAAAAGTGATAATTTTTTTATTACATAATAACTAAAAATAAAATCTAATAATTATTTCCTAGTAAAAAAACTATTCGCCAGAAAAGCTATGTATCACTGTTGCTTTGTGTGGACGCATCTAATATATATATATATATATATATATATATATATATATATATATATATATATATATATATATATATATATAGATTCAAATGTTTTTAGCAAATATTATGTGCCTAAATGCACCAATCACAAATTAGCAATTAATTTATTAATTTATTAAATAAGTAAGGGTATGATAGTAATCTTGATTAGAATTAATTATGGCAAAAATTTAAAACATTTAATATCCCTTAAAAATTAGAGAAATCAGTTTAAAAACCCTATTAGCCGTCGACCTCCCTCATCACGTTCTTCATCATCACCTACGTCATATCACCATTGTCGCCTCTTCCTCCCCCTTCTCCATCGTCGGACACTATTATTCATTATCGGAATAGGTCTGCCGTTGTCGTCTTACACTAACACCACAGCTGTCAGATAATAGAGAAGGAGTTTCATTTCAAATCGTAGCCCTGGTATGTGTTTTTTACACAATTTCTGTTTTCATTATATTTGCTAATGTGAAACGCATGAAATCAAGATTATAAATCAATTTTGTGTTTTCTTAGTATTGTCGACAAATAAAATATTGGTATCATTCCTTCATCATAACTGTTGCATAAAAAGAAGCTTTTAATTTATGTTTATTTATCTCTCACATGTTCCCTATCTAATTATATGAAGTATTGGCCGCTATCTAGTTTTTAATTTATTTGTTGAATTTTATGTGCCAATGTACATCCCTTTTGATGCACCTTTTTGATATATTATTTTCATTTGGGATTCTTGGGTTTAAACTGTTGCCATCCCTGATTTCATATACGTTTCTATGCTTTAATGGGTCTGCCATATATTTTTATTTTTTCTTTCGGTTATGGAATACAATTCTAGGTTGTTTGTGCCTTTTTATATTTCATCAACACAAATTAATTTACTCTTTGAACCTTGTGGTATGCATTCTAAATCATGTTGCTGGAAATTATGTTTATAGATAAACTATTGAAAGTAAATCAAATATGGTTTTTGACTTGTTTGATGATAATGTCTAATAAGTGTTTGTTGAAATGTCTGAAAGAGAATTTAAAGAATTTAACCTTGTGGTATGCATTTTGTCAGAATTACTAGCAGTAAATACAATACTTTTGAATGTATTCTATATATTCTATCAGAATGTATTCTACTGGAATAAAATCGATGTATTCTGCCAGAATGTATTATATGTATTCTGTCATATTCTATGTATTCTACCAGAATATATTAAGTGATAGTTAATTGCAAGTAACATGTTTTTAACAATTATTAGTTTTTGTTGTATTTGTGATAGGAATGGCTGGAAGAAGGCGTTGAAGACCTTGATATTCTTTTAGAATATGTATAATTATATTAAAATGTATAAATATTTTAATCTATAAGAATATGTATGAATTTGTGTTTAAGTTCGGATATATAAGAATATATTAGAATGTTTGTTATTTTTCAACATCTGATTCAAAAATTTTGTTATTCTTCAATAATATTCTATTAGAATAAAATTCTGAAAGAGCATCATTCTAACAAAAAATATTCTGACAGAATAAAATCGGTAAAAATTTGAAATTGAATTAATTAAAAAATTCAGATTTTTTTAAATCAGGATAATTAATCATCCCTAAAAATCCGAAAATTTCATTTTATAAATGTAGTTAATTGTCCAAAATACCCTTTTGCTTAAATTGTGTGTTTATATTCTACATGTTACCCCATTGTAATATCATACACTCTCATGTCCATTGATTAATTTCATCCATTGGTCCAGATCTGTGCATTCTGGCACACAATACTTATTAAAAACAAAATAACCTAAGTATATATATATATATATATATATATATATATATATATATATATATATATATATATATATATATATATATATATAAGAGAAATTTACAAAAATAGCCATTTACACTAATGACATTACAAAAATAGCCAAAAAAAATCGAAATTACAAAAATAGCCAACGATTTCGCAGATGGAGATGCCCCATCTGCGAAATGAGCTTCTCATCTGCAAAAGTACAAGCACCTAAAGCACAGTTGTGCTTTAGGTGCTTGTACTTTCGCAGATGAGAAGCTCCATCTGCGAAATGGAGGCTCATCTGCGAAATACCCTAGTTTTTGACTATATAAACGTTTTTTTCTCCATTTTTCACCATTCTCTACACAAAAACTCTCTCTATCTTTGGGCTTCTCTCGGAATTTTGGCTTAGTTTTTGAAGAAAATGGAGGATTATGTCAACAATCCCGCAAATATGGTTAGATTTTAACTCTTTTAATGTTTAAAGTTATTTTTTATTTTATCATTTGTCGTATAAGTTGAAAATTTGTATAAAGTTGTTGTCGTATAACTTGCGAAATTGTTAATTTGGTTGTCGTTTTATTTGAAAAATTGTTTGTTTATATGGTTATAAAATGTTAGTTTTAATTAGAAAGATAAAAATTGTTTATATATTTGTCGTTTAAGTTGAAAATTTGTTTAATAAAATGTTTTTATAATTATGTATGATATTGTTTTTTATCGTAAATATATTTGTTGTATAACTTGGAAATTTGTTTATATATGTGTATGTTATTGTTTTTTATCGGAAATATATATATTAGTAATTAATAAATTGTATTTGCATTACTAATTGTTTATGTAGTTATTGCAGTTCGTAATCATATATTTTAAAAAGAAAATATTTTTTAGTTCTCTAATTTGTTTTTGTGTTTTTTTTTGCAACATGATTTAAGTTTTATCAATACGAAAGCCTTTGCGAACTTAAAAGGCTCGGGCGGTAACATATGGGAAGTATTTGAAGTTTTAGATGATGCCAAACGTGCCATTTTCAGAGATACTGTCTTTGGTTATTTTATTGATGTCCCTCGTTTACAAGGGGGTGCATTATTGTTTCATAAAATGTTCCTTCATCAGATCCGGCCAGACCCTGTTTTATCTCCAGATGGAATAAAATGATTATATTTTCGAGTAGGCAATACGAAAATGGTTTATGGGCCGGAAGAGTTTTGTTTGATTACCGGCTTCAATTTTGGGGAGTATCCAAAAAACATTGGGAGAAAAGGGTCGGAAAAATTATTAAGCAGTAAAAAAAGGTGTTTATTGCGTGAACGGCTATTTCCGGACCATACTAATAGTTCGGTGAAAATCGGCGACCTGAAACATTTAATTTTAAATCGAACATTCCTAGCACTTGACGACGTTGATGCAGTTAGAGTATGTTTGATATACATTTTGTGTGAAGGTTTTTTGGGTAAAGAAGTTAATGATCGGGTGCCACAAAATTGGTTTTTTTTGGCTGAGAATTTGGATCTCTGAAACAGGTATATTTTGTTTACGTTAAAAGTTCTATTTTATTAAAGTTATAATTTATATAATAATCATTTTTGTTTTTTTGTTTTGTTAGCTTCGCTTGGGGTAGTTATCTCTGGGATTTTACTTATGTTGACCTTGAGGATACATGGAACAAAATACATAATTATTTATCACTTTCTGAGCGTGGTCAAACTTTAAAGTACTCCGTCTCAGAATTTACGGCTCCAATAAGGGTATAAAAATTTTCTTATATTTAAATTGTTTTATTGTTATGTTTTTTATTTTAATTTTAACTTTTATTACTGTAATTGTAAAAAATTATAGATATGGATATATGAGATGATTCCGGCTGTTCGTGCATGTGGATTTGCATCGAGAAAAAATAAAGACTTGCCTCGGATGAAACGATGGAGTGGAACAAAAAAATTGAAATGGGTTGACGTGAACAAGATTTGGTCAAAGATGCAGGTTTAAAAACATTTCGTTTATTATTAATAAACTTGATTATTATACTTTTATATGCATTTTTAATATGTTTAATTTTTTAGGAGGGGCAACCACCAAGACAAAACATGTTACCGGGTGATGGTGAGATGACATCTTGTTATTATATGTCATTTAAAGAGTATGTATATGGTGAAGGGAAAGCAGTTCCATCCCCAATACGGGACCATTTTAGGAGACAAGACGAATCTTCGTCTAGTATGTCGTCCAGTGGTCGCTTTCATGGTAGAGGTCGGGGCAGTGGGAAACACAACCTAGACGAGGTGTTGAAACGGCTACATGCACTGGAGCAGCATGTGTTTATGAACCGACAACCTACAGAGGTTTTTGTTGAAGAAGTGAATACTGAACAATTTTGGAACGACATTAGTTTTGATGATCCGATAGTGTCACAAAGAAATTATGATGAACATGTTAGTTACACGCTACATTATTTTTAAAATTTTATTAACAGATATGAATACCTGTGTTCGTATTTTATATTTGAAAATATAGGTTGTGCAAGATGAAGTGATGACTAAAAACAATACAACTGAAAATGTTTTTGGTGATATTCAAGACGACAAGGTTGTTATAGATATTACCTTTACGATTTTAATAATTACTTTTTAATAAAGTGTCTTTCGTTATTAAGTAAAAAGTTATATTTTTAATGTAGGTGTTGGAGGAGAGGAATGAGTATGCGGGGAACAAATTTGATGATGAAGTGTTTGATGTAAATGATTATAGTGAAGTTAAATAGGTTCTCATAGTTACATTAATATAAATATTTTGTTTAATTAGATATTATTGCTTATTAAATTATGTGTATTTCGTTATTAAGTATAAAGTATTATTTTTAATGTAGGAGTGGGAGGAGAGGAATGACAATGCGGGGGACAAATTTGATGATGATGTGCCGGACGAAGACGAACTAATAATAACGGGAATTGTAGATTATTTTGATGATGATGATGATGGCAAAGAAGTTACACCCGATAAACCGAGGACTCGAAAACCATCACAATATTTGTGCCCTCCTTACACCGAGGTATTCGTTTTATTTATAAACTGATGATTTTATGTTTATGTGAATTATCTGAAAGATATAGATTTAAACATTTGAATATTGTTTTTAGTTGCACACGACACCGAAGCAAAAAAGAAGAACAAAAAAGAAGGTTGATATCAAATCAACAAGCCCCGTTCCTCCTCCAGTTTTTGGTGTTGCTCATGACTTCTCGATGTTGCGCCTGCAACCTTACGTAGCAGGCAGTGAGGTTGTCATCCAAAATTATATATTTCATTCATATGATGTCCAGCATCGTTTGTTTAATTTCGTGTTAGATAGAGATTTTTGGAGCTCATTGTTTGGGCATACACACGACGGATGGTTGGAGTCAGCGGTAAATTAATTGTTAATTAATTATTTTAAAAGTTAATTGTTTTTTAGTCAATAACAAAACTATCATGTGTGCAACATATAACCATTTGGTACCGACTATTGATGGAGAGACGGTTTGAGAGCGACCGACATACAATAATGTCTCCAAATTTTTTTGTTTCTCATGCTTTGGAAGAAGGACAGGACTGGAGGGCGTTTATGGCTGGTATTGCTACGTACCCCAACTTCATGGTTGCTTGGTGGAATGTTGATACGGTAAACTTAATTGTTTATATTGAAAATAATATCGTTTTTTTGTTATGTTTTTGTATTGTGATGTAAATAAACATAATTTTATTTTCTGATCCTTATACAGGTCTTATTGCCGATTCATTCATCCCCTAATCATTGGCTATTTGGGGAACTACGATTAGCGTTAATGGAAGTGCATATTTATGACTGTCTTGGTAGAGGCGCTTATGAAAAATTCAAATCTGAAGGAATCTTTTCCAAATTTGAACGTCGGGTGGCAAATTATTTGGACAAGATTAAGTATTGGGCCCGGAGGAACATCCCAAGGATTCCATTGAATATGCAATTCATTTATGAGGAAAATGTTCCCCAACAAAGTAGTCATTTGGGAGATTGTGGTGTTTTTGTTTGTATGTTTATGGAACAATTGGTTTCAGGTCAACCAATACGTGTTCTTATTGACCCAAAGAACGTAGCTTTAGAGTTCCGTCTACGGATGGCAAAAATTATTTGGGGGTCTAGTCTTGGTCCTATGTAGTTGGATTATATAATTGTATATATAAATTAATGTTGGATTTGATTATTAGTTTATTTTTACAGTTTACTCAACGGATGGGAAAAAATATAACGTTACGACAATTACAACAAATTAATGACCTACTAATTACTTATCAATACATACAACATAAGAACGACTACAACATTTGTTTTAACGTTACAAATACAAAAATTTATTGACCTAACAACTTCAAAACCATAAAAACAATATTGAAAAGCTTACAACTTGTAAACAAGAACTGCCAAGAACAACACCCAACTACAAACCAACGCTATCTTTAACTTCTTATTTTCTGATTGAAAGAGCTTATTAGAGTTAGCTACTTTAGCTATTACCATAGATGATTGGTCCTTCTCTTCATCAACCCAACTGATAAACCCGCATTTTGGTCCCTGTTAAATTTAATATTCACAGTAAGAAAATAAATTTTTGTGATGTAAACACGAGGGTTTAAATTTGAATGACGTTAACAACATGATACCAAATATGGGCAAGCGTAAAACAATCTTCCTGGGTTTTTAGTTGTACCCGAAATCCTAACGATACGTTCTCCTCCGCAATTGTAGTATGCCATTAGCCTTCTTTTTCTTTTAAATCGGAGTTACTTTCTCAGTTAAAATTTTCATACTGAGTGACACCCATTTATAGAAGAAATCATATTACGGACAATTCTTTTTGACTATGAAATGAACTGGTTTGACTATGAATTCAAAAAGTTGAACTACGAAATGCAGACAAGTACATTCTGTAGTATTGTCATGTCGGTCAGTGAAATTTGACTATGAAATGAACTGGTTTGACTATGAATTCAAAAAGTTGAACTATGAAATGCAGACAAGTACATTCTGTAGTATTGTCATGTCGGTCTGTGAAATTTGACTATGAAATGAACCGGTTTGACTATGAATTCAAAAAGTTGAACTATGAAATGCAGACAAGTACATTCTGTAGTATTGTCATGTCGGTCAGTGAAATTTGACTATGAAATGAACTGGTTTGACTATGAATTCAAAAAGTTGAACTATGAAATGCAGACAAGTACATTCTGTAGTATTGTCATGTCGGTCAGTGAAATTTGACTATGAAATGAACTGGTTTGACTATGAATTCAAAAAGTTGAACTATGAAATGCAGACAAGTACATTCTGTAGTATTGTCATGTCGGTCAGTGAAATTTGACTATGAAATGAACTGGTTTGACTATGAATTCAAAAAGTTGAACTATGAATTTAAAAGGTTAAACTATGAATTTTGATCAGTAGAGATACAATATTTTCTATTTATAATTGCATTTGTTTCATATTGCATTTGTGTGATGATTGTAGAGCACTATCATCGGTATTGAAAATGAGTAGTTACAGCGAAAGAACCTTTTCTCAACTACCAATTTTCTTGCATAACCTTCAAAGAACAAATCCTAATACCTTCACAGCCATTAAGAAAACCGATACCAACCGCTTTCAATTCTGTTTTGTGGCTTTAGGTTGCGTGGTATAACATACTTCTTTTATTGAGTTATATAATATTTCATGGTAATATATCTCGATTAGTTTTTACTTATCACTAATATGTGTTCGTTTTTATGTAGATTCGTACCTTCCTTAGGTGCATGATACCGCTGATATATGTGGGTTATTTACCCCTTCTTGGGAGCTTTCTGACAACAATGTACTTCGCAGTGGCTTTAGATGGAAATCATGAACCACTACTCTTAGCAATTGGTTTGGGAACCTTACAGTGTGAAGAATCATGGAGATGGTTCATGATGAGGTTAAGAGATTGTTTAGGTGAGGACATAGAGGTTGGTTTCATAAGCAACCTGTGTGATAACATAGACTTTGGTGTTCAGAGTGCCTACCCGGATTCCTATCATGGATATTGTCCTAAAGATATAGATCGAAAGATACGTGTCTGTCAGACATAACAATACGGAAGTCGAATCGTTGTTTTGGAAGTCATGCAATGCATATAGCGTTGATGATTTTTACTTGTGTTTGGAAAGGTTACAAAGTACATGTAGGAAACCACCTTTCTGCACCTTGCTTATGAGTCCAATTTACTGGCTTGACGATATACCGATTTCAAAATGGACAAGAGCATTTTTCCCAAAAATACGTTACAATGTTAAATCGATTGACGTCCCTGAAATTTTGCAAATTATATCCTCACGTGAGTTTCTTATAACAACGATAATTGAGTTAACCACCACGTCGATACAATCAAAGTATGCTGAACGGGACGAAGTGGCGGGTAAGGGAGATTGTTATATTTAGTTTTTTTTATTGTGCTACTATTTTTATTAAAATATCAAATTTTACAGGGAGGTTGTCTGGTGGGTTGACCCCTTACGTTGAGAGTAAGGTTCAAAAATGTCTCAACAAGTCTTATAATTGTAATGCAAGACGTTTGTATGGGGATACATTTGAAGTCGATGACAATTTTGCCACCAGCAACGTACAACTTGAACGAAGGGTATGTAGTTGTGGTAAATGGCAAAAAAGCGGTATACCATGTGGCCACGCTATAGCATGTCTAAGAACCCGTACATCTGAGTCCATTCACAGAATGGTTGATTACAAGTTCACTAATTATGTGTATCGACTTGCATATGGATCTGATTTGGTGAATACTATACCATCACATGTGCATTGGGAAATACCAAATGAAACGGTGGTCCTGTTACCTCCCTCAATGCAGTAGTTATTCATGTAGCACCTTTATGTTTTATGTAGTATTATGTATTAGTTTTTTATGTACCCCATTTTTATTTTAGTGTTGTGTTACGTATTAGTTATCCATGTACCCAGTTATAATCCAAGCTTGAACCAAAGCGACCTCCTCTGCGTTCCTCCATATATGTGGTGAGTCCATAATTGCAAGGAGGGAAGTAATACAATACAATTACAACGGATATTGAAATCTATTTATAACGACTCCTTACTTTCCTGGTGCAATGGCTTGTCAATCCAAGGTTCAAGTTGTATTGTGTTGTCATTCGACCGGGGATGAATTGTCAACTCGAACAGTGATCTGTTGTGTTATAAGTATAGTACACTGCATTCTTCAGTTAATTTTGACTATGAATTGCAGACATATTAGAAGATTGGACTGCGATTTTGTGTAGAAACTACTATAAATTGACCTTAAGTTACATGCAATACTTTATTAAATAAACCAATACAGCTGTTCAAATATTGTTTTTTATATTCTACTCTCTTTGTTTCAATCAAAATGAGTTCTATATCATGGAGCAATGAAGAGTTCTTGGTTCTTACACATGCTTATATTCATGTGTACGAGACAAGCAAGTTGAACGATCCAATGTTTTGGAGCCGTTTAACCAATATTTTCAATGCTGAAAACCGAATGGCTACAAGAAACGATCGTGATGAACTAGACATCTTAGCAAGATGGTATGAAATGAAAACCGAAGTTCTATTATTCAACGATCTTTATACCAAAATTGACGACACCTGTTTAAATGCTACTGAGGAGGTCATCTTGGAAGCTGCTAAGGAGGAATACAAGTCATTAAGTAACGGGTTGGAATTCCAGTTTGAAGCCCCTTGGAATATTTTGAAATATATCCCGTTTGTTTAAAATCTATATTAGTTTATTATGTGAGTACTAGGTTATTTTCATGTATTTCTTATGTATTTCGTATGTATTTCATTTGTTTAAAATATATTTTAGTTTATTATGTGAGCAACTCGTATGATTAACTTGAGTTAATAAATGGCCATTGCATTAGTTTTCACAATAAATTAGAATACATTAGTAACAAGGATTCCATGAACCATTAAAAACATTACAACAATTACATGAAAAACAACGACATAATACAAACAAAGCATTAACGTAAAACACAAGTCCATGGGTTATTCTTAACAGAAATTAGAGCGGTCTACATGAAATACTGTTTATCTTTAACAACCTTCCAAACTTCCTCATATTCGAAGTCTCTGCCGTCATGCTCACAGATGTAAAACTCTGTAACAACTTCCAAGAACTCTTCTTCGTCACGATAACGAACATTGTTATGTTTCGCATAATTACATGCTCGATTGAACCATGTCACTTCTTCCTTTACATCCATCCATTTAGTAACAACATCTGATTTTTCTCTTTTTTGTCCTTCTCCCATCTCATGGTTAAACAAAGATGTTATGCGACTCCATTCATCACCAATTAGGCAATGCGGGCGAGCAAGTAACGATACACCATCCTTAACACTTAGCCAGCATCGTGTTAGAACTAACACCTCGTTTGTTGTCCATGGCCTTTCAGAATTGGAACCAGGTACTTCATTCGAAGAACTTGCTGCATTCGACGACATTTCTAATAATGGGAGTTCATTTCGTTTAGGAGATTTGGGTGTTTGGTTTTTAGATCTTAAACATCTATTTATATAAATAAATAGACTATGAATTAATACTTTGACTACGAAATGGTTATATTTGGACTACGATTTTCAACTTTATGCAGTGTTTTGTCTTGTCAAACTGTCATTTATCTCTTGTCACTTAAGGGTCCCACTGCGATGTGCAGGTTACTACAGTGACTTGTCATTACTGTCTAGTCATTTCAAAGTTGGATTTCTCATTACTGTCTAGTATGTATAAATACCACTTATAGCTCCAGTTTAATACAATATCGACTTTATTATGAGTTCCTCACACAAATTTGAAATTTGCTCATGCAACGAAGTAGATTGTTACTACTGTGATTCAGTAGACCCTTTTTTTACACCCTCTTCAGCCGGGCCATATATGTCACATGAAAATTTTAAAGAATTAAAGAAGGCTGAAGCACAACAAGAAGAGGACAAAGAGTCATCCCGACTTCTCACTCAACTTGTTAATGCTATTGAATCGGAATGCAAACAAGCTCAAGAATGGATTGACCTCAATAAAAACAAAATCAAAGAGCATAAAGATTGGATAAAAAAGAGTAAGAAGGCAATCAAAACGACTGAAAAACGGCTTGCTGAGAAGGATGAGCAGTTGATACACATTATGGTAAAAAAGGATCGTTTCGAAGACAAAATGAGAATTAGGGATGACTATATAACAATGGAGAAAGAGAAGTACCCGTTGCAGTTCCCTGAGTTTAAAAATTAGTTACAAAGAAGTTGTCATGAAACAGATTAGATTGCCAAATGATCGTTTGTTGTTTTTTTTTTAAATAACATGTTGTAACTGTTAAAATAAATCTGCAAACTATATTTTATAATATAAAGGCTTCATTCATTGTTATAATCAACAAACTTAATTAAAATATGAAAGCAAAGCAATGTCTTGTAAGAGTTAATAAAAATATTATAATACATAATAAGCTAACAACTCGTCATTACTCTTAATTTCAAGGTTGTTTTATATCAAAATCAGCGTTATAGGTTTGTGAGCAACCCGCTGAACCACCAATATTATATGCCATTTCTGCAGTAGAAATTATGTGACCTGCTCTGCTACCGGACACCCTTCCAGTACAATTATTTCTCGTGTGTCCTAGTTGACCACATGTAGAACACTCTTTTATAATTGGACCCTCGCCTTGGGATGGAATGCGGTCTGTGTTTCTTGGCCTGCCTGGCTGACGTTTATCCATTATAGGTGGCTTAACAATCATCAAATCATCGGGGATCTCCCATTCGGATGGCTTCGGCAGAGGGTTTATTGATTCCTCATATGTTTTCCTCAGTGTTTCGGTAAGGTAAGCATTTAATGCAAACCTCGAGCAGTCTTGGTAATTGTTCACTGTTAAACATCTTATGACATGACCACAAGGTATCCCATCAAGTTGCCAATGCCTACATGTACATGTCATATGTTGAAAATCAACAATCACATTTTGTGCCCCCTTTTGACCTCGCATTTCGTATTTGAGATCATGCGAACATCCCATTTGGTAAAAGTTTTCTTGTTTTCTTTTACAACTTCATCCACCCAAGGGGTAAGTGTTGTTGTTGCTTCCGCTAAAAAAACAGCCAAAATGAAGAAGTTAAGATCAATAACATCAAAACTAATAAAACATTAATATTACAAATTTACTTAATACCTGCAAAGTTATGTCTTTGAAACCACCATTGTTGCATTGTAGCACGAAAAAAAATCGATCAACATAAGTATTGGCACCTTACGTGCGTGTCTAGATAATGCATTTATAGACTCCGCACTGTTGGACGACATAAGATTGTATCGATTCCCTTTAAAATGTGCCCTTGACCAGGTTTCTGGATTTATACTTTTTAAGTACTCCCATACTGGTTCTTTTTTCTTTTTCATAACATCCATGGCAGCATCAAAAGCATCAACTGTGTACGCCCTACATGCCTCCCAAAAAATTCCTTTAACCGTCTTACTCTTGCCGAATCTAGATACTATGTTGAAATACAAATGGACACCACATATTCCATGATGAGCGTGAGGAAAAATGTTGGCAACGGATGTTGCTATAGATGGAGACCTATCAGATATAATTGTAAGCTCCTGCATATTTCCTATGCAATCATGTAGTTTTTGAAAAAACCATGTCCAAGAATCGGTACACTCATTTTTGCATATACCATATGCAACCGGTAATATTTGGTTTTGTCCGTCCTTAGTAACTGCAAGTAGCATGGTACCTTTGAACTCGCCCTTTAGGTGAGCTCCATCTACTACTAGGGTCGGCTTACAAAAATTAACAAAAGCTCGTACCTACAATACATTGTATATCTATTCAAATACACCAAAATAAATATTAAAAAATTAAATTAGGATATGATAATACTAACCGAGCAACCGAGTGCGACGTACAAAAACTCAAAGCGATCATCAGCATCTATTTTAATATGTGTGACAGTACATGGATTATGTTTGGCCAAGTTGTGACAATATGCCGGAACTTTGGTAAAAGAATCCTCTTTCGTACCCCTTAACCACGACAATGCATATTGCTTCGCACGCCATGCCTGATGGTATGAGATATTGATATTCAATTGAGCATTCATATCATTAACAATTTCTTTTCCCCGATAAACTCTACTATAGTCTTCAGCCAAAACATCAGCAACATATTCACCCAAAACATATTTGTTTGCTTGTCGATGATTAGGTTGCAACAATGTTGAAGAACATGTGTGTACATCAACAAATTTATTCACTTGGAAAAGTCCATCAGAATTTTTAATTGCTTTTGCTCTTAGTAACCAAGAACAATTTTTCGAAACACACACAGCTTCATACCTTGATTTGGTGGATCTACTTGTCCTCGTCTGGAAACCTTCTCGAAGACATTTTTTACCAATACACCGCTTTAAAAGTTCTTTGTTCTTAAATATACTCTCACATTGAATCTTTTGAAGATTCATGTCTACCATCTGTGTTGGGATATCTTCATTAATATCAACTGGCCATGCTGGTACAGGGGGCATACCGTGAAAAAGGTTATCGGGAAACTTAGCTTTAACTTCATCACCCAACTCATCTCTATCGGAATTGCTTTGTAGCTCGGTTATATCTAAACATACATCACCAACATCAACATAATGCCCGTAAACATGATTTTTTCATTTTTTTGACTTGAATTTTTTTTCTTTTTAGTTTTATCTACCACACGCCTATTCATAAGTTTAACTTCTTGTTCGGCAACATCATCACAACGACCACCCACATGATTAAGATATGTACCAACATCATCATCACCAACAGACTTGTAATTCTCGGGATCCACATAGTGAATAGGTGAATAACTAACATTAACATTTTTAGCAACACTGTGAAACTGAGGTACACTAGGAGTATTGAAAGTACCTATCGGATCGTTGCTCCCTTTATAACTGCATAAATTACCAACAAGCTGGTTTCCAATTTCACCACCCCCATTAACCTCCTCAACTTCATCAACCACCACAAACACTTTCACAGCCCTTCCTCCACTACATTTGATTACGTTTATCAACATTCTAACATCCATGTCTTCAACTATAACTATATAATAATTTTATTCAGGATGGTGGAAACGAAGACTAATTCTATATTTGTCTAACAAACCAATTTTGCTTCTTACCAAAGATACAAAATCACTATAACTAATATACTCAGAAAATATCAAAGCAAGTTCAGAAATACCTCCCTGTGGACATATGTATTCCAGATTAGTTCCATTAACTTGTCATCTCCCACCGGTTACAAGACAAACCAAATATTCAATCATTTTTTGAGCAAATTGTAGAGAGAGTTCCTAAACAAATAACAACCAAAATGATATTTTTTCTACAAAACTTTTTATATAGCAACATGATTTCGTAGTCAAACCAATTCATTTCATAGTCAAACTTATAAAAAAAAATTAATACAAAAAATACCACGATTTCGTAGATAGAGTGAGAGTATTTCGCAGATGGACCTATTCCATCTGCGAAATTACCCCTATATATACAGCAAAATTATTAAAAAATAAATAAATAAAACCACACGCGAAAGTACAAGCACCTAAAGCACAGTTGTGCTTTAGATGCTTGTACTTTCGCAGATGAGAAGCTTATTTCGCAGATGGGGCATCTCCATCTGCGAAATCGTTGGCTAATTTTGTAATTTCGATTTTTTTGGCTATTTTTGTAATGCCATTAGTGTAAATGACTATTTTTGTCATTTTCTCTATATATAATGAGTTGTATAATTAGGCTATTAACCGAACAAATAAACAACAATACATATCCTAATAGTTGTCATTATAACAATCCTACAAAAAGATAATCGAATTGTTAAACAGATTAAGATAATTGATAATTTTCATGAATATTCCAATAACTAATAACAGCTAAAATTTGTCATTCTATGGTCGAATACTTTTTGTTCTTTGCGTTAATTATTTCAATTATTCGTAAAAATATATTTAAAAATAAAAAAATGGACGACGATAAAATTAGAAAAGTAATGTGGAATGCATTCACCACACGTTTGATGGGATGGAGGGTAAAAGTATAGGCAGGAGTGGAAAAACAGAAATACTACGGGGACTGGAAATGTACCAGAGATTGTCGTTGTACATGGGCGGAGATGGGGTGTTGATACGACGCCACACAGACGGCTGTCTTTGCGAATCCCTAACCATGTTAAATCGTGTATATATATATATATATATATATATATATATATATATATATATATATATATATATATATATATATATATATATATATACTTACTTGAAGGACCCAACCAACAATCCAATTAATTGCGCTACCATTAGCAACGTAGTCAGGATTTTGTTTTAAGGTAGGTCGAATAATTTATAAAATATTAAAACGATAACTAAATAATTATATATGCATTCTTAACTAAATTGTTTATCTAAGTTGCATACCATGTTGTCTTACAACAATATATCCCCTTCTAATAATTTCAAGTTTTGAATGGAATAAGTCATATCACAACCTTAAATCTTTTTTATTTAACAAAAATATATATTGTATATACCATATATATGTAATCTTAATTTTATGTGGGTGGGCCAAGACCCACTCTTGCCGTATATTGACTACGTCATTGGCTACAATCTTAATTAAGATCAATATATAATAGATTAGATTTAACATTTTAAAAACACGTTTTAATTTCAATTTGGTTTCAGGTACCTCTTCAGCTAAGGGGACGGAGCCGGCAGGGTAGCAGCATATCGCACATACATGAGTTCTGCTTTGAGAACCCTAGGATTGTACTCTGACATTTTACTATTTGATGATATGGTTTTTCTTGAGACTTGTGATATGTGACTTGATGTTTCAAATGATAACAATGATGTTTTCCGTAAACTATTTTCATAATTAGTATAATTAAGCAAAAAAATTTGGGCCTCGATTTTGGGATGTTACAAGTTGGTATTAGAGCCTTGGTTTGAGGGATTGGGGCACACCTTCGGGGGTGTCTGAACTCAAATCGAGGGCCTGAAGGGTTTTTTTACAAGAAAATTAGTTTTCTAAAATTTAAGATAAGGAGTTTTGAGAAAGAACAAGGTGTGATGCGTGCGACCGGATGAGCTCAAGTAAGTTTTCCCCAAGATAACCATACATATTATGTTATGTTATATGATATGATTATGAGAACTGCATGCTAGATTAGGGCTAAGGATCTAGGAAGGATGCCTTATATGCCTGTTGTATGAGTTTACTGAGCTATATGCTAAGGCTGGTTAGTCAGCAGTATGGTAGCCTGATTAGGTTATGCTTGGTATTGGTTACTCAACGCACGTATGCTGCTTGATTTGTGCTAATAGGGGTTCCGACTAGCTTTAACTAACTAGTGAGCGGATATGTAATAGTATCCGCAAGCTAGTTAGGGAAAGATGGTAGGGACTCCTTGTTGGATTAATGTCTAAGTCCAGGTTATTAATATATTATAAGTTCTAGTATATTAATAATAAGAATAATAAGATTATTTAATTAGTATTGATCAAGATTTAATCTAGGATTAATTAAGTGATCAAAAGAAGACTAATTATATATATGGGTTGATTGTGTAAATCATCCATACTTGTATAGTGGGCTAATGCTCCATGGATAATCAAGTTGGGCTAAAACCCATAGGATGGTCCATGGATGCTCCATGGTGTATTTGAACCCATGGATCCAAGGAAATGGTAAGTCATGACAATTAGGGTGTACCCTAATTGTAACACTATATAAAGATCTTGTTCTTGACAAAATCGGTCACTAGAGTGAGTAATAGAAGGGCTAGCCGATTTCATGAAGTGTAGATTTCTCTCAATTTATTCCAAGTGTATTTGGTGTTGTGTGAACCATTTGAGGTGTCACACTTAGGGCACTAGGCACTCAAGCTTCATGAAGACTTTCTACATCATAGAGGTATGTATTCTATCTTGTTACACTCATTGTTTTGTATGCTAGATTAGATTAATACCTTGGAAGTTATTATTTGCATGTATAATAGAGAAAACATAGATCCAAGGTATTTAGGGTTGCATGTACACTTAGGAGTGTTAGAATGCTCAAAACCCAACAGTGGTATCAGAGCCTAGGCTTGTTTTCTTGTTATACTTGCAAAAGAAGCTGGAAAATCGAGTTTTGATGTTGTCTGCCCAACAGAGTCGCCGAGTCCATGAATGGACTCGCCGAGTCCAAGGCAAAAAGCATACAACTCGCTGAGTTGGTTCGTGCACTCGACGAGTTGGACCCCCAGACAGCATAAATTCGACTTTTTTGGCTGGAATTGGACTAGGAACATTACCCTAAGATGTTTTTGGACTTATAAACTTGTTCTTGATGTGGTAATGTTCATGCTAATCCAATTTCAAAGATAATTGTCAATAAATTCATGTTTTGTATTAGTTTAAGGATTAGACTAATTACATGAAAAAGTTTGATTTGAATTATCTTGTTCTTATGAGTTGCTTAGATTAATAGAAAAGTTGAGTGAAATAGTTGTTTTCAATCCAAATTAATCTAAGAGTTGATTCTAAAATGTGTTTTTGTAACTTGTCCTCAAGTTATATGAAAAGTCACATTTAAGTTTCATAAAACTCATAAAAGTTGGCAAAGGTTACAAAATGAAGAGTCTAGTTCTAATTAATTGGAGTTATGACTCCATAACTTGTCCTCAAGTTATGGAGGACCAACAGTCTCTTCATTAAATAATAATAAAAAAAAGAGTGTAACCATAATTAATTCCATAAGTTATAAAATAAAGAAAAGTTAATTCTTTTATTAGTTTAAAGTCTTTCATAACTTGTCCTCAAGTTATGGAACTTGAAGAGTTTTTCGATTAAAACTACTTTAAACACATAAGTTATGGAATTAATTAGTTTTGAATAGTTTCAAAACTTGCCCTCAAGTTTTGGAATTTGAAAAGTTTTCTCTTATGAATACTTTAATTCCAAGTTAGCCCTTAGAATTTTAAAAGTTAAAATTCAACCCTTATACTTTATAATATTATAAATTAATAATATATATATGTATAAGAGTAAAGTCAGTCTTACCGCTAGTACGTCTCATTCACGAAGCCGGTCTATAAGGTGGGTATAAGGTTGTTGCCTATAAAATGGCAACTTAATGGGTGTCCACTATCACCCACCGCTTGCTTGACTGGTGGAGGGTCGTTAGCCGAATGGGTTTGACAGGACTAGAATTCTCCCTTCATTAAAAGTATTAATGATAAATACTAAGTAACTAAACTCTTAATAATACCCAATCTTAGTTACTTAGGAAAATGTGAATAAGGTGCTAATCCATGAAATTACACTTTGCACTTTGTTTAAGTCGGTTAGTGGAGCGTGTGTGGTTAACCGGCACACTAACTCGTATTTAACAAGGTAGGTAAAGGGTAACTTAATGTTTATCATAGTATCGATGGAGCGTGTGTGGTTAACCGGCACATCGATTAAGGGGTAAACACTTAAGGGTACCAAGTAATTTGCATGGTTACTTCACACCTTGTTTTGTGATCCTCGGCATCCCAGTCACAAAACCTGAAGGGCACACTCGAGATTGAAACATGCCATTGAACAATTCAATGAATCTCAAAGATCTAGGAGTTTCAAAACCAATTAAAACCTAATAATACATTTCGTTTATCTTGGTGGAAATTGGGGAATCGTCATTCACCTACCTTCAAATATTTTATAGCTTGGATTACGACATACCTCTTCTAAGTTATAAAATAGTTTGTTGGGTCCTAGCCTTAATATTTCATAGTGGGTGTCATATTAAGGACTTTAAATCAACTATCTTGAATATCTCCCAAAAACATGTCTGGTTTAGACATTTATGATCTTCCCAAATCTCTTGAAACAAGCTTTCCTAAATGAAGATGATGTCCCTTGGAAATCATACTTCATTCACCTCCTCCAATTATTCTCCCTAATCCACAAGTTCTTGAAAAGTTTAAGGTCATTCAAGCCCAATTGTCAAGGCAAGGTCTAGGTGTGGTCACGGCTTGGAGATGTAGTCACATATTGACAAGTCGGGAGAGTTGGGTGTCAAAGTCTTGAGAAAGTTGGTGGTTCAATCACTTTCTAAGTCACATAGTGAGTTCCTTTGGGACACCTATGAAACAGACTATGACAAGACCCTTAATGATCTTATCTATTTGTTACGATCAACTTCCTTAAAACTTGATGGACATTGATAATAGTGACACAGGAAATCCAGGAAAGCATTCTCTTCCCAATGGAAAGGGATCGGCCATAGTCAACTCGGTTGACCAAATGGTAAAGAGAAAAGCTAAGTCTGTGATAGTCCCGTGTACCATTACCAAAGGGTCCATATGTTTATATTGCCAAAGGAAGGGGCATTGGTTGCGAATCTGCCAATTTACCTAAGGATGTTAAAGTTAATAAGTTTGACTCTACTTCAAGTAAAGTCCACTATCTAACTCTGCTAAGTTTCTATTCTGAGATTCTAGATACATGATGTGACTGGGTCACATGGTGATGTTTTAAGAATCAAAGAAAAGTGAAGAAACTTAAAGAAAGAATATGCTGAATCTGATCGCATAGATGGATTTCTATCGCATAGTTTGAAGATCGGATTCTTGAGCTACTTCTTAGGAGTTATGAGATATTGCTTAGGAATAGATAACAACAAGTTTTCATATGGATTGTAAGGATAAGTTTTTCCGCAAAGTTTTAAAATAAAAGAAAATTTTAGATTTTATTTATTTTAAAATATCTTTACAATGGCATTTGAGGAAAAATTGTTGCTTATATGATTCCATTAATAGCAAGAGTGGAAATATGAAATTGATTCTTTCATTTGTGGTAATGTCTAAATTTACCAAATAAGGAAAGATTCTCATCACCCAAGTTTCAATTGGACCGGAACTTGGAATCATGCAAGTTGTATAGCATGATGAATGAGAACCTTCAAGTATTGGAAAAATTAAGACTAATTACTCGGTCACATGGATGTGTGAGTCAAGTAAAGGACTAAGGGATCGAGTACACATTCTTGTGCACTGATTAAGTCCACCACAAAAGATTAATAAGACTATTCGTCATAGTTTACTAAAGCTCAGTAAATATGATTATACTTACAAGCTTAAGTGTAACTCTGAGACATTGGAAAAGGTTCCAATGTAAGGCAGAGCGAATAAGAAGAATCAAATTAGGCAGAAAGATAAAAGTTTCTCAAATATGAAAAGATGGGAGAGTACTTTGGTATCAATTTTATGATCATCTTAATGATTTAGAGACCTAATCACAATTCATCCTCTAAGTGCATTCTGATAGCTAAGAAGAGGAGCTATGAATTGTTGAAGTGGTTAAATCAAGAAGATGAGTCATACTTCGTTCCAATACAAGTCTTAGAGTCATACTCCAAGATTGTAACTTGAGTGACATGTCTCAAAGAAGGGTTAAAACACTTGTCAAATGTAAGAGTAAAAGTTTTCTACTCTTGTACATTTGAAATTGGTAAGTTGTGCTGTTTTTGATAAAACAAAGACCAACTTAGGCCAATTGTGTGAAGTGTTTGTCTTGGTTAGAATCCACACTATCTATTGAATGTTTGACAAGAGAGTCTTATAGGTCAAGAGGACAGTGGGAGTCTTAAGGGTCTTGAAAGTCTCAAGAACTATCAAGAACTTGGAAGCAATGGCAGACCCTTGAGCTGCCAGGTGGCAAGAAGTTAAGATTGAGTTCAATCCATATGAGTTTGGATTTGTCATTATCCTTGTCTTGTGACTATTGTTTTGAAAATTCACATGGATAAGAACACATACACCATTAAATCTAAGTGTCATAAGGTTTCTCTCCGATTCATGAAAATGATGGTGAGGAAACACTTTCACTAAGTAGATTTTAGTTAGATAGCAATTGTGATATTTGCATTCTCAAAGTCGTTAGTGGAGCGTGTGTGGTTTACCGGCACACTAACCTGGACTTGTGAGAAATGGAAAAAAGGTCTAACCATTATGATTATGGCATCCCTCTTCATAATTGTTTAGACACACAAGTGTGCTATCTAAGGGAAGGTGTATTATTTTGATAAAGTCTTATCAAAACAATCTAGTATCAGAAATATGAACTTTGGTAAGAAAGTCAGCTGATTTCTGAGTACATGTCAAAGCTAGTGGCAACATAAGTGTTACGCTAATAATCATCATGTTAGTGGGAGCATGATAATTATGATAAGTATTGCAAGCTAGCAATGTTAATTATAGAAAACAAAAGTTTTAATTGGGAAAGAGTTGTTTTGCTATAATTAAGGGAGAGGAAATTATACTTCATCTCAAATCTATAAGCTTAGATCATGAGGTTTTAATCATTTAGTCAAGGATATATATATGAATTTCATGTTGGAATGGCTCAACATAAGGAAATTCTGTATATGGGTCCATTATTTGCGTTCTAAAATTCGATTATGATTACGGCATCCCTTTTCATAATCTGAATTATGAGAACTTGGCAAATTGAAATGGAAATATTATAGCAAAAGACTGGTTTAGTCTTTATGTGAGACATCATGAATCGTGTCCTATATGCTTCGGATACAGGATCGATTACATGTGCTATATTCATCCTTTCTAAAATTTTCCAAATGTTTGGGGCATTAAGAAGGGAAAAGGTTTAGAACTGGATATGACTAAAAAGATTAAACAATTGTCGAGGACAATCTAAGGTTTACCAAAGATTGGTTGCTCAAGGACAGTTGGAAGTATAGTGATAATTCTGGAAGGACCATATTGACATAATCTGGAAGTAGGCAACTCTTGTTCAGAAGTGATAGTCAAAATGGAATATGGAAATGTTTCAAAGTTAGAATTTTCAATCTGTTTAAGATTAGGAAACTTAATGCAAGAAGGATATTTCCAAGGAGCTGATCTCCTTTGGAATACTCTGTAATGATTGTTGTCAAGTCTTTCTGACTTTGTGCATAATCATTACAAGAGGATCAATGCATATAAGTTTAGAATCTAACAGATTTCAGTAAATGGCATGAGTTTGACCCGACCCGGCATGGTCCATTTGGGTTGCATGGCATCATGCACTTGGATAGACTATAATGAGAGAAATAAGACACTTATGGTTATTAATATGTTATAAGTTCTAGTATATTAATAATAAGAATAATAAGATTATTTAATTAGTATTGATCAAGAATTAATCTAGGATTAATTAAGTGATCAAAAGAAGACTAATTAGATATATGGGTTAATTGTGTAAATCATCCATACTTGTATAGTGGGCTAATGCTCCATGGATAATCAAGTTGGGCTAAAACCCATAGGATGGTCCATGGATTCTCCATGGTGTATTTGAACCCATGGATCCAAGGAAATGGAAAGTCATGACAATTAGGGTGTACCCTAATTGTAACACTATATAAAGATCTTGTTCTTGACAAAATCGGTCACTAGAGTGAGTAATAGAATGGCTAGCCGATTTCATGAAGTGTAGATTTCTCTCAAGTTATTCCAAGTGTATTTGGTGTTGTGTGAACCATTTGAGGTGTCACACTTGGGGCACTAGGCACTCAAGCTTCATGAAGACTTTCTACATCATAGAGGTATGTATTCTATCTTGTTACACTCATTGTTTTGTATGCTAGATTAGGATAATACCTTGGAAGTTCTTATTTGCATGTATAATAGAGAAAACATAGATCCAAGGTATTTAGGGTTGCATGTACACTTAGGAGTGTTAGAATGCTCAAAACCCAACACTCCTTGTGCAGCTGATGGCGGAGAGTAGGTCAGAGAGTACCGTAGGACAAGCCTAGGATGAGATTAGTTGGAAAGTTAAAAAAAAGGGGACTTGGTGAAGTCAAGGCAATTCTTGAGGAAAGTACGGATATATGTGGAAGGTAGTATCGGCCCATACTACAGGAAGCTGAGGATCCGTACTCGAATCAAGGAGGGTTGAGATAGAACCAGGAAACTTGAAGAGTGTGTGAGACCTATCGAGAGTATGTATGACCCTGGTATCATTGTGTTTATTTTCAATATGGCGATTACGCGACATGGAGCAGGATCTGGGTCAGGATCAGGGTCAAGCTCGGGTGCGGGATCCGAGTAGGTTGATGACGGGATACGCAAGTTCATCGCGTCTGAGATCACGAGAGGTATCCTTGAGGCGACCCCGATTATATTCGGGTCTATCAAGGAGGGGATTGTAGAGCTGATGGAGGATCGCCTCCGAACATTCAGAAGTAACTTGGTGTCTAGCCAGTCAGGTACGTGCACACTGTCCTTCAAGCATTTCCGGTGGAGTGGTGTGCCAGACTTTCACGACGCGAAGGACCCCATTGCTACTAGGAGATGGATCGCATACATTGAGTATGCGTTGTTGACGAGCTTCTGCCCGGAGGGGTCGAATGTCTGCTTTGCTGCGGGTTGTTTGAGGGACAGAGCTAGGGATTGGTAGGAGTCAGTCGGTGACTCACTAGGAGTCCTAACCATTGATGATGTGACTTGGTCAGACTTTTGTGACCAGGTTCAGGGCTAAGTTTGCACCAGCTATGGAGCTTCAGCAGTTGGCCAGGGAGTTCCTTGATATGAGACAAACTATAGAGTGAGTGAAGGAGATCACTGCCAAGTTTCGGGAGAGGGCCTTTTTGGTACCTCAGTATGCAGGAGATGAGGACATGAGGAGGACCCGCTATCACGACATGTTGAGGGCTGATATTCGGGAACATGTTAGCTTCTCAGCCAGTCCGACCCTGGATTCCATGATTGGCAGGGCGACAGAGAGATAGATAGAGAGAGAGAGAGAGAGAGATTGACTTAGAGCACCTCAGGAAGAGGAAGGCGGAGACAAAGCAGAGTATTGGGGTTTCGGGTAAGAAACCCAAGGGATCCGACACTAGGTCGAAGGGCCAACCGGGCCAGAGCCGCTGCAGGAAATGCGGCAGGCCGCATGAGGAAGCTTGTAGTGAGAGATCATCAAGCTGCTACAAGTGTGACAAGAAGGGGCATTTTGGCATGGATTGTACTGCTCCTGCCCCCACTGTTTAGATGTCAGATCTGATTTGCCTTCATTGCAATCAAAGGGACCATAAAAAGGCCAATAGCCCTATATTGACAGCAGCAGCAGTGCCAGTGGTGGCGCCGACTCTAGCAATTGCGTGAGTTACGGATGATCGGAAGGTCAAGTTAGAGGCTCTAGTGGTGGGGAGCCGAGCATTTCAGTTGACAGCCGAGGAGGCACGCGCCGCACCCGATGTGGTGACGGGTATGGTTTCTTCCCTCTAACTTTTATTATATGTCGCTTGTGATATTGATGTATTAAGATATATGTTTTGTTTATGATCATTCCATGTGAACGGTATCTCGGTCTAGGTATTGTTTCATTCGGGTGCTACCCGATCATTTGTATCTCTTGCGCTTAAAAACAGGTTTCCTGAGTCTTCAGACATGTTAGATTGCCCTCTAGAGGTCGAGATTGTAGACGACCGGTCAGTGCGAGTGTAAGAGGTTTTCAGAGATTATATTTTGAGGTTGTACGAGGAGCGCTACTTGGTAGATTTGGTTCCCATACCATTACGGGGGAACAAGGTTATCATACGGTTGGATTGGTTGAGCTCCAATGGGGCAGTGATCGACTGTGCGCAACAGTTGGTTCAGATCAGGACCTCAGGTGGGGGAGAGTTGGTGATTCAGGGCGAGAGGCCACAACGTGAACTAGCTTTATGTTCAACATTGAGGGCTACGCGCTACCTCCAACAGGGTTGCGTGGGGTATTTCGCCTATGTTTTGGATACCCGAGAGGCGGGTCATGCGACAGTGAGTGATGTGCTAGTGGTACGAGAGTACGCGGATGTGTTTCCAGAGGAGCTTCTTAGGATACCTCCGGAGAGGTAGGTGGAGTTCAGGATCGACCTGGTCCCTGGTGTGGCTCCGATAGCCAAGGGATCATATCGGTTGGCTCCTCCTGAGATGCAGGAGTTGTCTACACGGCTGTAGGAGCTGTTAGACATGGGATTCACCAGATCGAGCAGTTCGCCTTGGGGAGCCCCGTTACTATTCGTGAAAAAGAAGGACGGGTCGTATCGGATGTGTATAGACTACCGGGAGCTGAATAAGGTAACGGTGAAGAACCATTACCCACTCCTGAGGATTGATAACCTCTTCGAACAACTTTAGGGAACATCTTGGTTCTCCAAGAACGATGCATTCAGGTTACCATCAGACGAGGGTCCGAGAGGAGGATGTGCAGAAGACTGCTTTATGGACGCGATATGGTCATTATGAGTTTGTGGTGATGCCTTTTGAGCTCAACAATGCTCCTGCTACATTCATGGATCTTATGAACCGTATATGTAGACCGACGTTGGATTGATCTGTGATAGTTTTCATTGATGACATCTTGGTCTATTCCAAGAATCGAGAGCAGCATGAAGAGCACTTGCGGAAGGTATTAAATACTCTGAGGAGGGAGAGCTTGTATGCCAAGTTCTCCAAGTGTGAGTTTTGGTTGTGCGAGGTGCAGTTTCTTGGGCATCTTGTCAACCAAGACGGGATTTCAGTCGATCCGGCCAAAGTGGAGGCCCTGATGAGGTGGGAGGTCCCGAAGTCTCTATCTAAGATTCGGAGCTTCCTGGGATTGGCATGGTATTATCAGAGATTCATTCAGGACTTCTCCAAGATAGTCGTGCCTTTGACTCGGTTGACAAGGAAAGTCGTGATTTTTTGCTGGGGGTCAGATCAGCAGGCTGCATTCGAGACTCTGAGACAAAGATTGTGTGAGGCGCCAATCTTAGCCCTTCCAGAGGGGATGGATGATTTTGTGGCATATTGTGATGCATCCATCTCGGGTTTGGATGCGATATTGATGCAGATGGGGCATGTTATCACCTACGCTTCGAGGCAGCTGAAGCCTCATGAGGCAAACTATCCAATGCATGATTTTGAGTAGGGGCAGTTGTTTTCGCCCTCAATATTTGGTGTCATTATCTTTATGGGGTCCATTTTAGCATTTACACGGACCATAAGAGTTTGAGGAATCTTGTGGATTAGCCAAATCTGATCATGAGACAGCGTCGATGGCTGGATGTGGTGAAGGATTATGTGAGATCCTTTACCACCCGGGGAAGGCCAATGTTGTGGCTGATGCACTTAGCTGTAAGGCAACCCCGATTAGAGATGTTTTCCTAAGGATGATGGTAGTGACTCCACTGTTGAAGCAGATTCCCAAGGCCCAGGTCGAGGGCCTGAAGGAGGAGCACCGTAAGTGCGAGCGGGTCATAGGCCAGATGGCCTTGTTTGACTATGAGAGTCGTGGATTGTTGACCCTGCATGAGAGGGTATGGGTACTGTACTAGGGTAGGGTATAACAAATCTTGATGGAGGAGGCCAACAAGTCCAGGTTCTCCATCCATCCAGGGGTGACGAAGATGTATAGAGATCTTCGACCCGACTAATAGTGGCCATGCATGAAGCGGGACGTCGCGAGGTATGTTGAGGGGTGCTTGACCTGCATAAAAGTCAAGGCCGAGCACCAGAGGCCTCACGGAAAAACGTAGTCGTTGGACATCCCTATGTGGAAATGGGAAGATATTACTATGGATTTCATCATAAAGCTTCCTAGGACTGCACGGGGAGTAGATTCGATTTGGGTCATCGTGGATCGGTTGACCAAGAGTGCCAATTTCATACCATTCCAGGAGAGCATCTCGGTCGAGAAGTTGGCCGATATCTACCTTCGAGAGGTAGTAGCTCGGTACGGAGTGGCAGTCTCAGTGATTTCGGACCGAGATGTGCGGTTTACTTCCAGATTCTGGAAGAAGTTTCACGACGAGTTGGGTTCTCATCTGCACTTCAGCACTGCTTTTCACCTGTAAACGGATGGTCAGAGTGAGCGGACCATCCAGACTCTGGAGAATATGCTACGGGCGTGTGTTTTAGACATCAGAGGTAGTTGGGATACTTACCTTCCTTTGGCTGAGTTTTCCTATAATAACAACTATCATGCGAGTATGAATCGTCCTCCCTTTGAGATGTTGTATGGGAGGAAGTGCAGGACCCCGATATGCTGGGGCGAAGTTAGTCAGAGGTTCATGGGGAGTACCGAAGTGGTACTCAAGACTACGTAGAGGATCCAACAGGTGCGGATCAGGATTCTGACTTCTCAAAGTCGGCAGAAAAGTTATGCCGACAAGCGTCATTCGTACCTGGAATTCTAGGTCGTGGATATGGTGCTCCTGAGGGTGTCACCTTGGAAAGGTGTCATCCGGTTTAGGAAGCGGGGAAAGTTGAGCCGTAGATACATTGGACCTTTCAAGGTTGTAGCACGGGTGGTCAAGGTGGCGTATAGGCTGGAACTACCATCCAAATTCACCCAGATTCACTATACTTTTCACATCTCCCAATTGAGAAAGTTCCTAGTTGACGACTCGACAGTGGTGCCTTTGGAGGATATTCAGGTGGATGATAGCCTGAACTACATCGACCGGCCAGTAGCTATCCTCGACAGGAAGTCAAAGGATATGAGAAACAAGAGGGTGGAACTAGTGAAGGTGCAATGGCAGCACCGCAAGGGCTCGGAATGGACATGGGAGCCAGAAGATAAGATGAGGGAGCACTACCAAAAGCCTTTTCCGGATTCAGCAGTAGACTTTGAGGACGAAGTCTAAAATAAGTGGGGGATATTTTTAACACCCATTTCCTGGTACGTATGTAAATTCAAGTAATGCTGTAATTTGCTCTGGGACTTGGCGAGTTGGAGGCCCAACTTGTCGAGTAGACTCGGATTTTGATCGGGGGTTTAAGTGACCCACTCGACGAGTCGGAAGACCGACCCAACAAGTAGGACTGTCTGGCCGAAACCCTAATATTTGGGTTTGAACCCTATTTAAACACCTTATAACTCCCCAACCCAGCCCCCATCGTCCCTCCCAATCCATAGAAAACCCTAACTCGAAACCCTAGCCATTTATTGAGTGTTTTTGAACTTTGTGGTGCCATTTTTGCGTGATTAAAGTTTGAGAAGGAGAAGGAAGCTTATGAGATCAAGAGGAAGCAAGAAGATCTAGAGGTTTGGGCAGATTTCCAGCTTATTGAGGTATAAAGCTGAAACCTGTTGGGTTTTGGTATAATACAACATCCTATGGTGCACATACAACCCTAAATACCTTGGATCTATGTTTTCACTAATTATACATGCTAATGGTTTCCAAGGCATTAAACCTATAACTAGCATGCATTTGACATAAACCATATAATATACTAGTTAGGGAAACATACCTTTTATGTGGCTTGAAGTCTTGATGTATTTGGCCTTAAGAGCTTAGCACCAATAGTATGAAATGCCTCAAATGGAATCACAACACACCTAGGACAAAGGTGGCTCTTGAGAAAGAATTCCATGCACCAAAACACCTCCATATTTCTCTAAGAAAAGAAGTGGTGATTTTGGCTATGGAGTAACCTATTTATACGTAGGATTCCAAGGGTCATGGGTATAACCCATAATCCATACCCATGGGTTTTATGATCCATGGTTCATGTGGCCCAACTCTTTATGTATCCATACATAAACTTGGTCCAACATGGGTCATAAGCCCAACACATATAAATATAACTAATTATCATAATTAGTCCCAATAGATTTAATTAGTCTCTTCTGATCACTAAATTAATTCCAAATTAATTCTTGATCGATACTAATTAAAACATATGATTTCATATTAATATATTATAACTTATAATATATTAATAAACCATAAATAACCTTCTCTCAAAAGTCCATCCTAACAAATTGTCCTGATGATATGCAACCCAAATGGACCATGCTACTCTCGGGTCAAGTACATACCAATAATAGTTATGGGCTTAGACATCTAATCCAACAGTCTCCCACTTGGATACGTCTAAAACTATTATTGCAAGTACAACTTCATAACCCGACTAGCAATCGTAGCTCTTAAAGCCGCTGTCGAACTCTGAACAAATCAATGACGGGTCCATTAGATAAGGGATCATATATTCCTCCATTCTAGATATCATATGGACTGAGACATGGATTATAATCATTCTCTCTGTCCATTTGTTGTTTCCCGATTTCCGATTTATGACGACTAACTAATTGAACAAATCAAATCAGTCCTGGACCGGCCGAGCACTTCCATTTGTCATCATTAAATCATCGAGGGGCCCATAGATATCGCTTTTATCCCGAAGGTAAAAGGAATAGATAAACTTCGAATCATATGGCTTGTTCTACTACTTGTTGAATCATACACAAAGGCATGTTTTATAACATCGAGTTACCAATGCGTTTTCGTGTAATCAACTTATAACCAACGCATAGTAACAACTCATATCTCTAGGTTTGAAGAATATAAGATATTATCATCTCATGATCACTCGTGATAAAATCCAGGAAGTGATTCCAATGAGCGCGGGTTGAATCCAATACTCAGAACTTATGAGCACTCATGAGTGTTGTAGCACCACCTTGTCCAACATCTTTGACCTCTACAAACCCAACCCATGACAGTCTTGATTCATATCTACTTCCAACATATGACCGATTGTGGATGGTTTGAATAACTTAGTCAATCAGAACAATGACCTAGTTATTCTGGAAGTCAAAACATGCAAAGTGAAACACAATAATAAAACACCTTTTATTTATCAGCATATGATTACACATTATTCATTATATACTGTTTCAGCTATCAACTTTATTCTTGAATTAAAACAATAGTTGTCCCATGCTCCAAGCATGTACACTATGTTTTTCTAAACTCTAGTCGTGCCACACACCAAGTATGCATACTATGTTTGTCTATGATCTTTACTTTGTGAAATAGATCAATTGAACATAACTCCAATGATTCTCATTTCACAGTCCCAAATCTTACTGCAAATGCAAGAATTCCAAATTCATGCCATTTACAGAAATCTGTTAGATTCTAAACTTATATGCATTGATCCTCTTGTAATGATTATGCACAAATTCACAAAGACTTGGCAACAATCATTACAGAGTATTCCAAAGGAGATCAACTCCTTGGAAACATCCTTCTTGCATTAAGTTTCGTAATCATACAGATTGAATACTTTCTAACTTTGAAGCATTTCCATATTCCATTTTGACTATCACTTCTGAACAAGAGTTGCCTCCTTACAGATTATGTCAATATGGTCCTTCCAGAATTAATAGTATACTTCCAACTGTCCTTGAGCAACCAATCTTTGGTAAACCTTAGATTGTCCTCAACAATTGCTTAATCATTTTAGTCATATCAATTTCTAGACCTTTTTCCCTTCTTCATGCCCTAGGCATTTGGAAAAACTTAGAAAGAGTGAATATAGCACATGTAATCGATCCTATATCCCAAGCATATGGGACACGATTCATGATGTCTCACATAAAGACTAAACCAGTCTTTTGCTATAATATTTCCATTTCTATTTGCTAAGTTCTCATAATTCAAATTATGAAAAGGGATGCCGTAATCATAATCGAATTTTAGAACGCAAATAATGAACCCATATATAGAATTTCCTTATGTTGATCCATCCCAACATGAAATTCATATATATTCTTGACTAAATACGATTAAGACCTCAATCTAAGCTTTTAGATTTGAGATGAAGTATAATTTCCTCTCCCTTAATTATAGCAAAACAACTTTTTCAACCCCTGCAACCTCACGAATTGAAACTTTTGTTTTCTATAATTAACATTGCTAACTTGCAATACTTATCATAATTATCATGCTCTCACTAACATGATGATTATTAGCATAACACTTATGCTCCCACTAGCTTTGACATGTATCTAGAAATCAACTGAACTTCTAGAAATCAATACTTTATTGACTTCCTTACCAAAGTTCTAATTTCTGATACTAAATTGCCTTGATAAGACTTTATCTATATCATACACCTCTCTTAGATAGCTCACATGTGTGTCTAAACAATTATGAAGAGGGATGCCGTAATCATAATGTTTAGACCTTTTGTCATTCCCACAATTGCTATCTACTCAAAATCTACTTATTGAAAGATTTTCCTTACCATCATTTTCATGAATAGAAGAGAAACCTTATGACACTTAGATTTAATGGTGTATGTGTTCTTATCCATGTGAATTTTCAAAACCATAGCCACAAGACAAGAATAATGACAAATCCAAACTCATATGGATTGAACTTGTGCAATCTTAAATTCTTGCCACCTGGCAGCTCAAGGGCTTGCCATTGCTTCCAAGTAGTTATGCAAACAATTGAGAACATGTAGAACTCAAATGTATAGCCAAGTTAACTGGAATGGGCACAGAAATGTCAACACGATAGGTTATAAACCTCTACTTGTGTGCTAGCGATGAAATACAGGTTTTATTCTTGATTACTTCTTGAAACCTTTTTCAGGATCTTTTAGACTCCCACTGTCTCCTTGACCTATACGACTTTCTTGCCAAATATTCAAGAGATAGTGTGGATTCTAATCAAGACAGACACTTAACACAATTAGCCTTAGTTGGTCTTTGTTTTATCCAAAACATCACAACTTACCAATTTCAAAAGTACAAGAGTAGAAAACTTTTACTCTTACATTTGACAAGTGTTTTAAACCTTCTTTAAGACATGTCACTCAAGTTACAATCTTAGAGTATAACTCTATGAATTGTTTTAGAATGAAGTATGAATCATCTTCTTGATTTAACCACTTCAACAATTCATAACTCCTCTTCTTAACTATCAGAAAGTACTTAGAGGATGAATTGTGATAAGGTCTCAAAATCATTAAGATGACCTTAAAACATGATACTAAAGTACTCTCCCATATTTTCAGATTTGAGAAACTTTTATCCTTCTGCCTAATTTGATTCTTCTTATTCGTTCTGTCATACATTGAAAATTTTCCAAAGTTTCAGAATTATACTTAAGCTTGTAAGTATAATCATATTTACTAAACCTTAGTAAATCATGACGAATAGTCTTATCCATCTTTTGTGGTGGACTTTGACAAGTGCACAAGAAAGTGTACTTGATCCCTTAGTCCTTCTCTTGACTCACACATCCATGTGAACAAGTAGTTAGTCTTAATTTTTCCAATGCTCGAAAGTTCTCATTCATCATACTATACAACTTGCATGATTCCAAGTTTCGGTCCAATTGAAACTTGGGTGATGAGAATCTTTCCTTATTTGGTAAATTTAGACACTACCACAAATGAACGAATCAAATTCATATTTCCAATATTGCTATAAACATACAAACATCAAGTTTTCATGAATGCCATTGTAAGGAGATAAAAATAAAGTAAAACAAACTTTTATTTATTTTAAAATGCGGAAAAAACTTTTTCCTTACAATGTAACTTGAAATGAAAACTATGTTATTACTTGTTTCCTAGCAATCTATCATAACTCCTAAGAGTAGCTCAAGAATCCAATCTTTAATCAAGCGATAGAAATCCATATTCGCGATCAGATTCAACATACTCTTTCTTTAAGTTTCCTTCACTTTTCCTTTGATTCTTAAACATCTACATGTGACCCAGTCACATCTTGTAATAAGAATTTCAGAATAGAAACTTAACCGAGTTAGATAGTGGACCTTACCTAAAATAGAGTCAAACTTATTGACTTTACTAGCCTTATGATCTTTCAGGTAAAATTGACAGCTTCGCAACCAATGCCCTTTCCTTTTGGCAATAGGACCATATGGACCCTTAGGTAATAGTACATGGGACTATCTCTGACTTAGCCTTTCTCTTTACCATTTGGTTAACCGATTTGACTATGGCCGATCCCTTTCCATTGGGAAGAGAATGCTTTTCTGGATTTCCTGTGTCACTATTGTCCCTGTCCATAAAGTTTTGGGAAGTTGATCTCCTAATCAAATTTGCTTTACTAGTACACTAAATCATTTCTGATTTAGCAGCACCAAGCAAATAGATAAGATCATTAGGGTCTTGTCATAGTCTGTTTTATAGGAGTCCCAAGGAACTCACTATGTGACTTAGAAAGTGATTGAACCACTAACTTTCTTAAGACTCTGACACTCAACTCTCCCGGCTTGTCAGTATGTGACTTCATTTCCAAGATGTGATCACACCTAGACCTTGCCTTGCCAATAGGGCTTGAGTGACCTTGAACTTGTGGGTTAGGGAGAATAATTGGAGGAGGTGGAGGAAGTGAAGTTCCAAGATATTTGGGAAGATCATAGATGTCTGAACCAGACATCTTTTGGGAGATATTCAAGATAGTTGATTTAAAGTCCTTAATATAGCACCCAATATGAAATATTAAAGCTAGGACCCAACAAACTATTTTATAACTTAGAAGAGGGATGTCGTAATCCAAGCTATAGAATATTCGAACGTAGGTGAATGACGAATCACCAATTTCCACCATGAAAAATGAAATAATTTATTAGGTTTTAATTGGATTTGAAACTCCTAGATCTTTTGAGAGTCATTGAACTTTTCAATGGCATGTTTCAATCACGAGTGTGCCCTTCAGGTTTTGTGACTGGGATGCCGAGGATCACAAAACAAGGTGTGAAGTAACCATGCAAATTACTTGGCACCCTTAAGTGTTTACCCCTCAATCGATGTGCCGGTTAACCACACACGCTCCATCGATACTATGATAAACATTAAGTTACCCTTTGCCTACCTTGTTAAATACGAGTTAGTGTGCCGGTTAACCACACACGCTCCACTAACCAACTTAAACAAAGTGCAAAGTGTAATTTCATGGATTAGCACCTTATTCATATTTTCCTAAGTTACTAAGATTGGGTATTTATAAAAGGTTTAGTTACTTAGTATTTATCATTAATACTTTTAATGAAGGTAGAATTATAGTCCTTGTCCTACCCGTTCGGCTGACGACCCTCCACCGGTCAAGGAAGCGGTGGGTGAGAGTGGACACCCATTAAACTGCCATTTTATAGGCAGTAACTTTATACCCCCCTTATAGACCGGCTTCGTGAATGAGGCCTACTAACGGTAAGATTGACTTTACTCTTATATATATATGTATATATATATATATATATATATATATATATATATATATATATATATTATTAACTTATAATATTATAAAGTATAAGGGTTGAACTTTAACTTTTAAAATTCTAAGGTCTAGTTTGGAATTAAAGTATACATGGAGGGTAACTTTACAAATTCCAAAACTAGAGGACAAGTTTTGAAACCTTTCAAAACTCTTGGCTTTTTCATAACTTATGAGTTTAATTAAGGTTTAATGAAAAAAAATAAATAAAAATTTCAAGTTCCATAACTTGAGGACAAGTTATGGAAGACATTAAATCATTTAATGATGACATTAAAAATAGAGACTCTTCTATTTTCATAACCTATGAGACTTAATGACACTTTAAAAAGAAAAACTCTTCACTTTTCATAACTTGAGGACAAGTTATGGAGTTCATAAAAACCATTAAGATCAAATATTCCAATTAACACAATAATCAAATAATTTTTCTATGATCTAGATTAAACTCATAAGTAAAGATAATTCACATCAACAATTTTCAAGAAATTAGATAATTATATAAACTAATACAAATCTTGAAACTTTGACAATTATCCTTTGAAGACTCTTGGACTTCATAACCTAAAGAGTTAATAAATGAGACATTTCACATCCATAACTTATGGAAGTTTCAAAACTCTTAAGATCATAACTTTAAAAAAACTTTTGAGTTCCAAAATTTTATGAAAAAATTTGTAACTCCTTAAAACCACTTAGATCAAACTTTTAAAACAAATAAAATAATCATAACATTCTATCTTTTAATAAATTGACCTAATTCAACTCTTGTAGTAAAGTGACTCAAATTATACAAATAATTAGTTTTTCATAAAATCAAGTAATTATCATAAAATTTGACAAACTTCGTGTTTTTTTTTCTTTTTTTTCCATCAACTTGAAAAAAAAAATACATTTGCATCAAATATAGTAGAAAACAACCCATGGCTCTGATACCACTGTTGGGTTTTGGTATAATACAACATCCTATGGTGCACATACAACCCTAAATACATTGGATCTATGTTTTCACTAATTATACATGCAAATGGTTTCCAAGGCATTAAACCTATAACTAGCATGCATTTGACATAAACCATATAATATACTAGTTAGGGAAACATACCTTTTATGTGGCTTGAAGTCTTGATGTATTTGGCCTTAAGAGCTTAGCACCAATAGTATGAAATGCCTCAAATGGAATCACAACACACCTAGGACAAAGGTGGCTCTTGAGAGAGAATTCCATGCACCAAAACACCTCCATATTTCTCTAAGAAAAGAAGTGGTGATTTTGGCTATGGAGTAACCTATTTATACGTAGGATTCCAAGGGTCATGGGTATAACCCATAATCCATACCCATGGGTTTTATGATCCATGGTTCATGTGGCCCAACTCTTTATGTATCCATACATAAAATTGGTCCAACATGGGTCATAAGCCCAACCCATATAAATATAACTAATTATCATAATTAGTCCCCACAGATTTAATTAGTCTCTTTTGATCACTAAATTAATTTCAAATTAATTCTTGATCGATACTAATTAAAACATATGATTTCATATTAATATATTTTAACTTATAATATATTAATAAACCATAAATAACATTCTCTCAAAAGTCCATCCTAACAAATTGTCCTGATGATATGCAACCCAAATGGACCATGCTACTCTCGGGTCAAGTACATACCAATAATAGTTATGGGCTTAGACATCTAATCCAACAAAACCTTGACTATTCATTTATTAGATCTTGATTAGGGCTATTTTGAACATTTTTCTAAGTATTAGTGAAGTTATATTATGGATTGGGTGTAGAAGTGAGTTTGTGCTTCAGATCTGGAACCATTAAGGGTTCCCATGGCATAAAGGTGCCAACTTTATGGCCATGGGAGACCCATGCATTTTGTAGACCCCTTTTTATGGCTTTTTGAGCCAAAGACCCCATGGATGTACATCAAGGTTGAAGCTTTACGTATAAAATGTACCCTAGGAGGCCAGATCTATGGTTTTGATGTGTTAAGAACCATTAGAATTGACTGTATGGTTTTGGAGAATGAGGGACTCGGGGAGTCGTTCATGGGAATCGGTGAGTTGGGGTGTATTTTCCATCAAACCCTTTCTGTTTATGGACCAAATGTTAAGATCGAAGGTTCCTCAGTTGTTTAGGTTAACTAGGGACCTAGAAATCACAGGTTGCGGCGAGCGCATGAACAGACTCGGTAAGTTCATGGCAATGTCCCAGTCACATGAAGATGGACTCGACGAGTTCAAGGGGAACTCGGCGTGTCATAGACTGAACACCTTCTTATGGATGAAGATAAACTCAGCGAGTTCAAGGACGAACTCGGCGAGTCGGTTGAAGATAGTATGATGTTTTGTTAAAGGCGAACTCATCGAGCTCTTGCTATACTCGACGAGTAGGGACGGAATTATGGCATTTTGTGGATATGGAGACTCGACGGGTTGGCGGGCCAACTCGGCGAGTCGAGTCACCCAGATGTTGACTTTAACAAAAAGTTGAATTTTACCAAGGATTTGACTTTTACTTTGACTAGGATTTGAGTGAATCTTATAAGGGTTATGAGTATGAGTTGATAACTTATAAAAGTTGTCGTGTAGGGATTGAGGAGTCGGGGAGAGTCGATTTTCACATCGAGAGCAGTGCAGACACTACACGACGTTGAGGTGAGTTACCTTTCAGTAGAAGTGGGTCTAAGGCACCATGGCTGACCCACTAGTAGTTGATTACAATTGAGATGATTGTCGTTGTGATAATTGTCTGGTTTGGTATTACTTGATGTGTTCTATGTGCTAGTATGATATGTTCTATGTGATAGAGGTAGTGGGAGGGGAATAGTCCCCCGATTTGGTCATTAGGACCGAAGGGTAGGTCGAACACCCCAGATAGAGGTAGTGGGAGGGGAATAATCCCCCAATTTGGTTCCCTTTCCTTTGCGTGGGAGGGGAATAATCCCACGATTTGGTTCCATTTCCTTTGCGTAGGAACAAGGTCATCATAGGCATGGATTGGTTGATCCCTAATGGGGCGGTGATCGACTGTGAGCAGAAGTTGGTTTGTGTCAGTACCCCAAGTGGGGTGAGAGTTGGTAATCAGGGCGAGAGGCCATAGTATGGGCCAACTGTGTGTTCAATAGCGAGGGCTAGGTTCTACCTCTAGCATGGATGTGCAGGCTATGTTGCCCATCCTATGGATACCCGTGAGAAGGGTAAGGCGACTGTCGATGATGTGCCAATGGTGCGGGAGTATTCGAATGTTTTCTTGGAGGATTTTCCTAGGATACATCCGGAGAAACTGGTGGAGTTCCGGATTGACATAGTTCTGGGTGCGACTCCGATAGCCAAGGTACCGTATCGGTTGGCTCCTACCAAGATACAAGAGTTGTCTACACAACTGCCAGAGTTGTTAGACAAGGGATTCATCAGGCCGAGCAGTTCTCCTTGGGGAGCCCCGATCCTGTTTGTGAGGAAAAAGGACGAGCCATATCGAATGTACATATATTACTAGGAGCCGAATAAGGTAACACTTAAGAACCGTTACCCACTCCCAAGGATTGACGATCTCTTGGACCAGATTCTGGGAGCATGTTGGTTTTCCAAGATCGATTTCCGTTCAGGCTACCATCAGATGAGGGTCAGATACGAGGGCATGAAGAACACTGCTTTCCGGAATTTCTATGGTCATTACAAGTTCGTGGTGGTACCCTTTGGGCTCACCAACGCTCCTGCCATGTTCATGGATCTCATGAACCGCATATGCAGACCTATGTTGGATCGGTATGTGATAGTTTTTATTGATGACATCTTGGTTTACTCCAAGACGTAGGAGCAGAATGAGGACCTGCGAGAGGTGTTAGATACCCTGAGGAGGGAGAGCTTGTACCCCAAGCTCTTCAAGTGTGATTTTTTGTTGCGTGAGGTGCAGTTTCTGGGGCACCTTGTCAAGCACAATGATATTTTATTCGACCCGGCCAAGGTGGAGGCAGTGATGATATGGGAGGTTCCGAAGTTTCCATTCGAGATTTAGAGTTTTCTCGATTTAGCAGGCTATTGCCGAAGATTCATACAAGATTTCTCCAAGATAGCAGTACTCCGAACTCGGCTGACGAAGAAGGTCGTTGTATTTCGTTAGGGCCTGAGCAACAGGTATCGTTCGAGACTTTGAGGCAGAGGTTTTGGGAGGCATCGATATTAGCCATGCAAGAGGGCGTTGAGGATTTTGTAGTATATTGCGATGCTTCCATCTCGAGTTTGGGCATAGTGATGATGCAGAGAGGGCACGTCAATGGCTATGCCTCGAGGCAGCTGAAGCCGCATGAGGAGAATTACCCAAAACCCGATCTGGAGTTTGGGGCGGTTGTTTTACCCTCATGATTTGACGTCATTACCTCTATGCAGTTCATTTTACTATTTACACAGACCACAAGAGCTTGAGGTACCTCATGGATCGGTCGAAGATGAACATGAGGCATCGTCGGTGGTTAGATGTGGTGAAGGATTATGACTGTGAGATCCTTAACCACCCAGGGAAGGCCAATGTTGTGGCTGATACACATAGCAGCAAGGTATCCTTGATCAAATATATATGCTCTAGGATGACAGTAGTGACTCCGCTTTTGGAGCGGACCCGATAGGCGCAGGTCGAGGTTATGAAGGAGGAGTACCAGAAGTGTGAGCGGATCATAGGCCAGGTTACCACATTTTATTATGACAACCGTGGGTTGCTGAACCTGCTTTGGAGGTTCTGGGTTCCTTAATGGGGTGGCATACGCTAGGTTCTGATGGATGAGGCCCACAAGTCAAGGATCTCCATGCATCCCGAGGCGACGATGATGTATCAGGATCTTCGTCCTGATTATTGGTGGTCCTACATGAAGCAAGACATAGCTTGGTACGTGGAGCGGTGCTTGACCTGCAGGAAGTTCAAGGCTGAGCATCAGAGACCTCACAGAAAGATGCACCCATTGCATATCCCTGTGTGAAAGTAGGAGGATATTACTATGGATTTAATCATGAAGCTTCCCAGGACCGCACAGGGAGTGGATTCGATTTTGGTCATCATGGATCGGTTGACCAAGAGTACCCATTTAATGATGAGCTTGGTACTCATCTGCAATTTAGCATGGCTTTTCACCCACAGACGGATGGTCAGAGTGAACGAACCATCCAAAACTTGGAGGATCTGTTGTGGACATGCGTTTTAGACTTTGATGGTAGCTGGGATACCTACCTTAATCTAGAAGAGTTTTCCTATAATAATAGCTACCATGCCAGCATCGACTGTCCTCCATTCGAGATGCTTTATGGGAGGAAGTGCAGAACCCCGATATGTTGGGGTGAGGTTGGGCAGAGGGTCATGGGGAGTACCAAAGTGGTACTCAAGATGATAGAGAGGATCTAGCAGGTCTGAAGTACACTCCAGACGGCCCAAAGTCGGCAAAAGAGTTACGCCGACAGAGGCCAATCGGACCAGGAGTTCTAGGTTGGGGATTTGGTCCTTCTAAAGGTGTCACCTTGGAAAGGTGTCATCCTCTTTAGAAAAGGGGGCAAGCTGGGCCCCAGGTATATCAGACCTTTCAAGGTTTAGCCTGGGTGGGTAAGGTGGCGTATAGTCTGGATCTGCCAATTGAGCTTAGTCATATCCACAACACCTTTCATGTCTCCCAGCTGCGGAAGTGTTTGGTAGACAACTTTGCAGTGGTGCCTCTAGAGGATATTCAGGTGGATCACATCCCGAACTACATCGAGCGACCAGTAGCCATCTTCGATAGGAAGTCGAAGCATTTGAGAAACAAGAGGGTGGAGTTGCTGAAGGTGCAGTGGCAGCACTGCAAGGGCTCATAATGGATGTGGGAGCCGGAGGATGAGATGAAGGAGCACTACACATAGTTATTCCCAGACGCAGCAGACTTCGAGGATGAAGTCTAAAATAAGTGGGGGAGATTTGTAATGCCCGATTCCTGCTTGTGGAAGAAAAATACTCTTGAGGGCTCAAGAGGAAGATTGTAGATCCATAAACTTCACTCCATTTGCAACATTTTTGGGTAAGCAAGTCTCAAACTTTCTTAATGATTTCGTAGATATCTTCTTTCCACTTTATGGGGTTTTTGGTCGGAGAATGTTAGCTTTAGGGAAATGGATGTCCCAAGTGGGTATACTTCCAAATCTAGGGCCTTGAAGGACTTTTATGGCATAAAGGTACAAACTTTATCGCAATTAAAGCCCCACGCAAGCTCTAGGATGTCATTTTGGCCTTTTAAGCCCCAAAAGGCCATGCATGGAGAGAAAGGAAGAGGCTTTATGTGTTTAAATGGTGTCTAGGGCTTAGATCTCAATTTGTATGCCTTAGTTTAAAGTATATATGGCTTTTGGATCAAGATCCAGATCTTGAAGAATTAGGGTTTGAACTGAACCCGTTAAAGGAGGCTATTAGCGGGTAAAGTTGGAAACTTTAACCTTAAAAGGACATTTTTAGTATGTAGATGGAGTATGAAGCTTAGATCTAAAGGATACAAGCTTAATCTATAATATGGCTTGACAGACTGAAGAACTCGTCGAGTCCATAGAGGAACTCGACGAGTTGGGTTGAAATGTCATGATTCTATGTTGGGAAAAACTCGACGAGTTCAAGGATGACTCGACGAGTAGAATGTGAAAGTCCCGATACTATGGATAGGAGGAAATTGACGAGTTACGAAAGAACTCAATGAGTTGGATCGTTGTTTTTATAGTTTTATGATTTATGGAACTCGACGAGTTTTATTGGTCAACTTGGAGAGTTAAGTAAACTCGGAACATTGAATTTGACCAGAGTTTGAAGTTGACCAGGGTGTTGAATTTGACTTTGAATTTAACCAAAGTTGACCCTTATGGGGTTATGAGCATGAAAGGGTAATTAAAGGAAATCTTTACGTGTAAGAGTTTGAGTGGGGCGGATTTCAGAGCCGAGGACAGTTTAACTACTTCATAACATTTGAGGTGAGTTACCTTCCTGTAGAAGTGGGTCGAAAGCACCTAGAACGGGCCAATAGTAGTTGATTTTAGTTGAGTTGATTGTATTTGTGATAATCATCCAGTATGTCACTATCTGTTATGCGTTATGTGCGAGTATGCTATGATATTATGTGATAGTGGTAGGAGGGTTGAGAGAGACCACGTTATCGGTTGTAAGGACCGACAGGGTAGGTCGGGCACGCAGATATGCCTGGCAGTACGTTAATGATTTGTATTATGTGGTAGTGGTAGGGGTGAAATAGTCCCCGTAGCTGGTTAAGAAATACCGGAGGGTAGGTCGGGCACCCAGATATGCCTGGTAGGGTAGGTTGAGCACCCAGATATGCTTGACAGGGTAGGTCGAGCACCCAGATATGCTTGACAAGGTAGGTCGAGCTCCTAGATATGCTTGGAAGGGTAGGTCGGGCACCAATATATTACCGACAGGGTAGGTCAGGCACCCAGATATGCTTGTCAGTATGTGATTATGTGGTATGATGGTGGAACTCACTAAGCTTTGTGCTTACTGTTTTCAGTTTTGGTTTCATGTACTTCCTCTTCGAAGGGAAAGGAGCCTGCATGATCGCAGCGCATCACACTACATTTTTGCGAACTGGAGATCTTTGGGATTGTTACTCTGATATTGTTTTAGCATTACATGTTTTGACTATTTCTAGTTTGGATTTGATATGATTTAACACTATGGTAATTTTCAGACAAATGGTTTTATATCTATTTATTTAAAAATGAAAAGTTTTGGTCGTTATTTTTGGGATGTTACAAGTTGGTACCATAGGCTTGGTTTGAGGATTTGGGCAAGCTTTCAGGTGTGCTTGAACTCAAACTGAGAACTTGGTATAAAACTTAAAAAAGAAAAACCATTTTTACAAAAAGATTTTGAAAAGTACAAGAACAAGGTGTGTGATGTATGCAATCACCCGAGCTCAATTATGTTTTTCCCAAGATACCCGTACATGTTTGTTATATGATATGATTATGAGAAATTCATGCTAGATTAGGGCTAAGGATCTAGGAAGGATGCCTTACATGCCTACTGTATGTGTATGATAACTACATGCTAGAGTACGGCTAAGGATCTAGGAAGATGCCTTATGTGCCTGTTATATGTACTTATCAAAATGTATGATAGTACTGACTAGTCAGTGATATGATAACCTGTTTAGGATATGCTTGGTTTGGGTTACTCAATGCCCGAATGCTTCTTGCTTTGTGCTTTTAGGAGTCATAGTTACCTTTAATTAAGTAGTAAATGAATATGTTAAGTTACATATTACAAGGACTAAATAATTTCAAAAGGTTAGGTCTATCCCTATTTCGCAGCTCTTGTCTGAGTCCAACCGTTGTAGGGTAGGGCCTCTCATTCAAAGAATTATCTATTCTTAGTAATATGTAATGATATTCACAAGCTAGTTAAGGAGAGATAGCAAGGACTTCTTATACAAATCATGGCGGAGAGTGGGTCAGATATTACCCTAGGGTAAGCTTAGGATGAGATTAGCATGGAGAGCAATAGTAGTGAAAGGGACTTGGTGGAGTCAAGGAATTTCTTGTGCAAAGTATAGATATATGTGGAAGGTAGTATGGGCTCATACTACTGAAAGCAGAGGATCCGTACTCGAATCAAGGAAAGCTGATATTGAACCAGGGAACTTGTGTGAGTATGAAGTCTCTCGATATTATGTATGAATCTGTTGGTTGTGTGGTTTGTTACAGAATGGTGGTGACACATCACGGAGCAGGAGGTTCAGGGTCTGGATTAGGTTCGGGTACAGCTTTTAAGCAAGTTGATGACAGATTGCGCAAGTTCATTGCATCCAATATTACAACAGGCATCCTTGTGGCGACCCCGATGATTTTCAGGTCGATCAAGGAATGGATCATTGAGTCGATGGAGGATAACCTTAGGGCATTCAGGAGTGACATGAAATCTGGCTAGTTAAGGACTCTTAGGCTCTCCTACAAGGATTTCAGGGGATGTGGAGGGCCAGACGTCAGTGGGGTGAAGGACCCCATTGTGGCAAGACGATGCATCGCCGACATTGAGTCTGCATAGGTGACGAGCTTTTTCCATGAGGGGTCGATATGAAAACCGTCAATTTCCGGTCGAGTCAAAGTCAACTAAAGTCAACAAGTCAAACCAGTCGACTCAATTAACCCTTGCGTACTAGGGTTTGCGCTATGTTATTTCCGTACAACTCACTATTAACATAAAACGACGTTAAGTAAGGAACCAAACCGACAAAACAACATTGCATACTCATCGGGAGTGTGTAAGATCCTTAAACATGGCTTAACGGGGCTTACGGACCTTGCGTTGCGTAGCCAAACACTCACAAATGTCACACACAAAACCTCTCTAAATGGTTTTCACTCTATCTCTATTTATCTAGAATCTCTCCCAAAACTATTTAAGTATGAGAAATCTCTTCCAAATCTCTCTAAGTATGAGAAATCTCTCCAAGAATGTGAAATCTCTCCCAAATCTCTCTTTGTATGTGAAATCTCTCCCAAATCTCTCTTTGTATGTGAAATCTCTCCCAAATGTCTCTTTGTATGAGAAATCTCTCCAAGTATGCCAAATCTCTCCCAAAGCTCTCCAAGAATGTGAAATCTCTCCCAAATCTCTCTTTGTATGTGAAATCTCTCCCAAATCTCTCTTTGTATGAGAAATCTCTCCAAGTATGTCAAATCTCTCCCAAATCTCTCCAAGAATGTGAAATCTCTCCCAAATCTCTCTCAAAAGTTCCTTAAACTTATTGTAGTCTTTCGCGCCATCCCGACCCTTAACCACGTCAAAAACCGCTTAAACGGGGTAAAAACAGATAAAATAGACGTAAGGATCCGAAACCCCTCTTAAGGAGCCGAACCCTCTTAAGGACCCGAAACCCCTCTTAGAAACCGAACTTGTCAGAAGCGAAGGTGTCAGAAGCGAGGGCATCAGAAGCTAACTTGTCAGAAGCGAACCCTCCTTCGGACCGAAGCTCAGCAGACCGAACCTCGCACAAGGAACCGAAGGTACCTTCGGTCCATTTCGCCTCCTACCCTTTCGCTCCATTTCGCCTTCGGCCCAGCAGCAGAAGGGACCGAACCTCGGCCTAGGACCGAGAGGCCTCGCGGGAAGCTCTTTTTCACCTGGTTTTCGACTAGTTTTGCGTTTTGGGCCCGTTTTTAATTGTTTTAACGCGAGATTTTCAGCCAAAACTTTATTTTAACAATTAAAGCCCATAAATCATTAATTAATCACGTTTTGGGGGATAAATCTTATCCAAGAAGAGTGGGTGAAGTACAAGAGGTGGAGTGTTGACTTTTCTTTAGTTTATGACACAAGCAACCACCCACACCTAGGTCATTTCAAAGTACTTTATCATGATTTCCAGCCATTTCCCACGTTCTTAGAGATGGAACATCCATCCTCTCTCCTCACACTTCATTCATTCTCTCATTTTCCACCAAAAGATCAAACACTTTTCTCTCAAACTTTTTCTCTCTATTTCGAGACTCCAAGGCTGATCATCAAGCTTTATCATACTCTTGGTATGTATAATTCATCCTCCTTGTGATTATTACACTTCATTCTACTCAAATCATCGATTGCTTACACAAACTCCATCACTTTGATCTTAGATTCTCGAAAATCTTCAAGGCATCTTCAAGTGTTCTTGAGTTGAAAACTTCCTTTCTCCAACATTCATCTACTGAAATCACACAAGGTGAGTTCATACCCCTACATTTTCAAGTTTTTTTAAGTTTTTAGGGGGGGGGGGGGGGGGGGAATACAAGTTAAAACACCAAGAACATAAGTAAACTTTTCTAATAGCTTTCATCAGAAAAGTTGGACTCCATTCACGGACTGTTTTGGACAACTTAAACATTTTAGTTTTCAAAACTGTATTAGTTGCTAATAGTTCAAGTTCTTAGCTTTAAAATGACTACTTGCACATCTCCATATGATTTTTCTACAATTTATCGTGATTTTTACAAAACTGCCTATCATTTCAAGAACAAACCTGGACCAGTCTGTGAATATGAACATTTAACACAAGTTAAAGACTTTCAAAAATCATGATAAAAATTATGAATAAACTAGACACATTTTAGGAACTCTCAGAATTTACGGATTTAGTTTTCGACTTCGTATGATTTTTCTATGATCTTTCTAAAACAGTGTAGAAAAGTTAAAAACTAGTTAACAGCTTATAACTTTCAACACACTTTGTAACATGTTGAGCAAAGTGTTAAATCTTTGATGACTTCATATTTTACATGTGTTTCTTGTTGTGGTATAATTATATAACAGAAAATACTCACTGAATTGTAAGAATCCTCCATCATTACCATTAGTACAAAACAAAGCAAGATAAACAATGGTTATATTTTGCTATACATTCGACTTACATAGTTCTTATACACCACAAACAAACATACTAAACTATAATAGGTATAGTTAGGTTGCTTATACACTTCAAACATCTTGATAAACTATAATAGGTATAGTTTATGTTCATTTACATTACAAAAGGTTTTGATACGAAAAAGGGGTACAAATACAAAGTACCGGTTTTATACGAAAAGGGGTACAAATATAAAGTACCGGTTTTATACAAAAAGGGATACAAATACAAAGTACCAGGTTTTATACGAATAGGGGTACAAATACAAAGTACCGGTTTTATACAAAAGGGGTACATTAACAAAGTACCAGATTTTTATACAAAAAAGGGTACAAATACAAAGTACCAGGTTCACATGAAATAGTTTTTATGATATTAAAACTATATTTCATCTAGAATTGTTAGACTTCAGCTATAATTGCTAAGTGTATATGCTAGAGTTATATAAGAATCTAGTCACAATCGACTTAGAATTGGTGGGCCCGCCTTATCTCATGTTCCTTGTTTGGTTGTGGACCTAAGGCAGACCCATTATATTCAACAGTTTATTTAACTAAAATGTTTATATAATTTATATACGCTGGGTGATTATAGAAGGAATCTTTGGGTCTTTCTAGGATTCATTATCGCATAACATAGAAGCATTCATTTCATACATAATAAGGAAAATATTGGATTTTCTGGAAACATACTTTGTTGCTTTTACAAGGAAAACGGTTTCATTCTAAAACAAAACTCTGATGAACTCACCAACTTAATTGTTGACACTTTTTCAAAACTACTTGTATTCTCAGGAAATAAGTGAAACAGGAAAACCAACAGCATTTTGAGGATGTGACGATAAATCGTCAAACATTTCATTTTGTCATCATAATGTAATTGATTTTGAAACATGTAAACTTGCTATGATGTAAATTTCTCAATTATATTTATGATGGTTGTATTTACTTTGAGCACTATTATACTCATTGTTGTGATACTATACATGAAGTCCTCCACCCCCAAACGTTTCCGCCGTCCTTGGTTTGGGGTTGCGACAGTCGAAGGTCAGGTTTGTTGCTGGTTGTTTGAGAGAGAGGGCCAGAGACTGTTGGGAGGAAGTTAGTGCTTCTATGTGAGCTCCAGCTCAGATTTCGAATCGAGTTTGTGCCAGATGTGGACATCCAGTAGCTAGCCACGGAGATGCTGGATATGAGACAGAAGACTAAGTCTGTGGTGGAGATTACCGCCAAGTTCAGGGAGAGGGCCTTGATGGTGCCTCAGTACATGGGTGATGAGGAGATGAAGAAAACCCGATACCATGATATGTTGAGAGACAACATTCGGAAATATGTCAGCTACTCGGCATGCTCGACGTTGGATGACATGATAGTGAGGATGAAGGAGAGGGAGATTGATATAGAGCACACCAGGAAGAGGAAGGCAGATTGGGCTGGAAACTGGGGTATTTGGGAAGAAACCCAAAGGATTCAACTCGATGTCGAAGGGATAGTAGGGCCGAAGTTGCAGTGGGAAATGAGGTAGGTTACACGAGGGAGTTTGCAGAGCTGGGGAATCGGGCTGCTACAAGTGCGGCAGCTCTAGGCAATTTAGAAAGTATTGCACACCCCTACCCCCACCATTCAGAAATCAGGCATGATTTGCTTTCATTGCAATCAGAGGGACCATAAAAGGCTAACTGGCCGATATTGACATCGGGAGCGCTAGTGGTGGTGCCAGCTCCAATGACCTTGTGGTTCATGGATGGATGACAAGGCAAGACATATGCTCCAGTGGTGAGGGGCCGAGCCTTCTAACTGACCACCGAAGAGGCGCGTGCCACACCGGATGTGGTGATGAGTATGTTTTCTTCTCTCTAACTCTTATTACATTTAGGTAATGATATTTATGATTTATGTGTTCTGTTTAGGATCGTTTCATGTGAATGGTATCCCAGCTTAGGTATTATTTGATTCGGGGGACACCCAATCATTCGTATCTCTTGTATTCAACAAGAGGGTTGCTGAGTCTCCGGGCATTTGGATTGTCCTTTAGAGGTTGAGATTGCTGACGACCAGTCCGTCCAAGCATCATAGGTATACAAAGATTGTGTTTTGAGGATGTATAATGATCGTTACCTCGTAGATTTGGTTTCCATTCCTTCACGTGGGAACAAGGTCATCACATGCATGCATTGGTTGAGCCCTAATGGGGAGGTGATCGACTCTGATCAGCAGTTGGTTCGTGTCAGGACCCCAAGTAGGTGAGAGTTGTTGATTCATGGCAAGAGGCCACAACATGAGCCAACCGTGTGTTCAGCAGCGAGGGATAGGCGCTACATTTAGCAGGGATGCACAAGTTATGTCGCCCAGGTTATGGATACCCGGGAGAAGGGTAAGGCGACCATCAATGATGTGCCAGTGCTACGACAATATCTGGATGTTTTCCCGGAGGATTTTTTTTGGGATACATCCAAAGTGACAGGTGGAGTTCAGGATTGACCTAGTTCTAGGTGCGGCTCCGATAGCCAAGGCACTTTATCAGTTGGCTCCTACCGAGATACAAGAGTTGTCTACATAACTGTAGGAGCTGTTGGACAAGGGATTTATTAGGTCGGGCAGTTCGCCTTAAGGAGTCCCGATCATGTTTGTGAGTAAGAAGGATCGGTCATATCGGAGATGCATAGATTACCGGGAGCTTAATAAGGTAACCCTGGAGAATCGTTACCCACTACCGAGGATTGACGATCTCTCCGACTTGCTTCGGGGAGCTTCTTGGTTTTCCATGATTGATTTGCGTTCAGGCTACCATCAAATGAGGTTTAGATATGAGGATATGCAGAAGACTGCTTTCCGGAAATGCTACGGTCATTACGAGTTCGTGGTAATGCCCTTTGGGCTCACCAATGCTCCTGCCGCATTCATGGATCTCATAAACCGCATATGCAGACCGATGCTAGATCGGTCTGTGATAATTTTTATTGATCACATCTTGGTTTACTCCAAGACATAGGAGTAGCATGAGGAGCACTTTCGAGAGGTGTTGGATACGTTGAGCAGGGAGAGCTTGTATGCCAAGTTCTTCAAGTACGAGTTCTGGTTGGGTAAGGTGCAATTTCTGGGGCACCTTGTCAACCAAATTGGTATTCTAGTCGACCCGGCCAAGGTGGAGCCGGTGATGAGATGGGAGGTTCCGAACTTTCCATATGAGATTCAGAGTTTCCTCGGTTTACCAATATATTACCAGAGATTCATATAGGATTTCTCCAAGATAGAGGTACCCCTAACTCGGCTGACAAAGATGGCCGTTGTATTTCCCTAGGGCCTGAGCAGCAGGTAACGTTCGCTACTTTGAGGTAGAGGTTTTGTGAGGCACGAATATTAGCCCTTCCAGAGGGTGTTGAGGTTTTTTTAGTATACTGCGATGCGTCCATCTCGGGTTTGGGTGTTATGTTGATGCAAAAGGGGCACGTCAATGGCTACGCCTCCAAGCAGCTGAAGCCTCACGAGGAGAATTACCTGACACACGATCTAGAGTTTGGGGTGGTTGTTTTTCCCTCATGATTTGGCGTCATTACCTCTAATGGGTTCGTTTTACCATTTACACGGACGAAAAGAGCTTGAGGTACGTCATGGATCAGTCGAAGCTAAACATTAGGCATCTTTAGTGGTTAGATGTGGTGAAGGATTATGACCGTGAGATCCTTAACCACCCGGGGAAGGCCAATGTTGTGGCCGATGCACTTAGCCGCAAGGCAACCTCGATCAGAGACATCTGTTTGAGGATGATAGTAGTTACTTCGCTTTTGAAGCGGATCCGAGAGGCGCATGTCGAGGTTATGAAGGAGGAGTGTCGGAAGTGTGAGCGGATCATTGGCCAAGTTGCCTCACTTGATTATGCAGTCATGGGCTACTGAACCTACATTCGAGGCTCTGGGTTCCTTACTGGGGTAGCGTACGCCAGGTTTTGATGGATTAGGCTAGGTTCTGCATCCATCCCGGGGCAACAGAGACGTATCAGGATCTTCACGCTGATTATTAGTGGCCCTACAGGAAGAGGGACATATCTTGGTACATGGAGCGGTGCTTGACCTGCAGGAAGGTCAAGGCCGAGCGTCAGAGACCTCACGGCAAGACGTAGCTGTTGGATATCCCTGTGTGAAAGTGGGAGGATATTAATATGGATTTTATCATGTAGCTTCCCAGGACCGCACAGGGAATGGATTTGATTTGGGTAATCGTGGATCGGTTGACCAAGAGTGCCCATTTCATACTGATCCATGAGAGCATTTCGGCTGAGAAGCTGGCCGACATCTACATAAGGGAGGTAGTAGCTCGACACGGAGTGTTAGTTTTTGTGATTTCTGATTGAAATGTACTGTTCATTTCCAGATTTTGGAAGAAATTTTATGACGAGCTGGGTAGTCTTCTGCATGTGAGCACAACTTTTCACCCGCAGACAGATGGTCAGAGCAAGCGGACCATCCAGACCTTAGAGGATATGCTGTAGGAGTGCTTTTTAGACTTTGGTGGTTGGGCAGAGGGTCATGGGGAGTACCGAAGTGGTACTCACGATGATAGAGAGGATCCAGCAGGTATTAGGTAGACTCCAGACGACCCATAGTCGGCAAAAGAGTTACACCGACAGATGCTGATCGGACCTGGAGTTGTAGGTCGCGAATATGCTCCTTCTGAAGGAGTCACATTAGAAAGGTGTCATCCTTTTCAATAAATGGGGCAAGCTGGGCCCTAGGTATATCAGATCTTTCAAGGTTTAGCCCAGGTGGGTAAGGTGGCGTATAGTCTGAATTTTCCAGCTGAGCTTAGTCATATCCACAATACCTTTCATGTCTCCCAGCTGCGAAAGTTCTTGGTAGATGACTTTGTAGTGGTGCCTCTAGAGGATATTCAGGTGGATCACAGCTTGAGCAAAGATAAACTATTCACCTTGATTTGGTTGTTATGAACTTGTTCCCATTACATGAAATCCTATTCCAGCTCTAGCTTAACCACAACCTAGTCAACAACATAAATCTTAAGTGTTATGACACATTCATAACTATAAATACGAGAACATAGTTCCATAATACATAATTATTTGGAAAAAATGATCCAATTGTTAAATTTAATCATATGCCTCAATTAAGTCATATATGTATCTTTAACGAACATTTTTTAAACTCAATTCATCAAAATCACAAACTTCCATTTGTATGGTTTATAACATTTTACTTTCATTTTCATGAAAATACTTGTTATTATCACTCTATTTATTTAGAATCATGTAACTATCACTTTCAATTACTATTACACATGATAAATTTCACTATAGAAATCTTATAGCACAATTAGGGTTTTAAAATCCCAATTCTGTTTTTCCCAAAATCATGTATATGATAAACACATAGAGCTTACTTTGATTCTAGAAGAAAAGAGTTATACATTGATAATCCTTTCTTAATCTTCAATAAATTCTTCTAAGACTTAGTAGAATATCACCATCCTTTGTGTGGTTATAGCTCTGGAACAAACGACAATGATAAGTGAGAATAAAAGACCTATTGTTTTTATCATATTTTTCATTAATTAGCAACACCACGTTGTGGTTATACTCATGCCACATCATGGCTTTATTAGCTTGGTATGTCGTCGTTCTCCCACTACTTGTAACACTTTTATTTCGTCACTAAAAGTTTTGTCACAAAAGAAGATAGCATTCTACTTTCCCACATTGTGGTCTATCCTTCTTCACATCGTGGTAATTCAAAGTACATTGCCCCCACTATTTACTTTATGTCAACAGATTCCGCTTCATGTCCACATCGTGGCACAATTTCCGCCACGTCATGGTTATTGGAATTCATTAATTCTTTAGAATTTTTCCTATTTTACCCTTAACTATCATATCCCACTCTTATTACATTAATTCCTTTTAATTAAGAACTTATTTACATCACATAATCATATCACTCATTAATCATACACATAGAATATCACCCAAATTCATAATTTACACATAATGACCAAAACTCCCTTTTGGTCTAAATACATTTACTAGCATTTTTTTTTATCTAACTTTTAATATATACAACTATATATTTTACACCACCACTTCATTACAACCATAATATTTACTTATAACACATAGATTTCACAAATATACTCAATTTCATTATTTAATCAAAATAACCAAAATACCCTTTTTGGCCTAAACACTTCTACTCCAATGTTACTAACTTTTAACACATTCACATACAATATTTCATACTATTACTTAGTCACAATTTATAACTTACTCTAATAAAAAAAGTGTCATAAGCTTTCTTCCTCTTAAAAGGATTTCGTCTCCGAAATCTAATTAAAATAAGTGTGAGTATTTCACTTTAAATTCTTCTTCAGATTCCTATTTAACATCTGCTCCTCTATGATGTCGCCATTTCAATTTCGCAAGTCCAATATTTTTATTTTGTATCTTTGTATACTTTTTCTCTAATATTTCTTCTGGTTGTTCTTGATACCTTAAATTCTTATCTGTCTCTTCCTTATTCAACGATACTTCTTGTGACATGTCAAATAATGTCTTTCGTAAACACGACACTTGGAATACATTATGAATACCTTCAAATTCACTTGGCATATTTAGATGATATGCAACTTCTCCAAATCTTTGTGTGATCTCAAAAGGTCCAATAAATCGAGGATTTAATTTTCCCTTTTTTCCAAAACGGAACAAACCCTTCCATGGGGTTCCCTTTAACATCACTTTATCTCCAACCCGAAATTATATTAGTTTTTGACATTTGTTAGCATATTGCTTTTTGAAATCTTGAGTAACTCTCATGCTTTCTTGAATCTATTTAATCTTTCTTTTCATTTCTTCCATGAAATCAAATTTAGCAATCAATCTCTCTCGAGCTTCAGTCCAACTAGTGGGAGTTCTACACGGTGCTGCATACAAAGTAGCATACAATCCATTTGTTTACTTGAATAGTAACTATTATTATATGGAAATTCCACTAAGGGCAATTGATCATCCCAACTCCTCCAAAATCTATTTTACATGCACTAAACATATCCTCTAATGTTTGAATAGTTTTCTCACTTTACCTATCAGTTTACGGGTGATAGGCAGAAGTAATTAACACTTTCAATCCCATTTGTTCTTAAAATCTTTGCCAAAACCTCAATGTAAATCTACCATCATTTCCTATGACAATAGAGGTAGGTATTCTGTGTCATATTACTAATTCATTAATATATTCTTTGGCTAATCACTTGGTAGTATAACTTTCTCTTATTTTTTAGCAGACTTACCTACTCAGTCAACTACAACCCAAATGGAATCATATCTGTGTGAGGTTCAGGGAAACTTCATAATGAAGTCTATAGTAATGTTGTCCCTCTTTCTTCTCAGAATTGTCAATGGTTATAATTCACCATAAGGATTTTAATAATTTGACATCGCTTGTAAACATGTTAAACCTTCTTCCACATACTTTCCTATCTCTCTCTCTTCATTCATGGCCACCAGTACATAGATTTTAAAGTGCGGTATATTTTTGTAATCCTGTTATGAACCAAATATCAAGTGAAATGTGCATCATGTAATAATATTTTTTTGTACATTACCGAATTAGGGACCCAAATTCGTCCCATGAAACTTTTCAAACCTCTTGTACTATGTTCTAATTTGGATATATGTATATATATATATATATATATATATATATATATATATATATATATATATATATATATATATATATAGACATCATTTTCATTTTCATCTTCATTAAAGGTGAGCTATTGTTCAAATGATTGGGATGAAAACCAAGTCGTAATAGGCTCTTGCATATCTTCTTGAAAGTTGGAGAAACAACAGGAACAGAAGTAGGAATGATCGTAAAAGTAGGTGGTGGTGATGAAGGTGGTGGAAGTGGTGGTGTAACAACTGAAGTATTGAGAGTAGATGTCGGAATCCCTTCACCCATATTAACAATTGAGTCCGTATTAGATACGTTCTTAGTGATGTTTGAAGTAATACCCGCCTCCATACTGGACTCGAAAATATTAATTTCGGGTTGTGTCACAAGTGTATTCTCAGGAATTCAAGATTGAATAGATTCACTAGAATCGATGTTTGGATCCACATAAGATGTGATCCCAGTGACATTAGGAATACTTATCTCCTTGAAATTCTATTTGACATTGGTATCCTTACATGCTGAACTATGAAATGTACCAGTATCCTTCTTGACTGTATCATCTTCTGTATCTTTACTATCTCTATCTGTTTCAATGGTTCCCAATGGTATGGGAGTTTTTGTTGATGGCTCGTCAGTAGTTAAAGCTTTAAACTTCTGAAAGCTTTTCAAGACACCAACACCTTTGCACTTCTTTTCATGATCAACAACTTCAGGAACTTCTCCTCGGGATTTGACTTTCATCATAATCTTTTAGGTTTTGTAGGAACAACCTCTTGAGTAGAATCTTCCATAGCACTTTTCTCGGTTGTCTTATCAACAACTTTCGTTTCGAAGACCTCATAGGAACATTTTTTTGTAGAAGCCTCTTTCTCAATAGCTTTAGGCTTAGACTTATTTTTATTCTTCGTAACTTGCGAGTTTGTAGAAGTTCCTTCTTGAAAAGTGACTTTCTTATGGATTGCACCAAAATAAGTAATATTCATAGAATCTTTGTAAGTGACCCAAATTAAATTCACAGGTGACATTAGGTTAAGCATAGCAGCAGGAATTTAACTAACCACAAGGAAAATAGGTGGATCATCGATTATAGATTTAGGAATGAAAATATGAGGAAATTGTGCAACCTCAGCATCTGCAAGAAAAAGAGTACCTGATTGGCTATAGACTTCTTTTAAAATAAGACTCACAAACCGAGCATTCGAGATCACAGTTGTCATTTTAGAGTGCGAAATTGAAGCAAAGAACTCTACCTAGTGCAATGATGCATAATCAACTTGCATTTTGTAATATAAACCTGCCATGATTGAATAGAATTGATGCTTTGCTTTATCCATGCTAGTACTCCAACTAGTTAAACATCTAAGCATAATCCTGAAGAAGAAATTCCAAATGCTTGGAAGATTCGCCTTCTTGAAACTACTCACAAGCATGATTGAAGGTTGATATCCCATTTCATTGAACATATGGAGAATCTGTTCAGTTGTAGGAGTTTCAAACTGTCCTTCTAATTGAAACTGAAAAATTTGGGCAAATTATTTCTTTCTCAAACACTTATTGTTTTGGGATTCCATCTGGAATATGATAATCCCCACAGATTTTATGTACACAATAGTAGAAGTTGCAAGTGAAAACTACTTCACTGGTACAAAAAACAAAGCAGATAGAGCATGAGCTAGAAAGAATCCATTATACATTGAACAAGCATTTGTAATTCTTCAAGATAATTTTCAAACACTGGATCAAACCATTCAGTGATCGATTGAATTTTCATTGATGTCATAGAAATTTGGTCTTTGATGGTATTGAATCGATCAATAATTTTTTTAATAATATACATGATGATCAAGGAAATTTTGATTTTAAACATAGAGAAGAATTGGGGTTCTTCCATAAATACCACAAATCAGAAAAGGTTAAGTGAAGGATCACCCTATCTTTTATTACCGTAAAGTAAGTAGCTGAAACAACATCACCCCTATTTCCACATGTATAAGTAATGAGCGCTTTTCTTGATCCACGATAAATCAATAGTAACGTCCCATCCAACGGCTAATTGTGCATTACCAAGAGAATTGAACCGTCACCCCTTTTCGTTACGAGCCGAGAACCATTCGTCGATATGGAGGTTGGGCTCATCAAGTTATGGTAATTGTAAGTGAAATCATTTCCCAAACTTTGCAAAATCAACATTTGAGTTGGTAATACCCATAACCTTGAGGATTTCAGTGCTAAAGTGTTCCAAACTAAAATCTAGAATCAAAATAAGAAAATTTTGGATTTTGTTATATCAAGAAACTTTGATATAAAAAGTAAAAATATCACGGGCAAAGATTCTCCATTCATCATCAAGAGAGATGTTAAATTGCTTGTGTGGTGTTCCCTGAATTACAATCAAATACATATAAAGAATTATCGAATGGCCTCTTATAATAAGCTCTTTAGGTGGCTTCATACGAACGAATAGTTGTAAGAAAAAACTTGTATGGCTAGTGTAGTCAAGAACAAGTAACATTGAAAAAAAAAATAGTAGCAAAAGAGCAAGACAAATGTTCATATGAAATCTCATTTCATAAAAATGAAGAGTTAGATATTTTTAGAAAGAAATGAAAATGAGATTTTGAACATTGAAAATGGTACATTGAAACATAAGGTTTTGTTAAAATCTTCAACAATAAATGTTCATCGTCAATTCACAAAGTTGAAGTTAGTTAGGTATCACCCCTATCATGGAAAAATGATTTAGGATCATAAACATAGAATTGTGACATACCTACATCCTAGTTATTTTAGACCAAAATTGCCTGGGGTATGAGTCACTTGTTTATGCAAGTGTAAGAAGTTCAGGGTGAAAAAGATTGCTTATGAAAATACATTGTAACTATGAAAATAATAGGACCTTGCAACCATCTCTTAACTCAAAGTGAGAAGAGTAAGGTAAATCAAGGACTATTGTGAGCACAACCTATTCGGAGAAAATTTTTGTAAGCAGAATTTCTTTAAGGCTTCAAACACAACGAGTCAATGAGGTATTGGACAGCATGTTGCAATATGCTTCTAAGGACACTTAAATAGTGACGGGTTACGAATTGTACCTCATCCCTATTGATATTTGCATTGTCATGCTTACGAAAAACATGTTTCATAATGGACTCCCAATCAAAAATACAAAAGCACAAATAAAGAAAATATTTTTATAGCTTTGAAATTTTATGAAATTAAAAGACAAAAATGAAGAAAATATTTTAGAGGTTTTATAAAATGAAAAGTAAAAAATTAAACAAAAATATATTTTTCAAAAAAAAATTACCTATTGTTACCACTCGATATTGATGACGAATAGCAATCTACCCGTAAACACCAACTCAATGCAATTGGTAATTAGTAGCCTTCCACTCATAAATGTCAACCACTTGCAATTCGTAACGAGTATGCTTTCAGTTGTAAACGCCAATCACTCGTAATTGATAACAAGTAGTCATCAGGACACACCACTCGTTATTACGTCCCACTTGCGAATACCTTACGAGTAGTCATAAATAATCACTATTGTTATTATTTTCCACTCAATAATGGATTCTGATTAGTTACAACTCCTTAATCGTTATCACAATCCTTATTTGGCAACATCCGTTGAATGAATCAAAGCGAATATTGAAAACGAGCAGTATCGAATCGCTAAATGTGAACAGTAATCTCTGAATAATACCTTATCGATAATAAATGTCCATCAAAATTTCCTAATTAAAAAACAACAAAGATTAGTCAGAGATTGGAACATAACAAACTTCCATCATTCCTAATCCATTTGAAATTCTTAAAAACGACTTTGCATCAAGTGGTATTGTAAAAATTTAAGCTAATTGATCTGTTGGTTTAACAAAATGTACTTCGATATTGCCATACTCAACATGATCTTTGATGAAATGGTATGTAAGTACAATATGTTTTGTTTTGGAATGTTGAACAGGATTATTACATATAAGAATTTCATTTTGAGAATCACAAAACAAAGGTATATTCTTCGTATTTATCGCATAGTCACACAATTGGCTTGGAATCCAAATCACTTGTGTCGTATAGGTAGCAAAAATAATATATTCAGCCTCGGCTGTAGAAATCGATAGACACACCTACTTTTTAAACTTCCAGCTCACAAGCTTTCCATCTAAGAATTGACATTTTCATGTAGTGCTTTTGCGATCCAATTGACAACCCTATCAGCATCAGAATATGATTGAATAAAGAATCATGTGTTCGTTGGATACCATAATCCAAGAATTGGATTTCTATGAAGGTAGCAAAAAATATTCTTAACGAAAGTGAGAAGAGGTCTTGAGTTGCATAAGCAAGAATAATTCGTACATGATTCTTTATTTTTTGCTACCTTCATAGAAATCCAATTCTTGGATTATGGTATCCAACGAATATACGTCAAAATTCTTATGAGTTGCATAAGCAAGAATAATTCGTATAGTCTTGAGTCTAGCGACAGGGAAAAAGTTTCTTCGTAATCAATTCCCTTTTGTTGTGAATTACATTTTACGACTAATATTTATTACGAACCAAATTACCCTATTTAGCTATTTTATTTTGAAAGACCCCTTTTAAACCAACAATTGAAACATTTCCAGGTTTAAAAATTAACCTCCAAAATTTGTTTCTCTTGAATTCATCCAACTCGGATTGCATTGTAACAACCCAATCGAGATGTTCTAATGCATTCTTAACTATTTCCGGTTTGAATTTTGACATAAAAACAATGAACATTAAATATTCTTGATGAACATTAAGAACATCATTCCTAGATCGAACCTATGCTCATGTTAAAATACCAAAACTAGGATCACCAAGAATTTGTACTTTAGGATGATCATGAGTCCATTTCCCCATAGGAGGAAATGTTGGATCAAAATCCAAAGGTTCATCTTCAAATGTTTCCTTAGCTTCAAACAATTCATATGCAATGGCCATATTATCAATAACATCATGATATTCATCACCATGAGCATCGTTATCATTGTCATGATTTGTTCCAATTAGTTTCCCCTCAACCAATGGATTCAATGTTTCTTGCTCTCCTTCTACACCAGCTTGCGAAGGCAGTAACTCCCCCTTGACTTGAGTAGGTGTCACACCCCCAAACCGGAACGGCGGAAACATTCGGGGGCGGATGACTTCATGTAGTACCGTAACAATTGAATACATAGTAAAGAAAGCAATATAACCATCATATATATATATATATATATATATATATATATATATATATATATATATATATATATATAATTGAAAGTTTACATTGCTAAAAGGTATATGTTCAAAACCAATTACATTATGATGCCAAAATATGAATTTAAACTGGCGTAGCTGCATCCCTTCTTCAAAAGCTGTTTGTTACCTTTTATTACTAAATCCCTACGACATACAAGTTGTTTTGAAAGAGTAGATCAACATTTAAGCTGGTGAGTTTCATAAGTGTTAAATGACAATGTTTGTATGAACTAAAATGAAATGTTTTGTTTTTGTTTGTTTCTTCTTAGAAAATCCCATATTTTCTACTAGTATAAATGTAGCCTTGTATCAAGACCAATGTTTGTTTCTATAAAATTTATGTTTTTCCGTATGTGGGTGGCAGTTTAGAAGTTCCAAAACTGTAACACAATAATGTTTTTCATGCCTAAAGTAGTTAATTTATGTATGTGTAAAGTCGCCAAGACGTCTGAAAAACCCTGTAAATCAATGTGTTTTTAATACTCTTTGTGAGTTTTATAACCATGCTATTGACTGGAATTGCCTATACACAACGTTCTTCACGCGTTGGAATGTTCTGACGTTTCTCACCCCAAATGGTGTACTGTAGCTAACAGTCAGGGCACGGGGTTGTCAATCCCGTATAGATCTATACACAAACACCATGCTCCCCGTCCAAGGGATTCTGGTATATAATACAGGACCTAAAATGTGTACACGAACGTACGTGAAGTTTAATGTCTCACAAAATTTAGTATAAAACATATTTACGTGTGAAAATGTTCGTTTGTTCTTGTATATGAATATATCTCTTTGAAATAGTGTTTCTAGTATGTAAAAGTTCGTGATGTTCTTGTAAGACTATACCTATTATAGTTTTCTAAAAGTGTGTCTCGTTTGTATAGTAAACCCTAGTCAAATGCTCACTTGTTATGAAAGTATAACTTTTGTAGTGCCAAAAATGGATACTTATTCATACAGTACAAGTAGAGTGTTTGATTTCTCTCTCTCTCTCTCTCTCTCTCTCTCTCTCTATATATATATATATATATATATATATATATATTTATATAAACATTTTTCATTTCAAAAGGCAAGATGTTATCGATATATTGTGCATAAGAAAGTTTTCCTATAATGGTTATAAATCACATATGATTCCTTTGATAAAAAGTGTATAATGAAACTTTATATAACACACAATAATAATCGTGTGTTTTACTTGTATTCCCCCCCCCCCCCCTTAAAAGCATATAAAAGCATTTATAAAACATTTAAAAGTGTGGATTATAGGGGTATGAACTCACTTGAAAGATCGGAGAAGGCGAGATGAAAACCGAGCAGAACTTCGACTCCAGAAAGCGGATTTTCTTGGGATTCTCGGGAATCTCGGGAGCACAAACGACCTTCGGGACTTGGGCAAGGAAACAGGGGCTTCGGGATATCACGTACACGGAAAACGAGGCAAAAATGCAAGAAAGATGAGAGGAAAATGCCCGTTTTCTTCGGAACCATCGCATCCCTTTTATAGGGGCTGGGAACCGCCTCAGTACGTTGGGCGTACGCGTGCGTCATGCGTGACCGCATCCTCGACTGCTTTGGAACTTTGGATGGGACGGTGCATAGCCTCGTATAGGGGCTACATGGGTGATCCGAGGCCTAGACCTCGAGTACGCTGGGCGTAACTCAGATCGGCCTGGTGACTCCTCCTTCGGATAATACCGAATTTTGATTTAAAATTTATATTTTTATTATTTAATAAACTTCAAAAATTCATATCTTCTTCATATGAACTCCGTTTTCGACGTTCTTTATATCCACGCGTAGGTGAGACTACGCTCTACAACTTTCATTTAGACTCCGTCGGCAAATTTTGAAATTATTTTTATTATTTATTTTTAAAAGGTCGCGGTAAGAAAATTTCGTTAGAAATTCATAACTTCATTATCCGACGTCTGTTTTTGCCAGACTTTTTACCGTTGAAAAACCATTGTCGAGACCATCGATTTTCATTTAGGTCATTCCGGCCAAAAGTCGCTTGATCTCCGTTTCGAGTTTTTAGCTGTCTGTCGCTAAGCCGAACTTGGAAAAATCATAACTTCCATATACGAAGTCAGATTTGGGCGTTCTTTTTATGTATGATCACGGTTTAATGACATCCAACATAGTAGGTAATTAATTAGAGACTTTTGGACATTTTATTTTCGAAGTTAATTTCATTATATCAAAAGTGGTTACAATACTTGACTTTTTAGGTCATTACATAGAGTTGAAATATCGGGTTGTCACATCATCCCCTCGTTAGAGGGAATTTCGTCCCAAAATTTAAAGTAAGAAAGATACTAGGAAATCAGAGAAAAAGGTGAGGGTACTTTTGTTTTATCCGATCTTCGCGTTCCCATGTGAATTCAGGTCCTCGCTTGGCATTCCAGCGAACCTTCACGATGGGTATGCGACTTTGTTTCGTTTGTTTGACCTATCGGTCCATGATTTCTACCGGTTCTTCCACAAAGTTGAGGCTCTCGTTGATCTCAATCTCGTCGAGTGGAATAACAAGAGTCTCATCGGACAGACACTTTTTCAAGTTCGATACGTGGAAGGTTAGATGTATGTTACTAAGTTCATGTGGTAGATTGAGTTTGTAAGTTACAGGTCCGATTCTGGCGAGAATCTCGAAAGGCCCTATGTATCTTGGATTTAGCTTTCCATGCTTCCCAAAGCGTATTAAGCCTTTCCACGGTGAGACCTTCAATAGAACGCGGTCTCCTACCTGGAATTCCAAAGGTTTCCTCCTTTGGTCAGCATAGCTTTTCTGTCGGTCTCTAGAGGCTTTCAACCGTTCACGAATCTGAACGATCTTCTCTGTCGTTTCTCGTATGATTTCTGGACCGGTGAGATTGTTCTCAGGAATTCGTCCTTTAGCTAACTGTGTGTCGCCAACTTCAGCCCAACACAGAGGGGACCTGCACTTACGGCCATAGAGGGCTTTAAATGGAGCAGCCTTTATGCTCGTATGATAACTATTGTTGTATGAAAATTCAACAAGGGGTAAATGGATATCCCATGCCATTCCAGTATCTCTAGTTGTTGTAGTAATCCTGAAGGTTTCTGATACTTGACCTTAACCTTAGCGCAAGTAAGGCATTTACTTACGTAGGTAGCAATTTCTGCTTTCATGTTAGGCCACCAGTACAGTTTCTTAAGATCCAGATACATTTTATATGAACCTGGGTGAACGGAATATCTCGTGTTGTGTGCTTCGGTCATGTCCACGTCTCTGAAGCCACCATGTTTCGGTGTCCAGATACGGTCCATGAGATAATATGCTCCGCCACCCTTGATTTCTAGATTCTTTTCCATTCCTCTCAGGGATTCACCCATCACATTTTCAGGTCGTAAAGATTCCAGTTGAGCCTCCTTAATTTGTGTGGATAAGTGGGAATGGATAGTCATAGTCAAAGATTTGACTCTCCGACCAGTATATTCTTTTCGACTGAGGGTGTCAGCAACTACATTGGCCTTGCCAGGATGATAACGAATTCACATTTGTAGTCATTGACTAACTCGACCCATCGTCGTTGTCGCATGTTGAGCTCCTTCTGATCGAAAATGTGTTGAAGGCTCTTGTGGTCGGTGAAGATAGTACTCTTTGTTCTATACAGGTAGTGTCTCCAGATCTTCAGAGCAAATACCACTGCTCCTAACTCAAGATCGTGTGTTGTACAGTTTACTTCGTGTACCTTAAGCTGACGGGAGGCATAGGAAATAACATTCCCTCTTTGCATAAGAACACAACCAAGTCCTTGATTTGATGCATCGCAATACACTACGAAATCTTCTATCCCTTCGGGGAGGGATAGTTTCGGTGTGGTGCACAAGGCCTGTTTCAGTGTTTGGAACGCCTTCTCTTGTTTTGCTTCCCAGTCAAAGGCCACACCTTTTTGGGTCAATGTAGTAAGAGGTTTCGCAGTGCCAAAGGAGTTCTTTATGAATCTGCGATAGTAGCTAGCGAGACCTAGAAATTGATGAATCTCTATAGGCGTCTTCGGTGCCGACCAGTTCTCAATGGCCTTAATTTTGGAGGGGTCCATGTGTATCCCCTTTTCGCTAACAACGTGGCCCATAAATTCGACTCTTCGAATCCAAAATTCACATTTAGAGAACTTCGCATAGAGCTTCTCCGATCGTAATGTTTCTAAGACTTTTCGTAGGTGCTGACTATGCTCTTCCTTACTTCGGGAGTAGATAAGTATATCATCGATGAAGACGATGACGAACCGACACAATTAAGGACGACACACCCTATTCATTAGGTCCATGAATACCGCTGGTGCGTTTGTTAATCCGAACAGCATCACTACAAATTTGTAGTGTCCATAACGAGTTCGGAAGGCTGTCTTGGAAATATCCTCCTCTAGTACTCGTAATTGGTGATATCTGGATCGTAGATCTATCTTCGAGAAGTAGTTTGCTCCTTGAAGCTGATCAAATAGTTCGTCAATACGGGGTAGAGGGTAATGATTTTTGACGGTAAGCTTATTCAGTTCTCTGTAGTCAATGCACATACGGAACGATCCGTCTTTCTTCTTTACAAACAAGACCGGTGCTCCCCAAGTTGAGAAGCTTGGTCTAATGAATCCTTTTTGATGGAGTTCGTTAAGCTGACTAGAAAGTTCTTGCATCTCTGCTGGTTCCAGATGATAAGGCGATTTTGCTACTGGGGTAGCCCCTGGAACTAAGTCGATTCTAAACTCGACTTGACGTTGCGGTGGTAATCCCGGTAGTTCTTCTGGAAAGATATCGGGAAAGTCGCGTACTTCTGGAATGCTCTTAATGTCCTTTACTTCCTGAATTGTATCGACGATGTGTGGAAGAAATGCATGATAATCCTTCCGCAAACACTTTCGAGCTTGGATGCACGAAATGATGCAAAGGTTTGTACTTGATTTGTCGCCGTAAATCACTAATGTTTCATCGTTAGGGAGATTAAGACGAACTGCTTTTTCAAAGCACATGATGTCGGCGGGAAGAAGACTTAACCAATCCATGCCGACTATGACGTCGAAACCTTTAATTTGGACTGGCATGAGGTTGATTGGGAAAGAATGGCCGTCTAAAGTTAATGTACAACTCATGTATATGCAGTTAGTGTTTTCTGTTTTTTCCGTTTGCCATTTCTATAGTGAATGATTTTTCTAACATGGTAGGTTTATGTTTAAGTAAGTGAATAATGTTTTGGGTCACGAAGCTTCTCTCTGCTCCACTATCGAATAGTATGCATGCATATGAATTATCGAGAAGAAACGTACGAGCAACTACTGTAGGATCAGCTACGGCTTCTTCGTGGCCTATAGCCAAAACTCGTCCCACTCCGTCGGTATTTGCTGCCTTCGGGCAGTTTCTTTTGTAGTGGCCTACCTCACCACAACCGTAGCAAGCTTGGCCTATACCAACATTGGGAACTTGAGTGATCGGCTTTACGGGGGCCTTCTAAAAATGGACAGTGTGTCCCTTTCTGTTGCAGTTGGAGCACTACATTTCCCGACAAGGTCCATGGTGGTGGTAAGTGCATTTGGTGCACTTTGGAAGGTTACCCACATAAGGCTTTGTTGGGTAGAGATTTCTAGGAACGGTAGTAGGTACAGTAGCAGCATTCGATGTAACTAGCTGTTGTTTCTTCGAGGATTCTTGGGAAGACCCACTCTTCCCCTTATTCCATCCTCTCTTCTTGTTATTATTGTTGTTGTTTCCCTTTTGTGGTTCTGGTGCAGAAATTGTTGAGTTCTGATGATTTCCGTGATCAATAAGAGATTGTGCCAGCTCTTTGGCACTTTCAAAAGTGTCAGGTTTTGAAGCTAACACGCTTGACTAAATTTGGGGCGACAGTCCCCAAATGTATCTCTCTATTTTCTTGCTCTCAAGAGAAATCATATATGGGCAAAGGATTGCCAGATCGCAGAATCTGTTGGTATAAGTTGCTATGTCGGTACCAATCATTCCAAGAGTCCAGAGTTTGTGCTCGAGTTTTTGAATCTCTCCTCGTGGACAATACTCTCTCATCAGCATGATTTTTAAGCCCTCCCAGCTTATTGAATTCGCCACTATCAGAGTAAGTACCTTAACGTGGCCATTCCACCAAGTTAAAGCTCTATCAGTAAGCGTGTAAGTTGCAAACATGACTTTGCTGTGCTCGGGACAAGAGCAGATTTCAAAGACTGATTATGTCCTTTCGATCCACTGCTTTAAAATCATCACACCACCAGTTCCATTAAACATCCGGGGTTTGGCATTCGTAAAGTATTTATAGGTGCACTCTCGGGGTTGCCCATGTCTCTCGCCATGGTTGGAAGGAAGTATGCTAATTCCCGAACCAGTAGTAACAGGGGTATTGATTTGTGACATGGCAGCCACCACAGCTGCTGTGACTGCTGCTTGGAACATGGCAGCATCAAATTGAGGAGGTGGAGGCAGTGGTGGTATAAGTGTTTCCCCACCGTTGTTTTGTCTCAGGTTTCTACGCGGATGCATCCTTCAACTATAGGTTGAGAAGATAAAGACAAGAATTCCATAGCATAGACAATGAACGTGTCTCATGAACTAAATCGCTATAGTTCAACAACAGATGATAGTATGAGTCTCAAAGATAGAAGAATGAAAGTTATTCGTAAATCCGAATATATGAAACAAACGTATGGTTTCTCCATAATATTTTAAGGATTGAACGAAATACTCAACGTAGTAATAATAGCGTGCCAATTATATTAATATATTAGTTGATACAACGATCACAAAAATTTGACCCCTATAAGGGTCTCCGGTTACAAAGTTTAAGAAAAATAAAACTTTTAGCCGAGGTCCTAACTTATAAAAAAATTTGGGAATTTGGCAAGCACTACTTGCGACGTAGGTTGCGCTTGGAGCTTGACTCCGCATCCGATTGCTTTGATTCCATAAGACGCCTATCGAAGGAGGCTTGTTGTTCCCTCAATTCGAAGAGGGCTGCAATCATTTGCGCTTGGAATGCTTCGGTTTGGAGTTGGGCATTGTCCTGAGCTCTGTCCAGCCTACGGATGTCGGAAGTGTGAACCTTTACTTCCATGTTGACTTCCCGAATCCGGCTAGCTTGAACTCCGGATTGGTAGGATTGCTTGGCTAGTTTGCCCACCATGACTGGGAGTGCTCGATCGGCTGAACCTCCGCCGCGGACATCGTAGAAGTCTCGACACATACCGTAGGGAGGGCGTAGACTTTGTTGTTGGATCCAATGGTGGAGGTGACTTCCCCAAACGGGAGTCGGTCCTTGAAAGTTTCTCACGAAGACGGGAGGTTGTGCGGGTGGTGGGTTGATTACTTCCGGCTCTGATTCGGTACCGGAGTCCTCTTCTTCATCCAATTCTATGGGTTCTTCGTCCTCCTCGGGATCCTTGTCGATCCATCCCCCGTTGCCTTGGTTGGGATAATAGGGGTCGCCGGGGTGATGAAATCCAGCCATTTGACTATACGAGAATAGGGTTATAAGAATTGAATAAAATTTGGAGCATGTAAGACTAAACATGTAAGTTAAGCTATTTTATGTAGCAAATACTCCTATAGTATTTAAATTCTTGTGTTTGATCCTGGTGATGTTTTGGTAAGTTTCGACTTGTTGCTCACTACGAGCATTCCTCGATATACATTGGTCCGATCTCAGATAAATATAGTTGATCATGTTATATTTGGCCTAAATCTGATTACATATATCGAGTCTTAATCGTAGTGTGCAACTTTTCTAAATACTTGTTGTATAGCTATAATCATGAAAATAAGTTGTTGAATGCATGCATTTGTACTTAAATGAACAAACAATTTACGTTAAATGAAACGTGGCTTAGGCGTAAAACAAAAAAAATGTTTTGTCAGAGGGTATTAGTCCCTTAAGCATTTATAGTTTGTATATCTTATGTGGTTCGATATACTTAGTTCACTATAAACAATGCTCTGATACCAATCTGTCACACCCCCAAACCGGAACGGAGGAAACATTCAGGGGCGGATGACTTCATGTAGTACCGTAACAATTGAATACATAGTAAAGAAAGCAATATAACCATCATATATATAATTGAAAGTTTACATTGTTAAAAGGTACATGTTCAAAACCAATTACAATATGATGCCAAAATATGAATTTAAACTGGCGACGCAACGTCCCTTCTTCAAAAGTTGTTTGTTACCTGTTATTACTGAATCCCTGGGACATACAAGTAGTTTTGAAAAAGTAGATCAACATTTAAGCTGGTGAGTTTCATAAGTATTAAATGACAATGTTTGAATGAACTAAAATGAAATGTTTTGTTTTTGTATGTTTCTTTCTAGAAAATCCCATATTTTCTACTAGTACAAATGTAGCCTTCTATCAAGACCAATGTTTGTTTCTATAAAATTTATATTTTTCCGTATGTGGGTGGCAGTTTAGAAGTTCCAAAACTGTAACACAATAATGTTTTTCATGCCTAAAGTAGTTAATTTATGTACGTGTAAAGTCGCCAAGACGTCTGAAAAACCCGTAAATCAATGTGTTTTTAATACTCCATGTGAGTTTTATAACCATGCTATTGACTGGAATTGCCTAAATGTTCTTCAGGCGTTGGAATGTTCTGACGTTTGTCACCCCAAATGGTGTACTGTAGCTAACAGTCAGGGCACGGGGTTGTCAATCCCGTATATATCTATACACAAACACCATGCTCCCCGTCCAAGGGATTCTGGTATATAATACAGGACCTAAAATGTGTACTCGAACGTACGTGAAGTTTAATATCTCAGAAAATTTAGTATAAAACAGATTTACGTGTGAAAATGTTCGTTTGTTCTTGTATATGAATATATCTCTTTGAAATAGTGTTTCTAGTATGTAAAAGTTTGTGATTTTCTCGTCAGACTATACCTATTATAGTTTTCTAAAAGTGTGTCTCGTTTGTATAGTAAACCCTAGTGAAATGCTCACTTGTTATGAAAGTATAACTTTTGTAGTGCCAAAAATGGACACTTAATCATACAGTACAAGCAGAGTGTTTGATTTATATATATATATATATATATATATATATATATATATATATATATATATATATATATATATATATATATAACAACATTTTTCATTTCAAAAGACAAGATGTTACCGATATATTGTGCATATGAAAGTTTTCCTATAATAGTTATAAATCACATATGATTCCTTTGATAAAAAGTGTATAATGAAACTTTATATAACACACGACAATAATCGTGTGTTTTACTTGTATTCCCCCCCCCCCCCTTAAAAGCATATAAAATCATTTATAAAACATTTAAAAATGTATGAAGTCACTTGAAAGATCGGAGAAGGCGAGATGAAAACCGAGCATAACTTCGACTCGAGAAAGTGGATTTTCTCGGGATTCTCGGGAATCTCGGGAGCACAAACGACCTTCGGGACTTGGGCAAGGAAACCGGGGCTTCGGGATATCACGTGCACGGAAAACGAGTAAAAAACGCAAGAAAGATGAGAGGAAGTGGCCCTTTTCTTCGGAACCCTCGCATCCCTTTTATAGGGTCTGGGAACCGCCTCGGTACGCTGGGCGTACGCGTGCATCATGCGTGACCGCATCCTCGACTGCTTCGGAACTTTGGATGGGATGGGGCATAGCCTCGCATAGGGGCGACGTGGATGATCCGAGGCCTAGACCTCGAGTACGCTGGGCGTACGAGTGTACGATGGGCGTAACTCGGATCGGCTTGGTGACTCCTCCTTCGGATAATACCGAATTTTGATTTAAAATTTCTATTTTTTATTATTTAATAAACTTCAAAAATTCATATCTTCTTCATATGAACTCCGTTTTCGACGTTCTTTATATCCACGCGTAGGTGAGACTATGCTCTACAACTTTCGTTTAGACTCCATGAGCAAATTTTGAAATTATTTTTATTATTTATTTTTAAAAGGTCGTGGTAAGAAAATTTTGTTAGAAATTCATAACTTCATTATCCGACGTCTGGTTTTGCCAAACTTTTTACTGTTGAAAAACCATTGTCGAGACCTTCGATTCTGATTTAGGTCATTTCGGCCAAAAGTCGCTCGATCTCCGTTTCGAGTTTTTAGCTGTCTGTCGCTAAGCCGAACTTGGAAAAATTATAACTTCCATATACGAAGTCAGATTCGGGCGTTCTTTTTACGTACGATCACGGTTTAATGACATCTAACATAGTAGGTAATTAATTAGAGACTTTTGGACATTTTATTTTCGAAGTTAATTTCATTATATCAAAAGTGGTTACAATACTTGACTTTTTAGGTCATTACATAGAGTTGAAATATTGGGTTGTCACAGTAGGAGAAGACGAGTGCTCTTGCTCAATACGAGTAGGATACGTCGAGTACTACTCCTTGAGATGAATTGGAGATGTCAATTACTCTCCCTCGACACTAGTAAGTTTTAAAGTTTGATCCTCCATGATATTTACTCCTGAAGTCGATGATGAATGTTCACCAGTTTGCTCATTAGTGGCTATCGAATCGTCTGAATGCTTTGATTCTTCCAGTACATGATTGTCATCAACATTGATCTCAACATCCATAACCCTATACGTTCTACCAACGATTAAATCAAAATCAAGATCAAATATAAGCATGTGCTAAGATTCTTCTTTTATCTCAGAAAGAATAGTTTCTTTGAAAATTCTTGTTCAACTCTCTTGACATAGTAATCGTTAAATGTGAGATTGAATGTTTCTCTAAATTTTCAATTTTACTTCTTCATCACCCTATATGCAATAGAGTTTTGTGAATATCGCAAGCAAACTCATTTATCAACTTTCACCTGAAAATTTGTTAGATTACGTTTCCATTTGTTGATGAAACATTTGCAACCAAAAACATGGAAAAATTTAACAATAGGCTTCCTTTTTAATGATTTCATAATGTGTGATTGAATGATCAATTTTTAGTGAAACAAGCTGTCGATACCGCCTCAGCTCAAAAAAATTAGGGTAGGTTAGCATATTTGAGCATCATTATGGAAGCTTCACATAATGAGCTGTTCCTCTTTTCAACAACACCATTTTGTTGTGACGTGTAAGGATCCTACGAACTTTCTTCTTCAAACATAATTTAATGTTTTTGTTGAAGTCGATCATCACCTGATTTGTTATTGATTTCTACAATATCGAGTATGTACTTGTTGAGAGACTTAATAGTCGAAGATCTACATAAGTTGATACATAGAAGTTCCAACGGTTCCCTAATCTTTGAATCGATAATGATTTGATGACCTTGTTGTTTTCCCTATTCGTAAGCTGCACACAAGGAGTCATTGTCAATTTTTAAAATAGGGAAACCTCAAAAAAGATCCTTTAAGACAAGTATATTTAAATTCTTGAAGTTAAGAGGAGAAATTCTTCGGTACCAAAGCCAATTGAGGTCAGAAGATGCCTTGGATAGTAGACAAATATAAGGAATGCCAACAATAGGTTTAATGTCCAGAATAAACATATCTCATTTCCTCTTTGACTTCAAAAAGACTTCTTTTATTTATTTGTTCAATATCACACTTCCTTTTTCATAAAAAACACTTGATTCCCAGTTCCAACAACGAGTTGAGAGAAACTTATTAGGTTGTGCTTCAACCCTTCGACCTAAGCAACCCTGTTTAGAGTAAATTTCCCATTCATTACTTTTTCATATCCCTTGAATTTACATTAGTGATTGTTTCCAAACATCACCACTCCAGCATTCTTGAGTTTCCTAAAATCCCTTAGATTCTCCTTACGACCATTCATGTGACGCGAGGACACACTATTGATATTCCAAATTTTGTCATATTGCTTGTCACATAGTACCTACAATCATTCAGAGAGATCTAGCCCCCAAGACTTTTTGGGTCCTTGGACATTAGCATGAAAAGTAGTGTGCAATGCAGAACTAAATATCAAACTAAGAACTATGGTTTTGATTTTGTCGATTAAGTCAATTTCATTGGTTTTAGGCACAAAAATGTACTCCTTCAATGGAAAATTTTCAACTTTGATTTTTTTCTTTTTCAAACCTTCTTTGAGAAACATCAAATTTCTTAAGTTTAACTTCTTGCCATTTTGACACCTTGGACACTGATTCTTAGAATGAAGTACTTCCATTCATCGAATCATTCCATTAATTCTCATAAGCATGTTAGACTTGTTCTTGAGAATACTTTTGATTGAAAACTCCTACCTTTTCATTCAAACCAATGACTAAAATTTCTCATGTTATTTCTACCTATGACATAACAAACATTCAACTTGGTCTTTAAATCCAGATTTGGAAAATGTGGATCATCAAGTTTAAATGGTACATATTTCGTAACAACAGTTTTTGGTTTTGGAAAAGTCGTTTGCGAAAATGACGTTTGTGGTCGATGTTGAAAACAGTTTTTGATACCGAGTGTGACATTCAAAATGAGTTTCTTTCTGAAAATTTCTTTGAGTTGTTTTTTTATTTTTTTGAAAAAGTCCTTTGTTCAGTGTTCTGATAACGATTTTGAAAACCATTCGTCTTTTGTGAAAAATCATTTTGAGATTTTTTCCCAACATTTTTGTTAACAACTTTCGAAGACTCTTTTGAAGTATGAGCTTTGATGTTTAACAAAACTTCTTTTCCAGCTTTTCTGATGATTTTTGCTTCAATTTCTTTGCCTTTTGATAATCTTTTTGTTTCTTCCAATAAGCTTTATTTTGTGCTTTACTTTTAGAAATTTCATTTTTCAAATCAGATTTCTCAATTTTTGTGTCATGATTTTGACACATTTCCTTTTGATTTTTGACATGATTGGGAGTAGAGTTATCACAGCTCTTCTCAGTTTTTCCATCGACATCACGCTTAACAATCTTCACAATCCAAACTCTGTTTGTGTTATTTTTAATTTCTTTGAAAAACGATTTTTTACTCTGTTGACATTGAAAATTTTTGGACCTTTGATTCAAACAATTTTCGAGAACATTTTGGTTAGAATAAAATCCTTCATCAGTCACATTTGAATTATCTTCCTTTAACAACTCGTTTATTTTTGGATCAATATTGTCCCTATTACCAGTTCTAACGAACACTTGGTTTGGAAGACCTTTAATGCAAGTTGGATAAAGAACTGAATTTGTTTCAATAATTTTTTTCCCTTTTTAGTTCAAAACTTTTTTGTATTACTCAAAATCGTCATACACTTGAGCTTCAACAACTCGCAAAATTTCTTTTTCACACGATTCTTCATCTCTGTTACTTTCATTATTTGTTATGTCCTCAACAATAACATACTCCTTTTTAGAATCACAAGCTTTGGTTGTCGAAGGTGAATCATTGTTTAGCGTTGTTGTTGAATTTGCATTCTCTTTGCCTTTGGCTAATGAACTGACATTAACGACATGCATTTTTGAGCAATCAGCACATTCCTCTTCCTTAATTTTACTAATATTCTCATACTCATCTTCTATATTAGAAAAATTTTGTTGCATATTTTGTATCGAGTTCTAAGTCCTTTTTAAAAATATTGATTTGTTCACTTTTGGTCAAAGTCCCATACACAATATCAATAAGGTCATCACCATCCAAATAGTCATTTATATTTACAACACCATATGCATACGAATCATTTGGAATAGTATCATAATCAACTACTTTACTTTCACAGACAAATAAAAGGAAGTAGCTTCCTATGTTGTTTCATGTGTGCAAAAGATATCACATATATAATTTTAAATTTATAACCTAGCGAACTTAACTAGCTAGAATGCACCTAGGCAGTATACCTAGTCGAATTATAGAATAGTTTAGGTAAGTCGGGTGTCAATCATAGGTAACAGTATTTAATTAATAAAATAACTACTAAAAGCTAAACAAAGAAAAAAAACTAAAATCATGGTTTTCCTATTCTTAGTAATGGTATTTAATTATAGAATAATTTAGGTAAGACGGGTGTCGATCAGACAAAATTAATCACGCAACTAATATCATTGTTATGTATATACCTAAAACATTTCCGTTTACTTTTGAATCCACCTTTTTCCTATGCTTAGTTATTATTTATGGATTAATTAAGTTGGTTACCAGTTATTATGTAACTAGCGATTTGGTCCAATCTACTAATATTTTCACCAATTCATGTACTACTTTATAAGTTCCTACACAAGTAAACATAGAATTAGTTGTTAATTATAATTAGGGTATGTAATATTTGATAAACACAATTATAGTACCAATTATGTTCTCCAACACACCTAAATTGTACTTTTATCACTTAACTAAGATGTGGTCAATCCTAGCTCTAGAAATTTAATGGTCACTAAATCACTAGGTAAACAAGTTCATGAAATTTAATGGTCAGTAAGCTAAACTTAACTTGAAATAAAGCAACAAAGAGAAACACTTTAAAAGTAAGTTAATCAAACTGAAGCTCCAAACCAAGTTTTATAAATCCATTAACTAATAAATTAAACCATAGTTATTAGGGTTTAATCTAACTAAACGAAAGCCTACTAAATTAGCTACTATGGCAGTTATCAAACACAAAAACTCAATAGGAATAAAGCTAAACATGAACAAACCTATTCAATTGATGATTTTTTCTTCTAGATCTCTTCAACTCTTGAGCTCTAATCATTTCCTCCTCTTCTAAGGGTTTTCCAGTGGGTTTTTGTTGTAATACTTCTCCCGAAAGTCACCTCCAAGTCCCTCAATTCGTCATAATGTTCGGATATATATATATATATATATATATATATATATATATATATATATACTTGCCTAAAATCTAGTCACCACATCGTGGTCCTTTCCCGTATTTTCCAAGTCAGCATAAAAAATCACAAAGATTCCATTCACCATGTCGTGGTGAAATCACCAGGTGGTGTTTATCGAGAATCAACATTTTCTTAAAATATGAAATTTTTCCGAAATTGTGTGTAGTTTAAGATGATTTTGAATCACATCAATCGGAGTTAGGAGTCATGAGATCTGGTCAAAATATTGACAAGGGGTCAAGCTATCCAACAACATCCTTCTTGTGTCTTCTTCTTGTCTAAGCTCACGTTTACCTACTTCCAGCTTCCATATTGCTTCCAAGCATGTTGTTACACTACACAACAACATATAATAGATTAATTATCTTTCGTTCTATAATATATCATAAAATATTAAGATAATGCATGAAATATATGGCAAGATATGCACATATAAAATACTCCACACTTAACCTTTAATTGCTCCCATGCAAACTGATTTTTAACTTAACAATATCACATAAAACAATCCATTTAAACCCAGCCGTTATCCCAAGATCGAAATACATGTATTTGTTTCTATAATTCCTCAACACTTCCCAATCCTAAATACTCACAATCCTTATGAACATTCACCCCTTAGTTTATATGACACCCAATTTTGCAACCCTCCGAATCCATCCTCAAATATCTTTCTTAACCTCAAGGTATTTTTGATTAAGTTTCCAGAGCACACATATGATCCAGAAAGAATTACAACTTTGATACCACAATGGATTTCTTTGAATTCATCTCTTATTTGATCTTTGTTTTTTGATTTCTTCGAATTTAACACTTTTTTGTTTGATTTTGGTATCTTCAATTTTTTATTCTTCAGAATTGTTGATCTTTTGATCTTCATACTTTGATATCTTCAATATTCGTGCAACTTTTTTTTTTGTAATTTCTCTATTTTTTTATATAACTCACTTTTTTCGCTCAATTCCTACATGCTTAAGCTAGGGAACTTAACTTCAGCCTTTAGAGATATTAGTCTAAGTCCAATGACTACATAAGATCTCTTGGATGGATTTCAGGTACACGCAGCAAAACATACTACATCGTACAAACTACTAGATTACCTTTCATATCTCATGACATTTCACTAGAAATGGGAAGCCACAAATACACTATAACATATGTTGGCTCAGGTAAACATTTGAGCTCTCATCGGATCATCCCACATAATACTAGCATTTAATTTTTTTTAATTATCACTAGATTTAATTATAGGTTATTATTTCAAATCTTTATAATAATTTTTTAAATCCTAGTCATTATTAAAAAAAATTTAAACCATAATGGTTGTTTTCCTAAATTCAACCCCACATTGCATGCTAAAAAACTAAAGAACATAAAAATTAAAAAAAAAGAATTTGAATAGACTCCCCTTGGGTAGTAGTGACTAGATCAAACTCTGAGACTTGTGTGAAAAGCTTAGAGTTCTCGTATAAATGTTGGAAACAATACTTTTGGACCTTCTTCTTGTGAATGAAAATGTGCCGGATCGAATTAAATCAAAGAACCATTTATGAAAAATGTGCAGAATCGCTGCCATGACGTGGAAAAGCAACGCCAGATTGTGGTGTCGAGCAAATGGTCACAAAGGTCAAGAAAAATTATGTCACCACGACATGCTTTAAGGATGCTACGTCATGGTATAGTTAGATTCAGTTGCAATTAAATTTTTTTCCACATCGTGTTGATGATGTCCATATCGTGGTGTATTCTCAGAGAATCTTCTAAGATTGAAACAGGTGGGCATCGACTCTTTGTATTGTGTAAGACCATACCCACTCTTTTTTTTCAGTAAATATGCTACAAAATGCTTTTGTCTTCATTATATGGGAACGCCACACTTATTCAAAAACTTGTTCTTCAATTATGATCTTAAAAAATCGCATGGCTTTTTCAAATTAAGCTGCTTCACTTTCGTTCAAAACTACAAAATAAGATCAGGAACTAGAGAAACACATCATCATTGTGATAAAATAAAAATAAATTAATAAAAAAATAAAAATTAAAACAACAACTAAAAGGAATTCAAAAAGAAAGAAAATGCAAACTCTTAAAACATAAGGTTGCCTCCTGATAAGCGCTTCTTTTTGAAGTGTTGTGAGTCGGGCTCCTTCTAACTCTACGTTTCTTCAGGTGGAAGTCTAACCTCCCTGTTGTCCGTCATCTGGAGCCTTGTTCGTTTGTAGGCAACCCGTCTTTTGAATGCCTTTATTGAGCTTTATTGCACTGTTCGGTTGACATATTCTTTGTTCTTTCTCTTGAGTTTTTCCTTAATTCTCGTGTCTTTGGCTTTTGTATTGTCTCTTTCCCGAATTTTTTTTTATCAAAATTAGACTCATCGCTCTTTTCTTTTTCATCAACTGTCTTTGTGAATTGATATGGTGGCCTAGTAAAATAAAACACCTCAAAAACCAATAGCGTTGACATTAGAGGTTTCGAATGCTTTTCTTCTTTTTCGAATATCTCTTCAAGTTCTTTATGCTCCATGAACATTGTGTTTCTTTACTTCACCAGATTTTCTTTGGCATGAGATGGGAAAGGATGAAGTGGCTCTTCAAGGTCCTTCATATGCACAAATTCATCTTCTTTTTCTATATCAACGACCATGACTTGAGCCATAGGGATTGACTCGACTTTTCATGAAAGAAGATCTGATAACTTTTCTTATTAAATTCTGTTAGGTGCCCAACATTTGCGTGGATGCTCTAAATAGATGCTTGTTGATCTCTAAGATGTGCATCCGTTGCATCATGTCTTTTTTCGCTAGCTTCCATGAATTTGAATAACATCAACTCGATAGCATATATCTTCTTGGATTGGACTCATTCTTGTTGGCAGATATTATGCTCTAGTTGTTGATATTATTCGTGTCTTCAGCTCTTTTGTATTCCAATTCAAAATCCCTTACAGAGTGAGGTCCTCTACAAGATTCACATCTATCGTGTACCACACTAATTGATCCATCCATCTTTGTGAGCCTATTTTCCATGGCGTCGATTTTCGCCATTACCAACATTAAGACTTCAGAAACTCCATCTATATTCGTTTTTCTTCTCGTGATATCCTCCCCCTTGGGTTGTGATACTCCCTTGAATGCTTGGCGAATTCTTCAATTAAAGCTTTATTTGTTGTTGGATCCTTCTTTGTCACGGGCCATTCAGAGTCTAGAAGTTGGCGAGTGCACACATTGACTCCAACATAAAATATCGAGATTTCTTGTTGCATATTGTTGAACAATCTCTTGTAACACTCCCAAGCTTCATATAGAGACTCCCCTTCTAATTGTTGAATTTTTTTGATGTTTCTTTTAAGCCTCACCACTTTTGTAGGAGGGGTAAACTAGTTTATGAACTCAATCTTAAAATCAACCTGTATCGTGACTGCTCCACAGGGAAGTGATTTTAACCATTCTTTTGCTTCACCCTTCAATGTGACCGGTAAAAGTCGAAGCATCACCGCACCTTTACTCATGTTTGGAGCTTCAAAATAATTTGAAATCTCCACCACCTATTCTATATGTCGCGGTAGTTCAAACATTCTTGTGGTTGACATTTTTGGTGAGTCAAGACCCCATTTGTTTTCGTTCCTCATATGTCACTTGTACTCTTCCATTTTCATGGTCGTGATGTTCCCCATATTTCCTGCTAAAAAATTAAAACAAACTGTGTAAAACGAACAAAAAATAACTAAACTAAAAATTTACAATAACGTAGCCACAACGTTGCCAAAATTCCCACGACGTGGTTGCTGATCAGATAGAAAAATAAATGCATAAAATTAACTTTTTTCTGTTTTTACTCCACAAAAAGCATCGTATAACTGAAGGCAATTAAACTAAAAATCAAATAAGCCATTCCCCTGCCACGACGCCAAAAACTTGATGTGTGCAAAAGATATCACCTATCAAGTTTTAAATTTAGAACCTAACGAACTTAGCTAGCTAGAATGAGGGTTTTTATCTGATTTTTCAAGGTCAGACAAACTTAATTACTCAACTAATATGATTATTTTCAATATATCTAAAACATTTTCGTTTAGTTTCGAATCCACCTTTTTCCTATGCTTAGTTATTATTTATGGATTAATTAAGTTGGTTACCAGTTATTATGTAATTAGCGATTTGGTCCAATTTACTAATATTTTCACCAATTCATGTACTACTTTGTAAGTTCCTACACAAGCAAACATAGAATTAGTTGTTTATTATCATTGGGGTATGTAAGATTGGTTAAACACAATTATGTTCTACAACACAACTAAATTATTACTTTTATCACTTAACTAAGATGTGGTCAATCCTAGCTCTAGCAATTTAATGGTCATAAATCACTAGGTAAACTAGTTCATGTAATTTAATGGTCACTAAGCTACACTTAACTTTAATTAAGAAACAAAGAGAAACACTTTAACATGCTAGGTATGTTAATCAAACACGAGCTCCAAACCAACTTTTATAAATCCATAAACTATTAAACTAAACCATAGTGATTAAGGTTTCGTCTTATTAAACGAAAGTCTACTAAATTAGCTACACATGCCAATAATCGAACACAAAATCTCAATAGGATTAAAGCTAAACATGATCAAAACGAATGAATTGATGATGTTTTCTTCTAGATCTCTTCAACTCTTGAGCTCCAATCATTTCCTCCTCCTCTAAGGGTTTTCCAGAGGGTCTTTGTCATAATACTTCTCCAGAAAGTCACCTCCAAGTCCCTCAATTCGTCAAAATGTTCAGATATATATACTTTCCAAAAATCTGGCGACCACGTCGTCGCATTGGCACCACGTCGAGGTCCTTGAGTTTATACCAAAATCTCCAAGTTAGGGTGAAAAATCATGAAGATTCAATTCACCACATCGTGGCTATCGAGAATAACCATTTTCTCAAAATACTGACGAGGGGTCAACCTGTCCAACAACATTCTTCTTGTGCCTTCTTCTTGTCTAAGCTCACATTTTCCTACTAACAACTTCCATATTCTTCCGACCATGTCTTTAATGCTACATACAAATGTATAATAGATTAACAAATTTTTTTTTCTATAACATAGCATAAAATATTATGATAATGCATGAAATGTATTTCTAGATATGCACATATCATTTTTGTTTACATATATCGGAAAAATGATAAAGGTTTGTAAGTTTTCCATAAAGACACTTAGTTGTATATAGTAAATGTTTCTCTGTTTTACGAGCATGCAATTTTCCATACGAATTGAGTCCCTATCCATTGTAATGTTCATAATTGTCAACTCTAAATCATCAATTTTACTATTTCTCTCCTCCAACTTATTACAAGTTTCATAAAGTAAGGACTTAGATTTATCCGCTTCGCTACTCATAGAGATTAACATATCATTTAGATAAGAGCAGGTATAATCGATGTCAGATACAATATCATGTTAAGAATTCAAAGGAACATTAAGAGAAACAACAAGATCATATACCTTTGCGGTCATTGGAGACTTTGAAGCAGTCGTAACGAAACACTTTCTAGTTGGCTCGTCACTCTCTTATTCACTCTCTTCTCCCTTCTCATTTCCCAATCAACATTTTCCTGATGATCATGAAAGAAACTCTTCCCTGTAGATTGACCTTCTTTGTATTATGCGAAAAAGACTCCATGTGTTGGATGACGCATCTACTCGTCATCGGAGCATGAGGACCAAATTTGATATGATCAATCATTATCATCAGTGCCTCTCACCATTAATGAAATTTTCTTTGATTAAGCAGGAACTTCTTCAAGCCTCTTAGCATAATAGGCTGCGTCATTCACCTTCTCCTTCTTCCTCAACATACAGTGCTTAACAAGATGATTGTATCTGTTCCATTAGTTAAAATTGTAGCCAGAATCACCTTTCAAAGTCTTCTTTGTCTTCTTCTCTTCTACCTTCATATCGACTTTCTTAACGAATTTTTGATTAGCACCTGTGCTCAATATTGGTTTCTTCTCTGAACTAATTTTGAAATTCCCACTAATTGGCTTATTGAAGAAATTCTTCACCCTATTATTGGAATAATAGGCAACAACTTCATCATCAGAATTGAGAATAAAACCTTCTTCGCCTTCTTTCACTTCTTCGTTAGACTCATTCTCTTTCGTAGTTGTCTTGGAGACTAGTGTCATTGGTCCTCCAAAATTCATTTTGTTCTCCTCTGCTATCTCCTTTACCTCAGACTCGTGTGCCTTTAGTATGCTATAGAGATTCCACAACTTTCTCTTGAGTCTTGATCATGAGACAAATAGTTCTCCATTCCTTTCTCAGTCCCAAAACGGAAGTGAGATTAAACTCAAAGGAGGTACGAACAACTCCATATTTGATGCATTTGAAGATAAGCCCATTCAACCTACTATAATATGCCTCGATAGTCTCATTCTCCTTTTGCATAAAATCAACAAATGTTGTCAAGCATTGTGTGACTGAGCTCTTTTTGGTTCTTTCTGTAACGTCACATTTTTCACAAACAAAAATTTTCATTTTTATGTAAAGTAAAACTTCCCAATTATCAAACCACTTTAAGAAAACCATTTATTCCAAATTACATTAATAAAAAATCAGAGTAATATAAATAGTGAGGAATCCTCAATGTTGTTGATGCATGTTTACAATCCCGCTTTCACCTTCCCACGATCACCAAGAGAACCTGAAACATAATCAACTAGGTAAGACCAAATCTTAGTGAGTTTCCCCCAAAATACCCCATACAACAAAAATACTAGCATGCGTATCAGGTCCACAATCATCAGATTAGATTACCCTGTCCCAATGAGTCATTGGACTGGAATGCCAACATGTAATGGGTCCAATCATTCATCGGACTAGAATACTCAGGTTTTGTTGATCTTCCGCCTCAACCCAATCACTCTTCTTGATCCTCTGTGCCTACTGCTTACAGGTGACCCTCACCAAGTATATTGGCCTACAGTACAAAGTTGGATCCCCTCAACCTCAACCAGCACCATATATCAACATATAAAAAAGAATCAATTAGGCACGTATTACAGCCAATATCCATAATAAAGTTCACTACCACCTGCTGAACCTCTCACATGACATTGTTCTGCTACCAACTAACTTCCATGGAATGTGTAACAATAAGTAACCAGAGGTGAGATAGTCACCCGAATAGACGATCATACTCTAGAGCCACAACCAAACAAGGAAAATACAAGAAAGCCTAGATCAATAGTTCTTAGGATGTCCTAATTGACTACATACATTCCTAGGGAACTCTACTAGACGATAACAAGCTTACTGGTACTCTAACTAGCACACCACTATTGTTGCATCCTATTATACAAAGATATATACATAAATCTAGCAGATCACTACAACGCAAAAACATCCTATACATAAAGACACCTGATGTACAATCCAAGAAAAGTATAACCATATGTATCCAGAGGTGAGATAACCACCTGGATAGGTGATCCTACTCTAGAGCCATAGCCAAACATGGAACAGGCACTAAAGCCTAGATCAAGAGTCCTCATGCTAACCTACATCACTACATATAGTCCATAGAGCATCCTTCTAAAAAATTATAACCAAAACTTGTGGGCCAACATTGTTGCCTTCGACCTATGGGTACAGTATGATGAACTCACCTTAATCGAAGAACCCGAAAAACACTGCAATGTGCTCCCTTTCTACGCTGCTTGCTCCCGGGAACCCTCTAACACCAAAACATGGAAGAATATTAATGAACAACTCAAATCCTTCAAGTTTGACTCAAAGAAAAATTAGTCAAAAAGGCGACAGTCAATGGTTAATGAAGGTCAACAGTCAACAGCCTCTCACAACGTGACCATCTATGGCTCATATCATGAGCCACTACAGGACAAAATATTTAGGTTTCATAATCCTCACGACATGAAAAACATATCCTCACTTCGTGAGATCAGTCCAAATACCATTTTGATCTAAAAACTTCTTAATCCATGAAGCCACTAATCCTTGTTTGCCAGGAGGTTTCCTAACCCTCCAAGGATCATAAAATCGGTGCTTTAAAGTCTTGTATGTCCAATAAAATACTTGAACTCAAGCTTGGGCATTCATGATTAAAAAGGAGATCAAATCTTAATCATGAACTCAAACATCATCCAATCTTCAGATCCATAACATATAATCATCAAGGGACCCTAAGGACACATAAAGTTGTTAACTTTATGGATTCCTAACACACTAACTCTTAAATCCATGGAAAAACATGCATAAAACCTTATATCTAGTAACAAGGAAACAAAAAATCTTGGATCTTGTTTACTCACAATGGTCTAGAGGTGTTGCTAGAGGCTGTAAATGGAACTCCCAAGCTGAATCTATGCCTCAATGGTGATCACTTCTTCTTTAAGCCACAAAACTCAACCAAAAGCTCAAGAATCACAAGATGAAGCTAGGGTTAAGTTATTTCTGAGCTTAGGGATAAAGGAGGCTATTTAGGAACACTAAAATGAATTTTATGGGGTTTAAATATGATAGAAACCTTAAAAGATAATTGGCTTGGGCTGCAGCACATCTCACATTATGAGCTCCGATTGCTTACGTCGTGAGCTCAACATAATTCAACATTTTAATTTTATCGCTCTTCACGTCGTGACCCCTCTATGGTCACTTTGTGGGCGTTGGTCTTACCCAAAACTCATACCCTTGACTCATTAAAGCCCTAAATCGATCCGATATGTAAATTAGGTGTTACAGTTCTCTGCCACTTAAATTAAATATCATCCTCGAAATCACTTCTCGCATCCACTCTAGAAGTAATCCACTTGAGGGTCCTTCAAACCGAACTCCTCCAACACAGTCTGAGATCGTTTGATTACTAACACCTACACTGTTGACATCCAAGATTCCAAAATGAGGTTAAGCTAATTCGAGAAGAGTCTCTAGTGGTATGAAGCACAACTATTGCAACACCTCATAAATGATCAGTTACCTCCTTACACATCCGTATAGCTTAAAAGAAAGAATCAACCCGACGATAAACAATTCCGCACAATATCGCTAATCCAGAAGGAAAGAATCCACTTTTTAGTCCAGGACCTCTAGGTCCTGAAATCATAGACAACCTTCAGGCAAACTGAACCACAACATTGACACTCTAACTACCCATGACTTCCTAGCAAACATGACCTAGGTCTTTTGGCCTTGCATCGTTTATCATACATCCAAATTAGGGACTTTCTCCCACATCATAGCTACCAACCTCACACAATGACACATCAATGAGAAATTCTTACAAAACCCAACATACAAGGCCAAACCATCATTTCTCTCAATTATGCTGACTGAAATCCGCAAATTTGATCAGTACTAGATCTTCTCAGTCATACGCCGTCCCTCTGAACAAATAATACCGGAACTCTCGGCCAAATGTCGTTAGGCTAACCCACATAAAAATGCGTCCACATAAGGAAACCCAATGATCACGTACAAAACTAGACCAGGCTCCTACTTGGTTCTAACAGCCCCGCTTAACTATCTACCGACCACACTCGGGCTTACCTCTGATCAACTATGCACTAAAAACACTTGGGCATACCCCCGATCCACTAACCAACAACAATACTCGGGCTTACCCCCGATCCACTAATCAACAACAATACTCGAGCTTACCCCTGATCCACTAACCAACAACTACACTCGGGCTTACCCCCGATCCGCTAACCAACAACTGGCAATTATCTTGTTGCAAAATTATGAGATTAAGTAATTGCGTGGAAATCTTGAACTTGGAGAAACTCGGCTGACTACTGAACCTTGGCATAAGGTCTTCCTGCTGTGAGGTTCCACTATCCGACACTTGAAATATGCTAGAATCTAACATCTTCACAATTCTTTGATACCCATACCAACATGAACTCTACTACTTAATCCTAACCATTTATATCCAGATGCGCAGGAGAATATGAACCCAATCAACATTCACAAATTCCACCATGCATGCAACCGAGGACAATGATAATTAATCCATTGTTAATAAGAAATGAATTTGAAATAGAGATAATTAGTTAATTACATTCAACTTATCATCCAAGTTTACATTTGAGATTCAAAACATAAATAGAAGTTATAGATGATTATGGACACTACATCAATCAAATAATAGAAAAACTAATAACTCAACCTTTAGTCTCCAATGATCGGATGTCCCATGACGACCATCAGGAAGCTACCAAGCTAGGGGTGTAGGGTCCAACACCTCACCAAAAACAATAAAGGGACTAAGAGCTCTGATGTTGCCCTTAGGGCCCCAATGGAAGCAAACTCGAGTACTCCGCCTGTAGTGTCAATGAAAATGACTCTCCTCACCACACTTGCAACACTCAACCGGTCAACACCTCCCATCATCAAAATTCCTGCACTTGCCACACTCAGATCTCCTCCTCTCAGCTGATCCTGAACCTGCGTCGGTAGACTTGAGATTCTTGGCCGCCTGTTGATATTGTCCCAAAACTCCCCCTTCATCCTTCTGTTGATTCTCCAACCCAATCTTCCTCCTCCTAGCACTTGATTGCAACTCAGACAATGTTTGATACTGCTAAGTAGATACAAACTCTCGAATCTCCATCTTGAGTATACTCAATTATCACGACATTTTCACCTACTATGAAGTGGCATACTCTAGGCAGAAAAGAGCTCTCTTCACAAACATCCCGGTGATCTCCGTCATCGACTCTTTTGTATGTTTAAGCGACATGTACTCCTTTTCCAGTCACTCTCACTCCACAAAAGGAACTACTTAGCATGGAACTTAACCAAAACCTACTCCCAAGTCACCACGACTCGCTCTTCCTATGAAAATTCTTGAGTCATAAACTTCCACCAATCTTTCACACCCAAGCGAAGAAGATTAAGCGCAAACTTCACCTTCTGGTTCTTGGGACACAAACATGTGAAGAAACATCCCTTCACATCAAAAATCCACCTTAGTTCAATGATCAATTCCTTGTTTCCTTTTAACTCTAGAGGCTTCGTATCACTGAACTCCTGGTAATGCATCACCCCGCCTCCTTATGATCGTCTAATGGTGACGGCTGTTGTGGCTGCAAAAATAGTTACCTATGTGACAGTGGAATAGCGTCAGTCAAACTCCTGGATTAACGCGGTCTTGACTAACCCAAAAAATTCTGAAATCGCCTCCCTGGTCATCTCAACCACTTCGGCTGAAATGATGTCGCGGATCTCCTCTTCACTTAAAATTTACGTACTAGCGTCACTAGCTCCTGATCTTAAACCTTGAATAACCGAAACAAAGAAAATATACGATAAAAAGATCATATATCAAGACACAGTGGTCAACACACCAGGCCACACTCCTATTAGTTCCTTGGTAGCGTTGAGTTTCCTCCTGAATCTCATATGGATCTTGTGCTATCAATACTACGGGCCCATACTACATTCCACACCAATCCTTAGTCGACTTAAAATTCATCCCAAGGTGATAAGTCAGTGCACCGAACCACTCCTACTTGATCTAACACTAACATGCTCCTACAAGGTACAACTAACTTTGAAGGTACTCCTCCTAGGATTATACTCACTCCCGCACTACTGGTTGCTTTTGTGCATGCTTGTTGTACAAAATTTGGGGTTAGATAGATTGTCGAATAATTGACATTGCCCTAAGTCCACCACCAAACATGGGACATGAAGTATGGCTATTTCGATCATTCTAAGGCTATTTAATCTTTACCATATACAAGTAATCAACATACGCATAGCAATCACACAATCAAGTAACATATATCAAGCAATTCCATATATCATAAAGCATCACCGAAATCAGGCACTTTTATTTAACAATCCGTATAAGAACCCTAAATTATCCTTTAGCATGATTTTTTAACAATCCACATATCAAAAAAATCAAAACTTAGCAAATATAACAAGTATGGGTATTTTGGGAACTACTCTCCTGTATGGGCTCTGGTTGACTGTACACACCTGGCCCATGTCCTTAATCATATGTAACACCCATAAAAATCAAGCCAATTTAAAACATTTTCAAACATCCAAAAGCCATAAATTATTACAAAAATTTTTCAAAATAATTTAATATAAGAGTATCCCATAAACCATAAGTACAAAACATGAGGATGTGTACGGTCACGCCTTCGCCCTGCCAAGACATCTGAAGCACCTGAAACAATAAACTGAAATTGTAAGCATAGAGCTTAGTGAGTTCCCCTAAAATAACAATGCCTTACAAATATAACCATATCATATAACAAATACAGAAAAACATGCATAATGAGCCTTCATCCTCACTGGACCGCCTTGCAGGGACTACATCCTATCTGGACCGCTCCCAAGCCGTCGGAATGAATGGACCGCCTCGCAGGGCCTACAACCTATATGGATCACTCACCGGGTTTGTTGGCCTACAGCATTGAGCAGGACCACCTCAGCCCATCCCAAATAAAAAAAAACATGTGCACATAACTATCATACAACATACATATATGAAAATCAAACCGATCTAACATATCATATAACATAGCAACATCCTATAACCAGGACACCAACCTAACCAGGTCACTAGGCATAAACATAACATCATCCTAACTACCATGATGCAAACCAAGAAACATATCATGCCATAACTAGATACAATCCATAAAGGGCCAACCTTGGTGCCTTAGACCCTATTGATATAGTGAGGATAACTCACCTGCCACTGCTGAAGTCCCGCGGATGAAACTCCAGCTGCTGGTTGACAAATTCCCGAACTGCCAACATCAAATAACCCCCAATTAATAATTAGGTTCCAAGCCCAAGGTCCAACTCACACTCCAAAGGCCCAAAAGTCCAACTATGGCTCAAAGCCCAACATATGGCCCAATTTTCCAAATTGGGCCTATGCCTTTACATGGCCTTATTCAAAGGCCCAACCATTGATTCCATTCCAAACATTTGACATTTCTAATGGCCCGATATCTCATAATCATAATGACCCAAACTATGGCCCATCTATGGCTCAATTTTCCAAATTGGGCTCAAGTCCTTCACATGGGCCTTACCCTAAAACACATCCAATTATTTTGGTCCACTTACTTGTTCTTGGATAACCCATCGATAGTCCAACCACCAAGGCCCAATAGGAAGACACAACTCAAGGCCCAAGTGAAATTAGGGTTCCCACACGAAATAATGAATAGGGTTAAGTGTTTCTTACTTAACCCATTAAGGACTTAATCCATTAAGTCCAATATTGTCTTAGTGTAATTTGCCAATGATTATTAATTATTAATTTAGGTTTAATAATTGATTCTCGTGTGGTCCCGCTGAATCCCAAAATTAGGGTTTCACATAAAATGACAATTAGGGTCAATCGTTTCTCACTTAACCCATTAAGGACTTAATCGATTAAGTCCATCACTCTTCTAAATAAATCATATGGTGTGGTTGGGCTTAACCCATAGTCTAATTCCAAAGGCCCAAATGTGGGTCCCGAAGTCCAAAGCTTATAATTCCAATATTAGGGTTTTCTAAACCCTAATAAGGGTTTCCAACCCCATCTTAGCCCAATAGGCCCAATAGCTAGGTTCTTTGATCAATCAAGGTTCATTAGGCCCATTAGGGTTTCACTAGGCCCATTAGTCACATGTTTGGGCTTTTAGGTCAATTAGGGCTTCATTGTGCCCATTAGGGTTTTATTGGGTCCATTAGGGTTTCAAGCATACCGAACGAATCAAACACAACAAGGCAAAGCACACCGACACCAGACACGGCGGCCGGTGGCGGCAGGGGGAGGCAGCCACCACCCTACGGTGGTGGTTTTCAGTTTTCTTTTTCATTATTCCACTTTCTACTACATTTTACAAAGATTCAATCAAGAAAATAACACACACACACACTAATAAATGTCACACATACAGCCACCTTATGGTGGCCGGTGGTGGTTCATGGTGGCAGCCGCCACCTTATGGTGGTGGTGGTGGCCCCTTGGTTTTCCCCTCTGAACAAAACACACCATTATATAAACAAGCACACGCTACAAATTGCAAGATGCACTCCAACCACCCACCTGGTGGCTCACGGTGGTGGCAACAACGGATTCGGGATGACAGTGACAAAAGAAAATGGACAACAACGACGGCTATTAGCGGTATAGCTGCATGGTGGCAACAGAAATGAGCAAAACAGTCGGGAACAACATTAGTTGTTGGGGTAGCAGTGGCGACATAACACCGGTAGAACGTGGAGAAAGAGAATGGGTCGAAAAAACAACTCTAGCTGTCACTATGACCGGTGATAGCCTTGCGTTCAATGGAAGCGGGCAGCAGCGACAGCAGCTCCGGTCTCTGACTCCAATCTCCCAATAGATGTGACTTCAGTCTTGGTGCTAACTTCATCGGGTGAGCAAAGTGTGGTGGTTCACGGAAGAAGAGAGGTGCGAGGTTGGTTTCGTCGGTGGAGGATACAACAGTGAACGACAGCAAATACGACCCAAGGCCGGCCTCTTCCGATCGTCAACTACCACAAATCTTAAAGGTGGCCTTCATCTTTAGAGGCGGTGGCGTAGCAGTGTGGATTTGGTGGTGCAAGTTGATGAAAAAGGAGCTGGAAGTGGCAGCCAGATGGAGGGTGGCGGCTAGACTAGATTTAGAGTTAGGGTTGCAAGTGACGGAGATGGCACGGGTTGTTGGATTAGTGTCTAAGCCCGTAACCATATTTGTCAAGTACTTGACCCGATTGTGCATGGTCCTTTTGGGTTGCCTTCACCAAAGCAACTTGACTGGAGAAATAATAGAGAAAGAGGTTATTATGATTTATTAATATGTTATAACAATAATATATTAAAGGAGAAATCATATTTGTTTAATTAATATTGGTCAATAATTAATTAAGAATTAATTTAGTGATCAAGTGTAATTAATTAAACTAGAGGGGCTGAATTGTAATTATATGATAGTTACAAAATAGGGTAATGGTTATCCTTCATATAGATTGGACGAATTCAAGGGATAAGATATCCTTGAAATCGTCCAAAGGATAAGGATAAGGGTTTTCAAGGCTTATCTTCTGGTTACTTGGTGGGCAAGCAACTAGATAAGGATAAGGACTAAAAGCCTAATCTCTACACCTATATAAAGACCCCTAAGGCCATAAGAATTGGTCCATGCCTTGTCTAGGGTTCCTAGGGATGAATTTCATACCTCTTCTCTCTCTCTTGTCTCTCCATTTGCTCTTGGTGTTTGTGAGCCATTAGAGGTACTACACTTGTGGTACTTTCTTTCAAGACTTAGGGTTTGAAGATTTGAGTTGTTATTGCAATATAACAACAAGAGGTATGTGATCTAACCTTCTATGTGTATTTCAGAAATACTAGGGCATATTAGGGTTTCTATATGTGTTCATAATGTTGTGTATCTAATAGTGAAAACATAGATCCAATTCTAGGGTTTCATGCACACATAGGATTGTTTGTACAAAACCCATCAGTGGTATCAGAGCCTTTGGTTAACTGGTTTTCAATTTGTATTATACAATTGTATGAACTTGACATACTAGGGTTTATAGCCAATAAACCCTAGGAGGCTAGAAATTTCGAGATTAGGGTTTCTATACCCTAATTTGTGAAAATTTGAGAATGTTTTCAAATCCTTTCCTTAAGCCTCAAGTTTTTGAAATCTGGGGTTTGAAAAAACCCTATGATTTTCGAAAATAGCCTCCTCCCCAAGATAAGATCCTAAATTTTAGGGATTTGGATTATCCTATATCTTGTAATTATCCTTTAATGGTTATATATGGTAATTAAATATTTTGAATTATCCTATCCCATGATTTTCGAAATTTAGAGGGATTAAAAGGATTAGGATAAATTAATTGTTTAATTGGTAATTATCCTTTATGATTTAGATAATCCCTTATGATTTAATAATTTAAATTAATAGTTTAATTCAAGATAATTATTAAATCAACAGTTTTAATATTTAAAATTTTAATTTAAATAGTCTTAAATTCGAAAATTTTAAAGTGAGATTAAAACCTAATTGTTTTGAAAAGTTTCAAAACTTGCCCTCAACTTTTGGAATTTAAATTGTTTGATTAAAAGTTTAATTTTGAAAAAATGTTAAATTCTAAAACCCTAATGTTTGAAAAGTTCAAATTACACCCTTATGGTTTTATTAAATTAGTTAAGTGTATAATTAAAAGAGAGTTAATAATTCCATAATGATATGGTTTATATTTTATTAAAAGTGCAATTTATAAAATTTAAACCACCTAGTATTTTAAAAGTGTAAAATACACCCTAATACTATGTATAACTTTAAAAGTCTAATATTATATATGTATAACTTAAATGCTAGTCTTACCGTTAGTAGGCCTCATTCATGAAGTCGATCTATAAGGGGGTATAAGGTTATGGCCTATAAAATGGCCGTTTAATGGGTATCCACTCTTACCCCACCGCTTCCTTGATTGGTGGAGGCTCGTTAGCCGAACGGGTAGGATAGGGCAATCCTTTCTTCATTAATAAGTATAATGAATCTATGTAAAGTAACTAAGCACTTTTACAAATTCCCAATCCTAGTTACTTTAGGCAAAAGTGAAATTGATGCAATCCCATGAAATTACACTTTATACCCTTGCTAAGACGTTAGTGGAGCGCGTGTGGTTAAGTGGCACACTAATTAGGTTCTAAGCAAAGGTGGCAAAGGGTGACTCAATGTTTGTCATAGTTCGATAGAGTGTGTGTGGTTTACCGGCACATCGAATAGGTGACTATAACAATGAGGGCACCATGTAGATTTGCATGTTTATTCACACCCACTTTGTGATACTCGGCATCCCTGTCACAAACGAGAAGGGCATATCGATATTTAAACATGCCATTGAAAAGTTCAATGAATCTCAAAGGAAATCTAGGAATTCTTAATACATTTAAAACTTAAGCTTTTATGTTTTTCATGGTGAAGAATTAGTGAATCGTCATTCACTTACCTCCAAATTATTTGCATGTTGGATTACGACATCCCTCTTCTAATGTGTAAATAATGTTGTTGGATCCTAGTCTTAATGTCTCATTTGGGTGTTTCATTAAGGATTCAATCAACTAACTTGAAATTTCTCCCGTTTTGTAGATGTCTGATTCTAACAGTGGTCTTCCTGAATCCCAAGGAAAAAGTGTTCCTATTGAAAGTGAAAGCTTGTTCCAAAGTGAAGGATCAATGTGGACTAGCTTGATTTCACTTATTCCTCCTCCTCCGGTTGTTCTCCCTAACCCACAAGAACAAAGATTTGAAAGGTTCAAGATTACCGAAACCCTATTGGCAATGGAACATGAAGATGGTAAACCCGTGTGTGCTCACGTCTTAGGGATGAAATCACACATTGATAGGTTGATTATGTTGGGTGCGTCTTTCCCCAATTGGTTGGCTGTGGACTGGGTTCTTCAGTCACTCCCTAAATCATATGATAAGTTCATAAGAGAGTATTATATGATAAATCTTGGACCCTCATTGACTTAACTTACATGCTTATTGCTGCTGAATCAGAAATGATTTGGCGAAGCAATGGAGCATATTTGTCTGATAATTCAACCAACCATGCTTCTGTGGACACTCTAGAAGAACCCACCCGTTTCTGCTGCCAAGAGAAAGGGAAATGGATACGAAGCTGCCCAAAGGACCTGAAGAGTCTAAGAGATGGGAGAGACAAGAAGTTTGACTCTACTTTAGGTATAAAATCCACTATCTAACTCTGTGACAATCCGAAATTTCCATTCTAATCAAACCATTTCAATCCAATAGAAGTAGAGCAGTTGCAATGAAAATTCAGACTTCGAGTATAAGTTTGGCAGTTTTCAGGGTTTTATACCTAAAGAGATATTAGGAGAGTGGATGCACTAGGATTTTGTGCAACACTGTAACTCCATTACTCTAGGTCATTAGAATCCATTCCAAGAATAGAAATATTTTCTGCCAAAAATCTCAGGACTATAAATAGAATTCTGAACCAAATTGGTTCATTAGTTGAATTCCAATTAGAGAAAAGCCAATTTCTCTCTCACAGATCTTCGGGTTTTCATCCCAGATTGTAAGTCTACTTTCCTAGATGTGTTTTAATACTTGTTATATGCTTAATAACATTATTTACATGTCCAAAATACAAGATCCGGGAGCTTACGGCCCAAGAACGTTCTTGGGGTGTAAACTCCAAAACAAGGCCTAAAAGCTATCTAGTCCCAATTCCTTGTTAGGAAACTAGTTCAGGACTTAATGTAGAATCATTTGAGGCTAGAAATCATCCAAGAACACTTAGTTTTTGGAGTTTACGGCCCAAGAGTTTCTTGGACTGTAAACACCATTTTCAAGGGCCAAAATGTGCCCTAAACACCCCTAAGGCTTTAAGACAGTTACCCTCTAATACTTGTAGCTAATTTGGACACCTAAACACATCAAAATCATCCCTTAAAGGGAGTTTACGGACAAGGAACATCTCTTGGGCCGTAAACTCCAAGTGAAGGCACAAATGAGTGCCTAATGTCCCCTTTAGCCTTAAACAAAAACCTAGAAGCCTTAAACTCATGCTTTATACCAACAAAACCATTAGAAATCATGGCTAGAAGGGAGTTTACGGCCAAGAAGCTCCTTAGGTCGTAAACTCCATGTTTTAGGTTCCAAAATGCCTTCAAACTTTCCCTAAGGCTTAGACTTTATTTTTGGCATGTACTCCTAAGTGATTAGAACCTAGAAAACTCATGGAAACACAAGTGTGGAAGAGTTTACGGCCAAGAGTATTTCTTGGGCCGTAAACTCCTTTAAAGGGGTCAAAGGACACCCTAAATCTTTCCTTAAGCCAAGAGACTATTAGGGCAAGTACCTAGATGAATTTTGGACTAGTTAAAATACTTAGAACACCAATAATGAGGGAGTTTACGGCCCAAAAGGTTCCATGGCCGTAAACTCCATAAAATGGTACCATTTAGTGCCATAAACCCTCTTAAAGCGAAGTACTAAGGTCTAGATTTGTTCCTAGAAATGTTTGAGACTTGAAAGCACCATAAGAACCCTCCCAAGGGAGTTTACAGCCGTAAAATCCAAGGGAATACGGTCTTTGGGCCGTAAACTCCCCAAAGGAGTCAATATGGTGCCCAAAAACTTGTTTAAGCCTTGAAACAATTCCCCACTAGAGTTGTGATAATTCTAAGCTCCATTTAAGCCTTGGTTGAGAGTTTACGGCCAGGATCTTACTCCCCTGGGCCGTAAACTCCAATGAAAATGGACATTTGACCTTAAACTTCCATTAGGGGCATTGCACTCCTTTGTTGCAACCCATTAGCCTCCTAGCACTTGACCAAAAGTGTTTTCCTCGCGCTTAAATGTTATTACTTGTATAATTAGTGTTTTAATCACTAATTATTTATATACCTATGTTTTTATATGTAATTAGGATCATTCTGTGTGTCTAAGTCTTCACTTGACACCAAGCACTTATCCGATCCTTCCGTACGATAACAGTCTGTTCAATTCCAGTCACTTACTGCAGGTGAGTTCATACCCCTTAACTAATGTTTTAAACTACTTTTAAATGTTTTATGGGGGGATACAAGTAGAATCATGCTAGTATTATATCAATCACATGCGATTAATAAGTAGAATTACGCTAGTTATTACATCAATCACATGTGATTAATATACAGCATTCAAAAGATTTGGCTACTCATTAGCCGTTTTACCAAACAGTTCCCTTCAAATGATTTTTATAAACATTTTATATGTTTTAAACTACTTATTACATTGTACATCTTACTCTGTACATTACTTTTCAAACTTATTTACAACTGTGTTTCAAACAAATGTTTCCTTATACTTAAACTGTTTTATCAAACTTATGCCTTCAAATTGTTTTATAGATTGACATCAAGTCGATCTTTTCTTGAAATAATATTTATGTTTCAAATATATTACAAAACTTATTTATGCTTTTATATTACAAATTGCATGTCTTTATATGTATAGTTATATAACAAATGTTTAAAAGACTTAGGAAGGCTATCCACCCTATTTCCTTTTCGCGCCTTGAGATGTGGTCTGGTGGGATATTGGGTAATCGTCCGAAAGTCGTTTAAATATTAGTTATATATAATGTGTACATATATAGTCATAAAAGGTCCTTCCAGTTCAACATATGCCCTTAGGTAGCAAGGGTATACATCCAGGTTCATACGTACCAGATAGATTACTAGTAAACTACCATATGGGTAGTTAAGGAAGATACTAGAACCATTACTAGAACACGATATCATACAATGAGTCAGTTCATTCATGAGTCAGTACTTTCTAGAACATTACTGTACATTACATATACAACTATACTAGGACGAGAACATATACAACTATACTAGGACGAGAACATATACAACTATACTAGGACGATTACATTACTATACTTGCTAGGTAGAGAGCACGTACATTACAGCTAGAAGAGTTCATTACATTACATATACTAGAATACGATAATTACTGTGATTTAAATCGGAGCATGAATTAAACCTCATGACTCGAGTTGTGGCCAGAGTCTCTTGGAGGGGGAGCGTGAGTTTGCGTATAGATCTATGTTGGATTGACAATCCTACACCTTGCTGCTAGCTACAGCCGGACCTGCAGGTCTGCGGGTGCCAAACGTCATTTCGTTATTACGACCATTCATTATGCCGTTGTTACTAGTCGAAAGTATGGTGCAATTTATCACATAATGCCTTAGCCTAAAATCCGGTTTAAGGTAGTTAATACGGTAGTAGTCCTTTTAGAGCTACGTTTTAGTACTACATTGATTTTCCCATTACATATTTTTAGTGATAACCTCACTATTTTTTTAATGTACAAACTATATTTTTGGATAATGATAGTTATACTTTGGAAAATACATACTCTTACAAGAGACACACACACCCAGAACAGTTAGGTCTTGGTAGAAGACACCTTGAGATACTAGAAGGAATCATAGGGATTCTAGGGTTTTTCAAACACTTACAGTTCATATACACTTTCAAATACTTACCATACATAGACTTACAAATTCTTACATACAAATTAAGACACTAAATACTTATGATCTCACCAGCTTCAAAGCTGATACTCACTTTCAAAATTACTTGTATCCTCAGGTCATCATAGACAGGTACCGATGCAAGGAGAAAGGAAGATGGAGCTTGTTCAAGACTTATCTTTCATTTTGATTTATGCTTTAGTGTTTATCAAAATTTGACAGAATACAATTGTATAATAATTATTTTATTAATGCAATGGATGATGTTGTTGCTTGTTTACTACTTTACATTGTTGTTGATATTATACATGACGTCCTCCGCCCCAGAACGTTTCCGCCGTTCTTGGTTTTGGGGTGTGACAAACTCCATTAAATTCCTATTCTTTATACATAATGTGAATAGATTACATTTGCATGTTTTGCAGAATTAGAGAAAGGAGAGGAAGTTTGATGGAAGAGCAAGATGAGTCTGATCACGAAGAAATGGATTACGATCGCATGGATTCAAAGATCAGATTTTGAGCTTAGGAAGTTATGATAGATTTGTTAGGAGTATTTGATTACATAGTTTTTCAGTTGAATTTTGCATTGTAAGGACATGTTTTCCGCTGCTTTTATGAATAAAATAAATTTTGGTTTTATCTTATTTGTTTATCCTTACAATGGCATATATGAAAAATTGATGTTTGTGTACTTCTATTATTAGCAAAATGGATTTGATTCTTAATTAGGTTATTTATGGTAGTGTCTAGAGTTTACCAAATAGGGAGAGTTTCTCATCGCCCATGTTTCAAGTGGATAGGAACTTGGAATCGTATTACAAGTATTATATGATGAATGGAAACTTTCATATTTGGGAAATTTGGACTAATTCCTTGACAAGGTGTCAATTGAAGGACTAGGAGATCAAATACACTAGGTCGTACATTGATCAAGTCTACCACAAGAGTGACAAAGATATTCGTCATGATTTACTAACATTTAGTGAATATGGTTATACCTATAAGATTGAGTATAATTCTAAGTTGATTGAAAGAGTTTCAATCCATAGCAAAACGAATAAGAAGAATCAAGTAGGCAGAAAGATAAACGTTTCTCTATTCTAAGAAGAAGGGAGAGTACATTTAATTATGTTTTATGATAAGTCTTAATGATTAAGAACCTTATCTCAATTGATCCTCTAAGTGAGTCTTCGTACAATTTGTATGTATAAAAAGAGGAATCGAGAGTTGTGGAAATGGTTAAATCAAGAAGTCAATCATACTTCGTTCCAATATCAAGTCTTAGAGTGATACTCCAAGATTGTGAATTGACTGACAAGTCTTAAGAAGGTTTATAACATTCATCAAATGTGGAATTTGGGAAAAGGTTTTCTTATTCTTGCACATTTGAAATTGGTAAGTTGTGATGTATTGGATAAGACAAAGACCAACTAGGACCAATCATGTGAAATGTTTTTTATTGATAAAGCTACACTAACTCTTGAATATTTGTTTGTCAAGAAATGTTTCTTGACAAGGGAACCTTATATGTCAAGGAGTCAGTGGGAGTCTTAATGGTCTTGAAAGGTTTCAAGAACAAATCAAGAATAAACCTTATCAATCATCACTAGCACACGACTTGAGGTTTCCAATCTATCGTGTTGACACTATTTTGTTTTCTGTGCCATTCCAATTGAGTTTTCTGTATATGTGAGTTCTATGAGTTCTCAATGGATTGTATAGGGGCAAGACACCTTGTTCAATGGAAAGTACATTGAAATGAAGGGGTGGGTTGCTCAATAACTTGGAAGTAATGGTGGGTCCCTTGATGGCAAGAAATTAAGAATAAGAAGTTCTATCCATAAGAGTTTGGATTTGTCACTGACATTATCTTATGATTATGGTTATGACGAATTCACATGGATGGGAATGTATACACCATAAAATCTAAGTGTCATAAGGTTTCTTTCATTCATGAGAATGGTTGTGAGCAAATTCTTTCACTAAGAGAGCTTTTGAAGATAGCATTATGTGATTTGGGTTTCTCAAATTCAACTATGATTACGACATACCTCTTCATAGTTCGAATTGTGGGAAATGGCAAATGGGTCTGAACATTTTAGACTTGTTGATATGAGTCCTAGAATCGTTTAGACATATACATATGAGATGTCCAAGGAAAAGTGTATGAGGTTGAGAAGCTTAGATAAAGTCTTATCGAAGCATCTAGTATTAGAAATATGAACTTAAGAAATTATTTTCTAGAAGTTCAGCTGATTTCTGAATACATGTCGAAGCTAGTGGGAGCATAAGTGTTATGCTGGTAAAGAAATAATCATCATGTAAGTGGGAGCATGATTATTATGGTAAGTATTGCAAGTTATCAATATTAATTATAGAAAACAAGAGTTATACTTTGCAAAGTTGTAAGAGTTGAAAAGTTGTGTTTCTATAATTAAGGGAGAGAATATTGTACTTCGTTCAAAATCTAAAGCTTAGATTGAGAAATTTTAATAAATTTAGTCATAGGATACATAGTGTGTTCTTAAATTTCAATTATGATCACGGTATCCCTCGTCATAGTTCGAATTGTAAGAATGTGACACATAAAATATTATGGCAGAAGATTGATAGAGTGTCGTATCTTTATGTAAGACATTATGCATCGTGTCCCACACGCTTCGGGTAAAAGATCGATTGCAAGTGCTATAATATTTGACCATTCTAAAATTTTTCCAAATGTCTAGTGCATTAAGAGGGAAAAGGACAAGAATCGGTTTTGACTAAGATAATTAAACAACTATCAAATGACGATCCAAAGTTCGCTGAGGATTGGTCGCTTGTGAGTAGTTGGAAGTATGGTATTGAATGGACCATATCGACATTATTATGAATAGATAAGATTCTATTAAGAATGAGTTGTCATATGGTAAATATGGAAATGTTTCCATAATTGGGAGTTGGAAATTAAGAATTTATGTCTAGATTAGAAAATTTTATGCAAAAGGATGTTCAAAGGAACGTACTTTGAGTGAGAGACATCACATCTATAGAATTGTTCTGTAACAATTTTGATAGAGTACCTTGTGATTTCGTTGGCCGAGACTTTGTGATTTTGTGCCGTGACTTCACAAGAGGATCATAGCATAAAATATTAGAATTTGACATATTCTAAAAGGTGGCAAGAATTTGGTATTCTTACACTAATTATAAGGATTGGGGGTTGTGAAATGAGTTGCATTTGAAAAAGTTTCAATTGATCTATTTCACAAAGTATGGACCATAGGAAACCAAAGTGTGCATGCCTGGAGCATGGGAAAATTGTGGTTATGATTCGAGTTATAAAGTTGAAACATTAAACAATGGATAATTAGTAATCAATATGGTGATAAATAAAAGGTGTTTTATTTATACTCAAAGGTTTGGGACCATATAGGATTAGTATTATTCTTGTGTTTTCACTTTTCATGTTTTGACTTCCAGAATAATTGAGTTTATTAAGAATAATCGAATCATTCAAACGGTCCGCAGTCGGTCACACGTTGGAAGTAGGTATGATTGAAGACTGCCATGAATTGGTTTATAGATAGTCTAAAGTGTATTAGAGATAGCAAAGGTTTGTTGCAACATTCATGAATGCTTATGAATATGATTGTGAGCATTGGATTAAACCCCCGCTCACTTGGATCGCTTCATGGATTTTATCACGAGTGATTGCTGAGACGATAATATCTTGTATTCTTGAAACCGAGATGTGTGATTTGTATCTTGCGACTCTAGTTACGCATTAATAATATGTAAACGCACCAGTAACTTGGTGTTATAAAACTTATTGTTGTGTGTGATTTAGTGAGTGAGTGCAAGCAAACACTGAGTCGAAGTTTATCCGTTCGTTTTACCCAAAGTGGGATAAAAGCGATATATGTGGGCCCCTCGATGATTTAGTGATTGCAAATGTAAATGCTCGGCCGGGCTAGGGCTAATTTAATTTGTTCAATTAGTCAGTCGTTATAAATCGGAAATCGGGAAATTACACATAGACTGAGAGAATGATTTCAATCCATGTCTCACATCTATACGATATCTAGAATGGAGGAATATATGATCCCTTATCTAAATGAAAGGTTACTGATAAGTTCGGAGTTCGACAGCGTCTTTGAGAGCTACGATTGCTAATTGGGTAGTACTTACTATTATAGTTACTATACTTATCCAAGTGGGAGACTGTTGGATTAGTGTCTAAGCCTGTAACCATATTTGTCAAGTACTTGACCCGATTGTGCATGGTCCTTTTGGGTTGCCTTCACCAAAGCAACTTGACTGGAGAAATAATAGAGAAAGAGGTTATTATGATTTATTAATATGTTATAACAATAATATATTAAAGGAGAAATCATATTTGTTTAATTAATATTGGTCAATAATTAATTATGAATTAATTTAGTGATCATGTGTAATTAATTAAACTAGAGGGGCTGAATTGTAATTATGTGATAGTTACAAAATAGGGTAATGGTTATCCTTGATATGGGTTGGACGAATTCAAGGGATAAGATATCCTTGAAATCGTCCAAATGATAAGGATAAGGGTTTTCAAGGCTTATCTTATGGTTACTTGGTGGGCAAGCAACTAGATGAGGATAAGGACTGGAACCCTGATCTCTACACCTATATAAAGACCCCTAAGGCCATAAGAATTGGTCTATGCCTTGTCTAGGGTTCCTAGGGACGAATTTCTTACCTTTTATCTCTCTCTCTCTTGTCTCTCCATTTGCTCTTGGTGTTTGTGAGCCATTAGAGGTACTACACTTGTGGTACTTGCTTTCAAGACTTAGGGTTTGAAGATTTGAGTTGCTATTGCAATATAACAACAAGAGGTATGTGATCTAACCTTCTATGTGTATTTCGAATATACTAGGGCATATTAGGGTTTCTATATGTGTTCATAATGTTGTGTATCTAATAGTGAAAACATAAATCCAATTCTAGGGTTGCATGCACACATATGATTGTTTGTACAAAACCCATCACGGGTTATATACCCGGTTTCTCAAACATAATCCCATAATAACATAATTCAACCCCCCCCCCCATTTCTTTCAAAATAAATCCTTAATTTACCATTTAAACCCTTGCTCCCATAATTCTGTTTAATATAAGTCCAATAGTTACAAGACAATCCCTCCTTTACAAATTATTCTCAATTAAGATCCATAAATTACCATTTCCACCCCGACTTCAAGAATCCTTCCCAGAATAAGTCCGATATTTACTCTTTAACCCTCGGAAATCAAAAGTTAATCATTTGGCACCCCGAAGCCAACACCCCACTAATTATTATTTGATTTTAGGCTATAATAACATGTAATGATACTACAAATTACTTCTCGGGTTCCAAGTTTACTATTTAATTATTATATTTTAAATAGGATGTTACAACTCTCCCCCAATTAAATTTGATTTCGTCCTCAAAATCGTTTCTCCTCATTCCTTACACGCTAAACAACATGAACTACAATCCCGAGCATAACCCTTGCCTTTCTAAGGCAACCGTAACCAACCCTCGCAGTGTTGTAAAAATTGAAAATAAACAAATCCCTTGCAGTATCATCACATTTTGTTGAGAGAAAAACTTGAGAAACACTTGAACAAACGTTAGAACAAGTATAGTTGCGGAATAGTTTATCTCAAAGGATCTAAAAAGGTCAACAATAATAATAAGTTAGAGTTAGATAATTAGAGAGTTAGGTGCAGAAATGTAAGGAAATGTAAATGAAAACAGCTGTTATATCAAGTGTACACATAACTTGATTCTTAGCAAGGAATGCATTCAAACCAAGTTAGTAAGTGAGATCAAACTTAGTGATTAAGTCAAGAATGACTTGCTCCGAAGAGAGATAATATTCAGTTATATTATGGCGAACTTTGAGAGTAAGAAAGAGATGAGAGTAATCACACAAGATATGAGATTCAAGATGCGTAGTGTTATCAGATATTTGAATAAGAAAGATTGAGATCTATTTATAGAGACTCAAGTATTACATTTGTTCAACTATCTAAGCGTATCCATGCAAGGCATACTGGACAAAAGAGAGTATTATAAGAAAAGCAGATAAAGAGCTAAACTAAGAAAACTAGATAGTGAACTGCGGATGATGATGACTTCGGATGGGTTGCTGAACAGAGTTGACTGCGGATCTTAGAAGGTTGTGGTAGACTAAGTTTAAGAGGTTCACTTTTATGATTCAACAATTTCCCCCTAAGTGACATCTTCAACTTTTCTTCGGTTATCGAGTTTTAGGAACTTGATGAGAATGCACCAAAACTTTTTGATATTCTCTAACCGGGTGATTCTTCTTAAAATTTTGAACTTGACTTCAGCAGTTGTGTGTTTTGACTTTTGAACTACGGTTCGACAAACTTCAAGTTGCTTCCTTGTGAAACAATTCATGGCAGTCATAGGAATGAAATACTTGGTTTCATTGACCTTTCGTTTGAAAATAACTCTAATATCTGGGAAGTTTGTTGCACCTAGAGATCTTTCTTGATAACCTTCATCAAACATCGGTGGAGGGTCAAGTGGTGGTATATCGAACTTTTTGGCAAGGATAGGGTCAATGTCTGGATCAATCTTTGCGAAGTCACAGACAGTTTCCCTTAGAAATGTGCTTGCCCTCTCAAATGCTATCTTCATCTTTGGATATTTTTCAGTTTTGTTTTGGAACACCTTTGATATCAGGAAGACTTCTTCTGGATTCATGCATGGGAAGTCAGCTTGGGTGTGGACGTAGTCCTAATTCCTTCTTGTAAGAGTAGACTGGATAAAGTCAGCTTTCATGAATTTCCGGGGCTTAAATTTCTTGACTGTGGATGGTCTATCATTAGACCAAATTTTCTCTATTGAAGAAGCATGTTTAGCATGGAATCGATTGAGTCTTTCGAATTCCATGGGTAGTCTCTTGTGATCAGGTAAGCTACAGTCAAACTACTCAAATACAGTGAAGTATTTTGCATTAGGGGAGATTGGAACATCCCAACAACCTTCAGGTGGGGGTTCAGCAAAAGTAAGATAGGGTTTATAGTCATCATCCAACAATCTTCGGTGGGGATTGATCCAAGAATTGATCAAGGATTCATCCATGTTGATGTTGAATCTGTTTTCTCTCTAGACTAGCTCAGCAAATTTGGATGCTTTCCAGTCGGCTTTCTTTTTTGTTTCGTTGTGGGAGAATCATTGGAATTTTTGGATGACATGTTGGATGCTAAGTTCTTGAAGCGGGGAGGAGTCACCGGTCGCTCTAGAGAAGGATTAGATTCTTGAATGATTTCATGTTGCGGTGGAGACTGATGTTGCGGTGAAGGTTAAGGAGTTTTGGTATGTTGGTGAGAGATGCGGTTTGAATGATGGTCTTCATCACTTCCCCCTCTTGAGGATTGCAAAGCCAGGGAATCCTCAAGCCATTGCTTATGACCATGAACTTTAGCACACACATCCTGGAATTGAGCTTTGAGTGCATCAGCCAGTTGCTGATTGTTTGGAATGGCGGTGTTGAAGAGTAGTCGATGAATTTCCTTGGTAAGTCGAAGAATCTCAGGACCATGAAAGTTGGAAGATAGAGAGCATCGAAGGCTGTTCATTGTAGATTGTAAGACCGAGACGGTGGACTCATAGGCAGTATGAGTTTCATCTATCAGCTTCTTCGAATGAGTTGACTGATACACAATGGATATTTGAAGATCTGCCTTGATTGTGGATACCTCAGAGATGAGGCGCTCCGTAGTAGCCATAAACTGTTGATGGTCGGCCTTACGACTTGTATCTAGAGATTGAATTTACATTTCAACTTTCAGAGAAATTCGCTCAGCAGCTAGTCGTTCACGAGCTTCAAGTCATTCGATCCTTTCAATAAGGGACTACGGTCCTGGTATGTATTCAGGTTGCGGTTGAGTGGGCTGAACCGCAACAAAAATCTGATCTACTTTGGCTTGTAGACTCGGAAATTCTTTTCTCGAAACAACAATATTCTTTTTCTTCTTTTTCTCTTTAGGCTTGGAGGTTGAGTGTTAAGAGCCACTCGAAGCTTCTACCTCATCAAAAATCATTAAGTCGTCATTAGAAGGGGTAGGTTGATTTACCTCATTTAAATCAAAGTCATCGAACCCGAATGTAGGTGCAGAGCTAACTTCGATTGCAGTTCCATCGTCTTGAGAATCTCTAACATTTGGAGTTGGAGGGAGTTTTGATGGACCTTCACCACCTGGAGTGGTCTGATCGTTGCAAATCGTCTCAGCCATTTTGGACATCCACTCCTGTACTTTTAGAATTGTGGTTATGGTGTTGGTGTTGTTAATGGCGTCTGCCCAATACTTTGCCACTGATTGAATCTCTTGTTATTTTTGTTGAAGCTGCTTGGTCTATCGATCCTTTCTCGATTGAAATTCCCTACGGAAAGCGACATATTATTTTGCTTCAGCTTCATTGGTTGGCTTGTATGTATTGCATGAATCATTAAGATCAATTCCGTCAAATCCTTGAGCACGTACCGAGGTGTCCCTCGGGTCCACGGATCCTTTCACAATTATGCTCACCATGCCTAAACCACCTGGAAATGATGTACGAAGAGTAAGATTTCCCGAGCTTCCTTGGTCTCCTTGACCCGCGATCAAGTCTGGCCTCGGTTGAGTTCTAGCAAGGGCGGAAGAATTGCCCTGCTGTTGGGAAGGTGTTTGATGTGTGTGGGTTACAAACAAAAGGATGGAGTTCAACTCCTCAGGTGAAAAGAAATGTAGACGGGAATCCCTGGAGACCTTAGGGCGAGAACCAGTTCCATCCCAATGACTACCTGAGCCTTTTGAGAGGCTGCAGCATCAGTCCGGTCACGCATTTGCTCAGTGGATTTGGTTTTTCTTTTCTTGAGGATAGTAATTGGTTGTGCGTCATCAACAGAATCACTCATAAGTTCCATGGAGGGAGAATGAGATTGATTGCCATCTTATTCGTCATCTGAAAGCACAATTTGTTTGAGTTTCCTTTTCTTGGATGGTTTAGTGTTCTTGGGAGTATCTTTCTTCTTTGGCGTTCCATGTTTCTTGGTGATGTTATGGGGGCCTTGGTTGGCTGAGGCTACCTTCTTGAGCCTTGTTGATAATGGTAAGTTGGATAGTGTAGTGGACGATGGAGTTACGGTACTACCAGGATTGATGGGTACGGTTGAGGCTTGTATGTTTTGACTAGCTCGAGGCGGGGTAGGAAGGTATGGGTCAATATCTTCCGTAGCCTCTTTGTGATTTGTGACATCATTGGTTTCATGTCCAAGTGTAGACAATATGTGGACTGGTAGCCGTCTAATGGGTCCAAAAATAGATTGATCTTTAAAAGGGTTGTTCCTTTTAAGATCTCTGGTGATGAAGAGGTTGACATCGTCGCCCATGCTCAGTTTTGTATCAGCATGAAGATCTGAGATGCATAGAGACCAAAATCTTGCAAAGGTGAGCTCGATAGCGTATTCTCTTGGACTTTCCTTGGGGATGTACTGCAAGAAGTCATCCCACAGAATCTGACAGTAGTTGACGTTGTGGCCAGTAAAAATACTCCATACTAACTCTAACATCGAAAACTGCCCTAAAATTGCTTGATGCAATAGTCGGTATTTGGTTCCTTGAAGCAGAGTCTGAACCAGTTGGGTGAACAGAGACAGATGCCTTGGAATGTTTCTTTGAGATACCCGATTTCTCCATTTTTTTTTAAAAACTTTGAAGAACTTGCAGGAAAACAGGGTGCAAGAAGATGAAGAAGATGAAGTTCGTCTTAAGAAAAAGAGGGTTTTATAGTGGCAGATTTGAAACTTTATTGATTTTACCCTAAGTAGAATCGGATAAAGGTAAAAAAACGTTTGTTTTTTTATTTAGATTAGGAGAATCAATCCCAGCCATAGTTGATTTAATTAAAAGATTTATTATTATTTTTTTGAATTTTCCAAAACAGGTTGCATTTAATGAAATGTCAAACCCTATAACCTCACGTCTGAAGAACGTGTGGTGAGGGGTTAATCCGTTGTAAAAAACAGGAGGATGTAACGAATTCTCTCTCTCTAAAAGGTCAACCTATTCAATTATTAGGTTTGAGGGCAACCCAAATGGACTTTATTAATAATTCAAGTATATACCATTTTAGTTATTGGCATAGAAACATAATCTAACAGTTACTTTTCTCCTATCTCTTTGGAGCAGTTTTCTGGTTTCTTCTGATAGCTTTGCTCGAATCATAGCTTGAACTCTTTCCATTTGTGATGGGTTCTATTGGCATGACTTCAGGTCCCGCTCGGTCACATGAGGCTCAGTCTGTTCGTTTCTATTATCATTCCCCAATCTGCTATGTCTTATCACCATGACGTTCTATACACCAAAGCAGGCGTCCGGTGTACTGAGAGGCGAGTTTATTATGATAGGGAATATTTTATTATTGTTTAGACGTGTAGATTCTCCTTATTTCCCCAAAGATTTACATGTCGGTTCTAATACGGTAAGTATTGTTTATAGTTCTGAACACATAAAATTTCTTTTCTTTCTTGACAAGGTCGGCAATAGACCTTAATTTCTATTAATAGTAATTCAAGTAAGCACCTAAGGCATGTAATGTTATATATCAGTTAGCATATACGACATCTCTTCCTAAATATGATAGGTTATAATTCAACAAGCAATGTATTCAACCTAAGTTATGTTATATACTACTTTCTTATTTAGCACATAAAGTTATTTAAGGCATCTACGCTAAATTATTCTATTGTGTGTGTCTATTTAGGTATACAAGCTAAGATGTTCTAGACACCTATCTTACCATCATCGCTTAACATTCTAAGTTTAAGTTTAGAAATAAATCTTTATTTCTAGTTTGCTTAAACAAATGCTATGATATCAACTGTGACATCCTATAATTTTTAGAAGCAATTAAAACTTTTCTTTACACTTTTTAAATTATATTATCATTGATGCATAAATTCCCAGTACAATTAAACATTTTGAGTACACGTGATCATCTCAGTAAAATCCTAAGGATGTCAAAATCGATACAGAAACAAAGGTTACAATGTAAAGACCTAATGGTCCTGAACTCTATTATAGGTTGTCTCTTAATCACTCAGCATCCTAACCAAGTTCCAGTAGCTTAACTCTTGATACCTTTAATTCATATAAACTGAGTGGGTGAACTTTGGAAACCTAGTGAGATACATACGGATTTCAATCCCATAATATTTTCATGATAATATTCCTTAATTATCAGACCTCCAAAACCAACGGTTACCAATAATATAGATCAGGTTTAAATTTCTATAGATCCCTCTACCCATCCTAATTGAAAAAGATACAAGGTTATCGTTTTGGAAAACCTCCTTGTTTGACCAATTCCTTTGTTTTATTTGTTTTTTACTTTATTTGTTATATTATTATATTTCTTTGTACCTCAATAAAGGAATCAATGGTGAATCCTTGATTCTGGACTGCAACTCAACTCTATGGTACGGAAGTTAGACCACTTATTGTTGATGAGTTGTAACATTAATTTTCTTTCCCATAAATCCTCTTCACATAACTTAACGATTCACCGTGAAATACCACACACTGATGAAAGTTTAAAAAATATGTGTCGATGGTTAGACTATGTACCATAGTTTATCGCATGCACTAATCCACTCTTACCATATTTCTACTTTAAATCCTTATGATTCAGCGTAACATACCATACACTGACGAGAGCTTGAAAATTTTGTGTTGATGGTTAGGCCATGTGTCGTAGCTTATTACACGCACCAATCCATTCTTACCCTATCTTCTTCTTAAAGATTTATGATTCAACATATAATACTAGATGCCGATGAGAACTTGATAAATCTATGTCGATGGGTATATCATGTACCATTATGTATTACATGGACCTATCCATTTTGTCTCTAAAAATATTCTATCAAACATGTTAATGATTCACTGTATTTTCCATACACTAATAAAACTTCGACATTCTATGTTGATGGGGACACTAAAATGTCAATGTGTATTACACACGTCTCTCCTCTCTTGTCCATGTTAGTATATTAAAAAAGTTCATCATTCTGTGTAACAAACCATATACGGATGAGTCTTCGCAATACTATGTCAATGATTTATAGTAAAATTACATGCTATTAGGAGACATCACAATCTCAACTATTCTTTCGCTGCAAATCATGATACACTGATTCTTCCCATTGCTGTTCTTGTCTTGCTGACATCATGACACTCCAATGTTAATGGGATTCGAGGTTCTTATGACATTCTCTCTGTCGGTTATTGTTACGTGGAAAGTGGGATGATTTTAATAAAAAAACATATATCGTAATTATCTTCTTCATTGCCTCAAGTGCTGCAAATTTGTTAAAATTGCTTTGACAATCATCAATGGATCCAGCTCTATTTGTCTTCATTCCTCATGCAATTGTAGTCAAATCCCTAAACACCCATGAAACACAAATTGTTTTCAAGAACCAATTAAAACTTTTCTTTACGCTTTTAAATTATATTATCATTGATGCCAAAATTTCCAGTACATTTTAACCATTTTGAGTACAAGTGATTTTATAAGTTTAATAAAATCATAAGGATGTAATAATCATTACAGTAACATAAGATACAGTGTAAAGACCTAATGGTCCTAAACTCCATTGCAAGCCATCACTAAATCGCTCAGCATCGTAATCAACTTCCAGTAGCTTAAGTCTTGATACCTGTGATGCATATAAATTGAGTGGGTTAGGTTGGGAAACCTGGTGAGATATATAGGTATTTCAATCCCGTAATATTTTCATGATAATATTCCTTAATTATGAGACCTGCAAAACCAATGGTTACCAAATAATATAAATAAAGTTTAAATATCTATAGAACCCTCAACTCGTCCTAATTGATCCTCACGGATCCAAGTCCATGATTGTCAGGAAGTTTATCTTACTTGAGGAACCATTTAAAGGGTTTGAATACACAACTAGGGGCTTCCTTGGCCAGTGTAAGTCATAAAGACACATGGGTTGTTAAAGTATTTTGATGAATATGATATTACCTTTCATCTACGTTTGTGGTTTATGAGCCGACACTAGCAACACAATTCACCAAACTGTCTAAAATGGTCAAGTGGTGTCATCATACTCTAGGGATGACCAAACATACCATTAATAGCTTCCTGATCGGGACCCACCATTTTTGGTCATCCTAAGATGGAATACCAATATGTACTTTGGTTCGAAGCTACCGTACATCGACACTTGAAAGTGTCATGGAAAAGGACTCTAATCTCAGTTCTTAACTTGTAAACATTCTCCGAATGAGACTACCAATTATTAAACTTAATTGAACCGAGCATCCTCTATAAGTCTTACTTCCCTAATAGACAAGACTACTAGGCTTATGAACTTTTCTCTAAATACCAACTCTATTTTAGGGAATCATATCCTAATATTAATATAGAATATTAGGTATTAACATTTACTTTATCTTTCTTACTAATCATACTTCGATTATTTATTAACATGCAATCATATTATATATTTTATAACACATATAGAACTATATATATATATATATATATATATATATATATATATATATATATATATATATATATATATATATTCCTACCACATATTCCCGTCAATAGTCATATAGTTCACAGATATTTAATACATTCATGAAAGGGATTGATAATGTCTATTTTATGCATATATTTATGATGTTTTCTTATTATTTTATAATATGTTTTTATGATATTCAGAACTAAAAGATAATTAATATGCTTTCAAATGTTCAATTACAGTTAAAATGAGAGTCGGATTGTTAAAGGAGGAGAAATGAGCTAAAAAGACGCAAAAAGGATGTTGCTGGACAGCTTGACCCATTGTCATTGTTTTAGCCATATCTCATGACTCGTAACTCCAATTGATGAGATTCAAAATGATCTGAGAACTAGACACAAATCTCGGACGACTTCCGTGTTCTGGGAAAATGCTGATTCCCAAGTACCACGACATGGGAAATCAAAAATTTGCGATCGTTGAGACTGACTTGGAGAATACGATATATACATGAGAACCACGACGTGGTGCCATTACCATCTCATGGTGATTAGATTTTTGGGAATATATATATATATATATATATATATATATATATATATATATATATATATATTGATCATCTGGACGATTTTTAGGGGGGGGGGGGGGGGGTTAACGACTTTTATTGATCCTTGATTGACAAGAAACCTCAAAGAAGCTGTTTTAAGGGTGTAGAAGGCGGTCGGAAGGCCATTAAGCTGACAGGAGCGAAGATCTAATGGATTGGAGAGCGGATTCATTTCGGAGACCATGTGGTTTGTTATCGTGACCATGTTTGCATTCCATTGTGATTCCACTATGTGTTACTTTCTGATTTAGGTGTTAAAATCCTCTACTTTGTGTTTATGACTGAATTAATCTTTGAATTTATGGTTTAATTGCTGGTTGGATTATTTATTCTTATTTAATTTATTTTGTTAACTTTGATTGAAGACCCACATGTGTTAAAGATTGTTTTTTTGTTTCCTAATGTTGAAGTAATAAAGTTTAGAGGACTATCTAGTTATGTTAATTTGAATCATAGTTGTCCAGTAACCATTAGTGATTATGACTAGAGTTTTGACCATAACCTAGGGTTATGGAATAAAGTTATGAAATTTAATGTGTGTGCATGAGTAGAATGACCACTCTCTGTATGATTTGACTCCTATGACCATTAGAGTTAAATAAGATCAAATCTTGCTTAATACGAAATAAATATTTATTTGCATGATTATTTGTTCACCTGATCAAAGAATTAATAATTGTGTTAAAATCAAAGGATTGGTAGTTGTGACCATGACACTAGTCATATTAGGAATCGGTGAATAATGAATAAATATCCATTGTATCAGTAGTTAGCCATTAATTTGAGATGTAATTTATCTAGACCAAACTACCTAAAAAAATTTGTCTTCCAGTCAGTTTATCGATATTTGATGCTAAGTCGTATTTAAATTATTTTATAAAACATTTATTTATTGTTTTATTGTGTTTAGTGTAACCTATAATCAAAAACTTCAAATTAATTCACCACCGTTCCGCTTGTGTTCGACACCTACTCTTACCACAACTATTCTTACCACAACTAAACTATTACACGATTAGGTTCACTGCCTAGTGTGTGTTCGTCCGGTTGCGATATATTCAGTTTTATAAATTTATAACTTAAGCAATTAATATATATATATATATATATATATATATATATATATATATATATATATATATATATATATATATATATATATATATATATATATATATATATATCACACATCAAGTTTTTCGCGCCATTTCTGGGTAACGATTTGCAATTAATTTAGTTTGTTTGACTATTCGTTATTTGTTTTTAATTTTAATTTTAATTTTATTTTTATTTTTATTTTCGTTGATATCATGTCACTTGTCGGATAGGTTTTTGTTGTTATGTGCAAGAATTCATGATCGTAAGCATTGCTTGGTTTTACTTTTTGCATGGGTTTCGAGATTGTAAGTGATTAGGAAATACTTGAATTCTTTAGTCTACTACTTTCGTGATTTGACCAGCTCAATCCGCGAGGCATAGTATAGCAAGTTGTATCGAGGTGCCTAAGTGGTAGACCGAATTCTTGCTACTCTTGACTAGTTGGGTCAATTAAAGTTTTACTTATTAGTTAATGGTGTAAAGAAAACAAAGGAAATAGTTTTACAAGTCCCGAAAGTTTTTTTCCACAAACCACCTCTTCTTTGCAAGGGATTTAATCAACAATTGTAGAATTTTTGCCTTTCGGGTGCTTTCATAAATTTCAACAATTGGGATCGAATGCTGATTTGTCACGAGAGAAAAAGCCGTGCGATTTATTAAGATTACAATTGAAGACCATATTTTTAAATAAGTGTGGGGTTCCCTACTTGATGAAGAAAAGAGTTTTGAAGGAATTCTACAGAGATGTCCAAGTCTTTCAGCCCATTCAGAAGCAACATTCCAGTTTCTAGTCTTCCAGCAATTTTTGGAGCAACTTTTAGCATCCTTATTCGATCTCACCACTACAACCCAATGGCAGTCTGTTCCAATTTTCTCTCTTTAATTTTATGTTCTTTAATTGTTTTAGCATGCAATAGGGACATTGCATTAAATAAGTGTGGGGTAGGGGGTTGAATATAGGAATACAAGTTTACTGAGTAATTAAAACTTTGAAAGATGACTAGGATTTAAAAATTATTAGAAAGATTTGAAACAATAATCTAAAACTGAATCTAGTGAAAAAAATTGTTGTGTTGAGATCTACATTGCTAGCATGGTGAGAGATGACCCGATGTGAGTTTCAATGTTTATTTGAGCTAATATATGTTATAGTATACTTGTGGCTTCCCTATCCTAGTGAAATCATGGAACTAAAACACGACCTTGCTTAGTTTAAGGGTCGCACTACGTTTAGCATCGTGTACCAGAAATGTATACAGGAGTGCTTATGTAGTCATTGCACATTAGACTAATATCTATAACCAATAAGGGATGAAGTTAAGTTCCCTTGCTTAAGCATATGTTTTAGGATTTTTAGTTTTTGAGTGAAAAAAAAGTGAGAAAAGAAAAAAAATTGAAAATAGTTGTGAAAAAAGAAAAAAATAGTAGAAAAGAAAAAAAATAGTTGTAAATGTTTGAGAGAATAAGAGTCTAAAAAGCTATGAAGATTTAGAAGGATGTACTTGACCCGACCCGACATGCAGAAAAGCTCCAAATTATCAAAGACTCAAGAATAAGGCGAAATTTACTAAGTTATTTATTGTATTTTTTATTTTCTAGGTTATTTTTTAATATGTATGTTTGGGGGTTCAACCAAAAATACCTTGAGGTTAAGAGAAGGATGCATAAAATGGGTGTTGTTCAAAAGAAGTGGGAAAGTGTTTAAGAAGATTATGAGTATTTAGGATTGGAAGGTTCTTAGGAGAATTTGGACAGAAATACATGCATTGCAGTCTTGGAGTAATGGAGAGGCTCAAAATGGATTGTCTTGTTCGATGTTGGTAGCCAAAGTCTTAATATGATAATAACAAATCATTTTTGCTTGGGGGCAAGCAAAAGGCTACTAAGGGGTAGTTTGATAATATCTACTTTATGCATATATATATATATATATATATATATATATATATATATATATATATATATATATATGATGTTTTCTTATTATTTTATACTATTTTTTATTTTATTCAAAACTAAAAGATAGTTAATATGCTTTGAAATGTTCAATTACAGCTAAAACGGAAGCTGGAATGCAAAAGGAGGAGAAAGTATCTAAAAAGACACGAAAAGGATGTTGTTGGACAACTTGACCCCTTGTTAGTGTTTAACCATATATCATGAATCATAACTCCGATTGACGATATTCAAAATGATCTGAACACTAGAAAAAATCTCGGACGAATTCTGTGTTTTGAAAAAATGTTGATTCCCAAGTACCACGACGTGGTGACACCACCAGGACATGGTAAATCAAAAATTCACGATCGCTAAGTTTAACTTGGAGAATACGATATATACACGAGAAACACAATGTGTTGCCATTACCACATCGTGGTGATTAGATTTTCGGGAATCTATATATTTTGAGCATATGGATGATATATAGTGGGATTGATGACTTTTATTGATCCTTAGCGACAAGAAACCTCGGAGAAGTTGTTTTCAGGGTCTAGAAGGCGGCTGGAAGGCCGTGAAGCTGACATGAGCGATGATCTAAGGGAATGGATAGCGGATTCATGTCGGAGATCATGTGGTTTATTATCGTGACCATGTTTAGCAATCCATTGTGAGTCCACTATGTGTTACTTTCTGATTTAGGTGTTAACTGTTGGATATAGTGTCTAAGTCCATAACTATATTTGGTATGGTATGTACTTGACCCGACCTGACATGGTCCATTTGGGTTGCACTTCACCCGAACAATTTATGGATAATCTTTGGAGAATAGTATAAGTTATGATTTATTAATATATTATAAGTTCTAATATATTAATATAAGATCACATTATTTAATTAGTATCGATCTATAATTAATCTAGGTTAATTTAGAGATCAAAAGTATTACTAATTAAATATGAGCTACTATATTTATATAGTGTGGGCTAATGCTCATTTGGAATGGGCTAGGCTTGCATGGAAAGTCCATGGATACTCCATGGATCTTTAAACCATGGATCTCATGGAAATGAAGAGACATGGGTATTAGGGTTTACATGGATGTAACCCTAATCCACCACACTATATAAAGTAGGCTTTGGTTCTTGAAATCACACTAGTTGTGGTGAGAAAAGGAAGAGGACCGATTTCAAGAAGAGTTACTATTCTCTCAAAGTTCCAAGTTTGTGGTGATTTGTGATTTCCATTTGAGGCATCCACACTATTGGTGCTAGGCTCTAAAACTCCAAGCAATCAACTATAACTACATGGTAAGTAATTTTACTAGCTTTATTTGATTCAAGTTCCCCATGCCATGCTAGATAGGATAAGAACCTTGGAAAATAATTATTTGCATGTATCTTAGACAAACGTAGATCCAAGGTTTATTAGGGTTGCATGTACACTTAGGAAGTGTAAGAATGCTCATAACCCATCAGTGGTATCAGAGCCTAGGCTTGTTTGTTTGATACTTGATGCAAAATATTGGAAAGAGTCGAAATCTTGCTGTCTGCCTGATGAACTCGCCGAGTTCATGTGTATCTTCATCCTACTCGCCGAGTAGGTTCGTGCACTCGACGAGTAGGAGCCTCAGAATGCAGATTTTTCAACTTTTGCTGCTGGAAATGGACTAGAAACATTACCCTAAACTGTTTTGGTGTTATAAAACTTGTTTTAGATGGTGTAATGCTTATGCTAGTCCATTTACAATGGCTATAATAAAAGAATACAACATTTATGAGTAATTTATGATTCTTGAAGTGTTCATATTCATGTTCTTGAACTTATGAAGATTAGATGATCATAGGAATTGTTTGTAACCTACTTGGTAGTTTAATTCTTGATCATAATGTGTTTTAATGGAGTCCATAACTTGTCCTCAAGTTATGGAAAACCAAGAGTCACACTTGAATTAAAACCATTAAAAGAACACAAGAGTTAGAAAAGTGAATAGTCTTCATTTTAATACTCAATTAACTTCATAAGTAAGAAGAAATGAAAAGTTTTGAAAGTTTACAAAACTTGCCCTCAAGTTTTGGAACAAGTAAAGTCATGATTAAATTTAGTTCCAACCCTTAGAATTTTAAATGTTAAAATTCAACCCTTATACTTATAATATTATAAGTTAATAATAGTATATATATGTATAAGATCAAAGTCGTCTTACCACTAGTATGCCTCATTCACGAAGCCGGTCTATAAGGGGGTATAAGGTTGTTGTCTATAATATGGCAACTTAATGGGTGTCCACTCTCACCCACTGCTTCCTTGATCGGTGGAGGGTTGTTAGCCGAACGGGTAGGAAAATGACTTATAAATTCGCATTAAAAGTATAATGATAATACTAAAGTAACTAAACTTTATTGAATTCCCAATCTTAGTTATTTTAGGAAAATGTGAATAAGGTGCTAATCCATGAAATTACACTTTACACTTTGTTTAAGTCGTTAGTGGAGTGTGTGTGGTTTACCGGCACACTAACTTGAACTTTACAAGGTAGGTAAAGGGTGACTTAATGTTTATTATAGTATCGATGGAGCATGTGTGATTAACCGGCACATCGATTGAGGGGTAATACATTAAGGGTACGAAGTAATTTGCATGGTTACTTCACACCTTGTTTTGTGATCCTCGGCATCCCAGTCACAAAACTTGAAGGGCACACTCGAGATTGAAACATGCTATTGAAGAAAGTTCAATGAATCTCAAAGAATCTAGGAGTTTCTAAACCAATTAAAAAAAACTAATTAAAAATTTCGTTTTTCATGGTGGAAGTTGGTGAATCGCCATTCACCTACCTTCAAATATCTTATAGCTTAGATTACGGCATCCCTTTTCTAAGTTATTAAATATTGTCTTGGGTCCTAGCCTTAATACTACATTTGGGTGTTGTATTAAGGACTATCTATAAGTATAATCTAATCTATTCCCTCTTCTTTTCAGATGTCTTCCAATAACAATGCTTCTGGCTCTTACCCTACTAGCTCTTTCTCTCTCATGAATCTTTGTGGGAGAGTCATCTTCGATGGATCCAACTTTACTGATTCGATCAAGAACATCAGGATGGTCACTCGGTATGAGAACAAAGAATATGTTCTCGACAAGGAGCTAAAGGTACCCGAGCCAACTGCTACTCCTGAAGAGCTTGCTAAATATGAGGTACATGAAAGAGATGCTACAAAAGTAGCATGCATCATGATGGCCACCATGACAGCCGAGCTCCAAAAGTCCTATGAGGACTATTATCCTTTTGAGATGCACCAAGACTTGATGGACCATTACCATCAAAGTGCTCGTCAAGAGCAATATGAAATAATCTCCTCCATGATAACAACCCGAATGAAGGATGGTGAACCCATCACAGGCCACATGCAGAAAATGTAAACGTATGTGGACTGTTTACTGAAGCTGAATGTGAACTTCCCCGAGTTACCAATAGACATCATTTTTCACTCCTTGCCATCGTGTTATGATCAATTTCTCATGACATGTCACATGAACAAGGAAGAATTCACCCTCAACAAACTTCAAGGACTCTTGAAGACCGCCGAAAGTGGTCTAAAGGGTAAGTTGGTTGTTACGACTCCTACTCCTACTCCAACTGCGGCCAATGTCTTGGCAATTGGGCATGGCAAAGGGAAGAAGAGAAAGAACCCTTCTAAGGGTACCAAGGGTAAGACCCTTGAAGGCTCCTCTTCAAGCAAAACCAAGAAACGTTCTGTCACTCCTTCTGCTAACCCTAATGAGGCTGAGTGCTTCTATCATCATGAAAAGTCGCACTGGAAGCGAAACTGCCCAAAGTACCAGCAAGATGTGAAGGATAGCAAAGTAAAACCCAACCATGTAGGTATATACACTATATTGTCTAATAACTCACCTCATTCTAAGTCTTGGGTCCTTGACACAGGTTGTGGTATTCACATATGTTGTGATTTGCAGGGACTAAGAAGAAGTGAGAATGTGGAGCATGGAAAGATAAACTTGATCATGGGAAACAGGAAAGCTTCACCTGTCACCAAAATAGGAGTTTATTCCTTAGTGCTAAATAGTGGGTTTACATTAGATTTGAATAAGTGTTATTATTCGCCAGAAATGGCAAGAAATGTTATTTCCTTTCATGCATTGTATAAACAAGTGTTTACCTTTTATTTTGATAATAATAATGGTAGTATTGATTCTTTCTTTAATAATGTTCTTTATTTTAAAGCATGACCTTGAGATGGCGTGTATGAAGTTGTATCTGTTGTAGATAATCTAGGAAATAATGTATTGTGTATTGACTCTTCCACTAGCTTAGATAAAGCATCTTTATGGTATTGTCGTCTTGGACATGTAAGTAAGAAACGCATAGGACAACTTCAAAAAGAGGGAGTCTTGGAGTCATTTGACCTAAATTCAAATGATAGTTGTGAATCTTGTTTGCTTGGTAAAACGACAAAGTCACCTTTTACTGGCACTTGTGCTAGGGGTGAAGGATTGTTGGATCTCACACACACGGATATGTGTGGACCCTTCAGAACCGCCAGAAGAGATGATAATCGGTTTTATGTGACTTTTAATGAAGATCTTATTAGATATGGATATGTCTACTTAATCAAGCATAAGTCAGAAACCTTTAAGAAATTCAAAGAGTTTAAGCAAGAGGTGGAGAATTAGTTGGGTAGGAACATTAAGATGCTTCGATCCGATCGTGGTGGTGAGTATCTTAGTACTGAGCTCCTTGACTATCTTAAGGAATATGGGATTATCTCACAATTGACACCTCCTAGGACACTACAGTTGAATGGTGTAGCTAAGAGGCACAATCGGACCTTGTTGGACATGGTTCGTTCCATGATGAGGCGAGTTTCGCTACCAATCTCATTTTGGGGTTATGCCTTAGAGACTGCCGCCCATATCCTTAATCTAGTCCCTACAAAGAAGGTTGCCAAAACACCTCACGAGATGTGGACTGGAAAAGTTCCCAATCTAGACCACAACAAGATTTGGGGTTGTGAGGCTTTCGTGATACGTGAGACTCACGATAAGCTCGAACCCTGTAGCGAAAGGTGTATTTTCATCGGCTAGCCACAGAAATCCTTTGGCTACATCTTCTACAGACCCAGTGATAATGTGGTCTTTGTAGCAAGAAGAGGATTCTTTCGAGAGAGAGAATTCATGAGTCAAGGAGACAGTGGGAGGCAAATTGACCTTGAGGAACTTCAAGAGTCAAGTGATGAAGGAACCTCAAACCCTAGCCCTCAACCTGAGGAGGAAACTCCTGTTGAGCCGACTGAAGAATCTATACCTCTGAGGCGTTCCACCAGAGTTAGGAATGCACCTGAGCATTATTATGGTTTCCATATTACTGCAGAAGGTGAGACACTTATCAGTGATAACACACTGGTAAATCTAGATGAGCCTAACAGCTACACAGAAGCCATGGTAGGCCCTGAGGCTGCTAAATGGAAAGAGGCTATGGATAGCGAGATACAGTCCATGTATGACAATCAAGTTTGGAACATGGTTGACAATGTGCCTGATTGTAAGATAGTTGGGTGCAAATGGATCTTCAAGAAAAAGACCGACATGGATGGTAATGTACACACTTATAAGGCACGGCTGGTTGCAAAGGGTTATTCTCAAACTCCGGGAGTTGATTATGATGAGACCTTTTCACCAATGGCCAAGATTAAGTCTATTAGGGTTCTGTTAGCCATTTTTGCATTTCATGACTATGAAATATGTCAAATGGATGTCAAAACCGTTTTCCTTAATGGAAAGTTGGCTAAAGATGTTTACATGGTTCAGCCAGAGGGTTTTGTAAGTACAGAGTACCCCAATAGAGTGTGTAAACTCGAGAAAACCATTTATGGATTGAAACAGGCACCTCGCAGATGGAATCTTTGCTTAGATGAGAAAGTCTAAGAATTTGGCTTTTCAAGGAGTAAAGATGAATCTTTTGTCTATATCAAGGCTAGTGGGAGCATAGTCAGCTTTTTGGTACTGTATGTGGATGACATGCTACTCATAGGAAATGACATCCCAACCCTGTAGGAAGTATATTCCTGGCTTGGGAAGTGTTTCGCTATGAAGGACCTTGGTGAAGCTGCCTATATCCTAGGGATAAGGATTTTGAGAAACATGAGTAAAAGACTAATTGGACTTAGTCAAAGCACCTATGTGGACAAAGTGTTGAAAAGATTCAACATGCTTAACTCCAAGAATGGTGAGTTACCCATTCAGAGTAACACCAGATTGAGTAAGACACAAAGCCCTAGTACAGAGGTTGAGATAGCAGAAATGAGTTGACTACCTTATGCTTCAGCTGTAGGATCGATCATGTATGCTATGACGTGTACTCGACCTGATGTAGCCTTTGCTTTGAGCATGGTTAGCATATATCAGGGGAACCCTGGCAAGGCACACTAGACTGCGGTAAAGAATATCCTCAAGTACATGCGAAGGACTAAGGAATGGGTCCTTACCCTTGGTGGGAGTGATGACTTGAAAGTTGTAGCATACAGTGATGCTAGCTTCCAGACTGACAGGGATAATTTCCGCTCTCAGTCGAGCTGGGTCTTTACCCTAAACGAAGAGGCAATTACTTGGAAAAGTTCCAAGTAGGAGACAGTGGCTGATTCCACTTGTGAATCAGAGTATATAGCAGCAAGTGAGGCAGCGAAGGAGGCTATATGGCTAAATAACTTCATCGGAGACCTTGGAGTTGTACCAGCTATAAAAGAGCCAATGGAGATTTTCTGTGACAGCAATAGTGCGGTTGCCTTAGCCAAGGAACCAAGAGATCATGGGAGATCTAGACACATTCACAAAAAATATCACTTCATTAGACATTGAATAGAAGAAGGAATCCTCGTGACAAAGAGGGTATCATCAGATGAGAACCCAGCAGATCCCCTCACGTAGGGACTGACTCGGGCTAAGCATCTCCAACATGCTCGGAGCATAGGGCTGAAGGATGATATTAGTTTTAATAGTTAGATAATCTCGAAATTTGTAAAATGTAATTGACATTTGATGATAAATAAAAGTTGTTATTTATGAGTAAAGTGTTGCTATCACTTGTCAATTGTTTACTATATTTCTTTTGCATGTTTTGACTTCCAGAATAATTATGTTTGGTATATCATATTATTTGAACCTCCACAGTCGGTCATATGTCGGAAGTAGGTATGAATCAAGACTGTCATGATTGGTTGTAGAGGTCTAAGATGTTGGACATGGCTACAACAATCATGAGTGCTCATAAGTTCTGAGCATTGGACTAAACCCACGCTCACTGGAATCACTTCATGGAATTTATCTTGAGTGATCGTGAGACGGTAATATCATATAAGTCTTCAAACCTAGAGATATGATTTTTTACCTATTAGTTGGTTATGCATTGATTGTACGAAAATGCATTGGTAACTCGATGTTATAAAACGTACCATTGTGTGTAATTCAACAAGTAGTAAAGCATACATATGAGTTGAAGTTTATCTGTTCCTTCTAGGATTAGAAGCGATATTTGGGCCCCTCGATGATTTTGTTTTGACCTATGTACCGGGCCCGATCAGAACTAAATTGATGTGTTCAGTTAAGTTCTATGTCAAACAAATCGGAAATTAGGAAACAAATGTTGGACAATATATAAGACCATGTGCCATGTATTTGTCCGGCTGATATCTAGAACAGAGGATTATATGCTCACTTATCTAAAATGGCGCGTTCTAGTTCAACATAGTTTAAAGAGCTACGATTGTTGATCGGTTCCTGAATTCATACTTGCAACTATAGTTATTAGACTTATCCAAGTGGGAGACTGTTGGATATAGTGTCTAAGTCCATAACTATATTTGGTATGTACTTGACCCGACCCAACATGGTCCATTTGGGTTGCACTTCACCCGAACAATTTATGGATAATCTTTGGAGAATAGTATAAGTTATGATTTATTAATTTATTATAAGTTCTAATATATTAATATAACATCATATTATTTAATTAGTATTGATCTATAATTAATCTAGGAATAATTTAGAGATCAAAAGTATTACTAATTAAATATAGGCTCCTATATTTATATAGTGTGGGTTAATGCTCATTTGGAATGGGCTAGGCTTGCATGGAAAGTCCATGGATACTCCATGGAGCTTTAACCCATGGATCTCATGGAAATGAAGAGACATGGGTATAAGGGTTTACATGGATGTAACCCTAATCCATGACACTATATAAAGGAGGCTTTGGTTCTTGAAATCACACTAGTTGTGGTGAGAAAAGGAAGAGGGCCGATTTCAAGAAGAGTTACTATTCTCTCGAAGTTCCAAGTTTGTGGTGATTTGTGATTTCCATTTGAGGCATCCACAGTATTGGTGCTAGGCTCTAAAACTCCAAGCAATCAACTACAACTACAAGGTAAGTAATTCTACTAACTTTATTTGATTCAAGTTCCCCATGCCATGCTAGATAGGATAAGAACCTAGGAAAATAATTATGTGCATGTATCTTAGACAAACATAGATCCAAGGTTTATTAGGGTTGCATGTACACTTAGGAAGTGTTAGAATGCTCAAAACCCATCATTAATATCTTCTACTTTGTGTTTGTGACTGAATTTATCTTTGAGTTTATGGTTTGATTGCTAGTTGGATTATTTATTCCTATTTAATTTATTTGGTTAAGTTTGATTGAAGTTCCACATGTGTTAAATATTGATGCTTTGTTTCCTATTGCTATATTAATAAAGTTTAGAGGACTATCTAGTTGTGTTAATTTGAATCATAGTTTTCCAGTAACCATTAGTGATTATGACTAGAATTTTGACCATAACCTAGGGTTATGTAATAAAGTAATGATATTTAATGTGTGTGCATTAGTAGAATGACCATTCTCTGTATGATTTAACTCATATGACCATTAGGGTCAAATAAGATCAAATCTTGCTTAATACGAACTAAATACTGATTTGCATGATTGTTTGTTCATCTGGTCAATGAATTAATAATTGTGTTCAAATCAAAGGATTAGTAGTTGTGACCATGACACTAGTCATATTAGGAATCGGTGAATAATGAATAAATATCCATTGTATCAATAGTTAGCCATTAATTTGAGATGTAATTTATACAGACCTTACTACCTAAAATTTTTTGTCTTGCAGTTAGTTTATCGATATTTGATGTTAAGTGGTATTTAAAGTATTTAATAAAATATTTCATTATTTCTTTAGTGTTTTTAGTGAAACCTATAATCAAAAACTCCAAATTAATTCATCACCGTTCCCCTTGTGTTTGACCCATGTTCTTACCACAACTATACTATTACACGATTCGGTTCACTGCCTAGTGTGTATGTGTTAGTTTGGTTGTGATAAATTCAATTTTATAAATTAAAAACTTAAGCAATTCATATATATATATATATATATATATATATATATATATATATATATATATATCACATCAGGGACTATGCACTCACATGATAAATTATGTAACTGACGATTTCCGTGATGCTTTGCTTTGCACTTTTTAAAGAGACTTAGATGTATAAAGCACTAAACCTTAGTTTAGTTTCATAATCCTGGTGACTATAAAAATTATAGTCTGGATTCCTCAATTATCTCAATTTCTACATTAAGATCTATCAAGTAAGGAATTACCACGTAGGATAATATCGAAGGTAGGGTCCGTTTGGTATATGGAGTATACTGTTTGAAAATACAAGTTTAAACACCTCACAAAATCCAGCATAGAAATCACTCCCATAAGTAGATCAATTAGTAAATGACTTCGAATCACTAATAAATCTTAATTATAGGTTCATAATAATGACTATGACTATAGTTAAAAGATGAGAATGAATAAAATAAGTGTAACTTAACTTACAGAGTAATCTAGTGAAAACCGGGGATTATGTAGGCAGAACTCTTATCCGGGAGCTTCTATTTACTGGCTATCTGATACCACTGGGCTTCGCCGAAGGGGTCGGGAACTCAGGAGTGTTAGGGCCACGATCCTCGAAGCATTCAGGATCCTAAAACCTCATCAGATATTTAAGATCCTCAACTATCTCAAGATCCCAACTATTACCGTTATTATTATTTACTAATATTTATAACAATTATATTTTTTTCTTAACTGACACATGTCTAGAAATATTCATGAGAAAATTTATTCTCAACAGAGTTTCGTCTCAACTATGCTAAAGACCTGAAATACCAAGTCAACCAACGTTCACAAAGTTGGTCATACAGAATCTTGGGAATATCAGACATCTTGTTAGCTAGTTTATACTATAAATTGACACATGTATGTCACACACGACACACTATGCTTACTATTAGATTACTTCACAAACTTTTTCACTTGTTCTTACTGAAATACTCTCTGTAATCATCATTTTATACTAATAAAATCATCTAGGCAGGTGATCATTATCACCTCCCAAGGTGTAACATTCCGTTTAAAATAGAATAATTAAATAATAAACCTAGAACCCAAAGAGTTGATTTTTATTAATTATTTTATATTATTATGGCCAAAATCAAATAATAATTAGCTAGGAGCTTGTTTCGAGGAGCCAAATGACAAGATTTGAATCTCTAGGGGTTAAAGTGTAAGTTCATGACTTATTTTGCAAAGGATTTTAGAATTCAGAGGGTAGAAATGGTAGATGTTCGATCGAAATTGAAAGAAAAAGGAGTAGGAGGGACCAAATGCGTTATTATGGAATGAAGTTTCTGGGGTCCGGGTATATAAACCCGTCACCCTATAAACCCTAACCCTAAGTTAACTTGTAGCCGCCACCTTATGCCACCAGATCGTCCAAGCCGCTACCTTCACTTCCTCCTATCTCTGGGACCACTACCCTTTCGCCTATTCAGATCAACCGAGAGAATCAATGACATCCACCATGATCGGTGAAACTGAAGACCATCGGGGGTTAGCGGGAAATCATCCAATGTTGTTGGGTTCTTACCTCCAGCCGCCATTGCGCCATCGTTGTTGAAGACGGAGTTGCCGAAAAGGACCACGAGTAGTCGCCTCTTCGTTGTTGTGGCTATACTCGGTGGGTTCGAACCACCTTCTGCCCTCTTCATTTCCCTCTTGATGGCTGCATCACCACTGCCGTCTGGAGGCTGACACCCTCCGTCCGCCGCATGCCACCGTGGAAAGGTAGTTGGGTTCCTGGAATCGCGAATCGGATGTGTGAGTGTAGTTGTAACAAGGTCGGACGAAGTGTGTGCATTTTCTGATTACCGTATGTAGTGAAGAACCACCATGACGGCCAACCATGATCGTTACCATCGTCAACACCGTCGTTAGCTGCCTTCTTGTGTTACTACCGCCGCCGTATGCCACCAGGTGGGTGGTTGGTTTTATCTAGCAAAAGGAAGAGTGTGTTGTATGTGGTTTCGTTTAGCTGGAATTCATGAGGACAGCCACCACCACCACCGTGAGGTGGTGGCTGCCACCATGTACCACCACCGGCCACCACAAGGGTGGCTGTGTGTGTGTGTTTTATTTTATGTTTTTGTGTTTGGATATTGTTGTAAAATGTACTGTATGGCCGAAATAATCAAAGAAAATAACTCGTCACCACCGAGAGGTGGTGGTTGCCACCTCGCGCCGCCATTCTGCCGCCACCTTAGGTGGCTATGTGCTTTTACGTATGTGATTGTCATTTTGGGATACTTGGATATTTTTTTTAGCTAAAAGTCATAACCACCACCGTGAGCCGCCGTTGACCACCATTAGCTGAGGTGGTAGTGCGTGGTGTCTGGCTTGTTTAACCCTAATGGGCGCAATGAAGCCCCAATTGACCTAAAAGCCTAATTATTTGACTAATGGGCTAGGATTGGGTTGGAAAAGCCTAATGTCATGAAACCCTAATTTTGGGGATTGATCATAACCCACACTGGAATTATTTAATAAACTTAAAATATTAATTAATAATTATTAGCAAATTAACCTAACACAATATTGGACTTAATGGATTAAGTCATTAATGGGTTGAGTATGAACACTTAACTCTGATCGTCATGTCATGTGAAAACCCTAATTTCACTTGGGCCTTGAGTTGGGCTTTCTATTAGGCTTTGTTTATTGGACTATTGATGGGCAATCCAAGAACAAGTAAATGGACCAACATAATTAGATGGGATTTAGGATAAGGTCCATGTGAAGGACTTAGGCCCAAGCCATAGGTGGGCCATAACTGGGCCTTCATGATTATGAGCTATTGGGCCATTGGAATACCAAGAGTTTGGACTAGAATAAATGGATGGGCCTTAAGGAAAGACCATGTAGAGTTCTGGGCCCAATTTGTAAAATTGGGCCATATGTTGGGGTTTGGCCCATTACATGACTTTTGGGCTTTTGGAGTGTGAGTTGGACCTTGGGCTTGGAACCCAATTATTAATTGGATATTGTTTGATGTTAACCGTTAAGGAATCTGTCAACCAGTAGCTGGAGTTTTATCCACGGGACTTCAGCAGTGCCAGGTGAGTTGTCATGATTATACTAACAGGGTTGAAGGCACCAATGTCTTCCCTTTACGGATTTGTATCTGGGTTATTGCATGATATGGTTATTGATTTACATCTTGGTAGCTAGGATGGTGATATGCTTAGTGGCCTGGTTAGGTCGGTATCCTGGTATATAGGATGATGCAATGTTAGCGACCAGTTAGGTCTATATCCTGATTATAGGATGTTGCTATGATTAGTGATTTGTTAGATCGTTTTGACTGTTATATATGCTAGCTTGTGATAGTTATGTGTACATGTTTCTTTGATTGGGGGTCGGTTGAAGCCGTCCTGCTTTGTGCTAAAGGCCAACATAGCTAGGGCGGTCCGGATAGACTGAAGACCTGTGAGGCGTTCCAGTCAGGCCGAAGGCCCAGCGAGCGATCTGGATAGCTTGTAGGCCCTACGAGGCAGTCCAGACATGTCGAAGTCTCGGAGAGCGGACCAAATAGGTTGAAGGCCTGCGAGGCGGTCTAGTCAGGCTGAAGGCTCATTATGCATGTTGTTTTCTTATATGTTATTAGTATGTTTTATGATGTTGGTATTTTGGGGTAACTTACTAAGCCTTCGAGCTTACATTTATCGATTATTGTTTCAGGTACTTCTAATGATCGCGGGAAGGCGAAGGCGTGATCCTGCACCTCCTTATGTCTTTATGATTTCATTCTTGGATACTCTGACACTAAACCATTTTGAAAACAAGTTTTGTAATAATTATTGGTTTTGAAATGTTTTAAAAAGTTTAAATTTGGCATGATTTTTATAGGTGTTACACAAGGTTTTGTGTCGGAGATCCTAGCAAGGATCAAGGGCTTTCTTTGTAAACAATCGTGTCATTCTCTTTACCTTTCTCTATTGCATAATTCGAACATCACATCCTCTCATTCAATTTGGCGTTCAATAACGTTTTCCTTGGGAATATTTTCCTTAACAATGATTGAGAGAAAGAGACCAATTATTGAACTCCAATCAACAAAGGATCACCAAGGCTTACAACAACAACATAAAAGTCAGAGGATTCCAAATATGAGATTTGGTATTAAGGAAAACATTACAAAACACCAAGGATCCTAGTGTAGGTAAATTAGATCCTAAATGGGAAGGACCATATCTCATAGATGTTGAAGCAAGAAAAGGAGTATATTGGCTAGCAACACTCGAAGGAGAAATTTTTCCAAGATCCTAGAATGCTATACTTCTCAAACCATACTATATGTAAATAAGGTCGATTGATCTTCAACAAAACCAAGGTGCACATGTTCTTTACCTTAAACTTTTCATCATCACTTATTTTCTCCTCGAATACACTACTAACTTAAGTATCAAAGGGGCGTTATCTAGAATCAACATAGGATCACCTAAAATACAAAGGATATCAACTCAGGAGGCTTCAGAAAGACTATAGTAATAAATGTGAAATTTATGACTATGTTAAGAGACAACTTGGTGAATTAACTGTTAAGCTTAACACATTATAGACCATTGTCTGCAATTTAAAAATAACCAGCAAAAAGGTCTAGGGTATGATAGTGTTCCTCCACCTTTCAATCATAACTACACATCCATCCCTATGACACAGGAAGAAATTGAAAAAGAGGCACATCTTTAATAAGGCAAACCAGCTGGATTTGTGTCGGGAGGTATTCAGGTTGAAAATACTAATGATTTTACTTCCTATACAGATCAACCACTAAGGCACTTCAAGCAAGCAGCTGAAGAGACTGTGTCTGATAGTAAAGAAGCAGAAGATGAGAACAAGGAGAAAACCATTGAACAAACCAACATCTCCTTGAGCTCTGAATATGTTGCTTCGAAATTCGCTGCTTCTGATCAACCTGTTGTTGAGAAATACATGCCACCAATTCCAGTAAAACAAAGTGTCTGTTATAATTGTGCTTGTGGAAACAATAAGAGACAAGGCAAGGATACGCCACCAGGGGCAGGAAGAAACAACTTCACAGTGAAGAAAAAGACATGTTTTCACTATGGAACACCAGGACACATTGCCAGAAATTATCCTAATCGCGCATATGTTCCTTACTATGCACAAGGCTGGTAGAACGCGCAGGGTGGGAGATTCTACAAAAGAAATCATTCGAGGTCACAATCGCACAATAACGACTGGAATACCCACAAGGCCAAGCATTCAACTCCCAAGTCCAAGAAATCAAATCCCAAGGTCAATAAGGGTATGCCGGCCAAGAAGTCCAATCCAAGAGATGCTCCCGTGAAGCCAAAATCAAAGTCATCTCAACGTTCGACTTCAAGTTCAAAATCAAATGTTGTGCCACCCATCAGATCGAAAAAAGAAATGGGTTAAACCCAACTACAAATGGGTTCTGAAGGCTCACTCTCCCAAATCTTCTAACGATTCTAATATTTCTACATCTTTTGTTTGTGATAAATAGGATATGTCATGGGAGAGAGTACCATGCAATGATGCCAAAGGTCGACCCTGTTTCAAAATGGACTGGGCTCCAAAGACCAATTGATCCCACTCTATGTCGGAGCAGCTATGGAGGCATATCATCAGACTTCGGTTTGTTGGTAGTGGCTGTTCCAGGCACATGACAGGGGGCATCTCTCAACTATACAACATTTAGACTTTGTTTAAGAGTATGTGTCCTTTTGCAGGAAAGGAGGAAATGAAGAGATCACAAATGTGGTTAGTGCTTAATGACATGAAGAATTTTCGGATCTGTTCTGAGATTATGCGTGCTGTTCTCAGACCTTCTAGATTCAAATTCAATCGGTTACCTACGGTTTAATTTTTCTTCTCTATACTGCTGAGTTTGTCTTAAACTGATTCTTTTCAAAAACAATTTTTCATTTTCTTATAGTTTTTCGTTAGTAGGTAATGTGTTAAGAAGTGATATCAAGAAAGTTATAACGGTTAGTCAAAACATATGTAAAGGACTAAATCTAAATTGTCTAGACTCTGTGTTCAATGTGATGGTAGGCACGAAGACAGTGTGGATTTAGTTAGGATTGTTTGGACTGACCATACGACACTCGGGTAGATGAAGCTGTGAGATAAACACGGGAACCTACAGGATACACTAAATTAATACGCATGTAGAACAGTGGTTCAAATTTTCCTTGAGGTACGGACTTATGTCCTTAATTCTGGTTCTGATAGGGCGACTGGGGGGTTCTGATAAAGTAGGTCTGTAGGAAATTATTTTATTGCTTTCTATCTGTCAGTCATATGATGCTTCCTCTGCGTGATTGGAAGAGATTCGACCTGGAATGCAACATATGCAACTCTAATTCTACGCACCTCCTTATTTGTGAAATTACTTCTATCTGTTAGACATATGCTGTCTCCTCTGTGTGATTGAAACATATCCCACCTGGAACACAACATATGCACCATTCTACATTATGATCTATCAAGTAAGGAATTACCGCGTAGAATCATATCGCAGGTAGGGTCCATTTTGTATACGGAGTATACTGTTTGAAAGTAGGAGTTTAAACACCCCACTTAATCCAGCATAGAAATCACTCTCATAAGTAGATCAATTAGTAAATGACTTCGAATCACTGATAAATCTTAATTATAGGTTCATAATAATGACTATGACTATAATTAAAAGATTAGAATGAATAAAATAAGTGTAACTTAACATACAGAGTAATCTAGTGAAAATCGGGGATTATGCGGGCATAACTCTGATCCAGGAGCTTTTATTTACCGGCTATCTGATACCATTGGGCTTCGCCGAAGGGGTCGGGAACTCAGGAGTGTTAGGGCCAGGATCCTCGAAGCATTCAGGATCCTCAAAGCTCATAAGATATTTAAGATCCTCAACTATCTGAAGATCCCAACTATTACCGTTATTATTATTTACTAATATTTATAACAATTATAGTTTTTTTCTTAAGTGACACATGTCTAGAAATATTGAAGAGAAGATTTATTCTCAACAGAGTTTCGTCTCAACTATACTAAAGACCTGAAATACCAAGTCAACCAACGTTCACAAAGTTGGTCATACAGAATCTTGAGAATATCAGACATCTTGTTAGCTAGTTTATACTATATATTGACACATGTATGTCACACACGACACACTCTGCTTACTATTAGCTTACTTCACAAACTTTTTCACTTGTTCTTACTGAAACACTCTGTGTAATCATCATTTTATACTAATAAAATCATCTAGGCAGGTGATCATTATCACCTCCCAAGGTGTAACATTTCGTTTAAAATAAAATAATTAAATAATAAACCTGAAACCCTAAGAGGTGTTTTTATTAATTATTTTGTATTATTATGGCCCAAAATCGAACAATAATTAGCTGGGAGATTGTTTCGGGGAGCCAAATGACAAGATTTGAATCTATGGGGGTTAAAGTGTAAGTTCATGATTTATTTTGCAAAGGATTTAAGAAGTCAGAGGGTATTTAGTATCATTTAGACTTAATATGAAAGAATTTATGGAAACAAGGGCTAAAGAGTAAATTTTGGACCTATGTTGAAAAGGTTTTGTAGAAGGAGGGGCTATTGGGTAAATGACGGATTGGATTTGAAAGGGGTTTCTAGAGTCACGGTAGAAATGGTAGATGTTCGATCGAAATTGAAAGAAAGGGGAGAAGGAGGGACCAAATGCATTATTATGGAATGGAGTTTATGGGATCGGTTTATATAAACCTGTTACCCTCTAAATCCTAACCCTAAGTTCACTTGCAGCCGCCACCTTATGCCACCAGATCGTCCTAGCCGCCACCTTCACTTCTTACTATCTCCGGCACCACCACCCTTTCGCCTGTTCCGATCAACTGAGAGAAGAAATGACATCCACCATGATCGGAGAAACTGAAGACCATCGGGGGCTAGCGGGCAATCCTCCAATGTTGTTGGGTTCTTACCTCCAGCCGCCATCGTGCCGTCGTTGTTGAAGACGGAGCTGCCGAAAAGGACCACGAGCAGTCGCCTCTTCATTGCTGCTGTTGTACTCGGTGGGTTCGAACCACCTTCTGCCCTCTTCATTTCCTTCTCGATGGCCGCATCACCACTTCCGTCTGGAGGCTAATACCCTCCGTCCGCCGCATGCCACCGTGGAATGGTAGTTGGGTTCCTGGAATCGCGAATCAGATGTGTGAGTGTAGTTGTAACAAGGTCGGACGAAGTGTGTGCATTTTCTGATGACTGTAGGTAGTGAAGAACCACCATGACGGCCAACCATGGTCGCTACCGTCGTTAACACCGCCGTTAGCTTCCTTCTTGTGTTACTACCAATGTCGTACACCAGCAGGTGGGTGGTTGGGTTTATTTAGCAAACAGAAGAGTGTGGTGTATGTGGTTTCGTTTAGCCGAAATTCATGAGGACAGCCACCACCACCACCGTGAGGTGGTGGCTGCCACCATGTACCACCGCCAGCCACCACAAGGGTGGTTGTGTGTGTTTTATTTTATGTTTGTATGTTTGGATATTGTTGTTAAATGTATTGTATGGCCTAAATAATCAAAGAAAACAACTCGTCACCACCGAGAGGTGGTGGTTGCCACCTGGCGCCGCCATTCTACTGCCACCTTTGGTGGATATGTGCTTTTGTGTATGTGATTGTCATTTTGGGATACATGGATAATTTTTTAGCTAAAAGTCATAATCACCACCACGAGGTGGTGGCCGCTGCCGTGAGCCATCGTTGACCACCACTAGCTGAGGTCGTAGTGCGTGGTGCTTGGCTTGTTTAACCATAATGGGCGCAATGAAGCCCCAATTGACCTAAAAGCCTAACTATTTGACTAATGGGCTAGGATTGGGTCGGAAAACCCTAATATCATGAAACCCTAATTTTAGGGATTGATCATGACCCACACTAGAATTATTTAATAAACTTAAAATATTAATTAATAATCATTAGCAAATTAACCTAACATAATATTGGACTTAATGGATTAAGTCCTTAATGGGTTGAGTAGGAGCACTTAACTCTAATCGTCATGTCATGTGAAAACCCTAATTTCACTTGGGCCTTGAGTTGAGCTTTCTATTGGGCTTTGTTGATTGAACTATTGATGGGCTATCCAAGAACAAGTAAATGGACCAACATAATTAGATGGGATTTAGGATAAGGTCCATGTGAAGGACTTAGACCTAATTTGGAAACTTAGGCCATAGGTGGGCCATAATTAGGCCATGATGATTATGAGATATTGGGCCATTACCAAGAGTTTGGACTAGAATAAATGGATAGGCCTTAAGGAAAGACCATGTAGAGGTCTGGGTCCAATTTGTAAAATTGGGCCATATGTTGGGGTTTGGCCCATTACTTGACTTTTGGGCTTTTGGAGTGTGAGTTGGACCTTGGGCTTGGAACCCACTGATTAATTGGATATTGTTTGATGTTAACCATTAGGGAATCTGTCAACCAGTAGCTGGATTTTTATCTGCGGGTCTTCAGCAGTGCCAGGTGAGTTATCATGACTATACTAACAGGGTCGAAGACACCAATGTCTTCCCTTTACGGACTTGTATCCGTGTTAATGCATGATATGGTTATTGATTTACATCTTGGTAGTTAGGATGGTGATATGCTTAGTGACCTGGATAGGTCGGTATCCGGGTATATAGGATGATGCAATGTTAGTGACCGGTTAGGTGTATATCCTGGTTATAGGACGTTGCTATGATTAGTGATTTTTTAGATCGTTTTGACTGTTATATATGTTAGCTTGTGATATTTATGTGTACACGTTTGTTTGATTGGGGGTGGGTTGAGGCGGTCTTGCTTTGTGCTGAAGGCCAACATACCCAGGGCGGTCCAGATAGACTGAAGGCCTGGGAGGCGTTCCAGTCAAGCCGAAGGCCCAACGAGCGGTCTGGATAGGTTGTAGGCCCTCCGAGGCAGTCCAGACATGCCGAAGTCTCGGAGAGCTGTCCAGATAGGTTGAAGGCCTGCGAGGCGGTCCAGTCAGGCTGAAGGGTCATTATGCATGTTGTTTTCTTATATGTTATTAGTATGTTTTATGATGTTGGTATTTTAGGGTAACTTACTAAGCCTTCAAACTAACATTTATCGATTATTGTTTCAAGTACTTCTAACAATCATGGGAAGGCAAAGGCGTGATCGTGTACCTCCTTATATCTTTATGATTTGATTCTTGGATACTCTGACACTAAACCATTATGAAAACAAGTTTTGTAATAATTATTGGTTTTGAAATGTTTTAAAAAGTTTAAATTTGGCATGATTTTTATGGGTGTTACACAAGGTTTTGTGTCGGAGATCCTAGCAAGGATCAAGGGATTTCTTTGTAAACAATCGTGTCGTTCTCTTTACCTTTCTCTATTGCATAATTCAAACATCACAGCCTCTCATTCAATTTGGCATTCAATAACGTTTTCCTTGGGAATGTTTTGTTTAAAAGTGATTGGGAGAAAGAGACCAATTATTGAATGCCAACCAACAAAGGATCACCAAGTCTTACAACAACAACATAAAAGTCAGAGGATTCCAAATATGAGACTTGATATTAAGGAAAACATTACAAAACACCAACGATCCTAGTGTAGGTAAATTAGATCCTAAATGGGAAGGACCATATCTTATAGATGTTGAAGCAAGAAAAGGAGCATATTGGCTAGCAACACTCGAAGGAGAAATTTTGCCAAGATCCTAGAATGCTATACTTCTCAAACCATACTATATGTAAATAAGTTCGATTGATCTTCAACAAAACCAAGGTGCACATGTTCTTTACCTTAAACTTTTCATCATCACTTATTTTCTCCTCGAATACATTACTAACTTAAGCATCAGAGGGGCGTTATCTAGAATAATGCCCACCCCTAGCTAACATATGCAATGCAGAACAATATACAACTAACGATCTCTATAGCAATGATCGTAAAATAGGAGGATCCCTAAGGTTGAAGATCCTAAAACATAAGGATCTTGACGCACGAAGATCTCAACATCTTAACACTTCGACAGTTCCATTATATTAATGATATGATCTTTAAACTATTATATACACAAGCTAGAGACTAATCATCTCTCCTACGCTTAAGGGTACTTAATCCCCTCTAAGGTTTAAAGAGCTAATCACCACTTTCACACAAACTAAGGTTTATACACCTCGCTTGCACGCACGATATCCAACTATGGGATACGAATAAGAGGATCATTTCACGATGCAGTGACTTGGCAACCCTCTTATCTTTGTTAGGTCAAAATTATGGTTTATACTTTTCTTTTCTGGGCACTTGTATTTTTATGTAATATTTTATGAGTTTACGGCTAGGTGGGTATTTACGACCGAAACCCGTTCACGGTCGTGAAATTGTGTTCGGCCCATGTTCCCTATAAATATAGATGTAGGGGGTGAGGAGTGGAGAGAGAGAAAGAAGAGAGAAGCTTAAGTGTGTGAAACTTAAGGTAAGTTCTAGAGAGAGAAATTGAATGTTGTGTAAGGAACTTCCTTCATATCATCAATACATTCAAGCTTCATCATCTTATTCTTATCCTTCTCTTCTATTTTGATCTGACATCATCTGTTTGATTGGGATTCCACACCATCAAACGGATCTGATTGATACTCAAGCATTTTGGGGACTTGCAAGTGGTATCTAATTTTTGAGGCTGCCTAGATTCAAACCCGGGTGGACTCCTTCCTCAATCAGCGCCTTACCGGTTGAACCAACTATCACACGCTACAAGACTTCGAAACTTAAGTCATATAGTCTTCACAAGCAGCTTGTTTACAATTAAAAAAAAGGGAATTGATTTTGAGGGTGCCAGGAATCTAACCATGGTCCCCTGGTTCTAAAGTCCAGCGCCTTTCATCTAATCCAGCTTGCTGGATGGTTTTTCTCTTCCAAATTTAATTCAAAAGGCTTTTTCTTTCGAACCCAATTTCGCAAATCTCACACTTTTAACCCAAAATTCAAAATCTTTTATTTTAAGATTCCATTTTCAACCAAAAATTATAGTTGTTAAATTTTTACTTTTATTTTTGACTTTTTATTTAAAATTTTGTCTTTGACTTTTAAAATTTCACCTTTGACTTTAAACTTTCTTTTTCTCGTTTGACTTTTAAATTTTCAAATTTAGATTTTCGGTTTGAATTTTAAGTTTGAATTGGCTTCTAGCTGTGTTTTTAATGGTTTTTAAGGTCTACGAGGGAATTGAAGACATGAAAGAGATTCGTCAGGATATGTTAAGACAAAAGTTCAACATGTTCAATTATATCCCTGGAGAAACCCTGGAAGCTCAGTTGCAACGATTTACTACACTTACTATTGTGATGAATATAGCTGGGATCTTCTTAACTAAATCTGAGATAAACAAAAAGTTGGTGAATTCACTTCCGAAATTGTGGGATATGAACATGACTATCATCAAAAAGACAGAAGATCTCAATCGTCTTAGTATTGCTGCTGTAACTGAAGAACTTGACGCTTTGAAGTGTGGAAAAACAATGAGTTCCGCAAACATCCCGGTCAATGAAGTTTCATGTACTCCATGTTATGAAGATACGATTAAAATTCTTCGTGAACATAATGATTTGCTAAAAAAGGAAGTTGAGGACCTAAAATACGAAGGATATCAACTCAGGGGGCTTCAGGAAGACTATAGTAATAAATGTGAAATTTATGATTATGTTAAGAGACAACTTGGAGAATTAACTGTTGAGCTTAACACATTATAGACCATTGTCTACAATTTAAAAATAACCAGCAAAAAGGTCTAGGGTATGATAGTGTTCCTCCACCTTTCAATCATAACTACACATCCATCCCTATGACACAGGAAGAAATTGACAGGGAGGCACATCTTTAATAAGGCAAACCAGCTGGATTTGTGTCGGGAGGTATTCAGGTTGAAAATACTAATGATTTACTTCCTATGCAGATCAACCACTAAGGCACTCCAAGCAAGCAGCTGAAGAGACTGTGTCTGATAGTAAAGAATCAGAAAATGAGAACAAGGAGAAAACCATTGAACAAACCAACATCTCCTTGAGCTCTGAATCTGTTGCTTCGAAATCCGCTGCTTCTGATCAACCTGTTGTTGAGAAATACATGCCACCAATTCCAGTAAAACAAAGTGCCTGTTATAATTGTGCTTGTGGGGGCCAATAAGAGACAAGGCAAGGATACGCCACCAGAGGCGGGAAGAAACAACTTCACAGTGAAGAAAAAGACATGTTTTCATTATGCAACACTTGGACACATTGCCAGAAATTATCCTAATCGCGCATATGTTCCGTACTATGCACAAGGCTGGTAGAACGCGCAGGGTGGGAGATTCTACAAAAGAAATCATTCGAGGTCACAATCGCACAATGGCGACTGAAATACCCACAAGGCCAAGCATTCAACTCCCAAGACCAAGAAATCAAATCCCAAGATCAATAAGGGTATGCCGGCCAAGAAGTCCAATCCAAGAGATGCTCCCGTGAAGCCAAAATCAAAGTCATCTCAACGGTCGACTTCAAGTTCAAAATCAAATGTTGAGCCACCCATCAGATCGAAAAAGAAATGGGTTAAACCCAATTACAAATGGGTTCTGAAGGCTCACTCTCCCAAATCTTTTAACGATTCTAATATTTCTACATCTTTTGTTTGTGATAAATAGGATATGTCATGGGAGAGAGTACCATGCAATGATGCCAAAGGTCGACCCTGTTTCAAAATGGACTGGGCTCCAAAGACCAACTAATCCCACTCTATGTCGGAGCAGCTATGGAGGCATATCATCAGACTTCGGTTTGTTGGTAGTGGCTGTTCCAGGCACATGACAGGGGGCATCTCTCAATTGTACAACATTTAGACTTTGTTTGAGAGTATGTGTCCTTTTGCAGGAAAGGAGGAAATGAAGAGATCACAAATGAGGTTAGTGCTTAATGACATCAAGAATTTTCGGATCTCTTCTGAGATTATGCGTTCTGTTCTCAGACCTTCTAGATGCAAATTCAATCGGTTACCTACGGTTTGATTTTTCTTCTCTATACTCCTTAGTTTATCTTACACTGATTCTTTTCAAAAACAATTTTTCATTTTCTTATAGTTTTTCGTTAGTAGGAAATGTGTTAAGAAGTGATATCAAGAAAGTGATAACGGTTAGTCTAAAACATGTGTAAAGGACTAAATCTAAATTGTCTAGACTCTGTGTTCAATGTGCTGGTAGGCACGAAGGATTTGACAGTATGGATTTAGTTAGGATTGTTTGGACTGACCATACGACACTCGAGTAGATTAAGCAGTGAGATAAACACGGGAACCTACAGGATACACTAAATTAATACGCATCTAGAACAGTGGTTCAAATTTTCCTTGAGGTACGGACTTATGTCCTTAATTATGGTTCTGATAGGGCGACTGGGGGGTTCTGATAAAGTAGGTCTGTAGGAAATTATTTTATTGCTTTTTATCTGTCAGTCATATGATGCTTCCTCTGCGTGATTGGAAGAGATCCAACCTGGAATGCAACATATGCAACTCTAAATCTACGCACCTCCTTATCTGTGAAATTCTTTCTATCTGTTAGACATATGTTGTCTCCTCTGCGTGATTGAAACATATCCCACCTGGAACACAACATATGCACCATTCTACATTAAGCTCTATCAAGTAAGGAATTACCACGTAGGATCATATCGCAGGTAGGGTCCATTTGGTATACGGAGTATACTGTTTGAAAATAGGAGTTTAAACACCCCACTAAATCCAGCATAGAAATCACTCTCATAAGTAGATCAATTAGTAAATGACTTCGAATCAATGATAAATCTTAATTATAGGTTCATAATAATGACTATGACTATAATTAAAAGATAAGAATGAATAAAATAAGTGTAACTTAACATACAGAGTAATCTAGTGAAAAACGGGGATTATGCGGGCAGAACTCTGATCCGGGAGCTTCTATTTACCGGCTATCTGATACCATTGGGCTTCGCCAAAGGGGTCAGGAACTCAGGAGTGTTAGGGCCAGGATCCTCGAAGCATTCAGGATCCTCAAAGCTCATAAGATATTTAAGATCCTCAACTATCTGAAGATCCCAACTATTACCGTTATTATTATTTACTAATATTTATAACAATTATAGTTTTTTTCTTAAGTGACACATGTCTAGAAATATTCAAGAGAAGATTTATTCTCAATAGAGTTTCGTCTCAACTATACTAAAGACCTGAAATACCAAGTCAACCAACGTTCACAAAGTTGGTCATACAGAATCTTGGGAATATCAGACATCTTGTTAGCTAGTTTATACTATATATTGACACATGTATGTCACACACGACACACTCTGCTTACTATTAGCTTACTCCACAAACTTTTTCACTTGTTCTTACTGAAATACTCTGTGTAATCATCATTTTATACTAATAAAATCATCTAGGCAGGTGATCATTATCACCTCCCAAGGTGTAACATTTCGTTTAAAATAGAATAATTAAATAATAAACCTGAAACCCTAAGAGGTGTTTTTATTAATTATTTTATATTTTTATGGCCCAAAATCAAACAATAATTAGCTGGGAGATTGTTTCGGGGAGCCAAATGACAAGATTTGAATCTCTGGGGGTTAAAGTGTAAGTTCATGATTTATTTTGGAAAGGATTTAAGAAGTCAGAGGGTATTTAGTATCATTTAGACTTAATATGAAAGTATTTATGGAAACAAGGGCTAAAGAGTAAATTTTGGACCTATGTTGAAAAGGTTTTGTAGAAGGAGGGGTTGTTGGGTAAATGACGGATTGGATTTGAAAGGGGTTTCTGGAGTCAGGGTAGAAATGGTAGATGTTCAATCGAAATTGAAAGAAAAGGGAGAAGGAGGGACCAAATGCATTATTATGGAATGAAGTTTATGGGATCGGGTTATATAAACCCGTCACCCTCTAAATCCTAACCCTAAGTTCACTTGCAGCCGCCACCATATGCTACCAGATCGTCCAAGCTGCCACCTTCACTTCCTACTATCTCCGGCACCACCACCCTTTCGCCTGTTTCGATCAACCGAGAGAAGCAATGACATCCACCATGATCGGAGAAACTGAAGACCATCGAGGGCTAGTGGGCAATCCTCCAATGTTTTTGGGTTCTTACTTCCAGCCGCCATCGCGTCGTCGTTGTTGAAGACGGAGCTGCCGAAAAGGACCACGAGCAGTCGCCTCTTCATTGCTGCTGTTGTACTCGATGGGTTCGAACCACCTTCTGCCCTCTTCATTTCCTTCTCGATGGCTGCATCACCACTTCCGTCTGGAGGCTAATGCCCTCCGTCCGCCGCATGCCACCGTGGAATGGTAGTTGGGTTCCCGGAATCGCGAATCAGATGTGTGAGTGTAGTTGTAACAAGGTCGGACAAAGTGTGTGCATTTTCTGATGACCGTAGGTAGTGAAGAACCACCATGACGGCCAACCATGGTCGCTACCGTCGTTAACACCGCCGTTAGCTGCCTTCTTGTCTTACTACCAATGTCGTACGCCACCAGGTGGGTGGTTGGGTTTATTTAGCAAACAAAAGAGTGTGGTGTATGTGGTTTAGTTTAGCCGAAATTCATGAGGACAGCCACCACCACCACCGTGAGGTGGTGGCTGCCACCATGTACCACCGCCGGCCACCACAAGGGTGGCTGTGTGTTTTTTATTTTATGTTTGTGTGTTTGGATATTGTTGTTAAATGTATTGTATGGCCGAAATAATCAAAGAAAACAACTCGTCACCACCAAGAGGTGGTGCTTGCCACCTTGCGCCGCCATTCTACTGCCACCTTTGGTGGATATGTGCTTTTGCCTATGTGATTGTCATTTTGGAATACTTGGATATTTTTTTTAGCTAAAAGTCATAATCACCACCACAAGGTGGTGGCCGCTGCCGTGAGCCATCGTTGACCACCACTAGCTGAGGTCGTAGTGCATGGTGCCTGGCTTGTTTAACCCTGATGGGCGCAATGAAGCCCCAATTGACCTAAAAGCCTAACTATTTGACTAATGGGCTAGGATTGGGTTGGAAAAGCCTAATATCATGAAACCCTAATTTTAGGGATTGATCATGACCCACACTGGAATTATTTAATAAACTTAAAATATTAATTAATAATCATTAGCAAATTAACCTAACACAATATTGGACTTAATGGATTAAGTCCTTAATGGGTTGAGTAGGAGCACTTAACTCTAATCGTCATGTCATGTGAAAACCCTAATTTCACTTGGGACTTGAGTTGAGCTTTCTATTAGACTTTGTTGGTTGGACTATTGATGGGCTATCCAAGAACAAGTAAATGGACCAACATAATTAGATGGGATTTAGGATAAGGTCCATGTGAAGGACTTAGGCCTAATTTGAAAAATTAGGCCATAGGTGGACCATAATTGGGCCTTGATGATTATGAGATATTTGGCCATTGGAATACCAAGAGTTTGGACTAGAATAAATGGATGGGCCTTAAGGAAAGACCATGTAGAGGTCTGGGTCCAATTTGTAAAATTGGGCCATTTGTTGGGGTTTGGCCCATTACTTGACTTTTAGGCTTTTGGAGTGTGAGTTGGACCTTGGGCTTGGAACCCACTGATTAATTGGATATTGTTTGATGTTAACCATTAGGGAATCTGTCAACCAGTAGCTGGATTTTTATCCGCGGGACTTCAGCAGTGCCAGGTGAGTTATCATGACTATACTAACAGGGTCGAAGGCACCAATGTCTTCCCCTTACGGATTTGTATCCGGGTTAATGCATGATATGCTTATTGATTTACATCTTGGTAGTTAGGATGGTGATATGCTTAGTGACCTGGTTAGGTCGGTATCCGGGTATATAGGATGATGCAATGTTAGTGACCGGTTAGGTGTATATCCTGGTTATAGGACGTTGCTATGATTAGTGATTTGTTAGATCGTTTTGACTGTTATATATGTTAGCTTGTGATATTTATGTTGGAATAGTGTCTAAGGCTACAACTATATTAGGCAAGTATTTGACCCGATTGTGCATGGTCCTTTTGGGTTGCCTTCACCATAGCAACTTGATAGGATGATTTATTATGAAAGAATAGATATTATTAATATATTATGAGAATAATATAAGGAATAATAATATTGTTATTTGATTAATATAAGTTATAGATTAATTAGTATTAATTTGGTGACTTAAAGAGATTAATTAAATAAGATTGTATAAACTGTCAATTGTTTGATAGTTTCACTTTGGGCTGTAAATCCTTAAGGGATAGAGGTTGGATGAATTCTAGGGCTTGGGATAGTCTCATATTCGTCCAAGGATTATCTTTGGTAAGGATTAGGATTAGTTAGAGCTTAAGTTATCCAATTAGGGTTTAAGGGTGAAATCCTAGGAGCTTTACAAGTATAAATAGACCCCTAGGGCAAGGAAATCGGCATCTCTTCAAATGAAAAGAAACCCTGGCCGATTTCTTCCCTAACCTCTCTCTCAAATCATCCTCCTTGCTAGTTGGTGTTTGTAAGCCATTAGAGGAGTGACAATTGTGACTCTAGAGCTCCAAGACAACAAGATCAAACAAGAGATTCAAAGGTAAACTTCTAGTTCTGGTTTTGTATTGTTCTTATACCTAATTAGTCATTAGAAGTCTTGGATTCAAAGCATGTTTAATTAGAGAAACCTAGATCCAAGCATTAGGGTTTGCATGTGCACATAGGAATGTTCATATGGCCAAAACCCATCAGTGGTATCAGAGCCTAGATTGGTGTCTATTAAATTGTTGCTTGTTTGTTTGAATCTTACTTGCAAAATTCAGAATTTGTGTTTCTGAGTCATGGACACGGCGAGTCCCATAGTGGACTCGACGAGTTGGCCTGACTCGGCGAGTCCGAGCGTCAGGAAGGGCCAAATTCGGGATTTTTGATATTTATCTTATGGAAACTTGCCTTTATCATATTAGATCAACCCTAATCCGATTTTTTGATATATATGACTATAATCTTGATCTAATTAAAGATATTTATCAATTAATAAAATATTTAATTTCCTTATGTGATAATTAATTAATTATTTTGATTAAATTGGTAAATTATTATGCAAGAAATCTTAAATAAATCAAATATGGATAATTATGGAATTAATTGTTAATTAAGATTATTTGTTATTTGATCCTCCATGTTTTAAATGTTTAAAACTTGCCCTCAAGTTTTGAAATTTATTTTTGTGATTAAAATTTTTAATTTAGACAATTTAAATTTTCAAACCCTAGAATTTTACAAGTTTAAAATACAACCCTATACTAATATAATATTACAAGATTAATATATATATATATATATATATATATATATATATATATATATATATATGTGTGTGTGTGTGTGTGTGTGTGTGTGTATAACTAAAATGCTAGTGTTACCGTTAGTAGGCCTCATTCACGAAGCCGATCTATAAGGTGGGTACAAGGTTGCGGCCTATAAAATGGCGCTTAATGGGTGTACACTCACACCTACCGCTTGCTTGATCGGTGGAGGGTTGTTAGCCGAACGGGTAGGATAGGGCAACCTCATCCTCTCATTAAAAGTATAATATGAAATAAAAAGTAACTACATTTTTTTTTAAATTTCCCAATCCTAGTTATTTTAGGAAAAGTGAATTGATGCAATCCCATGAAATTACACTTTGCACCCTTGCTAAGAAGTTAGTGGAGCGTGTGTGGTTTACCGGCACACTAATTGGTTCTAAGCAAAGGTGGCAAAGGGTGATTCATTGTTTATCATAGTTCGATGGAGCGTGTGTGGTTTACCGGCACATCAAATAGGTGATCGTTACAATGAAGGCACCATGTGAATTTGCATGGTAATTCACACCCGCTTTGTGATCCTCGGTATCTCAGTCACAAACAAGAGGGGCATATCGAGATTTAAACATGCCATTGAAAAGTTTCAATGAATCTCAACTAAACCTAGGAATTCTCGAATACATTTAGAACTTAAAGTTATGTTTTGTGGTGGAGAATTAGTGAATCATCATTCACTTACCTTCAAATTGTTTGCATGTTAGATTATGGCATCCCTTTTCTAATATGTAAATATTGTTGTTGCATCCTAGCCCTAATTTTTCTTATTGGGTGATAATTAGGGATTCATATTCTAATCTATCTTTACCCTTTCTATTTATAGATGTCGAACGCTAACAACGCTGCTGCTAGTTCTTTCACATTGATGAGCCTTTGTCTAAAGGTCACTTTCGATGGGACGAACTTTAGCGAATGGATAAGATACATTCGCACTATTGCTCGCTATGAGGATAAAGAGTATGTCCTCGATGAGAAGCTCGAGAAAATCAACGCTGAAATTGCTACTTCGGCTGAAATGACCGCTTTTGAAACTCACGAGCGTGATGCAACAAAGGTTCTTGCATCATGATAGCCACTATGAACTCCGAATTCCAAAAGTCCTATGAGGACATGTACCCGTATGAGATGCACCAAGACTTGTTGGAGAGATACCACCAAAACGCGAGACAAGAGCGCTAAGATGGGTCATCGAGAGTCTCTTACCGTGCACCTGCAAAAGATGCAAAGGTATGTCGACCGTCTTCGCAAGTTGAATGTTGACTTTGGGGAAGACTTGGTGATCGACATGGTGCTTCACTCTTTGTCTCCAAGCTACAATCAATTTAGGATGACCTACCACATGAACAAAGAGGAGGTCACCCTAAGCAAACTCCAAGGTCTCTTGAGGGTCGCTGAGAGCAACTTCAAGGACAAGTCTGTTGCACCAACTCCCAATCCACCCACTGCTCCTGTTTTGGCTATTGGACAAGGAAAGGGAAAGAAGAGGAAGGATTCGTCTAAGAAGTATTGCAAGGTTAAAGCCCGAGATGGTGCCTCTTCCAGTGGGACCAAAGTTGATCCTGCTAAGCCCTGCCCTAACCCAAAGGAGGCAGAGTGCCACCACTGCCACAAGATAGGACATTGGAAGAGAAGCTGCCCAGAGTACCTGCAAGCCATCAAGGAAGGAAAGATTAAGTCGTCTTTCGCAGGTATATACACAATTAAATCTAACGATTCATATCATGTTATTTCTTGGGTTCTTGATACCGGTTGTGGTTACCAGATTTGTTCTAATGTGCAGGGACTAAGAAGAAATATGGATGTGGAGCATGGAAGGATTAATCTAATCATGGGGAATAGAAGATCGTCGCCTGTGACCAAGATTGGAGTGTAATCTTTAGTGCTTAGGAATGGTTTAAGTTTAGATTTCAACAATTGTTACTATTCGCTAGAAATGGCTAGAAACATCATTTCATTTCATGGTTTGTTTAGACAAGGTTTTAGATTTTCTTTTAATAATGAGAATGGTTCTATTTTGGCTTATCTAAATGGTGTCTTTTATTTTGAAGCAATACCGTGTAATGGAATTTATGAAACTGTTATGATTGTTGATAACTTAGGAAATGATATTTTGAACATAGATTCTTCCAATAGTATGGATAAAGCATCCTTGTGGCATTGTCTTCTTGGACATGTCAACAAGGAACGCATAGCCCAACTCCAAAAGGATGGAGTGTTGGAGTCATTCGACCTTAGGGAAGATGACACATGTGAGTCTTGTTTGCTTGGAAAGATGACTAAGTCACCCTTCGCTGGTTCTTGCGAAAGGGGTGAGGGTCTATTGGACCTAATACATACCGATGTATGTGGACCATTTAGATCAACCACGAAGGATGGGAACCGCTTCTACGTGACTTTTACCGATGACTATAGTAGATATGGGTATATCTATTTAATCAAGCAAAAGTCAGAAACTTTTGAAAAGTTCAAAGAGTTCAAGAATGAAGTGGATAATCAATTGGGCAAGAAAATCAAGATGCTTCGATCCGATTGAGGAGGAGAGTACCTAAGTCTTGAATTCCACGATTATCTCAAGGAGTGTGGAATAGTTTAACAATTGACGCCTCCTAGGACATTGCAGTTGAATGGTGTGGCAGAAAGGCGTAATCAAACCTTATTAGATATTGTTCGCTCTATGATGAGTCGTGCTTCACTATCAATCTCTTTTTGGGGGTATGCCTTGGAGACTGTCGCTCATATCCTTAACCGAGTCCCTACTAAGAAGGTTGCCAAAACACCTCACGAGATGTGGACAGGGAAAGCTCCCTCGTTAGCACATGTCAAGGTTTGGGGTTGCGAGGCTTTCGTAAGACGAGATACTCACGACAAGCTCGAACCTCGTAGTGAGCGATGTATTTTCATCGGCTACCCGCAGAAATCCTTTGGATATCTCTTCTATAGACCGTAGGACAATGTTTTCTTTGTTGCGAGGAGAGGAGTTTTCCGAGAGCGAGAACTCATAGGCCAAGGAGACAGCGGGAGGCAAATCGAGCTTGAAGAGATTCAAGAGTCGATAGATGAAGGAACCTCTACCGCTGGCACTCAACCCGAGGAGGAAACTCCGGTTGAACCGATTGACGATTCCTTACCTCTTAGATGTTCCAAAAGAGTTAGAGTTCAACCCCAGGTTTATGGTTTTCATATTACTACCGAAGGGGACACGTATATTAGTGATGGTACACTAATAAACCTTGATGAACCTAATAGCTATAAGGAAGCCATGGCAGGCCCGGAGTCTGCGAAATGGAAAGAGGCAATGGATAGAGAGATCCAATCCATGCATGATAACCAAGTTTGGAATTTGGTTGATAATGTGCCTGGACATAAGACCGTTGGGTGCAAATGGATCTTCAAGAAGAAGACCGAAGTGGATGGAAAAGTACACACATATAAGGCGCGATTGGTTGCGAAGGGCTTTACTCAAACTCCTGGAGTTGACTATGACGAGACCTTCTCACCAGTTGCGAAGATAAAATCTATTAGAGTGATGCTAGCTATTGCCGCATTTCATGATTATGAGATTTGGAAAATGGATGTCAAGACCGCTTTCCTTAACGGGAAGTTGGCTGAGGATGTTTACATGGCTCAGCCAGAGGGGTTTGTGGATCCGAAGCATCCGAATAGAGTGTGTAAGCTTGAGAAGTCCATTTATGGACTTAAGAAAACGTCTCGCAGATAGAATCTTTGCTTCGATGAGAAAGTCAAAGAGTATGGATTCGTACGAAGCGAAGATGAATCATGTTTATATGTCAAAGCCAGTGGGAGCATTGTTAGCTTTCTCGTTTTGTATGTGGATGACATACTACTCATAGGAAACGACGTCCCGACTCTGCAGGAAGTTAAGTCGTGGCTTGGGAAGTGCTTCGCTATAAAGGACCTCGGAGAGGCTTCCTATATTTTGGGAATAAGGATAGTAAGAGAAAGAAGTAAGAGACTAATAGGACTTAGTCAGAACACTTACTTAGAGAAGGTACTAAAACGTTTTAGTATGGAAAACTCAAAGAAGGGAGAATTACCGATACAAAGTAATGCCAAGTTGAGTAAGACTCAAAGTCCGAGTACCGAAGCTGAGATAGCTGAAATGAGCCGAGTTCCATACGCTTCCGCAGTTGGCTCAATCATGTACGCTATAACTTGTACTCGCCCTGATGTAGCCTTTGCCTTGAGCATGGTTAGTAGATATCAAGGGAATCCTGGCAGAGCCCATTGGATTGCAGTGAAGAATATCCTTAAGTACCTTTGGAGGACAAAGGAATGGTTCTTAGTCCTCGGAGGGAGTGATGACTTGAAGGTGCGAGGGTATAGTGACGCCAGCTTTCAGACCGACAGGGACAACTACCGTTCGTAGTCGGGCTGGGTCTTTACCCTGAATGGAGGAGCAGTGACTTGAAAAAGTTCCAAACATGAAACCGTTGCTGATTCAACGTGCGAATCAGAGTACATTGCAGCGAGCGAAGCGTCGAAGGAGGCAATATGGTTGAAGAACTTCATCGGTTATCTTGGAGTTGTACCCGCCATAAAGGAGCCCATGGAGATTTTCTGTGATAATGAAGGAGCGGTTGCCTTGACCAAGGAACCGAGGGATCATGGTAGATCTCGACATATCGACATAAAATATCACTTCATTAGACATCGCGTAGAAGAAGGACAACTCGTAGTGAAGAGGATATCATCAGAAGATAACCCAGCATATCCGCTTACGAAGGGACTGAGTAGGGTTAAGCACTTGCAGCATGCTAGGAGTATTGGGCTGAAGGATAATATTAGCATAGATTAGATAGTACTAGAAACGTGTAATAGATAAATGTAATTAACATTTGATGATTAAATAAAGGAGTTATATTTATGAGTAATGTTACTGTCTTATGTTAATTGTTTAACTATTGTTTCTCTTTGCATGTTTTGACTTCCAGAATAATTGAGTTTATTAAGAATAATCGAATTTTTCAAATTGTCCACAATCGTTCATATGTTGGAAGTAGATATGAATGAAGATTGTCGTGAATTGGTGCGTAGATTGTCTAAATGGTATTAGACATAGCAAAAGATTGTTGTGACGTTCATGAGTGCTTATGAACTAGTTTTGAGCATTGGAACAAACCCGTGCTTGCTGGAATCACCTTATGGAATACGACAAAAAAGGGTGATCGCAAGACGATAATATCATATAGTCTTAAAACCTAGATATATGGTTTGTTATTTGTTAATTGATTGTACATTGATAATGCAAAAACGCATTGGTAACTCGATATTATAAAACACAATGTTGTGTATAATTGATTAATGAATAAGTAAATGCATATAAGTCGAAGTTTATCTGTTACTTTTATCCCAAGAGGATAAAAGCGATATCTCGGCCGCTCGATGATTTGATTTGACTTATGTGCCGGGCCCGGTCAGAACTGAATTAATGTGTTCAATTATGTTCTATGTCAAATAAATCAGAGATCGAGAAACCTAAATGCTTGACTAATCATTCCATAGAAATTGTCAGCATGATATCTAACAGAGGACTGTACGATCCCTTATCTAAAGGACAAGATTGATAAGATCAGAGTTTGACAGCGTCTTTGAGAGCTACGATTGCGAATCGGATTGTACTTGTGCATATAGTTACTAGACTTATCCAAGTGGGAGACTGTTTGAATAGTGTCTAAGGCTGCAACTATATTAGGCAAGTATTTGACCCGATTGTGCATGGTCCTTTTGGGTTGCCTTCACCATAGCAACTTGATAGGATGATTTATTATGAGAGAATAGATATTATTAACATATTATGAGAATAATATAAGGAATAATAATATTGTTATTTGATTAATATAAGTTATAGATTAATTAGTATTAATTTGGTGACTTAAAGAGATTAATTAAATAAGAGGGTATAAACTGTCAATCGTTTGATAGTTGCATTTTGGGCTGTAAATCCTTAAGGGATAGAGGTTGGACGAATTCTAGGGCTTGGAATAGTCTCAAATTCGTCCAAGGCTTATCTTTGGTAAGGATAGGATTACTTAGAGTTTAATTTATCGAATTAGGGTTTAAGGGTGAAACCCTAGGAGCCTTACAAGTATAAATAGACCCCTAGGGCAAGGGAAATCGGCATCTCTTCAAAAGAAAAGAAACCCTGGCCGATTTCTTCCCTAACCTCTCTCTCAAATCATCCTCCTTGCTAGTTGGTGTTTGTAAGCCATTAGAGGAGTGACAATTGTGACTATAGAGCTCCAAGATAACAAGATCAAACAAGATATTCAAAGGTAAACTTCTAGTTCTGGTTTTGTATTGTTCTTATACCTAATCAGTCATTAGAAGTCTTGGATTCAAAGCATGTTTAATTAGAGAAACCTAGATCCAAGCATTAGGGTTTGCATGTGCACATAGGAATGTTCATATGGCCAAAACCCATCAATTTATGTGTACACATTTGTTTGATTGGGGGTGAGTTGAGGCGGTCTTGCTTTGTGCTGAGGGCCAACATACCCAGGGCGGTCCGGATAGACTGAAGGCCTAGGAGGCGTTCTAGTCAGGCCGAAGGCTCAACGAGCGGTGTGGATAGCTTGTAGGCCCTACGAGGCAGTCCAGACATGTCGAAGTCTCGGAGAGCAGTCCAGATAGGTTTAAGGCCTGCGAGGCGGTCCAGTCAGGCTGAAGGGTCATTATGCATGTTGTTTTCTTATATGTTATTAGTATGTTTTATGATGTTGGTATTTTGGGGTAACTTACTAAGCCTTTGAACTAACATTTATCGATTATTGTTTCAGGTACTTCAGATGATCATGGGAAGGCGAAGGCGTGATCGTGCACCTCCTTATATTTTTATGATTTGATTCTTGGATACTCTGACACTAAACCATTATGAAAACAAGTTTTGTAATGATTATTGGTTTTAAAATGTTTTAAAAAGTTTAAATTTGGCATGATTTTTATGGGTGTTACACAAGGTTTTGTGTCGGAGATCCTAGCATGGATCAAGGGATTTCTTTGTAAACAATCGTGTCGTTCTCTTTACCTTTCTCTATTGCATAATTCGAACATCACAACCTCTCATTCAATTTGGCATTCAATAATGTTTTCCTTGGGAATGCTTTCCCTAACAGTGATTGGGAGAAAGAGACCAATTATTGAACGCCAACCAACAAAGGATCACCAAGGCTTACAACAACAACATAAAAGTCAGAGGATTCCAAATATGAGACTTGATATTAAGGAAAACATTACAAAACACCAAGGATCCTAGTGTAGGTAAATTAGATCCTAAATGGGAAGGACCATATCTCATAGATGTTGAAGCAAGAAAAGGAGCATATTGGCTAGCAACACTCGAAGGAGAAATTTTGCCAAGATCCTAGAATGTTATACTTCTCAAACCATACTATATGTAAATAAGTTCGATTGATCTTCAACAAAACCAAGGTGCACATGTTCTTTACCTTAAACTTTTCATCATCACTTATTTTCTCCTCGAATACATTACTAACTTAAGCATCAGAGGGGCGTTATCTAGAATAATGCCCACCCCTAGCTAACATATGCAATGCAGAACAATATACAACTAACGATCTCTATAGCAGTGATCCTAAAATAAGAGGATCCTTAAGGTTGAAGATCCTAAAACATAAGGATCTTGACGCACGAAGATCTCAACATCATAACACTTGGACAGTTCCATTATATTAATGATATGATCTTTAAACTATTATATACACAAGCTAGAGACTAATCATCTCTCCTACGCTTAAGGGTACTTAATCCCCTCTAAGGTTTAAAGAGCTAATCACCTCTTTCACACAAACTAAGGTTTATACACCTCGCTTGCACGCACGATATCTAACCATGGGATATGAATAAGAGGATCATTTCACGATGCAGTGACTTGGCAACCCTCTTATCTTTGTTGGGTCAAAATTATGGTTTATACTTTGCTTTTCTGGGCACTTGTATTTTTATGTAATATTTTATGAGTTTACGGCTAGGTGGGTATTTACGACCGTAAACCCGTTCACGGTCGTGAACTTGTGTTCAACCCATGTTCCCTATAAATATAGATGTAAGGGGTACGGAGTGGAGAGAGAGAAAGAAGAGAGAAGCTTAAGTCTGTGAAACTTAAGGTATGTTCTAGAGAGAGAAAGTGAATCTTGTGTAAGGAACTTCCTTCATATCATCAATACATTCAAGATTCATCATCTTATTCTTCTCATTCTCTTCTATTTTGATCTGACATCATCTGTTTGATTCAGATTCCACACCATCAAACGAATCTGATTGATACTCAAGCATTTTTGGGTCTTACAAGTGATATCTAATTTTTGAGGCTGCCTAGATTCAAACCCGGGTAGACTCCCTCCTCACTCAGCGCCTTACCGGTTGAACCAACTAGTCACACGCAACAAGACTTTGAAAGTTAAATAATATAGTCTTCACAAGCAGCTTGTTTACAATTAAAAAAAGGGAATCGATTTTGAGGGTGCCAGGAATCGAACCCTAGTCCCCTGGTTCTAAAGTCCAGCGCCTTTCATCTAATCCAGCTTGCTGAATGGTTTTTCTCTTCCAAATTTAATTCAAAATGCTTCTTCTTTCGAACCCAATTTCGCAAATCTCACACTTTTAACCCAAAATTCAAAATCTTTTATTTTAAAATTCCATTTTCAACCAAAAATTTTAGTTTTTAAATTATGACTTTTATTTTTGACTTTTTACTTAAAATTTTAACTTTGAAATTTAAAATTTCACCTTTGACTTTAAACTTTGTTTTTCTCATTTGACATTTAAATTTTCAAATTTAGATTTTCGGTTTGACTTTTAAGTTTGATTTGGCTTCTAACTATGTTTTTAATGGTTTTAAAGGTCTATGATGGAATTGAAGACATGAAAGAGATTCGTAAGGATATGTTAAGACAAAAGTTCAACATGTTCAATTATATCCCTAGAGAAACCGTGGAAGCTCAGTTGCAGCGATTTACTACACTTACTACTGAGATGAATAACTATGATCTTCTTAACTAAATCTAAGATAAACAAAAAGCTGTTGAATTCACTTCCGAAATTGTGGGATATGAACGTGGCTGTCATCAAGAAGACAGAAGATCTCAATTGTCTTGGTCTTGTTGCTGTAACTGAAGAACTTGACGCTTGGAAGTGTGGAAAAACAATGAGTTCTACAAACATCCCGGTCAATGAAGTTTCATGTACTCCATCTTGTGAAGATACAATTAAAATTCTTCGTGAACATAACGATTCGCTAAAAAAGGAAGTTGAGGACCTAAAATACGAAGGATATCAACTTAGGAAAGGACAGAAACCACTAAAGGCTGAATTAGAAGAAAAAAATCAAAGACTTTAGGAGGCTTCAGGAAGACTATAGTAATAAATGTGAAATTTATGACTATGTTAAGAGACAACTTGCAGAATTAATTGTTGAGCTTGACACATTAAAAAGCAAATTTGAAACTGTAGATTTTGATTTTAGAAAATTTGATGTGTCAAGTGAAGTAGTTGCAAACATGATAGACCATTGTCTGCAATTTAAAAATAAACAGCAAAAAGGTCTAGGGTATGATAGTGTTCCTCCACCTTTCAATCATAACTACACATCCATCCTATGACACATGAAGAAATTGACATGGAGGCACATCATCAATATGGAAAACCAGCTGGATTTGTGTCAGGAGGTACTCAGGTTGAAAATACTAATGCTTTTACTTCCTATGCAGATCAACCACTAAGCCACTCCAAGCAAGCAGCTAAAGAGACTGTGTCTGATAGTAAAGAAGCAGAAGATGAGAACAAGGAGAAAACCATTAAACAAACCAACATCTCCTTGAGCTCTGAATCGGTTGCTTCGAAATCAGCTGCTTCTAATCAACCTGTTGTTGAGAAATACAGGCCACCAATTCCAGTAAAACAAAGTGCCTGTTATAATTGTGCTTGTGGGAACAATAAGAGACAAGGCAAGGATACGCCACCAGGGGTAGGAAGAAACAACTTCACAGTGAAGAAAAAGACATGTTTTCACTATGCAACACTTGGACACATTGCCAGAAATTATCCTAATCGCGCATATGTTCCCTACTATGCACAAGGCTGGTAGAACGCGCAGGGTGGGAGATTCTACAAAAGAAATCATTCGAGGTCACAATCGCACAATGGCGACTGAAATACCCACAAGGCCAAGCATTCAACTCCCAAGACCAAGAAATCAAATCCCAAGATCAATAAGGGTATGCCGGCCAAGAAGTCCAATCCAAGAGATGCTCCCGTGAAGCCAAAATCAAAGTCATCTCAACGGTCGACTTCAAGTTCAAAATCAAATGTTGAGCCACCCATCAGATCGAAAAAGAAATGGGTTAAATACAACTACAAATGGGTTCCGAAGGCTCACTCTCCCAAATCTTCTAACGATTCTAATATTTCTACATCTTTAGTTTGTGATAAACAGGATATGTCATGGGATACAGTACCATGCAATGATCAAACGTCGGCCCAGTTTCAAAATGGACTGGGTTCCAAAGACCAACTGATCCCGCTCTGTGTCGGAGCAGCTATGGAGGCATATCATCAAACTTCGGTTTGTTGGTAGTGGTTGTTCCAGGCACAAGATAGGGGGCATCTCTCAACTGTACAACATTTAGACCTTTGTTTGAGAGTATGCGTCCTTTTGCGGGAAAGGAGGAAAGGAAGAGATCACAAATGGGGTTAGTTCTTAATGACATGAAGAATTTTCGGATATGTTCTGAGATTATGCGTGCTGTTCTCAGACCTTCTAGATGCAAATTCAATCGGTGACCTACGGTTTGATTTTTCTTCTCTATACTCCTGAGTTTATCTTAAACTGATTCTTTTCAAAAACAATTTTTCATTTTCTTATATTTTTTCGTTAGTAGGTAATGTGCTGAGAAGTGATATCAATAAAGTGATAACGGGTAGTCTAAAACATGTGTAAAGGACTAAATCTAAATTGTTTAGACTCTATGTTCAATGTGTTGTTAGGCATGAAGGATTTGACAGTGTGGATTTAGTTAAAATTGTTTGGACTGACTATACCACACTCAGGTAGATTAAGCAGTGAGTTAAACACGGGAACCTACAGGATATACTAAATTAATACGCATCTAGAACAGTGGTTCAAATTTTCCTTGATGTACGGAATTATGTCCTTAATTCTGGTTCTGATAGGGCGAACGGGGGGTCTGATAAAGTAGGTCTATAGGAAATTATTTTATTGCTTTCTATGTGTCAGTCATATGTTGCTTCCTCTGTGTGATTGGAAGAGATCCGACCTGGAATGCAACATATGCAACTCTAATTCTACGCACCTCCTTATCTGTGAAATTCTTTCTATTTGTTAGACATATGTTGTCTCCTCTGTGTGATTGAAACATATCCTACCTGGAACACAACATACGCACCATTCTACCTCTTAATCCCTCTATCTCTGATAGTCATATGTTGTCCCCTCTATGTGATTGAAATAGATCCGACCTAGGACACAACATATTCATCTATATCTAAATCTAACTCCCTCCTTAATAATTGTTTACTCACCTAAAGTAAGGAGTCCTTGGGAAGTTCTTGATAACCAGGGTATATCGGGAAGTGGGGAACACATTCTAGTGCAACTAAAATTGAACCATTTAGAGGTTGTCTGTAGATCTTGCTGCTTGATTTAAGTAGACAACAATACATGTGGTTGTTGTTAGCTAAATGGTTTATTTAAAAAAAATTCGATATCCTTCGTGTTGAAGTGGACCATAATACCGACAATTAATTAGATCTCTTCATGAAGGTGAAGGTACTGATAAACAAGTTCAGGCTGTCACACAACTTTGATCCCAAATATATTTCTTTTTTGTATATTTGTTCATAGTTTTCCTCTATGCACAAATTTAGGGGAGGGGGGTTTAAAATAAATAAATAAATAAATAAAAATAAATAAATAAAATAATAAATAATAAATAATAAATATATAAATAAATAAAAATAAAAAAAATAGTGTTATTTCTGTTTTATTTCATGTTCAAGAAAATCAAAGATCTAAAAATATTTTTATTTATGTTTTATTTTTTTAGAAAATATGAAAAACTCACAAATATTGTGTGCTAAAGTTTTCTTTTAGTTTTGTTTTGTCTCGAAAAATGAATTCAAATGTAGATGAGACTCATGGAGTCTGTATCGAGATTTCTGAGTTGAAGCTTCATCTGTGAGCATCGAAGAATTTTCATTCGAAGGAGCAAGAAATGAAGATTATTCTTTAAACATTCAATCCTTCAACCTCAGAAGCAAGGTGAAGCTGTTCTTGAAGATTATGTGACGGATTGCATTGAAGTCTTCTCAATCAATCTGTTGCTATCTTGAACCTGCTGAAGTGATCCAGAAGAATATTTCTCTCCGTTGTTCTCTCTGAAGATTCTCAAGCTGAAAGCGCTATCTTTCAAGAATCAGTACATCAAGCCTCCTCACCTAATGTGCGTTCAAAGTCAAATCTTGAAGAAAAGCTCAAGTTCTCAAGATGAATTCATTCATTGAAGATTCATCAAGTTCATCTTGAAGTTGTGAAGAATTTAAAGATAAATGCTAAAGCCAATCTCCCAATGAGGATTAACAAGAAAAGCCAGCTGGTTTTTAAGGGGAGCTTGTTGGATCAATTAAGAAAAGAAAGCTATAAACCAAGGGAGAGATTGTTGGGTAAAAATTATGGTTTATACTTTGCTTTTCTGGGCACTTGTATTTTTATGTAATATTTTATGAGTTTATGGCTAGGTGGATGTTTACGGCTGTAACCCGTTCACGGCCGTGAACTTGTGTTCGGTCCATGTTCCCTATAAATATAGGTGTAAGGGGTGAGGAGTGGAGAGAGAGAAAGAAGAGAGGAGATTAAGTGTGTTATAGAGAGAGAAAGTGAATCTTGTGTAAGGAACTTCAATCATATCATCAATACATTCAAGATTCACCATCTTCTTCTTCTCCTTCTCTTCTATTTTGATCTGACATCATCCGTTTGATTGGGATTCCACACCATCAAACGGATGTGATTGATACTCAAGCATTTTGGGAACTTACAATCTTTGAACATAAGTTAAGATCCTTAAGGTTTATGACATTTTCATGTTATCCAAAATTAGGATCCAACCCTGGTAATTAGTTAAGGCTTATGACATTTTCATGTTGGGATCTTACCCCAGAAATTACGTAAGGTTTATAACATCTTCATGTTATCACACGTTGAGATTTTTCCCCAGAAAATACACACGAATCATAACATTTTCAAAAGTAGGGATATTTCCCAAGAGATACGCCATAAATTAGGATCCTCCCCAGTATATAACATTAACATGTTCTTAGTTAGATTTATGGTATTACCCAAGAATATTGTCAAAGTATACAACCTAAACAGGTTATCCTAAGAGGGGAATTCCCCTGTATGCTATAATGATTAATGATCCTCATCACTAAGGATCCTCATCATTAAGGATCCTCTTCGCTATAGATCCTCATCAATGAAGAACCTTATCATTAAAAGTCAACAACGATCGTAAGTTATTTTCTAAGTTGAGATTTATCCTCAGCAAATTCTAAGCTTGAAAAGCTTATGAAGCTTAAGGAAAAACTTGAATACGATCATGTTCCATCTATCCTTATTCTTGAAAAACTCTAAGTGAAGTTTAAGGATCCTGAACTTTCTAGGATCCCAAGCAAAAATCATTTGATTATCAGAATTCAAGTATGCTAAATATGATTCACTAAGAGAATTTTGTCTCAGGATTGTTTGTAGGAACCAAATTTTTCAAGATTCTGGTTATTTAAGGATCATAATTGTTGGATATAGTGTCTAAGTCCATAACTGTATTTGGTATGTACTTGACCCGACTCGGCATGGTCCATTTGGGTTGCATGGCATCATGCACTTGGATAGAATAAATGAGAGAAATAAGACACTTATGGCTTATTAATATATTATAAGTTCTAATATATTAATAATAATAATAATAATAATAATAATAATAATAATAATATTTAATTAGTATTGGTCAAGACTTTTAGAATTAATTATGTGATCAAAAGAAGACTAATTAAATATATGGGTTGATTGTGTAAATCATCCATAACTTATATAGTAGGCAAATGCTCCATGGATTATCAAGATGGGTTAAAACACATAGGATGGTCCATGGATGCTCCATGGTGGTTACATAACCCATGGGTCATGGAAATGAAAGGTCATGAAATTTAGGGTTTACATGGTGTAACCCTAATTGTAACAAACTATATAAGGATCGTCTTGTTCACCAAAATCAGTCACTAAGCATAAGAGTGGGGGCATAGCCAATTTCAAAGTGTGTTCATTTCTCTCTAAGTCTTCCTAAGTGTATTTGGTGTTGTGTGAGACATTTGAGGCATCACACTTGAGGTGCTAGGCTTACAAGGTTATCAAGGAATCCAAGCAACAAAAAGGTAAGTACTTCTAATAGTTTTACGATTCATATGCTCCATAATATGCTAGTTAGGAAGTAAACCTTGGAAAAGGATTATTTTCATGTGTCTTAGAAAAAACATAGATCCATGGTTTCTAGGGTTGCATGTACACTTTAGGAGTGTTAGAATGCTCAAAACCCATCAGTGGTATCAGAGACTAGGATTGCTTTGTTGATACTTGATGCAAATTTGATTTTCCAAAACCAAATATGCCCAGACTGGAAAACTTGACGAGTTCTAGCCATAAACTCACCGACTTCTTGAGTTTATAGATGAACTCGACGAGTTCCATAGTGAACTCGACGAGTTGTGCCTCCAGGGTGCATTTTTTCGAAGGTTGCTACTGGAAATGGACTAGAAACATTACCCTAAACTATTTTGTTCTTATACAACTTTTTTTAGATGGTGTAACGGCTATGCTAATCCATTTTCAATGGCTATTAACAACATTTCAAGTATTTTATAGTTTATTTATGATTCTTGAATTGGTATGATATGAATATTCATGAACTTATGTGTTTAGTTGATCATAGGAATTAATTGCTCTTGCTTGGTAGGTATATTCTTGATCATTGATGTGTTTTAATGGAGTCCATAACTTGTCCTCAAGTTATGGATAACCAAAAGTCATACTTTAATAAATACATTAAAAGAACACATGAGTTACAAAATGAAGAGTCTTCATTTTTAATACTCAATTAAGTCATAAGTTATGAAAGATGAAAAGTCTTGAAATACTTTCAAAACTTGCCCTCAAGTTTTGGAATTTGTAAACTCTTACGCTCTAATACTTTAATTCCAAATTAAAACTTAGAATTTTAAGAGTTTAAAACTAAAACCTTATACTTTTATAATATTAAGAGTTTAATTATTATTATTATTATTATTATTATTATTATTATTATTATTGTTATTATTATTATTATTATTATTATATATATGTATAAGAATAAGTCTGTCTTACCATTAGTAGGCCTCATTCACGAAGTCGATCTATAAGGGGGGGGGGGTATAAGGTTACTGCCTATAAAATGGTGGTTTAATGGGTATCCACTCTCACCCATGGCTTCCTTCACTGGTGGAGGGTCGTTAGCCGAAAAAGGTAGGACAGGGCCTTAATCCTCATTAAAAGTATAATGAAACTATAAAGTAACTATACATTATTAATTCCCAATCCTAGTTACTTTAGGAAAATGTGAAATAGGTGCTAACCCATGAAATTACACTTTGTACATTACCAAGTCATTAGTGGAGCGTGTGTGGTTAACCGGCACACTAATAAGGGCTAGTAAGAGTGGCAAAGGGTAACTTGACTTTATTATAGATCGGTGGAGCATGTGTGGTTAACCGGAAATTGATTAGGTAATTTAGTTAAGGTTAGCAAGTCAATATACATGGTTATTCATACTTGTTTGTGATCCTCGGCATCCCAGACACAAACATGAGAGGGCACAATCGAGATTTAAACATGCCATTGAAAAGTTCAATGTATCTCAAAAGATCTAGGAGTTTTAAACCCAATAAAACCTAATAATAAAATATTTCATTTTATGGTGGAAATTGGTAAATCATCATTTACCTACCTTCAACTATTTTATAACTTGGATTACGACATCCCTCTTCCAATTATAAGTAGGTTGTAGGGTCCTAGCCTTAATATTTCATTTGGGTGACTTATTAAGGACTCTTTATCTAATAAAACTTATCTTTCTTTCTTTCAGATGTCTTCCAACAATGTTGTTGGATCAAACCCTACAAGCTCCTTTTCCCTTATGAACTTATGTGGGAAAGTCACTTTTGATGGATCCAACTTCAATGAATGGATCAGAAACATCAAGATGATTACCCGCTATAAGGACAAGGAGTATGTCCTCGATAGGGAGCTTAAGGTTGTGAATGAAGCCACTGCTACTCCTGAAGAGTTTGTGGAGTTTGTTGCACACGAGGAGGATGCTACTAAAGTGTCCTACATCATGTTGGCCACCATGACTCCCGAACTTCAAACATCCTATAAAGATTTCTACCCCTATGAGATGCACCAGGATCTAATAGATAGGTACCATCAGAGTGCATGTCAAGAGAGGTATGAAATCATCTCCTCCATGATAACAGCCAGAATGAAGGATGGTGAACCCATCACCGGTCACTTGCAGAATATGCAAAGGTTCATTGACCGGTTGCTAAAGCTCAGTGTTGACTTCCCTAAGGACATGGCGATTGACATCACTCTCCATTCCTTACCTCCAAGTTATGATCAGTTTCGTATGGATTATCATATGAACAAGGAGGAAGTCACACTTATCAAACTTCAATGACTCTTAAGGACAACTGAAAATGGCCTTAAGAGTAAAGCGGTTGTTACTATACTCCTTCAACAGCTCCTATTCTGGAAATTGGGCAGGGAAAGGGGAAGAAGAAGAAAACCCCTTCGAAGGGTACCAAGGGAAAGTCCCTTGATGGTTCCCCTTCAAGTGAGACAAAGAAAGGTCCCATCACTCCTTCCTCAAACCCTAAGGAAGCACTATGGTTCTATTGTCAGGAAAAGGGGCATTGGAAATGAAGCTGCCCTATGTACCTGCTAGATGTAAAGGATGGGAAAGTTAAACCCACCCAAGCAGGTATTTATACAATTTTGTCTAATAACTCATCTAATTCTAATTCTTGGGTGCTTGATACAGGTTGTGGTATTCACATCTGTACTGATTTGTAGGACCTAAGAACAAGTGAGCAAGTGGAGCACGGGAAGATAAACTTAGTCATGGGCAATAGCAAAGCATCATGTGTTACCAAGATAGGAGTTTATTATTTATTGCTCAATAATGGGTTAATGTTAGATTTGAATAAATGTTTTTACTCGTCCGAAATGGCGAGAAATATTATTTCCTTCCATGGCTTGTACAAACAAGGGTTTACATTTTCGTTTGATAATAATAATAGTGATATTAATGTTTATCATGATGATGTATTTTACTTTAAAGCATTACCTTGTGATGGTGTATATGAAGTTGTGAATGTTGTAGACAATCTAGGGAATAATGTGTTGTATATTGATTCTTCAAATAGCTTGGATAAAGCATCCTTATGGCATTGTCGTCTTGGACATGTCAGCAAGAAGCGCATAGGCCAACTCCAAAAGGCTGGAGTTTTGGAATCATTTGACCTAAAGTAGGATGATAGTTGCGAGTCTTGCTTACTTGCAAAAATGTCAACGTCACCCTTCATTGCCACATGTGAGAGGGGTGAAGGTTTGTTGGACCTCATACACACAGATGTGTGTGGACCCTTCAAAACTGCCACAATGGATGCTAATCGCTATTATGTGACTTTTACTGATGATTACAGCAGATATGGATATGTCTACTTAATCAAGCATAAGTCAGAAACCTTTGAAAAGTTCAAAGAGTTTAAACAGGAAGTTGAGAATCAATTGGGCAGGAATATCAAGATGCTCTGATGCGATCGAGGAGGAGAGTATCTTAGCATTGAGTTCCTTGACTATCTTAACGAATGTGGGATTGTCTCACAATTGACACCTCCTAGAACACCACAGCTGAATGGTGTGGCTGCGAGGCGCAATCGAAACTTGTTGGATATGGTTCATTCCATGATGAGTCAAGCGTCGTTACCAATCTCTTTGTAGGGGTATGCCTTAGATACTACCGCTCATATCCTTAATCTAGTCCCTACTAAAAAGGTTGCCAAAACACCTCACAAGATATGGACTGGGAAAGTTCCCAATTTAGACCACATCAAGATTTGGGGTTATGAAGCGACCCAATGATAATGTGATCTTTGTAGCAAGAAGAGGAGTCTTTCGTGAGAGAGAATTTATAAGCCAAGGGGACAATGGGAGGCAAATTGACCTTGGAGAAATTCAAGAGTCAAATGGTGAAGGAACCTCAAATACTATCGGACAACCTGAGGAGGAAACTCCTGCTGAGCCGATAGATCAGTCTGAACCTCCAAGGCGTTCCACTAGAGTGAGGAACACACCTGAATTTTATTATGGTTAACATATCACTACTAAAAGTGATACATTTATCAGTAATAGTACACTGATAGATTTCGATGAACCTAATAATTATAAGGAAGCCATGACATGCCCTGAGTCAGCAAAATGGAAGGAGGCTATGGACAGCGAGATTCATTCCATGTATGACAATTGAGTTTGGAACTTGGTTGATAATGTACCAGATCGTAAGACAGTTGGGTCCAAGTGGATCTTCAAGAAGAAGACCGACATGGATGGGAAGGTACACACTTACAAAGCGCGACTGGTAGCGAAGGCCTTTACTCAAACTCCAGGAGTTGACTATGATGAGACCTTCTCAACAGTAGCGAAGATTAAGTCTATTAGGGGTTTACTGGCCATAGCTGCATTTCATGATTATGCAATATGGAAAATAGATGTCAAAACCGCTTTCCTTAATGGAAAGTTGGCTGAGGATGTTTACATGGCTCAGCCAGAGGTTATCTTCGATGCAAAATACCCTAATAGAGTGTGTAAGCTTGAGAAATCCATTTATGGATTAAAGCAAGCATCTCGTAGATGGAATCTTTGCTTTGATGAGAAAGTCAAAGAGTTTGGATTTTCGAGGAGCAAGGAAGAGTCTTGTGTATATGTTAGGGCTAGTGAGAGCATAGTTAGCTTTTTGGTGTTGTATGTGGATGACATACTGCTCATAGGAAATGACATCCCAACCTTGTAGGAGATTAAGTCCTGGCTTGGGAAGTGTTTCGCTATGAAGGACCTCAGAGAAGTTGCCAATACCCTAGGAATAAGGATATTGAGAGACAGGAGTAAGTGACTAATTGGACTTAATCAAAGTACCTACTTGGATAAGGTGTTGAAGAGGTTCAACATGCAAAACTCCAAGAAAGGGGAACTACCTATCCAGAGTAATGCTGAGTAAGACTCAGAGTCCGAGTATAGAGGCTGAGATAGCAGAGCTGAGTCATATACCATATGCTTTCGCTGTGGGCTCCATCATGTATGTTATGACTTGTACTCGCCCTGATGTGGCCTTTGCTTTGAGCATGGTCAGCAAATATCAAGGGAACCCTGGCAAGGCTCACTAGATTGCGATAAAGAACATTCTCAAGTATCTACGGAGGACTAAGGATTGGGTCCTTACCCTCGGTGGCAGTGATGACTTGAGAGTGGAAGGATATAGCGATGTTGGCTTTCAGACTGATAGGGATAATTTCCGCTCTCAGTCAGGATGGGTCTTTATCCTAAATGGAGGGGAAATTACTTGGAAAAGTTCCAAGCAGGAGACAGTAGCTGATTCAACTTGTGAATCAGAGTATATAGTAGCAAGCGAGGCAGCAAAGGAGGCAATATGGCTAAAGAAGTTTGTTAGAGACCTTGGAGTTGTACCAACTATAAAGCAGCCAATCGAAATTTTATATGACAGCGAAAGTGTGGTTGCTTTAGCTAAGGAGCCAAGAGATCACAGAAGATCTAGGCATATTGAAAGAAAATACCATTTCATCAGACATCGAATAGAAGAAGGACTCCTCGTAGTAAAAAGGGTATCATCGAATGAGAACCCAACAGATCCCCTCACAAAAGGACTGGGTAGGGTTAAGCATCTATAGCATGCGAGGCGCATAGGGCTGAAGGATGATATTATTTTTAATAATTAGATAGTTTTCGGGAACTTGTAAAATGTAATTGAGATTTGATGATTAAATAAAAGTTGTTATTTATTTATGAGTAAATTGTTACTATCTTATGTTAATTGTTTACTATGGTTTCAGTTTTGCATGTTTTAACTTCCTGAATAATTATGTTATTATTCAAACTCTCCACAGTCAATCATACTTTGGAAGTAGGTACTAATTTAAGACTGTCATGAATTTGGTTTGTATGATTTGTCTAATGTGCATTAGACATAGTAGTGGTGGCTGCAACATTCATGAGTAATCATAAGGCTTGAGTATTAGATTCAACCCACGCTTACTTGCATCACTTCATGGAATTTATCTTGAGTGATCATGAGACGGTAATATCATATAAATCTTCAAACCTAGAGATATGAGTTGTTGACTATGAGTTGGTTATCCATTGATTGTACGAAAACGCATTGGTAACTCGATGTTATAAAACGTGCTTCTGTGCATAATTCAACAAGTAGTCAGTACAAGCATATGAGTCGAAGTTTATCTGTTCCTTCTAGAAATAGAAGCCATATTTGGTCCCCTCGATGATTTGGTTTTAACGTATGTATCGGGCCCGGTCAGAACCTAATTGGTGTGTTCAATTTAGTTCTATGTCGAAACAAATCAGAGATCGAGAAACAAATGTTGGAAAATAAGTAAGACCATGTTCCATGTGTTTGTCTGGCGGATATCTTGAGAGCAGACGATTATATGATCACTTATCTAAAATGGCATATCATCATCATCTCAGTTTCGAGAGACCTTGAAAGAGCTACGATTGTTGATCGGTTCCTGAAGTCATACTTGCAACTATAGTTATTAGACTTATCTAAGTGGGAGACTGTTAGATATAGTGTCTAAGTCCATAACTGTATTTGGTATGTACTTGACCCGACCCAGCATGGTCCATTTGGGTTTCATGGAATCATGCACTTGGATAGACTAAATGAGAGAAATAAGACACTTATAGCTTATTAATATATTATAAGTTCTAATATATTAATAATAATAATAATAATAATAATAATAATAATAATAATAATAATATTTAATTAGTATTGCTCAAGAATTAATTTAGAATTAATTATGTGATCAAAAGAAGACTAATTAAATATATGGGTTGATTGTGTAAATCAACCATAACTTATATAGTAGGCCAATGCTCCATGGATTACCAAGTTGGGTTAAAACCCATAGGATGCTCCATGGTGGTTAGACCATCCGTTATACCCACCACATACCACATATGTGGTGGGTGCCACATCAGCACCACATTCCACTACCACTAACATGGGATACCTACCACTAACACACCACTCCACATCATTATTTTTATTTTTTTTAATTCAAAAATACAATAAAATTACTTTTTTTTAATTCAAAAATTAAAATAAAATTACATTTTTTATAATTAAAAAGCATTCATTTTTTGAAAACTATTTTTTCATTAATTATAAAAATAAAATAACAACTTTAAACTACATTACTTAGTTAATCTAGAAAACAAACATTACATTAATAAGAAAACGAACAAACGTACATATAAAAATCCTAATCGTCGTTCATGCTATGTTGGTACAAATATTCCGCGACATCTTCTCGAAGATTGAAACACGTTTCACTGTTATGAATTTCAACAACTCGCTCCAAAAAAGCATTCGTTCCGGGTACGAACTCCTCAATTGGAACGACAACGTCGTTCGGATCATACGTGCAAATCGCTCGACCTTCATCTTCAATAATCATATTATGCATTATAATACATGCTAGGACCATTCGTTTAATTCTTTCTTTATCCCAGAGTCGTGTAGCATATTTCACTACATGCCATGTTTGCTTAAGGACTCCAAATGCCCTCTCGATATCCTTTCTCGCCGATTCCTGTTTTTTTGTAAAAAATTTTGCTTTTTCACTTCGAGGAATCGAGTATGCTTTCATCAATGTAGAATAATCTGGGTATATCCCATCACCAAGGTAGTAACCATATTTGTACGCATGCCCGTTTACCGTGAACGTCATATCAGGTGCTTTGTCGGTCCAAATATCGTTCAAAAGTGGAGACTGACCAAGAACATTAAGATCGTTGTTAGACCCCGCTACTCCAAAAAAGGCATGCCATATCCACAAATCTTGAGATGCAATAGCTTCTAGGATGATAGTTGGTTCACCTATATCTCCTCGAGTGAACTGACCACGCCATGCAGTTGGACATTTTTCCCAAGCCACATGCGTACAATCTAGACTGCCAAGCATACCAGGAAATCCATGCCTCTCTTCATGAGCCAAATATAATCTCTCAATATCACATTGAGTAGGTTTACGCAAATATTCTTCGTGAAAAACCTCATAAACACATGCAGAAAACCAATCTACACATTCAACTGCGGTCCTATCGGATACTTTCAAGTATTCATCAGATGCATCAAATGCTATACCATATCCCAAATACTTAAGAGCAGCCGCACATTTTTGTATACTACTAAAACCCATTCTTCCTCTAGCTTCGGGTTTTTGTTTGAAAAAATCATAACGAGATTCTAAAGCATTACTAATACGTAAAAATATAGTCTTATTCAGACGGAAACGACGTTCGAACGAGTCGTCATTATAAAGACAATTATCGGCAAAGTAATCACGTACCAATAAGTTGTGTGCGGCTTGGCGATCACGATTGACGACCGCCCTTGTACGCGCTGCATTCGAACATTCTTCGGCATGAACGTGTTGCACAACATTGAAGAATGTCTCGACGAATTCTACGTCATCATCCGAGTCAAAACTTTTTAAAAATTCCATATGTATTGTGGGATCCATGTGTATGTATTTTGTGGTTTAGAGAATAGAATGGGGTGTAATAGAATGTGTATGTATGTGTATGTGTTTTGGTAATAGAAGTTTATTTATAATTGAGTTTGAAAAAAAAAAAGAAATGGCCAAAATAGCCGTTCAACGGCCAAAAACCAAACATCCAATGAAATGCATCGTTTGAATTCGTTGTCCCGAGCACGACTCACCACGAGCACGACCTACCACGAACCACCGGGACGGTGTGCACGTCCGTGGTTCGTGGAAACCTCAACCACAAAGTGCCTCGTGGTTAGTATACCATACGGCCTTACATAACCCACGGGTCATGGAAATGAAAGGTCATGAAAATTAGGGTTTACATGGTGTAACCCTAATTGTAACACATTATATAAGGATCATCTTGTTCACCAAAATCGGTCAATAAGCATAAGAGTGAAGGCATAACTGATTTCAAGAAGTGTTCATTTCTCTCTAAGTCTTCCTAAGTGTATTTGGTGTTGTGAGAGACATTTGAGGCATCACACTTGAGCTGCTAGGCTTACAAGGTTATCAAGGAATCCAAGCAACAAAAAGGTAAGTACTTCTACTAGTTTTATGATTCATATGCTCCATAGTATGCTACTTAGGAAGTAAACCTTGGAAAAGGATTATTTAAATGTGTCTTAGACAAAACATAGATCCAAGGTTTCTAGGGTTGCATGTACACTTTAGGAGTGTTAGAATGCTCAAAACCCATTAGTAATATCATAAGAATCATGAAGAGAAGTAAGAAGAGAGACATAAAAGGAAAATACAATCATTGCATTCAAAAGGGGTTGCACACCAACCCAACCAAAAGATCAATTGTTTTACATTACTGATAAAAACAAAAACTACTTAAACTTACTTCTTACAAGCCTAGACCTTATTCTGTTCATCATTGGCCGCATCATTCTTCTCCCCTCCTTCAGTCAATAGTAGTATAGGATCCTGATTAGCGGTGGCAGGCTTGCCAATCAATTTGGCCAATTCATCGCGCCAACCATCTACATCCCAGGAACCTACATTCTCCAGATCCTCCGCCAACTTGATCTTAGCCTCCAGGATAGCCATTGTAACATTTTTCTTCAGATCAGCAATCACCTCCTCGAGATCCATAGAATGATCCTCCTCCTTCTCAGCCTTATGTTTGCTCAACAACTCCACCCTTTGGAGGTGATCCTGGTTAGTGGCCCTCCAGGTGTTTTCCTACTCTTTTAGAGCAGACCTAGCTTTCTTGGCACGGATCCTATGATCATTGATGAACTGAGAAACACGAGTGTAGACCTAAAAGAAACGCAAACATCAGTAAAATAAGAGACTTGTATGATAAATTAACAATGCTTATACAGAGGAAACTTACAGCTTAGGAAAATGAGGTTAACTTCCCAAGAGCATCCTCGATGCTGCGATTATCTAGGCTAAAATCTATGGCCTCAAAAGTCTTCTTCTTACAGGATTAGGGCCATTTTAGCATGTTAGTGATTCATTTCAGGTGTTGGGCATGATCTGAAGTTGCAACTTTAGATCTACGCTCATCTTGGTCCTTATAGTCATAAAGCTTCAGCCTTTAGTAACATAATGCCTTTTCCTCACCTAGAACCTCTTATTTACCTTGATTTTGGCCATTAGCACCTTGCATGTACGTAAAGTTTGCAACTTTACGTAGGAAGTATTCCCTAGGAGCTTAGATCTGCATTATGGAGCTTTGGGGTGGCTTGTAAACATCTGAATGGAGAAAGGATTGAAGAGACTCGATGAGTTGCATGGCCAACTCGGCGAGTCCGATGAAGATTAGCCTTTGAAGGTTTCTGCATCAACTCGGCGAGTCAGCAAGACGACTCGGCGAGTCAGTTAGGGTTTTCTCAACTTGTGGACACGCATGGACTCGACGAGTTGTCTGGAAACTCGATGAATCAACTGGGTTTCATGACTTCTCGAGTTCCGAAAGGACTCGACGAGTCGGTGAACTGCACTCAATAAGTTGGGTCAACATAGACTATTGACCTTGACCGTTGACCATGACTTTGACCAATGATTGACCTGTTTGACTTCTGGGGAGTATTATAGTAAATTGGAAATTTATGGAAGTGGTCTTATCGTAAATATAGGTGGTGGAGTTCGTGGCTGTGATTCGAGAGTTTGAGTTTATCACTTCAGTTCAACATTTGTGAGGTGAGTTTTCCTCACTATACTCAAGGGTCGAAGGCACCAAGGTCGGACCTTTTGGATTGTTATCCTGATATGTTATGCTAGTATGATCTGTAAGATCAGTATCCTGGTAGATAGGATGGTATTATGCTATTATGATCTGTTATATCAGTATCTTGGTAAATAGGATGCTATTATGTTGTTATGATCCATTAGATTGGTTTTTCTGTCTATAGATTGTTATATGATTATCTGTTATATGCGTGCATGTTTGATTGGTGGTTGAGGCTTATATGTTTTGTGTGAAAGCCAATAGACCTCGGCATTCCAACCCGATGGTTGTGGGTCGTGAGTATTCCATCCCAAGGATGATTGGACTCGTAGTATGTGGGCATTCCAACCTGATGGTTGTGGGCCTGGGGTATTCCATCCCGAAGATGATTGGACCCATAGTATTTAGCATTCCAACCTGATGGTTGAGGGCCTAGGGTATTCCAACCCGATGGTTGACTGGACCCATAGTATATTGTTTATGATTATATGTATATTATTGTGTGTATGGGAATATTAGGGGAACTCACTAAGCTTCGGGCTTCCAGTTTTAGTATTGGTTTCAGGTACCTCGGATGATCGCGGGAAGGCAAAGGCGTGATCTTATAGCTCCTCATATTTTCTGACTTTGTTTCTGGGATACTCTGATGTGGCACCATTTTGAAAACAAATTGTTAATAATTGACGGTTTCTAAATGTTATAAAAAGTTTAAATTTGGCATGATTTTTATGGATGTTACAAGTTGGTATCAGAGCCTTGGTTTGAGTGAATTAGAGGAACACTCGTGTGCATCCAATCTCAAATCAAGGAAAAGAATTTCAAAATGATTTTCAAATGGTTTTCAAAATATCAAAGGAGGATGCATAGTGTATAATCATCCGGATCCAGTAAGTAGACCCCATCATAGGTTGTACATAATTAAGATCTTGTAGCCTAGGGTTTTCCTTATATGATGCCTGATAGCCTTAGGTTTTCCTTATATGAAATTGACATCATTATTGTAGTTGCTCAGTGTATCCATCAAAGGTTGTACATAATTAAGATCTTATAGCATGAGAATGTTTCGTTCAACTTTATTTCTCGTTCCTTGTTTGGTAGTGGGCTTAGAGGAGGACTGAGTATTCAGATGTCTATGGCGTTCGGCGTTATGTATGGCTAGCATACACTAGTACTGCATGGTTGGTGGAAGTTTCATTGATGTGAGCGTTGTGCGAGGTCGTTAGGCCAGTATGAGATATTTAGCATTCCTCTAGGAGTGATGATTGAACGATCACCATGCATATATATATATATATATATATATATATATATATATATATATATATATTGTTAGGGTGTTGTGATGATACATAAGGAAAATATGGGTAGGTGTGGAAGGTGGTATGGGCTTGTACTACTAAAAGCATATGACCCATACGCATAGCAAGAAAGTCACAACCCCTAGGGTTTAGTTGGGAGTTAGTTCCTTGTTGTCTGTGCGGATTATCTAATATCTTCCTGGTGTATTTTTAATATGGTGGTTACGAGGCATTTTGTGACTGGATCCGAATCGAGATAAAGGCAGGGCGGTCAGGGTGCCCTGACAGCACCAGAGATCATCGGGCAGCATACGCCAGCATTGACAGAGGATCGTGTCAGGGAGATCATCTGAGAGGAGGTGGTCGAGATTGTATGGGATCAGATTTCGGATATGTTTGGGTCTATCAAGACCGCCATGATGGAGTATTTTTTATGACAAATATATAGTCCTAGCTGAGACGACAGACACAACAGCTATAATATTTGTAACAACGGCAGGGGGAGGAGCCAGTCGGGGCTTCCAGTACCGGGACTTCAATAATATGAAGCCCCCGACATTCGACGGGACTCAGGATCCGATCATAGCCATGAGGTGGCTGTCTGGCGTGGAGGGATGTTTCTTCACGTGCTCATGTCCTGTTGACCAGAAGGTCAGATGTGCCCTGAACTTTCTGAGGTTTGGGGCAAAGGACTGGTGGAGATTGATGAATGGGTCGTATATGGATGACCAGAGAGTTGTTGTTACTTGGGAGTAGTTTAGAGATATGTTCCGCGCTCACTACATTCCACGTGTCGAGTGCGAGCGGCTGTCACGAGAGTTCTTAGATCGGAGACAAGGTACAGAGTCAGTGATAGAGATCACCAACATGTTTACTGGGAGCGCGATGTTTTTCCCGGTTCTGAGCAGGCTCAGATGACACGTTATCTGAGCATGCTCAAGACTGATATCCGTCAGTTTGTTGCTACCCAACAATGTGATACATTGTTGGAGTTACAGGAGGCCGCTAGGAGGCGTGAGTTGGAGATTGACTTACAGTTACGGGAGCAGAGGCAGGCCTCGGAGTAGTTGCAGTCAGCGCTGAAGCGGTCCAAGACCGCTGATACCAGGTCTGCGGGATAGTTGGGTCGTACTTGTGGGAAGTTCGGAAAGGCTCATTCGGGGATTTGCCGATCAGGGAGTGGGTGCCACAAATATGGCAAGCAGGGCCATCTTGCCACGGATTGCAGGCAGCTAACTCCAGCTCCCAGATTCAGACTTTGTTACCATTATGAGTAGGTAGGGATATGAAGGGCTAGTGTCCCCTACTAGCCGCCAAGTCGGCGCAAGCTCCGGCCCCAGCTGCACTTAGGATTACTGACGGGAGGCAGGGTAGAGTGGAGCCCCCGAGAGCTCAGGGACACGCCTTCCAGCTCACATCAGAGGAGGCCAGGGCAGCACCAGACGTGGTTGTTGGTATGTTTCTATCCCTTATCTTACTCATTATATATGATTTACGCTTATCTGTTTGTACTTGTGATTGGGTACGTTTTTAGTGAACTCCTTACCTGCCTTGGTAATATTTGAATCAGGGGCGAGTCGGTCGTTTGTCTCTCAGACATTTAGTAGGGGGTTCATGTGCCAGTAGGAGAGCTAGAGTGTCCGTTGCGAGTCTCTATCGCCAATGAACACGGGGTTTCTACTTCTTCAGTCTACTGAAGATGTGAGTTGGAGATCTTCGGGGTGTATTTCTCGATAGAATTGATTTTGATTCCCATGGGGGATGTGTGTGTGATTGTGGGTAATGGATTGGCTTAGTTGTTTCGGTGCCATGATCGACTCTGAGGGTCAACGGGTAGTGGTTCGAACCCCAAGTGGGGGAGAACTGATTGTCTATGGTGAGGGTACCATATTAAGATCAGGGTTTTGTTCAACTGCCAGGGCTAGGCAGTACATTCAGCATGGGTGTGCAGGTTATCTAGCATATGTGGTGGATACGTGGGTTAGAGATTGGCTTTATGCCAAGTTCTCGAAGTGCGAGTTTTCGTATCCAGGCATGAAGAGGGAGATTTCATGGTACGTTGAGAGGTGCTTTACCTTCCGGATGGTCAAGGCCGAGCATCAGAGGCCGCATGGTCAACTACAACCCCTGGAGATTCCCATGTTGAAGTAAGAATAGATCATGATGGATTTCATCCCCAAGCTTCCGAGGACGTCAAGGAGCTTCGATGCTATTTGGGTCATCATGGATCGATTGACCAAGAGCGCCTACTTTTTAGCGACACGGAGAGTTCATCGTCCGGAAGCTATCCGACTTACATATCTACGAGATATATATATATTTGCGAAATCGTTGCCCACTATGGGGTATCGATCTCTATTATTTTAGATCGTGATGTTTGGTTTACCTCCCGTTTCTGGCAGAACTTCCACGAGGAACTGGGCACTCAACTAAACTTCAATACAACCTACCATCCGCAAACACATGGCCAAAGTGAGCGAACCATACAAACTCTCGAGGATATGCTGAGATTCTGCATTTTCGATTTCGACGGGAGCTAAGATTCCTACCTACCGCTTGTAGAGTTCTCCTACAACAATGGCTTTCATTCCAGCATTGGTGTTCCGCCTTATGAGCTATTGTATGGACAGAGATTCCACACCCTATTCTGTTGGGGGGAGGTCAGTCACAGGTTGATGGGTCGGACCGAGGTGGTCCTGCAGAGTACCGAGAGGATCCAGCAGATCCGACAACGGTTGTAGATCGTATAGAGTCGGCAGAAGAGTTATGGTGACAGACGTCGATCTGAGTTGGAGTTTCAAGTCGGTGACATGGTACTCCTGAAGGTCTCGCCCTGGAAGGGTGTGATCCGTTTCAGGAAGAGGGGGAAATTGGTTTCCCGATACATCAGGTTGTTCAGGATCATTGTTAGGGCTGGCAAGGTGGCATAAAGACTAGAGCTCCCAGAGGAGCTTAATTAGATCCACAACACTTTCCATGTGTCACAGTTGCAAAAGTGTATGTTGGATGAGGGGGAAGTAGTCTCCTTGGATTACATAAAGGTCAACGAGCGCCTAAATTACATAGAGAGGCCAATGGTCGTTCAGGAGAGAAAAGTGAAGATTCAACGGAACAAGGAGGTACCTTTGGTAAAGGTACAATGGGAGCACCGAAGGGGATCTGGGTGGACTTAGGAGGCGGAGGGTGAGATGCGGGAGCATTACTCAGAGTTGTTCACTGCATCGAACTTCGAGGATAAAGTCTAATTCAAGTGGGGGAGAATTGTAACTCTTCAACTCTTAGGTATGAACTTTACAGTCGTATATTCATTTTGAAAGGTCTACTCGACAAGTTGGATGCCCTGACTCGTCGAGTAGGAATAGATTTGGTTGCGTTTCTTAAGTGACCAACTCGACGAGTTGGAGCTGGAGGATGAAACCCTAATTTCTAGGGTTTTGCACCCTATTTAAAGGGGTCATTAGCCTCCCTTACATCCCCATTGAGCTCAGAAACCCTAAATCGTATTTGCTCTCCATGTTTGTGTGTTAGTAAGCTTGGAAGGTGGATCTTGGTAAGAAGATCTTGAAGACCAAAGAGCTTGGAGTAAGGAAAAGTTGTGGGTCCGAATTCTACTCCATCTTAGGATCACTTTGAAGGTAACAAGTTGTTACCATGACTTCCTTCTAGCTAGATCTCTCTATGCTTAAGATTAGGGCCATTTTAGCATGTTAGTGGTTCATTTTGGGTGTTGGGCATCATCTGAAGTTGCAACTTCAGATCTAGGCTCATCTTGATCCTTCAAGTCATAAAGCTTCAGCCTTTAGTAAGATAATTCCTTTTCCTCACCTAGAACCTCTTCTTTGGCTTGATTTTGGCCTTTAGCACCTTGCATGTGTTGGGTTTTGAGCAATCTAACACTCCTAAGTGTACATGCAACCCTAAATACCTTGGATCTATGTTATCTCTATTATACATGCAAATATCAACTTTCCAAGGTATTGTTCTATTCTAGCATACAAAACTTTGAATAACACAAGTTAGAATAACATACCTTTTGTTGGTGCTTGTCTTCATGAAGCTTGAGTGCCTAGTGCCCCAAGTGTGACACCTCAAATGGTTCACACAACACCATAAGCACTTGGAATAACTTAGAGAGAAATTAGAACACTTCAAGAATCGGCTTGCCCTCCATGCATATCATAGCCCCCGATTTTCCCAAGAAAGAGATCATTATATAGTGTGTTACAATTAGCGTAAACCCTAATTGTCATGGCTATCCATTACCATGGATCCATGGGTTCAAATACACCATGGAGCATCCATGTAGCATCCAATGGGTTTTAGCCCAACTTGATAATCCATGGAGCATTAGCCCACTATATAAGTATGGATGATTTACACAATCAACCCATATATTTAATTAGTCTTCTTTTGATCACATAATTAATTCTAAATTAATTATTGACCAATACTAATTAAATAATCTTATTAATATATTAGAACTTATAATATATTAATAAACCTTAAGTGTTATTTCTCTCATTTTAGTCTATCCAAGTGCATGATGTCATGCAACCCAAATGGACCATGTCGGGTCGGGTCAAGTCTTACCAATTATAGTTATGGACTTAGACATTAATCCAACAGTCTCCCACTTGGATAAGTCTAAAACTATTATTGCAAGTAAGACTTCAGAACCCGACTAGCAATCGTAGCTCTCAAAAGCTTCTGTCGATCTCTGACCTTGTCGATGAACTCTGACCTCTGTCAATGACTTGTCAATTAGATAAGTGATCATATATTCCTCCATTCTAGATATCATATGGACTGAGACATGGATTATAATCATTCTCTCTGTTCATTTGTTGTTTCCCGATTTCTGATTTATGACGACTGACTAATTGAACAAATCAAATCAGTCCAGGCCCGGCCGAGCACTTACTTTTATCATCACTAAATCATCGAGGGCCCCACAGATATCGCTTTTTATCCCTTTGAGGGTAAAAGGAATGGATAAACTTTGACTCATATGCTTGTACTGACTACTTGTTGAATCATACACAAAGGCACATTTTATAGCATCGAGTTACCAATGCGTTTTCGTACAATCAATGTATAACCAACTCATAGGCAACAACTCATATCTCTAGGTTTGAAGAATATAAGATATTATCGTCTCATGATTCAATCGTGGTAAAATCCATGAAGTGAATCCAAATTAGCGTGGGTTGAATCCAATACTCAGCCCTTATGAGTACTCATGAATGTTGTAGCAACTATTGCATTGTCTAAAGCACTTTAGACAAATCATACAAGCCAAATTCACGACAGTCTTGATTCATATCTACTTACAACATATGACCGACTGTGGATGGTTTGAATAACTTGGTCATTTGGGAGAATGACCTAGTTATTCTGGAAGTCAAAACATGCAAAGTGAAACACAAAATAATACTAGTCCTATATGGCCTCAACACTTTGAGCGTAAATAAAACACCTTTTACCTAAGCACCATATTGATCACTCATTATTCATGTTTCGATTAATCAACTTAATACTTGAATTGAAATAGTAGTGATGCCATGCTCCAAGCATGCATACTATGTTTCTCTAAACAATAGCTATTCCGTACTCCAAGTATGCACACTATGTTTACATATGGTCATCTCTTTGTGAAATGTATATCAATTGAACATGACTTCAATGATTCTCATTTCACAATCCCAATCCTTATTGTAAATGTAAGAATACCAAGTTCTTGTCATTTACCATAATCTATGCAATGATCCTCTTGTAATGATATTCACACAAGTCACAAAGACTTGGCAACAAACATCACAAAGTATTCCAATGGAAAGCAATTCCATGGAGATCAAGTCTCAAATTCAAAGTACATTCCTTTGAACATCCTTCTTTGCATTAAGTTCTTTAATCTTACATAGATTCAAAGAATAACTTCCACTTATGGAAACAATTACATATTCCCATCTTGACCATCACTTTTGAACAAGAGTTGCCTCTTTCCGAAATATGTCAATACGATCCTTACTCTATACTTCCAATTGTCCATGAGTAACCAAACTTTGGAAAACCCCAAATTGTTCTCGACAATTGCTTAATCATCTTAGTCATATCCAGTTCTAATCCCTTTTCCCTTCTTAGCGCCCTAAGAATTAGGAAAATTTATAATGGATGAATATTATAACACATGCAATCGATCCTATATCCGAAGCATATGGGATACGATTCATGCTATAAAATTTTTATTTGCCATGTTCTCATAATTCGAACTATGAAGAGGGATGTCGTAATCATAATCGAATTTTGAGAAAGCAACATATATAGAAATTCCTTATGTTGAACCATTCCAACATAACATTCATATATATTCTTGACTAAAGTTGATTAAAATCTCAATCTAAGCTTGTAGAATTGGAATGAAGTATAAATTTCTCTCCCTTAATTATAGTAAAACAACTTTTTCAAAGTGAGTTGAAACTTTTGTTTTCTATAATTAACATTGCTAACTTACAACATAATCATCATGCTCCCACTAGCATAATGATTATTATCTAACTAGCATAACACTTTATGCTCCCACTAGCTTTGACATGTACCTAGAAATCAGTCAGATTTCTGATACTAGATTGTCTTGATAAGACTTTATCAAATCATACACCTGGAGTCTAAACCTTTCCTTAGATAGCTCACATGTGAGTTTAAACCTTTGCCATTCTCATTAGTTAGTGTGCCAGTTAACCACGCACGCTCCACTAACGACATGAGAATGCAAGCTTCACACTTGCTATCCACTTAAATCTACTTAGTGAAAGAGTTTCCTCACTATCATTTTCATGAATTGTAGAGAAACCTTATGACACTTAGATTTTGATGGTGTATGTGTTCCTATCCATGTGAATTTGACATAACCATAAGCACACGACAAGGTTAATGACAAATCCAAATTCATATGGACTGAACTTGTGTAGTCTTAATTTCTTGCCACCTGGTATCACAAGGGCCTGCCATTGCTTCCAAGTTGTTATGCAACCAGTTGAGAACTCTCAGAACTCCAATGCAAAACCAACTTTAACCGGAATGCGCACATAATATGTCAACACGATAGGTTACAAACCTCAATTCGTGGTCTAGTGATTAACAAAACTCTTGATGAGTTCTTGAATCTATCTTAAGATCCTTTTAAGACTCCCACTGACCTCTTAACATATAAGATTCTCTTTGTCAAGAACCATTCCTTGACAAAAACGAATATTCAAGAGTTAGTGCAGATTCTTATCAAGTTAAACACTTCTCACAATTGGTCTTAGTTGGTCTTTGTTTTATCCAAAACATCACAACTTACCAATTTCAAATGTACAAGAGTAAGAACACATTTTACTCTACATTTAACAAGTGTTTTAAACCTTTCTTAAGATTATGTCACTCAAGGCTTAATCTTGGAGTATGACTCCAAGATTTAATTTTGGAACGAAGTATAATTTATCTTTTGATCTAACCATTTCAACAATTCATGATTCCTCTCCTTAGCCAAAAAAAAATAAACTAAGGTGTCCTTAGAGGATCAATTGTGACATGGTTTCATAATCACTGAGATAATCATAAAACAAGATACTCAAGTACTCTCCCATCTCTTCAGATTAGAGAAACTTTTATCTTTCTGCCTTATTTGATTCTTCTTACTCATTATGTCTATCATTGAAACTTCTCCAATGATCCAGAACTATACTTAAACTTGTAAGTATAACCATATTTACTAAACTTTAGTAAATCATAATGAATAATCTTATCAACTTTGTGGTGGACTTGATCAGCGCACACCCAAGTGTATCCGATCCCTTTGTCCTTCATTTGATTCACATATACATGTGAACAAGGAATTAATTAGACTTAATTTCCCAAATATATAAAAAATTCTCATGATCATACAATACAAGTTGCATGATTCCAAGTTTCTATCCAACTGAAACTTGGGTGATGAGAATCTTTCCTTATTTGGTAAATTATGACACTTCCACTAATGAAAGAATGAAATCCGTTTACCCATATTGCTTATCAATGGAAACATATAATCAACAATTTTTCACAAATGCCATTGTAAGGATACTTAAAATAAATAAAATCAAAACCATTTTTCTTTTATTTTAAAACTTTGCGGAAAAATTTATCCTTACAATCCATATGGAAAACTTGTTGTTATCTATTCCTAAGCAATATATCATAACTCTTAAGTAACAACTCAAAATTCTGATCACCGAACCATGCGATCGAAATCCATCTTCGCGATCAGAATCAGTATATACTTCCTTTAAGTTTCTTCACCTTTTCTTTGATTCTTAAAACATCAACATGTGACCTCGTCACATTATGCAATAAGAATCTCAGAATAGAAACTTAATAGAGTTAGAAAATGGACTTTACCTGAAGTAGAGTCAAACCTATTGACTTTACCATCCTTAAGATGTTTCAGGTAAATTTAGCAGCTTCGCAACCAATGTCTTTCCTTTGGCAACAGAATCATATGGGCTTTTTGAAAACGGTACATGGGACTATCACAGACTTAACCTTTCTCTTTACCATTTGATCAACCGAGTTGACTATGGCCGATCCCTTTCCATTGGGAAGAGAAAGTTTTTGTTGGACCTCCAATGTCACCATTTTCAATGTCCAAATAGGTTTGGAAAGTAGATCTTCCAATCCAATTTGCTTTACTAATGCTCCAAATCATTGCTGATTTAGCATCATCAAGCAAATAGGTAAGATCATTAAGGGTCTTGTCACGACCTATCATCAGGGAGTGACTGAAGAACCAAGTCAACAGCCAGCTACCTCGAGACTTCGACACCCGACTCTCCCAACTTGTCAATATGTGGCTTAATCCCCAAGATCTAAGCACATATAGACTTTGCTTACCAATAGGGATTGAGTGACTTAGAACTTATCAAGTCTTAAAACTTTTGGGATAGGGAGATTTATTGGAGGAGGTGGATGAAGTGAAGTATGATTTCTAGTCCCACAAATGCCCAACAAAGGGGTTGATCTTTCACCTTGATTGCCATTTGGGATATCATCTTCATTAGGAAGCTTGTTCCTAAAGATTTGGGAAGACCATAGCTGTCTAAACTAGACATCTATAATGGGAGAAATTCAAGTTAGTTGATTTAAAGTCCTTAATATAACACCCAATATGAAATATTAAGGCTAGGACCCAACAACCTATTTATAACTAGAAGAGGGATACCGTAATCCAAATTATAAAATAGTTGAAGGTAGGTAAATGACGATTTACCAATTTCCACCATGAAAACGAAATATTTTATTATTAGGTTTTATTAGTTTTGAAACTCCTAGATCCTTTGAGATACATTGAACTTTTCAATGGCATGTTTGAATCTCGATTGTGCCCTCTCAAATTTGTGACTGGGATGCCGAGGATCACAAACAAGGTGTGAATAACCATACACGCTCCACCGATCTATGTGCCCTTAACAATATTACCTAATCGATGTGTCGGTTAACCACACATGCTCCACCGATCTATAATAAAGTCAAGTTACCCTTTGCCACTCTTACTAGTCCATGTTAGTGTGCCGGTTAACCACACACGCTCCACTAACGACTTGGTAAGGTACAAAGTGTAATTTTATGGGCTAGCACCTTTTCACATTTTCCTAAGTAACTAAGATTGGGAATTTATAAGTGTTTAGTTACTTAGTATTTTTCATTATACTTTTAATGAAGGGAGAATTATAGTCCATTCCTACCCGTTCAGCTAACGACCCTCCACCAGTCAAGGAAGCGGTGGGTGAGAGTGGACACCCATTAAACTGCCATTTTATAGGCAGTAACCTTATACCCCCCTTATAGACCGGCTTCGTGAATGAGGCCTACTAAGGGTAAGATTGACTTCCTCTTATACATATCTATATAATTAAAATTATAATAATAGTATAAGGGTTGAATTTTAAACCTTTTTTAAAATTTCAATGTTCAATTTGGAATTAAAGTATACATGAGGAGTAACTTTTCAAATTCCAAAACTTGAGGGCAAGTTTTGAAACTATTTCAAGACTCTTTAAATCATAACTTATGAGTTTAATGGTTCATTAAAATGAATGCTCTTCATTTTAATGTAACCCCTGATTCTTTAAAAACACTTTAAATAAGTGTCTCTTCAACATCCATAACTTGAGGACAAGTTATGGAGTCATTAAACTATTTAATGGAAAAAAAATCTTACATTTTATGTAACCTACAAAACTTTTATGGTTTTTTTAAGATTCATAAATATGACTTTTCACATAACTTGAAGACAAGTTACAAAAACATATTTTATGAACTTCTTTTAGACTAATATGGATTGAAAACAACTAAAACATAATTTTTTCATTATCAATCCAAACTAACTCATAAATCAAGGAAACATAAAATTCTTGAAAATTCATAACTTGAGGACAAGTTATGAACTCCATACAATTTTCAACAAGATCATGAATTATATCAACAAACAATTTGCACACAATTCCTATGATCTAGCAAAACTCATAAGCATGATCATTCATAATCAACAATTTTCAAGAATAACATGAACACATATAAACTTGAAACTTTTATTATAGCATTGAAATTGGTTTAACATAATCATTACCACATTCAAAAAAAGGTTTATAAGCCCAAAACAGTCACAGGTAATGATTCTAGACCAATTCCAGCACCAAAACTCGAAAAATATGATGTCTGAGGGTCCAACTTGTCGAGTGCAAGAACAAACTCGACGAGTTGGTTGCATTTTGCCTTGGACTCGTCGACTCCCTTCATGGACTCGGCGAGTCTGTTGGGCAGACAGCACCAAAAGTCGATTTTTAAGCAGTTTAAGCAAGTACAACAAGAAAACAAGCCTAGTCTCTGATACCACTGTTGGGTTTTGAGCAATCTAACACTCCTAAGTGTACATGCAACCCTAAATACCTTGGATCTATGTTTTCTCTATTATACATGCAAATATCAACTTTCCAAGGTATTGTTCTATTCTAGCATACAAAACTTTGAATAACACAAGTTAGAATAACATACCTTTTGTTGGTGCTTGTCTTCATGAAGCTTGAGTGCCTAGTGCCCCAAGTGTGACACCTCAAATGGTTCACACAACACCATAAGCACTTGGAATAACTTAGAGAGAAATTAGAACACTTCAAGAATCGGCTTGCCCTCCATGCATATCATAGCCCCCGATTTTCCCAAGAAAGAGATCATTATATAGTGTGTTACAATTAGCGTAAACCCTAATTGTCATGGCTATCCATTTCCATAGATCCATGGGTTCAAATACACCATGGAGCATCCATGGAGCATCCAATGGGTTTTAGCCCAACTTGATAATCCATGGAGCATTAGCCCACTATATAAGTATGGATGATTTACACAATCAACCCATATATTTAATTAGTCTTCTTTTGATCACATAATTAATTCTAAATTAATTATTGACCAATACTAATTAAATAATCTTATTAATATATTAGAACTTATAATATATTAATAAACCTTAAGTGTTATTTCTCTCATTTTAGTCTATCCAAGTGCATGATGCCATGCAACCCAAATGGACCATGCCAGGTCAGGTCAAGTCTTACCAATTATAGTTATGGACTTAGAAATTAATCCAACAGCATGTATGTAAAGTTTGTAACTTTACATAGGAAGTCTTCCCTAGGAGCTTATATATGCAATATGGAGTTGTACAGTGGCTTATAAACATCTTAATGGAGAAAGGAATGAAGAGACTCAACGAGTTACATAACCAACTCGGCGAGTCCGATGAAGATTAGCCTTTGAAGGTTTATGCATGAACTCGACGAATCAGCAAGACTACTCGACGAGTAAGTTAGTGTTTTCTTGACTTGTGGACACGCATGGACTTGACGAGTTGTCTAGAAACTCAACTAGTTAATTGGGGTTTCATGAATTCATGAGTTTTGGAAGGACTCGATGAGTCAGTGAATTACAATCGACAAGTTGGGTCAATATGGACTGTTAACCTTGACCGTTGACCATGAATTTGACCAAGTATTAAACAATTTGACTTTGGGGGGGTGGATTTTAGTATATTGGAAACTTATGGAAGTGGTCTTATGGTAAATATAGATGGTGGAGTTCGTGGCTGTGATTCGAGACTTTGAGCTTATCACTTCAGTTCGACGTTTGTGAGGTGAGTTTTCCTCACTATACTCAAGGGTTGAAGGCACCAAGGTTGGCTCTTTTTGATTGTTATCCTAATATGTTATGCTAGTATGATCTGTTAGATCAGTATCTTGGTATATAGGATGGTATTCTGCTATTATGATCTGTTAAATTAATATCCTGGTAGATAGGATATTATTATGTTGTTATGATTCATTAGATTGGTTTGTCTGTCTATAGATTGTGATGTGATTATCTGTTATATGTGCACATGTTTGATTGATGGTTGACGCTTATCTGCTTTGTGCGAAAGCCAGTAGACCTGGGCATTCCAACCAAATGGTTGTGGGATTTAATTATTCCATCCTGAGGATGATTGGATTCGTAGTATGAGGGCATTCCAATCTTATTGTTGTGGGCCTAGGTTTTTCTATCCCGAGGATGATTGGACCCATAGTATGTTGGCATTCCAACCTGATGATTGAGGGATTGGGGTATTCCGACCCGATGGTTGACTGGACCCATAGTATGTTGTTTGTGATTATATGTTTATTGTTGTGTTTATGGGTATTTTGGGGGAACTCACTAAGTTTCGGGCTTATAGTTTCAGTTTTGGTTTCAGGTGCCTCGGATGATCACGGGAAGGCAAAGGCGTGATCGTACAGCTCCTCAGATTTTCTGACATTGTTTCTGGAATAATCTGATGTAGCACCATTTTCAAAACAAATTTGTAATAATTGACGGTTTCTAAATGTTTTAAAAAGTTTAAATTTGGCATGATTTTTATGGATGTTACAAAGGGTGACACCTTGTTCTTGCTTAACCTTGATGAAACCACTGGTCGTATCGTCTTCTAGATCTGACAAACCAAAACGAGCTTTAGATCGAGTTGTCTTGGAATCTGCCAAAGATCCCTATCAACTTAGGATCCTTATTAGTCTAAAAGAAGTATCCAAGAAAAATAATGTTACCAGTAGCCACAGAAGCAATAGTAGAAGAACCCTCTTGGAGACTAGAATCTTCGAGCTTGAACGACCTTTCAAATGCAGGAAGTGCAAGAAATCTGGAAATCTTGTCCTCAGAATCACCAGTAGCAGGAACAAGCTCCTCAAATTTAAACGTTGCATCAAAACAAACAAAATAAGGGAAGTAAATGTTCAGGATCCTTAAAGTCTAAATTCAAATCCTACCCTTTTTAATCCATGTCTTCGGCAGGGATTCCCCATTGGGGATCGAATCACGTCTCACGAAGAAGTATTTTTCCTTCCAAGCACCATCATTTTGTTTTGATTTCAGAATGAGGTGGTGTTTGTTTTCCATAACCCTTAACAGGAAACAAGAAGTACCAAAAGTAGAAAGATCATAAACGAGAGCCAGCTTAGGCGACCCAATATCCATATTCTTGGACTGATTCAAGCGATCAATCCAAAACGGGATCCTCCAAACCATATGCATAGTTTGGATTTAAGAAATTTTGGTAGTCGAAAAGAAATCATGAATGATACCAGTAAAAGGATAAGTTAAGCCTAGAGTAAATGGGTATTTAGGAAAGCAAACCCACGTCAAGGAAACAAAAGCTGGTTGCACGGTAGCCTCAAAAGGTCAACAAACTACATCGGAAGGAAAAGCCCTAATTGCTTTCAACGATTCCATATCCTCATCGTCAAAGGGGAAAACCTCATCATAAGATAAGATTTCATGATCACTGAAGTCATTCTCGGGAGAAGTAACAACGCTAGCTAGCTCGAGAACGACTGGTTTTCTTATCCATGACGAGGAACATCGAAGCAACAGAAAATGAGTAAGAGGAAAAATTTACCTTCACAATGAGACAATGATAGCTTGAGAGAATAAAAAAGAAATTACCGAAAACCAACATTTATAGCAAAGAAGAGATAAAAAAAGATGATTTGACTGCTTCTCGGTTACCTCGAGATGGATAAAACTTATCCATTGAGGGATAATTTTTAAACTCTTCTTTATCTCCTTTTTTACTTTAAGCATTCCTTTAATATTCTCAAAATTAACTCCTACATTTTAAGGAATAACTTGGGGGCAATTGTAAGGTCCATGATCCTCGAAGCATTCAGGATCCTCAAACCTTGTCAGATATTCAGGAACCAAACTATTACCGTTATTCTTATTTACTAATATTTATAATGGTTATATTTTGTTCTTAAATAACGCATGTGTAGAAATAGTCAAGAGAAGATTTATTCTCAACAGAGTTTCGTCTCAACTATGCTAAAGACCCAGATTACCAAGTCAACCAACGTTCACAAAGTTGGTCATAGAGGATCCCAGGAATATCGTACATCTTGTTAGCAAGTTTAGACTATAAATTGACACATGTATCTCGCACATGAAACACTCTGCTTACTATTAGCTTACTCTACAAACTTTTTCACCTGTTCTTACTGAAATACTCTCTGTAATCATCATTTTATACTAATAAAATCATCTAGGCGGGTGATCATTATCACCTCCCAAGGTTTTGTGCCTGAGATCCTAGCAAGGATCAAGGGCTTTCCTTGTAAACAATCATGTCATTCTCTTTACCTTTCTCTATTGCAGAATTTGAACATCACAACCTCTCATTCAATTTGGTTGATTTATACTTGTGTACTTTTGACCAAAACAGGGAGTAAAGGGATAAAAGCTAGAAAGTAATCCAGAGAGATTTGGAAAAGAGTGTGAAGGAAAATGAAGGAGAAATTGTGAATATATAGGCTTCGAAGGGATGCGCGTCACATATAGATGAGGTGCCCGGAGTGCATCTGATCGGATAAGGTGACATGGTGGTTTTTCTATGGTGACACTAGGCATGTCGAAAAAACCCGAAACCCGTTCTACCCACCCGACCCGTTCCGAATTCGGGTAGAATGGGTCGGGTAGAACGGGTAACGGGTATGAACATTTGGGAAATAGGTTAACCCGATAATAATATAGGTCGGCTTTAGGTATGAATATTTATTTTCGGGTATACCCGGATACCCGAATTCGTTTTTTAAATAATAATAAATATACAATGCAATCACATACGAACACTTCAAATAAAACAAACCTCTTCATTTCCTTCTTATGAACGACGAATCGACAGTTGACGCAAACTTGCAAAGGGAATATGACACTGAAGCTGAAGTCCTGAACCGTCATCACAATTCTGAGTTTCTCTCTATCACACGTAATGGAATTAAAAAAGTACATAACATATTATAATGATATTTATTGTTATTATAGATGTACTTGTTAATTGTATGAAGTATTTTCCTACCGAATTCTTTATTAACCCAACCAACATATAAAAAAATATCAATAAGTGTTATTTAAGAAATTTTCGGGTATACCCGATAATTACCCGACCCTACCTCAAACCCGAATACCCGAAACCCGAAAACCCGAATTACAATATAGGTCGGGTATCGGGTATTATTTTCATAAGAAAATATCCGTTCTATCCGACACGTTCTACCCGAAACCCAGAAATTTTACCCGTTCGACACCCTTAGGTGACACATGTCAGTATCATATGGAAGGTCAGAGGCATGTCGTGCCCTCTATCTGTTCGTACGGCTGCACGAGGGAATTTTTGTTTTCTTAATAATTCATAACTTCTTCATACGAACTCCATTTTCGACGTATTTTATATCCATGTGTAGCTATCTACGAGATCTACAATTTTCGTTTCGACTCCTTTGGCTGATTTTGTTTTTATATTTAAAGTTATATTTTTACTAGCTTAGACTATTAAAGTCCGTGTAAAAATCATAACTTTTTCAGATGATATCCGTTATTGATTGTCTTAATATCTACAGATAGGTATGAATGAGATCTTCAACTCTCATTTAGATTGTTTTTCCTAACAATCAATCGTTCCAAATTTCTATATTAGTGTTGCATATTGGTCCGTTGAAACTTAGAAAAATCATAATTACCTCTTACGAAGTCAGATTTGGTCATTCTTTATATGTACGCTCTCGGTTTTACAACTACTATGACTTTTGTTTAGATTACTAAGGCTATAAGCAACATATCTCCAATTCACTATGTACGATACAACATATGATCGTGAATCTTTGGAAGTCTATAAATTTTGCATACAAAGTCCAATTTGAGGCTGCTTTATGAGTATGGGATTCATATCGCAACTTCGACATTTCCCTTCAAGATTATTTGTCCTAAATAATCTTCTATCAAGATTATCATTTCGTCGCTTATCCATAAATTACCAAAATGGCTTTATAGTATGTAGTCTACAACGTGTACAACTAAAGATAATCCTAATCCAGGATTTATATTATAATTATTAAATATTATATCTTAAATGTCTAGCTCGAACTTGCGGGAGTTACAATTATCTCCCTCTTAGGATGATTATGTCCCGAAATCATCAACAAACAGCATTGAATAACAATTCCCGAGTCATCCCTCAATCCTCTAGTAAGGAGTTTCTTAGTACTTGTTTCCACACAGTACCATCTTAATTGATTTTTTCATACTTAAACATACAACAATATTTTAGGTTACTTTGTCACAACTTACCAGCCTGCCCACCAAAATCTATATCCTTTAACTTTATTGATTAGGGCTTTACTTAAGTGCCCTAATTACGTCGAGTATCTCTCATAACCATTTCTCATTTTCTAAAAATGACATGGTCTATGAACTTAAATTTTTCATGCCTTTTTCTCCTTCCAACCAAATGGGCCTGTTTAGTCCTTGGGTTGGGCCCCTTTTGTATAGTTGGAATTGGAATGTTATGTTTAGTTAGTTTGGGCTCTTTTGTATGTTAGGTTGGGCCCGTTATATGAATTGGGTTGGGCCCATTACATATGTTGCATGTATGTAGATAGGAGATTTGTTGCTCAACGGTAGAGTTTAGATCTTGTATTGATGCATTGTATGTATGATGGAATATGTGGTATGTTGGGGAACTCACTAAGATTTATGCTTACCGTTTGTGATTAAACATTTTGCAAGTCGTTCATGAGAAGAGTTCGACGAGACTATACACACACATAGAAGATGTTTGTTCCTGTGTTTTGTTAATTTAACTCTGATAATATATGGTTCAACTCAATCAAATGTTACTTAATGGTTTTTGAAGCAAATTTTTAATTGTTTAATATATTTTAAAATCAAAAAATCTATTGGTAATTTTGGGACGTTACAGGTGTTGGATTTGGTGTCTAAGCCCATAACTATAACTGGGATGTACTTGACCCGATAGTAGCATGGTCCTTTTGGGTTGCCTTCACCAGTGCAATTTGATAGGATGGACTTTTAAGAGTAAGGTTATTTATGGTTTATTAATATATTACAAGTATAATATATTAATATGAAGTTATTTAATTAGTATTGATAAAGAGTTAATTTGGAATTAATTTTGTGGTCAAAAGAGACTAATTAAATATATAGGGATTGATTATGTAAATCAATGATTCTTATAATGTGGGCTAATGATCCTAGATTATGGGCTAAACCAATAAGATGATCCATGGATAGTCCATGCAGGTTAAATGCATGGAGCATAAGAATGTGAAAAGTCATGGAGTATTAGGGTTTACAAAGTGTAACCCTAGCATTTGTCACATTATAAATAGACCCCCCATGAGCCAAAATCGGCTACACATTCTTTTGTGTCAAGTAACTTATTCTCTTAAAGCCTGCTCATGCATATTGGTGTCTGTGAACCATTAGAGGCATCACACTTGAGGTGCTCAAGCTTTCAAAGGTCAATAACTATACCATACTCAAGAGGTAAGCATCCAAACCATGTTTATATTGTGTAGCTTCAATTGTATGCTAGCTAGGGAGAATGCTTTCAAAAAAATCAAAATGCATGTCTAATTAGAGAAAACATAGATCCAAAGCATTTAGGGTTGCATGTGCACCATAGGAGTGTTATAGTGCTCAAAACCCACGTTGGTATCAGAGCCTTGGATTGTTTTCAATTATATTTGATGCTTACAAGTTTTTAAAACCTAAAAAACTTGATATTTTGGCATCTGACTGATGAACTCGCTGAGTCCATGAACATACTCGATGAGTCAACTAAGTAATAGACCAACTCGTTGAGTCCAGTTCATGCACTCAACGAGTTGAAGGCTCTATGTGCAGAATTTCAAGTTTCTTGGCCTGGTTTAGATTTGGAACACTACCATAAACTGTTTTGGATCATTGGAAATGTTTTTTTATGATATGGTAGTGCTTGTACTCATCCAACCACAAGATAATTGTCAAAGTTTTAAAATAATTGTTGTTTTATATGATAAAAAATTGCTTTCAAATTGTTGACTTGAAATTATAATGATTATGAGTTTAGTTAGATCATAGATACTATTTGACACTTCTTGTTAGTTTAATTGTTGATCTAAATTCCTTTTAATGGACTCAATAACTTGTCCTCAAGTTATGGAATATGAAAAAAAAATTCTTTTAAAAGTCATTAAACTGATAAGTTATGAATGTGAAGAGTTTTGACAAGTTTCCAAACTTGCCCTCAAGTTTTGGAATTTGTAGAGGAGCTATGAGATCATTGCCTCCATGATCACAACCAAAATGAAGGATGGTGAACCCATCATGGCCCACTTGCAGAAAATGCAAAGTTATGTGGACTGCTTGCTAAAATTGAATGCCAATTTTGATGAAGAGTTGGCCATATATATAATTCTACACTCTTTACCCTCTTGTTATGATCAGTTCCATATGACTTATTATTGGGTTTTTAGCATTCTAACACTCCTAAGTGTACATGCAACCCTAAATTCCTTGGATCTATGTTTTCTCTATTATACAAGCAAGTATGAATATTCCAAGGTATTACCCTAACTAGCATACAATCTTTTGATACTTGGGTAATATAACTAGTTAGAATACATGCCTCTTGATGTAGCTTGACTCCATGATGCTCGAGAGCCTAGTGGCCCAAGTGTGACACCTCAAATGGTTCACACAACATCATCAACACTTGGAATAACCATGAGAAGAATACAATTCATGCCCAAACCAGCTAGCCCTCATATATGTGTCACTAGTGCCAAATTCTTAAGCTAAAGGGATCCTTATATACTGTGCACATTAGGGTTACACCATGTAACCCATGACTTTACCCATTCCTTATGCTCCATGGGTTTTAACCTCCATGGAGTATCCATGGGTCACTACATGGGTTAAACCCATCATAAGGAATCTTGGATCATAAGCCCACATATATAAGAATGAATGATTTACACAATCAATACCCATATATTTAATTAGTCTCTTTTGATCACTAAATTAAGTCCAAATTAATTCTTGATCAATACTAATTAAATAACATGATTTCATATTAATATATTAGAACTTAATATATTAAAATGTCACAAATGTCCTCTTCTCACAAACGGTCTATCCAAGTGTTCCGATGCCATGCAACCCAAATGGAGTATGTCGGGTCGGTTCAAGTCTTACCAATTATAGTTATGGACTTAGACACTAATCCAACAGTCTCCCACTTGGATAAGTCTAAAACTATTATTGAGTATGACTTCAAGAACCAACTGGCAATCGTAGCTCTCAAAAGCCGCTATCGAACTCTGACCTTGTCGATGAACTCTGACCTTTGTCAATGACTTGTCCATTAGATAAGGGATCATATATTCCTCCATTCTAGATATCATATAGACTGAGACATGGATGATAAATCATTCTCTCTGTCCATTTTTTGTTTCCCGATTTCTGATTCATGATGATTGAGTGTTGAACAGATCAAATCAGTCCTGGCTTGGCCAAGCAGTCACATGTATCACCATTAAATCATCGAGGGGCCCACAGATATCGCTTTTATCCCGAAGGTAAAAGGAATGGATAAACTTTGACTCATATGGCTTGTTCTGCTACTTGTTGAATCATACACAAAGGAACGTTTTAGAACATCGAGTTACCAATGCATTTTCATGCGATTAATGTATAACTAACTCATAGTAACAACTCATATCTCTAGGTTTGAAGAATATAAGATATTATCGTCTCATGATCACTTGTGATAAAATTCATGAAGGGATTCCAATGAGCGTGGGTTAAATCTAATACTCAGAACTTATGAGCACTCATGAGTGTTGTAGCACCACTTTGTCCAACATCTTAGACCTCTACATGCCAACACATGAAAGTCTTGAGTCATGTATACTTCCAACATATGACCGACTGTGGATGCTTTGAATAACTTAGTCAATCATGAAGAATGACCTAGTTATTCTAGAAGTCAAAACATGCAAAGTGAAACACATGAATAATCGAATCCAATATGGTCTCAGAACTTATGAACATAAATAAAAGATCTTTCATTTATCACCATATTGATTACCCATCATTCATTGCATACTGTTTCAAACTATCAACTTTATACTTGAATTAAAAACACTAGTTGTCCCATGCTCCAAGCATTTACACTATGTTTTTCTAAACAATAGCTTTTCCATACACTAAGTATGCACTCTATGTTTGTCTATGATCCTTTACTTCGTGAAATAAAGCAATTGAACATAATTTCAATGATTCTAATTTCACACTCCCAAATTCTTATCGAAAATGTAAGAATTCCAAATTCCTATCATTTATCAAAATTTGTTAGATTTTAAACTTATATGCACAGATCCTCTTGTAATGACTATGTACAAAGTCACAAAGACTTGTCAAAAGACATTATAGAGTATTCCAATGGAGATCAATTCCATGGGAAACATACTTCTTGCATTAAGTTTTTCTAATCTTACATAGATTGAACAACTTCCACCTATGGAATCATTTCCATATTCCCATTTTGCCTATCACTTCTGAAAAAGAGTTGCCTTTTTTCTGAATATGTCAATATCGTCCTTCCAAAAATTAACATTATCCTTCCAACTGTCCCTTAGCAACCAATCTTTGGTAAACCTTAGATTGTCCTCGACAATTGCTTAATACTTTTAGTCAAATCCAATTCTAGACCTTTTCCCTTCTTAATGCCTCAGGAATTTGGAAAATTTTAGAAAGGATGAATACTATAGCACATGCAACTGATCCTATATCTGAAGCATATGGGAATCGATTCATGATGTCTCACATAAAGACATGATACTAGACCAGTCCTTTTGCTACAATATTTCTATTTGCCAAGTTCTCATAATTCAAATTATGAAAAGGGATGTCGTAATCATAATCAAATTTTAGAATGCAAATATGTACCCATATATAGAATTTCCTTATGTTGAGCCACTCCAACATAATATTCATATATATACTTGAATAAATTTGATTAAAATCTCACGATCTAAGCTTATAGATCTCAGATGAAGTATAATTTCCTCTCCCTTAATTATAGCAAAACAACTTTTTCGCCCCTGCAACTTCACAAATTAAAACTTTTGTTTTTCTATAATTAACATTGCTATCTTGCACTACCAATAATAATTATCATGATCCCACTAACATGATGATTATTAGCATAACACTTATGCTCCCACTAGCTTTGACATGTACTCAAAAATCAGCTAGACTTCTAAAAGTCAATACTTTACTGACTTTCTTACCAATGTTCAGATTTCTGAGACGAGATTTCCTTTATAAGACTTTATCAAAATCATACACCTTATCTTAGATAACTCATAGGTGTGTCTAAACAATTTTAGAACTATGAAAAGGGATGTCGTAATCATAGTCTCAATTGTTTAGATCTTTGCTATCTGCTTCAAATCTACTTGGTGGAAGTGTTTCCTCACCATCACTTTCATGAATCGGAGAGAAACCTTATGACCCTTAGATTTTATGGTGTATGTGTTCTTATCCATGTAAATTGTCAAAACCATAGTCACAAGACAAGGATAATGACAAATCCAAACCCATATGGACTGAACTCAATCTTAATTTGTTGCCATCTGGCAGCTCAAGGGCCTGCCATTGCTTCCAAGTTGTTATGCAACCAATTGAGAACTCTAAGAACTCATATGAAAAGCCAACTTTAATTGGAATGGGAACAGAAATAGAAATATGTCAACACGATAGGTTATAAACCTCACATCGTGTGCTAGTGTTAAACTACAAGTTTTTATTCTTGATTAGATCTTGAAATTCTTTTTAGTATCTTTAAGACTCCCACTGTCCTCTTGACACATAAGACTCACTTGCCAAATATTTAAGAGATAGTTTGGATTCTTTATCAAGACAAACACTACACACAATTGGTCTTAGTTGGTCTTTGTTTTATCCAAAATATCACAACTTACCAATTTCAAATGTACAAGAGTAGGATACTTTTACTCTTACATTTTACTAGTGTTAAGAAACCTTCCTTTAAGATATGTCACTCAAGTTACAATCTTGGAGTATGACTCTGAGAATTGTTTTTGGAATGAGTTATGAATCATCTTCTTGATTTGACCACTTCAACAATTCATAGCTCCTCTTCTTAGCTATCAGAATGCACTTAGAGGATGAATTGTGATAAGGTATCTTAATCATTAAGATTATCATATAACATGATACTAAAGTACTCTCCCATCTTTTCAGATTTGAGAAACTTTTATCCTTCTTCCTAATTGGATTTTTCTCATTCGTTCTGCCATACATCGAAAATTTTCCAATGTATCAGAATTACACTTAAACTTGTAAGTGTAACCATATTGACAAAAATTTAGTAAAACATGACGAATAGTTTTATCGATATTTTGTGGTCGACTTTGACTAGTGCACAAGAATGTGTATTTGATCCCTTAGTCATTCATTTGACTCATGTATACATGTGAACAAGGAACTAGTCTTAATTTTCCAAAGCTGAAAGTTCTCATTCATCATACTGTACAACTTGTATGATTCCAAGTTTCTATCCAACTGAAAACATGGGTGATGAGAAGCTTCCCTTATTTGGTAAATGTAGACACTAACACAAAAGAAAGAATCAAATTCATATTTCCAATATTGCTAGAAACATACAAACATCAAGTTTTTCATAGATGCCATTGCAAGGAGAAATAAAATAAAGTAAAACAAACTTTTATTTATTTATAAATGCGGAAAAAACTTTTCCTTACAATGCAACTTTAAATGAAAACTATGCTATTACATGTTTCCTAGCAATCTATCATAACTCCTAACAGTAGCTCAAGAATCCGATCTTCAATCAAGCGATAGAAATCCATCTTCGCGATCAGATTCAGCATACTCTTTCTTTAAGTTACCTTCACTTTTTTCCTATGATTCTTAAAACATCAACATGTGACCCAATCACATCATGTAATAAGCATCTCAGAATAGAAACTTAATCGAGTTAGATAGTGGACTTTACCTGAAGTAGAGCCAGCCTTATGATCTTTCAGGTAAATTTGGCAGCTTCGCAACCAATGCTCTTTCCTTTTGGCAATAGAACCATATGGACCCTTTGGGAATGGTACATGAGACAATCTCATACTTAGCCTTTCTCTTTAACATTTGGTCAACCGAGTTGACTATGGCCAATCCCTTTCCATTGGGAAGAGAAGGCTTGGAAAGTTCATCTACTAATCAAATTTGTTTTACTAAAGCTCCAAATCATTGCTGATTCAGCAGTACCAAGCAAATAGATAAGATCATTAAGGGTCGGGTCATAGTCTATTTCATAGTAGTCCAAAAGGTAACTCTCTATGTGACTTAGAAAGTGATTGAACATCCAACTTTCTTAAGACTTTGACACCCAACTCTCCCGGCTTGTCAATATGTGACTTCATCTCCAACTTCCTATCACACATAGACCTTGCTTGCCAATAGGGCTTGAGTGGCCTTGAACTTGTGGGTTAGGGAGAATAATTGGAGGAGATGGAGGAAGTGAAGTTCCAAGAGATTTGGGAAGATCATAGATGTCTGAACTAGACATCTTTTGGGAGATATTCAAGATAGTTGATTTAAAGTCCTAAATATAGCACCCAATATGAAATATTAAGGCTAGGACCCAACACAATATTTTATAACTTCGAAGAGGCATGCCGTAATCCAAGCTATAGAATATTTGAAGGTAAGTTAATGACGATTCACCAATTTCCATCATGAAAACGAAATAATTTAATTAGGTTTTACTTGGATTTGAAACTCCTAGATCCTTTGAGATTCATTGAACTTTTCAATGTCATGTTTCAATCTCGAGTGTGCCCTTCAAGTTTTGTGACTGGGATGTCGAGGATCACAAAACAAGGTGTGAAGTAACCATGCAAATTACTTGGTCCTCTTAAGTGTTTACCCCTCAATCGATGTGTCGGTTAACCACACACGCTCCATCGATACTATAATAAACATTAAGTTACCCTCTTCCTACCTTGTTAAATACGATTTAGTGTGCCGGTTAACCACACACGCTCCACTAACCGACATAAACAAACTGCAAAGTGTAATTTCTTGGATTAGCACCTTATTCACATTTTTCCTAAAGTAACTAAGATTAGGAATTATAAAAAACATTTAGTTACTTTATATTTATGATTAATACTTTTAATGAAGAGAGAACTATAGTCCTTGTCCTACTTGTTCGGCTAACGACCCTCCACCAATCAAGGAAGCGGTGGGTGAGAGTGGACACCCATTAAACTGTCATTTTATAGGCAGTAACTTTATACCCCCCTTATAGACCGACTTCATGAATGAGGCCTACTAATGGTAAGACGACTTGCTCTTATATATATATATATATATATATATATATATATATATATATATATATATATATATATATATATATATATTATTAACTTATAATATTATAAAATATAAAGGTTAAATTTTAACTTTTAAAATTCTAAGGGCTTAACTTGGAATTAAAGTATTCATAAGGGAAAACTTTTCAAATTCCAAAACTTGAGGGCATGTTTTGAAACTATTCAAAACTCTTAGATTTTCATAACTTATGAGTTTAATTAAATTTTTAATACTCTTAATGAAGAGACTCTTGGACATCCATAACTCGAGGACAAGTTGTTGAGCCATAAAAACTATTTGTAAGAAAAAGACTCTTCGTTTTTTGTAACCTAAGGCATTTTTATGAGTTTTAAGATTCATAAATGTGACTTTTCATATAACTTGAAGACAAGTTACAAAAACACATTTTATCAACAATTTTTAGATTCATTTGGATTGAAAACAACTAACACATATTTTTTTCATTAATCTAAAACAAACTCATAAATCAAGGAAACATAAAACTTTTGGTAATCCATAACTTGAGTACTAATTATAGACTCCATTAAAAATACATTTAGATCAAGAATTAACTAACAAACACTTTTGTAAATAATTCCTATGATTTACCATAATTCATAAGCATGAACAATCCATATCACCAATTTCAAGAATTACATCAACATAAATAAAACTTGAAATTTTTTGATTTTAACCTTGAAATTGGTTTACTATAATCATTACCACTTTAAAAACAGGTTTTATAAGTCCAAAAAAGCTTAAGGTAATGATCCTAGACCAATTTAAGCTTTAAAACTCGAAGATATGTTGTCTGGGGGTCCAACTCATCGAGTGCACGAACCAACTCGGCGAGTTGGATTATTTTTGTCTTGGACTCGTCGAGTCCCTTCATGGACTCGTCAAGTCCCCTATCTAGACAGCACAAATCTTCGATTTTCAGTCAATTTTTGCAAGTATAACAAGAAAACAAGCCTAGGCTCTGATACCACTGTTGGGTTTTTAGCGTTCTAACACTCCTAAGTGTAGATGCAACCCTAAATACCTTGGATCTATGTTTTCTCTATTATACATGCAAATATGAACATTCCAAGGTATTACCCTAACTAGCATACAATCTTTTGATACTTGGGTAATATAACAAGTTAGAATACATACCTCTTGATGTAGCTTGACTCCATGATGCTTGAGAGCCTGGTGCCCCAAGTGTGACACATCAAATGGTTCACACAACATCATAAACACTTGGAATAACAATGAGAAGAAGACACTTCATGCCCAAATCGGCTAGCCCTCATATATGTCTCACTAGTGCCAAATTCTTGATCTAAAGGTATCCTTATATATTGTGCACATTAAGGTTACACCATGTAACCCATGACTTTACCCATTCCTTATGCTCCATGGGTTTTAACCTCCATGGAGTATCCATGGTTCACCACATGGGTTAAACCCATCATAATGAATCTTGGATCATAAGCCCACATATATAAGAATGAATGATTTACACAATCAATCCCTATATATTTAATTAGTCTCTTTTGATCACTAAATTAAGTCCAAATTAATTTTCATAAATACTAATAAAATAACATGATTTCTTATTAATATATTAGAACTTAATATATTAATATGTCACAAATGTCCTCTTCTCACAAATGGTCTCTCCAAGTGTTCTGATGTCATGCAACCCAAATGGACCATGTCGAGTCGGGTTAAGTCTTACCAATTATAGTTATTGACTTAAACACTAATCCAAGACTCATCATATGAACAAGAAGGAGTTCACTCTTAGCAAGCTTCAAGGCCTTCTAAGGAATGCATAGAGCAACCTTAAAGGCAAGTCAGTTGTGTCTACTCATACTACTACTACTTCTGCCCCTGTTTTGGCAATATGACATAGAAATGGGAAGAAGGGGAAGGATCCCTCCAAGAGATACAAGGGAAAGTCTCTTTATGGTTCCTCTTCTAGTGGGACCAAATCTGGTTATGCTAATTCCTCTTCCAATCCGAAGGATGATGATTGCTTCCATTGTCATGAAAAAGGGAACTGGAAATGAAGCTGCCCCAAGTACTTGCAGGACATAAAGGATGGAAAGATCAAACCCTTATTTGCAAGTATTTACATTATTCAATCTAATAACTAATCACATGCTAATTCTTGGGTCCTTAATACAGGTTGTGGATTTCACATTTGTTCTGATTTGCAGGGACTAAAAGGAAGTAGGGATGTGGAGCACAGGAAGATAAAATTAATCATGGGAAATAGGAAAATGTCGCCTGTGAACAAGATTAGAGTTTACTCTTTATTGCTTAGTAATGGTTTAAATTTAGATTTGAATAGTTGTTGTTACTCGGTCGATATGTCAAGAAATATTATTTCCTTTCACGGTTCGTATAAACAAGGTTTTACATTTTCTTTTAAAATGAAATTGGTGGTATTAATGCTTATTACAATGGTGTATTTTATTTTGAAGCATTACCTTGCAATGGTGTATATGAAAATGTGAATGTTGTAGATAACTTAGGAAATATTGTGTTGAATATTGATTCGTCTAATGTTTTGGATAAGGCATGCTTGTGGCATTATCGTCTTGGACATGTCAACAACAAGCGCATAGCCCAACTCTAAAAGGATGGAGTCTTGGAGTCATTTGACTTAAAGTCGGATGACACTTGCGAATCTTGTTTGCTTGGAAAGATGACCAAGTCACCCTTCACTGGTACTTGTGAAAAGGGTGAAGGTTTGCTGGACCCCATACACACTGATGTGTGTGGACCATTTAGAACCGCCACAAGGGATGCTAACCGATTATATTTGACTTTTACTGATGATTACAGTAGGTATGGCTATATCTACTTAATCAATCATAAGTCGGAAACTTTTGAAAATTTCAAAGAGTTTAAGCAAGAAGTGGAGAATCAATTGGGCAGGAAGATTAAGATACTACGATCTGATCGTGGAAGAGAGTATCATAGTATCGATTTCCTTGAATATCTTAAGGAATGTGGAATTGTTTAACAATTAATGCCACCTAGGACACCACAACTTAATGGTGTGGCTGAGAGGCATAACAGAACATTGTTAGACATGGTTCGTTTAATGATGAGTCGAGCTTCGTTACCTATCTTATTCTGGGGGTATGCTTGGGAAACTGCCACCCATATCCTTAATCTAGTCCCTACCAAAAAGGTTTCCAAAACACCTCACCAGATGTGGACAGGGAAGGTTCCATCGTTAGACCACATCAAGGTTTGGGGTTGCGAGGCTTTCGTGATACGCGAGACTCACGACAAGCTCGAACCTCGGAGTGAGCGATGTATTTTCATCGGCTACCCGCAGAAGTCCTTTGGATATCTCTTTTATAGACTGAGTGACAATGTAGTCTTCGTTGCGAGGAGAGGAGTCTTGAGAGAGAGAGAGAGAACTTATATGCCAAGAGGAAAGTGAGAGGCAAATTGACCTTGAAGAGCTTCAAGAGTTAAGCGATGAAGGAAACTCAAACACTAGCACTCAACCCGAGGAGGAAACTCTGGTTGAACCAATTGAGAAGTCTGTACCTCTGAGTGCTCTGGTAGAGTTAGTGTTCCACCTGTGTTATATGGTTTTCTTATAACATTTGAAGGTGAAACATTTATCTGTGATAGCACACTGATAAATTTGTATGAACCTAACAACTACAAGGAAGCCATGGCAGGCCCCGAGTCTGCTAAATGGAAGGAGGCAATGGACAACGCGATTCAGTCCATGTATCGCAACAAGTTTGGAAGTTGGTTGACAATATACCGGGTAGAAAAACAGTTGGGTGCAAATGGATCTTCAAGAAGAAGACCGACATGGATGGGAATGTACACACATATAAGGCGCGACTGGTTGTGAAGGGTTTTACTCAAACTTCGGGAGCTGACTATGATGAGACCTTCTCACCAGTAGCGAAAATTAAATCGATAAGGGTTATGTTAGCCATAGATGCATTTCATGACTATGAAATATGGCAAATGGATGTCAAAACTGCTTTCCTTAATGGAAAGTTGGCTGAAGATGTTTGTGTTGGGTTTTGAGCATTTTAACACTCCTAAGTGTACATCCAACCCTAAATACCTTGGATCTATGTTTTCTCTATTATACATGCAATTATCAACATCCAAGGTATTATCCTAATCTAGCATACAAAATAATGAATATAACAAGATAGAATACATACCTCTTTGATGTAGAATGTCTTCACGAAGCTTGAGTGCCTAGTGCCTTAAGTGTGACACCTCAAATGGTTCACACAACACCAAATACACTTGGAATAACTTGAGAGAAACTTGAACACTCCTAAAATCGGCTAGCCCTTTCTTATTATTCATAGTGGCCGGTTTTTCCCAAAGAATATGATCTTATATAGTTCTTACAATTAGGGTAAACCTTAATTGTCATGGCCTTCCATTTCCATGGATCCATGGGTTCAAATACACCATGGAGCATCCATGGACCATTCTATGGGTTTTAGCCCAACTTGATTATCCATGGAGCATTAGCCCACTATACAAGTATGGATGATTTACACAATCAACCCATATATTTAATTAGTCTTCTTTTGATCACTTAATTAATTCTAGATTAATTCTTGATCAATACTAATTAAATAATCCTATTAATATATTAGAACTTATAATATATTAATCAACCTTAAGTGTTATTTCTCTCATTATAGTCTATCCAAGTGCATGATGTCATGCAACCCAAAACATGCAAAATGAAACACAAGAATAAATGAATCTAATATGGTCTCAGAACTTATGAATATAAATAAAACACATTTTATGTATCACCATATGATTGCACATTATTCATTGTATACTGTTTTAGCTATCAACTTTATTCTTGAATTTAAAACAATAGTTGTCCTATGCTCCAAACATGTACACTATGGTTTCTAAACACTAGTCATGCCATACATCAAGTATGCATACTATGTTTGTCTATGACCCTTACTTTGTGAAATAAACCAATTGACCAAAATTTCAATGATTCTAATTTCACACTCCCAAATTCTTATGGAAAATGCAGGAATTCCAAATTCATGCCATTTTCCTAAATCTGTTAGATTCTCAACTTATATGCAATGATTCTCTTGTAATGATTATGCACAAAGTCACAAAGATTTGACAACAAACATTACAGAGCATTCCAAAGGAGATAAACTCCTTGGAAACATCCTTCTTGCATAAAGTTTCCTAATCTTATACAGACTTATTGAACAACTTCCACCAATGGGATCATTTCCACATTCTTTTTTGACTATCACTTCTGAACAAGAGTTGCCTCTTTTCAGAATATGTCAATATGGTCCTTCCAACAATTAACACTATACTTCCAACTGTCCCTGAGCAACCAATCTTTGGTAAACCTTAGATTGTCCTCGACAATTGCTTACTTATTTTAGTCATATCCAGTTCTAGAACTTTTCCCTTCTTAATTCCCCAGGCATCTGGAAAATTTTAAACAGGATGGATATAGCACATGTAATCGATCCTATATCTGAAGCATATGGGACACGATTCATGATGTCTCACATAAAGACTAAACCAGTCTTTTGCTATAATATTTTCATTTCTATTTGCCAAGTTCTCATAATTCAGATTATGAAAAGGGATGCCGTAATCATAATCGAATTTTAGAATGCAAATAATGAACCCATATATAGTATTTCCTTATGTTGAGCCATTCCAACATGAAATTCATATATATTCTTGACTAAATTTGATTAAAATCTCAATCTATGCTTTTAGAATTGAAATGAAGTATAATTTCCTCTCCCTTAATTATAGCAAAATAACTTTTTCAACCCCTGCAACCTCACGAATTGAAACTTTTGTTTTCTATAATTAACATTGCTAACTTGCAATTCTTATCATAATTATCATGCGTCCACTAACAGGATGATTATTAGCATATCACTTATGCTCCCACTAGCTTTGACATGTACCCAGAAATCAACTGGGCTTCTAGAAATCAATACTTTATTGACTTTCTTGCCAAAGTTCAGATTTCTGATACTAGATTGCCTTGATTAGACTTTATCAAAAACATACACCTCTCTTAGATAGATCACAGGTGTGTCTAAACAATTATGAAGAGGTATCCCGTAATCATAATGTTTAGACCTTTTGTCAAAAGTATAGTCACAAGACACGGGTAATGACCAATCCAAACTCATATGGACCGAACTCAATCTTAATTTATTGCCATCTGGCAGCTCAAGGGCCTACCATTGCTCCCAAGTTGTTATGCAACCAATTGAGAACTCTAAGAACTCATATGCAAAGCCAACTTTAATTGGAATGGGCACAGAATATGTCAACATGATAGGTTATAAACCTCAAGTCGTGTGCTAATGCAGAACTTCAGGTTTTATTCTTGATTCGTTCTTGAAAGTTTCAAGACCTATAAGACTCCCACTGTCCTCTTGACATATAAAACTTTCTTGTCAGATATTCAATAGATAGTGTGGATTCTAATCAAGACAAACACTTCACATAATTGGCCTTAGTTGGTCTTTGTTTTATCCAAAACATCACAACTTACTAATTTCAAATGTACAAGAGTAGAAAACTTTTACTCTTACATTTGAAAAGTGTTTTAAACCTTCTTTAAGACATGTCACTCAAGTTACAATCTTAGAGTATAACTCTAATAATTGTTATGAAATGAAATATGACTCATCGTCTTGATTTAACCACTTCAACAATTCATAGCTCCTCTTCTTAGCTATCACAATGCACTTAGAGGATGAATTGCGATAAGGTCTCTTAATCATTAAGATGATCATATGACATGATACTAAAGTACTCTCCTATCTTTTCATATTTGAGAAACTTTTATCCTTCTGCCTAATTTGATTCTTCTTATTCGCTCTGCCATACATTGGAACCTTTTCCAATGTCTCAGAATTACACTTAGGCTTGTAAGTATAACCATATTTATTGAGCTTTAGTAAATTATGACGAATAATCTTATCGAACTTTTGTGGAGGACTTTGACCAGTGCACAAGAATGTGTACTCGATCCCTTAGTCCTTCACTTGACTCACATATACAAGTGAATAAGGAACTAGTCTTAATTTTCCAAAGATGAAAAATTCTCATTCATCATGCTATACAACTTGCATGATTCCAAGTTTTGGTCCAATTGAAACTCGAGTGATGAGGATTTTTCCTTATTTGGTAAATTTAGACATTACCACAAATGAAAGAATCAATTTCATATTTCCACTCTTGCTATTAATGGAATCATATAAGCAATAATTTTTTTTTCCTCAAATGCCATTGTAAGGATATTTTAAAATAAATAAAATCATCATTTTTTCCTTTTATTTTAAAAACTTTGCGTAAAAACTATCCTTACAGTGCAAAACAGCATAAAAACTTTGTTATTATCTATTCCTAAGCAATATATCATAACTCCTAAGAAGTAGCTCTAGAATCCGATCTTTAAACTATGCGATAGAAATCCATCTACGCGATCAGATTCATCATATTCTTTCTTTAAGTTTTTTAACTTTTCTTTGATTCTTAAAACATCAACATGTGACCCAGTCACATCATGTATCAAGAATCTCATAATAGAAACTTAGCAGAGTTATATAGTGGACTTTACCTGAAGTAGAGTCGAACTTATTGACTTTAACATCCTTAGGTAAAATTTGGCAGCTTCGCAACCAATGCCCCTTCCTTTGGCAATATAAACATATGGACCCTTTGGTAATGGTACTGATACTATCACAAACTTAGCTTTTCTCTTTACCATTTGGTCAACCGAGTTGACTATGGCCGATCCCTTTCCATTGGGAAGAGAATGCTTTTTCTGGATTTCCAATGTCATCATTGTCAATGTCCATAAAGTTTTAGGAAGTTGATCTTAGCAAATAGATAAGATCATTAAGGGTCTTGTCATAGTTTGTTTCATAGGGGTCCCAAAGGAACTCACTATGTGACTTAGAAAGTGATTGAACATCCAACTTTCTCAAGACTTTGACACCCAACTCTCCCGGTTGGTCAATATGTAACTTCATCTCCAAGATGTGATCACACCTAAACCTTGCCTTGCCAATAGGGCTTGAGTGACCTTGAACTTGTGGGTTAGGGAGAATAATTGGAGGAGGTCGAGAAAGTGAAGTTCCAAGACATTTGGGAAGATCATAGATGTCTGAACTAGACATCTTTTGGGAGATATTCAAGATAGTTGATCTAAAGTCCTTAATATAACACCCAATATGTAATATTAAGGCTAGGACCCAACACAATATTTTATAACTTGGAAGAGGGATGTCGTAATCCAAGCTATAAAATATTTGAAGGTAGGTGAATGACGATTCACCAATTTCCACCATGAAAAATGAAATAATTATTAGGTTTTTAATTGGATTTGAAACTCCTAGATCTTTTGAGATTCATTGAACTGTTCAACGGCATGTTTCAATCTCGAGTGTGCCCTTCAGGTTTTGTGACTGGGATGCCGAGGATCACAAAACAAGGTGTGAATAACCATGCAAATATACTTGGTACCCTTAATATTTACCCCTCAATTGATGTGCCGGTTAACCACACATGCTCCATCGATACTATGATAAATATTAAGTTACCCTTTGCCTACCTTGTTAAATACGAGTTAGTGTGCCGGTTAACCACGCACGCTCCACTAACCGACTTAAACAACGTGCAAAGTGTAATTTCATGGATTAACACCTTATTCACATTTTCCTAAAGCAGCTAAGATTGGGAATTATAAAAAACATTTAATTACTTTGTATTTATCATTAATACTTTTAATGAAGGGAGAATTATAGTCCTTGTCCTACCTGTTCGGCTAACGACCCTCCATCGGTCAAGGAAGCGGTGGGTGAGAGTGGACACCCATTAAACTGTCATTTTATAGGCAGTAACCTTATATCCCCCCCCCCCCCTTATAGACCGGCTTCGTGAATGAGGCCTACTAACGGTAAGACTGACTTGCTCTTATACATATATAAATATTATTAACTTATAATATTATAAAGTATAAGGGTTGAATTTTAACTCTTTAAAATTCTAAGGGCTTAACTTGGAATTAAATTATTCATAAAAGAAAAGTTTTCAAAGTCCAAAACTTGAGGGAAAGTTTTGAAACTATTCAAAACTCTTGGATTTTCATAACTTATGAGTTTTAATTAAAGCTTTAAAACTTTTAATGATGAGACTCTTGGACATCCATAAATTGAGGACAAGTTATGGAGCCATAAAAACTATTTATAAGGAAAGACTCTTCATTTTTTTTGTAACCTAAGGCATTTTTATGAGTTTTTAAGATTCATAAATGTGACTTTTCATATAACTTGAGGACAAGTTACAAAAACACATTTTATGAACAACTTTTAGATTAATTTGGATTGAAAACTACTAACACAGATTTTTCATTAATCTAAAAAATAACTCATAAAACAAGGTAACACAAAAAAACTTTTGGATTCCATAACTTATGGAGTTTAATGTTTCTTTTATGATGAAACTTTTCATGTTCCATAACTTAAGAACAAGTTATGGAATTCTTTAAAACATTAAGACCAAGTTTTGTAAATCCATAAAAAACTTTGAATCAATTTTTTTTAAAACCTTTTCATATCCATAACTTATGGAGGTTTCAAAAAACTATTTAGATCAAACTTTTAAAACTAATAAAATAATCATATAATTTTATCTTTTACTAAGTTTGACCTAATTCAACTCACATAGCAAATGATTCAAATTTTACAAATAATTAGTTTTTTCACAAAAACAAGTAATTATCTTAAAATTTGACAAACGTCATGTTTTTTTTTTCCTTTTTTTTTCAACTTTGAAAATAAAACATTTGCATTAATATAACAGAAAACAACCCATGGCTCTAATACCACTGTTGGGTTTTGAGCATTCTAACACTCCTAAGTGTACATGCAACCCTAAATACCTTGGATCTATGTTTTCTCTATTATACATGCAATTATCAACATCCAAGGTATTATCCTAATCTAGCATACAAAATAATGAATATAACAAGATAGAATACATACCTCTTTGATGTAGAATGTCTTCATGAAGCTTGAGTGCCTAGTGCCTCAAGTGTGACACCTCAAATGGTTCACACAACACCAAATACACTTGGAATAACTTGAGAGAAACTTGAACACTCCTAAAATCGGCTAGCCCTTTCTTATTATTCATAGTGGCCGATTTTTCCCAAAGAATATGATCTTATATAGTTGTTATAGTTAGGGTAAACCCTAATTGTCATGGCCTTCCATTTCCTTGGATCCATGGGTTCAAAATACACCATGGAGCATCCATGGACCATCCTATGGGTTTTAGCCCAACTTGATTATCCATGGAGCATTAGCCCACTATACAAGTATGGATGATTTACACAATCAACCCATATATTTAATTAGTCTTCTTTTGATTACTTAATTAATTCTAGATTAACTATTGATAAATACTAATTAAATAATCCTATTAATATATTAGAACTTATAATATATTAATCAACCTTAAGTGTTATTTCTCTCATTATAGTCTATCCAAGTGCATGATGCCATGCAACCCAAATGGATCATACCGGGTCGGGTCAAGTCTTACCATTTATAGTTATGGACTTCGACATTAATCCAACAGTTTGCATGAGTCAACCAGAGGTTTTTGTTCATGCAAAGTACCATAATAGAGTGTGTAAGCTTGAGAAAACCATATATGGATTGAAACAAGCATCTCGCAAATGGAATCTTTGTTTTGATGAGAAAGTTAAAGAGTGTAGATTTTCAAGAAGCAAGGATGAGTCCTGTGTATATGTCAAAGCTAGTGGGAGTATAGTTATCTTTCTGGTATTGTATGTAGATGACATACTACTCATTGGAAATGACATCCCAACCTTGCAGGAGGTCAAGTCCTGGCTTGGGAAGTGTTTCACTATGAAGGACATCGGAGAAGCTGCCTATATCCTAGGGATAAGGATATTGAGAAACAAGAGTAAAAGACTAATAGGACTGAGTCAAAGTACCTACTTGGACAAGGTGTTGAAAAGTTTCAGCATGAAGAACTCCAAGAATGGTGACTTACCTATTCAAGGCAATACCAAACTAAGTAAGACTTATAGTCTGAGTATAGAGGCTGAGATAGCAGAAATGAGTCATATACTATTTGCTTCTGCAGTTGGTTCGATCATGTATGCTATGACTTGTACTTGCCCTGGTGTGGCTTTTGCTTTGAGCATGGTCAGAAAATATCAAAGGAACCCTGGTAAAACTCATTATACAACGGTTAAGAAAATTCTTAAGTACCTGCGAGGACTAAGGATTGGGTCCTTACCTGCGATAGGAGTGATGACTTGAGAGTGACAGGGTATAGCGACGCCAGCTTCCAAACCAAAAGAGATAATTTCCACTCTCAGTCGGGTTGGGTGTTTACCCTGAATGGAGGAGTAGTGATATGGAAAAGTTCCAAGCCGGAAACTGTAGCTGATTCAACGTGTGAATCCGAGTACATTGCAGCAAGCAAGGCAGTGAAGGAGGTGATATGGTTGAAAAACTTCATCGGAGACCTTGGAGTTATTCCATCCATAAAGGAGCCTGTGAAGATTGTCTGCGATAATGAAGGGGCGGTTGCCTTAACCAAGGAACCGAGAGATCATTGAAGATCCAAGCATATCGACAGAAAGTACCACTTCATAAGACATCAAGTAGAAGAAAGGTACCTCTTGGTGAAGAGGATATCGTCAGAGGACAACCCAACAGATCCCCTCACAAAGGGACTGACTAGGGTTAAGCAATTGCAGCATGCGAGGGGCATTAGGCTAACGGACAATATTAGTTTTAGTGATTAGATAAACTGAAATTTTTAATAGCTGAATTGTAATTGACATTTGATGATTAAATAAAAGGAGTTTTATTTATAAATAAAGTTACTGTCTTGTGTCGATTATTTACTATTGTTTCACTTTGCATGTTTTGACTTCCAGAATAATAAGATTTATTCAAACTATCCACAGTCAATCATACGTTGGAAGTAGGTATGAAAGAAGACTGTCATGAGTTAGCTTGTAGATTGTCTAAGACATTAGGCATTGCAACTATTTGCTACACCATTCATGAGTACTTCTGAATAAGATTTGAGTATTGGATCAACCCGTGCTCACTTGAATCACTTCATGGAATTTATCACGAGTGATTGTGAGACGATAATATCATATAAGTCTTCAAACATAGATATATGAGTTGTTGACTATTAATTAGTTGTGCATTGATGGCATGAAAACGAATCAGTAACTTGATGTTATAAAACGTGTCATTGTGCATGATTTCATGAGTAGTTAGTACAAGCATATAATGTCGACATTTATCTGTTCCCTTTTATCCTAAGAGGATTAAAAGTGATATCTTGGGCCCCTCGATGATTCGGTTTTGACTTATGTACCGGGCCCAGTCAAAACTAAATTGATGTGTTCAGTTATGTTCTATGTCAGACGAATCGAAAATTAGGAAATAAACTGTTGGACGACAATAAGTATGACTTCGTTCCATGTATTATTCCAGTTGATATCTTGAGAACAGAGGATTATATGATCCCTTATCTAAAGGATGTGTCACTGACTGGGTCAGAGTTGACAATGGCTTTTGAAAGTTTACGATTGCTAAGTCGGATCCTGAAGTCACATTGGCAGATATAGTTATTAGACTTATCCAAGTATGAGACTATTGGATTTGGTGTCTAAGCCCATAACTATAACTGGGATGTACTTGACCCGATAGTAGCATGGTCCTTTTGGGTTGCCTTCACCAGTGCAATTTGATAGGATTGACTTTTGAGAATAAGCTTATTTATGGTTTATTAATATATTACAAGTATAATATATTAATATGAAGTTATTTAACTAGTATTGATCAAGAATTAATTTGGAATTAATTTTGTGGTCAAAAGAGACTAATTAAATATATGGGGATTGATTATGTAAATCAACGATTCTTATAATGTGGGCTAATGATCCATGATTATGGGGTAAACCAACAAGATGATCCATGGATAGTTCATGGAGGTTAAACCCACGGAGCATAAGAATGTGAAAAGTCATAGAGCATTAGGGTTTACAAAGTGTAACCCTAGCATTTGCCACATTATAAATAGACCCCCATGAGCCATAATCGGCTACACATTCTTTTGAGTGAAGTAACTTATTCTCTTAAAGCCTCCTCTTGCATATTGGTGTTTGTGAACCATTAGAGGCATCACACTTGAGGTGCTCAAGCTTTCAATGTTCAAGAACTCTACCATACTCAAGAGGTAAGCATCTAAACCAAGTTTATGTTGTATAGCTTCAACTGTATGCTAGCTAGGGAGAATGCTTTGAAAAAATTCAAAATAAATGTATAATTAGAGAAAACATAGATCCAAAGAATTTAGGGTTGCATGTGTACCATAGGAGTGTTATAGTGCTCAAAACACAATAACAAGTAGCATCAATCATTAACAAATACTTCTCCAATTAGGATGAGAATGAAGCATTAGAAAAAATAGTAACTACATACTTCCATGTCAACATGAAAAAATCACATAAAAAAGTACACGTGATTATTGTTTATTTTTAATTACAAAATTATGAATGATTAAATAAATGTTGACAAATAGTCCTTGTTTATGAAGTTTTTCCAATTAGCACAATGTACTTTGAAAGTACATTATTATAATTGGTTGACATCAAATTTTTGGTTTTAAAATAAGACAACATAATTTGTAATACTACTTAAACAAGAAACAAAATTTGAAGTTACTCCCGAAAAAAAATATTTGAATATGTTTTAATAAACATACAAATAGTATTGTTATGACTTGAAAAATACTATGAATTCACATGTTTTAAGATTGCAATAGAAATAAACTATTGAAAACAAAAAGTCATCAAATGTTTGAATTATGAGATTGGTCCCTATCATGCTAAGATGCACAAGATTGTAAAAAAACAATAATAAAAATAAATAAATAAATAAATCATAAGTACAATGATTAAAACAAATAATAGCATCATAGTTTGGAATATGTACTTAATTATAGGTATATCATATGAAAATCAAATGTCAAAGTATATTGCTATGTTTCATAATTTCTCAAGCATACAGTAACCAAACTCAACAATGCGCTTAACTAAACAACTTAAATGAAAGTGCATTGCTATAAATGATAATATGTACACACAGATACAAACTTACATATAAGTAAAACACACAACCTAATTTTTTTTGCAAACAGATCCCTATTAAAAACAAAAACAAAAAAACAATCATACTTTTAAAATTTACAAATTCGTACCGATGATGCTAAGATGCACAAGATTCTATAGAAATGTCCCATGTTTATAATAAGTTACATAAATGGCCCTTTTGTACAAAATACAGAAACGTCCCATGTTATTAAAAGAAATTAAAAAGAGTCATACTTTCAAAGATTAGTAATTTCACCATCAATCAAAAATATATGACTAAACACGTTATATGTGACAAAAATGTCATGTTGACTAATTAAACTCACAAAAATAAACATAAGAGTTTTACATAATTATTGGTTGTATAAAGAATTAGATTTGATCAAGGTTCTAAATAACGTAAGGCGTGACTTGGCGGCAATGACAAACCTCAAGTTTTTCCGAGCCTTGGTGAGTTATGACGTTTGTAAGGTGTGACTTAAGGCGGCAATTTGCTATATAATTAATATTTTTATATGTATTTTGTAACAACGAAAATTTTCAAAACAACTTTTTTTTCATTTCTTAAAAACATGTTTGCATCCAAAATAAGTCATAAAGATCCAATGTTTCATATCATAATACAAATCATATAAATCCCAAGATCATAAATCCTCCATCAATGTGTACAGATCACGCCGGCGCCTTCCCACGGTCCTCGCTAGTACCTGAAACACATATGACAACAACTGTAAGCATAATTGCTTAGTGAGTTCCCCAAAATACAACTTACACGCGTACGCCTTTCCAAGCCCTGACCTTCGGGTCCATGTGTTTCAGGGGACTTCCGTCCCGACTAGGTAAACCTTCCGGTCCCTACCTATGTCAACCTTACGGTTCACATCACAACGCCTTCCGGCCCATAACATATACGCCTTCCGGCCCATATTAAGCATATCATACATGGCACATATAAACGATTAACTTATCGCATACAATGCATATAACTCATAACATATCCAACCTTCCGGTCACACAATAAAACCCCTTTCGGGCACCGTATAGTGAGAATACTCACCTTGTGGAAAGTCTAGAATCTCACGTGCTCGCTATTTCCGAATCCCCACACGAAGACTCAACCTCACCTAATCATAACGAATATCATTTTAATTAATATAGACTTCCACCACTAGACTTTACCCCCTTATTAACATTCCTCAGAGGGTAAAAGACCATTTTACCCTCTCTTGACTCAAAGTCCACATGTTGACCAAAACCCTAAAAGTCAACAAAAGTCAACATCTCCAGTACGCGGGGCGTACAGACTGATGTACGCGGGGCGTACATCGCCAACTCGATAATCGGGGTCTCCACCCAGTACGCTGCGCGTACTGGGAGTTACACCCAACGTAATAGTCAGATTTAGACACACTTCATTTCTGGTCTTAATCGGTTAAGCCACTACTACAACTTCTAGATCCAGCCTTATTTAAGCATCCTTACTCATAAAGTCGGAACCTTTAAGCCTTGGCATGGCTGTAAAGGTCCTTACACTCCTTAACACCTTTGCATATCAACTCAAGGATCTAGATCTCATGCATGGCTAATCATTCACGTCCAAGATTACATTTTTATGGATCTACAACTCAAAAGGACCATAAATATGATGGATCTAAGCTAATGGAGAGCACTTGCTCATAAAGTCTCCACCTTTGGGACAAAACCCTATAAAATGGTCCATAAAGCATAACACAAGATCTACAAGTCAAGATCCGAACTTTTACCTTAGAAAGAAGCTTCAGCCTTTGCTAAGCCCGGATCTACACTTGAACACCAGCTACTAGCCATCACAATGGACTCTTCTTCTCCTTTGCTACAAGGAAATGGCACCACCAAGCTTAGAACGCTCACAAAAGGGCTAGGAACGAAGAAGCGCTCTCTTAGGGTTTCTTTCTGAGGGATGGTGGCTAAGGAGCCAAGCCATCTCATTCCTGTTATAGCCAACCACACGAATTAGGGTTTTGAGTCTGGACCGATTACGCCCCGCGTACCTGAGGGACAACGCATCCAAATGAGGCGCGCGAGTACGCGCAGCGTACTCCTTGTACGCCCAGCGTACTCGCCCAACACAAAGGCCCTAAAATGGAAATCATTCAAAGATGAAGGGATAAATAAAAGGGTACCTGGATTTCGGGCTGTTACAATTCTCCCCCACTAGAACCAGACTTCGTCCCTGAAGTCTTAAACCGAAAACAAATCCGGATACTGCTCCCGCATCTCAGACTCGGATTCCCATGTCAGCTCGGACCCCTTCCGATGCTGCCACTGCACTTGCACCAAGGGTACTTCCTTGTTCCTCAGAACCTTAACCTTTCGATCCCTAATCGCCACCGGTCTCTCAATATAGTTCAGGCCCGCATCCACCTGAATATCCTCTAATGGAACCACAGCCGACCCGTCGGCAATACACTTTCTCAACTGCGACACATGAAAGGTGTCGTGAATCTGGCCCAACTCTGCTGGTAAATCTAAACGATAGGCTACCCGGCCTACCCTCGCGATCAAACGGAAAGGACCAATATATCGGGGTCCCAACTTGCCCCTCTTCGTGAATCGGATCACTCCTTTCCAAGGAGAGACCTTTAAGAGTACAAGGTCACCAACCTAAAACTCGAGCTCGAACCGTCGCCTGTCCGCATAACTCTTCTGGAGACTCTGAGCGGTCAACAATCTCTGCCTGACCTGCTGTATCTGCTATGTCGTCTGAAGCACAATCTCCGTACTACCCATTACCCGATGCCCCACCTCTCCCCAGCAGATGGGGGTCCGACACCTCCTCCCATACAACAGCTCAAAAGGTGGCATACCAATGCTCGAATGATGGCTATTGTTGTAGGAAAACTCTGCTAAGGGTAAATAGGTGTCCCAACTCCCTCCAAAACGCATGCTCGGAGCATATCCTCGAGCGTCTGAATCGTCCGCTCCCTCTGTCCGTCCGTCTGCGGGTGGTATGCGGTACTGAAATGCAGCCTCGTACCTAACTCCTCATGAAACTTCTTCCAAAACCTGGAAGTAAATCGCACATCCCGATCTGAAACGATCAACATCGGAACCCCATGCCGCGATACCACCTCCCTGACATATAATTCTGCCAATTTCTCCGCAGAAGAGCTCTCACTGATGGCCAGAAAATGAGCGTTCTTCGTCAATCTATCCACAATCACCCAAATTGCATCGACTCCCCTCGCAGTCCTTGGCAATTTGGTGATAAAATCCATGGTAATCTGTTCCCACTTCCATTCGGGAACCTCCAGCGGCTGCAATTTACCGTGCGGACGCTGGTGCTCAGCCTTAACCTGACGACAAGTCAGGCACCTCTCGACGAACCATGCAACATCCCTCTTCATACAGGGCCACCAATACTCCTTCTTTAGATCCAAATACATCTTGGTAACCCCGGGATGAATCGAGAACTTCGACCGATGCGCTTCCTCCATCAAAATAGTACGCGTACCGCCCACAAATGGTACCCTGATCCGACCCTGAAAAGTCATGAGTCCCCACCCATCCGTAACGAATTCCGATACCTGACCAACAACCCATTCCCTCTTCTGGTTTTCTGGTCTTGCAGCCTCAGCCTGAGCTCCTCGGATGGTGTCCAAAATCGGAGTCATCACCGTGAACCTCATACAAATGTCTCGAATCGGGGCGCTTTCCACTCTACGGCTCAACGCATCGGCTACTACATTCGCCTTGCCCGGGTGATACAGGATCTCACAGTCATAATCCTTTACCACATCCAACCATCTCCTCTGTCGCATATTCAAATTGGGCTGATCCATCAAGTACTTCAGACTCTTGTGGTCCGTGTATATGGTACACCGAACCCCATAAAGATAGTGTCGCCAGATCTTGAGGGCGAACACCACAGCCCCCAATTCCAAGTCGTGGGTGGGATATCTCGACTCATGAGGCTTCAGCTGCCTCGAAGCATACGCTATAATGTGTCCTCTCTGCATAAGCACCGCCCCCAATCCAGATATAGATGCATCATAGAACACCACAAAATCATCCATCCCATCCGGGAGCGCAAGCACAGGGGCCTCGCACAATTTCTGACGAAGGGTCTCGAATGAGGACTGCTGCTCCGGTCCCCATGAAAATGCAACACCCTTCCGGGTCATCCTAGTAAGTGGCACAACGATCTTGGAGAAATCCTTGATAAACCTTCGATAATAGCCGGCCAAACCCAGAAAGCTCCTGATCTCTGTGGGTGATCTCGGCACTTCCCATCTCATCACCACCTCGATCTTGGCCGGATCGACCAAAATCCCTTTCTGGTTAACAAGGTGTCCTAGGAACTGGACCTCTCGCAACCAGAAATCACATTTGGAGAATTTGGCATACAACCTCTCCGATCTTAGAACTCCAAGAATCTCCCTTAAATGCTCCTCATGCTGCTCCCTAGACCTCGAATATACCAGAATATCATCAATGAATACGATCACTGACCGATCCAGTATCGGCCTACACACCCTGTTCATGAGATCCATGAACGCAGCTGGGGCATTGGTGAGCCCAAAAGGCATCACCACAAACTCGTAATGTCCATAACGAGTTCTAAATGCAGTCTTCTGGATATCCTCATCCCGAACCCTCATCTGATGATAACCCGACCTCAAGTCTATCTTGGAGAACCAAGAAGCCCCCTGCAGCCGATCGAATAGATCATGTATCCTAGGTAACGGATACCGGTTCTTGACCGTCAACTTGTTCAACTCCCAGTAATCAATACACATCCGGTGTGAACCATCTTTCTTCTTGACAAAAAGGATCGGTGCTCCCCAAGGCGAGCTACTCAGTCGAATAAACCCCTTCCCCAGCAGCTCCTGAAGCTGTGAGGATAACTCCTGCATCTCCGGCGGCGCGAGGCGATAAGGCGCCTTAGTGATAGGTGCTGATCCCAGAATCAAATCGATACGGAACTCCACTTGTCTTTCCGGAGGCACGCCTGGCAGTTCCTCGGGAAAAACATCTGGAAATTCGCACACTACCGGAACCTCGCCCACCGAACTTGGCCTCTCAGTGGCCCCCCGTGCGTCCATCACATAGGCTAAGAATCCATTGCAGCCCTGCTGCAAACTCTGCCTCGCCCTGGCAGCCGAATAGAACGCTGACCCACACCGGGTCCCCTCGCCATACACAGTAAGCACTCCCCCACTAGGGTCTCGCATAGTCACCAGCTGTTTCCCGCAGTCGATGACTGCTCCAAACCTACTCAACCAGTCCATGCCCACGATGACGCAGACATCTCCCATAGCGATAGGAACTAGGTCAATAGGGAAATTGACACCAAAAATCTCGAGCACACATCCTCGAATCACGTCTGTGGCATATATTGCTTTCTCATCAGCTATGGAAACCCTTAGAGGTCGACTCATCACTTCTCGATCAATACCGAGGTGCTGACTAAAAGCCAGAGATAAGAAAGACCGACTCGCACCCGAGTCAAATAATACCAAAGTAGGTACAGAATTCACAAGAAAAGTACCTACGCATATCATAAAATAAGCACAACATCTCAGCATAAAAAAATAAATACACGAAAGAATATATACCAGCCACGACATCAGGCGTCGCGCGGACCTCCTCCGCAGTCAACTGAAAAGCTCTCCCATGAGCCATCGGGGCCTCGGCCTTCACTGGTCGAGTCTCAGTAGCCCTAGCAGCAGGTGCAGATCCCTGGAGAAGCTGAGGGCACTCGGCCTTCCGATGGCCGGTCTGGTTGCAATGAAAGCAAACCATAAACCCCTTGGGGAAATCCCTAGCAATATGCCCCTCCTTGCCACACTTGTAGCAAGCACCTGATCGATATGTCCCCTCGTGACCCTTGCCGCACTTTCCGCAAGTGCGGCCCTTCTGACCTCCCGTCCTCGAATAGGCGGACTTGGTCCGCTTGGCTGCCGGCTGGGACTGAGCCGGTCGCCGATCCACCCGCTGAGACTCGGCCTCCTCCCTGGCCTGGGTCTCCAACTCGATCTCCCTCTTCCAGGCATTTGCCTGGAGCTCAGCAAATGTCCGGTATGTCGAGTCCGAAACGAACTCCCAAATGTCCCTCCTCAGTACACCCAAATATCAGCTCATCCGAGCCTGCTCAGTGGACACCTGCTCAGGGAAAAACATCGCCCTCTCATGGAATTTCCGAGTGATCACCGTAACCAAATCATTACCCTGCTTGAGGGTCAAGAACTCCTGAACCAACCATTCCCTCTCCACCGGGGGAACATACTCGTCTCTAAACATGGAAGTAAATCTCTCCCAAGTCACGGCTGAAATCTCCTCAAGAGTGAAGTTCGCCGTCACGAACTTCCACCAATCCTTTGCTCCCAGGCGGAGCTGGTTCAAAGCGAACCGTACCCTCAGATGCTCCGGACATGAACAAGTGTAGAAGCATCCCTCAATATCAGTAATCCATCTCATCGCAGCGATCGGATCCTGCGTCCCGTCAAACTCGGGTGGCTTCGTGTTGTTGAACTCCCGGAATAGCAACGAGTCACCTCCCTGAGGTCTGGCAGCAGCCACAGCTGCTGTAGCTGCAGCGGCCGCAACCTCGGTCACTGCGGCGTACCGCTCATCAAAAGTCTCCAACAGCGTGGTCTTGATAGACCCAAACATCTCCGGAATCTCGGCCCGGATTGTCACAACCACCTCATCGTGGATCATCTGTCAAATCTCCTCGTCACTCACACCGCTTGTCTCGGGTCTGTGGCGTGTCCCAACCATGATGCCTCTGCAATACAACATAAAAATATCAGAGACCCAATCGAGCATACCCACACTCGATAACGCAACCCTACTCGACCTCCGATACCCAAAGGATTCTTACTTGGGTTGCCCACTGATCCAGTGTTTTCAGTAGTACGGGCCCTATACTACTGACTACACTGCATCAGCGTTCACTCCAAGTCCTCCTCCTTGGACCTCAGATCACGAGTACTCTATTCTTGCTATGCACTGATTACCTACTCGCTCTCAAAGCATCTTATAGCAACAGGCTTTCCCCTAGACTAAGGCATCACAAATCAGGCCACTCTAGTCCTAATATGAATACCTAGTCTAATCTAGCATGCATAACATAACATATCTCATAACACATATTGCAAGGGTATTTTGGGGATTTTTACCGTTCGGGCGCTGGCTGACCGTACACACTGCTTCTTCCTTGGTTATCACAAAATCCTTTATAAAATTTTATGCTTTTGTTTTTGAAAGATTTCCTCAAATCCTTGGTTTGAATTCAGTTAGGCCCGAAGGTGCACCCGAATCCCTCAAACCAAGGCTCTGATACCAACTTGTAACAACGAAAATTTTCAAAACAACTTTTTTTTTCATTTCTTAAAAACATGTTTCCATCCAAAATAAGTCATAAAGATCCAATGTTTCATATCATAATACAAATCATATAAATCCCAAGATCATAAATCCTCCATCAGTGTGTACAGATCACGTCGGCGCCTTCCCACGGTCCTCGCTAGTACCTGAAACACATATCACAACAACTGTAAGCATAATTGATTAGTGAGTTCCCCAAAATACAACTTACGCACATACGCCTTTCCAGGCCCTGACCTTCCGGTCCATGTGTTTCAGGGGACTTCCGTCCCGACAAGGTAAACCTTCCGGTCCTACCTACGTCAACCTTACGGTTCACATCACAACGCCTTCCGGCCCATAACATATACGCCTTCCGGCCCATAACATAAAGCCTTCTGAACCATATTAAGCATATCATACATGGCACATATAAACGATTAACTTATCACATACAATGCATATAACTCATAACATATCCGACCTTCCGGTCACACAATAAAACCCCTTTCGGGCACCGTATAGTGAGAATACTCACCTCGTGGAAAGTCTAGAATCTCACGTTCTCGCTATCTCCGAATCCCCACACGAAGACTCAACCTCGCCTAATCATAACGAATATCATTTTAATTAATATAGACTTCCACCACTAGACTTTACCCCCTTATTAACATTCCTCAGAGGGTAAAAGACCATTTTACCCTCTCTTGACTCAAAGTCCACATGTTGACCAAAAACCTAAAAGTCAACAAAAGTCAACATCTCCAGTACGCAGGGCGTACAGACTGATGTACGTGGCGCGTACATCGCCAACTCGATAATCGGGGTCTCCACCCAGTACGTTGTGCGTACTAGGAGTTACGCCCAGCGTAATAGTCAGATCTAGACACACTTCATTTTTGGTCTTAATCGGTTAAGCCACTACTACAACTTCTAGATCCGGCCTTATTTAAGCATCCTTACTCATAAAGTCGGAACCTTTAAGCCTTGGCGTGGCTGTAAAGGTCCTTACACTCCTTAACACCTTTCCATATCAACTCAAGGATCTAGATCTCATGCTTGGCTAATCATTCACGTCCAAGATTACATTTTTATGGATCTACAACTCAAAAGGACCAGAAATATGATGGATCTAAGCTAATGGAGAGCACTTGCTCATAAAGTCTCCACCTTTGGGACAAAACCCTAGAAAATGGTCCATAAAGCATAACACAAGATCTACAAGTCAAGATCCGAACTTTTTACCTTAGAAAGAAGCTTCAGCCTTTGCTAAGCCCGGATCTACACTTGAACACCAGCTACTAGCCTTCACAATGGACTCTTCTTCTCCTTTGCTACAAGGAAATGGCACCACCAAGCTTAGAACACTCACAAAAGGGCTAGGAACGAAGAAGCACTCTCTTAGGGTTTCTTTCTGAGGGATGGTAGCTGAGGAGCCAAGCCATCTCATTCCTTTTATAGCCAACCACATGAATTAGGGTTTTGAGTCTGGACCGATTACGCCCAGCGTACCTGAGGGACAGCGCATCCAAATGAGGCGCGCGAGTATGCACAGCGTACTCCTTGTACGCCCAGCGTACTTGCCCAACACAAAGGCCCTAAAATGGAAATCATTCAAAGATGAAGGGCTAAATAAAAGGGGGTACCTGGATTTCGGGCTGTTACATATTTTCGGTTATTATTCATTTTTATATACATATATGAGTTAAGGCGGCGTTTTGGCAAAACTTGGCGGCAGGTGCAAGCCTTGGAGTCGTGTCGTGCCATGGGAGAGCCATGGCGAGATTTTTAGAACCTTGGAGTTGATATTGTTTGATTACACAAAACAAACCGAATTTATAAATACACAAACACATCATTTGTCAATATTAAAAAAAATAAGAAAAATATGATGCTATAATATGCTAATTAGACATTAAAAAATACATTGTTATTTTTTGCATTTAAAACTAAGGGTGTCGATCGGGTAAAATTTTCGGGTTTCGGGTAGAACGGGTATTTCTTTAAAAAAAATAATACCCGATCCCCGACCTATATTGTAATTCAGGTTTTTGGGTTTCGGGTATTCTGGTTTTAGGTCGGGTCGGGTAATTATCAGGTATACCAGAAAATGTTTCTTTTTTTATTTTTTATTTTTGCATTTCGGATGGTTTATTAAAAAATTGGGTAGCAAAATATTCCATTTCAAGTTAAAGTAGCCAAAGGTATGTGAGTATTTTAAGGAGCATACGCATGTCATTCTGAATCTGAAGGAAATTAACCTCATTTTTAACACATATATTTTGAATCCAACTAATTTTGGGTTATATTGTAATCTCAACTAGAACAATTTATCATGTTTATTATTGGACTAAATAACTCTTATTGGCTTATATTGAATTCAAAACCCAGAATCTGCCATACCACTTCATTGTTACTGTTACATAATGTATGTTCATGATGCATGACTGGTGAGAATATGCATTAGGAGAATTTTCAGTCTATAATGAAGATGGAGGCCGATAATTTTTAACCTATAACGAAGATGGAGGCTGAGAATTGCGTCTTTGAGGATCGAAATTCGGATAAAGAAATATGGAGCGTGCCTGTGTTTGTTTGTGTCGATCAAGAAGAAGTGAACGGTTTTAATTTTTTTTTTTCAAACGTTGTTCTGCCTCCTGTTACCAATAATGCAATACCCGATATAATATATAATATATGGGATATGGGATATATTAATATTTAAATATACTATGTATTATTTTAAAAAACGAATTTGGATATTCAGGTATACCCGAAAATTAATATTCATACCTAAACTCAACCTGTAGAATGAGTTTCGGTTATTTTTGACAAGCCTATTTAAAACGATATATAAATAAATGAAACAAATAGATGCATCGGTTATTATTTAGTTAAATAAATTCCTTTTCTGTGGAGCTATACTTGGTATAAGATAAATCATTTCTAAATAGAATTTCTTATTTTCAAGGATATGATATGATTTGAAGATACATATTGGTACAACAAGTTCTCAAAATTGATGGTAGAATTTTAGGGGTTAAATAAGTTTGATGTTTGTTTAGAGGTATGTTTGATATAAGATAAAATATTTAAAAGACAAAACTTCAAAAATGGTCCCTGTGGTTTTCGAAAATATCAAGTTTAATCCCTAAGTTCAAAAAACCTCACAGATGGTCCATGTGGTTTCAAAACTTTTAAGAAATGGTCGTTTTCGCTAACTCCGTTAGTTTTTTGCCGTTAAATGAAGGGTATTTCTATCATTTCACTACCACAGTGACCATTTATGAAGATTTGCCTTATTTTAAAAACAAAATTAATTATTTAATATTAAAGGGTCCCACCTCTCTCTCTCTCTCTCTCTCTCTCTCCTTGAAAGTCAACACCCTAAATGCAGAAAAATGATAACTCTTCTTTCTTCCTGATCAAATGAGATCTTGCATAATTAATTAGAGCATTTGTTTGGTTGCTCTTAAACTAAACCCATGACGGCCCATGAAATACCACCATTGATTCGATCAAACATCACCACCTCACCTCCCTTTTCTCTCCTTCTCATGAACCTACTGTCAAGAAACGACACCACCACGAAGGGTGGTCAAAAGACATCGCTGCCTCCATTAAAGAACCAACACCGATGGCTTTAACTACCGTGAATCACCACCATCTGCCACTGTTATTGACCAGTAACCCCTTCCTTCCCTCTCCTATTCAGATAATCAACCACCACCACCATTGTTGTTGCAAGAAAGGTCGATAACCGCCATCCACCACCTTCACCGGAGAGAAAACCACCTACAACCACCGATAAAGGTAAGAATAGCGGAGGCCCTCTTGTCATGAACATAAACGCCAGCTTAGGCACTCGATCAAAAGGGTACTCAGGTTTATCAGGCACCGTTGAAGCCCTCCAAAAGAGCTCGTTATCAGTCATTCGATGCGTCAGATTCTTAGGCATTCGAAAGCTCTCCATGCTTAAACAATCGTCGTTCTTGCAATTTGAATTTGTACTACAGTTCTGATCGTAAGTAGCTGTTTTGGCATAACTTGGCGCAGGAGCACCCGTTGTGTAATTTGTATAGAAATTATCGGGCCTTGAAGTGATGAAATAACTATCGACATGTGAACTTCAAGTCAAACCAATTATTATACCGATGATGAAAAGAATTAGAAAGCAAAGAAGCCTAATTAATCCGATTGACGAATCTTTGAACACAAACTCATCTTTTTCCCCTCTACCCCTCATCTTATAATTCATTATACACAGAAAATAATACTCTTAGTTAAATTAAATCGATGCTGATAAGTTGCAGAAATTTTGAGTTAGTGAACAGAGTTGAATTTCAAGATTGGGATCGTGTTCATCCAATCTACATTGTGTTGATGGAATTGCAGTTTCAATCGAAGTACGAGATCTAGGAAACTAAATCGAGTTGTTGAGATCGGTGGGTTGTTTTGAAAGGGGAAACTAGGGTTTGATAAGGAAGTTGATTGGATCATCAAAATCAAATCTGCCCACAACACAAGAGTAGAAATCAAAGGCGACCCATGTTAGGGTTTATAAAGATTGAGAAAACCCACAAACACAAACATACGAACTTGTGTTTATCGAGAAGTGAGATATGGGAAATCGAACGAAGATTCGGGGAGTAAGTGAGTAACAAAGCATGAATATGTATGAGAGAGAGAGAGAGGTGAGACCCTTTAATATTAATTTTTTTTTTAAAAATAAGGCAAATATTCATAAATGTTCCCTGTGGCAGTGAAATGACAGAAATACCCTTCACTTAACGGCAAAAAACTAACAGAGTTAGCGAAAAAGGACCATTTGTTAAAAGTTTTGAAACGATATGGACCATCTGTGAGGTTTTTTGAACTTAAGGATTAAACTTGATATTTTCGAAAATCACAGGGACCACTTTTGAAGTTTTGTCTATTTAAAATTATATATATATATATATATATATATATATATATATATATATATATATATATATATATAGAGAGAGAGAGAGAGAGAGAGAGAGAGAGAGAGAGAGAGAGAGGTGGCGCGTGGAATGAACTCTCGCAGCGGAGGATAGTAGTGGGGGTGTCCTACAGAGGGAGGGACTGATCAACGCATTTCTCGGATCTGTTGGGGATGGTAGGAGTAGGAGGTTTGTCTGTTTATAGACACAGGGATTTTTTTTATTTTATATATAAAATTGAATATACTGTCCCTTTTGGGCTTTTGTAGGTACGTGCCGAACCCTTCGGGCGGTCACCTCCCCACCCTACCCTAACAGATTCCGATCCCCATCTCACCTTTCACCTTTTCATGTCAAATCCCTTCCTTCCCTACCCTACTACCCCCTTTACTATTATTGTCCATATATGATTATGTTACAAGCGGGGGATTTTAAATATAAATATAAATTGTTAAACTTTGAAATATTAATCAAATATGCTGTAAATTGTTTTGTTTAATGTTGTGTTGGTAGTTTGGGATAATATTTATTGTAATTTAGTGGATATAAATATCTAATTTATGATTTAAAACTAAGATTCTACGATATAGAAAAAAAAATCAAAAGATGCACGACCATATCTGTTAGATCCTTAGCTTGGCGTTATGTATATTTTAAGTGTTTGCAATATTTTTAAAAGGTAATGGATGTGGATAAATTTCTTTTTATAAGAAATGATTTAATTTAATGGTGTCTATTGTTGGTAAACAAAATTCTACTATTTCTTTCTTTTTAAAATAGGATAACCAATACAAACATCATTTTTTTGACAAAAATATCTATTGTTATTTTGAAAAATAACCATATTATTCGAAACAAATCATTCGGGAGTTGAGTCCGGAATTCCGGTCTAACCATACCGGAGTGAAATTCATAGTCTATATTATTATTTTATATGTAAATTGAAATTAATGGTTGGTCATTTGTATTGTATTAAATTATGTGTTTAATTATGTTTAAGTGATAGATAATATTTTCATGAATTCTGAAGAAAAAAAAAGTATCACAAAAACAAATAATTTTGGAATTGCATGAAACAAATTAAATCTAGTGCAAACACTAGTAATTATAAAAACTTAGATACATTCAAATAATTATATAAAGTGTAAATGGACCTCTTTTTTTTTCCCTATATCCCATGTAATTTATGCAAATCGTCTTCGATATGACTTTTCTGTGCTCAAAGTGCAACCATCAATGTTCACTAATTGCCAAACGGTCAACCTTTTAGGAACCAACATAAAAAACGTTACAATTCCCTTTAACGACAAACTATTTGATATGTATGTACTCTTCCCAAGAGTGAGTGTGAAACTATCAATAAGGTTAATATTAGTAGGTTTGGTACCTTTATAGTTGATAGTGACTATGAGTTTATGGATACAGGCTTGCAGATATAAACCAAGATGTAGATTCTGAAAAATAATCATCATTTCAGTAGCTATTGTATATAGTGAGAGTGAACATTTGAAAATCCAAAACCTCCAAAAACCGGTGAGAATTCAGTATATAAATGGGGGTATATAATTGCACAAAAGGTTCGAATTAATTAAGCATCAAATAATATTTTCTTATAAGGATTATTGTTGAGGTAATGTAATTGAAACACAAGTATGATGTATCACACATTCACACTCAAACTGGCAAATGGATTCATCAACCATATTACGCCAATCCTATGAATCATTGTTGAAAGTTGTCAATACAAATGTCCATCTAGAATCATCTAACTTTCTTTCTATAAGTAAGGAAATCCATATCATGATGTGTAGTAAGTCAACATATGTATATAATAGAGTAAGTAACATAACCAAATGTTTATTGTGTAAAGATGACATACATATAAAACTTACATCATATTCCAACCAACCCAAGCTCATATATATATATATATATATATATATATATATATATATATATATATATATATATATATATATATATCCAAAACTGTATCCCCAATTTATATGTGAGAAACTAGTGAGCAAAATATAGTCAAGCATCTTGGTTTTATTATAGATTGTATGTTATCATATATACAATGGTCTAACGGTGTTTCGTATATGCATGAAATTTCTTTCTTTGTTATTTGTATCCACGAAGAATTTAAACCATATGGAAACATGTGTTGCTCATTGCATACACCTTAGAGCTAACGGTGACGTTTGATAATATGATAGGGGAAGCTCAACGATCTCTAGCAACTTTGTAGATGCGTTAATAGGTGTACTGTCTATCTATGTGCTCTCATCTGGTGATGTAGGGTGCTTTACGGGATTAATATGATCACCCTAAACCAAGATCAATTAATATAATCAAGTATTTAACAATAAAACAACATGTAATAATACACATGTAATTATTTATGTACCTCAAACCTATGTGTCAAAAAACCATCATCATGCAACGTACCATGGTCCTCTATGATAAATGGGTTTATGAGGGAAGCTTTGTTGCCCTACAAAAATGTAACAGTTCCTTACTATAACACTCGTTGTTGTTGGGTTTTAGTTCAAAAATAGTTTCATAAACTTGAAAATTATGGCAACGGAAGACTTTAATTTTTGAAATAACATAAACATTTTATACCCACCAAGGATCTTCTTGCAAGTTATAGAAAGATTAAAACACCAACCAAAGAAGGGGTGAAGAATAACAACCTGTGTAGTTCTTTGGGTCCTCTCGGGAGGTTTGGAAGTTGATGAAGAATGTGGAACCTTTGAGACACCAACAATGACTCAACTTGATGTAGAATGCTATTTCTTTGTATAAAACTCTTAAGCTTTTAACCAAACCCAAGTATTGTTCAAAGAGAGCAAAATCCAAGCATCAAATCTTCAAAGTGCAAGACTAGAGAAGATATAGAGATGGAGGGAGAAACTCTCGGCCATTGTAAGAGAGAATGAGCAAAAACTTCAAGAGTGGAAGCCTCATATTTATAGTGCCGAAAAGTGAAGTTATTAACCATTGGTTCCTTCAACTTTAGACAAACTTGTATCAATGTCATAAGTATGTCTCCCATGCCTTTAAAGCATGATTAGACAAGTCATACACTTCTTCTTTTTATGTATATCTCGAAAATTGCATAAAGAAGAAGAAAGAAAGTCAAACTTTTATAAACTCTTTTATAAAATATAACCTTGCCTTTTAGGAAAAAGACAAAAGGATTCAACTAGTCCAAAAGTTTATACATGACTTATAAATCATACCATATGATGTATATTAAGTTACTTGCTAATGGAATTTATTATTTCCATGAAATAAATAATTTCTAATTTAATTATAAGAGTTTTATTGAATATTTATTAAAATCAATTTCTAATAAATAATCAATTGTATCTAGTTGTTGTTAGTGTAACTCATTAGTATCATATGTTATTTCGTAATATCACTTTAATATGACTCTTTAGCATACAAGGCCTTTAAATCTCCCACTTGCGCAAGACTCATATTAGACTGATATAGACAGTAGTGAACGTCTAGCAACATTTCACTGCCCCTAAGACCATACGACTGTTTGTTCCATTCTATTAACACCCAATTCCTAAAAAGCTCAAAGCTGTAATTGGTGTATAAGGTAAGTTTATCAGTTATCCCTTTGCTACAGACATCATGATGGGCATGAGATTTTGATTGCGATCAATCTCATTAGTTGTTAAACTTTTGGTAAGGCGCCTTAGATGTCTAACTCTCAACACATAAGAGGAACAAATCTCATCTTGACTACGTAAGCCTTTTGCATAGTTCACACCACACTGAAAATGGATTTTATAACTATCCGGTTAAGGAACAACATTTGACCATTATCAAAGCATAGTACTCCCTACACTTAAGTCCCACTATGTATCTCAGGTGTTAAGGATACAAAGATAGTACCTTTTAATCAAGTATCATTCACAATAGCAATCTATGAGATGATCTTGATGCGGGTCAGTTCAATACTAGTTCTCTGACAAGTACCTATGAAACTTGGTTACAACCACTTGCCTACTTTCATCTAGTGAGAGTCAACCAAATCCAATTCATATTAGTCTTACTTCATAATTGCTCCTATAATTATAAATGACTATGAACCTTTAAAATAATAACATTATTCATGGATTAAACATATTATTTAAGAACACAACTAGTAGTAATGTGATGTCTCTATCCCATTATATCATAACATTATCTAATAGTTTTTGTTATAATGTTCCAATATCCAAATACTAAATCCAAATCAAAAATCTATTTCTAGAATAATAAAGTCTTGTAGCTAAAGTGTGACCATTCATACTTAGCACAAAAGAATGAATTTATCAATGGATCTGACATAATTTAATTTGTGTGAATTATGTGAATATTATCATCTCCACACTTAACTTTAATCTAGGTGTAGTTAAATATCTTGAAGAATATGATTGGTTTTTTTTCATGACATAGAGTCTCTTATCTTGATTAATTATACTCTCGAAGTCACAAAGATTTCTGTGTGATCCTTGAATGGTAGAAATCAACATAGTTTTTTCAATGATCTCATCATATTTGAATTTAACTTCTAAAGTAGTGTATTTCTATTTTGTAGTAGATTGTGTCATTATGTTTTGCTTGGACCTCATTCCAACAAAACTTACCTTTCAATCCATAATGAAGTCAAAATCCAATTATAATTCATAATTATTTATATATATTTAGAAATTAACATCTTGTGTAGCTCTTTCCATAAAGATCCTTTCTAAACTGATTGTCTCATATGCATTCTATTAGTTCTAGTAAAGTACTCTTAGAATGCTCTCATAGGCATCCAATGACTTAACCATGTATTCAATTACTATCCTATGACATGCTTACATCATGATCAAATACCATGTCCTATGCATAATATGGTGTAAATGATGAATTCATTTGCTAAGCAAATAGAATGTAAATCATTTCATCTAGTGCAAACCTATAAGCTATGTACTTTTGAGGCTAGCTTAAAATGGTGCCATATGACAATGCCAAGAATTCTCCAAAAGAATCTTGTATCTTGATCCCTTTCAAGATATTGCTAATATATGTATAAGGACATGAAACCTTTAACATTCATTTTATCTATCCCTTATAGATTTTACATTCCAAGAATGTATCTTCTCCTTCCTAAGTCTTTTATTTTAGAAACACTTTTCGAGTCAAGGTGTAAACGACCTTGCTTAGTAAGAATGTGATTTCAAATGATTAAGTATATCTCACTCATACAAGATTAGGAATTTCACTATGCTCCCACTAGTACTCAGTAAACACGCATATTTTATTCATTTTAATATAAAAACACACCTTGTGGTTTTACATAAAATGATGATTATAACATTTAGATGTTCGCTTTATACCCACAAGTGGATCTCAAGCTCTACACAAATTGTTAGGATAACATGGATTAAGAAAACTTCCAGACTAATCTATATGGATATCTTCCAGTAGATGTCTATAAAGAAAAGCAGTCTTTCTTGAAATCTATTTAGTATATCTCATATTAAGAATGTGAATTTATAGCAAATAATATCCTTGTTGATCTAATCATAGCTATTTGTGAAAACAGGTTTGATCACAATCGATGTCATGAGTGTGATGAGGACCACATTCAATGACATGATTGTAAGAGAATCCTTTTACTACACGTCTTGCTTTAAATGTGTATGGTTATCCATGTAATTTATTCTTTCTAGAAGAATCATTTACCCCTTCTAGCCTTGCTATAGGGATAAATTTTAATCAAGCCCATACTTGATTCTCATACATGGATTTCATCTCATGTTCACGACTCTAAGTCATTTATCGGATTCAGGATCTGACATAGCTTCTTGGTATTTGATGGATTTTCCAGAAACCATCAATAAAAGCTCATCAATGACATATTCCACATTTCTCAAGTCATAGTTGATTTCTACCATTAATGCGAACAATTTGTGTTTGTGAATAGCTATTATTCAATTTTAACAATCCTTGTTAAAACCAGTGCCAACTATTACTACATAAGGTTATGGTTCTGGAGCTACTTCAAGTTCTATGTACCTCCAACTTGCTTTGACGTTATAAGCTTGCTTTCTACTAACTTAGCTTTCACAAGAATAAGAGGAATTTTTCTTGGCTGGTTTGCATATAATAATCTAAGCCACATTTAGAGTATTATACAAATATGTATTTAGTAGATTTTGGGTTTAGAAGTTTTAGTCAAACATCGGCTTCAAATCCACACAATATTAAGTAAGATGAGAATGGAGCCCTTCCATACTAAATCTTATAAAGTGTTTAATCTACTTATTAGTTGGTGTTTGTATTCAAGATACAATTAATAGTGATTGAAGTATTATCCCAAAAAAAGATTAAAGGACGATATTTCTACCAATTATAAAGTAAATCATACCAACTAAGATTTAATTCATCCTTTATTATCATTAAGGCCTTAGATGGTTCTTACCGGTTTGTATCTCAACTTTTGAAACCTTCAACAAAGATTTCACATATATATTTTACCACATAAAATATAATTAAAACTACTATAATTGTTAAAGTTCCTTATGCTTAATCTCAGACATTCATTAGAAAGGAAGTCATACACCAAAGTGTATAGTTCCTTAATTATTTTCTCTACACCTTAGTGAAAATATCATTAGGAATCCTTTAGATATAAATAAGGTTCACATATGTCAAATAAACTATATTATTTGCCTTCAAAGATCCCTTTCTTGAAGTTGGAATATGTGAATGTCATTTATATGATAAAGATAACAATGTCAAAGATAAGTTTGATTTAAAACAAGTTTAAGTCAAAAGTGTTTGTGTACAAAACTTGATTTTATAAAATGTTGATATTTACTCTACAATTCTAATAAGAGATCTAGTCTCATAAATAGAAGTTAATCATTTCAGAATACGAATATTATCATTATGACAAACGATTATGTAAATTATCAAACATTTTAATAAATAACCGAGACTTACATTTATACGTGCTAAATTGAAACATACATTGTTCCAAAACAAATATTGGTTTAAATTACAAGTAATTTATGTTCTAAGCATAAATAATAAACCAAACTTCCAAAGTGTAATTCCAACTTGATTGTGCTCAACTTTGTTACTCTTCAATAAATATTTGCAAGCCATTTACAAATATTTGGTTAACATTTAAGTAGCAAGTACCTAAGTGTTATATGAAAAGTATGAGTTCTATCTAGTAGATATAAGAAGTACTAGTCTCTTCCAGACTTTCTTTCCTAATAAGAGGAGTAAATCCTCTTCAAGTGTCTAGTTTCTTCACAAAAGAAACAAGATCCATCTATGTGGGCTTTAGTAGATTTCATAGGCTTAATGGTATTTAGTCCGTAAAACATGGGCCTCTTAGATCACACTAGGTGACTCTTTAGCCTTGCATTATTCCAATGTTTAAACTAGCTTTAAATAAAATATCATTGTATTTATTGGAATATTGCTTGATCTGTTATATAATCAGATATATGTTTAATTTATCCAAGACTTCCTAGAAGTCATGAATAACTATTCCTAGCTTGATATTAGAAGCAACTTAAACATCACATTGATGCCTTTACTAGGTATCATGTTCAGGCTCATTGGTCAATGCAAATAGTTTAAGACTAGGACCTTTAAGTGTATACAATTCCATATCTCTAACGAGATTGTCTCTTAACACATGAACCCATTCCTTGAAATTGTATCTATTGAATGTTATTATTTCATTTAGTCATTAAATAAAATGTCAATACATGATAATAAGAATGGATTACTTAACTATAAATATTTTTAACAAATTTCATTTAGTATTTTCAATATTTAATCTTTAATAATTAATACCCTTTTAGTTTCCAAAAACATTAATTATCAAAGTCTAGGATCCAAGTTGCAAAAAAAATAAATGGTTAGGTATCCTTTATCCCATCCATTTGAATTCAACCCGGTAGATATCGATTATCAATTATGTCTTGCTATATAATTCCTAGATTTATGGGATTGCTAATAACAAATTTAATTAGACATGTTTGATCCCATCTATGCCTCAGAACTCTCTTGCTTAGGTATCCTTTATCAGAAAAGATTTCTGATCAAATCGTCCAATTTGAAAAACTTGTGTAATCGGCCTATAACTTGGTTATAGAGATCGCGAATACACATCGGTCATCAAAAGATAACACTAAGTGGTTAAGTATCCTTTATCCCACTAGTGCATGCAAAAGACGTGCGAGTGTTCTTCAAAAGGATTGCATAGATTTGAGGTTTGTAAAAAGGGTCTTTATATGTTTTATAATTCTAGTTTAAAAGCATATGATATCATGGTTATTACATACATATAATAAACCATGGTATCAATTTTCAAAAGAAAATCACTTTTAAAGGCTCTATATAAAAGCTAGTTTTATATAATTAGACGTAATTCAATTTTAATAATCGGTATTAAGTTTGAATGCATTTGAACCATTTATATATTTAATAAAACTTCATTCTATTACTTATATATTTGGAGTTTGTATAAGTTATAAAAAATCACCATTAAAAAAATTATAATGGAGTATTTCAAAATTTGCCGTTATTAACGATTTTATAAAACCGGGTTTTATTTTAAAATACTAACTTGTTACATCTTATGTCCAATTTTGAAAAATCCAAACTCCATGTGATGTTTATTTTGTCCAAAATTATTTTAGCATGTGAAAAACTAATGTTATCAACCACACAAAATAATGCATAAAATAAACAACACAAAACATGCATGCATAAAAAGATATGTGCATAAACATAACCAACTAATGACATTTTTGTGAGCCAAAACAAAAATGCCATGTCCATTCCTAAAGGAACATTTAAGGAGACCAAAAATATTCTTGTAATGTTGTTGAAGAAGCTCCCACTTGAGCAAACACCCATTGTTTGCAAGAGATTTGAAAAGCTTCTTTAAAGGAAAGACTGCAGCTTTCATGACATTTTTAAGAAAGTGTCATCTTTCTGTTCAGCACCTTTTTAGCACATGTGTAGCATTCATGACGCTTTTGAGAAAGTGTCATGTTCTGCCCAGCACATGTTGAACTCAAAAATTTTCCTTTTGTCTTGTAAAATGGTTCAAACTTGATTTCTTGTTACATTTTTGTACAAATAAATTAATTCTAAAAACTAATCTATTTAATTATTACATACCATATGAATAAATAAATTATTACAACCATTTTATAACAAAAATAACCAATACAACAACATAACAACACATTGGTCCTTGGCTAGTTTATGCACATCATATACATCAATATACACATCAAACAACCATTGTTTTTCTAAGACAAATTTAAATGACAAAAGATGCATGAAACTTTTGTCACATAATAAAACAAAAAGTTGTCATAGAAAAAATATGTATGAACTTATTTTTTATACAAAAACAAGTTATCCATATTCTCCAAAAACTAAGATTTCAAAAAATCAAAAAATCTAACCAAATTTACAAGGTGACTCTGAGACCAATTGTCGGGTTTTAGTTCAAAAATAGTTTCATAAACTTGAAAAATATGGCAACAGAAGACTTTAATTTTTGAAATAACATAAACATTTTATACCCACCAAGGATCTTCTTGCAAGTTATAGAAAAATTAAAACACCAACCAAAGAAGAGGTGAAGAATAACAACCTTTGTAGTTCTTTGGGTCCTCTCGGGAGGCTTGGAAGTTGATGAGGAATGTGGAGCCTTTGAGACACCAACAATGACTCAACATGATGTAGAATGATATTTCTTTGTATAAAACTCTTAAGCTTTGAACCAAACCCAAGTATGGTTCAAAAGGAGCAAAATGCAAGCATCAAATCTTCAAAGTGAGAGACTAGAGAAGATATGGAGAGGGAGGGAGAAACTCTCAGCCATAGCAAGTGAGAATGAGCAAAAACTTCAAGAGTGGAAGTCTCATATTTATAGTGCCTAAAAGTGAAGTTTTTAACCATTGGTTCCTTCAACTTTAGACAAACTTGCCTCCATGCCATAAGTATGGCTCCTATGCCTTTAAAGCATGATTAGACAAGTCATACACGTCTTCTTTTTATCCATATCTTGAAAATTGAATAAAGAAGAAGAAAGAAAGTCAACCTTTTATAAACTTTGTTATAAAATATAAACCTTTTCTTTCAGGAAAAAGACAAAAGGGTTCAACTAGTCCAAAAGTTTGTACATGACTTATAAATCATACCATATGATGTATATTAAGTTACTTGCTAATGGATTTTTTTATTTCCATGAAATAAATAATTTCCAATTTAATTATAAGAGTTTTATTGAATATTTATTAAAATCAATTTCTAATAAGTAATCAATTGTATCAAGTTGTTGTTAGTGTGACCCATTAGTATCATATGGTATTTAGTAATATCACTTTAATATGACTCTTGAGCATACAAGGCCTTTCATTTGTCAGGTAATTCTTTTTTCAGTCCTTATGTTTTAAAAAGTTTGCGTAAAAGGCCCTTACGCGAGGCGTACAAAGTTGTACGCCGGGCGTAAGTCAAAATCTTTGGGCAGCTCAATATTTGAGTACAATGGGTGTACATATGTGTACGTCGGGTGTACTCGTGTTGTCTCCAAAACCCTAAATTTTTTGGTGTGGCTAGTATTTAAGCAACATAAACCCTCTTGGACCTTCTCATGACCAGCCTTCATATCCTCCAAACCCTAAAATCGATCCTAGCTTGTGTATGAGCGTTTGCTGGTGCATTCTAGCTTGTAGATCCGTAAACTTCATCTCCTTGTGCACATTTTCAAGGTATAAAGTTCAAACCTTGGAGCTTATTTAGTTAGATATTGCTTAGCCTTGCATTTTGGTTCTTTTTGTCCTAAAGCTTTGATCTTTGTGAGTATGGAGTACTCGAGAGATATAAAGTGTCCTTTTAGACATTCTTAGATGTCTAAAATCATAAACATGTTAGCATTGCCATTTCTTTTCTTCCATGAAAGAGCTATGGGGCTTTAATGATGCATAAATTTAGGTTTTTGAGTTTTAGCTCCTTGTAGCCATGTAAAGTCTTAAAGTCAGAAACTTTATCGATTTAGACGTCCTTAATGGGGCAGATCTGATTTTGGAATCAAATTCTTAATGATTAAGACATTTTAATGAGGTTTTGATATCTACTTAAGTACATTAAGCGTACGCCTGGGCGTAGCGAGATTCGAGCCCATCCTTCCCACCTTGCGTTCTACGCCCTACGCAGAGTGAGTACGCCAAGTGTACTGGTCATGGGTTGACTGTTGACTTCTGTTAACTTTGACCACTCGGGTCTTATATGGAGTGTGAGGGGTTTTGTAGGGGCAAAACAATCTTTTACTTTAAGTGTGGACTAGATTTGTATTGGGTTTAGTAGTGTGTGTAGGAAAAACCTTCATTATTAATTAAGGTTAATTGGTGTAATTAATTAGGCGGATTCTAGTTCTGGCAGTTCGGGTGTGAGTTCTATCAGTCATCAGTATCAGGTGACTCTCGTCACTTATTCTTACCGATTTGGTAGAATAGTTGTATATATATATATATATATATATATATATATATATATATATATGTGTGTGTGTGTGTGTGTGTGTGTCTGTGTGTGTATATGTGTGTGTGATGACCATTTTGGGTCTAAGTGTTATTACTATGTTTATGTTGCTTCATTTGTGCTGAGACTTTAGGTAGTCTCTCAGGTTGCTAATAACCCACATGGCGTGCTGGTTGCCCACTGAGACTTCGGGTAATGTCCATGGTTGTTGATAAACCATAGTTGATTATTTTATGTTATGTTATATATGGTATTTTAGGGAACTCAATAAGCTTTGTGCTTACAGTTGTTGATTAAAAGTGTTTCAGGTACTTCTGAGGATCACAAGAAAGCTAAGGCTTGATTGTACACATTCACTGGGAGATTATGTTAACTGGTTATTTTTGGGACACTCTGATATTTTGATATGGAGTTGTATTTGACATTATGGCTTTTCTTGAGATGGTTTTGTGGAAACTATTTTTATATGGAATTAAAAATGACAATTTTGGTTTGGACGTTATAATTTAGTAACAAAGCGCTGGTTTGAGTGATTTGGATGAACTCTATGGGGAATTCCAAACTCAAAGTAAGGATTAGAGGATTTTTATAAAAACCTTTTCAAAAAAACGAAGGATTCCAAAAGATAAAACTCAGTGAAGCAGTGTGTCTTATAAACTGATAGAACTGCATGCTAGTGATAGGCTAAGGATCCTACAGGAAAAGTGTGATACGGTTACCTGAATTATGATGTCATTAGCCTAGGAGGTTGCTTTTATAAGATTGGATCTATCATTGCTAATTTCTTGGTGTATGAAACATCCCAAAAAACATGACCAAAAATTTCATTTTTAAATCATTAAATAAAACATAGTTATTAAAATCATCTTATAAAAATAGAAACCATAATATATTAAAATATCATAATCGGTATATCCATATGAATACACATTTCAAATATATAAGAGTAACATCCCAGGCTAAACATCATGGTGTGTGTAATGTAGTCATCTCGAGCTCTTCCCTTTGCTACCGGAAGTACCTGAAACCAAAACTGAAAATTGTAAGAACGAAGCTTAGTGAGTCTCCTCAAACTACCGCATACCATACACATAATCACATAATAACATATCATGGGCCTCGCCCGCTTAATCGGGCCATGCCCGACATCGAACGGAGTCCGGCATCGAGCCCCGCCCGGTATCGGACAGAGTCTGACATCGGGCGTTGCCCGATATCGAACAAAGCTTGGTATACATATATCATATCAACAATTACACATAAAATAATCACATAACATAAATATATGAACATTCCTCGGGCCCCACCCAACATTGGACCGAGATCCGGAAGCATACAAACATTCCTCGGGCATTGCCTGACATCGGACCGTAATTCAAAAACATAAAATATAGAAACATGCAAGAATCATGAAGACATCAAGCATAAAAACATTCCTCGGGCCCCGCCTGACATCAGATTGAAATCCGGAAATATAAAAACCTACATCGGGCACTGCGCGGCATCAGAACTTAGTCCGAAACATACTAGCATACATATACAGGTCGAAATTGGTGCCTTCGACCCGTTCATACAGGAGGAAAACTCACCTCAAATTTCGGATGCTAGTTGAAACGTCTCTGCTCCGAAACCAACTCTACTCACTCCCAGAAAAGTGACGTGGATGAGGCAAGGATTCTGGATCTATATGCTCCTTCTTGTAGCTCTAAGCTCTTCCTTCTTCCAATAGCAGGAACCAAGCATTAAAATTCTCCCCTACTTGTCTCAGACTTCATCCTCGAAGTCTGATGTCTCGAATAACTCTGGATAATGCACTCTTATCTCCTCCTTGGGCTCAGAAGTCCACTCTGACCCCTTGTGGTGCATCCACTGCACCTTCACTAAGTGTAAAACCTTGTTCCTCAAGGTTTTCGTCTTCCGATCCAGAATCGCCACTGGCCTCTCAATGTAGTTCAAGCAGTCGTCCACCTGGATATCCTCCAAAGTCATAACTGCACAATCATCCACTAGCACTTCCATACCTGGGAGACATGAAAAGTACCGACTAAGCTTAGCTGGCAGATCCAATTGATACACAACCCGGCCCACTCGAGCCAAAAACCTGAATAGACCAATGTACCTGGCGCCTAACTTGCTTTGCTTCCTGAACCGGATGACACCTTTCCAAGGTGACACCTTCAGGATAACCATATCCCTTACATGGAACTCTAGGTCTGATCGGCTCTTGTCAGCATAACTTTTCTGCCGACTCTGAGCAGTCTGGAGCCTGCTCCGGACCCGCTGCATCTTCTCTATGGTCTTGAGTACCACCTAAGTACTCCCCATGACTCTCTGACCGACCCCGTCACAATAGATTGGGGTCCTAAACTTCCTCCCATAGAGCATCTAGAAGGGAGGTCGGTCTATGCTAGCGTTGATAACTGTTGTACGAAAATTCGCTAACGGAAGATACATATCCCAACTCCACCGAAATCCAATACATATGTGCACAGCATATCCTCGAGAGTCTGGAACATCCTCTCACTTTGCCCATCAGTCAGAGGGTGAAAAGTTGTGCTAAAGTGAAGACGATTACCCACTCGTCATGAAACCACTTCCAAAACCTGGAAGTGAAGCGAACATCTCGGTCTGACACAATCAACATCGGCACTCCATGATGTGCCAGTACCTCACGTACGTAGATCTCAGCTAGCTTCTCATTCGATATACTCTCCTGGATCGGGATTAAATGAGAACTCTTGGTCGACCGATCCACGATGACTCAAATCGAATCCAATCCACGTGCGGTCCTGGGAAGCTTTGTGATGAAATCCATAGTTATATTTTCCTATTTCCACACGACAGTCTCCAATGGCTGCATCTTGTCGTGAGGTCGCTGGTGCTCGGCCTTGACTTTCCTGCGAGTCAAGCATCGCTCCACTTACCATGCTATGTCCCGCTTCATGCAGGGCCACCAATAATCATGGAAAAGATCCCGATACATCTTTATCGCCCCGAGATGGATGAAGTGTTGGGTTTTAGATCAAAATTAGTTTCATAAACTTGACAGATATGGCAACGGAAGACTGTAATATTTGAAACAACATAAACATTTTATACCCACTAAGGATCTTCTTGCAAGATATAGAAAGATTTAAACACAAACCAAAGAAGAGGTAAAGAAATAATAACCTTTGTTTGTAAAAAGGGTCTTTATATGTTTTACAATTCTTGTTTAAAAACATATGATATCATGGTTATTACATGCATATAATAAAACATGATATCAATTTTTCAAAAGAAAATCACTTTTAAAGATTCTATATAAAAAGCTAATTTTTATATAATTTGACGCAATTCGATTTTAATAACCGGTATTAAGTTTGAATGCATTTGAACCTTTTATATCTTTAATAAAACTTCATTTTATTACTTATATATTTGGAGTTTGTATCAGTTATAAACATCACCATTCTAAAACCTATATTGGAGTATTTCAAAATTTGTCGTTACTAACGAATTTATAAAACTGGGTTTTATTTTTTAAAGATAATAACTTGTTACATCTTATGTCAAATTTTTTGAAAAACCCAAACTCTGCGTGATGTTTATTTTGTCCAAAACTATTTTTGCATGTGAAAACTAATTTATTAACCACATAAAATAATGCATAAAATAAACAACACAAACATGCATAAAGAGATATGTGCATAAACATAACTAACTAATAACATTTTTGTGAGCCAACACAAAAATGTCAAGTTTATTCCTAAAGGGACATTTAAGGGGACCAAAACTTCTTATAATGTTGTTATAGAAGCTCCCACTTGAGTAAACACCCATTGCTTACAAGAGATTGGAAACACTTCTTGAAGGCTAAAATTCAACAACCGTCGCTAAAAGCCAACAGCCCTTTGTGAATAGCATTAGTGACACTTTTCAAAAATGTCAGTGAAAATCCTGCACACCATTTAGACTTGAAAATTGCTCTTTTGTCTTCAAAAATGGTTCCAACTTGATTTATTGTTACGTTTTTTGTACAAATATATTATTTCTACTACCTAATCAATTACTTTACAAAAAGAACCAAGAAAAGCTAATCTATTTAATTATTACATACCATATGAATAAATAAATTATTACAACCATTTTATAACAAAAATAACCAACATAACAACACATTGGTAGCTAGTTTAAGCACATCATATACATCAATATATACATCAAACAACATTTGTTTTTCTAAGACAACTTTAAATGACAAAAGATGCATGAAGCTTTTGTCACATAAGGAAAAGTTGTCATAGAAAATATGTATGAACTTGTTTTTATACAAAAACAAGTTATCCATATTCTCCAAAAACTAATTTTTCCAAAAATAAAAAAATATTAGGTTTTAGATACAAATTAGTTTCATAAACTTGAAAGATATGGCAACGGAAGAATTTAATTTTTGAAATAACATAAACATTTTATACCCACCAAGGATCTTCTTGCAAGTTATAGAAAGGTTTAAACACCAACCAAAGAAGAGGTGAAGAAATAACAACCTTTGTAGTTCTTTGGGTCCTCTTAGGAGGCTTGGAAGTTGATGAAGAATGTGGAACCTTTGAGACACCAATAATGACTCAACTTGATGTAGATGCTAGTGGAAAAGTCTTAAACCTCGAGCTTAAAGTTCATAACTAATATAAACTTCAAGAGAGAAAAAGATATGCAAGTAATCTTCAATAAGTCAAAGCAAAGAAGAGAGGGAGAGTCTCCTAGAGATCTCTCGAACATGGAGAAGAGAAGAAGGAATGAGCACTCTTTCAAGAACGCAAGTCTCTTATTTATATGCATAAAGTTAATGTCTTAACCATTAGTCCTTAGCACTTTAAGCAAACGTGTCCACATTGTCATAAGCATGTCTCCCATGCCTTTAAAGCATGATTAGACAAGTCATACACTTCTTCTTTTTATGCATATCTCGAAAATTGCATAAAGAAGAAAAAAGAAATTCAAACTTTTATAAACTCTTTTATAAAATATAAACCTTGTATTTTAGGGAAAAGACAAAAGGATTCAACTACTCCAAAAGTTTGTACATGACTTATAAATCATACCATATGATATATATTAAGTTACTTGCTAATGGAATTTATTATTTCCATGAAATAAATAATTTCCAATTTAATTATAAGAGTTTTATTGAATATTTATTAAAATCAATTTCTAATAAATAATCAATTGTATCAAGTTGTTGTTAGTTTGACCTATTATATCATATGTTATTTAGCAATATCACTTTCATATGACTCTTGAGCATATTAGATCTTTCATGAACAACCTAAACTTGTGGGCCTCCTCCATTAAAACCTGGTGCACCCCACCCCAGTAAGGAACCCAGACCCTCCGATGTTGGGTCAACAACCCACGACTTTCATAATCGAATGAAGCCACCTGGCCTATGATCCACTCACACATCCGATGCTCCTACTTCATACCCTCAACATGCGCCTCCCGAATCCGTTCCAGCAATAGAGTAATCATTGTCATCCTCATGTATATGTCATGGATTGGAACTGCAACCGCCTTACGGCTGAGAGCATCAGCCACCACATTGACCTTCCCAGGGTGGTAGAGGATCTCACAATCGAAGTCCTTCACTACATTTAACCACCGAATCTGCCTCATGTTCAGATTTGGCTGATCCATCAGATACCTCAGACTCTTGTAGTCCATATAAATGGTACAACGAACCCTATAGAGGTAATGTTGCCAAATCTTGAGGGAGAAAACCACAACCCTCAGCTCCAAATCATGTGTTGGGTAATTCGCCTAATGAGGCTTCAACTGCCTCAAAGCGTATGCTATCACACGACTTCGCTACATCAGCACTGCATGCATTCCCGTGATCGAAGTGTCTCAGTAAACCATGAAATCTTCGACGCCCTGACGCAACCAGAACCCGTATTTGGAGAAGTTTGCAAAAAGTCTCTCCCTCCTCAGTGTCTCCAGCACCTCCCTCAGGTGCTCCTCGTGATGCTCTTGAGTCTTGGAGTAAACTAAGATATCATCGATGAAGACTATCACAGACCGAACGAACATCAGTATGCACATGCGGTTCATGAGATCCATGAACGTGGCATGAGCATTGGTGAGCCCAAACGACATCACCACAAACTCATAATGTCCATAGCGAGTCCGAAAGGTTGTCTTCTGATCGTCGTCCCTGAGTCGCATATAGTGATAACCTGATTGAAAATCAATCTTGGAGAACCAAGATGCACCCTGAAGCTGGTCAGATAAATTGCCAATCCTCGGGAGGGGATAATGGTTCTTCACCGTTACCTTATTCAGCTCCTGGTAATCTACACACATCCAATGCGGCCCATCCTTCTTCATCACAAATAGGATCGGGGCTCCCCATGGCGAACTGCTCGGCCTGATAAATCCCTTGTCTAATAGCTCCTGCAGCTGTGTAGACAACTCCTACATCTCAGGAGGAGCCAACCGATATGGAGACTTGGCTATCGGAGCCACACCAGGAACTAGGTAAATCTGTAACTTTACTTGCCTCTTTGGAGGAACCCTAGAAAAATACTCTGGGAACACGTCCAGGTACTCTCATATGATCGGCACATCATCAAAGGTCGCCTTACCCTTATCCTAGGTATCCATGACATAGGCGACATACCCTGCGCAACCCTACTGTAGGTAGTGTCTCTCCCTCACTGCTGAACACATAGTCGGCCCATGTTGTGGCCTCTCGCCCTGAATCACCAACCCTCCCCTTGGGGTCCAAATTCATACAAGTTATTGCTTGCAATCAATCACTGCCCCATTGGGGGTCAACCAGTCCATACCCACGATAACCGTATTCCCTCGCAGTGGAATGGGGAATAAATCCATGGAAAACTGCTCATCAAACAACTGTAGTGTACATCCCCGGTGAACGCTCACAACCTGAACGGTCCTATCATCTGCTATCTCTACATCAAGTGGATTGTCTAGCTCTCTTGGAGCTCCAACAAATCGCTTGCTCAGTGCGAGCGATACAAAAGATCGGGTAGCCCCCGAATCAAATAATACTAGAACATATATATTGTTCACAAGGAACGATCCTATAATAAAACACATAAACATAAGCAATAAGCAATGTAAATAAAGAGATAAGGAGAAGACACATACCCGTCACAACATCGGGAGCTGCATGTGCCTCCTGCACAGTTAACTGAAAATCCCTGCTCCTCGTTGTAGGCGCCTCGGTCCGACCCTAACAGCCATCGGTAATCCTCAGTGTCACATGAGCGGGTGCTGCCACCTGTCCTGTTGTTGCTAAACTCGGGCACTGGGACCTCTAGTGTCCCCTCTGATCGTACTGGAAGCAAATCAGTTCAGATACTAAAGTGGTGGTGGTGGTAGCAGTGCAATCCTTGCTAACATGACCAGTCCTTCTGCACAAGAAATAGCCTGAACTACCCGTCCTGCACGCCCCTTCGTGCATCTTGCCTTACTTGCCACAACGGCTGCAACCGTGTTGGCTCCTCGATCTGCGATCCGATAGCTTGGGATTTTTTCCCGAGCTCCCTGTCTGAACAACATCTGGTTTCCTCTTCTTCTCCATCTCCAAATCCAGCTCCCTCTCCCGAGCCCTCGCTACCATATCCTCCAGCATCTTGCAGCTGGAGTGGCTAACAAGCTGTCGGATATCACTCCGCAACATCTCATGGCACTGAGCCTTTTTCATCTCCTTTTCCGCCACATACTTCGGAACGAGAAGGGCCCTCTCCCTGAACATGGCTGTTAACGCTACCTAACGAACATGTTAAATGTAACAGAAATTGTAACAGAAATGTTACTACCTTAGCGAAGACCCAGTCTTGGTCTAAACGAGCCAAGGATAGGGCAGCAACTCATTTCTCATCACATGGTAAGAACATTCCATGTGATCTTCTCATTCACTCACAACCAATGAGAAGGCAACATATAGCCTGAGTGACGCCCAGAACTGACGTCACCTGATAGTTAGTTAGCGTGAATAGCTCTCCCAGTAAGAGGAGGCCAAGTTTAATGCTCACGAGGCACGCTCCCCACGATCTGTTAGTAAAAGGTACAAAAGGATCTCTTATGTCTGAAGGAAGGGATCCATCTTCTCTCTTATGAAAATTACCCCCAAATTTTCTCTCTCTAAAAAAAACTAAGTTGATCATCGGAGCGACGTCCCGTGAGAACACCTCATTTTATGATTTTGTTCTCAGGCAAGTACCCAAGTTGGATCCATCGTTTAGCATCCAAACCATCTACGAACATGTGACAACATTTGGCGCCATCTGGACATATCCTCAGAGTGATACAACAATAGACAAAGTCGATTCTTTGTATAAGGGGTGTCTAAGCCCAACAGTATCTGGAATAGCAGTAGAGGATCTGTTAGAAACACACGAACCATCCCAGGTGCTGATAAAACAGATCCCATCAATCACGATAAGAATAGCAGAACCAGGCCTCCAGTGCAGTTTTCGGCAATTGTCATCGGATATCTCACAAAATTAGATGACGATATCGAATGCCAATCTGTTGCAGACGAATACATTTGACGACACTGAGGTATTCACTATCTCTAACTCTCGTAAGAGGCACGCACCTCACCTCGTAAAAACCAAGATTGAGGCACTCTCGAGAAACCTACTCAACATCAGTTTCTCGAGCAACGATCCCACACCATCAAATTGGGATCCACGAGACCCACTCCTTATATCAGGGTTCATTCGTAACACGAAGGTCCTGTCACACCCATAAAATTTGAGCTGATTTAAAACTTTTTAAATCATTTAAAACCATTCAATTATTACCATTTGTTTTCATAATAGTTTAAACATCATAGTTCCCAGAAATCATAATCATCAATCGAGAAGTGTACGGCCACGCCTTGGCCTACCCGCGGCCATCCGCCAAACCTAAAACAATAAACTGAAACTATAAGCCCGAAAGCTTAGTGAGTTACCCCCAAAATACCAACCTCATATAACCATAATCATATCATATCAACAAATATAGAAAAATGATGCATCTCGAGTCTACAGCGTGACTGGTCTGCCCGCACTGGGCCTTTAGTCCACCTGGTCCACTCTCTGAGTCTACAGTATGACTGGATCGCCCGCACTGGGCCTTCGGTCTATCTGGCCCACTCTTCGAGCCTTCGGTACATCTGGACCTCCCTCTCGGGGCCTTCAGCCTATCCGGACCGCTCGTCGGGCCTTCGGCCTGACTAGATTTGCCCTTCTCGGGCCTGCAGTCTATCCGGTTCGCCCAGGGTGTCTTGGCACTATAGCACACAGCATGTCCTACCTCAACCCTTTCCCCAAACCAACAAACATGTATACATAAAATCAAACGCTAACCAGAATGCAATAACATATAGTCATTCAGATCTAACCGATCTCTAACATAGCATCATCCTATATACCAGGATACCGACCTAAACCAGGTCACTAACATAATACCGTGCTAATTACCAGGACGCCGCTCTAATCAGATCAATAAGCATATCAAACAAATACAAGTATACAATCCGAGAAAGGGCCGACCTTGGTGCCTTAGACCCTGTTGATATAGTGAGGATAACTCACCTTGCAATGTCGGACTGAACCGCATGATCACGCTCCCGAAACACTGCCCCAAACTCCAACACCTACAACCATCAATGATCAAATTCATAAATATCTGCATACCAATTATCCTCAAAATCCAAAACGGTAAACATTTGGTCAAATTCAAAGTCAACTATCAAGGTCAACAGTCCATGTTGACCTCAACTCGTCGAGTACCCTCAGCTACTCGCCGCGTTCCTTGCATTACTTGCCAACTCGCCGAGTCACCATGCCACTTGCCAAGCCCAAGAAAATCTTCATCGGAATCGCCGAGTTGTTCATCCAACCCATCGAGTTCATGACCATCTTTATATGACTCGCCGATTCTACCATGAGACTCGCCGAGTCCCTTCAGTCCTTCATCCATACAGATGCTCTCTAAGCCATGTTAAGGCTCTATACTGCAGATCCAACTTCCCAAGGCATGATTATCACGTAAAGTTGCAAACTTTACGTGCATGCAAGGCTCTAATGACCCAAAATGCCAAAACCAATCTTGAAATGGGGTTTTACACTTAAGGAGGGGTTCATACTTGCCAATCATGATAGCTTTATGGACTTTCAAATCAAGGAGAGTTCAGATATGAAGTTACAACTTCAGATCTGAGCTCATACCCAAGAATAGCTTCATAATCAAGCCAAGAAGCCCTAATTTCATCCAAAGAGATCTAGAAAGGAATGAGGCCAAGATCATGAATTGATACCTCAAATGAAGCTAACTAAGATAGATTTTTCAGATCCACACGAGTCCCTTGTTGCTAACTACTTGACCTTCAAGCTCCCTTCACAAGTTCCACCTTCCAAAGCTCAAAAACACACTCAAATGAAGCTCTCCCACGAAATAGTTTCTGGACTCTCTAGAGGCTGTAAGGGACTAAGGGAGGCTAATGGTTCCTTAAATAGGGTGTAAAACCCCGAAATTTAGGGTTTCATCTGCCAGTTCCTACTCGTCGAGTCCCTCCTTGGACTCGGCGAGTAGGTCATTTAGACACGCGGATCAGCCTGCTACTACTCGGCGATTCAGGCAACTGAATCGTCGAGTAGACTTTGAAATCATGAGAATTTATCACCACAAATTGATACACGGGAGTCGAGGCATTACAGGTCCACCGAATATACATTGACAATGGTAGTTGCTCTGATATACTCTATGAACATTGTTTCTGGCAGCTACCTGATATGTGGAAAGAAGGGCTCCAAACCCCAACTGGTGGACCATTACTAGGATTCACCGAGCATAGCTTGTGGCCACTAGGTACCGTTCGACTTCCTTTAATGTTGGCCAGCCACGGCGAAAGGGACCAAATCAATAGGACAGTCGAATTCTCTGTGATTCGATACCTACCAGAACACAACATTCTTTTTCGGCGATCAGCAATCGCATTACTGCATCTCGCGCCATCGATGATACATGACATCATTAAATTAAGCACATGTTAGGGATATGCGACGGTCCTCGCCACAAGCAGCCGAGCACAACATTGCCACCAAATCATAGCTGCCCCACAACTCGTGCACACACCAAAGAAGTCTAAGGAGGGTTGTTCCACCAAGCAACACCAGATAAACATGGAGTATCCAGAGCAACTTGTGCGAATTGGGGCTCACTTAACTGACAAAACTAAGGCACGGCTGGTGGCGCACCCGAAGCAATACTCCATCGTATTTCCCTGGAAGCCAATGGATCTGACAGGCGTCGATCGACAAGTCATAGAACATAACCTCGATATCGCACCTGGGAGTAACCTTGTGAAGCAAAAGAAGCGAGGACAGGCGGCAGGCCGCAATAAGGCTAGTAACGCAGAAGTTGCCGACCTGGTGAGTGCAGACATACTCAGGTAAGTAATGTTCCCAACATGGATAGCAAACCAGTCATGGTAAGGAAATCCAATGGGGCATGGTGAATGTACATAGATTATTCAGATCTTAACAACGTCTGGCCAAAGGATTGTTATCCTCTCCCGAAGATCGATCAGAAAGTCCAATCGCTTGAAGGTTTCCAATTCAAATGTTTTCTCTACACGTATAAAGGCTATCACCAGGTGCAAATGAAGCGAGAAGATGAAGCAAAAACAACCTTCCATAACAAAAAGGGCACCTTCTGCTATCAGAAAATGCCATTTGGGCTTAAAAAAGATGGCGCTACTTACCAGAGACTGATGAAAAAATTATTCACCGACCAAATTGGTCGGAATATCGAAGTCTATGTCGACGATATGGTAATCAAAAGCCGCAATGAAGAGATGTTACTCCAAGATGTGGAAGAAACCTTCAAAACGCTAGTCAAAGCACAGATGAAGTTAAATCCGGCTAAGTGTACTTTCGGAGTCAAGGAGGGACAATTCATTGGATATCAGGTGTCCAGGGAAGGGATTCTACCCAATCCCACCAAAATACAAGAGTTCCTCGAGTCAAAAACTCCCAACAACCTTAAATGAGTACAGGATATCAATGGTAGGTTAATGACGCTTGGAAGATTCATTGCCAAATCCACAGAAAAGTCGCATCCTCTATACCAAACACTCAAAGGATGCTTAGACAAAAAAGCAATTCAAATGGACAGCGGAAGCAGACATGGCCTTGCAAGAATTAAAAGACGCACTTCAACAACTCCTGGCTCTCGCCTCCCCGCTCCCGGGGGAGACGCTACATATGTAGTTAGCAACGTTTAAGGAGGCTATCTCCTCTGTGTTAGAAGTGGAAAGGGAAAGCAAGTAAATCCCCATTCACTTTGTCAGTAGGGCCCTTCAAGGGCCAGAAGGAAATTACCTGGCCTTGGAAAAACTGGTCCTCACCCTATTTTCATAGTTAGACGTTTACAGAGATATTTTCAAGCCCACAAGGTAGAGGTTCTGACCAATTACCCAATAAAACAAGTGCTGCTAAGGCGGGAAAAGTCTGGACGCCTAGCCAAGTGGGCCTTAGAGTTGGGCGAACATGACATCCAATACCACCTAGAACCAGCATTAAAGGTCAGGCCCTTGCTGACTTCCTGGTTGAAATACTTGATACCATCAAGGGAGTGCCGACGACAATCTTTGTCGACCCACTAGAGCCTGAGGCTGACAAAGAACTTTGGAAGTTGTACACCGATGGCGCAGCAAGCAAAGAAGGCTCAGGCGTAGGCCTAATCCTCTAAAGCCCCAAAGGTGAAGAGATCACCTACACACTACGGTTCAACTTCCAAGCACTACAAGAAAAAGACCCTTTTACGACGCGCAAACCACGACACGCAATGATTTATGTTACGCAAATGAGAGTGACCTTAAAATAGTGTCATCTCTTCAAAAATTTTAAGGATTTAAGTTACGCATTATTGCGTGCCCTTAAATTAGTGTCCCAAGAAAAAATTAAAAAAACACGGAGGGCACTTTATTTTAATCGCGCGTCCTCTATGACTGTCGCTTTATAATTTTAATGAAACACGCTTCTCCTATTAACGGGGGGAAATGAAATCTCCAAAATTTTGAAGACCCGCCTTTTTCTTTTCTACCTTCTTTCTATCTTTCATCTTCCCAATGGTCGTGAGCATTCCATTCTTGATTTCCCTAACACTTTCTCATTTTTTGATTCAAACCTGAAAGAATCGACAGAAATCTAAGGTCCCCATCAGAATCACACTAATTTTCTTACTCTTAGAGAACCGGTGATTTAGGGCATTACTACATGATTTCTCTCTACAAAGTCTGAGGAGTTCGGATTCAACCCACCTCGTACAGATTAAGGTATGTTTTCTTTCTTCTCTCATCCGAATTTTTTATAATCTTCTATCAATCTTGATTTTACTTATACAACATAAACAAGCAGAAGAACGATACGGTGCCTTTTTCTCGTCTCTTCCCTTCTGTGGGTTCTCCTTGTTGGCATTGTCGTTTCTCCCGATGTTTCCATCCTTCTTACTTCTACATGCCTCCATCATGTAGTAAGATATTTTTCTGGTTGCTTCTGGTCATCTTGACCTCATGCCGATTCTGGAGACTTCAAAATTAAAGGAGTGTATTTCATTTGCATAGTAGGCATATTCCAAAGGTAATTCTTCTTTTTTCAACCACAGTTACCTATTTCATGTACAACTGGTCCTTCTTTTTGGACGATTTTTGTGCCCTTCTACCCTTTCTCAAATCTTTTCATGGAATTATAGATATTTTATGATATAAGTACCTAATTTTTTTTATGCACACCAGGTGTTTGACTAAATGTTTGAACCAAAATATATATTATTATAATCAGTAAGTTAGTTAAATCTTGGAATCCATTGCACACCCAATCTTTCTCTACATGTTACTAGTAAAGTAGAGAGTAAACTAAAGATATATCCTTCCTTCTTTTCAAGACCATGGTGGTGTTTCACACAAGGTCAAGCCACTGGAAGCACCAACTGCTTTCCAAGATGTAAAAGTTGTTGGATTGGGTGATGTTGTTGAAGGGAGAATCAATTTCATTGCAAATAATCGACATGTTTGATACCTACTCACATACATATATGTTCTCACTTGTTAAACTCCTTTCTGTTGTTAAAATTACAATTTTTTTTTTCGTTTTTTTATTACAAATGCTCAGATGTACATTTCGTAGATACCCTTCATCATCATCATTGGCAAATGATTGCCTCACAACAATGGTCGAGGGACTTGAAGCTAATTTATATAATCATTTTGTGGGTCTTCTTTGGGACAATGGTGATTCAGCTTATCTATCTAAGGTGGATTCTCTAGTTGATACCGAATGGGAGTCTTTCTGCGCTATCCTATTAGACATTTTTGGGAGAGATAGGAAAAATCCTTAAATACATTCAGGTTCATAATGGGACTTTCTTGTCAACAACAGCTTTCACGAGAAATATTCTAAATCTCATTTCATGAGTGGATTTTCTCGTAGAATATCACTTCAAAGTGATCAATCATGGATTGCTTCTCAACACCTGGATACTTCCCACACAGTTGAATCTTTATTAGAGATTATTGATTTACTACATGCAGTGTATGAAAGTCTGAAATTAATCATCTTCGTAAAAGGTACCCTTTTCATTTTCTTTGTATTATTTCCTCTCTTCCACTTGATGCATGGAAGTTATCTCGTATATCCATGCTATTTCAGGGATCTAGGGCTTCTTGTTGCTCTGTTATTGAAAGCTGCTCAGAAGTTTCTAAAATATGGTGACAAGGTTTTTTTAATAATTCATTTGATCTCTCTGTGTGTTATTGTGTGTGTTTGTTAATTGAAATATGATGATTTTTATCATGTACTTTTTGGTAATTTGACAGGTGAAACTAATAGTGAACTTGAAGGGACGTGAAAGCTAGTTAAAAATAATGCGATTGATCTTATTAGACGTTTCCGTGATGATGTAGGGGAGGTATGTGTATGTGATATGACAAGGGCATTTATGTCTTTTTGCATAATGTTGTATTTCGAAAAATATAAGAATACTGTAATGTGCAGCTAGCGATAGAGGAGAACAAGAATTTTAGGGACAGGAACATGACATTGGTGTTGGTTCCAAACAAAGTTGTTCTACAACAAAAAGAAACTGTATACTGTCAGTGTTAGTGAGGTCGAAGCACTCTTTGAGCTATTCAAGAGCATAAGCTGTTCTGTAGTTGATGACGGACTAATTAGCAAGGTTCTTTAATTAATTATGTAGATAAATACTAATTAAATATGTATCTCAATATCACATGTTTAATTAATTATATAATATAAATGCAGGAAGAATTCCTACTTGCTTTGTTCAAGAACAGAAGGAAAAAGAATCTGTTTGCAAATAAGGTATGTTGTACTTGTTAATTTACTAAATTGAGTGATTTATACAAATAATTTCGTTAAATAAGATGAACCCATTATGAGTGAAATTAATTTGTCATGGCAATTGCACATGGTATTATATATATTAAGGTTTAAATTAGAATTTGCATATATGTATTATGCGTGTAGATTTTTAGTCTTTTTGACGTTAAGCATAAGGGAGTCGTCGATTTTGGTGACTTTGTTAGATCACTTGACGTGTTCCACCCTAAAGCTCCACTAGAAGACAAAATCAATTGTAAGTCCAATTACAATTCTCCAAAACGACAAATAATTAATCTCTTTATATATATATATATATATATATATATATATATATATATATATATATATATATATATGTCAGCTTATACATATATATAAAGGATTAAAATTCAACTCATTCAAGGAGCAGAAGAATGGAACAAGAAGTATTATGGTGAATTAGTTAACTATAACGGAAGTGATTTCAATGGTTCTATGCTATTTATTGGGGATGCTTTTGCTCGTATTTGTAGGCATGCGTCTGCAGGTATGCTTATGATATCACAGAGACAACAACTTTGATTAATTTGCATTGATATTTTGAAACAAAATAATAATAAAACAAGAAATCCTTATCTCATGCAGATGTGCTAATAAGTAAAGTGATCCTACGAATTGTTACTCAAGTTCAAAGCCTTTTACAGCTGAAGACTGATTTGTCCATTGTGGAAGTTTTTAAATCAAAACCTAGTCTACAGTTTTAGTCAAAGATAATGGAGGCAATTAAAGATTCATATGCTGTAGAAAGAATATCTTAGCAAATTTTGCAAAAGCTAGCAACTCAAAACATAAATGATGTTGAAGGTTACTGGATTCTTTGGTTATTGTTTCACCAGATTTTTGAACTCCAAACATCCATCAGGTCCCTGTTTACAGAGAGAGTTTTACTCTGGAAAGTGTTCCCTGTTTGTTGTCTGAGATAGATCCTTCGGTTTTCCGTTCTTCAATCCCCTCTTGATACCACAATCAAGGGCAAAACTAGAAATCATCACAATCTATTGGATGCCACTCAGCGTGTTCTTGCAGTATGGTCAAAGCGAGAGTTTGCACAGTCAGCACCAGTAGAGCAACAATTGGGCTTTCCTTAGAAAAGCTAACAAAAGAGGATTTAGATGGTACTAAGGATGTAATGAACTTGATTCTTCAAGGGGTTAGCTGTAAATATCTTTCCCTCTACTGTAATTAATAATTATGGTTTTCTTTTAATCCCTTATTTATTTCATCTTTTTTTAATAACGCCAGGTAGGCTGGAAAGCCCTTCTAATTTTTGTACGCAAGATGGCTAGCAGTGTTGCTTTAGTCTGTTAATATTTGGTTGGGCGTGTTGCTTTTGTGTTTCCCTTTTCTATTATTTCCAATTACATGTACAGAAGCAGGGGTGAGTCATCAAAAATATCAACACAACACCAAATGAACACACCCACACAAATTAACCAATCTATTTCTTTTCTATTTTAAAATTTCATTTATCTAACCACAATTTAATAATTTAATTAGTTGGTAATTTGCTGGGCTGGTCTAACCAGGATTTATCTCTGTTGCATTTGCATTCAAACAAGTCTTTTTATTTAAACCATTTATTTTAAATTTGTCATTTTTAATCAATTAATTAAAAATCAAGGTCTTTTAATTGTTTTTTTGGTCTAAATGAAGAAGATATAGAGAATTGGTGTTGATTTGATGCTATTTAAAGATGATTAGGTCATTCAAATAGTTTTTGGACATATTTGCCCATGTTGCTGGTGGAAACTAGCTTGTTGTGCAGATAGCCAAGGATTTTAAGGCTCGTGTATGCAAATTCGGGGACTTCAATACTCCCACTTGCTTATAAGGTACTTCTAACGTTTGTTGATTATGTGATTAATAAAACTTATTTTGTTTCTTCTAATGCTTCAAGCCCTTACTTGCCATCCATGCCCGGTGGACAGCCGTCCATGACACCAAGTTTAACACAAAATCATATGATATGAATTTACCTTCTGTTCAAGCTTAACCTTCTTTCCTTCCCCAAGAATATCCTGTAAAGTGTGAAACTTTACACATACAACATCAGAACACTTCATGTTGAAGTTGCAAGAAACAAAGAAATCGAAGCATCACTTTTGGTTTAATTCAGATTCTGGGACAAAAACAGTCCTAGGGGTATTTTTGGAATATTTACTTTTTCTAACTTTTATGCGGAGTCCTAGGGGCTACAAAAGGTGCTGGTGTTAGTGATGAAAGACAAGGTTCAGATTCAAAAAGTGTTGTAGAGCTAACAAATGGTTCTTCAGGTATGCAATACTCTAGGCATAATTATAATATAAAACTATAAAAAATTTCATTTTTTGATATATATTTTTTGTTTTGTTTTGTAGAGGATACTAAAGAGCAAATCTTGCAAAGGATATTTTTTGTTTTGTTTTGCAGAGGATACACCTCACATTTTCCTAAATTACCCCTTCCTCTACAATGTTTTTTTTGTTTCTGTGTATTTTGTGCGTCAGGTAAAGTTGATAGAAGAAAGGAATATGAAGCCACTTGATTCAAATCTTGCAGCGTTATCAGGAAGATGCAGTAAAGACATGGAGTTGAATTTGGCTAAGTCATTCTTGAGTGAGATGGGCTAATGTACAACTGCTTATCCATATAATCAGCTGCTTGGAGCATTAGTCTTAAAGAATTATGAAAGGAAAGATGCAACTTTACTTGGCTGGAATTTGATGTATGGAGTAGATTAAATGCAAATTTAGATATTATAAGAAATAGAATTGTATGACATTAAATTTTATGCAATGGATTGTATTTTTTGTATATGATATTTTATTTCTATTATGAGTCATTAAATGCAAAGTTAATTTAAAAATTAATAAATATATAAATATATTTTTTAGAACATTTAAAATTATGATACGCAAAAATGTGTGTCATCTTCATTTATGACATGGCCTTTCTTGACAGGGGCTTTCTTGATACGCATTGCGTGTCATAAACACGCACGTCGTAAGGTTACGACATGCAAATGCGTGTCGTCTTCTTTCATGACATGGGCTTTCTTGATACACATTGCGTGTCATAACAGCGCGTCGTAAATGAGCGTCGTAAATGCGCGTCGTCTATACACGACGCGCAAAAGCGCGTCGTCTTTCTTTATGACATGGCCTTCCTTGACGCGCATTTGCGCGTCGTCTGAGCGTTTTACGACGCGCAATGAGCGTCGTAAAAGGCCTTTTTTCTAGTAGTGAAGTATCTAATAATAAATCAGAGTACGAGGCACTCCTGGCAGGACTAAGGCTGGCCAAGGAGGTTGGCGCAAAACAACTAGCAGCTCTTAGTGACTCGTTGCTTCTCACAAACCATATCAACGGAGTATAGGAGGCAAAGGACCCTAGGATGCAGAAATCCCTAGATATGGTCTGCAGTTTAGCCAGCACGTTCAAAAGTTTTTCAATAAAGCAAATATATCAGCGGAAAAATGCAAGGGCAGACGCCCTTAGCAAGCTAGCCTCTACCTCATACGATCATCTCATAATGAAAGTGTTGGTCGAAGTACTCCTACAAAGGAGTATTGATAACTAGAAGGTCAATACCATATCAGACCCTCCAGAATGGACAAAACCATTCGTTGATTACCTGCACCATGGAGTGCTTCTTGACGATCCACAAGAGGCGATAAAAGTCAAAACCGAAGCACCACATTTCGCCATAAGGGACAATCAGCTATATTGGAGAGGATATTTAAGCCCGTGGCTCAGGTGTATCTCTAAGATACAGGGGCAGGTGTTTCTCAAAAAAATCCATTCCAAGGACACAACAACACATGAAGGCACTCACGCACTCACAAGCAAGATACTCCGCTTAGGAGTATACTCGTCGGACTTGTACAACGATGCCACAACCTTAACCAAGAAATGAAAGGAATGCCAAGCATTCACACCTTTCCAAAATCAACCATCCATGCCATTGACAAGCATCACCAGCCCCTGGCCCTTCCACCAATGGGGGATCGATATAGTGGGACCATTCCCACCAGCGCTCGGAGGCGTAAGGTTTTTACTGGCAGCCGTGGACTAGTTCACCAAGTGGATAGAGGCGGAACCACTAGCCATTGTCACTGGCAAGAAGATGATAAAGTTCATGACAACTAACATCTTGGCTTGCTTTGCAACTCCTAGGATCCTCATAAGAGACAACGACACTCAATTTGAAGGAATTCCATTTAAGGAATGGTGTGAGGACAAGAAAATCCACCACTAGTTCACTTCAGTAGCACATCCTCATGTAAACTAACAGACGAAGATATCCAACAAAACCATAGTCAATGGTTTAAAGAAACGTCTACTCAGATCAAATTCTGTCTGGGTGGATGAGCTCCCGGCAGTGTTATGGTCCTATCGTAGCATAACAAGGTCAAGCATGGGAGAAACGCCCTTCAGTTTAACCTAACAGACTAACAGACGGAGATATCCAACAAAACCATAGTCAATGGTTTAAAGAAACGTTTAATCAGATCAAATTCCGTCTGGGTGGATGAGCTCCCGGCAGTGTTATGGTCCTATCGCACAATAACAAGGTCAAGCATGGGAGAAACGCCCTTCAGTTTAACCTATGGGATGGAAGCAGTCCTCCCATATGAAAGAATTGTTGGTTCCTTGCGAACATAGAGTTTTGAGGAGGTAGCCAACGAGGAAGGGCGACACCAAGACCTGGATATGCTCGACGATAAATGTGAGGAAACACAGATGCGCCAAGCACTATATAAGTCATGGACTGAGAGCTATTACAACCGCCAAGTCTGGGCCAAGAACTTCAAAGTTGGAGAATGGGTACAAAGAAAAAATTAGTCTAACCATGCTGAACCATTGGGGAAACTCAGTGTCACATGGGAAGGGCCATAAAAAGTCATAGAAGCATATAAGAATGTTGCCTATGTCCTAGAAGCTCAAGACGAGCATGCCATTCCAAGAACCTGGAATGCGCAGATCATGCACCACTTCTACTCTTAAAACAGGTGTTAAAGGTAGCAACAGTGCTAGCTAACACATTGTGTGTTCATTTTAGTATGTAAATGTAATCAACATAAATTACTTTACTATTTTTAATCATATTTTGCTCTAAGCAAAACTAGAGTAAATAAGAAAGGGCAATTTAGATGCTCCTTATATGCAAATCTAAAGAGGTTGTATACGTTTATCATGTGACAACATGGACTGATCATCCAACGTCACAAGAGCGAAATCGTTACAAGGAGGCAGCCAGGGAGTTTATATTAGAAAGGCTCATAACATTCCTCCCAAAACATGTTCATCAATTAAAGAACATGTGACATGAGTGTAGAAGGGTCATAACCTTCCACGAACATAAAAAACAAAACTGGGTGAGCCTCAAGATGACGATCTTAGGTACACCCATGGTCTTCAAGCAGCCGATTAAAACAAATCTCTCAAAGACTAGGTTCAGTAAAGAAAAAAGAGTTCACTAGCAAGAGAACTCTGACTAGGGGTGTAAGCAAACCCTAAGTAAATACCATGTGATGGCCAACATAAACCATACATGAAGCAAACAAAAGTAAACAAAACCGGGTGAGCCTCAAGATGATAATCTTGGCTACACCGAGGGTCTTTAAGCAGCAGATTAGAACAAATCTCTCAAAGACCAGCTTCAGTGAAGCAAAAAGAGTTCACTAGCAAGAGAACTCTCACCAGGGGTGTAAGCAAACCTTGCGTAAATACCATGTGATTGCCAACACAAGACATACATGAAGCAAATAAAAGAATCTATGTGCTAATAGCAAGCATTAATACCCACAAATAAAAAATAAATAATGTCAACGTCGCCAACACCCGGACTTTTCAGGCTGCCCCTGGGGGCAGCAAATACAGAAAATAAACCAAGAAATAGAGAAAATTGTTCAACAATGTTACATCAAAACAAGCTAAACACAAAAGTTACTTATCAATAGAAGTGTTATCATCACCGGGGGAAAATTCCTCATTCTAAGACTCCTGACAGAGATTTCAAAGCCGAGCCACGTCCAGGGGGCCTAAGAAAAGATGACCAACAAAGTCCGTCTCCGTGAAAGTCACTAGGGCATCTTCCATCTCTTGAATCCTGGCCGCCACATTCTCCTCCGACTTCGGGTCGACCTCCCTGGCGGACACCTGCTCCCAGACTATCTTCTTACCCTGCTCCACACTTGCAGAGACACAAGCTTCTTTCATAGGAACCAAGCCTTGGAGGAATTCTGGACTTTCAATCAACCTATCCACAACCCGACTGAGCCCGTCGCTAATGATCCAAGAAATATCCCTCTCCAGCACTCCCTTTTCGGCGTTCTCGCTCACCAGATCAACCTCCAGATCTGCCACCTGCTTGCTCAGACTGGTGTTATCCAATGACAGAACCCCAACACGATCGTTCAGGCCCTCCACCTCTTCCCCCAATTTCGCTGCTTGATCTGCCAAGCTCGCCCTCTCAAGTAACACCGCCTCCTGCCTAGCCCCCAAGTCGCTATTATCGTCCTCCAACTTTGCCACTTGGGCCTTCAATTCTTCACATTCAATGCCCCTCCTATCCAAATTATATTGGAGGGCCTCCGTCTTGGAGATGCATTCGGCGGCCGCGACTAAATAAGACGACACTTGGGCAGCAGCATAACACAAGCCATTAGCCATATGCTCGTCAAACAGGTCACTTAAGGCGTCAGTCGTGGTAGGAGGAAATATGTGCTAACACCACGCGAGAGCGATTTCATGATCGGAGAAAAGATCCTGGAAAGTTAGTCCCCAAGCTGGCTTACAAACATCCAACTGAGAGCCCATCAGAAGGGGGTGGTTGTGGTTTTACCAGAAGAGGTGGAGGCAATACCATAAGGAGGCGAAGACCAAGTCTTTGTCCCAGCTCCTTCGATTGTGGGAACGGGGCTGGTTTTCTCTCCGCTTCCTTCTCCCGTATGATACGACAGTTTAGTCTCCCTGGTTTGTGCCCCCTCCAGCAGTTTCAGAGGACCTTCATCGAGGACATGATTGGAATCTTCAGAACCCCCCTAGTAAGAGACTCAAATTACGCTTCTTACGTAGAGGGGGCCCAGTGCTAGTTGCCTCAGTTCGACCGCCGGAAGAGGCTTCCAAGAGTACAAAACTCCTCGTAACCCGACGAAGACTCCTCGGGGACCCATACGGTGTAGGATTCTTCTGAGAAGCACGAGTGACGTCAACATCTTGTAGGTCCGGATCCTCACCAGCATCGGTAACACTATCAGAACCAACAGTCGCCGTAAATCATTGGCCAGAAAAAGGAGGTGGAAGAGCCTTCACTAGGTCAACATTGCGAACCTGAAGCTCGCCATCAAACAGAACCCGAAGAGCTTTCTCCAAAAAAAAAAAAAACAGTCTCCACCACACCTGGTAAAAACAAGAAACAATGCCGGTTTAGCCAAAGCATCGCTTCGAACATAACTTGCCAATCTTTTCATATAAAAAATAGGGGGGAAGAGAGGAAAAGCAAAAGAAATACCCTATTTATCAACAAAGAATTCAGGCATCTTCACATGAGCCCTTCAATCAACACTCATCCCACCGGCGGCCAAGAAACAATCAATCCAATCTTCACCGGTGATGCTAATCTTCTCCAGGACATCATCCAGTTCCTTGTCAGCGCTAAACAACACAGGGGCACGGTCGAAGTACACCTTAGTCCTCGGATAACTAAGTACCACGAGATCTTTGTTCACCCAGAAGAATTTCTCCTGCCAGTTCTTCTTTTACTTCTTATCTTGGATAAGATTAGGGACTCCCTGTCAGCACGAAAGGGTTTGAGTCCCCGACTGGGTGGAGGTGTTAAAGAAGTGATTGAAAGCAGGAATGGTCAGCAAGTGGCCTAGGTCATGACAAAGGAGTTCAAAGCCCACTATCTTGTTGATAGCGATAGGGGTAAACTCTCTTACTAAAAAACCATACTCCCGGATGATCAAGTTGAAGAAATCAGTGGTAGGCAAGCACAAACCTGCCTTGAACAAGGCAATTGAGATCCCGACATTACCCTCAGGAGGATTGTACAAAGAAGCATCAGCAAAAGGGATCTGCACCCCATGTTTAGAAACAAACCCGAACCAGAATTGAAAAGATTCTAACTCTTCAGCACTGAGATTCCTTCCCAAAGTGCGAGAAGTAGCCATGGAAGGATTTGGAGGAAAAAACAAAAAGGTTTCTTTCAAAAAGAAGCATAAAGAAACTAAGGTAGTTGGTGAGGAAGATGTGCCAGGGAAGGAAGAGATTTAAATACAAAGAAAGGGGCAGTGAACCGTCTTCATGATGAAACTGTCGATCAACAGCAATTTCGCCCTGTCGTCAACATAAGTTATCAATAGCAGCCCGCCAGGTATCTGTGAGTAGACCGGAACAACTCTACTACTTTACGAATGTAGAGGGCTACTGGTCTAAGGGACTTGTTAACGTTACCTAACGAACACATTAAATGTAACGGAAAATGTAACATAAACGTTACTACCTTAGCTAAGACCCGATCTTGGTCTATGTGAGCCAAGGCCAGGGAAACAGTTCATTTCTCATAACATGGTAAGAACATTCCATGTGATTTTCTCATTCACTCACAGCCAATGAGAAGGCAACAAATAAACTGGGTGACGCCCAGAACTGACGTCAAATGATAGTTAGTTAGCATGAATAACTCTCGCAGTAAGAGGATGCCACGTTTCATGATCACGAGGCACGGTCCCCACGATCCATTAGTAACAGGTACAAAAAAATCTCTTCCACCTCAATGAAGGGATCCATCTTCTCTCTAATGAAAATTACCCCTAGATTTTCTCTCTCTCAAAAAACTAACTTGATCGTCAAAGCGACATCCCGTGAGAACACATGGTCCTCCTTTAACTATTCTTTTGTAATTGTGTTCTCAGAAAAGAACCCAAGTCGGATCCATCATGCAGCATCCAAACGATCTGCAAACATGTCACAACAATAACGGTGATCTCAGCCACTATCCCAGTCGTCTGCTGAAGATCCTGAAACTTCTATGCAAGCTGCTGCACCTCAATCATAGGTGCGAACTTAGCCCTGAACCTGGTCATAAAGTCACTCCAGGTCATTGCATCAAGGGCAGCATCACCAATAGCATGTCCAACCTCCTCCCACGAATCTCGCGCCCTATCCTTCAGGAGGCAGGAAGCAAGTTGGAACTTGTCCCCCTCATGACAATGGCTAGTGCGAAAGGCATTGGTGACATCATCCAACCACCTACTGCTATGAATGGGGTCCCTAGCCCCATGGTGGTCTAGAGCTCCACAAGCTTGGAAGTCCCTGAATGTCATCGTGCTTACCCCATCATGGCCACCATCTCAGTACGGAATGCACCCAACCACTCATCAAGAATCTCCAAAATGCCCTCCTTGACTGTGTCGAAGATCACAGGAGTCTGATCAATGATACTGCACGTGATCTCAAATGAAATGAACTCCCTTATCGGAATACTCATCATAACTCGAGGGATCTCACATACTACAAGTTCCTTGGGTTCATGTTAGACTTCCTTGACTCCAGTACAAATCCTCTACTTTTAGTAGTATGGGCCCATACTATGTTCCACATCTATTCGTACTTTCCTCAAGAATTATCTTGAATCCACCAAGTCCCTTTCACTACTACTACTTTCTGTGGTAATCTCATCCTAGGATTGACCTAGGGTAATCTCCATCCCACTCTCTGCCATCAACTGCATAATAAGTCCCTGCCACCTTTCCCTAACTAGCTCACGAATACGATTAAATGTTACTAAGACTAGATATTTCTGTGAATGAGAGGTCTCTCCCTACAACAGTTGGACTCAAACAAGAGCTGCGGAATAAGGCTAAACCTAACCTTCTGAAATCATTTAGTCCTCATAATATATAACTTAGCGTATTCATTTACTAGTAAGTTAAAGATAGCTAGAGCTCCTAAAATCACAAAGCAAGCAACATTCGAGCATTGAGTAACCATAATCAAGCATATCAAAAACAGGCCATCATATCACTGATTAATCAGTACTAACATGTAGTTCAATAAGCTCATACAATAGGTATACAAGCAATCCTTCCTAGATCCTTAGCCTTAATCTAACATGTAGTTCACATATTCGCAATTTATTTCATAATATAACATGTATGGGTAATTTGGGAGAGCTTACTTGAGCTCGACTGATTATATGCACCACACCTTTTTTCTGTTTTCAAAATCCTTTTTATAAAAATGGTTTTCTTTTGAAAATTTTTAGACTAAGTCATCAGTTTGAGTTCAGACACACCCTAGAGTGTGCTCGAATCCCTCAAACCAAGGCTTTGATACCAACTCAAAACATCCCAGAAATCACGACCAAAAATTTCATTTTTAAATCATTAAATAACCATATTTATTAAAATCATCTTATCAAAACATAAACCATAGTATCTCAAAATATCATAATCGGTATATCCATATCAAAACACATGTCAAATATATCAGAGTAAGATCTCAGGCTAAACATCATGTTGTGTGCAATGCAGTCATATTGAGCTCTTCCCTTTGCTACTGGAAGTACCTGAAACCAAAACTGAAAAATGTAAGCAAAAAGCTTAGTGAGTCTACCCAAACTACCACATACCATACACATTATCACATAATAACATATCATGGGCCTTGCCCGCTTCATCGTGCCCTGCCCGACATAAAACAGAGTCTGACATCGGGCCTTCCCTGGCATCAAGCAAAGATCAGTATACGTATAACATATCAAAAAATACACATAAAATAATCAGATAACATAAACATATGAACATTCCTCGGGCCCCGCCCGACATCGGACTAAGATTTGGAAGCATACAAACATTCCTCGGGTATTGCCTGACATCGGACCGTAATCTGGAAACATAAAATACAGACACATGCAAGAATCACAAAGACATCAAGCATATAAACATTCCTCGGGCCCCTCCCGACATCGGATCGAAATTCGGAAACATAAAAACCTACATCGGGCACTGCTAGACATTAGACCTTAGTCCAGAACATACTAACATACATATATGGGCGAACATTAGTGCCTTCGACCCGTTCGTACAAGAGGAAAACTCACCATAAATGTCGGATGCTAGCTAAAATGTATCTGCTTCGGAATCAGCTCTACTCACTCCCATAAAAAGTGATGTGGATGAGGCAAGGATTTTGGATATATATGCTCCTTCTTGTGGCTCTAAGCCCTTCTTTCTTCCAATAGCATGAACCAGGCATTACAGTGTAAGCCGCATGATTGTACATAGTTAGGGTTTTATAACTCAGAATGCTTGATTTAGCCTTTCTTCATGTTCCTTGTTTGGTTGTGGACTTGAGGTGGAATCATTTATTCGACTGTGTATCGAGTCATGTATTGCGTATGATTGGCTTGCGTTAAGCAAATGGCGAGGATAGCAGAAGTCTTGAGAGGTGGAGCAGTATTGGGGAGCAGTCTAAAATGAGTACTTAGATGTTTAGTAGTGGTTTTCAGGAACTGGAAGGGCGGGTGTATAGATTCTCTTAAGGAATAGATTTCTTCTCAATTAGGGTCTTGAGAGGACGACTTGAGACAAATACGAGTTGGTGTGGAAGGTAGTACTGGGCCCGTACTTCTGAAAGCACCGGATCCGTACGCGGTTCAAGGAGAAATATTAGGAAACTAAGGAACTTGTAGTAGTGTGTAAGTGTTTATGTATGCGCTTTAGTCTGTTTCTAATGGTTTTCTTATGTGTTACGGTATGGTGGTTACCCAAGGTTCAGGCTCCAACGACCCTAAGAGGCCGAGTGCCATCGATGATGAGATCCATAGGATCGTTGCGGACAAGGTGGCCGCGGAAAATCAGAGGGTCTATACCAGAGATGTTTGGGTCTATTAAAACCACACTGATTGAGACTTTCGACGAGTGCAATGTTGCAGTCACTAAGGCTGCAGTTGCTGCAGCCACTGCAACAGATGTTGCTGCCAGACCGCCAGGGGAGGGGATGATTCGTTTTGGTATAGGAATTTGTTAACACGAACCGATCGGTGTTTGATGAGACACAAGACATGATTGTCGCGATGAGATGGATTTTGGATGTTGAGGGTTGTTTTTATACTTGATCATGTTCAGAGAATTTGAGGGTTCGATTTGCACAGAACCTGCTTCGCTTGGGAGCGACGGATTAGTGGAATTTTATGACTGCCAACTATACTCTTACAGAGCATACTGCAGTGACATGGGAGAGATTTACTGAGATTGTCATAGATGAGTTCGTACCAGTGGTTGAGAGAGAGAGAAAGAAAGGTTGGCCTATGAGTTCCTGTGACTCAAGCAGAAGACAAAGACTGTGACTGGGATCACCAGGATGTTCCATGAGAGGGACCTGTTTTGCTTAGATGATATGTCGAAAGAGCAGGCGTGTGTGAGTTGGTATCTGAGTATTCTGAGGAGGGATATTCGTGAGTTTGTGGCAAACACTTCGTATCGAATATTGGCTAAGCTGCAAACTAATGCCAGGAGAAGGGAGATCGAGATGTAGACCCAGGTGAGAGAGGATAGGGAGATTCAAGAGAGAGATAGGAGACCAGTAGAGTCTCATCCGGTGACTAAGATGACCAAGCTCGATGACTCGAGAGCTGGAGGCCAGAAGAGATGCACTTGTAGAAGGTGCGGCAAGTGTCACGAGGGACCCTGTTGGTGCAGACTCTAGGCCCCGTGACCTTGCGTATTACAGATGGTTGGCAGGAGAAGGCCGAAGCTCCGAGGTCTCGAAGGAGAACATTTCAATTGATAGAAGAGGAGGCCAGAGCAGCACTGAATGTCATGGCTGGTATGTGCTCTTTATCTCTTTATGTTGATTTATTTATATTTGCTTATGATATTTCTCATGTTAGGTACTTTTCTTGTAAACTCTGTAGCCGCCCTAGTGCTGTTTGACTTGGGTACGAGTCTGTATTTTGTGTCATCATCATTTTTCATGGTTTTAGTGTCGCACGGGAGGCCTTGAGTAGATTGTTAAGGATTTCTATAGCTGAAGAGCATGTGGTCTCCTTTACGGATATTTTTGTAGGCTGTGCATTTGAGATATTGGGTGGTGGGTATTTGATAGATCTAATCGTTATTACGATGGGAGATTTATGTGTTGTCATGGCTATGGATTGGTTGAGCCTATTTGGGGCTTTGATTGACTGTGAACGGTAGTTGGTGACAGTTCGAGATCCTAGTAGGGGAGTACGAACCATTTACGGAAAGGGTACTAGGTCAGGATCAACTTTAGGTTCTGCCGCCAGGGCGATGCAGTGTTTACAGCATGGGTGCATTGGACATCTGGCATATGTGGTGGATACTCGGGTTTATGATAAGAGATTGGTTTCCATTTTTTATGTCCCTGTTGTGCGTGATTTCCCTAATGTTTTTCTAGAGGAGTTACTGGGTGTGCCTCCAAAAAGGCAAGTGGAGTTCCGGATCGATCTGATCCCCGGTGCGGTGCCAATTGCCAAGGAACCATATCGTCTTGCACCTCCCGAGATGTAGGAGTTACACTCTCAACTTTAGGAACTTTTAGGAAAGAAGTTTATTCAACCGAGTAGTTCACCATGGGGAGCACTGATAATTTTGTCAAGAACAAGGATGGTTCACACCGGATGCGCATTGATTATCTGGAATTGAACAAGATGACTGTGTAGAACAGTTATCTATTGTCGAGGATTGATGACCTCTTCGATCAGTAACAGGGGGAATCTTAGTTTTCCAAGATTTATTTAAGGTCTGGCTACCATTATATGATGGTGCTAAGGGAGGATATTGAGAAATCGGCCTTTCAAACTTGATATGTGTATTACGAGCTCGTGATGAGGCCTTTTGGACTCACCAACACACCAACAACGTTCATGGATCTCATGAACCATGTATGTATGCTCATGTTGGACTGGTCAATAACTGTCTTCATCGTTGACATCTTGGTCTATTTGAAGACCAGGGAGCAACATGAGGAGCATTTGCACAAGATTCTTGGGGTTTTAAGGATAGAGAGGCTATACGCCAAGGTCTCTAAGTGTGAGTTCTGGTTGCACGATGTTCAGTTTCTAGGACACCTTGTCAATCGGAATAGTATTTTGGATAACCCAACCAAGATAGAGGTGGTGATATGGTGGGAAGTGCCGAAGTCTCCCTTTGAGATTTGGAGCTTTCTCGGTTTGGAGGGATATTATCGGAGATTCATTCAAGATTTCTCCAAGATTGCAGTTCCTCTCACTAAGTTGACGAGGAGGTATGTTGTGTGCAGTTGGGGGCCTGAGCAGCAGGAATCATTCAAGACTCTTCGCCAGAGATTTTGTGAGGCACAAATACTTGCCCTACCTGAGGGAGTTAAGGATTTTGCGGTCTGCGATGCGTCCATCTCAGGTTTGGGTGTTGTGTTGATGCAGAGAAGGCATTTGATTGCCTATGCTTCGAGATAGCTGCAGCCTCATGTGGAGAAGTATCCCACCCATGATTTGGAATTAGGGGCGATGGTTTTTGCTCTCAAGATTTGGAGCCATTATCATTATGGAGTTCAGTGTACCATCTACACGAACCGTAAGAGCCTGAGATATCTTATGGATCAGCCCAACCTGAACAGTAGAAGAGGTGGCTGGATGTAGTGAAAGATTATGACTATGAGATTCCGTATCACCCATGCAAGGTCAATGTGGAGGCCTACATCTTGAGCTAGACTATGATCAATACCCATATTCAAGATGTGTGTTTGAGGATGACTGTGATGACCCCAGTCTTGGAAACGATCAAATAAGTACAGTCGGAGGCCATAAAGGAAGAGAACTGGAAGTGGGAGCGGGTGATCAGTCAGGTTTTAGTCTTTGATATCGGCAGCATGGGCTATTGACTCTTCATGGATGGGTTTTGGTACCATATACGGGTGGGGCTCGACAGGTATTGATGGAGGAGGCCCACAAGTTGAGATTCTCCATTCATCCAGGGGCTGCCAAGATGTATCTTGACTTGAAGCATAGTTGTTGGTGGCTGTGTATGAAGAGGGATGTGGCCTGGTTTGTAGAGAGATGCTTGACTTTCCGAACGGTTAAGGCCAGGCACCAATGCCCTCATGGCAAGTTGCAGCCTTTGGAGGTTCCACAGTGGAAGTGAGAGCAGATCACATTGGATTTCATTACAAATTTACCAAATAATGCAACGAGTTTTGATGCTATCTGGGTGATATTTGATCACTTGATGAATAATGCTCACCTCTTAGCCGTAAGTGAGAGCTCTTCTGTTGAGAAGCTAGCTAAGATTTATGTCCGAGTGGTGGTGGATCAGCAAGGAGTGTCGACATCTATTGTGTCGAATTGGGATGTTTGTTTTACTTCCATATTTTGGAAGTGGTTTCACGAAGAATTAGGCACCCAATTGAAGTTTAGTACCGCCTACCATCCGTAGACTGATGGCCAATGAAATTCGATTATTCAGATCATTAAGGATACGTTGTGTGCCTACATCATTGTTGTTGGTGGGAGATGGGACTCCTACCTCCCTTTGGCCGAGTTTTCTTACAACAACAACCATCATGCCAACATTTGCATGTATCCCTTTGAGCTTCTGTATGGGAGGAGGTGTTAGACTCCAATTTTCTTGGACAAGGTCAGACAGAGAGTTATGGAGATCACTAAGATCGTGCTAAAAATGACCGAGCTTATTCAACAAGTCAGAAATAGATTGTTGATGGCCCAGAGCCGCCAGAAGAGTTATGTGGATTGTCGAAGATCTGAGTTGGAGTTTTAGGTTGGAGACTTGGTACTTCTGAAGATAGGACCATGGAAGGGTGTTATCAGATTCAGGAAGCGGGGAAAGCTAGGCCCCATGTTTATTGGTCATTTCAGAGTATCAGCCCGAGTGGATATAATTGATAATCAATACACACCGGGTTGAATTCAAATGGATGGGATAAAGGATACCTAACCATTTGTTTGTTTTGCAACTTGGATCCTAGATTTTGATAATTAGTATTTTTGGAAACTAAAAGGTTATTAATTATTAAAGAGTTTAAATATTAAAAGTACATAATTGAAAGTTGGAACTACACTCTCGGAGTGTATTACAAAACAATGTTTTTTTCAGAACAATGTATGTTTTAATTTAGCTTGTCTAAATATATGCCTCAGTTAATTTATAAATGATTGACTATTTACTTAAATCATTTTTCATAATGATCAACATCAAATTCAGCAATGATTAAAATTCTTTTTAGGAGATTAGATCTCTTAATAAGAGTCATAAAGTAAATATCAATATTTGTGAATAACAAGTTCTATATGCAAAATACTTTTGACTTAAACTTGTTTTGAATCGAAGTTATCTAAGACAATGTTATATTTATTATATAAATTAAATTCACGTATTCCAACTTCAAGAAAGGGATCATTGAATGCAAATAATTAATATAGTTTATTTCACATATGTGAATGTTATTTATATATAAAAGATTCCTAAGGATATTTTCACTAAGTAGCAGAGAAAACATGTTTGAAGGAGCTATACAATGTGATGTGTGGCTTCTTTTCTAATGAATGTGTTGGATTTAGCATAAGATATCAAATCAACTTTATTGATAACTATAGTAGTTATAATTATATTTTTCATGGTAAAGCATAATTATGAAACCTTTGTTTAAGTTTTCAAATATAAAGTTGAGATACAAAATGGTAAGAACTATCTAAAGCCTTAATGATAATAAAGGATGAATTAAATCTTACTTGATATGATTTACTTTGTAATCGGTAGAAATGTCCTCCTTTTACTTCCTTTGGATAGCCCCTAGAACACTATCAATTGTACCTTGAGTACAAATACCAAATAATAAGTAGATAAAAAAAATTTCTACGAGATTTTGTATGGAAAGGTTCCATCCCTATCTATTTAAATGTTTTGTTGTTTTGAATCCAAATTTGGACTAAAGCTTCTAAACCCAAAATCTATTAAATACATATTTGTATAATACTCTAAATGTGACTTAGATTATTATATACAAGCCCACCAAGAATAAGTTTTCTTATTCTTGTGAAAGCTAAGTTAGTATAAAGCAAGCTTCTAATGACAAAGTGAGCGGGAGGTACACGAAACTTGAAGTAGCTCAAGAACCATAGCCTGATGTAGTAATAGTTGGCACTAGTTTCAACAAGGGATTGTTAAACTCGAATAATAGTTATTCACAAACACAAATTGTTCGCATTAATGGTAAAAATCATCTATGACTTGAGAAATGTGGAATCTCTTATTGATGAGCTCTTCTTGATGGTTTCTAGCAAATCCATCAACTACCAAATTGTTATATCAGATCTTGAATCTGATAAATGACTTAGAGTCATGAACATGAGATGTAATCCATGTACAATAATAAATTATGGTATTGATTAAACTTCCTCCCTATAGAAAGTCTATAAGGAGTAACTGATTCTTCTAGAAAGAATACATTACATGGATAACTATACACAATTAAAACAAGACTTGTTATAAAATGATTCTCATCATGCTCATGACACTGTCTATGATCAAAAATATTTCACAAGTAGCTATGATTAGATCAACAAGGATATTATTTACTATAAAATCATATTCTTAATATGACATATAACAAATACATAATAAAGACCTCTTTTCTTAGTAGACATCTACTAGAAGATATTTATATAGATTAGCATGGAGGTTTTCTTAATTCATGTTATCCTAGTAGAATATGTAAAGCTTAAGATCCACTTGTGGATATAAAACAAACATCTCAACACAACATGTAACGACCCAAATTTCAAGTCCAAAAAATTCATTTTTTATTTAATCGACTAGTAAAATTATTTATAAGAAAACACCATCTAAACATAACTTTTCATAAAAACCACAACTCATGTCTGATACTATTCATAAAAGTAAGAATAATGTCGGAGTACAATCCCAAGAAACTCTAGTGCGGAAAACCAACATGTGTGTGTGATGTGCCGCTACCACGCCAGCTCCTTCCCCTTCGTTGAAGAGGTACCTAAAACCAAAACTATAAAATGTAAGCACGAAGCTTAGTGAGTTCCCCCATCGTACCACATACCATACAGTCACATAACATATATATTTTCGGGTAATTCTGGGGTGCCCGACCTACCCGGTACGGCCATTCTGGGGTGCCGACCTACCTATGCGGCTATTCTGGGGTGCCGACCTACCCGTGTCAAGCCATTCTGGGGTGCTGACCTACCCGTCGGTCCTAAAAACCGACCCTCAGGGACTATTCCACCCCTCTACTACTACTATCACATATATCATAACACAACATACTATCAGACATATTTGGGGTGTCCAAACTGCCCTTCGGTCCTAACAATCGAACTTAGGGACTATCCCCCCCTACTACCACTATCACGTATAACATATCATGCCAACATATAAACATATCATCACACACTGTCAGACATATCTGGGGTGCCTGACCTACCCATCGGTCCTAATAACCGAACTCTACTACTATCACATATACATATCATGCTAGCATATAACATATCAAGTAGTAGCAAACCTAGATGATATCACAAAGACAATCATCTAACATACAACTCCTTCTGGTGGGCCGACATTCTGGACGTAGACACACCGTTGCTGGAAGGTAACTCACCTCGAACAAGTAGCTGCTGATAATCTGTGCGGGAAATCTCTGCCTGCTGCTGCTCCGGAAGTCCTCTGGCTATAATCCCCATAAAACACTCAGTCAGAAACTGATATCTACTCTTGGGGTAAAATGACTATTTTACCCCCAACCAAGTCCAAGTCAAAGTCAACTTCCAGTTTACCCGACTCGCCGAGTTGGGCTGTCAACTCGTCGAGTCTCTTTCCTTTACTCGTCCTTTTCCACGACTCAACTCGTCGAGTTTGGCAATGACTCGACGAGTTCCCCTTCTTTACGAACATCAATGAACCTTCATCCAACTCACTGAGTCGGATGAACACTCTTCGAGTTCACCTTCATTAGATGAACCAGTCCTGACCTCGACTTGTCGAGTTATATGAACAACTCGTCGAGTTCATCTTCATCCATAAGAAGATTGACTTGGACTCGCCGAGTCTGTTCTAGCACTCATCGAGTCCCATGAACTCCAGGTCTAAAACTAAGTCCAATGTGTTGGGTCACTCTCTCTGTCCTGCTACAACCCTTCTAACACCCAACTGAGTCCTTTGACCCTCAACAGATATGGGACTCAAAGCCTTGGACTCGTCGAGTCCCAAGAATGGACTCGCCGAGTCGATAATGTCCATGCTCTATTTCCTCGATTTCCGATGTACAACCTTTGACCAAATGATAGATCCAAGCCCCTAAGCTCGATCTAGCACGAAAATTTTCAAACTTTACGTGCATGCATGGTACTTTTGAGCCAAAAAGGCTCTAAAATGACTCTTATGTTGCATGGGACCTTCCTTGGGTGCAAAAGCAACCCAAATCTGCTTTGTGACTCCTTCCAAGACTTAGATCCGAAGTCTTGACCCCAACCATGTTTGCAATCATGGTTGGCCACCTCATTTGGCTTAAAAAGCCCTAAATATTCCCTAAAAAGGGATCTAACAAATGAACAAGCAATGTACAGACTTTATACCTTTCAAGGACTGGAAATGATGCACCAAAATCGAATCCTTCAGTCTCCTCTTGATCCTTTTATGCTCTTCCTTCTTCCTTGAGGTCAAAACCCACAAAAATCACTCAAAAGCCTTAGATCTTGCACCAAAACACTTAGGGTTTACTAGGGGTTTTTTTGGGAGCATAAAGGGGCGATGGAGGCTGTATGAGGTTGTTTAAATAGGGTGCAAACCCTCAGATTATGGTTTTGCGCAGTCAGAGCCTACTCGTCGAGTCCGGGACCCGACTCGACGAGTCCATCACTTAAATCCCGCGTCTCATCCCGCTTCTACTCGGCGAGTTGGGCCTTCAAATTGTCGAGTCCCAGGCCAAAAATGCAAAATTACTCTAATAAGATACATACCAGGAATTAGGTGCTACATAACATGTGTGTTTATTAAGAACTAGTGGGAGCATAGTGAAATTCCTAATCTTGTATGAATGAGACATACTTAATCATGAGAAACTACATTCCGACCATGTTGGGCCTTTTCACCCTGACTCATAATGTGTTTCTAAAATGAAAGACTTAGGAAGGGTTAGATACATTCTTGTAATGTAAAATCTATAGAGATAGATAAAATGAATGTTGAAAGTTTTATATCTTTAGGCATATATTGGCAATATCTTGAAAAATATCAGGATAGAATATTGCTTTGGAGGAATCTTGGCATTGTCACGTTGTACTAAGTTTAAGCCAGCCTTAAAAGGACCTAGCTCATAGGTTTGAACTAGCTGAAATGATTTATATTCGGTTTTCTTGACAAATGAATCCATTTTATGTCATATTATGTATAAGACATGGTATATGACCATGCTATGAGCATATTATAAGATACCAATTAGATACATGGTTAAGTCAGCAGATGACTATAGGAACATTCTAAGAGCACTTTAGAAAAACTAAGAGAATGTATATGAGATAATTAGTTTAGAATAAAATCTTCATGTAAAGAGCTACATAAAATTCTGATTTCTAAACATATATATACATACATACATATATATATATATATATATATATATATATAATTGTGAATTATAATTGGATTATGACTTGATTGTGGAATGAAGAGTAAGTTTAGTTTGAATGAGGTCCAAGCAAAACATAATGACACAATTTACTATAAGATTAGAATACACTACTTTAGCAGTTAAAATCAAATATGATTAGATGAATGAGTTCAGTGAAAAACTATGTTGCTTTGTGCCATTCAAGGATCACATAAAAATCCTGGTGCCTTTGAGAGTATACTTAATCAAGCTAAGAAACTCTATGTCATGAAAGAGCACAATCATATAGTCCACGATATCTAACTATATCTAGAGTTAAATCAAATATGGAGATGATAGTATTCGAAGAATCCACACAAATTAAGTTTAGTCGAACCCATTAATAAAGTCCTTTTGAGCTAAGTTGAATGTTTACACTTTAGCTATATAACTTTATTATTCTAGAAATGGTATTTTGATTTGGATTTACTATTTGGATATTGGAACATTGTGACAAAACTATTATATAATGTTTTGATATACTGGGATATGATCATAACATCAATACTTGCTGTGTTTTATATTAATATGGTTAATCCATGAATAATTTTATTATTGTAAAAGTTCATAGTCGGTTATAAGTGTGGGAGGAATTATGAAGTAAGACTAATATGAATTGGATTGGTTGACTTTCAGCAGATGAAAGTAAGCAATGGGTTGTTACCAACTTTCATAGGTACTTGTCAGAGAACTAGCATTGAACTGACCCATATCAAGATCATCTCATGGATCGCTATCATGAATGGTACTTGATTAAAAGGTGCCATCTTTGTATCCTTAACACATGAGATACATAGTAGGACTTAAGTATACGGAGTGCTGTGCTTTGAGATGGTCAAATGTTGGTCCTTAACCGAGTATTTATAAAATCCATTTTCAGGTATATTATGAACTATAAAAGAGGCTTATGTAGTCAAGATGGGATTTTTTTCATGTTATGTGTTGAGAGTTAGACATCTAAGGCGACTTGCCAAAATTTGAACAACTTATGAGATTGATTGTGATACGTATCTCATGTTCAACATGATACATATAACAAAGGGATAATTGATAAACTTACTTTATACACCAACTGTATCTTTAAGCTTCTGGGAATTAGGTGTTGATAGAATGGCACAAAGTCATATGTTGATAGGGGCAATGAAATGTTGCTAGACATTCACCACTGTCTATATCATCTAATATGAGTCTTGTGCAGGTGGGAGATTGAAATATCTGTATGCACAAGAATCATATTAAAGTGATATTGTTAATTAACATATGATACTAATGGGTCACACTAACAACAAATTGATATAATTGAGTCTTTATTAGAAATTGATTTTAATAAATATTCAATAAACTCTTATAATTAAACTAGAAATTATTTATTTCTAGGAAATAAAAAATTTCATTAGCAAGTAACATTACATATTAAGGTATGAATTATTAAGTCATGCACAACATCTTGGACTAGATAAATTCTTTTGTCTTTTACCCAAAAGTTAAAGTTTATATTTTATAAACTTGGTTTATAAAATATAAAGCTTATCTCTTCCTTTTTTAGAGATATGGACAAAAATGACTAGGATAGTCAAGGCATGTATTTCAAGTTTAAATAACCAAAAGTAATTTCTAACCATACAAGAATGGGGGACATGTTGGTCTATTGAGAAGAAAGCTTAAGTGGTCAAGAGATTGTGTGTAAAAGACCTACTTTATGAGGCTTTCATGTTGCTGTCTCTTTAACATGCACAAATCGTAAGTGCTTATGCAGTTGAGACGCTCTAGTTTTGATTCACTTACTTGAAGATCACTTGTTTTCTTTTGCTCTCTTGAAGTTTATATTGGTTATGAACTTCAAGCTTAAGATTTAAGAGTTTATGGACTAGCATCCACATCAAGTTGAGTTCTTGTTGGTGTCTCAAAAGTTCTATGTTCCACATCAACTTCCAAGCCTCCCAATAGGACCCAAAGAACAAAAAATTTGTTATTTCTTCAGCCCTTATTTCGTTGGTGTTTTAATTTTTCTATAACTTACAGGATGATCCTTGGTGGGTGTAAATTTCTTATGTTATTTTCGAAAATCACAAGTCTTCCATTTTTCATTTTACTAGGTTATCAAACTAATTTTGAAATAAATCCAAACAAACATCTGTAAGAATATTGTTTCCCACTTCGATTAGAACTATGACTTCAACACCAAATTGTGTCGTTTTTACTATCTCTGGGGTATACAAGGAGCATGCACGTTCAAAAAAAGCATGACTGATATGGTTCAGACTGCATAGACCTCTATTGAGATCAATCGGTGTCTCAGAAGATGGAAAGGGCATTGGAGAGGGAGGGGAGTGATGCCATATCCATTCATCGTTGTTTGTATGTAAGGAGAAAAACGAGCAGTACCTTTGGAGATTTGTATTCTTTTATCTAACGAGTCACTTAGTTTGAATGTTAGAGAACTAGGAATTAGGTCTGCATAATTAAACTTATGGAGTGGTTCTGTGGGAGTCTAATTAGATGGAGTAGTAGGTTCTGGCCTTTCAGATGAATTTAGATAGATGTAGATAGAGGGCCCAATAGGGTTACTTATAGGGAAAAGGATACAAAAGTTTATCCCATGGAGATGAGGGATTTTTTTCTCTTCATAATTATTTCCCTTGTGAATTTCATGGGCGTCGATACTAATGTGCGGCGCTTTGATTCCTTCGGTATGTCATGCATGACTGTCTATGTTCATTTTCATATCCATCGGAGTTACACTGACATTAAGGTAGACTACATCCCCGTCAAAAGGAATCGTATCATTGTTTCGGGACATTTCACCTTCTTCAATCTTGTTTCCTAAGCCTACATTTTTTGCCATGTATTGGATATTCCTTCATCTTTCTCACTCTCATCTTCCTTTGATTCTAGTGATTCCTCAACCAATGGGTTGAGAAAGTGGTCGCATTCTTCATCAGTTTCAAAAACACTAACTCTATATGTTTTCTTCCCCACCAATATTGAAACTTCATCATTAATCTTTTGCTGAATGAATGTTAGGATTCATACTCTTCCAATTGATACATCTACACTGTCCTAATTACACATCTTGGCCTCGAGATTTTTGCCAAAACTTTTGACGGTAGTGGAGAAGTTATTCTCATCTCTGAGGTAGAATGGAAGGCATACTATCTTCAACCATGCCAACCTTTCAAAACGAATGTCATTGATATATCTATACTTTAGGCACTTGATCCACTTTCCTAAGTAGTTATTTTTGGATAAAAAATATGTAGCACAATTGTGATCGTCAAATATTAGTATAACCCCCATACCACCTGAGTAGAAAACTTTTAAAGGTGGGAGCATGTTGGCTTAAACGATTGAGGGGATTTCATAGAGATTACTTATGTTGAAAATCTCACCAATAAGGAACGAGTTTTGAATCCAACTATTCGGTACAAGTACCGGTTACAATATGATCGCCTGAGGAGGGCGTGCGGGGGTGTGACCAACTAACAACATTTGCAAATGATCTTCAATCGAATCGAGATTTATTCTAGGGTATTTATGGAGGATGGTGGGGGGATGATTGGAGGGGGTTGTATGTAGGAGGTGTGGTCTTCCTATTTGCAGCGACTTCCAAAGGAATCGGGCCACATTCACATCCCTAAGGTTTTGTTTCCACATTCGACTTGGTTGAGTAATTTTCCAACTCCATGGTATTGTTGATGCCTTGGTATATAATGAAAGCGAAGTTCGTCCCTTTGCTACCTTTCTTTTTTGCTATGTACACGTCGGCCAGGCTTCCAAACTTTTGATATTTTGATATGAGTCATCAATATTCCTAAATAGTTAATTTGTATTTGGTCAGTGTAATTTTGGAAATAACAAGATTCCTATTTTAATTTGGATGTTTCATGTTTAATGTTTAAATATGAATTATGGATTTTTGGAATATGAATTATCAATGTTTAATATTTTTTTTCTTGAAATAGATAAAATATTTCCTTATTTTTGGTTATTTGGGTCATTTCGGTTTATTTGGGTTATTCGGCATATTTCAGTTCAAAAGCATAGTGTACACGTTATTTCGGTCCTTCCAGGTTAATAACGGAACCAGTCCCATATTAGTATAATTGGTCATGTGCACAACACTTGCTTATTTGCGAGAAAATGAAGGCGAAAGTTCGCATCCAAAAACAAGAAATCCTCCTCTATAGAGAGATCGTAAATTCGGACACAACCAACTGGTGAAGGACTACATTTCTAATGATGAAGTGTATGCAGAAAAATTCAGGCTTCGATTCCGGATATGTAATGTATTAGTTTTACCTATTGCTGATGATAAACAAAATTATTTTCCATATTTTCGGCAGTGGGTTGATGGAAGAGGTAAAAAAGTTTATCCACAATCAAAACATATACAACTGTAATTCGAACTAGCATTCGACATGGGGCCGGACTTATGAGATGAGTATTTGAGGATGTTAGAGCGCACGACGTAGGATTGTCTATACAAGTTTGCTAAAGTTGTGATTATCCTCTATCTTAGTCACTATTTACATAAGCCTATAGCGACATCCATAGACTATATACAACATATGAAAATAAGCATGGGTTCCCTGGAATGCTTGGTAGTATTGATTGTATGCATTGGGCATGGGCAATTTTCCCTAATTCATGATGCGTTCAGTTTATGCGAGATGATCAAAAGCAACCAAAAATTAAAAAAAAAAAAGTTGAGTGGCTCAGACTTGGGATCCTGGTGAGCATATAGAGTTTTCAACCCACAAATAATAATAGATTTATTAATTTCATCAATCACTAATAAATTTATTAATTTCATCGACCAACAATAACCCTGACTACTCGTTCCCGTTATCCTCACTTTACATCCCTATACACCTATCATAAGGGACACAACCTAAGGATCATCTTCGGGATAGACACTACTACTAAGGGGACTCCTCAACCATACATGTCCTTAAGGCAACCATGAGGGGGATGGAGTACACCAACGAACATATAGTTCACCAACACCTACAGGTTGCGAACCTGCTAGCATTCCACCGGACTGTCTAGAAAGGTATGTGGTCGTCATCTATACTCCACTAGATGACTACAACAACAACAACACCATCGAGGCCACTCATCATTTTAACACACATCAACTATTTCATCTATCCATGTTTTACCCAACATATTTGTAGGTAAAAGTATATATACGGTTTAAAACTTGTATAAAACATCTATTCAACACCATCTCAAATAAACTAACAACATAATTACACATAGCATGTATTTTATAGAAAATACTTCATATCTATGTGTAAGAAGAAAGTGACTACACACTTACATCTTAAGATAATAATTGGGCAACACCTCATCTCTTAAAACAATTGTTTTTGATAAAACCGAGGCGTTTTCTCAAAAACCGGGCTCCACACGGGCAGAGTTTCGACTCGACAAACTTTTTTCTTGGAAACTTGGGGCTCTGGGATTGCTTCAGGTGCTAGGGGTGTTATCGGGACTTCGGGGGGTTAAAAGTTGCTAGAGAAGTAGTAGAGAGTGAGAGAGAATAGACTTTGCAAACAAAAATTCGGAGGTCTTGCTTTCTATTTATAGTAGCTGGAACCCAAATTACGATGGGCGTAATCTTCAAGTACGTTGGGCGTACTGCTCTAATAGCCATTACGTTGGGCGTACAGCTTAGTACACTGGGCATACCCTAATGTGTGGCATCAGACGTGTCGAATCTGCATGATACGTGTCGATTGCGAGGAATAGGCGATGTGGCCAACTCCGGACCATGAACACGAGTACGTTGGGCGTACTCCGAATTTTCAAACTTCAAAAAATTCATAACTTTCACATACGAGCTCCATTTTTGATGTTCTTTATATCCATGCGTAGGTGAGACAGTGCTCTACAACTTTCGTTCGACTCTGTTGGCTAATTTTGACTTAATTTTTAAAGTTTTATTTTTAACAGGCCGGGACAGGAAAAGTCAATTAAAAATTCATAACTTCTTCATCTGACATCCGTTTTCGTCTGTCTTTTTACCATTGAACTACTATCAACAAGTTCTTCAATTCTAGTTTAGGTTGTTTCGGCTAAAAATCACTCGATCTAGATTTCGAGTTTCGGGCTGCAAACAGCTAAGCTGAAACTTAGAAAAATCCTAACTTTCTCATACGAAGTCAGATTTGGGCGTTCTTTTTATGCACGCTCTTGGTTTAACGAATACTATGACTCTCATTTAGGTCGCTAAGGCTAAAAATCACTTTATCGTAAATTCACTTTTTACGTCATACAACGTTGTCCCGGTTCTTTCATGAAACTTCAACAGGTCATAACTTCTTCATTATAACTCGGATTTTAATATTCTTTATATCTCCGGAATCCTTGTTTCAACCACTACAAATTCCTTCATAGATATCGGGTTTATCTAACGTTTATTTTAATGCTTATTTTTATCTTTAATTAATCAAATCACAACAATTAAGCATAAAACACATAGTACACAAATAATACATGCTTTTATTATTTCAAAAAGGGTTACAAAGATTAACCTAGACTATTACATCATCATTAATGCCTGACCTAGAAACATGGGCGTTACAATTCTCTCCCCTTAGGATGATTCCGTCCTCAGAATCACACATCAGCAAACAAATGCGGATAGAGACTCATCATGTCACTCTCCGTTTCCCAGGTGAGATTTGGCCATTCGTATGTTTCCATTGCACAAGCACTAAATCGACCGTCTTGCGTCGCAACTTCTTAGTCTTACGGTCAACGATTGCCTCCGGTTTTTCAATTAACCTCTTGTTTTCATCCAATCTTAATTCAGAAATTGGAATGATGTCAGGAACTTCCTCAAATAACACACATGAAAGGTGTTATGAATATATTCTAGTACTTTTGGTAATTCTAGCTTGTAAGCTTGATTCCCAATCATCTGAAGAACTTTAAACGGTCCAATAAACCTTGGACTCAGTTTTCCCCTTTTACCAAATCTTATAAGTCCCTTCCACGGCAAGACTTTAAGTAAAACCGAATCACCAACTTCGAATGATATCGGTTGTCTTTTCTTATCAACATAGCTCTGTTGACGATCCTGAGCTACTAACATCCTTTCCTTAATGACTTTCAACTTTTCAGTAGTCTGATGGACTATTTCAGGTCCTATAAACGGCTTTTCCCCATCTTCCAGCCAACACGACGGCATTCGACACTTTTCTCCATATAAAGCTTGGTAAGGTACCATCTTGATTCTTGAGTGGAAACTATTATTATAGGAAAATTCTACCAGAGGTAAATGTTCATCCCAATTACCTTGGAATTCCAGGGTACATGCTCGTAGCATATCCTCCAACGTTTGAATTGTTCGTTCGCTCTGACCATCAGTTTGCAGATGGTAAGTTGTACTTAAACATAATTTCGTACCCAATTCCTCTTGTAGACTTTTCCAAAATCTTCACGTGAAACGACTATCAATCGTCAGAGGAACACCATGAGCTTTTGCTATCTCTTTCACGTAAACCTTTGCAAGCTTTTCCATAGACCACTTCCCATTGGCGGCTATGAAATATCCACTTTTTGTGAACCAATCAACGACCACCCAAATCATGTCGTGACCGTTCTTTATTCTTAGCAGTTTAGTTACAAAATCCATAGTGATGTCTTCCCATTTACCCATAGGTACAGGTAAAGGTTCTAAACTCCCATACGGTTTTTGATGTTTTGCTTTATCCCTTGCACATGTCGCACACTCGGCCACATGCTTAGCAACATCAAGCTTCAGCGTCGGCCACCAGTAGTAGGGTTTCAGATCCCTATACATTTTCGTGCTGTCGGGATGAATCGAGTACATGGTCTTATGGGCTTCTTCCATCAGAAGATCAATTATTCCTCCTATCTTAGGTACCCAAATCCTATCTTGGAATACCTTCAACCCTTGGTTGTTTGTACCGAACACTAACGTTTTGCCCAAATGTTCATCCTTTCAGTCATTTTTCTCTGAAGCTTCCCCATGAGCTTTCTTTATACTTTCCACAATTGTCAAGACAACTTCAATCCTCAACGCTCTTGGCCTTTTCTTTTCAAGGTTTACCTTCCGACTGAGAGCATCAGCGACAACATTTGCTTTACCAGGGTGGTAAAGTATTTCACAGTCGTAGTCCTTGAGTAATTCTAGCCAGCGTCGTTGCCTAATGTTCAATTCATTCGGATTAAAGAGATATTGAAGACTCTTATGATCAGTGAAAATTTTGCACTTTGTGCCATAAAGATAATGCCTCCATATCTTTATGGCGAATACTACTGCTGCCAACTCCAAATCACGAGTGGGGTAGTTCTTTTCATGCTCCTTCAATTTTCAAGATGAATATGCTATCACCTTTTCTCTTTGAGTTAGAACACAACCCAACCCGTCTCCCGATACATCGCTATACACTGCGAATTCTTCAACTCCATCGTGTAGAGAAAGAATCGGCGCTTCACATAATTTCTTCTTTAGTTTCTCGATTGCTTCCTTATGCTTCTCACTCCAAGCATAAGTAGCTCCCTTGTGGGTCAAAGCTATCAATGGAGCAGCTATCAAAGAACAGCCTTTGATAAATCTTCGATAATATCTAGCAAATCCTAGAAAGTTTCGGATCTCCGTAGGACTCTTTGGTTGTTCCCACTTTGTTATAGCTTCAATTTTAGCCGGGTCAACCATTATCCCTTCTTGGTTAACCACATGACCCAAAAGTTGGACTTGTTGAATCTAAAAATCACATTTGGAGAACTTTGCATACAACTTTTCCTTCTTTAATACTTCTAACACTTCTCGCAAGTTTCTGACATGCTCCTCCTGGATTTTCGAGTAATTCAGAATGTCATCTATGAACACTATCACGAATTTATCTAGGAATGGTTTACAAACCCTGTTCAATAACTCAATGAAGGCTGCTGGAGCATTAGTTAGTCCAAATGACATAACCAAAAACTCATAGTGTCCATATCTTGTTCTGAACGCAGTCTTCTCAATATCCTGCTCTTTTACCTTTAGTTGATGATATCCCGACCTAAGATCAATCTTCGAGAAATAGCTCGAACCTTGCAATTGATCAAACATGTCATCAATTATTGGCATGGGTACTATTATTTTATTGTTGCCTTGTTCAGCTCACTGTAATCTTTGGAAATTCTCATGCTCCCATCTTTCTTCTTAAAAAATAACACCGGCGCACCCCAGGGTTATGAACTAGGTCTAATAAAACCCTTGTCCAACAACTCCTAAAGTAGCGTTATAAGCTCCTTCATCTCTGTCAGTGCTAATCGATATGGGGCTTTTGCTATTGGTGTTGTTCCTAGTAACAAGTCTATTCCAAACTCCACTTGTCTATCAGGGCGGAATCTAGGAAGATTCTCAGGAAAAACTTCTGGATAGTCACACACCACTAGTATACTTTGCACATCCTTTTTCTCCTTCTTAGCATCGATCACAAATGTCAAGTATGAAGTGCACCCTTTAGATAAACATTTTATGGCTTTCATTAGGGAAATGATTCCAGAATTTACTCTGGTATATCTCCATATACCATAAACGACTCTTTTCCAGGCGGGTTTACCCTTACTATCTTTTTCTTGCACAATATTTCGGCATCATTGGCGCTAAGCCAATCCATCCCCAGAACGATGTCGAAACCATTTAACCCGATGGGTAAAAGCTTTTATTGGAATTCTTTTACATTCAGGTCGATGATGATATTCCTTATATAATCGCTAACAGGTATGAATTTGCTACTAGCAACTTCTACAATTAGGGCATCATCTAGCTTTTCTATAGGCAATGCTAGTCTTTTACCAAATTTATGTGATATAAAGGAGTAATTGGCTCTGGAATCAAACAATAAATTGGCAGGCAATCCATTCACAAGAAAGGTACATGAAGCGACATCCGTTGCATCCTTTTTAGCATCCAATGTCATTTGGAAATCTCTGGATTTTGGCTTTGGTGGAAGATCGGGCTTCGCTGCCTCTTTCTTTTTCAGGCAGTCCCTCAAAATGTGCCTTTCTTCATTGCACCCATAACAGACTTTCTTAACAAATGTGCATTCATTGGCATAATGCCTAGGCTTTCCACATTTGTAACAAGTGATTTCCTCGCTACATTTCCCAGTAGGTTTCTTCATACACTTGTCACACCATTTTGCTTCGGCTCCTCCTCCGAATTTTCTCGAACCAGACTTCGAGAACTTATTCTTCTTGTTGGAACCTGAAGTTCCTTCAACTTCCTCTTTTCGCTAACTTCAACCTTGTCGGTGGCTCTTCGCTTGATTATATCGTCAAAAGAGTTGGCAGCCCAGATAGCTGCCTCCAAAGTAAGTGTCTGACGCACTGGAACCGCATACTCCCATGGAAGTCCCTTTACGTACCTATCAATTTTGGTCAGCTCATCTAGGATAATACGCAAAGCAAACTCCATTTTTTCTGTGAAGTTATTGGTGTATTCATAAATGGTCATACTTCCCTTATTTAATGTTAGAATTTGGTTTTCTAACTCAAGCAGATCTTGGGCCGAGCAGTACTTGCGCTTGAATTGCACCAAGAACTCTGCCCATTTCAGTTGTAGTGGCTCATCAAGGCTTAGGGTCTTCCCCAGAGTGTTCCACCAACGAACAGCGCTACATCTGATCTGAAGTACTGCAAATATGGTTTGTAACTTGCCTTGACAACAACATGTCATGAAGGCCAATTCCATTTCCGAGATACAATCCATTACTCCGACATGATCTTCTTTCCAGTAAAAGTTGATGGCTTGCAAGTCATAAAGTCTTTATAATTGCATCCATTTTTCTCAACTCCATCCTCTTGATTGTTTCTCCTAACCACAAGTGGTTCATCTTGACCAACTGATCTACTGTAGTTTCCTTCCTCCAACTGATCGTCATTTAATTCAGGTTGTTAAACATGCACTGCAGATTCATTCATGTTGTTCAACAACAGTTGCCTCATTTCCTCCCTTTGTTCAACCATCATTGCTTGAATCATGGCTTGTACTCCAGCCATGGTGATGGGTTCTGGAGCACTTGTTCCACCACTTGGGGTTGAGGTTGCTAGTTTCTATTTGCATTTCCAGCTCCACTTCGAGTTCTTTCCATTTTGATCTATACACCTAATTAGGCGAATTTAGATATTTATTCATTATAGACATTTAAATTCTCCTTATCACCCTGAAACATTTATATGCTAGTTCTAATATCGTAGTCGTACGCTTAGAATCCTAAACACATAAGGTTTCCAGATCCGGTCGGCAATAGACCATAGATCCGAACAAATAATAGCATATATGGTAAACATATAGCATTTAGCACATAAAAACATTTTAATAATCTCTCCAAATATATATTAGTGCTCGTGTCTAAAATATGGTAGACACTCATCTCACGATCATCACTTAGCATTCTAAGTTTAAGTTTAGAAAATCTACAAATTCCTAGTTCGCTTAAACTAATGCTCTGATACCAATTGTGACATCCCTAAATTTCTCGGCCAGAAAAGACCGATTTAATTTATGCTTTTAAAATAAAATTAGAGTAATCTCTTTAAAAGATGTTGCGGAATTTGTCCCCAAAACATAACATGATAAAAAAAGTTTTTATCAAAACATTTCTTAAAGAAATATATATTTTCATTTTATATCAAAACCTCGGGATGTCATCTTCTGATACAGATCAAAAGCATAAATAGTACATTAAAAGCCTTACAATAGTTACTTACAAATACTGGCCTATAATCCAAACATCTTTCATCATCATCCGACTATGCTCGGGGTCCACTACGTGTAATATAAAAAGGGTAGTGGGTCAGGCTTGGGAGCCTGGTGAGCATATAGAGTGTTCAACCCACAAATAATAATAGATTTATTAATTTCATCAACTAATAATAAATTTATTAATCTCATCGACCAACAATAACCTTGATTACCCGTTTCTGTTATCCTCACTTTATGTCCCTAAACACCTATCATAAGGGACCTAGCCTAAGGATCATCATCGGGATGGACACTACTGCTAAGGGGATTCCTCAGCCATGAGGAGGGAAGGAGTACACCAGCGAACATATAGTTCCCCAACACCTATAGGTTGTGAACCTGCTAGCAATCCACTGGACTGTCTAGAAAGGTTCGTTGTCGTCATCTATATTCCACTAGATGACTACAACAACAACAACAATAACATCGAGGCCTCTCGTCATTTTAACACACATCAACTATTTCATATACCCATGTTTTACCCAACATATTTGTAAATAAAAATATATATAAAGTTTAAAACTTGTATAAAACATCTATTCAACACCATCTCAAATAAACTAACAATATAATTACACATAGCACGTATTTTATACAAAATACTTCATATCTATGTGTAAGAAGAAAGTGACTTCACACTTACATGTTAAGACGATAATTGGGCAGCACCTCGCCTCTTAAAATAATCGTTTCCAATAAAACCGGGGCGTTTTCTCAAAAACTAGGCTCCACACGGGCAGAGTTTCGACTCGACAAACTTTTTTGTTGGAAACATCCGGGCTTCGGGATTGCTTCGGGTGCTAGGGGTATTACCGGGACTTGGGGGTTAAAAGTAGCTAGAGAAGTAGTAGAGAGTAAGAGTGAATAGATTTTGTAAACAAAAACTCAAAGGTCTTGCTTCCGATTTATAGTAGCTGGAACCCGAATTACGTTGGGCGTAATCTTCAAGTACGTTGGGCGTACTGCTCTAATAGCCATTATGTTGGGCGTACAGCTTAGTACGTTGGGCGTACCCTAATGCGTGGCATCAGACATGTCGAATATGCGTGATACGTGTCGATTGCGAGGAATAGGCGACGTGGCCAACTCCGGATCATGAACACGATTACACTGGGCGTACTCCAAATTTTTAAACTTCAAAAATTCGTAACTTTCGCATACGAGCTCCATTTTTGACATTCTTTATATTCACGCGTAGGTGAGACTGTGCTATACAACTTTCGTTAGACTCCGTTGGCTAACTTTGACTTAATTTTTAAATTTATATTTTTAACAGGCCGGGACAGGAAAAATCCGTTAAAATTTCATAACTTCTTCATCCGACGTCCGTTCTCGTTGGTTTTTTACCGTTGAACCACAATCAATAAGTTCTTCAATTCTCATTTAGGTTTTCGGCTAAAATCACTCGATCTAGATTTCGAATTTCGGGCTGCATACAACTAAGCTGAAACTTAGAAAAATCCTAACTTCCTCATACGAAGTCAGATTTGGGCGTTCTTTTTATGCACGCTCTCGATTTAACGAATACTACGACTTTCATTTAGGTCTCTAAGGCTAAAAAGCACTTTATCATAAATTCACTTTTTACGTCATACACCATTGTGTCGGTTCTGTCGCGAAACTTCGACATGTCATAACTTCTTCGTTATAACTCAGATTTCAGTATTCTTTATATCTCCGGAATCCTTGTTTCAACCACTACTACTTCCTTCATAGATATCGGGTTTATCTAACGTTTATTTTAATGCTTATTTTTTATCTTTAATTTATCAAATCACGACAATTAAGCATAAAACACATAATACTCAAATAATACATTCTTTTATTATTTCAAAACGGGTTACAAAGGTTAACCTAGACTATTACATCATCATCAATGTCTATCCTAGAAATACGCGCGTTGCAAGGTATCGAGCATGAATTTGGTGTCCTAAAGAGGCATTGGTATATACTCTCTTTACTGGCATGATCTATGGAGTACAGGAGAATAAGTAGCCTGATGTATGCAGGTATCATATTGCATTATTGCATAAATGATTTTAGAAGATGAGGGGAAAGCGATTAATCACTACAATGAGAATGTGAATTTACGAAATGTTGAAGGAGTTGGTATTGGTACGGAGGCGTACATGACGAACAGAGGGGAAGCGTACGATCGGGTTCGACATGACAACCTTCACGCTGATATTGTGGAACACATCTTCAATGCTCAAACGAACCCGTTGTCAACAATTTTGTTGAAGACGACTTGTTCGACGATACATATGAGGCATCAAAATTTTTTGATGGATATTAGATGAAGATTTTAATGACATGCAAAACGACGATGATTAGATGTCACATATTATTCAATTATGTTTCGATTTTTCTTAATATCTTTAATTTTTTTAATTTAGATTGTATTGTGTTTGATTTATGAATTAATTTCCTTTTATTATTTTTAATTATTTACATTTTTTTCAATTAAAAAACAAAAGTGTGGTAGTGAGACAAAATATGATGTGGCGGTAGAAAGGTATGGTGAATGTGATGTGACACCCACCAGCCTTATATCATATGAATTTTAACAAAAAGTTTAGTTTTTTTTTTTTGTGTGTGTGAAAGTGGAACACTCAAACATATTTTAAAACTTTGTTGGCCTTTGTAAATTAAAGGGTTGTACTTACCTTTAATCTTAAATAGTGTTTGAAATTAACTCAACTCATTGGGTTTGACAAAATTAGTTAATATTGTAACAACCTGATATTTTTCAAGTCAATGTAACGATCTAAAGTCAAGTATTGTAACCTATTTTTGAAATAATAAGAATACCATCAAAAATGAAATGTTCAAAAATCTCAATTGGAATGTATTAAGTAATAGATATCGTAACAAGGTTTTCAAAAACATAAAGGACACAAAAATTCGAGTTATAACAAAGAAGGTATGACCAATCAAAGATCCGCAACAAAACCGGTAAAACACTGTTAAGCGTAAAAAGCGAAATTTCAATAAAATACTATTTAGCCTTAGGTATCTAAACGGAAGTCATAAATTATGTTAAACCATAAACAATCATAAAAAGAACGTCCAAATCTGACTTCGTATAAGGAAGTTATGATTTTTCTAAGTTTCGAAATAACAGTTGACAGCTAAAAACTCGAAATAAAGATCGGGTGACTTTTAGCCGACGCAACCTAAACGAGAATCAAAGGTCTCGACAATAGTAGTGTAACGATAAAAAGACAGACGAAATCGGACGTCAGATGAACGAGTTATGAATTTTTAATGGACTTTTCCTGTCCCGGCCTGTTAAAAATATAATATTAAAAATAAAGTCAAAATTAGCCGACGGAGTCTAAACGAAAGTTGTAGAGTATATTCTCACCTACGCATGGATATAAAGAACGTCAAAAACGGAGCTCATACGCGAAGGTTATAGATTTTTAAAGATATGGGGACAGACTTCGAGGCTGGTCCGAAGGGAACGCCCCGTGTTCGCAATGCAGAGCCTCGGATTGACCACTTCGCCCCCTAGTCGCATCATCCATCGTGTCCGAAGCTCGGTATCTGATGGAGCATCATGCCTGACCAAACGCGCTGCATACGAGGAGAGCGCCCTGTGCTCCGGAATGCCCAACGTTCTTCGCAGGAATGCCCCGCGTACGAGGATCAGCCCCTCTACTATAAATAAGATGCGAGGCTGACCGTTTATGGTTGCTTCTTTACTCCTTTCTTTCACCCTAAAACACCTATCAAGAACTCTAAACCACTCCTTAGCCTAGGTAACACCCCTAACACACGACGCAAGTCCCGATGCCCGGAAGTTCCCGAGAAAACATTCTTTCCAGTCGAAGTGTTGCCCGCGTAAAGCCTAGTTTCTCATCAAATCAACAGTCTTACCAAGTGAGTTCATACTCCTAAACTTATTTTTTAAATAATTTTAAATGCTTTTATGGGGGCATACAAGTAGAAAACATTATAGTTACTGTATCAATCACATATGATTAATAACTATCAAACAAGTGGATTTCTTATACTTCAAAACTGTGTTATCAAACAAACTATTTCAAAACATTTTATAAACTGACATCAAGTCATCAATAACCATTCAAATGGTTAAAATTCTTTTATATTCCATACTTTTTATCAAACTCTTTTAAACTTATGTATTGTCAAAATCATGTCTATATAGATATAGTTATATAAATAAGGTTGAAATTAGGATCAATAACTCACTTTATTTCTTGTTCCTTGTTTCATTGTAGACTTAGGGTATCGGTTGTTTGTTCGAGTTTCGTTTGAATCTTAGATATATCAGGCATTCAAACAACGTTACTAGTAAACTATAATAGGTATAGTTTAGAGGATTACTACTCACTATTTCTAGAACAATAAAACATACAAGAGTCAGTTCAAATGTACTATAAAGAGAAACAGGGAGTATCATACTATACACTAGGACAGATAGAACATGTAATATAAATACAAGAACTCTATAACATTAAATGTTGATCTACTATTTCAAAATAACTTGTATTCTCAGGTCACCAGTAGACAGGTACACTAGACCAGGTTTTTGAGAAGACAGAGGATGTTCAAGACTCGTCTTTTATTATTTTTTTATTCATATTTTGGTGTCTTTCAAACTATACACATAACACACTTGTATTAAATTATATTATTAATGCAATGGATGATGTTGTTTCTTGTTTACTATTATGCATTGATATGATACTGTACATGACGTCCTCTGCCCCTGAACGTTTCCGTCATTCCGGTTTGGGAGTGTGACAGATTGGTATCAGAGCATTGTTTGTAGTGAATTGAGGATATCAACCCATAAAAGATATACAACTTTAAACACATCGGGGTTAAAATACTCTGACCAAGAGTTTATAGTTTTAAATAATAAAATATTTAACAAAAGTATACATACAAGAATTCATACTAGGATCAGTGTCATACTAGAACAGAACAAAAGTATTGTGATTACTGGACAACACAAGTAGGCTTGGGGACATATGATCAGATCTGGGAATGATATAGCTTAATTAACTATATCTTTCCTAGAAGTGATTAGCATGTGCCTAGGAATGCTTGCGGTGTTCCAGCAAGTCTAAAAACTTACCAACACTACTATAATGAAAACTTTAGAACATAAGATAACTTAAAATACTATAGGAGTATTTTGTGATACTATAATTACTTATGTGAAAACTAAAAGGTCTATATTAGTAGGTAAATAGTTGCTGAGTGGATATGCTAAGGTTATATGTGACTATGTGACTATGGTGTCATAGACTTAGAATCTATGATCTTTGCTTTACCTCCAGTTCCTTTTTTGGTTGTGGACTTAGAGTTAGGGTCAGTTATTCGAAGGTCTATTCTGTTTTGGTTGCATATGACTAGTATGCACTATGCAAGTATTGAAGTAACTAGTAAGGATCATCAAATAATTATCTAAGTAGTACATCTATTATATGTTTCTTACATCCCTTTTCTTACTTAGATAACATGGCTGGATTCCATCTCCCCGGCGACCCGTACTTTGCCGATCAAGGGAATGGTGGAATGGCTCGATGTAGAGCCTTAAGAAGAGAACCAGGTAGTCCCAGCAGTAGAATACCTTGAGGAGAGTTCAGATGAAGAGAACGAAGAGGAAGTACAAGTAGACTCGGATTTGGAACCGGAGGTCTATAATCCACCCCAAGTTACTCAAAATCCTAACTCTCGTCCGGCTTTTCAAGGCCCGACACCTACTGCTACTGTGCCAATGAAGCAGTATGTTGGAAGCTTACACATGTGCAATAAGTGCAACTTCCACCACAACGGACCCTGTCGGGAAATGCAGTGCGCTAACTGCAACAGGAAGGGACACACTGCCCATTTCTGCAAGTCTCTAGCAAGGCCAATCAACCAAGTCCTCGACGTTGGTGTGGGCCAGGCTTGCTACGGATGTGGCGAGGTGGGTCACTACAAAAGGAACTGCCCGAAGGCAGGGAACACTGGTGGAGTAGGAAGATTTTTGGCTATAGGCCATGAGGAAGAGGTAGCAGACCTTACAGTAGTCACTGGTACGTTTCTCCTCGATAACTCTTATGTATGCATCCTGTTTGATAGTGGAGCGGAGAGGAGTTTCGTGAACCAGAAATTTTCTCACATACTTAAACAAAAACCATGTGCACTTAAAGAACCGTTGACTGTAGAAATGGCTAACGAAAAGACTGAGAGCACTAGCAATATATACATAGGTTGTACCCTATCGGCATGGATTGGTTGAGTCTTCATCGTGCTAACATAATGTGTTATGAGAAGGCCGTTCGCCTTAATCTACCGTCTAACAAAGCTTTAGTTACCTATGGCGACAAACCCGGCACGAACCTTCGTATCATCTCAAGTATACAAGCCCGGAAGTACTTACGAAAGGAATGTCATGCATTCCTTGCTCATGTGGTTGATATGAGCCAAGGGCCGAAAGACATAAAGGACATCCCAGAAGTACGCGACTTTCCCGATATCTTTCCAGAAGAACTACCAGGATTACCACCACAGCGTCAAGTCGAGTTCAGAATCGACTTAGTTCTAGGGGCTACCCCAGTGGCCAAATCGCCCTATCATCTAGCACCAACTGATCTGCAAGAACTATCCGGTCAACTTAAAGAACTTTTCAGCAAGGTCTTTATTAGACCAAGCTTCTCACCCTGTAGAGCACCTGTCTTGTTCGTGAAGAAGAAAGACGGATCATTCTATATGTGCATCAACTATAGAGAACTAAACAAGCTTACCGTTAAGAATCCTTACCCTCTATCTTGCATAGACGACTTGTTCGACCAACTGCAAGGGGAGAATTACTTATCAAAGATTGATCTGAGATCCGGGTATCACCAGTTATGAGTGCTAGAGGAAGATGTTCTGAAGACAGCCTTCCGAACTCGTTATGGACACTACGAGTTTGTAGTGATGCCATTCGGATTAACAAATGTGCCCGCAGTATTCATGGACTTAATGAATTAGGTTTGTCGTCCTTACTTGGGTCAGTTCGTTATTGTTTTCATCGATGACATACTTATCTACTCCCGGAGTAAGGAGGCGCATAGTCATGATCTACGACAAATCTTAGAAACATTACAATCAGAGAAGCTCTACATGAAGTTCTCTAAATGCGAATTTTGGATTCGAAGAGTCGAATTCTTGGGTCACGTGGTCAGCAAAGAAGGAATACACATGGACCCTTCCAAAATAAAGGCCATTGAGTACTGGTCAGCCCCAAAGACACCTACATAAATTTGTTAATTTCTAGGTCTCGCTGGCTACTAACGCGGGTTTATTCAAAACTTCTCTAGGATCGCGAAACCGCTTACTACATTGACCCAGAAAGGCGTGGCCTTTCACTGGGAAAAGAAACAAGAGAAGGCATTCCAAACGCTGAACCGAGCCTTAGCAGCGCACCAAGGACTCAGTTGTGTTCTTATGCAACGAGGTAAGGTCATCGCTTATACCTCAAGACAGCTAAAAACACATGAAGTCAACTACACCACACACTATCTTGAGTTAGGAGCAGTGGTATTTTCTCTGAAGATCTGGAGACACTGCCTATATGGTACAAAAAGAAGTATCTTTACAGACCACAAGAGCCTTCAAAATATATTCGACCAGAAGGACCTCAACATGAGAAAACGACGGTGGGTCGAGCTACTCAATGACTACGAATGCGAAATTCGTTATCATCCCGGTAAAGCCAATGTAGTAGCTAACGCCCTAATTTGGAAAGAATACTCCGGTCGTAGAATCAAATCATTGAATATGACTATCCATTCACACTTTTCCATACAAATTAAAAAGGATCAACTTGAAGCCTTGAAACCTGAAAATGTGGCGGGTGAATCCCTGAGCGGGATGGATAAGAACCTAGAAGTCAAGGGTGGCGGAGCCTTATATCTCATGGATCGGATCTGGACATTGAGGCATCGTGGTTTCAGAGACTTGGTCATGACCGAAGTGCACAACACTCGATATTCCATCCACCCAAGTTCAGATAAGATGTATCTGAATCTGAAAAAGCTATATTGGTGGCCTAACACGAAAGTAGAGATCACTACCTTCGTGAGTAAGTGTCTTACTTGCGTCAAGGTTAAGGTCGAATACCAGAAACCCTTGGGTTTACTACAACAACCGGAGATACCGGAATGGAACTGGGAGCGAATCACAATGGACTTCATAACCAAGTTGTCAGAGACAACAGGTGGTCTCGATACCATATGGGTGATCGTAGACAGGTTAACAAAGTCCGCACACTTCCTGCCTATCAAAGAAATTGACAAGATGGAGAAACTAACGAGAACCTACATTAGGGAGATAGTACGACTGCATGGTGTTCCCATATCCATTATCTCTTATAGAGATAGTAGATTCACTTCAAGGTTCTGGCAGTCGCAACAAGGTTCCCTAGGAACTAGGCTGGACATGAGTACAACCTACCATCCGCAAACCGACGTACAAAGTGAGAGAACTATTCAAACTTTGGAAGATATGTTGCGAGCCTGTGTGATAGACTTTGGCAAGGCATGGGATACTCATTTACCTCATGTCGAAATCTCCTACAATAACAGTTATCACACGAGCGTAAAGGTTGCTCCATTTGAAGCCCTCTATGGCCGAAAGTGCAGATCCCCTCTGTGCTGGGATGAGGTGGGTGACACACAGTTAGCTAAAGGACAAGTTCCTTACATCACTCTCACAGGTCCGAAGATCATACGGGAAACAACAGAGAAGATCGTTTAGATTCTTGATCTATTGAAAGCCTCTAGGGACCGACAGAATAGCTACGCAGACAAGAGAATGAAACCTTTGGAATTCCAAGTTGGTGACCAAGTTCTTTTGAAGGTCTCACCCTGGAAGGGTTTGATACGCTTTGGAAAGCGTGGAAAGCTAAATCCAAGATACGTAGGGCCTTTCGAGATTCTTGCTAGAATCGGCCCTATAGCTTACAAACTTAAACTACCTCACGAACTTAGTAACGTACACCCTACTTAGTGTCTGTCCGACGAGACTCTTGTAATCCCACTCGAAGAGATCGAGATCAACGAGAGCCTCAACTTTGTGGAAGAACCCGTTGAAATCATGGATATGGAAATAAAACGAACAAAGCAAAGTCGCATACCAATAGTGAAGGTTCATTGGAACGTCAAGTGGGGACCTGAATTCACTTGGGAGCGAGAAGATCAGATGCAACAAAAGTAACCGCATCTGTTCCCTAGTCCATAAATACGAATTCTAGAAATAATATCGGGATGAAATTCCCTCTAACGGGGGGATGATGTAACAACCCGATATTTTTCAAGTCAGTGTAACGATCTAAAGTCAAGTATTGTAACCTATTTTTGAAATAATAAGAACAGCGTAAAAAATGACATGTTCAAAAATCTCAATTGGAATGTATTAAGTAATAGATAACGTAACAATGTTTTTCAAATAAATAAACAACACAAAAATCCGAGTTATAACAAAGAAGTTATGGCTAATAAAAGATCCGCAACAAAACTGGTAAAACACAGTTAAGCGTAAAAAGAGAAATTTCAATAAAATACTTTTTAGCCTTAGTTATCTAAACGAAAGTAATAGATTACGTTAATCCATAAACAATCATAAAAATAACGTCCAAATCTGACTTCATATGAGGAAGTTATGATTTTTCTAAATTTCAGAATAGCATTAGACAGCTAAAAACTCGAAATAAAGATCAAGTGATTTTTAGCCGACACAACCTAAACGAGAATCGAAGATCTCGACAATAGTAGTGCAACAATAAAAAGTCAAACGAAATCAGATGTCAAATGAAGGAGTTATGAATTTTTAACAGACTTTTCCTGTCCCGACTTATTAAAAATATAATATTAAAAATAAAGTCAAAATTAGCCGACAGAGCCTAAACGAAAGTTGTAGAGTATATTCTCACCTACACGTGGATATAAAGAACGTCAAAAACGAAGTTCGTACGCAAAAGTTACGGATTTTTAAAGATCTGGGCACAAACTTCGAGGCTGATCCGAATGGAACGCCTTGTGTTCCTAGGGAACGCCCCGCGTTCGCAATACAAAGCCTCGGATTGACCACATCGCCCCCTAGTCGCATCACCCATCGCATCCGAAGCTCGGTATCCGATGGAGTGTCTGTAACGCCCCAATTGTGGTATGTTGTTTAAATGTTTATCTTTTTTCGAGTTTTCAAGAGGGACTTGACGAGTCAGTAGCCCGACTCGTTGAGTAGGGTCGGGATTTCGAGCACGTGTAAGTAGGCGACTCGACGAGTCCATATTCGGGACTTGGCGAGTCCGCCAGTCTGGATGAAACCCTAAATCCACGGGTTTTGCGCCCTATTTAAACCATGTTATGAGCCCCAAACTCGCCTCCTTCACCCTCAGAGTGTCATTTAGCAAACCCTTACCATTCCTTGAGTATTTTGAGCATTTCTTGTGTGAATCTTGAAGTTTTAAAGAGAAGAAGAAAGCTAGATCCAAAGGAGAAGAAGGAGATCCAAGATCTTGCATCCACTACAGAGTTTATTGAGGTATTAATCGGATCCCTTATGTTTCTATGATTGATTCTCCATTAGAAATCCCATTTAGACCATTCTTATCCATTTCTTAGCTTGATTATAGTAGAGAGATCACATTGGGTTGAATAGCCTTCAGATCTAGCCATGTTTCAGTCCCAAAAATTTAGATCTAACACCTTTATGGAGCCATTTTGCATGAAAGCCCTAGATCTACTCTTTTAAGTGCCTTTAAACCTTTATGGATGTCTATGTACACGTAAAGATAGAATCTTTAAGTGTTAATCAAGCCTTAGGAACCCAGATCTATAAGTTGTATGCATTGGTTTTGAGCAGAATCAACTATATAGTAGTTGCATGCAACTGACTTGGCGAGTCGTTCTTCGGACTCGGCGAGTCGAGTCGCGAGTCCCCGTTTTTCCCCTTCATGAGTCATGCCGAGTGGAACCAGTGAGTTACAGGTGGACTTAATGAGGCGGAGATCAGACTCATTCATGGAGGGACTCGGCGAGTCCAAGGCAATCTTCATATCTCAAGAACAGACTCGGCGAGTTGTTCATACAACTCGGTGAGTCACAGTCAGAGTATTCATATGTTGAAGGGGAACTCGACGAGTTGTTCATAAAACTCGGTGAGTCGGATGCAAATTGACTGAGTGTTAGTATCGAAGAGGAACTCGTCAAGTCTATACCAAACTCGTCGAGTAGTAGCGAGCAGAAATGAGAAATGAAAGTAGGGACTCGGAGAGTTGGCAGCCCAACTCGACGAGTCAGGTCAACTGTATGTTGACGTTGACCAAGAGGTTGACTTTGACCAAGGGTGAAATAGTCATTTTACCCTCAGTATAGTTATCAGTATTTGATTGAGTGTAGTTATCGAAATTGTAGCTGGGGAGATACCAGAGTAGGAGCAGACAGTTTCCAGAGCAGTTCACTCAGCAGCTAGACTACGAGGTGAGTTTTCCTTCCAGTAGGAACGGGTCTACGGCCACAATGTCGGACCGTTTAGTTAGCAGTCAGTTCCGGACTTCGGTCTGATGCAGTAATTCAAGGTGCTTGATGTCTTTATGATTCAAGCATGTCTATGTGTTATGTTTTCCGGACTTCAGTCCGATGCAGTATGCAGTATATGTGTTTATGCTAGTTGATATGTGTTTATGCTATGCTATGTTCAATTAGTTCCGGACTTCGGTCCGATGTAGGGGACAAGGTCCCTGACAGTTCCGGACTTCGGTCCGATGCAGTTAGTTCTGGACTTCAGTCCGATGTAGGGGACAAGGTCCCAGTCAGTTTTGGACTTCGGTCCGATGCAATTTCCGGACTTCGGTCCGATGCAGAGGGAAAGACCCTGCTCAGTTCTGGACTCCAGTCCGATGCAGTTTCCGGACTTCGGTCCGATGTAGTGGGCAAGGCCCAGTATGTGCTTTATATGTTATTGTATGGTATGTGGTAGTTTGGGGGAGCTCAATAAGTTTCGTGCTTATAGTTTCAGTTTTGGTTTCAGATACTTCCGCAAGTAAAGGAAAGAGCTCGGGATGATGGCATCGCACACACCACAGCTTCAGTTTGTCCTAGAAGTTGATTAGCTTTTCGTAGATATGATTTCATATAGTCTTGATACCGTTTTCTTGTGATAATTTGTTATGGTTTTGAGATATTGACGTATGGGTTTTTATTTTATGATATTGATATGATGATTTTAGTAATTATTAAACAAAAATTTTTGGGTCGTATTTTGGGGTCGTTTCAAGTTGGTATCAAAGCCTTGGTTTAAGGGATTCAGATACACTTTTGGGTGTGTCTGAACTCAAACTAAGGAAATAGTAAAAGTTTTTTAAAAGAAAAACATTTTTGAAAAAGAACTTAGAAAGAAAAAGAGTTCTGATAAGAGAAAAAGAGTGTGGTGCATGCGATCAGCCGAGCTCAAGTAAGTACTCCCAAATTACCCATACAAGTTTATGTTATGATTATCAGTTTCAGTAGAACAGCATGCTAGAATAGGACTAAGGATCTAGGAGGATGCCTTATGTTCCTGCTATATGTGTTTCAGCTTTGTGAGAATTGCATGCTAGTATTGAGTAGACAGCAGTAGGATAGCCTGTTTAGGTTATGCCTGTCGGTACAAGCTTAGCATTGAATGCTAGTACAGTCTCTTGTTATGAGAATAGAGTTGCTTGATTAGTTTCCTGTGTCCGAATGCTTCTTGCTTTGTGCTTTGTGGGACTCTGAGTGATGGGAGTTAGCTATTAGGTGAATACGACACATCACATGAGATCAGGGTTGAATAATCTCAGAGTGTTGGATTTGGCCCTTCTGCGCAGCTCTTGTTTGAGTCCAATCGTTATGGGAACGAGTCCTTTTCTCGAACGATTATCCAAGCCTCGTCACATGTGATGGTATTCAGGTAATGACTAACTGACATTAAAAGGAGGCCTTCAGCGGCTGAGGACTGGTTTTGGTAGGGTCGGAGATTTCCCTAGGGCAAGCCTAGGATGAGAGTAGCAGAGATCAGCAACAGTGTTAGTGGCTTGGTGGAGTCGAGGTGGTCCTTGAGGAAAGAACGGATAGATGTGGAAGGTAGTAGGGGCCCATACTACTGGAAGCAGAGGATCCGTACTTGAATCGAGGAAGGCTGAGACAAGATCGGGAGGCCTGTAGTAGTAGTAGTGATCCCTCGAGATATATCAGTGTTTCTGACATTTATCGTAATGTGTTTTTAGAATGGTGGTTCTACGCCCTAGACCAGTAGGTGGCAATTCAGGTGCCGGGGAGGGATCAGGATCAGGCTCGGGGGCCGAGCAGCTGGATGAGCAGACTAGAGAGTTCTTCACTTCAGAAGTTACTCGTATCATTCTTGAGCAGACTCCAATGATCTTTGGTTCTATCAAGGAGGGTATACTAGAGTTGATGGAGGAGAGACTAGGCACATTTCATGCTGAGGTGGCGGCCATGATGGGGTCACGCACGCTTACTTTCAGGGAGTTCCGGGCATGTGGAGCTCCAGATTACCACGGGGCGTGGGACCCCATAGCGAGTACCAGATGGTTGGCGGATGTGGCCAACGCATTCCACACTAGCAGGTTTCTCGAGGGGGACAAGGTCTAATTGGCATCATGTCTCCTGAAGGAAAGGGCACGAGATTGGTGGGAGGAGGTTGGACATGTCATTGGAGATGACCCAGCTTTGGATGTTATGATCTGGGCTGACTTTACTGTTAGGTTCAAAGCTGAGTTTGCACCGGTTATTCAAGTGCAGCAGTTAGACAGGGAGTTTCAGGATCTCACCCAGACTACCGAGACAGTGGCGGAGATTACCGCCAAATTCAGGGAGAGGGCACTTCTCATTCCTTAGTACACAGCTAATGAGGAAATGAAAAAGGCTCGTTATCATGAGATGTTACGGAGTGATATCCACCAGTTTGTGAGCCGGTCCAGCTGTAAAACGTTGGATAACATGATTGCTAGGGTGAGAGAGAGAGAGAGAGAGAGAGAGAGAGAGATTGACCTTGCAATGGAGAGGAAGAGGAAGCCGGAGGCGGCTTCGGGTACAGGGATTTTGGACAAAAAGCCCAAGGTTTCAGATCACAGATCCAGGAGTCAACAAAGCGACGGTCGGTGTGGCAAGTGTGGGAGATTGCACAATAGGGCGTGCAAGGCAGTGAGTGTCGGCTGCTATAAGTGCGGCCGGACTGGGCACATGAGCAGAGATTGTACATCTACTACTACCGCCATTGCGGCATCAGATCTGATTTGCTTTCAGTGCAATCAGAGGGGACATAAAAAGTCCCAGTGTCTGAGTTTAGCTCCTGCAGGAAAGGTGTCAGCACCTGCCCCTGCTACTTTGAGGATTACAGATGGCCGTCAGGGCCGAGTTGAGACGCCGGTGGCGTAGAGTAGGGATTTTCAGTTGACAGCAGAGGAGGCACGAGCGACTCCTGACGTGGTGAAGGGTATGTATTTTTCCCTTATCTCTGCATTTATTATTGATTGTTTCTTATGGTTATATGTTTTGTATAGGGTCGTTCTCAGTGAACGACATATCAGCCACTGTATTGTTTGATTCGGGGTCTACCTGATCATTCGTCTCTCTTGCACTTAGCAAGAGGTTTAGCAGAGCTCCAGGGGAGCTAGATTGTCCACTTGAGGTTGAGATAGCAGCTAACAGGACCGTTAGGGTTGCGAGAGTACACAGAGGATGTTCTCTACAGTTATTTGATGAGCAGTTTTCGGTGGACTTGGTCCGTATTCCCCTGCGAGGGAATACGGTCATAGTTGGCATGGATTGCCTGAGCCCCAATGGGGCAATGATTGATTGTGAGCTAAATTTATTGAGGGTTCGCACTACCAATGGGGGAGAGTTGGTGATTCAGGGCGAGAGGCCACAGCGCGGACCAGTTCTTTGTTCAGCAGCGAGAGCGAGGCGCTACTTCCAGCAGGGGTGTGTCGGTTATATTGCCTATGTTATTGATGCCCGGGAGAAGGGCTAGGCGACAGTTGACAATGTTCTGGTAGTGAGAGATTACCCGAATGTATTCCTGGAGGATCTGTCTGGGATACCTCCGGAGAGACAGGTTGAGTTCAGGATTGACCTAGTCCCTGGTGCGGCTCCGATAGCCAAGGCACCGTATCGGTTGGCTCCCCTAGAGATGCAGGAGTTGTCTATGCAGCTGCAAGAGCTTCTGGACAAGGATTTTATCAGGTCGAGCAGTTCGCCCTGGGGAGCACTGATTTTGCTCATGAAGAATGACGGGTCGTACCGTATGTGCATAGATTACCGGGAGTTGAATAAGGTAACGGTGAAGAACCGTTACCCACTCCCGAGGATAGATGATTTGTTTGATCAGCTTCAGGGAGTGTCTTGGTTTTCCAAGATCGATTTACGCTCCGGGTATCATCAAATGTGAGTCAGAGATGAGAATGTGCAGAAGACTGCTTTCAGGACCCAGTATGGTCATTATGAGTTCGTGGTGATGTCGTTTGGGCTCACCAACGCTCCAGCCACATTCATGGATCTCATGAACCGCGTTTGTAGGCCGTTGTTGGATCGGTCGGTGATAGTATTTATTGATGACATCTTGGTTTATTCCAAGACTCAGGAGCAGCATGAGGAGCACCTGAGAGAGGTGCTAGAGATTTTGAGGAGGGAGAGACTTTTTGCCAAGTTCTCCAAGTCTGAGTTTTGGTTACACGAGGTGCAGTTCCTTGGACACCTTGTCAACCAGAAGGGTATTCTGGTAGATCCGGCTAAGATAGAGGCTGTGATGCAGTGGGAGGTCCCGAAGTCTCCATCTGAGATTCGGAGCTTCCTAGGTTTGGCAGGGTATTACAGAAGATTCATCCAGGATTTCTCCAAGATAGTTGTACCGCTCACCCGACTGACTAAGATGTCGGTAGCGTTTCGCTAGGGCCTGAGCAACAGGCAGCATTCGAGACCCTCAGACAGAGATTGTGCGAGGCACCGATCATTACCCTGCCAGAGGGAGTAGAGAATTTCGTAGTCTACTGTGATGCTTCAATCACAGGTATGGTAGCAGTGTTGATGTAGCGAGGTTGTGTAATAGCTTACGCCTCGAGACAGTTGAAGCCTCACGAGGCTAACTATCCTACGCATGATTTAGAGACCTGGGGGAAGTGGTGTTTGCCCTTAAGATATGGAGACACTATTTTTATGGGCTCCGTTGTACCATCTACACGGATCACAAGAGCTTGAGATACCTCATGGATCAGCCGAATCTTAACATGAGGCAGCGTCGGTGGTTAGATATGGTGAAGGATTATGATTGTGAGATCGTTTATCATCCAGGGAAGGCCAACATGGTGGCCGAGGCCCTGAGCCGCAAGGCGGCAGCAGCCCCGATCAGGGATATATGTCTGAGGATGACAGTGATTACTCCATTGTTGGAGCAGATCAAAGAGGCACAATTCGAGGGCCTCAAGGAAGAGAGGCAGAAGTGTGAGAGGATCGTGGTCCGAGTAGCTTCCTTTGACTATGACAGTCGAGGTTTTTTGACCCTTTATGGGAGAGTTTGGGTACCGTATTGGGGCGGTGTGCAGCAGGTATTGATGGACGAGGCCCATAAGTCTCGATTTTCCATCCATCCAGGGTCAACGAAGATGTATAGAGATCTTCAACCCTATTATTGGTGGCCCTGCATGAAGCAGGATGTCACCTGGTATGTGGAGAGGTGCCTGACGTGCAGGAAGGTCAAGGTAGAGCACCAGAGGCCCCACGGCAAGATGCAGCCGTTAGACATTCCAGTGTCGAAATGGGAAGATATCACCATGGATTTCATCACTAAGCTTCCCAGGACCGCACGTGGAGTGGATTCGATTTGGGTTATTGTGGATCGGTTGACGAAGAGTGCTCATTTTATACCGATCCAAGAGAGCATATCGGCGGAGAAGCTAGCCGACATTTATGTGCGAGAGGTTGTGGCACGGCATGGAGTGCCTGTTTCGGTGGTGTCAGATCGAGACGTCCGTTTTACTTCCAGATTCTGGAAGCGGTTTCACGACGAGATGGGTACTCATCTCCTTTTCAGCACCACTTTCCACCCTCAGACGGACGGGCATAGTGAGAGGACGATTCTGACTCTCGAGGACATGCTTCGGGCATGTGTCCTAGACTTCGGTGGCAGTTGGGATACGTATTTTCCATTAGCGGAATTTTCGTATAACAACAGTTACCATGCGAGTATTGACCGTCCTCCTTTCGAGATGCTCTACGGGAGGAAGTGCATGACCCCGATTTGTTGGGGCGAGGTCGGTCAGCGTGTCATTGGGAGCACCAAAGTGGTGCTCAAGACGACAGAGTTGATCCAGCAGGTTCGTAGTAGACTGCAGACTGCGCAGAGTCGGCAGAAGAGTTACGCCGACAGGAGGCGTTCAGACTTAGAGTTTCAGGTGGGCGACATGGTCCTCCTGAAGGTATCACCCAGGAAGGATGTCATCAGATTCCGAAAGAGGGGCAAGCTGGGCCCCAGGTTCATCGGTCCTTTTATGGTTTTGGCCCGGGTGGGTCGTGTTGCTTATCGGTTGGATCTTCCGGCAGAGCTTGGCCAGATCCACAACACTTTCCATGTTTCCCAGTTGAGGAAGTGTTTGGTGGGCGAGTCAGTAGTTGTACCCTTGGAGGATATTCAGGTTGATAGCAGCCTAAATTATATTGAGATACCGGTTGCGATCTTGGATCAAAAGACGAAGACCTTGAGGAACAAGGTGGTTCAGTTGTTAAAGGTGCAGTGGCAGCACCGGAAGGGGTCTGAGTGGACGTGGGAGGCAGAGGAGGAGATGAGGGAGCATTACCCAGAGCTGTTTCCAGATGCAGTAGCAACAGACTTCGAGGACGAAGTCTGAGACAAGTGGGAGAGAGTTGTAACGCCCCAATTCTGGTATGTTGTTTAAATGTTTATCTTTTTCGAGTTTTCAAAAGGGACTCGACGAGTCAGTAGACCGACTCATCGAGTAGGGTCGGGATTTCGAACACGTGTAAATAGGCGACTCGACGAGTCCATATTCGGGACTCGGCGCGTCCGACAGTCTGGAAGAAACCCTAAATCCACGGGTTTTGCACCCTATTTAAACCATGTTATGAGCCCCAAACTCGCCTCCTTCACCCTCAGAGTGTCATTTAGCAAAACCTAACCATTCCTTGAGTATTTTGAGCATTTCTTGTGTGAATCTTGAAGTTTTGAAGAGAAGAAGAAAAGCTAGATCCAAAGGAGAAGAAGGAGATCCAAGATCTTGCATCCACTACAGAGTTTATTGAGGTATTAATCGGATCCCTTCTGTTTCTATGATTGATTCTCCATTAGAAATCCCATTTAGACCATTATTATCCATTTCTTAGCTTGATTATAGTAGAGAGACCACATTGGATTGAGTAGCCTTCAGATCTAGCCATGTTTCAGTCCCAAAAACATAGATCTAACACCTTTATGGAGCCATTTTGCATGAAAGCCCTAGATCTAATCTTTTAAGTGCCTTTAAACCTTTATGGATGTCTATGTACACGTAAAGATAGAATCTTTATGTGTTAATCAAGCCTTAGGAACCCAAATCTATAAGTTGTATGCATTGGTTTTGAGCAGAATCAAATATATAGTAGTTGCATGCAACTGACTCGGCGAGTCGAGTCGCGAGTCCCCGTTTTTCCCCTTCATGAGTCATGCGGAGTGGAACCAGTGAGTTGCGGGTGGACTTAGTGAGTCGGAGATCAGACTCATTCTTGGAGGGACTCGGCGAGTCCAAGGCAATCTTCATATCTCAAGAACAGACTCGGCGAGTTGTTCATACAAATCGGCGAGTCACAGTCAGAGTGTTCATATGTTGAAGGGGAACTCGACGAGTTGTTCATAAAACTCGGCGAGACGGATGCAGATTGACTAAGTGTTAGTATCGAAGAGGAACTCTTGGAGTCTATGCCAAACTCGATGAGTAGTAGCAAGCAGAAATGAGAAATGAGAGTAGGGACTCGGCGAGTTGGCAGCCCAAGTCGACGAGTCAGGTCAACTGTATGTTGACATTGACCAAGATGTTGACTTTCACCAAGGGTGAAATAGTCATTTTACCCTTAGAATAGTTATCAATATTTGATTGAGTGTACTTATGGAAATTATAGCCGGGGAGATACCAGAGCAGCAACAGACAGTTTCCAGAGCGGTTCATTCAGCAGCCAAACTACGAGGTGAGTTTTCCTTCCAGTAGGAATGGGTCTACGGCCACAATTCCAGACCGTTTAGTTAGCAGTCAGTTCCAGACTTCGGTCCGATGTAGTAATTTATGGTGCTTGATGTCTTTGTGATTCAAGTATGTCTATGTGTTATGTTTTCCAGACTTTAGTCCGATGCAGTATGCAGTATATGTATTTATGCTAGTTGATATGTGTTTATGCTATGCTATGTTCAGTCAGTTCCAGACTTCGGTCTGATGTAGGGGACAAGGTCCCAGTCAGTTCCGGACTCCGGTCCAATGCAGTTTCCAGACTTCGGTTTGATGTAATAGGCAAGGCCCAGTATGTGCTTTATATGTTATTTTATGGTATGTGTTAGTTTGGGGGAGCTCACTAAGCTTCATGCTTATAGTTTCAGTTTTGGTTTCAGGTACTTCCGCAAGTAAAGGAAAAAGCTCGGGATGATGGCATCGCACACACCACAGCTTCAGTTTGTCCTGGGAGTTGATTAGCTTTTCGTAGATATGATTTGATATAGTCTTCATACAGTTTTCTTGTGATACTTTGTTATGGTTTTGAGATATTGACGTATGGGTTTTTATTTTATGATATTGATATGATGATTTTAGTAATTATTAAACAAAAAATTTTGGGTCGTATTTTGGGGTCGTTTCAGTGTCACGCCTAACCGAACGCGCTGCGTACAAGGAGAGCGCCCTACGCTCCGTAACGCCCATCATTCTTCGCAGGAATGCCCCGCGTACGAGGATCAACCTCTCTACAATTGCACACCCCCAAACCAGACGGAGGAAATGTCCGGGGTGGAGGACTTCATTGTAGTATCATAAACCATGCATTCTAGTAATCAGAGTACATACCACCACTGTATTTAAAAAGTATAAGTATTTACATGTGTTTCATCATTGTATACTGAAACCGAATAGTTATACAAAAGAAGAAGACAAGACAGAAATAGCTCCATCTTCTCAAAAGCACGAGGAGTACCTGTCTACTGGATCCCTAAGAATACAAGTAATTTGAAAAGAGAGTATCAACGTAAATTTGAGTGAGTGCATAAGTATTTATGTTTGAAAGAATATTTTCTATTTCTTGTATTTGTAAATTGTTCCATAAAATCCTATATTTTTTGTTGTATGGGAAAAGTAGTTTTAGTTACATAGAACTGAACGATTTGTAAACCAATGTTATGTGTTTGTAATCCTTTTTTAAACTTGTATATGAGAGTGTATTTGGTTTCATCAACTGTTTTGTAAACTATAATGTAATACTGTAAATTGTGTCTTGTAAACTAGTACCTTGAAAATGTACATACGTTTAGTTAATCGTACACTAACGTATTGTAAATATCTTTTATATGAGTTATTATAACCATACTGACTAGATGGCCTAACCTAATGCTATGAATGCGTTAAAAGCTGTTGATAACAATTATCACTCGTAGGCGTGTATGCCTGACTGTAGCTAGCAGTCTGAGTGCGGGGTTGTCAACCCCAATATAGATCTCTACACACATTGTTTCGATCCCCGACTGGAGATTCTGGTTATAATGTCAGCACTTTACTATATTGTTTAAATGAATTAAACAACCTATATCAGAAGACTCATAAAAAGCATATAAATGTTACATGTATAATAGTTATGACAGCCCAATCATTCTGAAATAAATGATTGATTGTATGTTATTGAATTAGTATTCTTAACATGCATCTGAAAAGATGTATACCCTTGAATAGTTTTGAATCAAACCTTTGCTCTTGTAAAACATTGTACTTTAGTATACATGAATCATGAATTAATATTCTGTGAATCATAAATTATACATATTATAATTTATATGTTCTTTCTGATTTGATACTGAGTATTCAAGAATGTAACCCCCTGCTCAACAAATTACAAAGGGTAATTGAAACTTAATGAACTAACTTTTATACTTGTATATGTATACAAATATATATATATATATATATATATATATATATATATATATATATATACATATATATATATATATATATATATATATATATATATATAAGTAAAATTTAAATCACATTCGGACGAATAACTGATGCTTATAATCCCACATCCAAACAAGGAAAAGGAACCAAAGTGGGTTATCAGTCCTAGGCATTTTAAATCTTATATATATATATATATATATATATATATATATATATATATATATATATAAGTATGATTTATGTGAGAAATATAAGTTTATAAAAAATTTAAAAGAAGTTTGATAATTTGAAATACATTTTGGTGACTTGATGTCAATTTTGAAACAATCATAGAAAACCATTTGGTTTGATGATATCTGAAATCCATTTTGATAAGATATTTGAAACCTCTTGTTTATAACACAAAACTTTATGTTAGACTTGTGTTCCCCCCCCCCCCCTCCCTTAAAACAGTAAAAACTATGAAAATACGGGGGTATGAACTCACCTGTAGTGAGTGATTCGTGTGAAAGGTCGAGGTAGGAGGCTAAGTGTCAAGTGAAGTCTTGAACACAAACGGATCCTATTAGCATATAATGACACATATATGAATAAAATTAGTGTTTATACAACTAATCATGATAGGAAATCACCTTGGGGACTAGGAAACACTTGAATTGAAGTGTTATAATCACATGTGATTGCATCAAAGGGGTTTACGGCCACACAAGGGTGTGTACGGCCAAGGTATGTACGGCCTGTGTAGTGTATTGCTAATGGTGTTCTTCAAAGGAGTTTACGGCCAAGGGAGATGCTCATGGTCGTAAAATCTTATTGGTCTTGGAAATGGTTGTTTTCTAGGGTGTAAGTTAAGAGTTTCTATAGGATAACTACTATATGGAAAAATACTTAAGTTTTGAAGCCTGAATTGGGTATTCACGGTCTAAAGAACTAGTATGTGTTCTTGGTGTTCTTGGTGTTCTTGAAGATCTAATCAAAAGAGATGATTTCATGGATGAAATCATAGGGTTTAACTAGATTAACCAAGGTATCAACTAATAAATGGAAGAAACACTTACTTAATTGAAGAAAAGGTGTAAATCTTGATGATAGTTGAGAGAGAATTGGATTTCTTGAGGTGAAAGTGTGAGAAATGGTGAAAAATGAAGGAAATCTATATATATATATATATATATATATATATATATATATATGAGGGTTCACGGTCCGAGGGTTTACGGCCATGAACCTCGCTTACGGACCGAAGTCGGTTAGAGTCTACGGCTGAAGCTTTTTACTGCTGCGAGGAGTGTACGGCCGTAAACTCTTTTCAGTCCAAAGTGTTTGCGGTCCGAAGCGAAGGAATAAGATGCTAAATTTCTCGATTTTCAATCCTTTTCCTTCCAAATTCATTTGTAGATATTTTAAGGATTTTAACAAATAAAGGTTATTATTATAACCTAAATAAAAACCCAAACAATAAAAAGGATTTTAGTTGACCTTTAGTTGACTAGAGTTGACTTTACAAACATAAAATAATGGGATGTTACATTATCCCCCGTTAGAGAGAATTTCGTCCCGAAATTAGAGTTTAAGCAGTTAAGCAATTACAAATAACAAAGCGAAAATATGAGGATATTTCAGTTTCATTTGATTCTCGTGCTCCCAAGTGAATTCAGGTCCTCGCTTGGCATTCCAGCGAACCTTCACTATAGGAATACGACTTTGCTTTGTTTGCTTAACCTCTCGGTCCATGATCTCTACTGGTTCTTCCACAAAGTTGAGGCTCTCGTCGATCTCGATTTCGTCGAGTGGAATTACAAGAGTCTCGTCGGACAGACACTTTTTCAAGTTCGAGACGTGGAAAACATGATGTATGTTACTTAGTTCTTGAGGTAGTCGGAGTTTGTAAGCTACTGGACCGATTCTAGCAAGAATTTTGAATGGTCCTATGTACCTTGGCCTCAGCTTGTTACTCTTTCCAAAGCGTATCATGCCCTTCCAGGGTGAGACCTTCAACATGACGCGGTCACCAACCTGGAATTCCAAAGGTTTTCTTCTTTTGTCAGCGTAGCATTTCTGTCTATCTCTGGAAGCTTTAATTCGCTCCCGGATTTGTACAATTTTCTCTGTAGTTTCGTGAATGATTTCCGGACCAGTGAGAGTACCATCAGGAACTTGACTTCTAGCTAGCTGCGTGTCACCCACTTCAGCCTAACACAAAGGTGATCTGCACTTGCGGCCATAGAGAGCTTTGAAAGGAGCAACCTTTATGCTAGTGTGATAACTATTATTGTAAGAGAATTCAACAAGGGATAAATAAGTATCCCATGCCTTTCCAAAATCTATCACGCAAGCTCGCAACATGTCTTCTAGAGTTTGAATCGTCCTCTCACTTTGTTCGTCAGTTTGTGGATGGTAGGTTATACTCATGTCCAGCCTAGTTCCGAAAGATTTTTATAAAGACTGCCAGAAACAAGAAGTGAATCTACTATCTCGGTCATAAATAATAGATATTGGCACACCATGTAGTCTAACGATTTCTTTGAAGTAAGTTCTTGTTAGCTTCTCCATCTTGTCGGTCTCTTTGATTGGTAAGAAGTGTGCAGATTTGGTTAATCTACCGACGATTACCCAAATAGTATCATAACCACCCTATGTCTTGGGTAACTTGGTAATGAAATCCATTGTAATCTGCTCCCACTTCTATTCAGGGATTTCAGGTTGTTGCAATAAACCTGAAGGTTTCTGGTATTCTACCTTGACTTTGGCACAAGTAAGGCACTTGCCCACAAAGGTAGCAATTTTAGTCTTCATGTTGGGTCACCAGTATAGTTTCTTGAGGTCTAGATACATCTAGTTTGACCCTGGATGAATGGAGTATCGGGTTTTGTGTGCTTCATTCATAACCACGTCTCTATACCCACCAAACTTTGGTGTCCAAATCCGGTCGTGAAACAATAGACTCCATCATCCCTAACTCTGATGTTTTTATCCATTCCTCTCAAGGTTTCACCTGCCATGTTTTCAGGTTTTAAGGCCTCGAGTTGAGCCTCTTTGATCTGTGTGGAAATTTGTGAATGGATTGTCATGGTCAACGACTTTACTCGGCGTCCCGAGTATTCTTTCTGCTAAGGGCGTCAGCTACTACGTTAGCTTTACCAGGATGGTAAAGAATCTCACAATCGTAGTCGTTCAGTAGCTCCACCCATCATCGTTGTCTCATGTTCAGCTCTTTCTAATCGAAGATATGCTAGAGACTTTTATGGTCTGTGAATACTGTGCATTTCGCTCCATATAAGTAATGTCTCCAGATCTTCAGAGCAAATATTACTGCTCCTAGTTCAAGGCCATGTGTTGTATAGTTGACTTCATGTGTCTTTAGCTGTCTTGAGACATAGGATATAACCTTTCCGCTTTGCATAAGAACACATCCAAGTCCTTGATTAGAAGCATCACAGTACACTAGGAAGTCCCCTGTCCCTTCAGGAAGAAACAGGATCAGTGCACTACATAAAGTTCGCTTCAGCGTTTGGAACGTTGTTTCTTTCTTTTCTCCCCAGCTAAAAGTTATACCCTTTTGTGTCAGGGTGATAAGAGGCTTAGCTATTCGATAGAAACTCTGGATGAATCTGCGATAGTAGCCAGCAAGACCTAAGAATTGGCAATTTTATGTAGGTGTTTTGGGTGCTGACCAGTTTTCAATTGCCTTTATTTTAGAAGGGTTGACATGTATTCCTTCTGAACTGACCATGTGACCTAGGAAATCAACCTTCTTGATCCAAAATTCACATTTTGAAAACTTCGCATAGAGTTTCTTTAATCTAAGAGTTTGAAATACTTGACGAAGATGTTGGCCATGTTCCTCTTCACATCTTGAGTAGATAAGGATGTCGTCAATGAAGACTATGACAAATTTGTCCAGGAATGGACGACACACTCTGTTCATTAAATCCATGAACACAGCAGGTGCATTCGTCAATCTGAATGGAAAAATCTTTGTGTTAGACTTGTATTCCCCCCCCCCCCCCTCTTAAAACAGTAAAAACTATGAAAATACGGGGGTATGAACTCACTTGTAGTGAGTGATTCGTGTGAAAGGTCGAGGTAGGATGCTAAGTGTCAAGTGAAGTCTTGAACACAAATGGATCCTATTAGCATATAATGACACATATATGGATAAAATTAGTGTTTATACAACTAATCATGCAAGGAAATCACCTTGGGGACTAGGAAACACTTGAATTGAAGTGTTACAACCACATGTGATTGCATCAAAGGGGTTTACGGCCACACAAGGGTGTGTGCAGTCAAGGTGGGTACGGCATGTGTAGTGTACGGCCAATCGTCTTCTTCATAGGAGTTTACGGCCAAGGGAGATGCTCATGGTTGTAAACTCTTACTGTTCTTGGAAATGGTTGTTTTCTAGGGTCTAAGTTAAGAGCTTCTATAGGAAAACTAGTATATGGAAGAATACTTACGTTTTGAAGCTTGAATTGGTTATTCACGGTCTAAAGAATTAGTGTGTGTTCTTGGTGTTCTTGGTGTTCTTGAAGATCCAATCAAAAGAGATGATTTCATGGATGAAATCATAGGGTTTAAATAGATTAAGCAAGGTATCAACTAATAAATGGAAGAAATACTTACTTAATTGAAAATCAAGGTGTAAATCTTGATGATAATTGAGAGAGAATTGGATTTCTTGAGGTGAAAGTGTGAGAAATTGTGAAAAATGAAGGGAATCGATATATATGCGAGGGTTCACGGTCCGAGGGTTTACGTCTGTGAACCTCGTTTACGGCCCAAAGTTGGTTAGAGTCTACGACCGAAGTCGTTTACGGCTGCAAGGAGTGTACAGCCGTAAACTCTTTTCAGTCCGAAGTGTTTGCGGTCCAAAGCAAAGGAATAAGATGCAAAATTTCTCGATTTTCAAGACTTTTCCTTCCAAATTCATTTGTAGATATTTTAAGGATTTTAACAAATAAATGTTATTTTTATAACCTAAATAAAAAACCCAAACAATAAAAAGGACTTTAGTTGACCTTTGTTTGACTTTGGTTGACTAGACTTGACTTTACCAACATAAAATAACGAGATGTTACAACTATAAATAAGATGCGAGGTTGCCCGTTTATGGTTGCTTCTTTACTCCTTTCTTTCGCTCTAAAACACCTATCAAGCCACTCTAAACCACCCCGAAGCCCCGGTAACACCCCTAACACACGACGCAAGTCCCGACGCCCTGAAGTTCCCGAGAAAACGTTTTTTCTCGGCGAAGTGTTGCCTATCTAAAGCCTAGTTTCTCATCAAATTGTCACTCTTACCAAGTGAGTTCATACCCATCAACTTATCTTTTAAATGATTTTAAACGTTTTTTTGGGGGGATACAAGTAGAAAACAGTATAGTTATTGTATTAATCACATGTGATTAATAACTATCAAACAAGTGGATTTCTTATACTTCAAAACTGTGTTATCAAACAAACTATTTCAAATCATCTTATAAACTGACATCAAGTCATCAATAACCATTCAAATGCTTAAAATTCTTTTATATGCTAAACTTTTTATCAAACTCTTTTCAACTTATATATTGTCAAAATCATGTCTATATAGATATAGTTATATAAATAAGGTCTAAAGGGATTAGGACTGATAACTCGCTTTATTTCCTGTTCCTTGTTTGGTTGTGGACTTAGGGTATCGGTTGTTTCTCTGAGTGTCGTTTGAATCTTAGATATATATTATGTATATGTATGTAGATATAAAAGTTCTTTCATCAGTTCAATACCTTTTCATGGCAAAGGTGTACAAACATGATCAGTCATTCAAACAACGTTACTAGTAAACTATAATAGGTATAGTTTAGAGGATTACTACTCATTATTTCTAGAGCAATGAAACATACAAGAGTCATTTCATACATGAGTCAGTTCAAACATACTATAAAGAGAAACATGGAGGATCATACTATACACTAGGACAAAGAGAACATACAATACAAATACAAGAACACTATAACATTAATGTGAGCCACTACTTCATGGCATGGCAATATACTATTGTGTCACGTTTTGTAACCAGAGTCTCCTGGAGGGAGAGCATGAATTTGTGTATAGATCTATACGGGATTGACCATCCTACACCTTGCTGCTAGCTACAGTGGGACCTACAAGTCTACGGGTGATGAATGTCATACCATTTCGACGTCTTCGATCGTCGTGTTTTACTAGTCAATCAAGTATGGTTATAATCTCATCACATTTTAACTTAATTAAATAATTGGTTTAAGGTAGTTAGTACAATGATAGTTACTACATACAATACTACAATACATCTTTATTTTCCCATTACATTCATATTGTGATCTTCTCACATAAACGGTAATGTAAAGTATATTTTTGGTAATGATAGTCATACTTGGGAAAAAAACTCACTTTTACAAAATAAGAAACATACATAACAGTCGGGTCTTGGTAGAAGACTACATTTCTTTATAAGTAGAAAATATACGGTTTTCTAGGAGATACAAACATTTACAGACACTTTCATCAAACTTATACAAACATTGACACTAAAATACTTATGAACTCATCAGCTTAAATGCTGATCTACTCTTCCAAAATAACTTGTATTCTCAGGTTACCAGTAGACAGGTACACTGGACCATGTTTTTGAGAAGACAAAACGTGTTCAAGACTCGTCTTTTGTTTTTATTTTTTTATTCATATTTTGGTGTCTTTCAAACTATATGCAGAACACACTTGTATTAAATTATACTATTAATTCAATGAATTATGTTTTTTCGTGTTTACTATTATGCATTGATATGATACTATACATGACGTCCTCCGCCCCCAAACGTTTCCGCCGTTCCGGTTTTGGGGTATGATAAATACTACCTTCGTCGCATATTTTGTGTCCACTTTTGACCTTCGAAGTCTTTATTCTTCAACTTTAACCTTAAATATTTTTTTGATATATAATATTTTATACAAAATATATGAATGGATTTTGTTTAAATTGTCTTTTTCGTTGTTATAAGTTTCATTAACTAATATATAACACAAATAAAAATATTTAAGGTCAAAGTTGAAAAATAAAGACTTCAAAAATCAAAAGCGGACAATAAATATGGAAAGGAGGGAATATATTTTAAGTTTAAAATTGAAGTTACATTCTTTTGTCCATGTTTACACCCCAGGGTTAAACGTCTGAAGCTAATCCCGAAAGGAAGTCAATCAAAATACGGAGGTCCCGTTGGACCAAATACCGATAGCAAAACCCTCGCTTTCCACAAGACCAACAAAGCGTTGAAGGCATTATGGAAGACATCATTAGTGATACATATTCAGTTGACCAAGGGATGCTTGTCACTTGTGTCTTAGCTAGACCTAAGTTGTGTTTGACCCACTAGCCGAAAAACTAACTTTTAGCTTATAAACTAGTTGATCAATAAGTTATCTAAAGTTGTTTATGAAAAAAAAAGTTAGAAACTACTTTATAAGCTACAGTACGTTATTTTTTTGGTTTCATTAAATACTAAATTGAAATAATCTCAAAAAGAAAAAAATCCAAACATTACCGAAATTCACACTCTAATGCCAAAAATACCAAAAATGGGGGTTTTCTAAAAATAACCAATGAGACCATAGATGGTCCTATGCGGACTCGCCTTCCCTCTTGAGACTCGTGCTCACGGTCAAATATTATGAACTTTTTCGTAATTTTGTGCGATTCCGAAATACCCCATCTGCAGACTAGTGATATCTTCTGCGAACTTAGCAATATAAATTTTGATAAATCGTTTTTTTGGTTTTATTCCAGAAATTTGTTTGTCTCTAAAATGTGGATTTGTGTTTACAGTTCCTGTTGGAGTTATTTTATTTATAGATATGATTGATAAAAAAAATAGCATAATATTTATCTATCTCATGATTTATTAACTTTTCATGTGAAAGTTTGTCGAAGAAGGATCATTCCCGTTAAAAGTTATCAAACAATAGATAAATGTCCATTGTACAATTTCATCTTTTGTAAAGTAAATTATGTAATAAAACCAATGTTTACATCTTTATATATATATATATATATATATATATATATATATATATATATATATATATATATATATATATATTTAGGTAGGTAGGTTCAAATGTTTCTCACATCTATTGTGTCCTAGAATGCACCAATAAGAATTTAGTAAAAATTATATGTATATTAAATGATATCCATACTTATAATTCATTTTTATGGAAAGTAATTAAATTCGTCATTAATGTTGACAATAATATTCTTTTAGAATGAATTCGTATCTAGAAGAATGGAAGTGTATTCTAGCAGTATGAGAGTGTATTTTAGTAGAATACACTCTCATTCTTCATATTTCATGCAACTTTATTGTATTTTAAGTGAGTGAGTCCTAAAACAAACATCGAACCCATACATAAAAACACGGTCCGAGGGTTTACGTCCGTGAACCTCGTTTACGGCCCGAAGTTGGTTAGAGTCTACGACCGAAGTCGTTTACAGCTGCAAGGAGTGTACAGCCGTAAACTCTTTTCAGTCCGAAGTGTTTGCGGTCCAAAGCGAAGGAATAAGATGCAAAATTTCTAGATTTTCAAGACTTTTCCTTCCAAATTCATTTGTAGATATTTTAAGAATTTTAACAAATAAAGGTTACTTTTATAACCTAAATAAAAAACCCAAACAATAAAAAGGACTTTAGTTGACCTTTGTTTGACTTTGGTTGACTAGACTTGACTTTACCAACATAAAATAACGAGATGTTACAACTATAAATAAGATGCAAGGTTGCCCGTTTATGGTTGCTTCTTTACTCCTTTCTTTCGCTCTAAAACACCTATCAAGCCACTCTAAACCACCCCGAAGCCCCGGTAACACCCCTAACACACGACGCAAGTCCCGACGCCCTGAAGTTCCCGAGAAAACGTTTTTTCTCGTCGAAGTGTTGCCTATCTAAAGCCTAGTTTCTCATCAAATTGTCACTCTTACCAAGTGAGTTCATACCCATCAACTTATCTTTTAAATGATTTTAAACATTTTTTTGGGGGGATACAAGTAGAAAACATTATAGTTATTGTATCAATCACATGTGATTAATAACTATCAAACAAGTGGATTTCTTATACTTCAAAACTGTGTTATCAAACAAACTATTTCAAATCTTTTTGTAAACTGACATCAAGTCATCAATAACCATTCAAATGCTTAAAATTCTTTTATATGCTAAAAATTTTATCAAACTCTTTTAAACTTATATATTGTCAAAATAATGTCTATATAGATATAGTTATATAAATAAGGTCTAAAGGGATTAGGACTGATAACTCGCTTTATTTCCTATTCCTTGTTTGGTTGTGGACTTAGGGTATCGGTTGTTTCTCTGAGTTTCGTTTGAATCTTAGATATATATTATGTATATGTATGTAGATATAAAAGTTCTTTCATCAGTTCAATACCTTTGCGTGGCAAAGGTGTACAAACATGATCGGTCATTCAAACAACATTACTAGTAACTATAATAGGTATAGTTTAGAGGATTACTACTCATCATTTCTAGAGCAATGAAACATACAAGAGTCAGTTCATACATGAGTCAGTTCAAACATACTATAAAGAGAAACATGGAGGATCATACTATACACTAGGACAAAGAGAACATACAATACAAATACAAGAATACTATAACATTAATGTGAGCCACTACTTCATGGCATGGCAATATACTATTGTGTCACGTTTTGTAACCAGAGTCTCCTGGAGGGAGAGCATGAATTTGTGTATAGATCTATACGGGATTGACCATCCTACACCTTGCTGCTAGCTACAATGGGACCTACAAGTCTACGGGTGATGAATGTCATACCATTTCGACGTCTTCGATCGTCGTGTTTTACTAATCAATCAAGTATGGTTATAATCTCATCACATTTTAACTTAATTAAATAATTGGTTTAAGTTAGTTAGTACAATGATAGTTACTACATACAATACTACAGTACATCTTTATTTTCCCATTACATTCATATTGTGATCTTCTCACATAAACGGTAATGTAAAGTATATTTTTGGTAATGATAGTCATATTTGGGAAAAAAAACTCACTTTTACAAAATAAGAAACATACATAACAGTCGGGTCTTGGTAGAAGACTACATTTCTTTATAAGTAGAAAATATACGGTTTTCTAGGAGATACAAACATTTACAGACACTTTCATCAAACTTATACAAACATTGACACTAAAATACTTATGAACTCACCAGCTTAAATGCTGATCTACTCTTTCAAAATAACTTGTATTCTCAGGTCACCAGTGGACAGGTACACTGGACCATTTTTTGTGAAGACGAAGCGTGTTCAAGACTCTCCTTTTGTTTTTATTTTTTTTATTCATATGTTGGTGTCTTTCAAACTATATACAGAACACACTTGTAATAAATTATACTATTAATGCAATAAATTATGTTGTTTCTTGTTTACTATTATGCATTGATATGATATTGTACATGATGTCCTCCGCCCCCGAACGTTTCCGCCGTTCCGGTTTGGGGGTATGACAAATACTACATTCGTCCCATATTTAGTGTCCACTTTTGACCATTGAAGTCTTTATTCTTCAAATTTGACCTTAAATATATTTTTTTGATATATAATATTTTATACAAAATATATGAATAGATTTTGTTTAAATTGTCTTTTCGTTGTTATAAGTTTCATTAACTAATATATAACACAAATAAAAATATTTAAGGTCAAAGTTGAAAAATAAAGACTTCAAAAACCAAAAGCGGACAATAAATATGGAAAGGAGGGAATATATTTTAAGTTTAAAATTGAAGTTACATTGTTTTGTCCGTGTTTACACCCCAGGGTTAAACGTCCGAAGCTAATCCCGAAAGGAAGTCAATCAAAATACGGAGGTCCCGTTGGACCAAAGACCGATAGCAAAACCCTCGCTTTACACAAGACCAACAAAGTGTTGAAGGCATTATGGAAGACATCATTAGTGATACATATTCAGTTGACCAAGGGAGGCTTGTCACTTGTGCCTTAGCTAGACCTATGTTGTGTTTGACCCACTAGCCAAAAAGCTAACTTTTAGCTTTTAAACTAGTTAGATCAATAACTTATCTAAAGTTGTTTATGAAACAAAAAAAGTTAGAAACTACTTTATAAGCTACAGTACGTTATTTTTTTGGTTTCATTAAATACTCAATTGAAATAATCTCAAAAAGAAAAAAATCCAAACATTACCGAAATTCACACTCTAATGCCAAAAAATATCAGAAATGAGGGTTTTCCAAAAATAACCAACGAGACCATAGACGGTCCTATACGGACTCGCCTTCCCTCTTAAGACTCGTGCTCACGATCAAATATTATGAACTTTTTCGTAATTTTGCGCGATTCCGAAGTACCCCATCTGCAGACTAGTGATATCTTCTGCGAACATAGCAATATAAATTTTGATAAATCGTTTTTTTGGTTTTATTCCAGAAATTTGTTTGTCTCTAAAATGCGGATTTGTGTTTACAGTTCCTGTTGGAGTTTTTTTATTTATAGATATGATAGATAAAAAAAAAATAGCATAATATTTATCTATCTCATGATTTATTAACTTTTCATGTGAAAGTTTGTCGAAGAAGGATCATTCACGTTAAAAGTTATCAAACAATAGATAAATGTCCATTGTACAATTTAATCTTTTGTAAAGTAAATTATGTAATAAAACCAATGTTTACATCTTATATATATATATATATATATATATATATATATATATATATATATATATATATATATATATATATATAGGGATAGATTCATGTGAGACGGCCTAATTTTATGAGACCGTGAGACGCATTTTTTTATTTTTTTTTTATTTTTTTTAATTTTTTTTAGTTAATTCAAGTTCCGAAAATAATATTTAAAAAAAGAATTTTTGGATTTTTCCATTTATTTTTCATTTTAAAATAATTTTTTAGAATATGTACAGTGTGATATTCTATTAGAATATTTCATGTATTTTTTAAAAAAATGGAATTTTTTTTTATTTTTTTTATTTAATTCAAGTTCCGAAAATAATATTTAAAAAAAAGAATTTTTAGATTTTTCCATTTATTTTGCATTTTAAAATTATATTTTAGAATATGTCAGTGTAATATTCTATTAGAATATTTCACGTATTTTTCAAAAAAAAAAAACTAGAACTTTTTTTTTTTAGTTAATTCAAGTACCGAAAATAATATTTAAAAAAAGAATTTTTAGATTTTTCCATTTATTTTGCATTTTAAAACTATTTTTTAGAATATGTCAGTGTAATATTCTATTAGAATATTTCACGTAATTAAAAAAAAAACGGGATTTTTTTTTTATTTTTTTTAGTTAATTCAAGTTCTGAAAATAATATTTAAAAAAAAGAATTTTTGGGTTTTTCCGTTTATTTTGCATTTTAAAATTATTTTTAGATTTGGTCTCACGGTCTCACAAAATTAGAATGGTCTCAAATGAACCTGAACCTGAACCTATATATATATATATATATATATATATATATATATATATACACACACACATATATAGGTAGGTAGGTTGGTTCAAATGTTTCTCACATCTATTGTGTGCTAGAATGCACCAATAAGAATTTAGTAAAAATTATATGTATATTAAATGATATCCATACTTATAATTCATTTTTATGGAAAGTAATTAAATTCGTCTTTAATGTTGACAATAATATTCTTTCAGAATGAATTCGTATCTAGAAGAATAGAAGTGTATTCTAGCAGCATGAGAGTGTATTTTAGTAGAATACACTCTCATTCTTCATATTTCATGCAACTTTATTGTATTTTAAGTGAGTGAGTCCTAAAACAAACATCGAACCCATAGATAAAAACATATGTATGAATCTATTCAAAAAGAATGTTATTGCTGACATTAATGACGAATTTAATTAGTTTCCATAAAAAGAGAATTATAGATTATGAATATCATTTAATATGCATGCAATTATGAAAATCAATTAATATCTATCTCTATTTAATTAAATAATTATTTAATTTTAATAAATTCCTATTGGTACATTCTAGCACACAATAAACGTAAGAAACACATTAACCTAGTCCTATATATATATATATATATATATATATATATATATATATATATATATATATATATATATATATATATATATATATAGGTAAAGGATCAAATGAGAACCAAAAAAGATTAAGAACCTAAGAACCACTTATATTTAGGTTATCACTAATGTATTTTTGTATTTGGTTTGATTTTTTTTTCAGTTTTGATAAGTTGTCAAAAAGAAAAGGGACATTGTTTTATCAGATGTTTCATTTCACCATACTTGAAAAACACTTTTCATATTTCCTTTCTTCCTTCCTCCGGTGACACCAACCACCGCCACCCTTACCACTAGCAAACAACGTTACTCCAACGACTTTCCACCACCAGCACCACCTCCTTTATTCACTTCAGTTACCGTCTCCTCTGTTCACTTTTACTACCGTCATCTCCGATCTCCGATGAACCACCAGATCAGAATCAGATCTTACTTGATTTACATCCGATTTCATCAGATCTACAAGAAAACTCATCGGATCTACATCAGATCATTATCTCGAAACCGCCACCACGAATCAGATCTAGATCTAGAAATCACCACTACTAAAAACGATGATTGATGCCTGCGGGGAAGTGAAACTAACCATTGTTGGCCCACCGCCACCACTTCTCTCCTCCGTTGCCTTCTCCGACGACATCACTTTTTTCAATGATGCACCTGGACAGTTTTCCTTCCACTACCTCCCACTCCAAAACCTTAGGCGAAACCCTAGACATGCAACTTCATCAACGAGGCTCTTAGATCTGAAGTGGTATGGTCCAGATCTATGATATTCGACGAAAAATAATAATTTTCGACTTTAGATCTTTGATTTACACCTCCAGATTTACGAGGTCTGACGATATTTCCAGACCAGATCATAGAGCGCCGCTAACCGTCACCATCGCTGCTGCCTTGCACTCCAGTGAAACATTGGCAACTCATCTCCATCTCTCTCTCTCTCTCTCTCTGATCTCCAGTAAAACACCGCCATATATGCATCAGGTATGTTGACTTTTGCTTTGATTGTTTTCTCTTCTATTAAGTTGTGAATTTAATGTTTAAATCTCTTATTTATTTGTTTACTTTTCTTAATAAGGCTATGAATTCATACTTTAGCAAAATATAAGACAAGATCTGTAAAAAATGAAAATCAAGTAAAAAAAAGCATTCGAGACATTTTTTCACATCTCTGAAACCACTTTGCTTCTTAATCTGTGCAGAGTCTGTACAAAAAAACTCACTCCAGAAAAATGAAATATAGAATATCAATTCAATTTTTTCTTGATAAGGTAGTCAAGTGTAAAGAAAAAAAAGTAAAATGTAAAGAAAAAGAAGAGAAACCCTTTTCCCAATACATCAATACTTGTTTTTTTACTTTATTTTCAATTAGAATTTCTTCAATAAGAAATTTTAATTTTAAGATGTGAATGCATAAGTATTTGTTTTCTACTTGCATCTATCGTATATCTCCATGACATAGTTTTTTTTGTTTGTTTTTTTCTGTTTAAATGTGAATTTGATGTTTTAATCTCTCATTTGTCATATAATTTTGTTAATCTTAGTTTTAACTGCTATTAAGTTGTGAATGTATAATTTTTTTTGAATTAAACTTTGAATTTATTATACTAGTTTGTGAATTTTCTATATTAAATTGTGTGTTAATTGTAATAAGTGTTTTAAGTTGATAATATGGATGTGAATACTACTTTTTGTGTATTAAAATATGAATTTAGTGTACTAAGCTGTGATTTTTGTGTTTTAAATTGTGATTTGATTGCATTAAGCTTTGAATTATCTTTTTAAACTACGAATTGACTGCATTAAGTTGTGAATTTTCTGTTTGATTTGAAAATTGACAAGATTAAACTGTGAATTATGTATATGAAACTATGAAGTTACTTGTATTAAGCTATGAATTTTGTTTATAAACTTTGAATTAACTATATAAAGAGTGTTAAGTTGAAAAGATGGTTGTGGATGCATACTTTTTGTGTATTAAACTTTGAATTTTGTGTACTAAACTATGATTTTTGTGTTTTAAACTGTGAGTTGACTGCATTAAACTTTGAATTTTCTTCTTAGACTATGAATTGACTATATTAAGCTGTGAATTTTGTGTATTAAATGATGAACTGATTTTATTAAGCTGTGAACTAATTGACATTAAGCTGTGATTATTTTATAATTTTTTTGTTTGCTTTTGAAATAATGTAATTTTATTCACGGCTTAATATATTAAATTCATAATTTAAAATATGAATGATTTATGTATAATTTTTTTTTTGTTAATTTTCTTCTGAATATATTTATTTTTTGTGTTGTATAAGTATGTAAGAATACATTAGTTTTAATAATAGTTTTGCATTAAATTCAAAACGAGTGAAATAAATTGTTTTATTAGACTGTGAATGTAGTATTTAACATATTTTTTATCATTTTCGATTTTATTTCATTTATTTTTTAAGAATGATACCTTCATTTATTCCTTAAAAAATAAACTTATTTATTTTATAAGCTGGAGCAAGAATGATAGGAAATCAATAAAAAAAACAAACAAATATTCATTATTGCAGACAACAATCCATGTTTTGAAAGAATTACAACAAACACGAAAAATATAAATACATTCTTAAAGAAAGAATGTTCTTGTGTTTGTAAGATGGACCATTTTATTCTGAAAGATTGTTGTTTTTGTAAGATGAAGCTTCATGTTCTGAAAGAATATTGTTGCTTTTTTTATGATGAACGTTAATATTCTTAAAGAATGTTGTTGCTTTTGTAAGGTGAACCCTAAAATTCTGAAGAAATATAAAAATTATTAAAAACTTTTATCCTTTATTCGTGACCTGCAAAAGAATAAGAGGAATTCTATAAGAGTGATTTCCATGTTATATAGAATTTGCTATATTCATTAAGGCCACTAGGTAAAGTTGCATCACTACAGAAGATCAGATGTAAACATATGCTTCATTAATTCCAATAATGAAGCAATTGCCACCAAAATTAGTCTAATAAGCTAACCACAAGCAAATGAAGCAATTGATGGGGAATGTGAAGACCTTTGAACATCAGATGTAAACATATGCTTCATTAATTCCAATAATCATGATTAATATCCAATCCAATATAGATGATAAATATTCAAAAAAAATATTAGTACATGAAAGAAAGAGATACCTCAAATGCATTTTTATCAGTATTTTATCAAGGTGATAGTGATCGTGAATCTAAAACTAAGGAAGGTTAAATATTAACAACCACGCACACAAAAAAACACCAAGAGGGAGTTAATATGGTTTTTTACCTTACTTGTATACTCCAATAAATCCTCAATCAGAAGGAACATAAGGGACTAATTTACAACACCCCCGCCCCCATCGATTTTAGTTCTAAAGATGAAAAAACGCAACAAATATAGACAAGCTGATCTTGCTTCTTGTTTTTAGAAAGAAATCAAGAACATTTGAAAAAAATGAGATTATTGGAATGATGGAAGATAGTAGGTTACAAGTGGTGCTTATCATAGAGACAAAATACTTTTTTTTCTTACCTTAAGGTCGATGCTTGTCCAGGTTGTACCTTAGCTATTATTATGGCCATCCGACAATGGCGATGGAGCAAATGACCTTGTAACCATTGATCCCTATTCTTTATTTTCCAGATGTTATAAAGTTGTAAGGGATATTGAGATGGACAGTCAGAAACATATTAACCCTAATTAAACAAAGAGAATCATAAAATTGAAGATGAATATGAGAAATTGAGAAGTTAAACCTTGAAAGAAGCTTGATTTGGTGATAGCATCTCTATGATTAATGGGGATTGTTCCTGTATAATGAAAGAAAGAAAAATATAAGTAAAAGCATATGTTTATGGAGATGGCAGGTGTGGTTATACGAGGTATTTGATTCGTGATATAAACTATGACACTTGAGATGAAAGAGGGCAACAATGGAGGTGGAGGACAATAATAAAACATAGAGAATAAGGTAGTCGTGTGACCTGGGCTTTCTGGTAAAACACACATACACACAGAGAAATTAAGAGGTTGGCCATGGTTTTAAAGAAAGCACCGGGAAAATATAATTAAGTTAGGAAATCTAGCCATAGTCTTAGGAGAATAATTTTGGAAATTTATTTATTCTTAAATGAATTTACCAAACTACCCCTTTTTATTTAATTAATAGTAATTTTTTTCTAAATTCTTATCGGTACCTACATCCACATTTGAATCTCTATCTCTCTCTCTCTCTCTCTCTCTCTCTACATATATATATATATATATATATATATATATATACATATTCTAATAAAAGAAATAGTTTTATTATCCTTTTAACATGTGTCATCTTATTAGACCTTTTAATTAATGCATGTCTTATTCTTCTTTTGTCATGTGTGTTGGGTCGTGTTTTGTGTTAAGTATTGCGTCTATTGGGCTCGTTAGTTAGTCCATTTTGTATCTCCAGTATGGGCCTGTCCATCCGTGAGTTTAGTAGGGTTTAGTATATATAGGAGCTTGCATTCTTCCTAGATAGTAACGATAGAATAGAACAATCAGAGTATTATTTCAGCAAGTTTATTGTTATCGTTCTTGTAACCCTAAAATCCTCTACAGCGGAAGTTCTTAGTCGAGCTCTGCTGAGGATTGTTTGATCTAATCATTCGACACATATTGATCCATACTTGTGTTATTTACTACTTTTACATCTATCGCATTACCTGTTAAGAAGATCTAATCGATCTTTAAGTTTATTAATAACTTAACAATTGGTATCAGAGCAGGAGGCTGTGTAATTCATACACATCTTTTCTGTGAAAAAGGTTGCAATTAGGGTTATTCCGCATTAACTAATATTTATTGAGCCGTCATCCCATAATTGACGTAACTCAGCATTTATTTGTTTTGCCCTAATCTTATATATATTACAAGTCTGATCTTTCAAAACAGGTTACGATCAAGCATGGACGAGTCACAATCAAATCCCATAAACATCTCAAATAGCATTGGATCAACGACGAAGATTCCCATCCTTTACAGCCAGGATTACGAAGTCTGGGCACATCACTTTGAAGATTATGTCATTGGATCTGAAGACAATGGATACCTTATCTGGGAAGCAATCGTGTCTGGACCATTCGCTCATTCAGCAACGTCTAGAATCATTAAAACACAGAAAGAGTATAATGATTTGTTGAAGGACGTAAAAGATATTGCTCAAGACGAAAAGGATAAGTTTCAGTGCAATATTAAAGCATTGAGACTAATCAGATTCGCTCTTCAATCAGATACTTTCAGGCTAGTGAGTTCATGCAGCACTGCCAAAGAAATATGGGATAGGCTACGAGAGTTATATTCCACAGACGAAGATCTGTAACATTCCATTCAGACCTTACTCTTGTCTGAGTTTGGCGAATTTAAGCAGAATCCCGAGGAAACTGTTACTCAGACATTCGATCGCTTCAATCATCTTCTCAGTAAGATGATTAAACACGATATTGAAAGGAAGTTGATTGAACAAAAAGTTACATTTTTTAATGGTCTTAGATCTGAGTGGAGAGCGGTTGTGTCCACTGTTAAAGCTAATGAGCAATTCAAATCTTATTCGTTGGCTAAGCTGGTAGGAATTTTGAAATCCCAAGAAAAGATTGTCTTGCAGGAGAAGAATGTGGTTTCAAGCTTGGGTTCCTTAGCTCTTCTTTCTAAAAGCAAAAGTGTGATGGAAGATGAAGACCTTAACTTAGAAGACTATGACCTTACCTCTGAAGACTATGCTATGATGGTGTCAAATCTAAAGAGGTTTATTAAGAAAAGGTTTCCTACCAATAAGAACCGGAATTGGCAGGGAAGCTATAGTTCTGAAAAGGTGAGGGAGGAACCGAAGGCAGAAGAAGCAAAGAAAGAGCCGAAAGCTGAAGGGGATTTTGGGGTGAACTGCTATTACTGTGGAGGAAAGAACCACTATGCTAAAGATTGTGTCCTAAACAAAATGGCAGAAAAGGATGAAGAAAAAGATGAAGCTGTGTTGGTGAAAAAGCTGGAAGAGAACAAGAGAAAGAAAACTGTTGCTAACCCTTCTATGAATGCTTTAATTGTGCAGGGTTCGGTAGCGGATGATGAGTTCGGTGGCCTGGAGGTCTGGTCAACCGACTCTGAGGATGATGAAGTTAGAAAGCCATCTCATGGAAAGGCTTATGTTGCGAAAGGTGAAGGAAGCGGTGGAAAGTGTTTGATGGTGTCGGATGTATCTCAAATGAGGGGATACAACACAGACGGTGGTAATGAAGACACGAAGGAGCAAGAGGACTTGTGCTTCACAGCAAAACCTCTCAGCGTGCAGTTTAATGAGCTTGATGAATTAATCAAGAAGGTACAATCCATTTTTGTTTCATTCAAAGTCCCACAAAATTCATATGAAAAAGAACTAAAAAATGTAAATTCAAGAGTCTCTCATCTAGACAGCAGTTTAACTCAAACACGGGTCACCAATTCTAACCTGACTGACCAATTAAGCAGGGTTTCTTCAAAGAGTGAGGAACGGAGGATGTGGACAGAGCTGAAGGAGTCAGAGTTGATCAAATCCAAAGACGAAAACATTTATTTACAAAGAGACAATTTAAAACTTTTGAAACAAAGAAATGTGTTTTGTTTGATTGCTAAGCGTCTTTATTCTAACATCACTCAACTTCATCTTAACTGTGAAATAGGACAGAAAATTCATCGCATGATTTTGCCCTTTCTTGAGTTTAAGAAAGATGAAATTGACGCAGAAGCATATAATTGCGAAAGTGTAGTTTCGTCTGAGGATGTAAATCCGACGTATATGTATGGTCTAGACAAAATCGAATCTTTCATAAAATCCAAGGACCATAAGGACATGCTGAAAAATCTTTTGGATGAAAATGACAAACTGAAACTAAGGACCGAAACCATACAAAAGTTTGACTCATTGAATGCCAACTTGAGCTTAGAAAATAAAATTGATGTTGAAAATGCATCTGAGCTTAATGAGGATGATGATATGAGTGAAATTTTTGTAGAGGATGAAATTGACTGTTCTGAGTTTGTCAAGAGCGAACCCGAAAACCACAAAAATCTTATTTCAGAAAATTCTGTGGTGTTTGCTCGTTTGTCCCACCAAAAGTCCCCGATCCTTGAAGAAAAAGTTGTTGTATACCAAAAGGTAAGGACGACTCCAAATCAGGTGTATAAGGTCACAGGAGTAACCGAACATCAGACAGCCGAACTCACAGCCATTGTAAATGAAGATAATGCTGATGGCTGTGATGAGTTCTTCTGGTCTGCCCCCATCGACAATGCTGATGAAACCGTTGGTCTATCAGAACAGACGTCCTGGAAAACCAAAGGCAGATATGTGTCAGAGCCTTTGAACAAGCCTGATAAATTCAACATACCAAGTACTAGTGGTACAAAAGATGCTCCTGAAGAAAAAGGAGTTCCTGCAAAAGATGTCACTCCTTCAAGCGAAACATCATCAGTTCAAAGTGAGCCAGCTGATAAGAAGCAAAAACAAAAAGCCAACATCCATCGACAGCCGAAGCAAGTAAAGAATCAGAAGCAGCAAAGGAATCAGAGATACAAGAAAAATCTCTCTGAACGAAAACATTTTTGGCGATCTCAAAACGCCCATTTCTCTTATCATGACAGAAATCCAACATCAGAGAAAAATGTTGTTAGGAAGCATGAAAGTAATAAGAACCGAAAGGAAAGGTTCGGTTCTGAGGATCACAATAACTGAAAGGAAAGGTTCGGTTCAGAGAACACCAGCTACCGAAAGCAAAAGTTCGGTTCCGAGAGCAAAAGCAATCAAGGTTCAAGGTTCGGTCCCACTAATAATCAAAAACAAAAAGGATACCTAGAACCTCAAGTCAAGCAAACTTCTCAGTCTAACTTCTCTCATTCTAATTCCTCTCAACCTCATTCTAAATCCAATTCTGTTCATACTCAAAATCCAAAATCTTCAACAGATTTGAAAGGAAAATCAAAGGTTTCCTCAGTCAAGACTGATCAAAAGCATTCCAATGTCCCAGTGCCTAAACCTGAATCCAAACCGTCTGTAACAAATCCCAATAAAATTAAGGTTTTCACCATTAGAAAGAAAGATCAAACAACTTTAATAAAAAGAACATATCTTGTTGACATCTCTCTTACTATTCCTGTTCCTGTGAAAGGCTCCCGTGGACCCAAGAAACTTTGGGTTCCTAAATCTGCTTAATTTTTGCAGGTTATCAGTGACGAGCAGTTTGACGAAGAATGGTATATTAACAGTGGCTGCTCACGTCACATGACAGGAAGGAAGGAAGAGCTGAGGGAATTTCGGTCTCTTTCAAACGGTGGAAATGTCAAGTTTGGGAACAACTCATTCGGCACGATAAAAGGCTATGGAATGATAACAAATGGAGATTTCACAATCAGAAAGGTTGCATACGTTAAAGGACTACCGCACAACCTCATTAGTGTATCTCAGCTTGTTGGAGGAACCGGTCTCAAGGTCTCTTTCGACGATGAGGGTTCAGAGATAATTGAATAGAAAACAAAAAGAGTAATTCTCAAATCGGAGCGCAAAGGCGAAATGTTTCCCTTGAATCTCAAACCTATCAAAGGAAATCTAGCTATCTGCCTGTTATCCAAAGCACAATCTGACGAAAGCTGGCTGTGGTACCGAAGGCTCTCTCATCTCAACTTCAAGGATATCAACAAACTTGTCACAGGTGGTCATGTTCGAGGTCTTCAATTGCTCAAATTCGATCGAGAACATTTATGTGCTGCATGTGAAATGGGGAAGCAGATTCGTCAAAGTCACCCATCGATTGTAAACACTAAAGTTGTTGAACCATTAGAGTTAATTCACATTGACTTGTGTGGTCCATCATCTATCGAAAGCATCGGCGGTAGCAAGTATATTCTTGTTATTGTTGATGACTTTTCACGTTTTACATGGGTGTTCTTTCTGAAGCATAAATCTGAAGCAACTCTCAAGCTAAAGACGTTTATCAAGTAGGTTGAAGTGCAGCTGAGGAAAGTCGTTCGCAACATCAGGAGCGACAATGGGATGGAGTTCAAAAATAAAGAATTCAAAGACTTCTTGGCAGAAAAAGGAACCAGTCACAACTTCTCAGCTCCCTACACCCCTCAACAAAACGGAATTGTCGAAAGACGAAACCGATCTTTGTGTGAGGCGGCCCGAACCATGCTAAGTTTTGCTTCTTTACCTTTATACTTTTGGGCTGATGCAATTGTTGTAGCATGTTTTACGCAGAACAGGTCCTATCTCAATAAACGCTTTAATCTCACTCCTTATGAGATCATCAACAACAGGAAGCCAAATGTCAAATTCTTCCACGTATTCGGCTCATGGTGTTTCATCTTCAATTCTAAAGACCATCGTAACAAGTTTGACGTAAAAGCCGATGAAGGGATATTTCTGGGATACTCTCTCACTTCGAAAGCATACAGGGTTTTGAACAAATGTTCGAGGAAAAATAAAGAAACTTATTATGTGACTTTCGATGACAGCTATGTCAAAAAGCTGAAGGCCAGTGAAGACACAGTTGGAGAAATTTTTTCTCAAACAGGCCAAGTCATAGCCTCGATTGCAAACCTATTTGAGAAGTTTGTATAGTTATTCAATGAACCAGAGAAGGCCACTCTCTCGGAAGCTAGTGCAGCAGACAACAAAGTAGATCATCTGAAGCAACTCATCGAAAATGATGCCAAGCAAATGAATGAAGGAGGATCAAGTTCCAACGACCCTCCACAACACGATGCTTCAATTGAGGGGGGAGGATCCACCTTCTTCTTCACAGCCGGGCTCACATGTTGAGGGGGAGAACTGTTCTCCAGCTGCTCCCGAACGCCCAGCTGTACCCGAAAGCCAATCTGTACCCGAAAGTCCTGTGGTACCCGAAAGCTCAACACCACCCGAAACTCCTGTAGCTCCGGAAAGTCAAGATATACCTGAAAGCTCATCTGTCGAGGGGGAGAATGCTGATATGTCTTATGACGATGATAGTCAATCTGAGCTAGAAGAGATGGTAAATGCTGAATTGGATCCATCCTATGATCCAAATTACCCTCCTCTTGTCAAATGGACCAGAGATCATCCTGTTTCACAGGTTATCGGTAATGTCTCTGAAAAGGTCCTGACCCGATCTCAACTAAAGGCAAAGCAAACTTCCTTATTTTCAAAAGTAGAGTTCTGTATGTTTAACTCCTTCGTCTCAAAAGTTGAACCAAAGACAGTTAACACTGCTCTTGATCACTCCGATTGGGTTCATGCTATGCAAGACGAACTTAATGAATTCGAAAGAAATAAAGTTTGGCGCCTCATTCCAACTCCTCCAGATGCCTCGGTTGTTGGTCTCAAATGGGTCTTTAGAAATAAAATGGACAAGGAAGGCAATGTGGTTAGAAACAAAGCTCGTCTAGTGGTGAAAGGATACTGCCAGGAGGAAGGAATCGACTATGAGGAAACTTTTGCTCCTGTGACTAGGCTGGAATCTGTTCGAATATTTCTTGCCTATGCTGCACACAAGAACTTTGAGGTCTACCAAATGGACGAAAAGTGTGCATTTCTAAATGGAGAGCTCGAAGAAACGGTGTACGTGGAGCAACCTCCTGGATTCGTCAATGAAAAATATCCCAACCACTATTATATTCTGGACAAAGCGGTATATGGACTGAAACAAGCACCGAGGGCTTGGTATGAAACGCTAACCAAGTTTTTAAAGATGTCCAAATTCAAACAAGGTTCGGTTGACCCAACCTTCTTTCGTAAGAAGGAAGGTAACCACCTTATGATTGTTCAAATCTATGTCGATAATATCATCTTTGGCTTAACGAATCCTGGCTTAACGGCTAAATTCAGAAAGTTGATGGAGACTAAATTTGAAATTAGCTCAACGGGTCCAATTAACTTTTTCCTTGGTTTGAATATTAGACAGGGACCCGAAGGCATCTTTATTAACCAGGAAGCTTACACGAAGACTCTCCTTGCTAAATTTGGCATGATGGGAGACTCAAAGGTTAAAGTTCCAATGGCGTTCGGCACCAAGCTCACTCCATCCTTGGAGAAGCCAGCAGTCAACATTACGCAATATCGCCAAATGATCGGTTCTTTAATGTACCTTACTTCTAGCAGGCCTGATATACTGTTTTCTGTTTGTTACTGTGCTAGATTTCAGGCAAATCCTCGTGAACCTCACATGCTTGTAGTGAAGAACATACTCCGGTATCTCAAGCAAACTACCTCTTTAGGCCTATGGTATCCATCCAACTCAGGTTTCTTCGTTCAAGCCTATTCAGATGCAGACCTTGGAGGTTCTGGACTAGACAGGAAAAGCATCACTGGAGGCTGCCAATTCCTTGACGGGAAGTTGGTTAGTTGGCAATCAAAGAAACAGATCTGTGTGTCTCTGTCTACCACTGAAGCAGAATACATCGCAGCTGCCTCCTGTACTTCTCAAGTGATTTGGATCCAAAGCCAACTCCAGGACTATGGACTCAATATGAAAAAGATTCCACTATATTGCGACTCTGAAAGTGCAATTAGGATCTGTCATAACCCAGTGCAACACTCGAAGACTAAGCACATAGCACTGAGGTATCACTTCATTAAGGATCATGTGGAAGATGGGAACGTCGAAATACACTTTGTTCGAACCACTGATCAACTGGCTGACATCTTCACCAAAGCTCTTCCTGAAGCATATTTTAACAAAATACTACAAGGGCTAGGTATGATGGAATCATCTTAAAGCTCAAAAGCAAGAAGCGAAATAGACCGAACGTTCGGGTTCGGGTCTTGTGCTAATGTACCGAAATGAACCGAACGCTCGGGTTCGGTTGTATTATCTGCTTTTCGCTCATCACTCAAAGTTATTCTCTTTTTCAAATCTATTTTCTTTGGCGACCGAAATCAACCGATCGTTCGGGTTTGGTTCCAAAATTTTTCTCACCTGAAATAGACCGAACGCTCAGGTTCGGTTCCAAAGTTTTTCTCAACCGAAATAGACCGAACACTCGGGTTCGGTTCCCAAATTTTTTTGTGTGTCTTAATTTTTTTTTTATTATTATCAAAAATTCCAAAAATATATTTTTTTCATAAATTCAAAAACTCTGAAAATATTTTTTTATTTAGCTTGGATTCATTTTTTTTATTTTTATTTATTCATTTTTTTGTGTGGGTATATAATTTCATTAGCTAAGTGTCCCTAGAAGCATGCTGTTGTATGTGTCCAAAGCCTCACCTGATTCTGAATAATAGGCCTTACTGACTTGGTATAAACAAACCTTGTCTTCCCAATTAGGCTTTCTTATTTATTCTAATCATGAGCTACCTAACTCTCTTCTCACATGAGATATGAGTTTTCTGCTTGGTCCTAATCTTTATAGCAGAGGTACTTTGCTTTCTTTACACCCTCTACATTGCATTTCTCCATCACATTCGCTTCACAAACGTAACCCTTGAGACTCTCAGAAATTACCACTGAGGTTTATGGTTGCACACTTTCTGTGTTCATGATCTTAGCTTCGTGTCACTACATGCTAAGTGAAACCCAAAATTCAATACCCATTATGCATTGACGGTGAACAATTAATTTGCTCAAGCTTTCACTAATGAATTGATGAAGGTACCACATGAAATCTCTAATTTTCTTTTGAGTGATTCCTATGAAATTGTTAACACCCATAACATTTCTTCCCCTGGGATCCAGTTTTAATTTTTGTTGAGATTTTATAAATTTCCTAACCAAATTAAAATTATCTCCAACCTACTTGTTCAACAGACTACACCGGTCTCACAAGTACTTCGTTCGATTTCTGCTTATATCAAGATTAGGAATTTTGAATCGAAGCGATATCCACCCTCATAAGCCTAATTAAAAGAAGTCTTCCAACACTTCTTAATAAGTGTCTGATCGTTATTCAACGGGAAACCACACAAACACTTTAAAGTCTCTCTTGACTTTGAAGGAAGAGATTCGTGCCCGGGATCATTTGTTTCGTGTCTTTATTGACATCACATATTTTCCCAAAAGTGTTGCTTTATTTCTTTTCTTTTACACCCTAAGCACGAAAATCTTTGATTTCCCAAAATTCAGGTTCTATTAATTACAAGGCATTTTAAATGGATTGGTGATTTATTAAAGGATGTGGTAAATATTGATCCACGTGGGCGAATTTTTTTAAAGATGTTGTTTTATTCTAAAGGGATAAGATGACGACATGATGACTCAGGCGGGAGTCTAATCGATTTGATTTCAAACGGCGCAAGAGGGACGCGTGCGAATCTGAACCGTTTCATCTTCAAACGGCGACTGATGGGAAGGCGTGTTATTAGGGGCCTGACATTCTCTCTCATGCGTGATCATCGGCAACCCCAACTGTCAGGCATCAGTCAACTCTGAAAAACCCTTCGTTTTTCAATAGAAGATTTGGGAAGATCTTTCTCTCTCCTTAAACCACAGTATAAAAGGCAACATCCTCCATCGTTTACCTCTTTACTGCAATTAAAATTCCCAGAGAGCAAACAATCCCTAAACCTTCTCTGTTCATCATCTCCTCCACTTTCATCATAGCAATGGCAGATTCTTCCTCAGTTCATGCAACATCCCACATTTTGCCCATCCGCCCACAGCAAAGCTTGATCATCGATTTAACTCCTCAATCGTATGACGCATTCATGTTCCCCATCATCGAGTGTCTGAAGTTTTCTCCAATCGCTCCTGCACTTACCAGGGCTGAAACCGTTCCGATGGAATTCTTGTCACAGATCTTTGCCACCGCTCACTACGACAAGGTCGTCGACAGAATATTCTTTGATATCTTTGAACACAAGGAGTCGATTTCAAAGCAGCGGTTCTGCTCATTGTTAGGGTTTGACGCAGATTCTTCCAGGGTCAATCCAGAATCCATCCCCATGGGTCATCTGTTCAACATGTTCTACAACATGGGATACACGGAGGTGCTTACTACGGTGACGAAATTCAAGAAGTCGTGCCTACCTCCACAATGGAATGGGATGTTCACTGTTTTGTTCAAGGGTTTATCTGAACGAAGCTTCGGGTCTGATGGAGCCAGCAGTTTATTTCTCTCCATCATGTATGGTATCTACAATGGCATCAACATGGACTATGGGTCAGTTCTGTGGCAACAACTCATTCACAGTCTCTCCTCCACTTCCAGACATTTAGAGATTTCGTATGCTCGATTCTGGACCATTATCACGAAATGGGTGATGGACAAGTACCACGTCCCCATTGTCGCTGGTGCTCCAATGTCTTCGATTGGTACCTTCCATACCACGAAGATCATTGTGTCGGACGCTTCAAAGTTTCCGTTCAACGGGTCTATTCCGGAAACGATGTATGGTGATGTTCCGGCTGACAGCAGGATCATTTAGACGTATAAAGAGTTCAGACGTTCTGGTCCGAGGGATCTTACTCCGGAGATGCTGAAATCCATTCATGACACCGACAAGCCTGCTCCAAGAGGCAAGAAGGCTGATAAGGGAAAACAAGTGGCCAAGGGGGCGAAAGGCCCGTCTCCAAAGAAGAGGAAACCCACCAGAGCTGCTCAGTCTCCACAACAGAAGAGGAGAAAAACCCAACCGCGACGAAAGTTGATTATCGCTTCCTCCTCAAGCAAGTCTGAGGGTGATAGTTCTGATTCTGAAGGCTATCAACGTGGTCACACTCCACCACAATCTCCAACCCCTGAAGTTCATGTCTCTACTTCTCCAATTTCCTCTCCACCTAAAACTATTCCTATTTCTATTCCCCCCATAACTTCCACTACTCACATACCATCCACTTCCATCCCAATATCACCACCAATATTCACCGAAGCAACCACAACAACCACTGTCGATGTTAGAACCAATGTATCTGATACGAGGGTTCATACTGATGCACCTAAATCTACCCCAGCACCCGAAACCACCCCAGCACCCGAAACCACCCCAGCACCCGAACAAACAACACAACCCGAACCTACCCATACTACCGAACCACCAGCTTCACCACCACCATCAGAGGGAGAAGAACCATTCCTTGGCGGGGAGAATATGACTTTTGACTCGGTCTACTATAGCCCGTTTCAAGTACCGAGTGATGAAGATGACGACGCTCCTGTCACCAAAAGGCATCTCCAGGAGCTCCATGATAAAATTGACTCACTCATCGCCTCATCTTCCACTTCTCAGTCATCCTATCTGAAGCTGCAATTCAGAAAATTGTTGACGCTTTCTCCAAAGCTCAGCAAGCTTCACTTGCTTCTGCAACCACCGCCATAGGTGCCTCTACCAAAGCCTGTCAGGCAGCGACTGAAAAAGTCGATAAACTATTTACTGATGCCTCTTCCCTGTTGAAGTCTTTACAGGAGAGTGCCAACGCCGCCAAGACTATGCTGGAACTGATTGTCCACCAACTGACAACATCAGTCGCAACTGAGTTGAAGTCTTTCACTTCTCTTCGTCAAAAATTTTTCTGACGACAACTCAGCTTTCCGAACAACCATCGAGGAACGTCTCTCCAAGCTTCAAGAAGATTTGGCTGCCGAGAACACTCTCATGGATGCTCTCGCAAGGAAGACTACTGCTCTGAAAGTCAAGAGCATTCAACTCTCCAACTCTCAACAGGAGATTGAATCTCTTCGATCTGAAAGGGAGGTCATCAAATTGTGTGTTTCGGATGTCTACTCTGCCATATCCAACATCTTAGAAGCACATGATCCAATTCTTAACTACACTGTGAGGCGTGACCTTGCAGAGAAGCTCGCTCCTGCCCTCGCCCTACTCAGCAAAATCGAAGGGTTCCTTGATTTCGTGTCCATTCTGAAACAAGGGGGAGAGAAGGAAACAATGTCTCAACCACCTCCTACTTCCACAGCAACTCACACTACCAAACCTCCTCCAGTAGGACAACCCTCTGGTTCCGGTGTGAAAGAAAAAGGCAAAAATATTGCTGAGGAAGAAGAAGAAGAAGACAAAGAAACAATTGTCGACTTGTTGAAGCGTAAAAGTCGACGCAATGAGGCTGACATCAGTGCTCGTGTGGCAAGAGAGGCTGAAGAAGCCGAACGTAAACAGAAAGAAGCCCACGACCTTCTTGAGAGCAGGAAAACTTTGTTTCCTTCCTGGACTCTTGAGAGGATGATTAAAGAAGCCATTGACACACCGAGTATCTTGTGGCTGGAACCTGTGATCTCTTTAGATCGTTCCAATACTGTCGACTCACAGTTCGACATGCCACTGACCCGAAAGGCTTTTATCTTTCATGCCTTTTCCAACGTTGCTGAATTCCCTCATCCTCATCCACAGGTTGATCGGGACTTAATCAATTTCTATCTGAAGGCTGCTCAACCCCAATATCAGACTTGGAGCGCTCAGAAAATTGTCAACGTTCGGGTCTTGAAGCCGTACAATGAAGGTAACTTCATCAACGTTCGATTCAAGGTACTTCGGGGATCTGCCAAAACAAAACATACTATTTCCCTTGCAGATCTTCCCAACCTTAATCCCCATGATTGGATTATCTTGCACAACATCCTCCTCACCAACGAAGCTGAATACGGTCCGATCATCGACCATTTGAAGAGGATGCTCGTGTGCTACATCATGGAAGTTGCATTGATGGATCAGGAGATTGCAAGCGTATTTAAGAAGAAACCTACAATATCTCCTGTTGGCTCTGCCAGTGATCTCAACCAAATGCAGATGGGGCAGATTGACTCGAGGAGGAATTCGGTCATGTTTACCAGGAACGAAGGACAAAAATGTCTTTTCGCCTTGGCTGACAAACATCTTTATACCATTGCATGTTTGGAGCACGTTTTGGGGATCATCCACAGATGCAAGCAGAACACAGCGGATGATATCAAGTACTTTGATGATATGATTCAATGGTACATTCGGTTCAGACAGACTATTCTCGCTCTTATCACACGTCTGTTTGATACTGTAAAGAAAGCTCCCGTTGCTGGCCCAAGCAAGAAGAAGAAGTAGTCTCGCTCCAATTTGACGCAAATGGGGAGATTGTTGGGTCGTGTTTTGTGTTAAGTATTGCATCTATTGGGCTCGTTAGTTAGTCCATTTTGTATCTCCGGTATGGGCCTGTCCATCCGTGAGTTTAGTAGGGTTTAGTATATATAGGAGCTTGCATGCTTCCTAGATAGTAACGATAGAATAGAACGATCAGAGTATTATTTCAGCAAGTTTATTGTTATCATTCTTGTAACCCTAAAATCTTCTACAGCGGAAGTTCTTAGTCGAGCTCTGCTGAGGATTGTTTGATCTAATCATTCGACACATTGATCCATACTTGTGTTATTTACTGCTTTTACATCCATCGCATTACCTGTTAAGAAGATCTAATCGATCTTTAAGTTTATTAATAACTTAACAATGTGTCACCATATTATGTCTCTTAGTTAATACTTGACATTTGTCAACCTAATTATTCATTTTAAATTTTAAATTTCTCACTCTATTTATATTAAATTAATAGCATTAAAAATAAAAAGTAAAATAGTATTAATACAAATTATAAAGTGATATAATTTCACATATTTATTTAAATCAATGATTTTAATTTTATATAACTAACAAAATCTCTTAACTAATAATTTATTTAAAATAATTGATGAATAACTTTGAACTTTTACTATAAAAATTTAATTAATTTTGTAACCGTGGTTTCCACAGGTTATATATATATATATATATATATATATATATATATATATATATATATATATATATATATATATATATATATATATATATATAACCCTATTCTAATAAATGAATAATTCTATTATCCTATTGACAAGTGTCACAATATTAGAAATCCTAATTAATATTATATGCTATATGTAAACCTATTAATTCTCCATTTTAAATTTTAATTTTTAAATTTCTCACTCTAATTACATTAATTAATAATTGATAGTTGATTCTTCATTTCAAATTTCAAATTTCAAATTTGAAAGTCCACACTCTAATTATATTAACTTAATAACATTAGAATAAAAAATTAAATTAAATTAATATATATTATAAGATGATGTAATTTCATGTATTTATTTAAATTAACGATTATAATTTTATATAACTAAAAAAATATCTCTTAATTACTAATTTATTTTAAACAATTTATTTGAAATAATTGATTAATAATTTTAAGTTTTTACTATGAAAGTGTAATTTATTTTATAACTGTGGTTCTCACCGGTTATAAACTAGTGTGTGTGTGTGTGTATATATATATATATATATATATATATATATATATATATATATCAACCAATGTTTACATATTGCATACAAATTCTAAATAAAATACTTAAGAAATCTTGAAAAATGACCAAAATAATAGTTTCCAACTTTGTGATCTTCTTCATCACAAGTGTAAATGTTAATACATCATGTAATTAAGAAGTTAAAAAAAATGTAAATTATAAGATTCTTGGCAAATCAGTCATCTTCATAGATTAAGTAAGTTCTACCCAAGTTTGACTGCTTTTTAATACCTTCATTAGTAATTATCGCCAAATCATAGGTAATATCCCACCATCTAGGAAAGTTGTTTCTCTTGATTTGTTAACTTCATGATTTGTTAACTTCCCTGTCTAATATAAATATAAATGGTAACACAAACCTCAAAAGCCATCTAAAATTTTGATAATTTTTGGAAATGAATGAAAGTTTTAATGTTACCATTGGCCCATTTTACAGTGTAATAAAAGTAAATCTAAAAAAATGCTTCAATTTCATACTACAAATTTGACCTCCATATTAGGAAGCTGGAAAACGTACTACAAAAATGACATCCATAATATGAACACAAACATACGATGGACCTTAGAAATGTACTGCAAATCTGACGTACATATTATAATTTCTAAAAGTAGTACTGCGAAAATTTGAGAAATTATGCGAAAATATATACAAGAATGTTTTTTTCCAAACTTTTGGAGCTTCATAGTTCGTTGATATAAATTATGTTAGAGATGATTTTCTTTACATCGTATTTTTTGAAATAAAAGGTCCATTTATGTGAATACCACACTCCAAATTTGGAGATCGGGAAGTCACACTCATTTGGCTCTAAAGTTGAGTAGTTCATGAAATATATGAAATTTTAACCAACTATAAAACTACATAACTTTTTAATACAAACTCTATTTGAGCTGATTTGTTTTGCTTTGCATTATTCGAAACAAGGTCTATCTATGGACACATCGGACTCCAAAATTAGAAATCAGGCAGTCATACTTATTTAGCTCCAATGTCAGATAGTTGGTGAAGTATATGAAGTTTTAGCCACTTACGACATCTATAAAATTGATATAAAGACCCTAAAATCAAATAATTTCATAACAAAATTTCAAAATGTCTTCCTCTTATCCACCAAAAGAATGATATAAAATTACACATCTCATCGGTAACCCTTCAAAATCTAATGATACATTCAAACATTGGAAGATGCATGAAGAGATGAAGTACAAAGTGAAGGTCGTAGAAGAACAAGTTGACCAACACACTTTCAGTATTCGTACACGAAGTCATGCGATGGATAAAAAAGAAGAAAAAATTGAAAGAAATAGAAATAGATAAAATAGGCAAAATTATAAATCAACAAAAAATGAACACTTTCCTTGTAATTTTTTTACTCAAATTGATATTTAATATTATTATGTCATAAATATCCACCAACCACCACACCTACCACCATTGTCAAGTTCTATATAAAGAAAATAAAATTCAAAAGGGTAGCATGTTCATTCCAAAATATGTCTTGTTTACTTCTCCTACAAAAAGATTTTTCAAATCGCGCATAAGTTCAAACAATCTTAAGTCCAAACACTTTTAGGATGACGGGCTTGGATTTTGATAAGGTCAATGAGGTTATACATGCAAAAGAAAAAGAAATTGAAAATCACTCTAAGAATATTCGTTTAGCAAGGGAGGGGATGAGTTATGTTGAAGCTCAAATCCAAAAAAACAAGTGGAATAAAGATGCATAAGATGAAATAACAAAAAGTGAAGAATGAATATGGGCTACAAAAGTATCTCTTTCAAACAAGTCACATGAAATGAGGGTTGGGGTGCTAGATATGAATGATAAAGTAGAATGGATTGATGCGAAGAAAAAAAAACTTCTCTTATGAGTTCCTGAATGAAAAATTATTGAAGATGAGTATTATGATGTGTATAGGTTTGATGGTTATTTTTATTTATTTCTCAATTAAGTAATGTTATGTAATATTTTTATTTGTTTTAATAGCCATCAATTGTAATGATAAATAACACCCGTAATAAAATAATATCTAAGAATTACACTATACAAAATAAGGTGTACAAACCTATTAAATGTCTTACACAAACATGCTTACTCTTTTAAACAAATAGAGTTGAATTACCCATCAATTGTTCTAACAAAAAGTGGAGAAGCAACCTTGGATTTGTGTGAACACTACCTAACGCCCCATTCTTGTTCGATTCTTTGGTTTTGTTGGTGTATTCTCATCGATAATGATGTCATCTTCTTCTTTTGAGCTAGTAAAATTGTTGGACACTTATTTTGTGTATGTTCAAAACGATGGCATCTGGTACACTCCTTAATAATCGGCCAAGCTGAATTCTTTCCATAATCAAAACTCTAACAATATTGTTTTCATCGGGTTTCTCCCAATCACAAGGGGTTGACGGGCTCTACTTACATAGTTGTTATATACAAATTTCTTGTCGTAGACGTTTATGCAACGTTCGAAAAACCATATTAACATTGTAGCCCAAAAGAACTCAAGAAGTGTTGTGACGTACATCTTCCTTGCATATTTTGCAAAGTATTCATGGACTCAAAAATGTTTGAGTTCATGTAACTATACCTTAACCCATAGAAATACGGTCTACTTTATTTATCACGGGGAGTCCTACTAAGGTATATGACTTCCCTTTGTCTACATTGACTAAACTTGTTGAATGTATCGTCAAATTATGATGTTTTGTAAGCTTTGACAACCTAGAACTGCCTTTTTGTTTTCGTATTTTTTTTCCAAACTGGGCTCATGTGTTCTGTAATAGATGAAAACCACAAATTCCATCATGATCATTTGGAATAACATTTTGAAAATCCATAACAATCACAGGCAACCTATATGTTACAAAGATGATATTATCTATCGCCAATGCTCTAATAGAGTTTTTCAAGATATCGTGTCCAAGAGTTGATACTCTCTATTTTGAAAAATACATAGCCAATAGGTAATACTTGTTTTTCACCATCCGTAGTTATTACATGTAACGTGTTCCCTTTAAACTCTCCCTCAAAGATGGGCACCATCTATAATTATCTCTCGTCTACAATAATTTCATAACACATGTATCTACATATTTTTTGTAATAGAATAAATAATGTAATGTGTTGATTGAAAAACATAACTGACAGTAAAATAAGTTAGCGTGCAACCAAGATCCATGAATAAATACTCGGAAAGATCCTCCCCGTTTTGTATGAATGTGAGTCATAGTCCAATGATATAGTTCCCAACACTTTCTTATTTTCTTGTTAATGATTAGGTTGTGAAAATAAATGTGAAGCTTTGAAAATGTTTTTTCTACGGACCATGTCATCAATTAGAAGGCATACTTTATCTGCACCCCTAGCCTGTTTATAAGTGATATCAAGATTCTACATCAAATTAAAATCACAAACACCCATTACCCGCAATAGTATAGTTCCCAACACTTTCTTATTTTCTTGTTAATGATTAGGGTGTACTTGTGTTGATGAACATGTATGTACAACATTAAGTTTCCTAAGTTGGAAAAGACTCTTTCCTTATTCATAGTTGGATATAAATGCCAACTACACTTATTTTATTTTAAACAAACAACCTTGTACCGATTTTTTTGTTATCATTTGAAACCCTTCTTCAACACAATTCTAGCATAGTTTAAGATCCTATTTCGAGTTATAGGTTTAACATAGTTTAATATTTTTGGTAGGACACTGACCCTGAAATGATGTAGTGCTTAGGATAAGTCGTTATGTGTAACACATGATCTTTTACACATTAAAATACTATGGTTTATAAAACATTTATGTAAGTGGGTCCCATTTATAAATTATGGTCCCAAAATTTTCTCATTTCATTTACAAATACATTTGTAAAAATATTCCTTCAGATATTACAATTGATACAGTAAACCACAGTAAAGAAACAATGTTTCTTACGACGTGGAAGCAATGCCCACGTTTCGATCCATTGGCTCTCTGCTATATGTCTCAACACAACTCTCTAGGTTGTATCTTACATGGAATACATGGAATTTAAACAAATACGTAAGAGTTACGACAATCATTATCTCGTAAGCTACATGAGTTTACACATATAATCATTATCAAAATCATTAGATAAAACTATAATTTCACATGCATTAATAAATAGAATGCAAAGCATGAAATACATGTCCTCAATAATTTCAAACCTTCTCGGGCCTTTCCAAGCTTCAGCTATCTACTGAATCTAGTGTCTATAAGGACTGCCCCAATTTGGGCTAGTGACATAAAGTGACAACTATTGCAACCAGAATACAACCCCATGAATAAACTACAACAACTGATAATAAGCCCCCCTAAATAACTATGATAACCAATAATGGCCCCGTTAAATAACTATGAAAACTGATAAACAACCTCATTAATGGTTCCCATGCGAACCCCTAGGCAACTTTGGTCCCCTACGGACCCCTTGGGTTAGCCGACACTCTCTCAAGACTATGCAATTCGCTCATATGATGCATGATCATAAGTGACTCAATCACACACAAATGATTGATGTTATGGCCATTCAATTTCAATAATAATATTGCATAGTAAAGTATTCAAACATAATATAACTATAAATACATTTCTTTACTCCTTTTAATAATTCATGTAACAAATTGTAGCTAGCTAACCATTGCTCATAAAAGAGCTTCTTCATTTGAAAACATTTTTCTTTCAAAACCTTAAACTGAGTCTTTAGAAATAGAGTTCATTTACTTGCTAGCTTAGATTTATTACCTTTCAAACAAGAAATGTTTCCAAATCATTTTCAAACACTTCACAAAAAAAATTACTAATATGCCATGTACCCCAGAGGGAAAATCCACATGTACTCACCTAGCTAGTTACTGAAGACTAACTTTTGGTCTGGTTTCGAGCCTCACACTATATCTTAGCTCAAACACTGGTCCATCCTATCCGGAAAAATACCAAGTTCCCCAGAACTTGTCTCAATACACTTAGGAGCTTATTTATCATATCTATTACAATGACCTTTGCCTGATCACCAACACAACTGGGTAACTATTTGTTACCAAATCACTAAGCTCCTTACAACCATTACCTAACTACTTAACTCCGTAAGTATATAGTCCAATCTTACAGCTAGACAAGCCTATTGTGACAACCATCAATTTCCGATCAAGTCAAAGTCAAATAAAGTCAACAGGTCAAACCGTTCAACTCATCTAACTCTTGTATATTAGGGTTTACATTATGTTACTATTGTACAACTCACTATTTTAATAAGAAGTTATCACTTGGTAAGTTCGTACGTTAAGAAATTCTAAACCCTAATCGGGGTAAGTGATGAAACTATTCGATAAAACATTATTCCATACCCCTTGGGGGCATATAACCATCATAACGAAGCATAACGGGGTGCACGAACCTTGCGTTGCGAAGCTAAACATCCAAAAAGGTCACAAACAAAGTCTCTCTCAGTATTTCTTTATCAATCTCTCTCATAACCTTCCTCAACTTTTTATAATGATTTGGGGGCATCCCTACCCTTTACTTAGCCAAAAACTGTGCAAAACGGGGAGTTAACGCGAAAATCAGCCGTTTAGGGCCGAACCTTCTTAGGGCCGAAACCCTAAGAAGCGAAGCCCCTAAGAACCGAAGGACCGAAGCCGAAACCGAGAGAGGGAACCAAACTGCCTAGGACCGAAATGCTACAGGACCGAAGTTGACTAGAACCCGAACCCTGCTGAACCGAATCCGAAGGTCCCTTTGGATCGAACCCCCTTTCAGCCCATTTCGCCTTCGCTCCTTCTCGCTTCCTTTCCTTCTCGCCTGCGACTACTCTTGGCTCTCACCCACAACCGAAACCACCTTCAGTTCCCACCCCCTGAAGACCGAACCTTCGGCTCCCAATTTTGAAATTTCGCAGATTTTGTCCTTTTTCCCGGTTTTCGACCACTTTCGCGTTTTAAGCCCGTTTTTCATGATTTGGACGTGGGATTTTCACCCAAACTCATATTTTGATATATAAGACCCTAAATATTCATAATTTAAACACACTTTTAGGGAAATCTTTATTTAAGAATAAAATCTAATGGGTAAGATATTGAGGTGGAGTGTTGACTTTACCTTTGAGTTATGACACAAGCAACCCACCACACCCACTCCAGGGCCATACTCAGTCACTATTCCTCCATACTTAGTCATGTAGTTGTCCTTTCACACTATTTCACCAGCTCATAATCAGATCAAAGGGCTGGAAATCTTCACTTCACTTCCAACATTATTCAATCTTTCTCAAAAAGAATCAAACCCATTTCTCTCTCACTTTCTCTCTTTAAAACTCGAAATTGAAGGCTATTCTTGAGCATTTCCCTCAAAGTTTGGTAATTAACTTCATCCTACATTTGATTATCTTTTATTCTTTCACTCAAATCATGGATTCCTTACACAAATATCATCATACTTGTTGCTAGATCTTCGAATCCTCAAGTATCTCCCAAGTGTTCTTGACTTGGAAACTCCTTTTCTTCATCATCCATCTACTGAAATCACTCAAGGTGAGTTCATACCCCCACATTTTCATGTTTTCTCCAAGTTTTAGGAGGAGAATACAAGTTAAAACAGCAACAACATAACTAAACTCAAACATCATCTTTCAACAGAAAAGTTAATGTTCATTCACGAACTGTTTTGAACATCTTAAACTTTTTTGTTTTCAAAAATGTATTAGTTGAAAATATTTCAGGTTTATACCTTTAAAAGGACTACTTGCACATGTCCATACGATTTTTCTACAATTTATGGTGATTTTTACAAAACTGCATATCACTGTAGCTACGAATTCAGACTTGTCTGTGAATATGAACATTTTCACACTAGTTAGGGGCTTCTAAAAATAATAATAAAATTTATGAACAAACTAGATACATTTTCTAAACTCTCAGAGTTTATGGATCTAGTTTTCGATCTCGTATGATTTTTCTGTGATTTTTCTAAATCAGTGCAGAAGTGGTGAAAACGAACTTACAGATTACAACTTTATTAACACTTTGTAACATGTTGAGCAAAGTGTAAATCTTTGATGTCTTCATATTTTGCATGTGTTTTCTTTTAGGATATGATTATATTACAACAAAATGTTTACTAAATTGTAAGAACTCTTTATTATTACAATTAATGCATGATGAGGCATAGTAAACATAGTTATGTTTTGCTATATATTCCACTTACATAGAAAATGAATAATGTACATTACAAATATTTGATAAACTATAATAGGTATAGTTTATGTTATATATACATTACAAAAGAGTACATTTCTACAAAAGTGGTTTTCAATTTCACACTACGTAAATCTGTTAATGAATAAACTTGTGAGACATTCGCTTCACGTTACTTCCAAAGTAGCGCAACAAAAGTCTTGTAATTATAACCAGAATCTCTTGTAGGGAGAACGTGAAGTTGTGTACAGATCTATATTGGGTTTGACAAACCCACACCTTAGCTGCATGCAACAGCTAGACCAACAGGTCTGGGGTGACAAATGTCATTAATATTCCGACGCCTGAAGAACGTCGTATACAAGGCCAACTAAGTCATAGTATGGTTATAATAACTCACATGGGGTATTAACAAACATAAGATTTACGGAATTTCCGTTTAAACTAACAAGTTTATGTCGATTTAAACTTGAATAATTTACAATTTTATATGGAAAAATACTAGTACACTATTAGTCTTGACATTTAAGACTACAATACATTTTAAAAGGGAAAATATTGGATTTTCTGGAACAAACATTACTTTTACAACGAAGAATTTCAACATTTCATTCAAAAAGCTTATGAACTCACCAACTTAATTGTTGACACTTTTTCAAAACTACTTGTATTCTTAGGGAATCAGTAAAACCAGTAAACAACGACTTTTGAGGGTGGAACGCTAAGGCGTCAAACATTGTATTTTTGTCAACATAATGTAATTGATTTAGAAACATGTAAACTTATATTATGATGTAAAATTTCCAATTATATTTATGTTGATTATTTGTACTTTGAGCACTATTATACTCGTTGTTGTGATACTATACATGAAGTCCTCCACCCCCGGACGTTTCCGCCATCTTTGGTTTGGGGGTGTGACACCTATAAACTAGGATTTGCAACCCTCGTTACCTAATCAAGAGTTTCACTATGAAACCCTTTATTAATTTTACCAATTAGTTTATAATAAAAACGTATTAAGAACTTGAAATATTATATCAAGTTTATCAACCCTTCACGACTCAATATTTACGTAAATAAAATTACGTATTAACAAATCGAGAGGATAGCTAAGCCCAACGACAATCATCCCTTAATAAACGGCCTCACGACCTTTGTCTCTAGGCCATAATCGTTGCTCATCGACTTAAAAGCTTACCATCAACGTCAGTATCATAGAAACTGAGTTCGTATCGATTTTATAGCCTCCTTTATTTTGACAAAATTTATATACATGCTACTACCTCGAAGTGAACTACAACTTTGTTTAAACAATCGTTTGCTAAAAACATATAAATTTTCTCTTATAATGCAATGAGTACAAAGATGTACATGATACATTGCCAAAAACTTTGACGTTTCACTACTTGAGTTCACCCTTGAATATATTTACACCAAATACATATTATAACACATATTTTGAGATTTTCAGGTTGTTACAATATGGGAGGCATACTTGGGAACGACATTTGATATTTGTACTGGTTAGTAGATTCATCCTCTCACAAACCTTTTTCTTCTTCATTAGATCCTTCATTGACTTTCACAAAATCTACTGTTACTCCATAATTACATAAATTAGTTTCTTGAACAAAAGTAAATGTCATCCTTTAATCAGTTTTGTCACATGTACTTTCATTGACATTGCAGCACCATCATCCACATTTTATGGGAAATCATTTCTATAGCTTTTACATGACTATTATATATAGTGTTTCTGTAACTGAATGACTAATTGGTAAACACACTACATTGTTGCTCCCACTTCCATCGGATCCCCTACCACCATACTCTCCAACTCTTTGGGGATTCTCCTATATTTGATCGTTGGCCAACATTTATCCTATTCACCACTCTCAGTTCTTGAATATCACCAACCAAAATCAAAAACAGATGCATGACATTTTTACTATTACAATTGTCTCACATCATTATTATATATTACATCGATAACATACTTACACTCAGGATGTTGGAAATACAGTTTAATATTACTGACTTCCGTATGACATGTCTTCTCTTTAACCAATTCTATTAAACCCTGATAGTTAATTAATGTCGAAATAGATACACCAACGTTTCTAACAAATGGCCTAACATATGAGTTTTCCTTTTCTGTTATTGGTCATGACCCTCACGTACAAACTATAAGAAAATTTTTGTTCATATTATTGAATTCTAATTTTTTTTCTCAAATGAAATTTGTTCTCTCTCTCTCTCTCTCTCTCTCTCTCTCTTGCCTATTTTACTGTTTTATATATGACAAAATAAAGAGACTCATTATGACTACAATACAGACTCTGAATTTCACAGTATAATACCGTAAGTCCGCAGTACGGAATAGTCCACATTACGGTACTAGGAACTGACGTATTGTACTACGAAATCGACCTCGAAGAAAACAATGCGGATTTGTTCTTCACAAAGTGAGTTTGCAGAAGGTCTATCACGGACTCACGTATGTGTACCTACTGCGGACTAACCGTTCGAAAACATTTTTTTTACCTTTTTATAGATACCGAGTCCAAAAAGGTCCCTCTGCGGATTCATTATCTATTTTTGAAATACATCTTTTTCATTTTTTGGCACTAAAATGTCTATTGTGGTTATATTTAGAAATTTCTCAAAAAAATATATTGACTTATTAGCTAACTCATATGCACAAAATAGACTGTTAAATGTTAGTTAATTTGTTGGTGCAGTCTCGGCATGTACCTTACCTTTATTCTTTTGTTTTCTCAAATGATTTGCTTTCACTAGTTGGTTGTATTATTATTATTATTATTATTATTATTATTATTATTATTTTATTAATAAAGGTTTGGTGGCTATTTTTTAAAAAACCTTTTTTTCATCAAGGTTTGTTGTTTTTCCAATATATATATTCTAATACAATTTAACACTTAAAATCAGTGGCGGAACCGGGTAGCACGCATAATTTTCGGGGTAGCACACACTGAAAATTGCACTACACACAAAATTCTTAAAAAAATTCACTACCCCTTAAAATTTCAGGGGTACCATGGGTTACTTAGACACCTACATAGATCCGCCCAAACTTAAAATGCAAATATCATTATTGAAGAACTATAATATATTCTTATTGTGCCTAACGTTAGATAGTACATTATGAAAAAAAAAAAATAGTGCAATTAAAAAAAGTTAGTATTATATGTAAAATACTTTACATAAAATAAGCATTGAATTTGCTTATAGTGCATTGCAATCATCTGCATTTGACTCTTATGACTATAATCATCACGTATGTAAATGAAACACAAGGGACATTTATCGAAAAAAGAGTGCAATTAAAATATGTTGTTTTGTATGAACTTGATTGACTATAAAGAATCACAATGTTACCATCCTGACATACAAAAATACCACAACAAATGACCTTTCATGTAGTTGTGAGTTAAGCCATTAAATGTTGATACTTAATTCAGAGTGTTTGTAATTATTCAATAGTAAAGGAATGTTTCAAGGAAAATTCAATGTTCTCCTGAAAACTGCTAAATTATGGTGATGCTTTTATAAATTTCGCGTAATTTCTTATGAAGCTTCGTTCACTTATGTCATTATGAGAGAATGTTATCCTATTCTTATATGTTTAATAGTTTATTGAACATAAATTTAAAACAATATCAATATACATGCCAAATATTGCAACTTTCCGATATTGCAAGGTTTGGAGGTGAGGGCTGAGGGCTCACCTTTGGCCAAGATACTAAGCAACCAAATGTTACCAAATGTACAACGTAAATTATTGACTACATTTGATATTAACATATCATTCTGTTTTTGGTATATATCATCATGAATCCAAAATTCAAGTGATGCTTGCTTCTGGCTTAAAAGATTGATGATCTTTCCAATTACAATATAGCTGTTTTACAATATTTATTATGCACTTGTATTTTCCCCGTCACATCATTGATGTTGTGTGATCGTTTTAGAACACATCTTATATATTCATCATATTTAACAACTAATAACTTTTAATTAATAAATATTTACTTTAAAAACTGTGTGAAATATTTATGATTATTTAGTAAAAAATTAGTTAAAGAAAAAAGCAGCTGCAGCAGCAGATGGAGTAGGCCTACTTCTTCCTGTTGGCTGCAACCACTACAATTTGTTTCCCAAAATCAAACCAGTATCATTTTATCTTATCTCTTCTGTTTCGTCAATGCTATTTTTTTTTCAAACTTATTGTTAATGGCACTAATGTGAATATATAATTATAAGTCAAAAAGTTCTGTAGAACTGTGTCGTAGTTGTTGGTTTCATAATTTATATAAGAACATATATATGTAATGCATGGTTTAGTTTGGTTATTGCTTAAAATCGAATCATAATTATCAGGTCCGGTCCTGACGGTGAAAAACCCGAGCGGTCGCCAGGGCCTAAAATTCCTAGGATATAAATATATGTGTAAATATAATTTATCTATATGTCTAGTTGGAGTCCAAGAAAGCCCCACTCCAAATTAACCCAAAAAACAAATAGAGTTAATTGGACCGATAGGCATCTGGAAGTAAGAACGGATGATCCAATGCACATTTCATGAATCGATATCCACAAAGGCGACGCAGGAGAAATGAATCGATTTCCTCGGTTTGTGAATCGACAACCTTTTTTATTGGTTAACCTCGTTAATCAAACATCACCTCGATGCAAGATTTCTCTCATCTGCTTCTCATTTTGATTTCGACATTGCCTTCGCCCTTCAGCATCCCAGTAATCTGCTTCTCACTCTCCATCACGCTTTCATCACTCTGATTCATCAGAAGAAGGTGTTAAATATTCATGAATTCCGACTTTATTAATCCCATTAATCGATGGGTGAGGGTTGTGACGCCTCCCACTTTGAGGTTAGAGGTTGCACCGATTATGGGTAATTTGTTTGTTGTGGTTCTGATTTCCGCCTCTAACGTTTGATCTAACTTCTAAGATTTTTTCTTACTAATTTTTTTTTAGATTAGGTTAGATTAGGTCTCAATCTTGAATTTTTGTTTAATCAAAAGCTTTTGAATAATCGAAATTTTAAGTTTGATCAAAGCTTTTGTTTCTTAATCTTGAATTTTTGTTTTAAATTTTCTGATTTTTCTTTGTCATTTGATGCTTGGAGAATGGTTGGTTATCAGATTAATGATTTATGACTTGATATTGTATTGTTAATCAGAATGATTGGTTATCAAATTTCGGTTTTGGTTTGTATATCAGATTTATGATTTTGTTTGTATATCATATTTATTATTTTGTGTTTATTTGAGATTTCTGGACTGGACTCTTTCAGCCTGAGTTCGAGCTGATTCCTTCTAGCCGATTCCTTCTAGAAAAATATATGTTAGATAAAACTAAAACTTTGTACTTTGTTAAAGTTGTTGATAATTACCTAAATATTTTTATTAATGTCACTGTTGTGTTGCATCTCCGAAAACAAGTCTTTTAAAGCCGAAGGTAATGAAGAATTGTCGAAGGTCATCGATGTTGCAAAAGGTTGAATGCTTTGGCAATATTATATATAGAGAAAGATATGTTAGATAAAATTGATATTATTATTAATGACTTTGCATCTAAACTTGCATTGAAGAAGTATTTTTTCTGTAAATGTGTTGTTTTTGTAATGATGTTGTCATATCTGTGTTTTTAATATTATTAGTGAATTTTGTAACGGTGTGTTTATTTTTAAATTAATCTTTATTTTAATTATGAGTTTGGGGGCTATTATTTTTTTTGCCCTAGGCCCACGAAATGTTTGGACCGGACCTGATAATTATTATAATTTGTTAATGTATTTTAGTAGTTAATGGGTATCGGTTAATACTGATTTTGGTTTAACGATTTTAATCAGTTAATATTTATGGTTGATAATTAATACCAGTCAACTGTAGTAGTCCAAATGACATAAAAAGTATTTTGCTATAAAAAAATAAAAAACATAAAGTACAAAATTAAATGATTGTGTATGTATAACTATATTATTATGATAGAAGACTACATATCTCATCAAGTTCCAAATTTTCCTTAAAATATTCAGTTCTAATATAATTACATATCGTATAGTTAATATCATATTATATCAAAAAATATTTACTGATATTATTTGTTCGATTTTATTCGGTTTTAGATGAAAATCACAACTAAACCATATATATTCGTTTAATAAAAATTAGAAATTGCATCACTTGTTTTAGTAATAATCCGGTTACAATGATTTTGTTGTATCGATTACTTCTGTTTTGCTTCGGCTTTTCGATTAATATGCTCGCCCCTAATAAAGAATTATTTTATAAAAAATCTATTGATTCTTATAAAAGAAACTCTTATCTCATATTATTCAAATTGCGTTTATTCTAAAAAAAATTAAACAGTGTATGTGTTTTTGTTTTTACTATAAAGTAAATTAAATAATATAGTAATTATTACTTTTTATTTTATAATGAAACATAATCTTCTTATTTGTGTTTTACTTTGACCTTTAGAATGTTGTTTTTTCATATATATATATATATATATATATATATATATATATATATATATATATATATATATATATATATATATATATATATATATATATATTCTTTGTTAACAATATTTAATATCATAATTTAATATTTTTTGATGTTTTATTTGTTTAAATGCAATTGTCATTTTCATTTTCAGTTATACTCTCATTTGTTATAATTCATCAATTAAAATACAATTATCTAGTTTGTTTTGTAGGCTAATTCATAAATGGTTATATAATAAATCAAAATTTAATTTAATATGCAATAAAAACCTGTTTGTATTTAACTAAAATCTGATAGCCCCAAACCAATTTTCATATATATATATATATATATATATATATATATATATATATATATATATATATATATATATATATATATATATATATAATAATATTAATATCCTTGTAAAGGTATAATAGACACTTTAGATAAATTTAAATTTGGAAAAAGCTATATTTTTGCAAACAATTTCCACTATTAATTCCTTTAAAATAGAAATTTAAAGATTGATGGACATTTTTTTTCAAATCAATAAACATTCTTGAAGTTTAATTAAAAAATGACATTCTTAAAAAGAATAATACACTCTCATACTTGAATTCTTTAAAAGTGTTATAATCAATACATGCGATTTTTTTAGAATGTGTACTGAAACAAATAATAAAAGAATACGCCATACTCTTTGAGAATTATGTAAAAGTTTTTCAAATTCTCATGAGAATCTCCTCTAATAAATGAACATTTTTTGCCACATGTCCTCTTCTCCTTCATTTGGACACATGCCATTTTCTAAAATTTTTAAATTTTCTATTTTCCACTTGTCATTTTATTGTATTTTTCATTTTATTAAATTAAAATTCCACATTTAATATGTAAGATAATATATATGTAAGATATTTATTAGAAAGGATTTATATATGTAATGTATTCAATACATTAAAGTCTTATTAATTTTAATAATTTCAAAAAATTTCTTATTTTTCTTATAAATTCAAACTTTTCAAATTGTTAAAATTTCATATTTAATTTTTTTTAAATAAACTCATGTAATACATGGGTCTCACACCTGGTGAATATAAATTAAAAAATTTATTCTTAAAATAAAAGTTCTCATCATTAAATATTTTTATAAATTTTGAAAGAACTACATAAAAACAAACTAAATTCTAACCATTTTCTCCAAAAAAAAAAAAAAGCATTCCTAAAAAATGTGACATATTTTATATAAAAATCATGTCATCAAAACAATAATAATCTACAAAATTGTAAATATTACGGAAAAATGTGACATATTTTACATAAAAAAAAACAACAAAAATATATTAAATATGTAAATTATTCTTAAAAGAATCTATTAAATCGCTTAAGAATCACAACAATCGCAACCCCAAACTTCTTGATAAAATACGCTTCTTCTCTTTCTCTTTTTAATCGAACCCATAATCTCTTTTTTGAATAGGTGTTGGGTCTTAACTTTTTTCCTCTCGATGCTAGTAAAAGAATAAGAAAAATTACAACATATTAGATATAATAACATTGAAAAAAAATATAATAATTAAATATCATAAAAAATATTTTTGTATTGCTTCAAAAATATGATTACGATGAAGAACAAGAAAGACCTTTTTTTATTTCTTTGCTTTGCTCCATACATTTACCGTTGTTGCTTGGAATTGGTTGCATAAATGGTCTGGGCTTTTTCCTTTCTCGCCTGAAAACATATCAGATCTCACAACTATGTTGGCAAACAAGGGTTACGTTAAGATGGGCTTTAATTTATTGTTTCTTTTGGGCTGGGTCATTTGTAAGACGAGAAATGACATATTGTTCAAAAAATATTTGTAAGACGAGAAATAATTTCCTTCTGATGGCTAAAATATAGGTCTCATTTGAATTCCATAGACCCTAACAGATTTGTGTTGTACTCCTAATTTTCTATGTTGTATTTGTAATGTTCTAGTGTCTTAGGTAAAATGTGTAATAACCCATCTTCACCTTTTATTTTTTTCTACCACTTTAGGGTAGGCATGTTAAATCGGGCTGTCGTGTCGTGTTTTTGTCTGACACGACACGACACGACAAGGTTTTTTATACTTGACACGAACACGACACGAAAACGAATTCGAATTTTGATTTCGTCCCGATTTCGTTTCGTGTCGTGTATTTTTGTCGTGTCGTGTCATAAATTGACACCCTATTTTAGGGTCATCACACTTTCCCTCATTTCCTCATTCTTAAAAACCTAAGAAATAGTAATATTTTATTACTTGAATAGATAGTTAAATTAAAAAAACCAAAACTAAGACTTATTGATAGAGTATTCTCGTATTTAACACTTATAATATACGAACTTTAGAAACAATTCAAACCAAAGTAAAACATAGGTTTGAATATAAAAGAAAACATGAAGGGCTAATTTTGTAACTTGGTATCAAGTTGTAAAACATAGGTTTGAATATAAAAGAAAACATGAAGGGCTAATTTTGTAACTTGGTATCATGTTGATTCATATTAATGATATCACCCTACCATGTCATGTGTTATTTATACATAGGTTTTAAATTTATAAATTTTAATTTATCACATCTTAATTTATACACACTATACTCAACATAATCATATAGCAGTTGTGGTAAATAAGGGTGTTGAACACTAGGAGAACATAATCATATAGTAGTATAGTTGTGGTAAGTGAGGGTGTTGACACTAGGAGAATGGAAATGGTTTACATAAAATAATTTAAATGCTAATTAAATTAATAAAAGTAAAGTAAAGGGGTGTTTAAACTAAATTAAACTTCTTTTAACATTCAATTAAACAAACGAAGTAAAGAACTAAATTAGAACAAAAGATAAGAAATCCCCTAAGTTTTTATGTTTGATTAATTAGAAGTGCAATGGATTAATGAGTTGATCACTGAATTGTTATATGATTAGTTATCTTGGTCAGATTTCCTAGCACTAATAATTAATGAACAACTAACACAAAGATCATGCAATTAGTAAACACATAATTAATTAAATTTATTCGAACTATCAATGATATGATTTAACAATTTCTTATCAATTATCATGATAATAAATCAACGCATAACATGGATATATATGACTCTCTAACACGGTCAAGTCATCGATTAATATCACTTAACGCTAGGATTTGGTAAATCTCTAGTCCTAACAGTTTAATGATCATAAAACAGTTAAGATTCAAGTTAATGTAATTAGATTGGCCCTCTTAACTACACATAACTCAACAATAGGCAATAAAAAACATAAATTTAACATGAAAGATAAACAATCAATCGAACACAAGTATTAACCAAACTCAAATAATCCTACTAATGAAATCGCATCATATTCAATGATGGTTCATCTACATCTAGTGAAAGTAAAGGTTTTTGCACCATAATCAGTGAAGTAAAGTAGAAAACATCACCAAAAGATTGCGAGACACGATCATCAATCAATCCCGAAGTGAAATCTCAATGCAAATAGCGCTTGAATCTTAAAATCCTTGCTCCAATCGACTCCCAAGCTTCAAAATCGACCCCTAAAGGTTTATGGACATATAAAATAAAGTAAAAGTTGCAACTTAAGGCTGCCAATGGTTGCACATCGATTAGGGTTGGAAAACTTGTATTTTCATAGTTTTTGTGACACCACGACGTGGTAAAGGTCTCACCACGGCGTGGTGATCGGGTTTCGTTGTTACACACGAACAAATAAACCGACATAGCAATTTTTAAAAATTTTCGTTTGTTGAAGGGGCACGTCACATCTTTCTTTGATTTTCCGATTTTCTTTGTTTTTCGTTCGTTTCAGCTCCGTTTGCTTCCTTTTGCATCCCAGCTCTGATTTTAACTGAAAGTAAACATTTTAAAGCATAATAAGTATCATATATCTTAAAATATAACATTTTAATCAAATATATTAATAAAATGGCCTAAAATAATAGTTAAATAAAGCCATATGACGGTGCTTTCTTACCTCACATTAAAGCTCACCACACACTGGATGATCAACAATATGGTGTGCCCACAACACCTTGCACAACCATGTTAATCCATCAAATGGGGAGGTGGGTACTACTGGAAATATGTTCATGTCACAACAACTTAGTGAATATTCATAATTAGCAGAGTCCTTTTGGTTTACACATAAGATATGGTTAAGCTAAAATGACTAAACAGAAATATATGTGATCAATTTGTTAACATACCAAAGTTATGGTGATTAATTATGAAGGTTTGTATCGATCAGATACACTTCAAGTATGAATAACAAACGTAAAACTAATCTACCAAAATAATAAACAGAAAGTAAATAGCATAGAAGTTCTCCAAATTGCTCTTTCACCAAGAAAGAGTTTTGTCTTCACCAACAAGACGGGTTTGTCACAAAGACGATTGACACAAAGCCACGATCACAACATTAGGGTTTGTCCTAATCTTGTATATATACTAATCTATACATGTATATCCCTTGATTAAAGGGATTGCGTCTAATCTATACTAAGAACCGATCTTATCACAAAGATACCAGATCTGTGATCTATTTTATACTTATCTATATCATTACCTAATATACAAAAGATTACAATTGGATAACTTTACTATAAGCTGACGTTGACAACCTTGATACACTGGCGTTATAGATGTAGTAGATGCTAACCCTGATCTATCAACGTGTCGTGTGTTTGTCTTATCAGCTCACAAGGTGTTACCTTACAAATTGAAACTAATTAAGCTTAAAGGGTTTAAAGAACTTGGCATTGCCTTACCTTCCAAGGCTTATATAGTTTCCTTAGGCTTATCAAGTTTCCTTATATGTAGCTTCTTTTAATTATAATTATCTTTCAGTTTCCATATAGGATTTATTTTCTCTTGTATAAATACTCGTTTGTTTATTGAGTGAATTAAGTTTTTGCTAATACCAAAATCGTTATGGTATTAGAGTAGATCTAGGTATGATCTGTTTCTAACGTCAAAGCCACTGTGGCCAGAAATGAAGGAGGATCAAGACAACCGAAGAACAATGGAATCACCATCGACACAAACTCCCTACATTACATCCAATTAGACTACCCTAGAAAAATTCAAGTCGACGACATGCTCACCGACAACAATTACAACAATCGGTCGCATGATATGTTAAACTTCTTGTTGTCTAAAAACAAAGTGGGTTTCATCAATAGAACCCTTCAAAACCAGAAGCAACTTCACTAAAATACATGCCATGGATGTGGTACGATGTTATGGTGAAAGGGTTGTCGCATCACAATGATGGATTAAGGGATCAGAAGTAGTAATAAATATGCTAATACTGGTTTTGAGATATTGTCTGATGTCCAAGAAATATTTGGCAAAGAAAGTGCGTCAAGGGCATATGAACTCAAATAGTCTCTTACCATCACAAACCAAGAAGGAGCTTTCGTATCAACATACTACACAAAATTACAAACTATATGGGATGTAATTTAATCGGTTTCTCCCACACTACGTTGTTCTTGTAGAAAATAAACATGTGATATAGGAAATGATTAAATGAGGCCAAATAAAGATTGTATGAGTTTCTAATGGGACTCAATACTGAATTTACCACCATAAAAATTCAGATCCTCTCCATGAAACCAATACGAAAACTCGGGACAGCTTCCCATATCATCGCCAAAGATGAACAACAAAGGGTCATATCATTGATGAAGAAACCCTCCATGGACATCGTCGCCTTTCAAGCCTTTACTCAAAATCGATGACACAACAATTCGAATCAGCCATGGAATAAAACTACACAAAGAGATATAAAACTCAACAACGATTAGGTCAAATCCTGTAACTTCTGTATAAAATAAGGGGATAGTCGGGATGTCTATTTCAAAAGAATCGGCTATCCAAAATGGTGGCCTAGAAAAGGAAAGCATGAAGCAGCTAAACCCAAAGATGCTTGCATTGATGCCGATAAAATGTTTGATCAATACAAAAGTTCATCAAACACTTTTCAAAGGAAGAAGGTAACAACAAGAATGATGGCATGCCTATTGTTAACATGTCAGGTAAACTAACACAAAGTAATGAATGGGTTGTTGACTCGGGAGACACTGAACACATAACCTACAACCTAGATTGGCTTAGAAATAAAACAAAAGGTGTTCATGAAACACCCGTTGTAATACCAAATGGAGACACAGTTCCCGTTGAAGGAAGGGGAGATTGTACTCTCCTTGAAGGCACAATTAAAGGGTTCTTACACATTCCCGATTTTATTGGCAACCTTTTATCTATTATTAAATTAATAAACGTTCTTTAATGTGCAATAACCTTTTTTTCTAGATTTTTATGCCATGAAGGGGTTACAAACAAAGAATTTGATTGGCACGAGTAAATGTGAGGTGGGTCAATACTGAATGGGCATGTGGAAAGTAAGAGGAAAGCTATGATGACTACTTTGGATATTGTGTAACATCCATAAAAATCTCAACCAATTTAAACCTTTCAAAACAGCCCATTTACTAATAAAAGTGTTTACAAAATCATTGTTTCCAAAACATTCTTTAAAATCAGGGTCTACCAAGATCCAATCAGTAGTAAAACCAAGGATGTATACAGTCATGTCTTCGCCTTGCCACGGTCATCTGAAGAACCTGAAACCATAAACAAAAATTGTAAGCATGAAACTTAGTGAGTTCGCCCAAAGTACCACAACACGAACAGATAACATATAGAAATAACAACATGTATTGGGTCCACAACTAAAGGATTGGATTACCCATGAGCCCATAGTATGAGTATGGCTTGCCTATAGAGCCCACAACTCATATATGGATTGCTCCTAAGCCCACATCATAAGCCTGACTTGCCCTCGGGGCCAACAACATATGTATAGCTTGCTCTTTAGTCCAATTAGTCATTATACTAGAATGCTAATGTTCAACCCTCAGTATGAGTCTGGCATACCAACCGATCCTCAGCTCGTATCTGGAGTGCTACTAAGCCCACAGTATGAGTCTGACATGCCCTTCCTGACCCTTAGCTCATATCTAGAATGATCCAGGTTTTTTTTGGCTACAACACAAAGTAATACAACCTCAACCAAACACAACATGTCGACATATAACAAATAAAAAACATATATACAAACAATCAGGCGAACATGATCACAGGTAGTCCTACAGATCTACCTAAATAACATATCGAAAACTAGCATAATCATGCAAATCTATTCCATACTCAGCATATCAGTGTATAGCAGGATATCAATCCAATGGGCCAGCCTTGGTTCCTTCGACCCAAAAGTACAGTGAGGAATACTCACCTCAATCTGCCGATAATCAAATCACTGCTCGTACTGCTGAACCGGATAACCTCGTGCCAACTATCAATAAATACAATCTTAATAAATAAATAACCTGATAGCCCAAATCAGAGGCCCACTCCATAAACCAACTTCCCAAAGGGTAAAAGACCATTTTACCCTTTTCTTACTTGGCCCAACCCAATTGCACAAAAAACCCAAGATGGCAACCCAAGCCTAATACGGCCCAAATTTGTATTGGGCCTAAAAAGTCTCAATGGACCAATACCAATAAATTCCTTCAGCCTAACCATGACTCAAAAATGGAAGCCCAATGGCCCAACAAGGCCCAAAATCAAACTGCCCAATAATGCTGAACTTGGGAGTACGCTCTACGTACTCAAGATGTACGCCCCTTGTACACGGCCTCGAAGCACACAATAAAAGTCCTTTATGCACAAACTCAACATTACGCTGATCGTACACTTAACTACGACCATCATACTCCTCAGACCCCTTTTCACTACAATAAACCCTTAATTTATTAAGACAAAGTGCCAAACTCTCAGATCTGATTCTATAAGGCTACTTATCACGTAAAGTTGGAAACTTTACGTGCTTGCATGGAAAAAAAGGGACTCAAAATCTCAGTAAGGACTTAAAAAAGGTCTTAATGCTTGCATGGACCAAAATACACTATAAATCTTGTATTTTTATGAACCTAGGGATTGAATGGAGCTAAGATATAACACCCATTTCTTATGGAGTAGATCAAAAACCCATCTTTAACACAAAGGACTCCAAAATGCTCAAAATACTCCATGAACTAGATCTAACATATAAGATCACCAAGGTAAAAAATTTATACCTCCAAAATGTAGATCAAGATGAAACAAGCCTTGATCCAAAAGCTTCAAGCAATCCCACACTTCTCCAAGAAGCTCATTCTTCTTCTATGATCACCAAAGAGAATGAAATACCACCAAAAGCTCAAAAACCACTAAAATGGGGGTTAGGGTTTCGTTTCTATGGTTTAGAAGGTTGAAGGCTCAAGATATTAGGTTTAGGTGATGAGATAAGGAGCTTAAATAAAATATAAGACTCTAAAATAGGGTTTGGGTCTGACCAGAGTACGCCATGCGTACTCCAAAGAACATTTACGACCATTTGGCTTAGTACACCCAAAGTTCACCACTATACGCCTCGGATACTGGCCTCCACCCTAGTACGCCATGCGTACACTTGTGTATGCCCCACGTACCTGGTGAAACCCTAATTTGACCAATCTTTTGATTGCCATAACTTCTTTGTTATAGTTTCATTTCCGACAATCCTTATATCCATGAAAAGGTAATGAGAAGCTCTACACTACTATTAACTCATACCGGCCTAAAGACCTTCCGAACAAAAATCCAATTTCCATAATAGCCCGAACTAATACTTTACCAAAATACCCCTAGGCTCCAAAACACAAATGAACATCCGGATCACCTCAATTACATTACTCGCACCCAAATGAGTCTAGATCTCACCTTTTCCAAAGGCCCTAAGCCTTATGATAATTGATATTCGAGCCACAGCCTTGAATTAGGAATCGATTCGGTACAAGGCGTTACAACTCTCCCCCACTTAAATTAGATTTCATCCTTGAAATCAATCCTTACCACGCACCTAGAAACCATACACTCCGAATTGAGAATAAATACTGATACTTTTTTTGATGAACCAAAACGTTACTGCTATAATTCCAAAGCCCTAAAACTTGAGTGACCTCTACACAGGTGGAATCAATCTAAACCACAATCACAAGAGTCTCCTTCTACCAATAGAACTAAAAACATCCTTGTGACTCTGCACCCTCCAACTGATAACCCGGTGTACTGATTCCTTAACCTTAACTTGCTGATGAAAACATATGATATAAAAATATCATTACGACTCCCAATGCGAGTCTCAACTATATATCTAATGTAGAGGAACACGTGTAACACCAACATATTCTTCAACTTATAATTATAAGATCAAATCATCTCAATCAATATGATCCCCTAGGTTGGGAACCCAATAGATCTAAACTTTAGAACCCATATTCCAGAACTAATATTCATCCTTTCATTGAACCCACCCCTTGGCTTTGACTAATAACACTACCAAACACGCGAAATGAAACACTCAAAACACATCGATCGTGAATTCCAACAAAATCCCAAGTCTATAAGATGTACTTAAAACCTTAAATGAACCGTTGTCTACCTAACACGTCATTTCCAGCCACTGCTCCTACGAGCAAATATGATGAATCCAAGAATTTTCACATTCACACCCAATACTTATCAACTTAGTTGTACCCCCACCTGGCAAATCACATGAGACATTCACAATGAACTTCATGATTCTGGACTCCAACCGATACCCAGCCATGGTACCCAACCCTTAATAATAGCTCACGAACCAACGTTATTTATAATGCAAACACTCCGCAAGAGACTTTCTGACGCATGCCTGATACTACCAATAACCCTTAACTCCTTACTTTATCCAAACCAGCTGATTCGTGAGTCACCCGACTTCCATCAATGCGCCAACACCGAAAGTACCACAAGAAGAAGAAATGAACAATCATGATCACTGGGCCCACATCCAATGTCTTGAATACCCGTACAAGGTCCTCATCATAGGTCTGGATTGCCTTTGAGCACACAATATGAGTGTGGAATGCCCTATCCGACCCTCAACCCATGTCTGGAATGCTCCCAATATTACATCGATCTTTTCGACATTACATCATTTGCCCAGCACCCCGGGCCTAAAGATACTCACCTCATTCCATCACCTTACAGGGGCCTAATCAACATCCCTCTCAACGCCAACCGAGTACAACAATGTCGTAATCTTACCACGCACAATTCCTTTCACAGAACAAGCTGCTACCAATGCAAAACTCTATAGAAACATGGGTGTACACGACCCGAGAATATGATAAATGACCGTACTCTTGATCTGATTCAAAGGCTATAACCCAAAAAGAACCATGCACATAATTCGAACCAAGTGTTCCAATACTATCTTGTCCAACTTGTTGGATTAGGTGTCTAAGTTCATAACTATTTCTGGGATATACTTGACCTGATTAGCATGGTCCATTTGGATTGCATGGCATCATGCATTTGGATAGACCAAAATGAGAGAAATAACACTTAAGGTTTATTAATATATTATAAGTTCTGATATATTATTTAATTAGTATTGATCAATAATTAATTTGGAATTAATTAAGTGATCAAAAGAAGACTAAATAAATATATCGGTTGATTGTGTAAATTACCAATACTTGTATAGTGGGCTAATGCTCCATGGATTATCAAGTTGGGCTAAAACCCATAGGATGCTCCATGGAGGCTCCATGGTGTTTTGGTACCCATGGATCCAAGAAATAAAGAGTCATGTCAATTAGGGTTTACTTGGTGTAACCCTAATTATGACACACTATATAAGCAACATGTTGTAGACCAAAATCAGCACTAGTGTGAGAACAAGAGGGCATAGCCGATTTTAGAAGTGTTCAATTTCTCTCAAGGTTATTCCAAGTGTATTTGGTGTTGTGTGAGACATTTGAGGCATCACACTTGAGGTGCTAGGCTCACAAGGTTCTCAAGGAATCCAAACTACAAAAGGTATGTTCTTCTTCTAGCATTTATGTTTAGAAGTTCCCCATAGTATGCTAGATAGTGTAAGAACCTTGGAAAATCATTTTTGCATGTATCATAGTAAAACATAGATCCATGATTTCTAGGGTTGCATGTACACCTTAGGAGTGTTAGAATGCTCAAAACCCAACACCACTCACATATACCTCTCTAGTCAATATATAATAAATTTACCATAATATTGTAGCACCTGGTTCTTGGTATGTATTCTTTTATTATTTTTGCATTTTTAGCCTTGGACTCGGCGAGTTGAAGGACCAACTCGCCGAGTAGAAGCAGGATGAGACTCGGGGTTTAAGCTGTGGACTCGACGAGTCAGGTCCAGGACTCGGCGAGTAGGCCCTGTTTGGATAAAAACCCTAATCCGAGGGCTTGCACCCTATCTAAACACCTTAACTCGGCCTCCATCGTCCCATTTGCTCCCAGAAGACCCCCATAGCAAACCCTAGCCGTTATTGAAGCAATCTAAGGCATTTGGAGTGATTTTGGTGTTTTTGTGAACCAAGGAAGGAAGGAAAAGCTTGAAGGATCAAGAGGAGGCTAGAAGGATCCGATTTTTGGCCATTATTTGCAGTCTTCAGAAGGTATAAAGTCTATACCTTGTTAGTTCATTTGTTAGATCCCATTTTGTGGATTTTGAGGGCTTTTCTAAGCCATTTTGGTCACTAACCATGATTGCAAGCATGGTTTGGAGTTGATGTTTCGGATCTAGGTCCTTAGAGGGGTTGCAAGGCAAAAAGGAGTGGCTCTTGCACTCAAAGAAGGCCCCATGCTTTGAAGAGCTTGTTTAAGGATCTTTTGAGCTCAAAGTCCCATGCGAACACGTAAAGGTTGTAACTTTACGTGTTAGATCGATTGTAGACACATAGATCTAACTTTTGATCAAGGGGTGTACATCAGAAATCGAGGATTTAGTGAGTGGATGTGACCGACTCAATGAGTCCATTCTTGGACTCGGCGAGTCCTAGGCTTCTGTCCCATATTAGTTGAGGGTCATAAGGACCCAGTTGAGTGTGGAAAGGCTTTAGGGGGTCCCGTGGAGTGACCCAACGTTCTGGACTAAGCCATTGTTCTGGAAGTTCATGGGACTCGGCGAGTGCATGAGCAGACTCGGCGAGTCCAAGGCAATCTTCTTAAGGGAAGATGAACTCGACGAGTTGTTCACACAACTCGGTGAGTTAAGGACAGGACATGTGTATCAGTTGAAAATGAACTCGACGAGTTGTTCATACAAATCGGCGAGTCGGATGAGGATTCAGTCGATGTACATTTAGAAGGAAAAATCGTCGAGTCATCGCCTAACTCGACGAGTAGAGACGGGTATAAGGACAAATGAAAGGATAGGGACTCGGCGAGTTGGCGAGCCAACTCGGTGAGTCAGGTCAACTAGAAGTTGACTTTAACTTTGATTTGGTCAGGGGTAAAATGGTCATTTTACCGTAAGAACAGTTAGCAGTGTATGACTAAATGTTTTGTGGGAATTATAGACAGAGGATTTCCAGAGCAGCAGCGGCAGCAGTCAGAGGATTCCCGCACAGATTAGCAACTACTATGAGGTGAGTTACCTTCCAGATTTGCTACTACCTGATATGTTATATGCTGGCATGATATGTTATATGTGATAGTAGTAGAGTTCGGTTGTTAGGACCGAAGGGTAGGCCAGACACCCTAGATATGTCTGACAGTACGTGATGGTATGTTATATGCTCACATGATATGTTATATGTGATTGTGGTAGTAGGAGGGGAATAGTCCCCAAGTTCGGTTGTTAGGACCGAAGGGTAGTTCGGACACCCCATATATGTCTGATAGTATGTTTATGTTATGTTATATGTGGTAGTTGTAGTAGGGGGTGGAATAGTCCCTGAGGGTCGGTTGTTAGGACCGACGGGTAGGTCAGCACCCCAGAATGGCTCGACATGGGAAGGACGGCACCCCAGAATGGCCGCATGGGTAGGACGGCACCCCAGAATGGCCGTACTGGGTAGGTCGGGCACCCCAGAACTGCCCGGCGGTATGTATGCTATGTGATTGTATGTTATGTGGTACGATGGGGAACTCACTAAGCTTTGTGCTTACATTTTATAGTTTTGGTTTTAGGTACCTCTTCAGCGAAGGGGAAGGAGCTGGCGCGGTAGCAGCACATCATACACACACTCTTTGTTTTCCGTACAATGAGATATTCTGGGATTTGTACTCTGACGTTATTATGTTTTTACGATTAGGTTTTTAGATACGAGACATGTTTTATTAAATGATATGATCGGATGATATTTTGTTACAAATGTTTTGCAAAACAATTAATAAAAAAAACGAAATTTTTGGACGTGAAAATTGGGTCGTTACAAGTTGGTCAGAGCCCTGGTTTGAGGGATTCGGACACACCTTCGGGGGTGTCTGGACTCAAACTAAGGGATTAAAAGATTTTCACAAGAAAATGACTTTCTAAAAGCTAAGATAAAAGAGTTTTGAGAAGGAACAAGTGTGTGATATGCGCAACCGGCCGAGCTCAAGTAAGTATTCCCCATAGTACCCATACCAGTTATCTTATGTTTATAAGTCTCAGTCGAACAGCATGCTAGAATAGGACTAAGGATCTAGGAATGATGCCTTATGTGCCTACTTTATGTGCTTCAGCTCATGAGAATTGCATGCTAGTATTGAGTAGACAGTAGTAGGATAGCCTGTTTAGGTTATGCCGGGTAGTATGAGCTCAACATTATATGCTAGTTCAACTTCTCATTATGAGGACAAATTTGCTTGAGCAGTCTTCCTGCGTCCGAATGTCGCTTGCTTTGTGCTTTGTGGGACTTCGAGTGATAGGAGTTAGCCATTAGGTGAATACGTCACGTCACATGTGATCAGGGTTGAATAATCTCAGAGTGCTGGATTTGGCCCTATTGCGTAGCTCTTGTCTGAGTCAAACCATTATAGGGACGAGTTTGTTACTCGAAGGATTATCCGAGCCTCTTCATATGTGATGGTATTCAGGTAATGGCTAATTGGCATTACAAGGAGGCCTTCAGCAGCTCAGGACCGGTTTGGGGAGGAATTAGATAGTTTCCCTTGGGTAAGCCTAGGATGAGAATAAAAGAGAATCAACAATGGTAGAGGGGACTTGGTGGAGTCAAGGCAGTCCTTGAGGAAGGTAAGGATAGATATGGAAGGTAGTACAGGCCCATACTACTGAAAGCAGAGGATTCGTACCTAAATTTAGGAAGGCTGACACAAGACCAGGGAACTTGTAGTGGATGTCATCCCTCGAGATGTACTGGTATCTCTAACGGTTGGTATTATGTTTTGCAGAATGGTGGTACTACGATAGAGGCCAGTAGTTGGCAGTTCAGGAGAGGGATCGGGTTCGGGACCAGGTTCTGAGCCAGTAGATGAGAGGCTACGCGAGTTTATCGCGTCAGAGATCACCAGAGGCATCCTTGATTCGACCCCCATCATCTTGGGGTCGATCAAGGAAGGGATATTCGAGCTGATGGAGGATCGCCTTAGGGCGTTCAGGAGTGATATGGCGTCTGGACAGTCAGGATCCCGCACACTGTCCTTTAAGGACTTCAGGGGTAGTGGTGCACCAAATTTCCACGGGGCGAAGGGCCCCATTGCTGCCAGACGATGGATTGCGGACATTGAGTCCGCACAGCTGACCAACTTTTGCCCCGAGGGGTCGAAGGTACGATTTGCAGAAGGGTGTTTGAGGGACTGGGCTATGGATTGGTGGGAGTCGGTTGGTGACTCCCTGGGAGCCTTGGCTGTTGAGGCTATGACATGGTTAGATTTTGTGACCCGGTTCCAATCAGAGTTTGCACTAGTTGTAGAGCTTCAGCATCTCGGCACGGAGTTTTTGGACATGAGACAGACTACAGAGGCTGTGGTGGAGATCACCGCCAAGTTTCGGGATACGGTATTGCTGGTACACCAGTATGCGGGAGATGAGGATATGAGGAGGACCCGCTAACACGACATGCTACGGGTCGACATTCGAGAGCATGTTAGTTTTTCAGCATGCCCTACCCTGGATTCCATGATTTCCAGGGCAAGGGAGAGGGAGATTGATCTGGAGCATGTTAGGAAAAGAAAGATAGAGGAGGGTCAGATGACTAGGGCTTCGGGGAAGAAGCCAAAGGGATCAGATGGTAGGCCGAAAGGCCAGTCAGGACCGTGCCACTGAGGGGGCGTGTAGACTGGGATCGTCGGGCTACTACAAGTGCGGCAAAGTGAGGCACTTTAGCAGGGATTGTACTGCCCCTGCACCGGTTATTCAGACGTCTGAGTTGCTATGTTTCCACTGCAACCAGAGGGGCCACAAGAAGGCCAACTGGCCACAGTTAACAGCAACATCAGCGCCAGTGAAGGTGCCAGCTCCAGCTACCCTGCGGATCATTGATAGCCAGTAGGGCAAGGTAGATGCTACAGTGGTGAGGAGCCGGGCATTCCAGTTGACTACCAAGGAGGCACGCGCTGCACCCGATATGGTGACGGGATCGTTCCATGTGAACGGTATTCCAGTTCAGGTACTATTTGATTCGGGGGCTACCCGATCATTTGTCTCTCTTGCGCTTAGCAAGAAGTTTCCTGAGTCTTCAGGCATGTTGGAAAACCCTTTAGAGGTAGAGATTGCTGATGACCGATCGGTGTGAGCATCGACGGTATTCCGAGACTGTGTGTTGAGATTATTCGAGGAGCATTATCTGGTGGACCTGGTTCCTATTCCGTTGAGAGGAAACAAGGTGATTATAGGCATGGATTGGTTGAGCCCTAATGGGGCAGTGATAGATTGCGCACAATAGCTGGTTCGGAACAGGACCCCAAGTTGGGGAGAGTTGGTAGTTTAGGGCGAGAGGCCACAGCAAGGACCATCGGTATGTTCAGCAGCGAGAGCTCGGTGTTACCTTCAGCAGGGTTGCGCAAGATATGTTTCTTATGTTATGGATAACCGAGAGGCGGGTAAGGTGACAGTGGGCGATGTGCCTGTAGTGCGAGAGTTTATGGATGTATTCCCCGAGGAGTTGCCAGGGATACCTCCGGAGAGGCAGGTGGAGTTCAGGATCGACTTAGTCCCTGGTGCGGCTCCGATAGCCAAGGCACCGTATCGGTTGGCTCCTCCTGAGATGCAGGAGTTGTCTACACAGCTGCAGGAGCTGTTAGACAAGGGATTCATTAGACCGAGTAGCTCTCCCTAGGGAGCCCCGATTCTGTTTGTGAGGAAGAAGGACGGATCGCATCGGATGTGTATAGATTACCGACAGCTGAACAAGGTAACGGTGAACAACTATTACCCACTCCTGAGGATTAATGACCTCTTTGACCAGCTACAACGAGCATCTTGGTTCTCCAAGATTGATCTGCGTTCAGGATATCATCAGATGAGGGTCAGAAAGGAGGATGTATAGAAGACTGCGTTTCGGACGTGCTATGGCCACTACGAGTTTGTGGGGATGCCCTTCGGGCTCACCAATGCTCCAACCGCGTTCATGGACCTCATGAACGGCGTTTGTAGACCGATGTTAGACCGCTCTGTGATAGTGTTTATTGATGATCTCTTCGTTTACTCCAAGACGCAGGAGGAGCACGAGGAGCATTTACGAGGTTCTAGAGACCTTGAGGAGGGAGAACGTGTATGCTAATTTCTCCAAGTGTGAGTTCTGATTGCACAAGGTGCAGTTCATTGGGCATCTCGTCAACCAGGACGAGATCTCAGTGGACCCGGCCAAAGTGGAGGCCATGATGAGATGGGATGTTCCGAAGTCTCCATCTGAGATTCGGAGTTTCCTAGGATTAGCCGGCTACTATCAGAGATTCATCCAGGATTTCTCCAAGATAGTCGTACCCCTGACCAGGCTAACAAGGAAGGTCGTGGTCTTTCGTTAGGGGCCTGAGCAGCAGGCTGCGTTCGAGGCACTGAGACAGAGATTGTGCGAGGCACCAATCTTAGCTCTGCCAGAGGGAATGGAGGATTTTGTCGTGTACTGTGATGCGTCCATCTCAGGTTTGGGCGCAGTATTGATGAAGAGAGGGCATGTCATTGCCTATGCGTCGAGGCAGCTGAAGCCTCACGAGGCGAACTACCCGACGCATGATTTGGAGTTAGGGGCTGTTGTATTCGCCCTCAAGATTTGGCGTCATTACCTCTATGGGGTTCGCTGTACCATCTACACGGACCGTAAGAGTTTGAGGTACCTCATGGATCAGCCGGATCTAAACATGAGGCATCGTCGGTGGATGGACGTGGTAAATGATTACGATTGCGAGATCCTTTATCACCCGGGTAAGGCCAATGTGGTGGCCGACGCGCTTAGCCGTAAGGAAGCACCGATCAGGGATATCTGCTTGAGGATGATAGTGGTGACTCCGCTGTTGGAGCGGATTTGGGAGGCCCAGCAGGAGGCCATGAAGGAAGAACATCGGAAGAGCGAGCGGATCGTGGGGCAGGTTTCCTCCTTCGACTATGATAGCCGAGGATTACTGACACTACACCGTAGGGTGTAGGTGCCATATCACGGGGGTGTACGCCAGGTTCTGATGGAGGAGGCGCACAAATCTCAATTCTCCATTCATCCCGGGGCGACGAAGATGTATAGGGATCTTTGTCTGGACTATTGGTGGCCCTGCATGAAGCGGGATGTGGCATGGTTTGTGAAGCGGTGCTTGACCTGCAGGAAGGTCAAGGCTGAGCATCAGAGACCTCACGACAAGATACATCCGTTGGATATTCCTCTGTGGAAATGGGAAGACATCACGATGAATTTTATCACCAAGCTTCTCAGGACCGCGCGGGGAGTGGATTTGATCTGGGTCATCGTCGATCGATTGAACAAGAGCGCCTATTTTATCCCGATTCAGGAGAGCATCTCGGCCGAGAAGTTGGCCGACATCTATATCCGGGAGGTGGTGACACGGCACGGTGTGCCAGTTTCTGTAATCTCAGACAGGGATGTGTTGTTCACTTCCAGGTTTTGGAGGAAGTTTCATGACGAGCTGGGTACTCGTCTGCATTTTAGCACCGCCTTTCACCCGCAGACGGATGGTCAGAGCGAGCAGACCATCCAAACCCTGGAGGATATGCTGCGAGCATGCGTATTAGACTTCGGAGGTAGTTGGGATACCTACCTTCCATTGGCAGAGTTCTCCTATAACAATAGTTATCATGCGAGCATCAATCGTCCTCCCTTCGAGATGCTATATGGGAGGAAGTGCAGGACCCCGATATGTTGGGGCGAGGTTGGCTAGAGGGTAATGGGGAGCACTGAGGTAGAGCTCAAGACGACAGAGAAAATTCAGCAGGTCCGGAGCAGGCTTCAGACTGCTCAGAGTCGGCAGAAAAGCTATGCCGATAAGCACCGATCAGACCTGGAGTTCTAGGTCGGGGATATGATTCTCCTGAAGGTGTCGCCATGGAAAGGCATTATCCGATTCAGGAAGCGGGACAAGTTGGGCCCCATGTACATTGGACCGTTTAGGGTTATAGCCCGGGTGGGCAAGGTGGCGTATAGGCTGGATTTGCCAGCCGAACTCAGTCAGATACACAACACTTTCCATGTTTCTCAGCTGCGAAAGTGCCTGGTGGACGACTCAGCAGTAATACCCTTGGAGGACATTCAGATTGATGACCGCCTGAATTACATTGAGCGACCAGTGGCCATCCTCGACTGGAAGTCGAAGGATTTGAGGAAACAAAGATTGGAGCCCGAGCTATTTCTAGATCGAGCAGCAGACTTCGAGGACGAAGTCTAAAATAAGTGGGGGAGATTTGTAGCACCTAGTTCTTGGTACATATTCTTTTATTATTTTTGCATTTTTTGCCTTGGACTCGGCGAGTTGAAGGACCAACTTGCCGAGTAGAAGCGGGATGAGACGCGGGGTTTAAGCTGTGGACTCGACGAGTCGGGTCCCGGACTCGACGAGTAGGCCCTGTTTGGACAAAAACCCTAATCCGAGGGTTTGCACCCTATTTAAACACCTTCACTCGGCCTCCTTCGTCCCATTTGCTCCCAGAAGACCCCCATAGCCAACCCTAGCGGTTATTGGAGCAATCTAAGGCATTTGGAGTGATTTTGGTGTTTTTGTGAACCAAGGAAGGAAGGAAAAGCTTGAAGGATCAAGAGGAGGCTAGAAGGATCCGATTTTTGGCCATCATTTGCAGTATTCAGAAGGTATAAAGTCTATACATTGTTAGTTCATTTGTTAGATCCCATTTTGTGGATTTTTAGGGCTTTTCTAAGCCATTTTGGTCACCAACCATGATTGCAAGCATGGTTTGGAGTTGATGTTTCGGATCTAGGTCCTTAGAGGGGTTTCAAGGCAGAAAGGAGTGGCTCTTACACTCAAAGAAGTCCCCATTCTTTGAAAGAGCTTGTTTAAGGACCTTTTGAGCTGAAAGTCCCATGCAAACACGTAAAGGTTGTAACTTTACGTTCTAGATTGATTGTAGACACATAGATCTAACTTTTGATCAAAGGTTGTAACTTTACGTTTAAGGACCGAAGGGTAGGCCAGACACCCTAGATATGTCTGACAGTACGTGATGGTATGTTATATGCTCGCATGATATGTTATATGTGATAGTGGTAGTAGGAGGGGAATACTCCCCAAGTTCGGTTGTTAGGACCGAAGGGTAGTTCAGACACCCCATATATGTATGATAGTATGTTTATGTTATGTTATATGTGGTAGTTGCAGTAGGCGGTGGAATAGTCCCCGAGGGTCGGTTATTAGGACTGACGGGTAGGTCAGCACCCCAGAATGGCTTGACATGAGCATGACGACACCCCAGAATGGCCGCATGGGTAGGTCGGCACCCTAGAATGGCTGTACCGGGTAGGTCGGGCACCCCAGAATTGCCTGGCGGTATGTATTCTATGTGATTTTATGTTATGTGGTACGATGGGGGAACTCACTAAGCTTCGTGCTTATAGTTTACAGTTTTGGTTTCAAATACCTCTTCAGCGAGGGGGAAGGAGCTAGCACGGTAGCGGCACATCATACACATACTCTTTGTTTTCCGCACTATGAGATATTCTGGGATTTGTACTCTGACGTTATTATGTTTTTACGATTCGGTTTTTAGATGCGAGACATGTTTTATTAAATGATATGATCGGATGATATTTTGTTACAAATGTTTTGCAAAACAATTAATCAAAAAATACGAAATTTTTGGACGTGAAAATTGGGTCGTTACAAATACACATCCATAGGGAACCCATAACCTCATCCAAAAGGGAAGAAATACCAGACGTCTATCGAAAGGACACCTCAATCGATAACATAAGACATCCTCATGATCGGTAGGAACAAGATCCCATATATAATTGAGACTGAACAGATTCCATCAGTACGTAATTAGCTCGACAAGACTTCCACTGTAATCCTAAGTGCTACCAAAACCTGAGCCTGCTATGAACTCAAATTCCACACCACCATTGAGGATAAACATACCCAGAGACCAAAGGGGCATAAAACATACTAAACTTGATGATAGGGTGACACGTCCATTGAACTTCAACTGTCACATCTTGAACTTTCGGAGAACCTCCGCTGAATGGTGAACGATGAAACCAACAATCGAGACTGCATTGACAACCAACCTAATAATCCAATACACTACTTGCACAATACCCCTGACTTGACCAGGTCTTCAATTGAAATCTTGCATACCCACATGCGAGACCCCTATGAACCATTCTTCTAACACCACAAACACAAATAGATCAATGATTCTCCGGTCAGAATACCTAGTTCTCCCCCACTTAGGGTTCGAACTACCACCCACTGGTATTGAAAACTGTAACGCCGTCGTTTCTAGCTAAGCATTAATATTACGATGTAATAGTTAGGATCAACAATTATAACCTATTTTGAAGTAATGAAGAGGAATTATTTGAGTATTATGTGATTTATGTGATTTATGTGCTACATATGAGCTTATAACGATTTAATATAATAATAATAAAAATATGCATCGAAAATAAAATAATAGATAGACCCAATATCTATGAAGAAATGTGTATTGGTTGTGACAAGGATTCCAAAGATATAAAGAATGTTGAAATCTGACTTATAACGAAGAAGTTATGACCCGTCGAAGTTTTGCGACAAAACCGGCTCGACGCTGTGTATCGTAAAAAGTGAGTTTGCGATAACATATTTTTTTAGCCTTAGCAATCTAAACGAGATACATAGTATACGTTAAACCGAGATCTTGCATATAGAGAACGTCCAAATCTGACTTTGTTAAAGGAAGTTATGATTTTTCTAAGATTTGACATAGCTGTATGCAACCCGAAAATCAAATTTTAGATTGATCGATTTTTAGCCAACACAATCTAAACAAGAATCGAAGGTCTCATTATTAGGAACTAAACGATATAAATATAGACAAAAACGGATATTAGATGACAAAGTTATAACTTTTTTATGGACTTTAACTATCTAAGCCTGTTAAGAATATACCTTTAAAAATAAAGTCAAAATTAGCCGACAGATTCAAAACAAAAGTTGTAGATCACGTCACTACCTACGCGTGGATATAAAGAATGTCAAAAATGGAGCTCATATGAAAAAGTTACGGAATTTAGAAGATAACTAATTTTTGTGTTTAACCTCGGAGTGCCACATGACACTATCTCGGCCCTTTCCCCCCACGGCTTCGCACACGATGCTGACACTTGGCAGGGTTACGCCCAACGTAACAAGCAGTATGCCCACCATACTCATGATTTCTAGCATATAAATAGAGGCGCAAATATCTCATTTTCTTCACACCGAAACAATTCTCTATCTCTCTCTCTCTCTCTCTCTCAAATACCCTCCTTAGCCCCTCCCCTTCTCTAGCACTTTCCAAGTGTTAGAAGTGAGTTATGCTTACCCTACTTTAAGTATAACTTATGTTTAAGTTCATTATCGTTATTATCAACCTATAAACAAGATTTATCAGTGATTCAAAGTCATTATACTGATTGATCTACTTATGGGGATGATTTCTAGGCTGTGATTTAGTGAGGTGTTTAAAGTGGGCTTTCCAAACAGTATACTACGTATACCAAATGAACCCAAGATCTGATATGATCATACCTGGTTGTTCCTTAGTTGATAGATCTGATGGGTTTTAGTATACTAAAACATCATATGGTGCACATAAAACCCTAAATGCTTTGGATATATGTTTTCTCTAATTATACATGCAATATTGTTTCCAAAGCATTAAGCCTACAACTAGCATGCAAATAACATAATCAACATAAAAGAGTGTTATAGAATTACCTCTTTGTTGTAGCGTGTAGAGCATCTTGAGTTTGGCCTTTAAGAACTCAGTGCCCCAAGTGTTGCACCTCAAATGGAATCACAACACACCTTTGGACAAAGGATAACTTTTGAGAGAGTATTCTTGCAACCAAAATTGGCTCATGGAACTCTAAGGATCAATAGTGAGCCATTTTGGATGCTAAGGGGCTTCTTCAATAGTGTGGCAAGATTAGGGTTACACCATGTAAACCCTAATGTGTATGACCTTCCATATTCCTTAGGATCCATGGGTTTAAACCCCCATGGATCATCCATGGGTTGTAACATTGGTTTATCCCAACCTAACGAATCATGGATTATTGGCCCACACCATAGGAATGAATGATTTACCAATCAATCCCCGTATATTTATTAGTCTCTTTTGATCACAAAATTAATTCCAAATTAATTCTTGATGAATATTAATTAAATAATATAATTTCATGTTAATATATTAGGACTTATAATATATTAACAAATCATAAATAACCTCTTCTCAAAGGTCTATCCTATCAAATTGTCCTGGTGATATGCAACCCAAATGGATAAAGGATCATATATTCCTCCAATCTAGATATCGTATGGACTGAGACATGGATTATAATCATTCTCTATGTCCATCTGTTCTTTCCCGATTTCCGATTTATGAAGACCGATTAATTGAACAAATCAAATCAGTCCAGGCTTGGCCAAGAACTTAGGGGTGTCATCACTAAATCATCGAGGGGCCCACAAATATTGCTTTTATCCACATGGGGTAAAAGGAACAGATAAACTTCGACCCAAATGCTTGCTTGTACTTACTCATCAAATTACACACAACAATATGTTTTATAACATCCAAGTTACTGGTACGTTTACATATGTCAATGTGCAACCGACTCTCAACTACAACTCACATGTATCGGTTTCAATAATATAAGATGTTATCGTCTCACAATCACTCGTGATAAAATTCATGAAGTGATTCTGTCACACCCCCAAACCAGAATGGCGGAAACGTTCGGGGGCGGAGGACGTCATATTCAGTATCATAACAGTTCATAGTAAGGAGAGTACACACCACCATACATATAAGGGTTTCAAAATGTTTACATAATTGTATTTTTTACATGTTCAAAAGATAAATACATAAACATCTTTCAAAAGAACTGATTAACGTCAGAGCGTTAATCCCCAAAAGTTGGTTTCCAAACCTGCTTAGCGGTTCCCTGAGAATACAAGTTATTTCAAAGAAAAAATGTCAACAATTAAGTTGGTGACTTCATAAGCGGTTTTGAGAAAATGTATGCCATTCCAGAGTTCGTGCGTTTTCCAAGAAAATCCCTTATTTTCTTATAAAAGTATGAAATGCCTATGAATGTTCGTGTCGGGAATCGTAAATGGTTGTACCAGGAAAATCCCTTATTTTCCTATTAGTTGAGTGTTTTGGATACAGGAAAATCCCTTATTTTCCTAAAGTAACAGGCAGTCTCAAATGTCCAAAACCGAAAATTGCAAGCAACTGACATGCTTAAAAGGTTGAGGCATAGTTTTATATAGTAAAGCTATAAGAAGATCGCACTCGTTAGATGAAGAATAGTTTTAATAGCTACTCATTCATAAAAGCAGAAGACCATAATAATTGTCTATCCGGTGAGTTTTATAACCATACTAAAGATAATATGCCTGTGGCGACGGTCTTCAGGCGTCGAAACGTTTATGACAAACTGTCACCCAAAGGACTATAGCTAACAGTTAGGGCGCGGGATCATGACTTCCCGTATAGATCTATACACATTTGACACGCTCTCTAAATGGGAGACTTTGGTTATAATAGACAGGACTTTAGGTAGTACCTTTAAACAAAAAGGTAGCATTGAAGATGTAATTGTCTCACGGATTCTCAACTAAGTCTGTATTAAAGTGATAGTTTTGTACGCAATGTTTATCCTCTTTCACAATGTTTGACAAAGCATAAATCATAAGTTCTTTGAATGCATAAAATGGTTTAACAAGGATGGCTACCCTGGATACTATGCATTTTGTATAAATCTAATGTATGCAAGGTATAACAAGAGTTTTCACGTTTTCACTCGGGATTAACCGGGTGTTTACTTGTATTCTCCCCCGAAATGTATTAAAAGTACATTATAAAGTATTTGAAAGTGTATAAAAGGGGTATGAACTCACTTGATTGAAGTGGTTGTTTTGAAATAGTCGAGAGAAGAATCGAGCAGAACTTTGACTAGAAAAGGTGATTTTTCTCGGGATTCTCGAGAATCTCGGGAGCGTAAAACTTCCTTCAAAACTTGGATATGAAAACCGGGATGTCGGGATGTCTTCGGGGGTTTAAACGCAGAGCTTCGGCATGAGAAAGAGAAGAAATAAGTAAATATGCCCAAAACCCTCGCACCCCTTTTATAGGAGGCTGAACCGCCTTGGTAAGCTGGGCGTACGGGGTTACGCGGGGCGTACCCGTGCGTCACTGGTTACCGCATCCTCGGACAAAGCGGTTATGGGAGGGCATAGAGGCGTAGGGGTGATGTGGACGAACCGAGGCCTAGTACCCGAGTACGTTGGGCGTACGAGGGTACGCTGGGTGTAACTCGGATCAGCCCGGTGACTCCTCCTCCTTCGGATAATACCGGGTATTAAAATTAAATTTATTATTTTAATTATTTAATAAACTTCAAAAATTCATATCTTCCTCATACGAACTCCGTTTTCGACGTTCTTTATATCTACGCGTAGGTGAGACTACGCTCTACAACTTTCTTTTAGACTCCGTCGGCTAATTTTGAAATTATTTTTATTATTTATTTTTAACAGGCCGGGACAGGAAAAGTCTGTTAAAAATCCAGAACTTCTTCATCCAATGTCCATTTTCGTCATACTTTTTACCGTTGCAATACCATTGATGAGATCTTCGATTATCGTTTAGGTCATGTTGGCAAAAAGTCGCTCGATCTCTATTTCGAATTTTTAGTTGTCTACTACTACGTTCGAAACTTCCAAAAATCATAACTTTCTCATATTGAGTCAGATTTGGGCGTTCTTTTTATGTATGTTCATGGCTTTGGGATACCTATGATTTTCATTTAGACACCTAAGGTTGAAATGTATCTTATTGAAATTTCTCGTTTTATGCTTAACAGTGTTTTACCGATATTGTTATGAATCTTTGATTTGTCATAACTCCTTCGTTATAACTCGGATTTTAGTGTTCTTTATATTTTTGGAAACCTTATCTTGATATCTACCACATAATGTACTAAAACGGAGCTTTTTGAACATTTCATTTTTGATTATATTCTTATTACTTCACAAAATGATTACAAGACTCGACTCTTAGACATTACATTAACCTGAAATAACGGGCTGTTACATCATCCCCCCCCCCTGTTAGAGGGAATTTCGTCCCGGAATTAATTACGAAATAAGTGCCAATGGACTAGGGAAGAGATGCGGGTACTTTTGTTGCATTTGATCTTCTCGCTCCCAAGTGAATTCAGGTTCTCGCTTAGCGTTCCAGCGAACCTTCACTATTGGTATGCGACTCTGTTTAGTTCGTTTGATTTCCCTATCCATGATCTCGACGGGTTCTTCCACAAAGTTAAGATTTTCGTTAAGTTCGATTTCGTCGAGTGGAATCACAAGAGTTTCGTCGGACAAACACTTTTTTAGGTTCGATACGTGGAACATTGGATGTACCTTGTTAAGCTCGATTGGAAGTTGAAGTCTGTAAGCCACTGGACCAATCCTTGAAGTAATTTCGAAGGGTCTAATGTACCTTGGATTTAGTTTTCCACGCTTCCCAAAGCGTATCATGCCCTTCCAGGGTGAGACCTTCAGTAGAACGTGGTCACCAACCTGAAATTCCAAAGGTTTTTGTCTTTTGTCGGCATAGTTCTGCTGCCTATCCCTAGAGGTTTTCAGCCGCTCTCGAATTTGAACGATCTTTTTAGTTGTTTCTCTAATGATCTCCGGACCAGTGGGATTGCTATCAGGGACTAGACCTTTTTCCAACTGCGTGTCGCCCACTTCCACCCAGCATAGAGGTGATCTGCACTTACGACCGTAAAGGGCTTCAAATGGAGCAGTCTTGATACTAGTATGATAACTGTTGTTGTAAGAGAACTTGACTAATGGTAAGTGAACATCCCACGCTTTACCAAAGTCGATCACACATGCTCGCAACATGTCTTCTAGGGTTTGGATCGTTCTCTCACTCTGTCCAACAGTTTGTGGGTGATAGGTTGTACTCATATCCAACCTTGTTCCCATGGATTTTTGCAACAATTGCCAGAATCTGGAAGTGAATCTACTGTCTCTGTCCGAGATGATAGACATTGGCACTCCATGAAGTCGCATGATCTCTCGGATGTTGGTTCTCGTTAGCTTTTCCATATTATCAGTTTCCTTAATCGGTAAGAAATTAGCAGACTTGGTTAGTCTGTCGACGATCACCCAAATGGTGTCGTGACCACCCTGAGTCTTGGGTAGTTTTGTTATGAAGTCCATGGAAATTTGTTCCCATTTCCACTCAGGTATTCCGTGTTGATGGAGTAGACCTGAGGGCTTCTGGTGTTCTACTTTTATCTTGGCGCAAGGCAAGCACTTACTCACATAGGTAGCAATTTTTGCCTTCATGTTTGGCCACCAATAGAGTTGTTTGAGATCCAGATACATCTTATCTAAACCTGGGTGCACGGAGTATGGAGTCTTGTGTGCTTCGTTCATAACTATCTCTCTAAACCCACTAAAATTTGGTGTCCAGATTCGGTTTATGAGGTAGCACACTCCGTCACTCTTGATCTCTAGATTCTTGTCCATCCCTCTAAGGGTTTCACCTGTCATGTTTTCGGGTTTCAAGGCTTCTATTTGAGCTTCCTTGATTTGTGTCGACAGATGCGAATGGATCGACGTGGTTAATGACTTCACTCTTCGACCAGAGTACTCCTTACGACTAAGGGCATCAACCACTACATTCGCCTTTCCCGGATGGTAACGAATCTCACATCGTAGTCGTTGAGCAATTCGACCTAACATAGTTGTCTCATGTTCAACTCCTTCTGGTCGAATATGTATTGAAGGCTCTTGTGTTCTGTGAAGATGGTGCACTTGGTACCGTATAGGTAGTGCCTCCAGATTTTTAGAGTGAAGACCACAGCTCCAAGTTCTAAGTCATGAGTGGTGTAGTTGACTTCATGTGTTTTCAGTTGTCGTGAGGTATACGCAATAACTTTTCCTCGCTGCATTAGCACACATCCCAACCCTTGATTCGAAGCATCGCAATACACCACAAAATCTTCGATCCCCTCTGGAAGAGAAAAAATGGGTGCACTACATAGGGCTTGTTTCAGAGTCTGAAATGCAACATCTTGCTTTTCTCCCCAGTTGTAGGTCACACCTTTCTGAGTTAGGGAGGTAAGAGGTTTTGCGATGCTGGAGAAGTTCTGAATGAACCTTCGATAATAACCAGCAAGGCCTAGAAATTGGCGAATCTTCGTTGGTGTAGTTGGTGCAGACCAATTTTCGATAGCCCTGATTTTAGATGGGTCCATGTGGATTCCTTCTTCGCTGACCACGTGACCTAGGAAGTCCACCTTCCTAATCCAAAACTCGCATTTTGAGAACTTCACATAAAGTCTCTCAGCTCGTAATGTCTATAAGACTTGTCTCAGATGTTGGCCATGCTCTTCTTTACTCTTTGAATAAATGAGTATGTCATCAATGAATATTATCACAAATTTATCCAAGAATGGACAACATACCCGATTCATTAAGTCCATGAATACGGCAGGGGCATTGGTTAGTCCGAACGGCATCACTACAAACTCGTAATGCTCGTATCTCGTTCGGAAGGCCATCTTGGGAATATCACTCTCTAGGACTCGCAGCTGGTGGTATCTCGATCTCAGATCGATCTTGGAGAAGTAGTTGGCTCCTTGGAGTTGGTCGAATAAGTCGTCGATTCATGGTAGAGGATATCGGTTCTTGATGGTAAGTTTGTTTAGCTCTCAGTAGTCGATGCACATCCTAAATGATCCATCCTTCTTTTTCACAAACAACATTGGTGGTCCCCAAGGCGAGAAGCTCGGCCTGATGAATCCTGTGCTGAGTAGCTCATTCAGTTGGCTGGATAGCTCCTGCATCTCCGATGGGGCTAATCGATATGGCGCTTTGGCTACTGGGGTAGCTCTGGGAATCAGATCGATTTTGAATTCGACTTGTCTCGCGGGTGGTATTCCTGGAAGATCTTCAGGAAAAACATCGGGAAACTCGCATACGTCAGGCATGCTCTTGATGTCCTGGATTTCTCGTTTCACATCCACGACATGTGCTAAAAAACGTGACATTCCTTGCATAGTCACTTCTGAGCTTGGATACACGAGATAATATGAAGACTGGTATTGGGTTTGTCGCCATAGATAATGAGGGTTTCGCCGGTTGGCAGATTAAGGCGAACGGCCTTATCATAACATAAAATGTTCACATGATGAGAACTCAGTCAGTCCATGCCTATGATGACATCGAAGCTCTTAATCGAGACTGGCATGAGGCTGAATGGAAAGGGATTATCGTTCTGAGTTAGGGTACAATTTAAGTATATCTCCTTAGTGCCTTCTGTTTTACCGTTGGCCATTTCTACTATAAACGGTTCACTTATTGATTGGGGTGTTTGTTTCAGCATGCCTTTAAAATTATGACTCATAAAACTCCTCTCCACTCCACTATCAAACAAAATGCATGCATACGAGTTATCAAGAAGAAATGTACCCGTAACAACAGTGGGGTTTGCAACGGCTTCATCCTGTCCCTTTGCGAACACTCGGCCCCTTCAACCGGTATCCCTATTGTTTGCCTTCGGGCAGTCCCTGCGGTAGTGCCCCGTGGCCCCACACTCAAAGTAGGCGCGACTTATTTCGGCATTATTAGTGGGGGAGGCTTGTTGGGCTAGCTCCTTGCAGAAGCGGGCCGTATGCCCCTTCTTATTGCACCTGGTGCATTTGAAGTCACTGCAAGGACCGTGGTGGTGGAAGTTGCATTGGTTGCACTTCGGGAATCTCCTACTGTATGAACTTGTGGGTGTAGTGGTGGCAGGAACTGTAACAGCGTGGGCCGCTACCACTTGTTGTTTCTTGGGGTTCCCCTGTAGGGTTTGCCCCCTTCTCTTGTTACAAGGCCTTCCCTGGCCATGTACCTCCTTTGATGGATCGGCAGTAGCTCCAACAGTACCTTGTTTGACCCCGTGGTCAATGAGTCGTTGAGCCAGGCGCTTAGCGCTGTTGAAGGTGATAGGGTTGGAGGCTAAGACGTGACCTTGAATCTAGGGTGACAACCGCCAAATGTACCTCTCAACCTTTTTCGGTTCTGGGTTGACCATGGCAGGGCACAAGGCGGCAAGGTCGCTGAACCTGGCCGTGTAGGCTACTAGGCCAGACCCAGTCATCTTCAGATTCCAGAGCTCCTTCTCTAGCTTTTGTATCTCACCCCTTGGGCAGTATTCCTCCAGTAGTAGGACCTTCAAGTCCTCCCAACTTATGGCATTGGCGACGGTGAGAGTCACGGACTTCACATGGCTTTTCCACCAGGTAAGGGCTCGATCAGTGAGGGTGCAAGCGGCGAACTTGACTTTGCTCGCTTCTTGGCAAAAGCAGATCTCAAAGACCGTTTCGGTCTTTTCCAACCATTGCATCAGTGCAATGACTCCCCCTGTGCCATTAAAATTTTTTGGCTTTGCATTGGAGAACTCCTTGTAAGTACATTCCCTTACGTGACCTTGACCAGTGCCATGGTTGGGATGATTCGTGCTACTTCCTGCCCCTCCATTTCAGTTGGAGTTTATTTGTGAGAGGCCGGCGATTACTGCTGCTATGATAGCAGCCTGGACCATGGCCGGATCATAAGTTGGTGGTAGAGGTGGTGTTGGTATCGTGCCCGGCCTAGGCCTTAGGTTTGGACGAGGAGGCATCGCGCTGCCAAGAATTAAAAAAATGAAAGATTATTAGTTTTGGTGGTTGAGGGTTGAATGATAATGAGTCAACTATCTTTAATAGTTTAAGAATTTGGTTTGACCTACACAGGGCTTTGAGTTTGGTTCACAAATGGAGTTTGAATAGCAATAGATAAACTCATGAACTCAAATGAAATGCATAGAATTAACACACGAAAGAGATATGCCCTATATATATATTAAACATACAGTTGCGTTACATCCGAAGTTAGAACAAAATTGACCTTTCTAAAGGTCTCCGATTACAGAAAGTTTAAAGAAAGTATGAATTTTAGCCGATGGTCCTATTCTATATCAAAATTTGGGAGCTACGCAAGCACTACTCGCGGCGCAGATTGCGCTTGGAGCTTGATTCCGCATCCGATTGCTTGACTCCCATGAGACGCATGTTAAAGGAAGCTTGTTGCTCCCTCAAATCTCTCATTTCAGAGAGAGGTACAGTCATTTTCTCTTGGAGAGAGTTGGTGTGGTGTTGAGCATTCCCTTGTAGCATGTCAAGGCGTCGGATATCAGTTGTGTTATCCTCCATCCTTATGTCCACCTCGTGAATCCGGTTTGCTTGGACTCCTGATTGATAAGCTGATTGGCAAGTTTGCCTACCATAACTGGGAGTGCTCGATCAGCTGAACTTCCTCCGCTGACATCGTAGAAGTCCCGACACATACCGTAAGGAGGACGCAGTCCTTGATACTGGCTCCAATGGTAGATGTGGCTTCCCCAGACGAGAGTTGGTCCTTGAAATCCCATCCTGAAAGGAGGTCGAACGGATGGAGGTTAGACGGCTGGCGGATTGATTACCTCAGGCTCTGAGGCTGAGCTATCTGAATCTTCCTCCTCCTCGTCTTACATGGGTTCCTCCTCGGGGTCGTCTTCAATCCATCTCCCATTAGCTTGGTTGGGGTAGTAGGGGTTGCCGGGGTGATGGAATCCAGCCATTGAGTCTATACGAGAATTGGGTTAAGAATTGACTATAAGCTAAAGCATGTAAAACTTACCCTTAAGTTTGACGGTTGAAGATACCCAAATACTCCCATAATATTCCTAATGATATGCTCTTGGTAAGTTTTAAATTTGTTGTCCACTGCAGACACTCCCTGGCATTCGTTAGTCGTCTTTCGGACAAATATAGTTGATCAGGCTATATTCATCCCAGTTCCGATTACATGTCCCAAGGCAGACCTGCACTACATAATTTATTTATAATACTTCTATATTGATCTATTTATGACACTGTTATTTATATGAAATGAATGCATGCCTACTTTAGAAAAATTAAATTAGTATAATTTTTAAAGGTATGACTCTTACTCAGAGTGTTTTTGCCCAGTTGTGTTTATAGTTGTATACCAAAGATGGTTTTGATATACTTAATTCCTTATAAACAATGCTCTTATACCAATCTGTCACACCTCCAAACCAGAATGGCGGAAACGTTTGGGGGTGGAGGACGTCATATTCAGTATCATAACAGTTCATAGTAAGGAAAGTACACACCACCATACATATAAAGGTTTCAAAATGTTTACATAATTGTATTTGTTACACATTCAAAAGATAAATACATAAACATCTTTCAAAAGAAGTAATTAACGTCAGAGCGTTAATCCCCAAAAGTTGGTTTCCAAACCTGCTTAGCGGTTCCCTGAGAATACAAGTTATTTCAAAGAAAAAGTGTCAACAATTAAGTTGGTGACTTCATAAGCGGTTTTGAGAAAATGTATGCTATTCCAGAGTTTGTGCGTTTTCCAAGAAAATCCCTTATTTTCTTATAAAAGTATGAAATGCCTATGAATGTTCGTGTCGGGAATCGTAAATGGTTGTACCAGGAAAATCCCTTATTTTCCTATTAGTTGATTGTTTTGGATAAAGGAAAATCCCTTATTTTCCTAAAGTAACAGGCAGTCTCAAATGTCCAAAACCAAAAATCGCAAGCAACTGACATGCTTAAAAGGTTGAGGCATAGTTTTATATAGTAAAGCTATAAGAAGATCGCACTCGTTAGATGAAGAATAGTTTTAATAGCTACTCGTTCCTAAAAGCAGAATACCATAATAATTGTCTATCCGGTGAGTTTTATAACCATACTAAACATAATATGCCTGTGGCGACGGTCTTCCGGCGTCGAAACGTTTATGACAAACTGTCACCCAAAGGACTATAGCTAACAGTCAGGGCGCAGGATCATGACTTCCCGTATAGATCTATACACATTTGACACGCTCTCCAATCGGGAGACTCTGGTTATAATAGACAGGACTTTAGGTAGTACCTTTTAACAAAAAGGTAGCATTGAAGATGTAATTGTCTTACGGATTCTCAACTAAGTCTGTATTAAAGTGATAGTTTTGTATGCAATGTTTATCCTCTTTCATAATGTTTAACAAAACATAAATCATAAGTTCTTTGAATGCATAAAATGGTTTAACAAGGATGGCTACCCTGGATACTATGCATTTTGTATAAATCTAATGCATGCAAGGTATAACAAGAGTTTTCACGTTTTCACTCGGGATTAACCGGGTGTTTACTTGTATTCTCCCCCGAAATGTATTAAAATTACATTATAAAGTAGTTGAAGGTGTATAAAAGGGGTATGAACTCACTTGATTGACGTGGTTGTTTTGAAGTAGTCGAGAGAAGAATCGAGCAGAACTTTGACTAGAAAATTTGATTTTTCTCGGGATTCTCGAGAATATCGGGAGCGTAAAACTTCCTTCAAAACTTGGATATGAAAACCGGGATGTCGGGATGGCTTCGGGGGTTAAAATGCAGAGCTTCGGCACGAGAAAGAGAAGAAATAAGTAAATATGCCAGGAACCCTCGCACCCCTTTTATAGGAGGCTGAACCGCCTCGGTACGCGAGGCGTACAGGGTTACGCGGGGCGTACCCGTGCGTCACTGGTTACGACATCCTCGGACGAAGCGGTGATGGGAGGGCATAGAGGCGTAGGGGTGACGTGGACGAACCGAGGCCTAGCACCCGAGTACGCTGGGCATAACTCGGATCAGCCCGGTGACTCCTCCTCCTTCGGATAATACCGGGTATTTAAAATTAAATTTAATATTTTAATTATTTAATAAACTTCAAAAATTCATATCTTCCTCATACGAACTCCGTTTTCGACGTTCTTTAAATCTACGTGTAGGTGAGACTACGCTCTACAACTTTCGTTTAGACTCCGTCGGCTAATTTTGAAATTATTTTTATTATTTATTTGCAACATGCCGGGACAGGAAAAGTCCATTAAAAATCCAGAACTTCTTCATCCGATGTCCGTTTTCATCAGACTTTTTACCGTTGCAATACGATTGATGAGATCTTCGATTCTCATTTAGTTCATGTTGGCAAAAAGTCGCTCGATCTCTATTTCGAGTTTTTAGCTGTCTACTACTACGTTCGAAACTTCCAAAAATCATAACTTTCTCATATGGAGTACGATTTGGGCGTTCTTTTTAAGTATGTTCATGGTTTTGGGATATATATGTCTTTCATTTAGACACCTAAGGTTGAAAAGTATCTTATTGAAATTTCTCGTTTTATGCTTAACAGTGTTTTACCGGTATTGTTACGAATCTTTGATTTGTCATAACTCCTTCGTTATAACACGGATTTTAGTGTTCTTTATATTTCTGGAAACCTTATCACAATATCTACCACATAATATACTCAAACGGAGATTTTTTAACATTTCATTTTCGATGATATTCTTATTATTTCACAAAAAGATTACAAGACTCGACGTTTACACATTACATTGACCTGAAATAACGGGTTGTTACAGATTCAGATGAGCGTGAGTTTAATCCAATACTCGAATCTTATTCCAAGAGTACTCATGAACACTGCAACAAACTTGTGTTATGTCTAAAACACCTAGACAATCTACAGTCAGATTCATGACAGCCTTGCCTCAATACCTACTTCAAAAGTATAATCGACTATGGATGGTTTGAATAGTCTTATTATTCTAGAAGTCAAAACATGCAAAGTGAAACACAAGAGCAATCAAATCCAATATGTTCTCAAAACTTATGAATAAAAATAAAACACCTTTTATTTAATCAGCATATTGATTACACATTATTCATTGTATAATGTTTTGATTAATCGACTTTATACTTGAATTCAAACAACAGTTATGCCATGATCCAAGATTGCACATTATTTTTTCCTATGGTCATTTATTTGTGAAATAGATCAATTGAAAGCATTTCAATGACACTTATTTCACAATTCCAAATCCTTATCGTAAATACCAAATTCTTGTCATTCGTTATAATCTGTTAGATTTTAAACTTATATGCAATGATCCGCTTGTAATGACTATGCGCAAAAGTCACAGAGACTTGACAACAGACATTACAAATTATTCCAATCGAGAGCAATTCCATGAAGTCTCACATTCAAAGTACATTCCTTTGAACATCCTTCTTGCATTAAGTTTTCTAATCTTACATAGATTTAAAGAATAACTTCCACTTATGGAAACATTTCCATATTCCCATTTTCAATATCACTCCTGAACAAGAGTTACCTCTTCTCAGAGTATGTCAATATGGTCCTTTCCAAAATTTACAATATACTTCCAACTGTCCATAAGTAACCAATATTTGGTAAACTTTAGATTGTCCTCGACAATTGCTTAACCATTTTAGTCATATCTCGTTCTAGTCCCTTTTCCCTCCTAATGCCCTAGGCATTTGGAAAATTAGAGCATATTAATATTATAGCATATGTAATCGATCCTATATCTGAAGCATATGAAATACGATTCATAATGGTTTACATAAAAAGATGATACTTTACCAGTCTCTCGCTATAACATTTCCATATATAGAATTTCTTTATGTCAAATCTTTTCAACATAACATTCCTATATATCTTTTAACTAAATTCTTCATATTACTTAGGCTCCATGGGTTAAACCTCCATGGACAATCCATGTTGGTTTAGCCCATCCTAAATAACCATGGATCATTGGCCCACACTATAAGACTCATTGATTTACTAAATCAGTCCCCATATATTTATTAGTCTCGTTTGATCACTAAATTAATTCCAAATTAATTCTTGAACAATACTAATTAAATAAGATGATTTCAAATTAATATATTATACTAGTAAGATATTAACAAATCACAAATAACCTTATTCTCAAAAGTCCATCTTATCAAGTTGCATTGGTGAAGGCAACCCATAAGGACCATGCTACTCTCGGGTCAAGTATATACAAATTATAGTTATGGGCTCAGACGCCTAATCCAACAATCTCCCACTTGGATAAGTCTAATAACTATAACTACAAGTACGACTTACGACCATCTAGCATTCGTAGCTCTTAAAATCCGTTGTCGAACTCTTACCCAGTCAGTGACACGTCCTTTAGATAAAGGATCATATAATCCTCTGTTCTTCAAGATATCAGCCGGAAAAATACATGGAACAATGTCATATTTATTGTCTAGTAGTTTGTTTCTCAATTTCCGATTTGTTTGATAGAGAACTTAATTGAACACATCAATTTAGTCCCGACTGGGCCCAACACAAAATTCAAAAACAAAATCATCGAGGGGGTCCAAGGTATCGCTTTTAATCCTCCAAGAATTAAAAGGAATAGATAAACTTCATCATTATATGCTTGCACTAACTATTTGTTAAATCATACACAAGAATGTGTTTTATAACATCAAGTTACTGATGCATTTTCGCACTATCAATGTACAACCAACTCATAGTCAACAACTTATATATCTTGGTTTGAAGACTTATATGATATTATCATCTCACGATCACTCCTAATAAATTCCATGAAGTGACTCAAGTGAGCGTGGGTTTAATCCAATACTCAAACCTTATGACCACTCATGAATGTTGTAGCAAAATTTTGCTATGACTAAAACACTTCAGACAATCTACAAGCCAAATTCATGACAGTCTTTCCTCAATACCTACTTCCAAAGTATGATCGATTGTGGAGGATATTATCGTCTCACAAACACTCGTGATAAATTCCATGAAGTGATTCAGATGAGCGTGGGTTTAATCTAATACACAAATCTTATTCCAGGAGTACTCATGAACACTGCAACAAACTTGTGCTATGTCTAAAACACCTATACAATCTACAGTCAGAATCATGACAACCTTGCCTCAATACCTACTTCCAAAGTATGATCGACTGTGGATAGTTTGAATAATCTTATTATTCTGGAATTCAAAACATGCAAAGTGAAACACAAGAGCAATCGAATCCAATATGTTCTCATAACTTATGAATAAAAATAAAACACCTTTTATTTAATCACCATATTGATTACACATTATTCAATGTATAATGTTTCGATTAATCAACTTTATACTTGAATTCAAACAAAAGTTATGCCATGCTCCAAGCTTGCACATTATGTTTGCCTATGGTCAGTTCTTTGTGAAATAGATCAATTGAAAGCATTTCAATGACACTCATTTCACAATTCCAAATCCTTATCGTAAATACCAAATTCTTTCCATTCGCTATAATCTGTTAGATTTTAAACTTTTATGCAATGATCCTCTTGTAATGACTATGCACAAAATTCATAGAGACTTGGCAACAGACATTACAAAGTATTCCAATAAAGTCTCACATTCAAAGTACATTCCTTTGAACATCCTTCTTGCATTAAGTTTTCTAAACTTACATAGATTTAAAGAATAACTTCCACTTATGGAAACATTTCCATATTCCCATTTTGACTATCACTCCTGAACAAGAGTTACCTCTTCTTAGAGTATGTCAATATGGTCCTTTCCAAAATTTACAATATACTTCCAATTGTCCATAAGTAACCAATCTTTGGTAAACCTCAGATTGTCCTCGACAATTGCTTAACCATTTTAGTCATATCTCGTTCTAGTTCCTTTTCCCTCCTAATGCCCTAAGCATTTGGAAAATTAGAACATATTAATATTATAGCATATGTAATCAATTCTATATCTGAAGCATATGGAAAACGATTAATAATGGTTTACATAAAAAGATGATACTTTACCAGTCTCTCGCTATAACATTTCCATATATTGAATTTCCTTATGTCAAATCTTTTCAACATAACATTCCTATATATCCTTTAACTAAATTTTTCATATAACTTAGGCTCCATGGGTTAAACCTCCATTGACAATTCATGTTGGTTTAGCCCATCCGAAATAATCATGGATCATTGGCCCACACTATAAGAATCATTGATTTATCAAATCAGTCCCCATATATTTATTAGTCTCTTTTAATCAATAAATTAATTCCAAATTAATTCTTGATCAATACTGTAACACCCTGTTTATTTATTTAATAAATAAATTACTGAAGGAATAGTAGCCTAAAATCCATAATAATTGAGCAAGGCATTGGCCTCGAGGAGTTAAAAGTCATAATTATAGAAGTTGGGGGTTAAAATGTAATTTTCGGATTAAATGGTATAGAAATTTGAAGGTTGACGTCCATTTGGTAATTATTATGATTTAATATGTAAAGGATTTCGGAGTTACGGACTTAATGGTAAATATTGGATTAAAATGGTAACTATGGACTGATTGTGAAAGAATTTTGGATGCTTGGGGGGGGGGGGGGGGCTGTTTTGTAAACTATGGCCTAATAGTGAAAGAAAATCGGATGGGAGGGACCTATCTTGCAATTATGGAAAATTTATAAGTGGAGTCCGGTATAAACGGTTAAGGAACCCTAACCCTGACGAGAAGGGTGCAACCGCTATCATCGGAGATCTCCAACTGCCACCCCTCATCTCTTTGTCTCCGACGCCGCCACCATTCACCTTGTTCGCTTTTTCCGACCGCCTATCGCCATCAGGGTAGTTCTCGTCACCGGACACATTGAGGATCGGCAGGAGATGGGAGGAACCGCCATATCAGTTGACATCAGAGTTAGGAGACGCCGCCCACCACTGTTTCATTGTTGCAGCCGCCACCGAAGGGCTCGTTTCTGTTGCTCCGGTCATTGGTTGCCATCCCAAAGGACTATGGTGTCGTGGGTCGCTGCTCTATCCGTTGTAAGCGCCATCGTAGTGTTGTTGTTCTTCCTCATTCGAGTCATTTTTGCTGTCACTATGCACCACCAAGTGGTGGTTGCATCCAGAATTCTGAGCAAGGTTGCTGTGGGGTGTTATTTCTTGACCGAGAAACAAAAGGAACCACCGGTGGTGGCTGTCATTGTAAAATCACCACTGTCACCGCCTTATGTCGCCAAATGGGTGGTTGGCTTCCCTTCCTGAGCAAAGAAGTGAAGATATGCGTGTTTCCGTTGGTGAGTGTGTGTGTATGGCTGAAGTTCTCGGAAACGGCATCACCACCACCATAGGGTGGTGGCTGCTGCTATGCACCGCCGTCGGCCACCATGAGGTGGATGTGTGTGTGTTAGTTAGTATGTGTGTTGCTTTTGGTATTTCCATTGTAAATTGTAACAAAAGAAAATGGAATAATGAGAAATAAACTCAAAACCACCACCGTGAGGTAGTGACTGTCGCCTCCTACCGCCACCGCCCGCCGTGTTGGGTGGTGGTGTGCTTGCCTCGTTGAGTTTGATTCGTTTGGGGTGCTTGAAACCCTAATGGGCCCAATGAAGCCTAACGGGCTTAGTGAAAACCCTAATGGGCTTGATGATATTCTAGTGGGCCTAATAGGCCCAATAAAGCCCTAATTAACCTAAAAGCCCAATAAATTGATAAATGGGCTAGTATTTGGGTTGGAAGAGCCTAATGCCAATAAAACCCTAATTTTGAGAATTTATCGGGACACACACTAGAATTATTTAATAACTTGAAATATTAAATAATAATCATTGGCAAAGATTAATCTAAACAATATTGGACTCAATGGATTAAGTCCTTAGAGGATTAAGTCCTTAATGGGTTAAGTGAGAAACACATAACCCTAATCGTCATTTTATGTGAAACCCTAATTTCACTTGGGTTTATTGTTGGGCCTCTTTATTGGGCCTTGATGATTGGGTTATTAATGGGCCATCCAAAGTCAAGCAATTGGACTAGAATAATTTAATGGGCCTAGGGTAAGGCCCATGTAAGGGGTCTGGGCCCAATTTGGAATATTAGGCCATAGATGGGCCATAGTTTGGGCCCAAATGATTATATGATGTTGGGCCTTAGAATAAGACCATGTAAAGGCTTGGGCCCAATTTCGAAAATTGGGCCATATGCTAGGCTTTGATTCCCAGTTGACTTTGGGCCTATGGATTGGGCCTTGGGCTTGAATAATCCAAGCTTGGGGTAATGTAGTAATTATCCAAAGAATGAACTTATGGTTATGTTTTGGGACCCAATTATTAATTGGGTGATGTTTTAATATTGACAGATCAGGATTCTATCATCCAACAACTCGGGTTGTGTCTTCGGGACTTCAGCAGTATGAGGTGAGTTACCTTCTAGTAGAAGTGGGTCTAAGGCCACAATGTCTGCCCACTAGTAGGAGTTGTATGATAGATGATTGTCTTTGTGATAATCATCTAGGTTGGGAACCCATATATGCCTGACGATATATTCATGTATGTTATGCTATGTTATTATGTGGTAGTGGTAGTGGTGAAATAGTCCCTGGTTACCGGTTGAAAGGTACTGAACGGGAGGTTAGCTCCCGGTTACCAGTTGAAAGAGACCGAATGGGAGGCCAGCACCCAGATATGATAGGTGGTTACCGGTTGAAAGATACCGAAGGGGTAGGTCGGGCACCCAGATATGCCTGACAGTATGTTATTAGTATGGTATGTGGTATGATGGGGAAACTCAATAAGCTTCGTGCTTATGGTTTACAGTTTTGGTTTCATGTACTTTATTTCAAAGGAAAGGAGTTGGCTTGGTCGCAGCGCATCACACCATGTTTTCCGCACACGAGATCTTTGGGATTACACTTTGATATGGTTTTATAATACTATGTTTTGATTATTGACACCTTGGTTTTGACATGAGATATTATTATGAATGTTTTTATACTAATAGTTTTATGTAATAACTTAATTAAAACGAAATTTTTGGCCTGTATTTTTGGGATGTTACAAATACTAATTAAATAATATGATTTCATATTAATATATTATACTAGTAAGATATTAACAAATCACAAATAACCTTATTCTCAAAAGTCCATCCTATTAAGTTGCATTGGTGCAGGCAACCCAAAAGGACCATGCTACTCTCGGGTCAAGTACATACAAACTATAGTTATGGACTTAGACACCTAATCCAACAATCTCCCACTTGGATAAGTCTAATAACTATAATTGCAAGTACGACTTACAACCGTCTAGCTAGCAATCGTAGCTCTTAAATCTGTTGTCAAACTCTGACCCAGTCAGTGACGCGTCCTTTAGATAAGGGATCATATAACCCTATGTTCTTCAAGATATCAGCCAGAAAAATACATGGAACAATGTCATACTTATTGTCTAGTAGATTGTTTCTCGATTTCCGATTTGTTTGATAGAGAACTTAATTGAACACATCAATTTAGTCTAAAACACTTCAGACAATCTACAAGCCAAATTCATGACAGTCTTGCCTCAATACCTACTTCCAAAGTATGATCGACTGTGGATAGTTTGAATAATATAATTATTCTGGAAGTCAAAACATGCAAAATGAAACAATAGTAAACAATTGACACAATATAGTAACTTTACTCATAAATAAAACACCTTTTATTTAATCATCAAATGTCAATTACATTTTATCTATTACAAGTTTCAAAATAGCTATCTAATCATTTAAAACTAATATCATCCTTCAGCCCAATGCTCCTCGCATGCTGCAAATGCTTAACCCTACTCAGTCCACTTGCGCTTTATATGTGTGTACTTCCCCATCCATGTCGGTATTCTTCTTGAAGATCCATTTACACATGACTATCTTACGACCCGATACATTGTCAACCAAGTTCCAAACTTGATTGTCATATATGGACTGAATCTCGCTGTCCATAGCGTCTTTTTGCCCTTTGTAGACTCGGGGCATGCCATGGCTTCCTTGTAATTGTTAGGTTCATCCAAATTTACCAGTGTGCTATCACTGATAAATGTATCACCCTCAGATGTTATATGGAAACCATATAACACAGGTGGAACACTAACTCTACTGGAGCGCCTCATAGGTACGGACCCGTCAACCGGTTCAATAGGAGTTTCCTCCTCAGGTTGATTGCTAGTGTTTGAGGTTCCTTCACCGCTTGACTCTTGAAGCTCTTCAAGGTCAATTTTCCTCCCACTATCTCTTTGGCCTATGAGTTCTCTCTCGCTAAAGACTCCTCTCCGTGCAACAAAGACAACATTGTCACTCGGTCTATAGAAGAGATATCCAAAGGATTTTTGTGGGTAGCCAATGAAAATACACCGCTCACTACGAGGTTCCAGCTTGTCATGAGTCTCACGTCTCATGAAAGCCTTACAACCCCAAACCTTGATGTGTGCTAACGAGGGAACCTTCCTTGTCCACATCTCGTGAGGTGTTTTGGCAACCTTCTTAGTTGGGACTAGATTAAGGATATGGCAGAAGTCTCTAAGGCATACCCCCAGAATGAGATATATAATGAAGATCGACTGATCATTGAACGAACCATGTCCAACAAGGTTCGATTGCACCTCTCAGACACACCATTAAGCTATGGTGTCCTAGGTTGTGTCAATTGTGAAACAATTCCACATTCCTTAAGATAGTCTTGGAAATCGATACTAAGATACTCACCGCCCCGATCGGATCGAAGAATCTTTATCTTCTTGCCCATCTAATTCTCCACTTCTTGTTTAAACTCTTTGAATCTCTCAAAGGTTTCTGAATTATGTTTGATTAAGTAGATATAGCCATATCTACTATAATCATTAATAAAAGTCACATAGAAGCGGTTAGCATCCCTTGTGGCGGTTCTGAAAGGTCAATACACATCGATGTGTATGAGATCCAACAAACCTTCACCCCTTTCACAAGTACCAGTGAAGGGTGACTTAGTCATCTTTCCAAGCAAACAAGATTCACAAGTGTCATCCGTCCTTAAGTCGAATGACTCCAAAACTCCAGCCTTTTGGAGTTGGCCTATGCGCTTCTTGCTGACATGTCCAAGACGACAATGCCACAACCATGCCTTATCCAAACCATTGGAAGAATCAATGTTGCAACACATTATTTCCTATGTTGTCTACAACCATCATAGTTTCATATACACCATTACAAGGAAATGCTTTAAAATAAAAAATACCATTATAAAAAGCATTAATAGCACCAATTTCATTATCAACTGAAAAACTAAAACCTTGTTTGTACAAACCATGAAAGCAAATAATATTTCTCGCCATATCATACGAGTAACAACAATTATTAAAATCTAATTCTAACCCACTACTAAGCAATAAAGAATAGACTACAATCTTGGTGATAGGTGAAACCTTCCTATTCCCCGTGATCAAGTTCATATTCCTGTGCTCCACATCCTTACTTCTTTTTAGTCCCTGCAAATCAGAACAATTGTTAAATCCACAACCTGTATCAAGGACCCAAGAACAAGAATGTGATGAGTTATTAGATAGAATCGTATAAATACCTGTATGGGTGGCCTTAACCTTCCCATCTTTGACATCCTGCAAGTATTTGGGGCATCTTTGCTTCCAGTGCCCCTTTTCATGACAATAGAAGCACTCTGCTTACTTAGGAATGGTAGAGGGAGCAGCGGAACCACCTTTGGTTCCACTTGAAGAGGATCCATCAAGAGACTTTCCCTTGCGGCTCTTAGAGGGAGTCTTCCTCTTCTTCCATTTCCCATGTCCAATTGCCAAGACAGGGGCAGTAGCAGTAGGAGTAAAAACAACAGATTTACCTTTGAGACTAGTTTCAGCAGTTCTCAAAAGGCCTTGAAGCTTGCTAAGAGTGACCTCCTCCTTGTTCATATGATAGATCATGCGGAACTGATCATAACATGGAGGTAAAGAGTGTTGAATGATATGTATGGCCAACTCTTCATCGAAGTTTACATTCAACTTCAACAAGAAGTCCATAAACCTTTGCATTTTCTGCAAGTGGGCCGTAATTGATTCTATGTCCTTCATCTTTGTTGTTATCATGGATGCGATGATTTCATACCTCTCTTAAAGAGTACTCTGATGGTATCTTTCCATCAGGTCTTGGTGCGTCTCAAAAGGATAATAGTCCTCATAGGACTTTTGGAGTTCAGCTGTCATAGTAGTCATCATGATACAAGATACCTTGGTGGCATCCTTCTCATGAGTCCTATACTCAGCAATCTCCTCAGGAGTAGCAGACGAATCATCAATTTCCTTCAGCTCTTTGTCGAGGACATACTCCTTGTCCTCGTAAGGAGTAACCATCCTGATGTTCCTGATCCAATCATTAAAGTTGGAACCATTAAAGATAACTCTCCCACACAAGTTCATTAGGGAGAAAGAGGCAGTAGGATTTGATCCAGAAGCAGTATTGGAAGACATCTGAAAAGAAAGACAAAGTTCAGATTAGATAAGAGTCCTTAATATAACACCCAAATGAAATATTAAGGCTAGGACCCATCACAATATTTAAAAATTTGGAAGGGGGATGTCGTAATCCAATTGCAAAATATTTGAAGGTAGGTAAATGATGATTTACCAATTTCATGTGGGCTAAATCTTCATGGATACTTACATAAACTTAGCCCATCATGGATCAATAGCCCAAACAATATATATATATATATATATATATATATATATATATATATATATATAGAGAGAGAGAGAGAGAGAACTAGGTTCAAGTATTCTAACTAATTATTGTGCGGATATTGTATGCTATGAGAATTACTAAGAGAATAAGTTATTTAGCAATGCGAATACGTTCAACGTTACAAAAATATCGTCATTTTAATTCATTTTCGCTAATTATTATTTATTTTTGTTCACATACATCGTTTTTCACTCATTTTGATTATGACAGAATACGACCCAATAAACATTCTGACAGAAATGAGAATAAGAATAATAAGTGTATAATAACCTTATAGACGATTTAATTAGTGATAATGTGTGTTAATGACAATAGTTATGTAAGATTGAACGTATTCACATTGCTAAACCACTTATTCTCTTAGTAATTCTCATAACATCGATATCCGCACAATGTAGAATAGAATAACCTAATCCGCTCTCTCTCTCTCTCTCTCTCTCTCTCTCTCTATATATATATATATATATATATATATATATATATATATATATATATATATATATCATTGATTTACATTATCAGTTCCTGTTAATTTAACTAGTCTCTTTTGATCATTAAATTAATTTCAAATTAATTCTTGATCAATACTAAGTAAATAACATGATTTCATATTAATATATTAGGGCTTATAATATATTAATAAATCATAAATAACCTCTTCTCAAAAAGCCATCCTATCAAATTGCTCTAGTGAAGCAAACCCAAATAGACCGTCTTACTCTCGGGTCAAGTACATACCAATTATAGTTATGGGCTTAGACACCTAATCCAACACAAGGCAGAGCACCAGAGGCCTCACGAAAAAACGCAGCTGTTGGATATCCCTGTGTGGAAGTGGGAGGATATTACTATGGATTTCATCACGAGGCTTCCCAGGACCGCTCGCGGAGTGGATTCAATTTGGGTCATCGTGGATCGGTTGACCAAGAGTGCCCATTTCATTCTGATCAAGGAGATCATCTCGGTCTAGAAGTTGGCCGACATCTACATCAGAGAGGTAGTAGCTCGACATGGAGTGTCAGTTTCTGTAATTTCAGATAGAGATGTACGATTCACTTCCAGATTCTGGAAGAAGTTTCACGACGAGTTGGGTACTCATATGCAATTTAGCACGTCTTTTCATCCGCAGATGGATGGTCAGAGCGAGCGAACCATCCAAACTCTGGAGGATATGTTGCGGGCATGTGTGCTAGACTTCGATGGTAGCTGGGACACCTATCTTCTCTTGGCAGAGTTTTCTTACAATAATAGCTACCACGCGAGTATCGACCGTCCTCCCTTGATATGTTATATGGGAAGAAGTGCAGAACCCCGATATGTTGGGGTGAGGTTGGACAGAGGGTCATGGGGAGTATCGAAGTGGTACTAAAAATGACGGAGAGGATCCAACAGGTCCGAAGCAGGCTTCAGACTGCTCAGAGTCGGCAGAAAAGTTATGCTGACAAGTGTGGTTCAGAGTCGGCACATTCCGTGTCTCCCAGCTGCAGAAGTGCTTAGTAGATGACTCTGCAGTGGTGCCCCTAGAGGATATTCTGGTGGACGATAGCCTGAACTACATCGAGCGGCCAGTATCTATTATAGACAGGAAGATAAACGCGTTGAGAAACAAGGAAGTAGAACTGGTGAAGGTGCAGTGACAGCACCATAGGAGCTCAGAATGGACGCGGGATCCATAAGACGAGATGAGGGAGCATTACCCCGAGTTACTCCAGACAACAACAACAGACTTCGAGGATGAAGTCTAATTCAAGTGGAGGAGATTTGTAACATCCGTGATTTATAAGGTACTAATTTTTATTTATTTATATAAGTTAATAGTTTTATAAAGTTGGGCTTAGACTTTTGGGCCATTGTAATTGTGCTGAGGAAGCACCGTACACGGAGCGTACCTTTCCATGTACGCTCAACGTACTCAAGATACTGGAAAGCGGAAGCCATGCATGCACGCCCAACGTACCAGGATTACGCATAACATATGTATGCATGTTCTAAAACCCTAATTTTTAGGGTTTGACCCCTATATAAAGGACCTTATGCCTTTGGTCCAACCTCCCTCTCACCCTTAGACAACCATCATGAAAACCCTAATTCATAATCGTGTATTCTTGTGATGTGGAAGCACCTTGAGAGCATTTTATTGCTATTTTGGTGTTTATCAGAGAAAGGAGTTTGAAGAAGGAGCAAGGATTCAAAGGGAGCCTGTAGATCCAGAAGATTAGCACTATTTGTGACTCATTTGAGGTATCAAGCTTCAAACTTGATCATTGCATGTTTATATTTGATTTTAGGGTGTTTTAAGTCACTTTTGGACTCCATTGTTGCGCTTGCTTGAGTCTTGATAGTTTCAAAACATAAGAGCAGTCCTTTGGGGCTCTTAGAAGCACCTAGAGTAATAAAAATGACTGGTTAAGCCACAACCATGCAAGTGTTTGAAGGTCAAAAAGTTGGATTAAGGACCAAAAATCATGTCCCGGCCCCAACCATGCATGCAAGCACATAAAGTTTGTGACTTTATGGACTAGGATGCGTTAAAGGACCGAGATCTACATTTTGGACGTGTGGAATTAATGGGTTAAGTCACAAATGAAGCCCCAAGAAAGTTAGCTGGTACGCGTGCGTACACCCTAGTATGCTACGCGTACTGGGTCAACTTCCCGTTTTGAACAAGGCTAGCGTACGCTGGGCGTATGTGCCAGGTCTGGGCCTTAGAATTCTGGGCCTGGATAGTTGGGCATATGTGCCAGGTCTGGGCCTGAGAAGTCTGGGCTTGGATAGGGTACGCATGCAGAGTGGCAAATTTGGGAGTTTGGACCTTAGAAGTCTGGGCCTGGATAGTTGGGCCCCATGGCCTATTGTAGAGCAAAGTTTCTGGGCCAAGAACTGAGACTTAGTGTATTGGGCCTTTTGGGCGATATTGGGCCACTAGAGATTATTTATTTTGGACTAAGGATTTATTGGGCTTGTGAAAAGGCCCATTTGAAGAGTGGGGCCCAATTTAGATAATCGGGCCTTTGGTGGGCCTTTAGTGGGCTAATAGTGGGATGGGAAAGATAAGATGGAAATGGGCCTTGGGTATGGTCCAAATTAGATCAAGGGGTAAATTTTTCATTTTACCCTAAGAACTATTACGGATTTTGACTAAGTGTTGTTATGATAATGATAGTCGGGGAGTGATCGGAGCAGCTGCTAGAGATTCTTTCCGGTGATATTCGATGTTCAGCTTTACGAGGTGAGTTACCTTCCAGCAGAAGTGGGTCTACGGCACCAAGGCCGGCCTACTAGTAGGAGATTATAATTGAGATGATTGTCTTTGTGATAATTTTCTAGTATGTCACTATTTGTTATGTTTGTGTGCTAGTATGTTATGTGATATTGTGATAGTGATAGGTAGGGGACTAATCCCCAGGTCTGGTTAAGATAAACCGGCAGGGTAGGTCGGGCACCCTAGAATTGTCTGACAATATGTTATGCTATGATATTATATGGTAGTGGTAGGGGTGAAATAGTCCCCGTAGCCAGTTGAGATAAACCGGAGGGTAGGTCAGGCACCCCAGGATTACCTTGCAGGGTAGGTCGAGCACCCCAGAATTGCCCGACAGTATGTTGCCATATGGTATGTGGTATGATGGGGGGAACTCACTAAGCTTTGTGCTTACGGTTTTTAGTTTTTGTTTCAGGTCCTTCTTTAAAGGGAAAGGAGCCGGAACAGTAGCAACGCATCACACACATGATTTTCCACACATGAGATTCTTGGGATTTGTACTCTGACACTATTACTATTTGATGATATGGTTTTGAGACATGTGATCTATGGATTTTATGAAATGAAGTAACTCGATGATGTTTTTCTATATATTGTTTTATGAATCGTTATATTAAAAATGAAACTTTTGGTCCGTATTTTTGGGATGTTACATATTATCATGGAGTTCCAACAAGGCAAGGGGATCAACATAGTTTTCGGCTGATGATCCTGTGTCCGAAGATGAACTCGTAGTCTTGGATTTGGCATGTTCTTGATTCACCGGTGGTTCAGAAGGGCCTAGAATGTTGGAAGTTGTTGCTTGATCATCCTTGGGAGGATTGGTTTTGGTTTCTCCTTCAACTTGAATTTCTTCATCAACTGGTTTGGACGAGGACGATGAGAGTTTGAAGTTATAAGTTGCTCTGGAGGAGGATGGTTTCTGAAAGAGATGAATACAGGAGCGAACAACAGGAGCAAATATGGAACCATTGTCATCATCGAAAATAAATTTGGAGAGTGTTCTTCATCAGGATCAACATGGAAAGCATCATGGTGGGGAGACTTCGGAGTGTTGTCCGAGATGAAGTTTTCGTGGTCAGTCTCTCCAGATGCAAACTCTAAATCAACAACTTCATCTTATGGAGCAAAAAATTGAAGATTGCTTTGGATCGCACTGTTCTTCATTGAAATAAAAGTAGCTTCAACCTGTGATCTGGTAAGCTCAGGATGCCTGGTATGAGCCCTGCTAACAAAAGCTGACCATAGTGGATCATTAAAACCTGGTTGTCCTATACCTTTTCCAGGCATCAGACCAGTTGTAGCATCCGAGGTAGGAGGGACAACTCCTGCTTCAGAATGCTTGGGATCCGATACAGGGGTCTCAAATTATGCTTGTGCAAAAGAAGGGGGGATTTCCAAGATGACTCGTGGGTTTGTTCCAGGGTGTGCAAGGAACCATGTTTAACACCTGCATCACCTTGTTGGGAAGGTGAGAGTGGATTATGACGAGACTCCCCGTGAGCTGATGACCATAGTCAGTTAGAATGTGTTTGACATATACCTTTTGAGAGGAAGTGTCGAATTTGGTTCTCTTTTTGGCTTTAGGTTTTGAGTGAGGGGTCCTTCTTTTGGCAACTTTCATCTTCTTTCCACCAGACAATACTAGTTTGACCACATCCGATGCGGGCTCAACGGTGACCAGGGTTGACTGTGTAGGGTTATACACAGTCGAAGTCACCAGGTGATGCTACAAGTAAAGGGACTCAGATGGTAGAGTGGCCAACATATATTATGGCAGTCATCATGTGGGACCAAAAGCAAATTGGTTCAAAAGTCTATAAGTTTTAATAGCCTTAAAAGAAAGAAATACCTCTTCCGGAAAAGTGTTGACTAGGATAGGTTCCTTCCAGTCCTTGAAGAGTTCTTTAATGGTGAGTGCCCAAAACCTCTTAATCGGAATTTATAGTGGTTTTTGTTGACAGAGAACTTCCGAAAGTCTTGCCATAAGATTTCTGTGATATCGACGGCGTATGGTTTTCCGGAGTATATGTTGTAGACAACATAGAGCCAGTCTTTTCTCATAGTGTCTGTATCGTTGTGCTTGCTGGAGAGTCCTTGAAGGACGAGGTGCATTAGAACAATACATAACCCAGGAACCACCGATTTTTTGAACTTTTTGGCCTTGAACTCGCCAGCATAGCCAATGTTGTTAAGAAACGACTGAAACTCTTTAGGAGTAGGTTCTTGAACTTTAAAACCTTTAGGGTTTTCAAGCATCCCAATTGCTGCAAGTAAGGTCTTCTTACGGACTATGACAATTCAATCTCCAAAAATCATTGTTTCTAGCACGTCGTCATCAATTTTGAAGCGTTAAAATGTTGTGTCAAGAAGACGAAGAGGAAGGGGTGGATCAGGGATCTTTGTGAGAGGGATGAAGATGGGGTGGCGAGTAATGAAATCGATCATGACCTTGATCGACTCATCGTAGTCCATGGGATCCAAATAGAAAAGTTGTGTGGTATCCCAGAGAAAGGGTTTAGTCGACGAAGTGGAAGAAAACCCCTTGGATGATTTCATCTTGGGAACAGTTTTCGTGATCTTGGGAGCGGACTGAGAAGAAGAAATTGGTGCAGGTAATGAGAGCTTGAAGAACAAAATTTGTAGAGAGAGTAAAAAGGGGAAAGTTTTGAGAGTGTAAAGTGCAAATCGGTTTGAATGGGGTTTATATAGGTTAGAATCAAGTGGGTCGGGTAAAAGGGTGTAATGGTCAAATCCGGATATGGATATCAAGAGCATTAAATGTGTTGCCACATTTGGAATGAATTGACCTGCAAGGACGGATTACACGGTGGCAAGACATGTAAAAAGGAAACCATCATTTGATTGAAATGATGTTCAATTTATTGAGACATTTGCACAAAGGTGCTAGTTTCAAGGATTAGGGATAATCATCATTAAAAAAAAAGTAACCGTTTGGGTTATTAGGAAAGAAAAAAAATGTTTCAGCATTAATAATGAAAAAACCTTTTGAACTTCTTCAAAGTAAGAGATCTCGGAGTAGAAAGAGTCCGAGATAAATTTGGAAAATGACCTCGGAGTATGAATGTTCTGAGATGGATTAACAAGAAGATCTTGGAGCAAAAAGCGTTCGAGATGAATTTATAAAAGGATCTCGGAACAAGAAAGTTTCAAGATGGATTGTCATAAGATACTTCCATGTGTAAGAATGAAAACACTTATTACATAATATAGAGTATGAGATTGCACAGACTCAGACTGAATATCAGAGGTAGAAGAAAGGAAGATCTTAGTGGACACTTGTTAAACAGATTTTGAGACTCCGAGACAAGAAGGATCTAATCTCGGACATAGAAGTGAGATGAGATTTCATTACCGTTTCAGACTTAAATTTGGAGATGATCTTCTTATCATATTTATGAAGTATGTTCCAAGGAGTGATTAAATTAAAATACCAATGTGACTATATTGGTCATGAACTTCAAGAGACAAGGTGAACGGTACAACTTAAAACTAGAAGAGGTGGTTAGACAAAAAGTCAAGTAAAATGATCTTGATTGATCAGAGAAGGAACAATTCCAATATGAGGAAGAATTTATTTCAGAACTATTTCACTTTCTGATGTTGCCATTAGAGAGTGAAAACCTCTTGAAAGAACTGGAGATCAGGCATCATCATACCAATTTTGTTCAGAAAATCATTGAATTTGGTTTCGTCTAACGCCTTAGTAAATACATAGGCAATCTCATCATCAGATGGAACAAAAATAAGTTCGATGTTACCATTTGAAACATGAACTTTAACGAAATGATACCGTATATCGATTTGCTTCATCATAGAGTGATGAATTGGATTGTGCGAGATAGCAATGGCACTTTGCGAATCACAATAGATTGGGATTTGTTGAAATGTGGTAACCATAGTCCAAAATATGTGACTTCATCCAAAGAAATTGAGAAGTGAAAGTAGCAACAACAATGTATTTAGCTTCGGCTATTGAAAGTGCAATGCAATCCTGTTTCTTAGATGACCAACTAACCAGTCTTCCACCCAAAAATTGACATCCACCAGTTGTGATTTTTCTGTCCAATTGAAGACCGCCATAGTTTGAATCGAAATATGCTTGTATAAGGAAATGCTCATGAGCTGGGTACTAGATTTTGAGACTCTTTATACCTTTAAGGTGTTGGAATATTTTCTTAACCGCCAAGAGATGAGAAATCTTTGGATTGACTTGAAATCTGGCACATAAACATGTAGCAAATATAATCATTACCTTGTATTTCTTTTCATCAATGGCAATACTTGATGGGTCCGAGAAGATTTTGTGTCTGAAACCCATAGGTACCTTTGCAGAGGCACATATGTCCATTGAGTATTTTTTTAGAAGCTTAGACGTATAATTTTCTTGGTGAATAAAGATTCCTCTGTTGGTTTTCATTATTTGAAGACCGAGGAAAAAGAGCAATTCCCAATTCATACTCATTTGGAATTGATTGATCATTAACTTAGCAAAATCAGCAACCAATGATGAATCTATGGATCCAAAAATGATATCGTCAACTTATATTTGGACAAGCATGATATGTTTTCTATTTGACCTTCGGAACAAAGTAGGATCTAGAATTCCTCTTTGGAAAACAGAACGCTTGAGGAATTCGGTGAGAGTCTCGTATCAGGAGAGAGGAGCTTGCTTGAGGGCATAAATAGCTTTTCGGAGTTTGTAGTAGTAGTTTGGATACGAGGGATTGACAAAACTGGGAGGCTGTTGAAGACACACTTCAGTATCTAGTTCACCATTAAGAGAATCACTTTTGACGTCCATTTGCTAAACCTTAAAACCTTTGTGAGATGCATAAGCAAGAAATATTCTGATAGCTTTAAGATGGGCTACAGGTTCAAAGGTCTCATCGTAGTCAAACCCTTCGATATGTCTGAATCCTTTGGCAAGGAGTTTTGCTTTGTTTCGAGTGATAACTCCATCGTCGTCTAGTTTGTTTTGGAACACCCATCTTGTACCAAAAATGGGATGATCATGAGGGGGAGGAACGAGAGTCCACACTTTATTTCGATCAAATTTTGCCAACACTTCATGCATGGTTGTAATCCAGTCAACATGCTCTAATGCTTCCTTGATGGATTTGGGTTGAACCATTGAGATAAATGACATTTGTTTTGAATATTTGTGGCAGAACGAGTTTGAACATCGGCGTTTAGATTTCCAATCACTTGGTTCAGAGGATGATCCTGGGTCCAGACGTGTAATCTCGGAAGCTCTTGTGCAACAGAAGATCTGACATCAACAATGGGGTTATGTTGCTCCCCCTGAATAATTTGAACATGAGAATGATGCTCCCCCTATACTTCTGAACCGGAGAAATTAACATCGTCATCAGGTGGGAAATCAAAGAAATTGGCATCATTGTCGTTGTTGATCGGAGTGGAATCAAATTCAACAAATTGATCTGCTGCATCTTGGAATCCATCCACATTTGATTCAAAGGAAGGTTGGCCATTCTTCCACTCAACCTGAGAAGGTTGAAATGGTTCAGAATTAAATGGAGGAAAATTGGGTGTCGGACTTGACACATTTTGTGAAACAAGAGCTTCAGTTGATGAGGTTTGTCTTGTTCGAGATTCCGAATCAAGAGTTGTTTCTGAAGGTACGAACAAGGTTTCAAAGTCAACTTCATAAATTGTTTGCTAGTTTGGACATCATGGGACTGGAGCACCGGACTCCATGATATGGGTAGTGACATAGGTTGGGCCAGAATTTTGAGCATAGTTGTCATCAAAGCTTTCTTCAATAACACAAGTTCGACGATTTAGAACTCAGTAAGCTTTTGATTTGGCTGAGAGATCCAAGAAAGATTGCTTCATCGACTTTGGGTTGAAACTTTATAAGCTAATCATGATTGTTTTTATGAAGCATCTGCATCCAAAAACATGAAGAAGAGAGATACTCGGCTTACGACCATTCATGGCTTCGTACCGTGTCATATTGATGCATCGGTTGATGATACTCCGATTCTGAGTGAAGCAAGTTGTTGAAACGGCTTCAAACCAGAGATAGAGTGGAAGATTTGCAAAGTTAAGCATGGATCAAGCAGCTTCAACTGGTGTTCTGTTGCGTCTTTCAACCACACAATTTTGTTGTGGAGTGTAGCGAGCTGAGAAGTTTTGATCAAAACCTTTGTCAGTGAGGAATTTCTCAATACTAGCATAGGTAAATTCCAATCCATTATCACTTCGGATTCATCACACGAGTAGTTTGACGAGAACTTCAATTCCTTTGATAAAGTTGATAAGTTCTAAGGTTGTTTCTGACTTGAGCTTAAGGAAAAAGACCCAGGTGAACCTTGTAAAATCATCTGCAATCACGAGAATGTATTTCTTTTGATGCAAACTCTCTACAATGGAGGGTCAACACAGATCTATATGAAGCAGTTCTAATGGTTCCACGATTGATTATTTAATGATGACAGGATCAAGTTTCTTCGATTGCTTCCCACATTCACAGGCAACGCATAGATGGTCGTTTTCGAATTTGAGGAGAGGAAAACCTCTAACCATTTCACCGGAAACAAGATCGTTCATATATCGACAATTTAGATGAGCAAGACTTCAATGCCATAACCAACTGACATCAAGAACTACTTTTGAGAGAAGACATAGTTGGAGCTTGCTAGCGATCCTATTAATGTCAAGAGGGTACATGTTCTTTTTGCGATTTGTCTTGATCAGAGATTCTTTCCAGTGTTCGGACATGACATAGCTGTTTTTCTTGCAGAATTCAACTCGTAGATTTGCATCAGTAAGTTGAGCCACACCTATTAGATTATGCTTCAGATCTGCTACATATGCCATGTTTCATACAGAGAAGTTTTCATTGGTGATGATGACATAATCTCAGATTTTAGAGTTGGAGTTGTTTCCATATGTCACATAGCTAACATTTGGTGAAAGTTTGAGATCTCACAGAAAATCTTTCTACCCCGTCATGTGCATGGAACAAGCACTATCAATATACCATATTGTATATTGTTCCGGAGCACAGAGTGCCTGCAAGGATTAGTGAAGTTTGTAGTTTTTAGGCTCCGACTTAGGTTTTGGGACTTGGGTACAGGCTTTGGACTTTAGTAGTGACTTTTGAGCAACAAGTATCTTGGAAGGCTTGTTCCGAGATCCTTTGGGAAATAAGAAAAATGCTAAGGTCTTTTCATTAATCCAGAAATGATATTCAACAGTAGGTTGTTTTGGAACAACTTTTCTCGGACAACCTGTTTTTGAGGCTGTAGGAATTTTAGTGTTACTTGAGGTTGCAAAATCTTTTTCAACCCTCTTAGCTCTCCATTCAAAATTTTGGTTTGAATTTTTAAAAAAAGTTCTTTGTTTACAGTTTTTGATGGTGCATTTGGTTTTGAAAGTTGTTGAAGTTTAAAAATTGTACCATCGGATTTAGCAATAAAAACAGAGTAAGCAATCCGAGGAAAGTTATTTCTTGTGGGACAACTATCAACAGTCTTATTCAGAATGGGACTGATAGCTTTGTTTTGAACAACCGGACTAGGAAGGATTAATGGCCATTTGAGGATTTTAACAGGCGCAGATGTTTTATGGTTCCTAGGTTCCAAGCTCACACTCGGAGATGCTTTCTTTTTAGTGTTCTTAATGAATCTAGAATTTTGTCTAGACCTAATATCCTTTTCGAGAGCATTTTTCGGTTCTACCTTCGGATTAGTGACATCTTTTCTATTTAATGAAGGTTTCTTCCTGGATTCAGATGTTGATTTTGAAGTTTGGCGAAAGGAAGGTTTCTCCCTAATCATAGCAACCCCTTAGATACAACTCATCCCTTCAAACCCTCAAAAGTCAACCCTGGTCAAGGTCAAAGTCAACGCTCCGAGTTGACCTAACTCGTCGAGTTATACCTGTAACTCATCAACTTCATCCCAAAGCCAGAATCATGATGTTGCGATCCAACTCGTCGAGTTCCTCCGTTTTCCAACAGAATCGGGGTAACCTTAACCCAACTCGTCGAGTTCCCCTGTGAACCCGTCGAGTTCTTCAGTCTGTCAACTCACTTAATGCATTTAGCCCTTTGTCTCAAATCCAAAGGTTCCAAACCTCAAATCCCCATCCATAGAGATCTCTAGAAGGGTAAAGTTTCCAACTTTACCCCAAGGATCATCTTATAAGCTCTAAACCCAAACCCTAGTTCCTTTAAGGAAGGTCTTGATCCATTAAGTCCTTAAACTCCTATCCCAACGTCCCAAAACACATATCTGATGTCCCAAGGTGGACAAATTACGTACAGTTTCTATCTTCACGTCCATGCATACTTGTAACACTCTCTAGGTTCCATATTAGGCTTTCTAATGAACATGTAACATGAATGGGATATGGAGGCCAGTAAAGTTTGCAACTTTAAGCCGCTAGATACCATGGAGGGGTTAGATCTAGCTTGCCAACCCCTGGAATCTATTTCTTTTGGACAACTCAATCCATGATCCCAAAATCGTTCTTAAACTTCAAAAGATGAGATCTAATAAGCTACATGTCAAGGTTATTGTAACACCCGGAATCTAGAAGGCTAATTATGTAAAAGAAAGCCTAATTTTTAAAGGTCAACTCGTCGAGTTTAAGGCATAAACTCGATGTGTAGGAATTATGAGTCACACACATGTTCGAAGATCAACTCAACGAGTTGGAGGGGACCAACTAAACGAGTTGGTCGCAGTTTGAGAAACCCTATATTCAGGATTTGGCACCCTATTTAAACAGCTTAAGCTCTAGGGTTTAGCCTCATTCCCAGCCTCCATCGTCTAAGACCCTAACCTCGAGACCCTAAGGTCATTTTTGAGTGTTGTGAGTTCATAAAGAGTATTTTTTGGTAATTCTTGAAGGAGTATTCAAGAGGTAAGTGTTGGATACGGTGTCTAAGTCCGTAACAATATTTGGTATGTACTTAACCCGATCGACATGGTCCAATTGGGTTGCATTTCACCGAAACAATTTGTATGGATAATCTTTTGTGAATAGTATGTTTATGATTTATTAATATATTATAAGTTATAATATATTAATATGAAATCATATTATTTAATTAGTATTGATCAAGAATTACTTTGGAATTAATTTAGTGATCAAAAGAAACTAATTAAATATGGACTCTAATATAAATAGAATGGGACAAAGTTCATTTAGGATGGGCTAAGCTTGCATGGATAGTCCATGGGGTTTTTAACCCATTGGTTCTATGGAAATGAAAGGTCGTGGGTATTAGGGTTTACATGGATGTAACCCTAATCCACCATACTATATAAAGAGGTATTTGGCACTTGAAATAACACTAGTGTATGTGAGAAAAAAGGGTGGGCCGATATCTATAAGTGCTTCATATTCTCTCAAAGTCTTCCAAGTTGTTTTGGCGATTTGTGATTCCACTTGAGGCATCCACATTATTGGTGCTAGGCTCTTGAAGCTCCAAGCAATCAACCACAAGAAATGGTAAGTCGTTCTGCTAGTTTTATATTACAAGTACCGCATAATATGCTAGTTAGGTTGAGAACCTTGGATAAATCAAATTTGGATGTATAATAGAGAAAAGATAGATCCAAGGTTTCCAGGGTTGCATGTACACCATAGGAGTGTTAGAATGCTCAAAACCCTTTAGTGGTATCCGAGCCTAGGCTTGTTTTCATTATACTTGATGCAAATTGCTAAAAGAAGGTAGAAATTATGCTCACTGTTCAGTGAACTCGCTAAGTCCATGGGGGGACTCGACGAGTCCAAGTGAAAACTCATCCTACTCGTCGAGTAGGTTCTTGCACTAGGCGAGTAGGAGGCCCTGTGGGCATATTTTTGAGTTTTGTTGTCAGAATTGGACTAGAATCATTACCCTAAACTGTTTTGGACTTGTAAAATCTGTTTTTGATGTGGTAATGATTATGCTAATCCAATTTCAATGATAATTATCAAAGTTTCAAGTTTTATATTATGTTTATATGATTCTTGAAAATTGTTGATATCGATGTTTATGCTTATGACTTTTGGTAGATCATAGGAATTATTTGCAAATTTTTTGTTAGTGTAATTCTTGATCTAAATGTCATTAAAACCATTAAGACTCATAAGTTATAGAAATGACAAGTTTTTGAATAGTTTCAAAACTTGACCTCAAGTTTTGGAATTTGTAAAGTCTCACACACACTTTAATTCCAAACCATAGAGTTTTAAAAGTTAAAATTCAACCCTTATACTTTATAGTATTATAAGTTTATATATATATATATATATATATATATATATATATATATATATATATATATATATATATATATATATATAAGATCAAGTCAGTCTTACCGTTACTAGGCCTCATTCACGAAGCCGGTCTAAAAGGGGGTATAAGGTTGTTGCCCATAAAATAACAGCTTAATGGGTGTCCACTCTCATCCACCGCTTGCTTGACTGGTGGAGGGTCGTTAGCCGAACGGGTAGGACAATGACTATATTTCTCATTAAAAGTATAATGATAATGATAAAGTAACTAAACCTTTTATAAATTCCCAATGTTAGTTACTTTGGGAAAATGTGAATTTGGCGCTAACCCATCAAATTACACTTTGTACCTTACCAAGTCGTTAGTGGAGCGTGTGTGGTTAACCGGCACACTAACATGGACTAGTAAGTGTGGAAAAGGGTAACTTCATGTTTATCATAGATCGGTGGAGCGCGTGTGGTTAACCAACACATCAATTAGGTGATAAAGTTAAGGGTACCAAGTTAATTTGTATGGTTATTCACACCTTCTTTAGGGCACAATCGAGATTTAAACATGCCATTGAAAATTTCAATGAATCTCAAAAGATCTAGGAGTTTCAATCCAATTATAACCTAATACCTATTTCGTTTTTCATGGTGGAAATTGGTGAATCGTCATTCGCCTACTTTCAAATATTTTATAGCTTTGATTATGACATCCCTCTTCCAAGTTATAAACTATTGTGTTAGGTCCTAGCCTTAATATTACATTTAGGTGTCTTATTAAGGACTCTTTATCTAATCTAAACTTGTCTTTCTTCTTTTTAGATGTCTTCCAACAATGCTTCTGGCTCAAACCCTACCGACTCCTTCTCTCTCATGAACCTTTCTGGGAGAGTCATCGTTGATGGTTACAACTTTAATGATTGGATCAGGAACATCAGGATGGTCACGTGTTACGAGGACAAGGAATATGTCCTCAACAAGGAGTTGAAGAAAATTGATGAGTCTGCTACTCCACAGGAGATCGCTGACTTTAGGACTCATGAGAGAGATGCCACCAAGGTGGCATGTATCATGTTGGCCACATGACAGCTGAACTCCAAAAGTCCTATGAGGACTTTTACCCTTTTGAGATGCACATGGACCTGATGGAAAGATACCATCAGAGTGCTCGTCAAGAGAGGTATGAGATCATATCTTCCATGATACCAACCCGAATGAAGGATGGTGAACGGCCACATGAAAAAAATGCAAAGGTTTGTGGACCATTTGCTGAAGTTGAATGTGAACTTTCCCGAGGAGTTGGCTATTGACATCATATTGCACTCCTTACCTACTTGTTATGATCAGTTCCGAATGACCTATCATATGAACAAGGAGGAGGTCACACTCAGCAAGCTTCAAGGACTTTTGAAGACCATCTAAAGTGGTCTCAAAGGTAAATCGGTTGTTACTATTCCTACTCCTAACACCGCCCCTATTCTGGCAATCGGGCAAGGTAGAGGGAAAAAGAGGAAGACCCCTTCAAAGGGTACCAAGGGAAAGTCTCTTGATGGCTCCTCTTCGAGTGGAACTAAAGGTGGTTTTGTCACTCCTTCTTCCAACCCACAAGAAGCTAAATGCTTCAATTGTCATGATAAGGGACACTGGAAATGAAACTGACCCAAGTACCTACAAGATGTTAAGGATGGGAAGGTTAAACCTACCCATGTAGGTATTTACACTATATTGTCCAATAACTCACCGCATACTAATTCTTTGGTCCTTGATACAGGTTGTGGTATTCACATATATTCAGATTTGCAGGGCCTAATAAGAAGTGAGGATGTGGAGCACGGAAAGATAAACTTGATCATGGGGAATAAGAAAGCTTCAGCTGTCACCAAGATTGGAGTTTGTTCTTTGTTGATGAGTAGTGGGTTAATATTATATCTGAATAAATGTTGTTACTCGTCTGAAATGACGAAAAATATTATTTCTTTTCATGGTTTGTACAAACAAGGATTTACTTTTTCATTTGATAATGAATTTGGTGGTATTGATGCTTTTTATAACAATGTTCTTTATTTTAAAGCATTACCGTGTGATGGTGTATATGAAACTGTGTCGGTTGTAGACAACCTAGGGAATAATGTGTTGCATATTGATTCTTTCACTAGTTTGGACAAAGCATCCTTGTGGAATTGTCATCTTGGATATATTAACAAGAAGCGCATAGGCCAACTCTAAAAGGCTAGAGTCTTGGAATCATTTGACTTAAGGTCAGATGATAGTTGTGAGTCTTTTTTACTTGGAAAAATGACTATGTCACCCTTCACTGGTACTTATGCTAGGGGTGAAGGTTTGTTGGACCTCAGACACATAGATGTGTGTGGACCCTTCAGAACCGCCAGAAGGGATGCTAACCGCTTCTATGTGACTATTACTGATGATTATGGTAGATATGGTTATGTCTACTTAATCAAACATACGTCAGAAATCTTCAGAAAGCTCAAAGAGTTTAAATAGGAAGTGGAGAATCAATTGGGCAGGAACATTAAGATGCTTCAATCCAATTGAGGTGGAGAGTATCCAAGTACTGAGTTCCTTAACTATCTTAAGGAATGTGGAATTGTTTCACAATTGACACCTCCTAGAACACCACAACTTAATGGTGTGGCTGAGAGGCACAATCGAACCTTGTTGGACATGGTTCATTCCATAATGAGTTGAGCTTCGTTACCAATCTCATTTTGGGGGTATGCCTTAGAGACTGCCACCCATATCCTTAATCTACTCCCTACCAAGAAGGTTGCCAAAAGACCTCACGAGATGTGGATTGGGAAAGTTCCCACATTAGACCACATCAAGATTTGGGGTTTCGAGGCTTTCGTGAGGCGTGAGACTCACGATAAGCTCGAACCTCGTAGTGAGTGGTGTATTTTCATTGGCTACCCACAGAAACCTTTTGGTTACCTCTTCTACAGACCCAGTGAGAATGTGGTCTTTATGGCAAGGAGAGGGGTCTTTCGCGAGAGAGAATTTATAAGCCAAGGAAACAGTGGGAGGCAAAGTGACCTTGAAGAGTTTCAAGAGTCAAGTGGTGAAGGAACCTTAAACCCTAACAATCAACCTGAGGAGGAAACTCATGTTGAACCAAATGATAAGTCTGTACCTCTGAGGCATTACACTAGAATTAGGAATCCACTGGAGCATTACTATGCTTTCCATATTACTGCGGAAGGTGATATATTTATCAGTGATAGTACACTAGTAAATTTGGATGAAACTAACAACTATTGGGAAGCCATGGCAGGCCCTGAGTCTGCTAAATCGAAAGAGGCTATGAAGAGCAAGATTCAGTCCATGTATGACAATCAAGTTTGGAACTTGGTTGACAATGTATCGGGTCGTAAGACGGTCGGGTGCAAATGGATCTTCAAGAAGAAGACCGACACGAATGGGAAAATGCACACTTATAAGGTGCGATTGGTTATAAAGGGGTTCACTCAAACATAGGGAGTTGACTATGATGAAACCTTCTCACCAGTAGCGAAGGCTAAGTCTATTAGGGTTATGCTAGCCATTGCTGCATTTCATGATTATGAAATATGGAAAATGGATTTCAAAACCGCTTTCCTTAATGGAAAGTTGGCTGAAGATGTTTACATGAATCAGCCTGAAGGTTTTGTCAATCCAGAGTACCATGATAGAGTGTGCAAGCTTGGAAAATCCATTTATGGATTGCAACAAGCATCTCGTAGTTGGAATCTTTGTTTTGATGAGAAAGTCAAAGAGTTTGGTTTTTCGAGAAGCAAAGATGAGTCATGTGTATATGTGAGAGCTAGTGGGAGTATAGTTAGCTTTTTGGTATTGTATGTGGATGACATATTACTCATAGGAAATGACATCGCAACTTTGCAGGAGATTAAATCCTGGCTTAGGAAGTGCTTCGCTATGAAGGACCTTGGAGAAGTTGCTTATATCCTAGGGATACGGATATTGAGAGATAGGAGTAAAAGACTAATTGGACTTAGTCAGAGCACCTATTTGGACAAGGTGTTGAAGAGGTTCAACATGTAGAATTCCAGGAAAGGTGATTTACCGATCCAAAGCAATGCCAAACTGAGTAAGGCTCAAAGTCCGAGTACAGAGGTTGAGATAGCTGAGATGAGTCAATTACCATATTCTTTCGTTGTTGGCTCGATCATGTATGCTATGACTTGTACCCGCCCTAATATAGCCTTTGCTTTAAGCATGGTCAACAGATATCAGGGGAACCCTGGCAAGGCTCACTGGACTGCGGTAAAGAACATTTTCAAGTACCTGTGAAGGACTAAGGATTGGATTTTTACCCTTGGTGGGAGTGATGACTTGAGAGTAGTAGGGTATAGCGACGCAAACTTTCAGACCGGCAGGGATAACTTCCACTCTCAGTCGGGCTGGGTGTTTACCCTGAATGGAGGAGCGATTACTTGGAAAAGTTCCAAGCAGAAAACGATAGCTGTTCGGCATGTGAATCAGATTACATAGCAGCGAGTGAAGCGGCGAAGGAGGCGATATGGCTGAAGAACTTCATCGGGGACCTTGGAGTTGTACCGACTATAAAGGAGCCTATGGAGATTTTCTTTGACAGGAATGGTGTAGCTGCGTTAGCCAAGGAACCAAGAGATCATGACAAATCCAGACACATTGACAGAAAATATCCCTTTATAAGACACAAGATAGAAGAAGGACTCCTCGTGACAAAGAGGGTATCGTTAGAAGAGAACCCAGCAGATCCCTTCACGAAGGGACTTACTAGGGTTAGACATTTGCAGCATGCGAGGCGCATCGGGCTGAAGGACGATATTAGTTTATAGATTAGATAGCTATCGCTGAAACTTGTAAAATGTAATTGAAATTTTATGATTAAATAAAAGTTGTTGTTTATTTATAAGTAAGGTGTTGCTATCTTGTGTTAATCGTTTACTATTGTTTCAACTTTGCATGTTTTGACTTCCAGAATAATTACTTTATTCAAACTCTCCATAGTCAGTCATACTTTGGAAGTAGGTACGAATCAAGACTATCATGAATTGGGCTTGTAGATGTCTAAGGTGTTAGATATAGCAAAAGTTGCTACAACATGTATGAGTGCTCATAAGTTCTGAGCATTGGATAAACCCACGCTCACTTGTATCACTTCATGGAATTTATCTCGAGTGATCGTAAGACGGTAATATCATATAAGTATTCAAACCTATATATATGAGTTGTTGACTATGAGTTGGTTGTGCATTGATTGTACGAAAACGCATCAGTAACTTGATGTTATAAAACGTGCCTTTGTGTATGATTCAACAAGTAGTACTACAAGCATATGAGTCGAAGTTTATCTGTTCCTTTTAATCCTTGGAGGATTAGAAGTGATATTTGGGTCCCTCGATGATTTTGTTTTGACCTATGTGTCGGGCCCGGTCAGAACCAAATTGATGTGTTCAGTTTAGTTCTATGTCAAATAAATCAGAAATCGGGAAACAAACAGTTGCATAATAAGTACGACGTTGTACCATGTATTTTTCTGGCTGATATCTTGAGAATAGAGGATTATATGATCACTTATCTAAAATGGCACTTCATAGTTCAATAGAGTTTTAAGAGCTACGATTGTTAGTCGGTTCCTGAAGTCATACTTACACTATAGTTATCAGACTTATCCAAGTGGGAGGCTGTTGGATAAGGTGTCTAAGTCCGTAACTATATTTGGTATGTACATGACCCAACCGGCATGGTCCATGTGGGTTGCATTTCACCGAAACAATTTGTCTGGATAATCTTTTGAGAATAGTATGTTTAAGATTTATTAATATATTATAAGTTATAATATATTAAAATGAAATCATATTATTTAATTAGTATTGATCAAGAATTAATTTGAAATAAATTTAGTGATCAAAAGAAACTAATTCAATATGGACTCTAATATATATATATATATATATATATATATATATATATATATATATATATATATATAGAATGGGCCAAAGTTCATTTAGGATGGGCTAAGCTTGCATGAATAGTCCATGGGGGTTTTAACCCATGGATCCTATGGAAATGAAAGGTCATGGGTATTAGGGTTTACATGGATGTAACCCTAATCCACCATACTATATAAAGAGGTTTTGGCACATGAAATGGAATTAGTGTGTGTGAGAAGGGTGGGCCGATTTCTAGAAGTGCTTCATATTCTCTCAAAGTCTTCCAAGTTCTTTTTGATGATTTGTGATTCCACTTGAGGCATCCACATTATTGGTTCTAGGATCTTGAAGCTCCAAGTAATCAACCACAAGAAAAGGTAAGTCATTATACTAGTTTTATATTACAAGTACCGCATGATATGCTAGTTAGGTTGAGAACCTTGGATAAATCAAATTTGTATGTATAATATAGAAAACATAAATCCAATGTTTCTAGGGTTGCATGTACACCATAGGAGTGTTAGAATGCTCAAAACCCTTTAGGAAGCACATAGCTTGGAGGAGTGACTTTACATCCAGAAACCCTTCATCAAGAGCTGTATCTTTGAGGTATAAAGTCGTCACCTTAACATATAGCTTACTAGATCTCTTTTCTTGAAGTTTTAGCATATGTTTTGGGGCTTTGATCAAATGGTCCGAAGAGAAGAGGTTTTAGGGTTAAATGGGATAGATCTGACCCCTATATGACCTATTGAGGCTTAAAGTTGCAAACCTTAATGGCCTCCATGTCCCATTCATGAAATATGTCCATTGTGAAGCCAAAAATGGACATTTGAGGGTGTTTATAGCATGCATGTACGTAAAGTTGGAAATTTTACATGATTTGTCCACCTTGGGACATCAGATCTGTATGTTGGTGGGTTGTAGTAGGAGTTTAGGAGCTTAATGGATCAAGACCACCTTTAAAGAAACTAGGTTTTCAGTTTTAAGCTTAGTAGATGGTTCTTGAGAGTAAAGTTGGAAACTTTACCGTTCTAGGCATCATAATGGAAAGGACATGAGGTTTGGAGTTGTTGGATTCTAGAGAAATGGCTTAATGCGTTAAGAATGGTTAACAGACTGAAGAACTCGACAAGTTCACAAAGGAACTCGGCGAGTTGATGTGAGTATGTCCCGATCATGTTGAAAAGGAAAGAACTCAACGATTTAAGGGAGAACTTGACGAGTTGATTCGTATTATCACGATTCTGTGGCTTATGGGAACTCGCCGAGTTGAAGGACAACTCGACGAGTTGAGTCAACTCGGAGCGGTTGACTTTGACTTTGACTTGGATGTTGACTTTGACCAAGGTTAACCTTTAGGGGTTGTGAAGTACAAAATGGGTTCTAGAGGGTAGTCCTATGTAAGGGTATGGGCCCAATTTGGAAAATTGTGCCATTGTTGGGCTTTCATGGAATTTATAATTTGGGCCTTGATGGGTCGGGGGTGAAACGGTCATTTCACCCTAAATATGGATTATGGATCACAGATTAGAAACCAATTGCTAATTGGGTGTTATTTTGGTATTGATAGCTTGATGAGTTGTTGGGGCAGCAACTAAGGAATTCTTGCAGGGAACTTTAACAGTGCGAGGTGAGTCACCTTCCAGTAGGAGTGGGTCGAAGGCACCAATGTCGGCCCATTAGTAGCTTATTATAGTAAAGATGATTGTCTTTGTGATAATCGTCTAGTATGCTGCTATCTATTATGCTTATGTGCTAGTATGCTATGATATTATGTGATAGTGGTAGGAGGGGTGAGTTAGACCTTGTAACCGGTTGAGACAAACCGGAGCATAGGTCGGGCACCTAGATATTCCTGACAATATGTTTATGCTATGTATTATGTGGTAGTGGTAGGGGTGAAATAATCCCCGTAATCTGTTGAGATAAACTGGAGGGTAGGTCAGGCACCCAGATATGCCTGGCAGGGTAGGTCGAGCACTCAGATATGCTTGACAGGGTAGGCCGGGCACTCAGATATGTCTGACAAGGTAGGTTGAGCACCTAGATATGTTTGACAGGATAGGTCAGGCATCCATATATGCCTGATAGCATAGGTCGAGCACCCAAATATGCTTGACAGGGTAGGTTAGGCACCCAGATATGCCTGACTGGGTAGGCCGGGCACCCAGATATGTCTGACAGTATGTGATAATGTGATATTATGGGGGAACTCATGAAGCTTCGTGCTTACGGTTTTCAGTTTTGGTTTCAGTTTTGGCACTAATGATGTTTTAGACTACTAGTTTTATAACTACCTATTTGAAACTGAAATTTTTGGTCTTAAATTTTGGGATGTTACAAGTTGGTATCAGAGCCTTAGTTTAAGGGATTCGGACACACCTTCGGGGGCGTCTGGATCAAATCAAGGGTTTGAGAGATTTTAACAAGAAAATTAATTTTTCTAAAATTAAAATTAAGGATTTTAATAAAGAACAAGGAGTGTGATGCATGCAATCAGCCGAGCTCAAATAAGTTTTCCCCAAGATACCCATACATGTTATATTATGATATGAAGTGAGAATATGTGAATTGCATGCTATTTTAGGGCTAAGGATCTATGAAGGATGCCCTGTATGCCTATTGTATGTGCTTGTAGATCTGCATGCTAGTGATGATCAATCAGTGATAGGACGAACTATTTAGGCTATGCCTGACGGATTGACCTCTTGGAATTAGTTGTTAGTATGGTTCAGATAGTTGAACAGAATGGCTTGATTGGAGTATGTTAGTTAGTTTTTTCGTTATCCAAATGTTGCTTGCTTTGTGCTTTGTGCTTTGTGCTTTGTGGGACACTTAGAAATGTGAGCTAGCTATTAAGTGAATATGTTAAGTCACATGTGGTACATGCTGGATAATCTCAGAGTAATGGACTTGGCCCTATTGCGCATCTTTCGTCTGAGTCCAACCATTCTAGGATTGGGTCTTTTACTCGAACGATTATCTGATATCTGTTGCATGTGACTATATTCATGAGGTAGCTAGTTGACATTACTGTGAATCTTTCTGCAACTGAGGATTTGGTGGGTTTGGGAACCTAGGAAAGCCTAGGATATGCTTCAGTGGGTTAGTACTGAGGTTTAGTGAGACTTAGGTGCATCAATTTAAGAAAGTGACTTGGAGGATTCGAGAAGATTGTTGAGGAAAGTATGGATATGTGCAGAAGGTAGTATGGGGCCCGTACTACTGAAAGCACAGGATCCATACTCGAATCGGTGAGAGTCTTGGAGTATCTGAGAAGCTTCAGGGAGGAGAATCCTTGAGTATGTTTTGATCAATGGTTTTGTGTTTTTTTTCTGTTTGGAGATGACCACTCAAGGAGGCAGTTATGGCTTAGGATTAGGTCTCGGCTCAGGTGGTGATCCAGTCGAGGGAAGGACTGCCAAGATTTTGAGTTTGTGTTGGATTGAGAAGATGGAAGGTGTTTTTCATACTAGCCCCTACCCCATATGAGCCATGGTTTAGTTCGCCTTGGATCTCTTGTATCGGGCGACAAGGAGTTGTTGGGAATTGATTGCGCGATCTATTATGGTTTCTAAATTGGGGACTATGTCTTGGGAGGAGTTTGTGACCTGGTTTGGGGCAGAGGATGTTCCAGTTGTTGCAGTTTAGCTGTTGGCATATGAGATAGTGAGCGTGACAGGGTGTCAGACCCTGAAGGATATGACTTCCAGAGTCTGAGGAAGTGAGATCGATTTGGTGCACCTTGGGAAGAGAGGGTCGTGTCAGGTGCATATAGTAGAGGGTCCCGAGAAGAGACCCAAGACTTATGATCATCGGGCGAAAGGCCAGCAGGGCCAGAGTTAGTGCAGCACATGCGGAAAAGTGCACAAGGTAGTTTGTCATTCCAGGGGTTTAGGATGCTACAAGTGTGGCAGGGTTGGTCATGTCAGTAGATATTGTTCTCAGGGGGCAAGCCCATTGTGTTTTCACTACGATAAGGAGGGCCACAAAAAGACCGAATTTCCGAGGAGGACAGGAGGAGCAGTGAAGGCACCTGCTCTGGCTATTTTGAAAATCTATGATTGTCGAGAAGGCGGGGCAGGAGCCTCAGCAGATAGGAGTCAGGCCCCACAGTGTCGGACAAGATAAGTCAGGAGTCCAACGGGCGATGTTGCGGGTATGTATCCTTGCCTTCCTTTAGTTTTATCTATACATTTTTGTGGGAATTTTGCTTTGGTTTGGAATATTTTAGTGGATTAGGTAAGTGTCCCTATTTATTTCATTGATCCCGTTAGGTTATACCTTCAAATACTGTCATATGTCATCTTCATACTATGAATTACTAAGTAGTTAGTAAAAGGTCGTTTCCATTTTGCTGGATCAGGGTATTCAGCGTTCTCTAGGTTCGTAGTATAGATCGGTCAGGGGTATTATGTGGAAGGCTTGTGGTTAGCTTCATTGAAATAGTTCACCCGTATCGATGGGATATAGTGGTTTCATCATTTGTTCTGGTATGATCGGTAGTGGCCTATGGGAGAACTTTTTGGTTCTAGCACTACCGTCACTAGGAGAGGAGCGGTAGCAGAAAGATACGGGTGTTAGACATGTAGGTGTTTGGTTATTGGATGTTCAAGAGAATTCTATTTTCGCATGGGTTGTGTTTGGTTTGAGTTCAGTGGTGCTACGAGAATGGAAGTAGGAACGAGGATTCATCAACCAAGGTAGAAATTAAGGCCTCCAGTCGCCAACATGGGATGTCGATTGAGGTATCGGATTGGGGCAGATTTCAAGAGTACTCTTCAAGATTTCAGAGGATGGGTGATCTTAGGGTTTGACTGGTAATTGATTGGTAGAATGGGTAAGCACAGGTTATCGACAGTGGATTATTAGAAAGTAATAAGGATTGGGAATCCTTCAATTATCGCGTGCCGTGAAGACTTAGTCGAATCTAAGTAGGGAAGAATTGACCAGGTATTCAGGAGTAGAAATAGATGAGAAAATAGGATGAGTTTCGCATCCCCATCAGGGAGGAAGGTGGTCGAGTGGCTGTCTAGGTTGCATACTGTATGAGTTGAGAGTTCGGAAAACGTTCCAACATGTGGTTTACGCCTTTCCTTGGCATCGGATAGCAGGTTTCGAGGATCAGGTTAGAGGTCTAGTTAGGACTCAGGTTCAGTTGAGTGTTAGGTCGAGTGCGTGTTCAACCCATGATGGGTATAGTTGGATTGGCGGTAGGACCTAGGTTGGCAGATAGTGTTAAAGTATTGTACTTTTACGGGTGTAGGCGTAACATTCACAAGGTTGGTAGATAGTGCTAGAGTGTTGTAAATATGTGGGTGTAGTTGCAGCATTCACAAGGTTGGCAGATAGTTTTAGAGTGTTATAAGTCTGCGGGTGTACCCATAGCATTCACAAGGTTGGCAGACAGTGCTAAAATGTTGTAAGACTATGAGTGTAGCCGTAGCATTCACTAGGTTGGTAGATAGAACGGGAGTGTTGTTAGATCGCGGAAGGAATAGTAGTACCCACCAGTTCGGGTGCAACAATGACAGCGTGGCAAATCCACATATTGGTTTTTAGATATCCCCGTATGAATTAGACTTGGTTGAGCCAGTGATAAGACCATAGAAATGCCACTACAATCGTGGGATCAAGGAAGCAATAGACCATATAAGGTCGTCTGTGATATAAGGCTACCTTTTAGTCATGTAGCAATCACTTTTAGCCTTGGATTTGGTGACATCAGGATTTGATGTATGGATCCGATCGGTTGGATCAGGAGGTTGTTAGAGACATAGTAGCAAGATAACTAATGGCAACTATTGACAGACGAGGATTCCGTTATGGGGCGACTGTATGGAAGTCTTTTGGCTCCTCAACCGGGTTGGAACACGGTATCTCAGATGACTGGCAAACGAATTGAGACCAAGGAGATCTCGATGGAATTTGGAAGGCATCCACGAGGCATCATACTGTTTCAAGAAGTTTAGTGTTTCGGGCAGTTTCAACGTCTCGAGCAGTATTAGTGTTTTAGGACTTCATGTATGATCGTACCTTCATGTGTGTCCTTCATTCTAAGGTCAGGAATGATTGTACCTAGTTGAGCCAGTTTAAGTTATGGATTAGTTTCAAACTAGTGGGTGGTAGTTAGTGTCCTAAGTGGAGGGGAATTGAGAATTCTCCGATGGAGCGTCAGCCATTGAAGGCTTTTTCTGTTGCTGTTCGGATAACGGTTTCTAGAGTGGTTGGGAGATCAAACATAAGGTCAAGGGTCTCCCCAAGTACGTGTATGCAGGTGATTTTTCGAGTGTATCTATAGGTGTTCAAGGTAGCATTGGGGTTTGGTTCGACTTACATGTATGGTTAGGTTGGGATTTTAGTCTGCGAATTGGATCAAGAGTTCGAACCTCAAGTGGGGGAGAGTTGGCTATTTATGGAAAAGGCACCTGGATGGGTTCAGGGTTTTGCTCAACAGACCTAGGGTGGCCGGATAGACTGAAGGCCCAACGGGGTGTTCCAATCAGGACAAAGGCCCAGAGAATGGTCTAGACAGGCTGAAGGCCCGGAGAGGCGGTCCAGAAATGCTGCAGGTTCTAAGAGTGGTCCAGATAGGCTGAAGGCCCGGTGAGGTGGTCCAATCATTTTGAAGACTCTGGATGTATTCTGTTAGATCTATGTTTGGGTATTGAGTGTGTTGTTATGATGTAGCGATTGGTAGGTCTTTCTTCTGGTATGTAGCATGTTACTCTATGATAATAACCTGTGGAATTGTAGGTTATTTTGGCTTGCTGGTTATGACCTTAGGAACGGTCGGTGGTCATGAAGGAGAGCCTGAAAAATCTTGGGTAACAACTCGTTATGTAAGTGAATCGTGCATGGTAGGGTTTCAGCATTGTGGTGCTTATTTTGTGCTGTGAAAAATGTTAACTAGGCCCTTTTGGGCAACGGAGGAAGGTGGGTACCATCATACCCTGGGTGTTGGGCAATTGATGTGACAACGATAATGTTGATAGGTTATCGGGAGCATTCTAGTCATGAACTGAGGGACAGGGAGCGCATAGTAGACTCATGATGTGGGCTCAGAGGCAATCCAAACCTATGTTGAGGACCACGTATGAGTATTCCAGTCATAGGCTATGGGCCTAGCGATCAAAATGGTTTATTTTTCCTATTGGAGTGCTTTCGGAATGAATGCATTGTGGAGGTTCGGGCGAGTCGTAATCGATTGCGACGAATCAGAGGGTTTGGACGAAATGCGAGGATAGGTCCTTGGATCTTAAGTTATGGGTTTAGACCCAAGTTATGTATATAGTGGTATACCAATCTAGGGTATTCCATCATGAGGATGACCAGACCCTATGATTGATTGGACCTGACGTGTTTGGTATTCCAACCCGAGGATTGATTGGGCCAAACATGTGTGTGATACGAGGGTATTCCATCCCGGTGATGATTAGACCCGTCATAGGCATGCCTGGTATTCCAGTCCAAGGCTGATTGGGCCAAGTATGAGTGTTAGTGTTTGTCAGTTGGTTATTACTGTATGTCGGTTCGGGAGCTGAAGGAAGCATTATCCTATCATCACAAAAAGGGTTCATCTCCCAGTTTGCCTCCTGTTGTTCGTGTTATCCCAGAAAAATCGATTATTGAATGAGTTTTCCCTTGAAATAATAGATAATCTCTTTTCCAACAAGGAATTATCGGCAGCAGCGTATGATCTATGATTCTTTTTCTAGTAAGAACTTCAGGTTTTCATGGTGTGATCCGCTTCAGGAAGAAGGGAAGATTGTCCCCGATATATTGGGCCATTTCGGGTTGTTGCCAAGGTTGGCAAGGCGACGTATCGACTGGGTCTTCTGGAGGAGCTCAGTCAGATTCATAGCATTTCCATGTTTCGCAGTTGTGAAAGTGCGTGTCGGATGGGAATGTTGTGGCATCATTGGGTGATATTCAGGTCAATGAGCGCCTGAATTACGTCTAGAGGACGGTGTCCATCTTGGAAAGAAAGGTAAAGGTTCTGCATGGCAAGGAGATACCTTTTATAAAGGTACAATTGCAGCATCGAAAGGGGTTCGAGTAGACATAGGAGTTGGAGGCTGAGATGCAAGAGCATTATCCGGAATTGTTCACTGCAGCAGGCTTCGAGGACGAAGCCTAGTTCAAGTGGGGGAGAGTTGTAACATCATGATTTCTAGAAATGAGATTTTAGGGACTTTATGCAATTAAGAAATCCTACTCGATGAGTTGGAGGCCCTAACTCGTTGTGTTGAAACTAGTCAGGCCGCATAGATTACGAAGCCTGCTCGATGAGTTGCAGGACCCAACTCGAGGAGTTGAAGCTGGATGTGAAAACCCTGATTTTTAGGGTTTTCACCCTATTTAAAGGATTTTATGGATCCTTTGTAGCCTCTCTCATCGCCCCCTTACCAGAGAAAACCTTAAGTACCCTATTGTGTGAGTGTGCGAGCTTGGAAAGTCATTTTTGGTGCTCTTTTGAAAGGACTATTGAAGATTGAAGAGATTGGAGTGAGAAGGAGGATGTAGATCTAGTATCTACTTCATTTTGGCATTCATACTGAGGTATAAAGTTGTTACCTTGACCTCTTATTGCTTAGATCTTCCCTTATGAAAGATTATGGTCATTTCTAGTGCAAAATGGAGTCACTCTTGGGTTTGAGCTTGTCATGAGGACATTATTTCAGATCTGTACTCCTCTAGGCCCCCATGGACATAAAGTTATCGACTTTATCTGGTCTTGGCCCATCTCCATGCCCTAAACCTATTCTTAAGCTTAGTTTTGATTGTTTTAGCCTCTTGAGGCCTTGCATGCACGTAAACTTGGCAACTTTACGTGGTAACTACACCATAGGAGGTTAGATCTATAGTTTGGAGCCTGAGTTTCGCTTAAAAGCGTCTAAATGAGAAAAGGGATGAAGGAACTCCATGAGTTGCTTAACCAACTCGACGAGTTGGATAAGGGTTTTCCTGCTTTCTGGATTCTGAGTGAAATCGGCGAGTTGGTGAGATAACTCGACGAGTTGGTTAAGGTTTACCTGATCTTCAGGACAATACATGGGCTCGACGAGTTGTTTGGCGACTCGGGGAGTTGACTCGAGTGTTCATGATTTCTGAGTTCTGAACGAACTCGATGAGTCGGTAAGCTGCACTCGACGAGTTGGGTCAACATGGACTATTGACCTTGACCGTTGACCATGACTAATGACTTTAACTTTGATAAAGTTTGTCTATAAGGGTATTTTGGTCATTCGGGATTTTGATGGAGTTAGTCATATGGTGGTTGTAGGCGGTTGAGTTCGGAGTCATGATTCGAGAGTTAGATCTTGTCAGTCAGTGCTACTTGCGAGGTGAGTTTTCCTTACTGTACTAATAGGGTCAAAGACACCAATGGCGACCCTTTGGATTGTTATCTTGCTTTAATTACTATTATGATCTGTTAGATCGGTATCGTGGTAAATAGGATGTTTTATGTGGTTATGATCTGTTAGATCGATATCCTGGTAGATAGGATGTTGCTATGCTTACTGATATGTAGATCGGTTTGACTGTCTATAGACTGTTATATGATTATTTGATATATTTGCATATGTTTGATTGGTGGTTGAGGCCTTCCTGCTTCGTGCAAGATCCAACAGACCGGGGCATTCCAACCCAATGGTTACAGGCCGAGAGTATTCCATCATGATGATGATTGGGCTCATAGTATGTTGGCATTCAAACCCAATGGTTGATTGGACCCATAGTATGTTGGCATTCCAACCCGACGGTTGAGGCCCAGGGGTATTCCAACCCGATGGTTGATTGGACCCATAGTATGCTGTTTATTTTTATACGTGCTACTGTTTGTGTGTTGGTACTTTGGGGGAACTCACTAAGCTTTGTGCGTACAGTTTCAGTTTATTGTTTCAGGTGCTTCAAATGTTTTGGCATGGGAAAGGCATGACCGTACACATCATCACACGTTATGATTTGGATTTATTGGATACTCTGATGTTTAAATAATTTTAAGAACAATTTTGTATTACATAGCGGTTTTTGGATGCTTGAAAAAGTTGAAATTTTTGTGGACGTTACATCAGGATTAATTTCTTTGATATGGGTGACAATAAGGAGTGATTTTTTTAACTTATACAAACTCCATATATATAAGTAATAAAATGAAGTTTTATTAAAGATATATAAAGGTTCAAATGCACTCAAAATTAATATCTGTTATTAAAATTGAATTGCATCAAATTATATAAAAACCAACTTTTTATATAGAACCTTTAGAAGTGATTTTCTTTTGAAATTTGATACCATGGTTTATTATATGCATGCAATAACCATCATATCATATGTTTTTAAACTATAATTATAAAACACATAAAGACCCTTATTTTACAAACCTCAAATATATGCAATCATTTTGAAAAACACTCGCACATCTCTTGTATGCACTAGTGGGATAAAGGATACTTAACCGCTTAGTGTTGCCTTTTGATGGTTGGGGTGTCTTCGCAATTACTATAACCAAGTTATAGGTCGATTACACAAGTTTTTTAAGTTGGACGATTTGATCAGAAATCTTTTGTGATAAAGGATACCTAAGCAAGAGAGTTCCGAGCCATAGATGGGATCAAACATGTCTAATTAAATTTGTTATTAGAGATCCCATAAATCTAGGAATTATATAGCAAGATATAATTGATAATCGATATCTACCGGATTGAATTCAAATGGATGGGATAAAGGATACCTAACCATTTATTTGTTTTGCAAATTGGATCCTAGACTTTGATAATTAATGTTTTTGGAAACTAAAAGGGTATTAATTATTAAAGATTAAATATTGGAAATACTAAATGAATTTTGTTAAAATTTCGTAGTAGAATAATCCATTCTCATTATCATGAATTGTCATTTTCTTTAACGACTTAATGAAACAATAACATTCAATAGATACAACTTCAATGAATGGGTTCATGTCTTTGGAGACAATCTCGTAAGAGATATGAAATTGTATACACTTAAAGTTCCTAGTCCTAAACTATTTGCCTTGAGCAATAAACCTGAACAAGATACCTAGTAAACGCATCACTGTGATGCTCAAGATGCTTCTAACATCAAGCTAGGAATAGTTATTCATGACTTCTAGGAAATCTTGGATAATATAAACATATATATATATATATATATATATATATATATATATATATATATGATTATATAACAGGTCAAGCAATATTTTAATAAATACAGTTATATTTTATTTAAAGCTAGTTTAAACAATGGAATAAAACAAGGCTAAAAGAGTCACCTAGTGTGATCTAAGAAGCCCATGTTTTATGGACTGAACACCTTTAAGCCCAAGAAATCTACTAAAGCCCACATAGTTGGATCTTGTTTCTTATGTGAAGAAACTAGACACTGGAAGAGGATTTACTCCTCTTATTTGGAAAGAAAGTCTGGAAGGGACTAGTACTTCTAGTATCTACTTGATTGAACTCATACTTTTCATATAACACTTAGGTACTTGGTACATAAATGTTAATTTAATATTTGTAAATGGCTTGTAGATATTTATTGAAAAGTAACCAGTTGAGCACAATCAAATAGGTACACTCTTAGAGTTTAGTTTATTATTTATGCTTAGAACATAAGGTACTTGTAATGTAAAACAATATTTGTTTTGGAACAATGTATTTTTTAATTTAGCATGTATAAATTTATGTCTCGGTTATTTTATTCAAATGTTTGATAATTTAATCATTTTTCATAACCATAATATTCATATTCTGAAATGATTAACTTCTATTTATGAGACCAGATCTCTTAATAGAATTGTAAAGTAAATATCAACACTTTTATAAATAAAATTAAGTTCTATATGCAAGCACCTTTCGACTTAAACTTGTTTTAAATCAAACTCATCTTTGACATTGTTATCTTTATTATATAAATGGCATTCACATATTCCAACTTCAAGAAAGGGATCTTTGAAGGAAAATAACGTAATTTATTTGACATATGTGAACCTTATTTATATGTAAAGGATTCCTAATGATATTTTCACTAAAGTGTAGAAAAAATAATTAAGGAACTATACACTTTGGTGTATGAATTCCTTTCTAATGAATGTATGAGATTAAGCACAAGATACCAAATCAACTTGATTAACAACTATAGAATTTTTAATTATATTTTATGTGGTAAGCATAAATGTGAAATCTTTTTTGAAAGTTTCAAAAGTTGAGATGCAAACCAGTAAGAACCATCTAAGGCCTTAATGATAAAGGATGAATTAAATCTTACTTGGTATGATTTACTTTCTAATCGGTAGAAATATCCTCCTTTAATATTTTTGGGATAATACTTCAGTCACTATTAATTGTATATTGAATACAAATACAAACTAATAAGTAGATTAAAAATTTTATAAGACTTAGTATGGAAAGGCTCCATCCTTATCTTACTTAATGTTTTCTGGATTTGAAGCCGATATTGGATTAAAGCTTCTAAACCCAAAATCTACTAAATACATATTTGTATAATACACTAAATGTGGGTTAGATTTTTATATGCTAACCCACCAAGAATAGGTTTTTTTATTCTTGTGAAAGCTAAGTTAGTAGAAATCAAGCTTCTAATGACAAAGCAAGTGGGAGGTGCATGGAACTTGAAGCAGCTCAAGAACCATAACCTTATGTATTAACTAGTTGATAGTAGTTTTAACAAGGATTGTTAAAATTGAATAATATCTATTCACAAACAAAAATTGTTCGCATTAATGGTAGAAATCATCTATGACTTGAGAAATGTTGAATCTCTCATTGATAAGCTTTTATTTATGGTTTATGGAAAATCCGTCAAATACTAGGATGCTATGTCAGATCTCGAATCTGATAAATGACATAGAGTCATGAACATCAGATGTAATCCATGTAAGAGAATCAAGTATGGGATTATTTAAAATTTATCCCTATAGCAAGGCTAGAAGGAGAAAATGATTCTTCTAGAAAGAATAAATTACATGGATAACCATACACATTTAAAGCAAGACTTATAGTAAAAGAATTTTCTTATACTCATGTCATTGACTATGATCCTCATCATACTCATGACATTGACTATGATCAAACCTTTTTCACAAGTTGTTATGATTCGATCAATAAGGATATTGTTTACTATAAATTCAAATTCTTAATATTAGATATAGCAAATAGATTTCAAGAAAGACCATTTTTCTTAATAGACATCTACTAGAAGATATCTATATAGATTAGCTTGGAGGTTTTTTTAACCCATGTTATCCTAACAAAATGTGTAGAGCTTGAGATCCACTTCTGGATATAAAGCAAACATCTAAATGTTATAATCATCGTTTTATGTAAAACCGCAAGGTGTGTTTTTATATCAAAATGAATAGAACATGTGTGTTTACTAAGAACTAGTGGGAGCATAGTGAAATTCCTAATCTTGTATGAATGAGACATACTTAAACATTTGAAGTCACATTTTGACTACGCAAGGTCGTTTTCACCTTGACTCGGAAAGTGTATCTAAAATGAAAGACTTAGGAAGCAGAAGATACATTATTGGAATCTAAAATTGGTGACAACCCGAAATTTGTATCTTGTACAAGCATTCAATTCAGTCAAAGTCAAACTTGTTTCTACTAACTTTTAGCACTATTTAGAGGCTTGGAACTTGAAAACTCCCTCAAGTATCATAGGATTTTGCTTCAAAACCCTCAAAATGTAAGTGATTCCTTCCATCTATGTGTTAATGCATCCCTTATTCTTGAATAACCTTTAAATTTATCCATGAATTCCATCTTTTGGGTCTAGATATTCAAGATCCTCAAGAACATCAAGAACACATTAGTTCTTTGGGTCGAAAACTACTCTTTCAAGCTTCTACGTTGTAAGTATCCTCAATTATACTTACTACCTTGTAAAGACCCTTGAATTACTCCTTGAAATCAAGCATTTCCCAAGAACATGAGGTGTTTACGGCCAAGAGCATCTCCCTTGGCCGTAAACCCTAATTAGTGGTGTATATGGACCATAACTTCCTCCGAGACTAGAAAACTTCCTTATGAATGTAAGACCTTTAAACCATTCATAGGCACTTTTCATCATGAGTTTACGACTGTAAACTCATGTGGCCATAAACACATGGACGTGAACTCCCTTGGGCATGCCGTTTGGGCCGTAAACTCCTTAGTGTGGCCATACACCCTTAGTACGCAATCATATGTGATTCATACCCTTCAATGTAAGTGTTTTCTATGTCATATGAAGTCTTTCCTTGCATAATTAGTTGTTTAAACACTAATTGTATACATATATGTATCATTATATGATAAATAGGATCCGTGTTTGTGCTCAAGTCTTCACTTGGCACTTAGCGTCCTATACCACTCATTCATCCAAACCACTCACTACAGGTGAGTTCATACCCCTTAATCTACCTTTTAAATGATTTTAAATGCTTTTATAGGGGGATACAAGTTGAAACATTATAGTTATTATATCAACCACATGTGATTAATAACTATTAAATAAATGGATTTACTATACTTTTAACTGTTTTATCAAACAAACTACTTCAAATGTATATCAAACTCTTTTACATGCTAAACTCTTTATCAAACTTGTTCTTATATGCCAAACCTTTTCTTTTAACTATTTTAAACTTATATATTGTCAAAACCATGTCTAATGCGTATATAGTTATATAAGTAAGGTTGGAAGGACTTAGGACTGATAACTCACTTTATTTCCTGTTCCTTGTTTGGTTGTGGACTTAGAGTACCCTATTGTTTGTTCGAGTTTCGTTTGATCCTTAGTTAAATATTATGTATATATGTATAGACATAAAAGCTTTTATCTCAGTTCAAACACACTCAGTCGTACAAACAACTCTACTAGTAAACTATAATAGGTATAGTTTTGGAAGTCACTAACTCACTATTTCTAGTACAACGAAACATACAAGAGTCAATTCATTCATGATTCAATACAAACTTACTATGATGAGAAACTAAGAGAATATACTATAATGAGAAACTAAGAGAACATACAATACACTACACTATACAAGAGAACATATTGTGATGAGAAACAAAGAGAACATACTACATACTAGACAGGGAGAACATACACTACACTAGTACATACTATACATATACAAGACTACTTAACATAAATGTGAGCCACTCCTTCGGGGCATGGAATCACTGCTATGACGCGTTTTGTAACCAGAGTCTCCTGGAGGGAGAGCGTGAATTTGTGTATAGATCTATACGGGACTGACCGTCCTACACCTTGCTGCTAGCTACAGTGGGACCTGCAGGTCTACGGGTGACGAATGTCATACCATTTCGACATCTTCGAGCGTCGTGTTTTACTAGTCTATCAAGTATGGTTACAATTATATTACATTATACCTTAATTAACAATCGGTTTAAAGTAGTTAGTACAGCAGTAGTTATAATACACAACACTACAGTACTTTATTTTTTTTCCCATTGCATTCACATTGTGATCTTCTCACATAAACGGTCATGTAAAAACTATATTTTTTAATGATAGTCACACTTGGGAAAATACACACTTTTACAAGAAACAAACATACAGAACATTTGATGCCTTGGTAAAAGGCTATGTTAGTAGAAAATGTAGGATTTTCTAGGAGATACAAACATTTGCTATAAACTTGTACAAACTTATACATCAAACACTTACAAACATTTTCATACAAGAAATGACACTAAAATACTTATGAACTCACCAACTTTAAAGCTGATAAACTTTTTCAAAATAACTTGTATTCTCAGGTCATCAGTAGACAGGTACCGATGCTAGGTTTTGAGAAGATGGAACTTGTTCAAGACTCATCTCTAATTTTGGATTCATATTCTTGGTGTCTTATACCTATACAAAACACACTTGTATTAAATTATATTATTAATGCAATGGATGATGTTGTTGGTTTTTTTACTATTATGCATTGTTTTGATACTATACATGACGTCCTCCGCCTCCGAACGTTTCTGTCATTTATGTAACGCCCCGTTCCTAAGAGTACCTAATTGTGAGTCCCTGGGATTTAAGAGAAATGATATTTTGGTCATCTTGTGGGAAAAGTGGAAAATGAGGGGAAAGTGTGAAACTTGGGGACTCGCCGAGTACGCCCAGCGTAAGCTGGGATTAAGCCCAGCATAAGGCGTATATGGACGCGGGTGCAAGGCTGAGTACGCCCAGCTTACTAGAGGTACGCCCAGCGTACTCTCAGAGTTCTAAAACCCTAAAATTAGGGTCAGCCACTATATAAGGAACATGTTGGCTCATACCCTATCCTCCATAAGCTCTCCTTAACCTCAGAAACCCTAAGATAGTCGTCCCACCTCCTTGATTGGGTGTGTTTGGTCTTGAAAAGCTTGGAGTAGCAAAGGAGAGCATAAAGGAAGAAAGGAGAAGTTGTCAAAGAAGGAGAGAAACGGCTGGAGCTTATAGATCTGGGAAGACATCATCCTTTGGAGCCTATTTGAGGTATAAAGCTTCTTGCTTGACATTCTTATTGTGTAGACCTGTGAGTTGTGAAGCTTTGACACCATTCTTGTCCCAAAAGTCCTCATCTTGATGCATGTTTTGAGTTGGCCGAGATTATCTGTCCTTTCAGACCTTTGGAGAGGTCTTGAGTGAGAAAAATGAGGTCCCAAGGGTTGTGGTTGTTTCTTGTGTGAGATATGTGGGTCTTAATGGATTAAGAGCTTTATGGACGTCCCAAGTGATAAAGTTTGAGACTTTATGAATCTTAGGCATATTTAGCCTAGGGATCTGAAGTTTGGGCTTAAGAGCTTAAGCCATTAAGAAGTTATAAGGACTTAATGAGTAGCGAAGTTACGCCCCGCATAACATGTGAGTACGCCCCGCGTAGCGAGTCAGTGCCCCGATCCCCTGTTGTGAATCAGCGTGTACGCCCAGCGTACCAAGGAGGGTACGCCCAACGTACTCCCTCTGTTGGGTTTTCATTTTGGGCCTTAGGGTTTGGGCTGTTATTTGGGCTGCTGGATTTTGGGCTGTGACTGGACATTATGGTTAGAGTAGTGTGGGCCCATTGGTTGTTATGGATTATGAGTGTAGGCCCATTTGGTGAGGTGTGCCTAATTTAGTAAATTGGGCCAATAATGGGCTTTGTTTTGGACTTCTAGACTTTGGGCCATTGGTGGGCTTGGGAGCTTACTTAGTGTTGGGTCAGATTGAGTTAGGGGGTAAATGGTCAATTTACCCTTAGAAGAGTATTGTGATTGGGCTAATGTTTATTTGTGCTATGTTGGCTAGTTCGGGATTTTCGGTGAGTCGGTGATTCGGGAATCTGCTTCTTCAGTTCATAGTTTCGGCAGTGCGAGGTGAGTTATCCTCACTATATCAACAGGGTCTAAGGCACCAAGGCTGACCCTTTATCGGATTGAGATCCATGTATTTGTTGTTATGTTATTGCTTTGATATGTTTGCATCCTGGTAGCTAGGATGGTATATGTTAGAGACCAGGTTGAGGTAGGTATCCTGATATGTAGGGTGATGTTATGCTAGTGACCGGTTAGGTCGGTATCCTGGTTAGGATGATGATATGCTATGTGATATGTTTGATCAGCTTGTTGACTGTGAATTGTTATATGATTGTATGTTTATGTGCACATGGTTGTTTGAACTGGAGTTGGGTTGAGGCGGGTCCTGCTTTGTGCTGTAGGCTAAGATACCCAGGGCGGACCGATTGTCCCGAAGGCCCATCGAGCGATCCGGATAGGCTGTAGGCCCGAAGAGGGTGGACCAGACGTGCCGAGGCTCGGAGAGTGGACCAGGCCGACTGAAGGCCCGGTGCGGGCGGACCAGTCATACTGTAGACTCAGAGAGTGGACCAGGTGGATTGAAGGCCCGGTGCGGGCGGACCAATCACACTGCAGACTCGATGTATATGGCTAGACTCGGAGGGTGGACCAGGTGGACTGTTGGCCGGTGCGGCGGACCAGTCACACGGTAGACCCGAAGTGCATGGTTGTTCTGTGATCGGATATGATATGGCATGATATGAGTATATGGTATATGTGGTTGGTATTTTGGGGATATCTCACTAAGCTTTCGGGCTTACAATTGTGGTTTAATGTTTTTCAGGTTCTTCGTGAGACCGTGGCAAGGCGAAGGCGTGATCGTACCGCTCCTCATGTTTATGTTGTGATGTGATTCTGGGAATACACTAAATAAATTGTATTGAAAACCTTTTTGTAATGGAGGAACACTCGTGTGAATCCAGTCTCAAATCGAGGAGGGTTTTCAAAAGAGAATTTAAAATGGTTTTCAAAATGAGTAATGATGGAACATCAGCCTCCGGCAAGTCTTCTGGTCTTCTACTGCGGTGGAGATCTGACATCACAATCAGAGAGACGCGTTACAGCCGCCCCAGGGACTGTGCCCTGGGAGCGGGCTCCGACGGTCAAGTTAGATCAGCTAGAAGATCTGAGATGGTCCTCCATAGCTAGAGAGAACCATCTTGGTGCTAGTGGTGGTATATGGCGGCGGTGGGTGGCGGCTGAGCCATGGGGGAAGAGTCTAGGGGAAGCTCCAGGGGAAAGCTCCTCCTCCATGCAGGAGGTATTGTTCATTATATAGGGGACAATTAGGTCAGGCCTTGGGCCAAGCCCAATTCAGGCCCAACTAGCAAGGAGTTTGGCAAGGCCGCCCGGAGGCACCGGGCGGGGCTGGCGGGCGCGCACCAGGAGAGGATGACAAGGGAGTGCCAGGCGAGGGAGCGCCTGGCCGAGCCGACAGGAGAGTCCCCAACAGGGCTGGCAAGGGAGTCCCCAGCAACGGATGGCAAGGGAGTGCCAGGCAAGGCTGGCAGGAGCGCGCCAGGCCAGGCTGGCGCGCTAGAGCAGTCTGGGTCACGCCAGTGGACGATATCTCATCAAGTCCCTCCAGTATGGTGTTATTGGTACGCGGCCAATGACATCGGACTGGAACTAGTCATATAAGCCAACAGGAGAGTCCCTAGCGAGGCTGGCAAGGGAGTTTGCGGCAAGGTTGGCAGGAGAACGTCAGGCACGGCTGGCGGGAGCGCGCCAGGCTAGGCTGGCATGCTAGAGCAGTCTGGGCCATGCTAATGGACCATATCTCATCAAGTCCCCCCAGTCTGGTGTTATTGGTATGCGACCAATGACATTGGACTGGACTTATTCATATAAACTGTGCGTCATCATGTCCCCCTAGTCTGATGCGATTGAGTTGCTGACAATCGGATCGGACTAGTTAAAGCACCAAAGCAATAAACAATAAAGAGAATGACCGAACCTCTCCCACGGGAGTCGTGGGGTTATGCGATGAGCCAAACACTGCTTGAGTTGACTTGATACTCCTTCATTAAGAGGAGTGCGAGCCGGTCGGTGAGATGCAACGTAACTGTTGTTGCGATCGTGCGGACCGAGGTTGCTACAGAGTGTTACGCGACATTGATGTCGGTGGAATGTCGGACCGGGGTAGCTAAGAAGTGTAAGCTTTCCATTCAGTCCCTGAGACTATTATCCGACGTGATTGTTGTGGTAGCCATGTGAGATGGGATGCCACCAGTAACCATCTATATAGTCTGCATTGTGGCATACCAACCCTATCCCCCCCTTCTTAGGGGAGGCAAGGAATAGATTCCGAGAGCTTGGCGACTAGGTTGCTTAGCGAGGGTCACGTAGTAAGACTATTGTCGATAGCCAGACAATAGAATTGTTGAGGGGTAGGCAGTGAGGCTATAGGATGGGGTTGCATAGCAAGACCATTTCCGAAAGCCAAGAAACAGAGATGTCGTGGTGTATGCGACGAGGCTACAGGTACGCAAGCAGGACTATTTCTGAGAGCCAGGAAACAGAGGTGTTATGGGGTACACGACGAGGCTACAAGTAAGGTTACGCAGCAGGACTATTTCTGAGAGCCAGGAAACAGAGGTGCTGTGGGATCATAGGAAGCAGGGCCGCTGTCGGGATGACCTTCTTGCTGGAGAGTATCTTCACAATAGCAGGTTGTAGTGTGTATAACACTTCATCAATCGTTTGAGCACAAGAAAACCATGATGACTGTGAGAGGGGAAGCGCCAAGATCATGGTGTGGAAGAAGCTTGTGATGCGCGACTTATGATGCACGACTTAGGAGAATAGCTTGGGCTTAGCAGCCAATGATCATGGAGGTGTCATGTGGGAAAGCCTCGTGTTGAATGGATCGGGCTTAGCTGCAAGTGATCGTAGATAGATCACGTGAGAGAGCATCGCGTGGAACGGATCTGGCTTAGCTGCCAGCGATCGTAGATACATCACGCAGGTGGGCATCGCGTGGAACGGATCGGGCTTGGCTGCCAGCGATCGTAGATAAATCACGTGGAAGAGCATCGCGTGAAATAGTCGGAGCATGTTGCTATAATGGAGTCGGGCTGAGAAGCCAGGCGACTCAAGGCGAGAGTACTAAACCTCGCATGCGGAGCTTGCCGCTATAATGGAGCCGGGCTGAGAAGTCGGGTGACTCAAGGCGAGGGTATTGAACCTTGCATGCGGAGCATTCCGCTATAATGGAGTCGGGCTGAGAAGCCAAGCGACTCAAGGCGAGGGTATTGAACCTCGCATGCGGAGCATGCCGCTATAATGGAGTCGGGCTGAGAAGCCAGGCGACTCGAGGCGAGGGTGCTAAACCTTGCATGCGGAGCGTGCCGCTATAATGGAGTCGGGCTGAGAAGCTAGGCGACTCGAGGCGAGGGTGCTGAACCTCGCATGTGGAGCGTGCCGCTATAATGGAGTCGGGCTGAGAAGCCAGGCGACTCGAGGCGAGGGTGCTGAACCTCGCATGCGGAGCGTGCCGCTATAATGGAGACGGGCTAAGAAGCCAGGCGACTCAAAGCGAGGGTACTGAACCTCGCATGCGGAGCTTGCCACTATAATGGAGTCGGGCTGAGAAGCCAAGCAAATCGAGGCGAGGGTACTGAACCTCGCAGATCTGGGTGTAGCACCCTACAATCTATGTGTCTAGCTCGTGTGACCAGTCTGGGTTAAAGCAGACTGGTACTTGATGCTTTGCTGCCCCGCTAGTCGTATTAATAGTTAAGGCCTCGGTGTCTTGGCTATTTGCGGAGAGCTATGTGGCAGTGCTACTTAGAGCTTGATAGTGTAGCTACTGTTAAGAGGTGCGTAATGAGGATGCTGTCAGGAACTGGTCAGCAGGGCCGCTGAGAACTGGGCATCGAGCTGCTAGCGATGAATGAGCAACACGACTACTGAGAGTTGGGCAACGAGCCTCCCAAGGGTTGAACTACAAGGCTGTTCTCTCGATCTAATGTCACCTCGGGAATGCACTATCACGTACGGTATCGGCTCTTTATGTACTTTAAATTTACCCCTTCGGGGTAATATTCACTTCTGTATAGTGTCGTACCAACTCTTCTCCCCCCTTTTTTATTAGAGGAGGCGAGGAAAAGGGAATGACTAATATATAGCTGTTGACAACCGAGGTACACAATTGCTGAAAAGAGTTGGGTGTGCAAGCGCTGACAAGAGCTGGATAACATGGCTGCTGGTCAGACAATGTGACTGCTGATGACAGGGATTTGCGGCTGTTGAGCTGGGTCGCATGGTCGCTGAGGGCTAGGTTGCGTGATTACTAAGATCTCTGCAGCGCGACTGTTGAGAGCTGAGCAGCGAGACTAGCGGGGGTTGGTCAACATGGATGGTGAGAGAAGAGTAGCTAGATTTCCTAGGGCTGGTCAACACGACTGCTAGTAGCCAGGCACCATAGTTGTTGAATGTTATTTCAGGATGCGTCACGAATAGTAGTAGTGTACTACTCTTCTCCCCCTCCCCTCTTTTTTTTTTTGGAATGCCGAGTTGGACCGCATCTTCCAGAATTGGATTTGGGTTAATTGAACTAGAGCAAACGAGCATTAAGTTGTTGATTTTCTCTTGTAAAAATAGCCTGTATTTTATTATTGTTGATGTAGCCTGATAAAATACCAAATTGCTTCTAGAATCAAATTTTGTTGTACAGAATTGTGGTAAATGGATGTTAAACAAGTGATCCAATAAACTTGCACGAGTGAGCCATTTGTTGTTTAGATAATCCCTTTATGAGCCTAAAATAAGATTGTTCAGCCCATTTGCGAATAAGCCCAGATACCAAATTGTCAGCCCAAGTCATATCCTTATTCCTTTTATTTATTTATTTATTTATTTATTTTTAGGCAACCGCCAAGTGGTCCAGAACATGTCTTCTAAAACTGAATTTTGTTGGGTACTCTTGCCGCACACGAAAATTGAGCGTCTCGTTTGAAAAATATATTTTACAAGAGATGGACAACCTTATTGTTGGACTAGCCCACAGAAGCTGACTTTAGAGTAGCCCAACATTAAGCTTCTAAAACCCATTCTGGACATTAGGCCCAAATGTTTCTCTCGGATGGGTTGTGCTAATCAGCCCACAATTATTACTTCCCTCTCTTTTTTGTGTAAGCTGACTCGTGAATTGATCTAAGGTACGCCCAACATTTTTTTTCAAATTTGGGGAAAAGAGGACCCGTCGTTTGGGACGCGTCATTAAGCGAACAGGATGGAGGCTGCCTTCTTGCTGGAATCGCACCAAGTGCAATGGCACGTGATCCTTGCTTAGTTGCTAGAGGACGACGGTGGAGAGTGGATCGGAGGCGCGGCTCTACCAACGGCGCTTTTCTGGGGTGCAGGTCTGCTGTTCTTTGATTTCGGGCGTTAGCAGCTAATAGAGGCTATGGAGGGTCAATGTTTGGTGGTGATTTTTGTCGCCTCTCCTCATTCTCACTATTTGTCATATAAAACACTAGAAGGAACAACACAAGCGACTAGATATTTGGAGTTCTTCAATGGCAATGACCTGGTGGGTATTCTCCGGGTGGTTGGCTGGTGACACTTCAGATCAGGTTACCAGCGTAGAATCAAGAGACATGAGCCGAGCAAAGATGCCCTGTCGGAGATGACGGCTGCGTCGGGCGGTGCTCGAAGGTGGCTCTCCTTTTCTGGATGGGGAGATAGACCCGGTGGGGTCCAACTAATAGTCCTTTGACATTATTTGACAACTCTGAATCAGGTGGGACCCGGCTCTTGTCTTGTGTGCACGAGCACATGGGTGCATAGACCATCTTTCCCTCTTTTTTTTGTACGTAAGAATTGAACCTGGTGGGTCCCTTGAAAATGATGTTGTCTGTTTATGTACACTATATACACCCATACCCTACTTTTTTTTGTTTGTAGATTTATACAAATTTAGGAGTGACAGCTCATTTTGTACACTGTAAAAGGTTTCCTCTGTTACTATTGTTGCTGTTATTCTTGTACAAGTCACTTTCTGTCTCTTTTCTTTTTCTTAAACATTTGCTGTAACGTAACTAGGATGTAGGGTAATTTTGACATGAGTTAAAAATAAATAAAACATGTATGAAAAACATACAAAAATACTCAACAAAAAGGATGTTCTTGGTAATATCTTCTCTTTCTCTCTTTTTTTTCTTTTTTTTTTTGAATAGTTTGTGAAATATACCACACTATAGATGGACTGTAATGAACAAAACTCAACTAAAAGAGTTATGAGGAATGTACAAGCCACAACGCTATGTATACAAATAACTGTTACAGCAGTAGAAATATGCACGAAAATACATAACCTGGGAGGGGTTTTTTGATAATGTGAACAAAGATGGAGTAAAACTCATAAAAAAAACTTCCTTTCTTCTAAAATTGTTGAGAAAACCCCATAGAAAATGGATCTGATGTAGAGTGTATTTCATGAAACTTCATTTCCTTTTCAGCTTGCTCAACAAGCTATGAAGAGATGAACAAGGAACAGATCTGGAAAAATTTATCGTTTTCTTTCTCTAAATTTTTGAAGAAAACACTAAGTAAGCAACTTCAAAGAAGTCTGGCAAAGAAAATCAAAAACTGAAGGTGATTTCTTTATAAAATAAACTGAAAATAAAGTAAATATTTACCAAAAACTTCTTCAACTCTCAAGTTGCTTTCATAAAACACCAAAATGTGAACAAAAAATGGAGGAAAGTTTATAAAAACCTCCCTTATCCCCGAAAATTTAAGTAAAAACGGGTTTGAGATGGTTTTTCTAAACTTGAGAGGTGATTAAGTGAACAAAAAATTACAGATCTGAAGATCTGAACCAAAAATGTTGATAGATCTAAAATGTCTTTCAAATATCATAAATGTTCAGATAAGTTAAAAACTCAACAGATCTGAAAGATTGTGAAGCAAATATGAAAAGAACTCATAAAACTTCTATTTTTCTTCTCAACTTCCTCAACAAACCCCCAAAATATAAGCAAAAATGAATCTAAAGAGATTCTTGCAAACCTGGGGAATGTTTGAGTGAAGGAAAACATATAGATCCATAGATCTGAAGTAAAAAAACGTGATGGATCCACATATCTAAAAGATGGTGAAGCAAATTTGAACAGATCTTGGCAAAATATAAACAGATCTGAACAAATGATACTAGAAATTAACAGATCCGAGGAAACCTGAGATGGAAACACATCAGATCTGAGGAAGAATGAGCTTGAAACCAACTGTGGCTTTTGTCACTTGCTCAAGTCTGGGATGGCACCAAATGATGGAACATCAGCCTCCGGCGAGTCTTCTGGTCTTCTGTTGCGGCGGAGATCTGACATCACAATCAGAGAGACGCGTTAGAGCCGCCCCAGGGACTGTGCCCCGGGAGCGGGCTCCGACGGTCAAGTTAGATCAGCTAGAAGATCTGAGATGGTCCTCCATAGCTGGAGAGAACCATCTTGGTGCTAGTGGTGGTGTATGGCGGCGGTGGGTGGCGGCTGAGCCACCCGACCGGAGTATAGTGGCGGCTGAGCCATGGGGGAAGAGTCTAGGGGAAGCTCCAGGGGAAAGCTCCTCCTCCATGGAGGAGGTACTGTTCATTATATAGGGGGACAATTAGGTCAGGCCTTGGGCCAAGCCCAATTAAGGACCAACTAGCAAGGAGTTGGGCAAGGCCGCCCGGAGGCGCCGGGAGGGGCTGGCGGGCGCGCACCAGGAGAGGATGACAAGGGAGTGCTAGGCGAGGGAGCGCCTGGCCGAGCCGGCAGGAGAGTCCCCAGCAGGGCTGGCAAGGGAGTGCCAGGCGAAGGAGCACCTGGCCGAGCCGGCAGGAGAGTCCCCAGCAAGGGATGGCAAGAGAGTGCCAGGCAAGGCTGGCAGGAGCGCGCCAGGCCAGGCTGGCGCACTAGAGCAGTCTGGGTCACGCCAGTGGACCATATCTCATCAAGTCCCCCCAGTCTGGTGTTATTGGTACGCGGCTAATGACATCGGACTGGAACTAGTCATATAAGCCAACAGGAGAGTCCCCAGCGAGGCTGGCAAGGGAGTCCCCGGCAAGGTTGGCAGGAAAACGCCAGGCACGGCTGGCGGGAGCGCGCCAGGCTAGGCTGGCACGCTAGAGCAGTCTGGGCCATGCTAATGGACCATATCTCATCAAGTAAAGGAGGACGCGGAGGTACGATCAGCCGGAGCTAGTAAGTAACCCCAAAATACCATACATGATATTTGTTTTTGAGCTTTGATAGAACAGCATGCTAGTACTAGGCTAGGGATCTTCAGGATTTCATGATAATGTTGCCTGATTTATGATGCCTGTTAGCCTAGGGTTTCCTTGTGGGAGATTTCCAGTGTTTCTCTAGAAGTGAGGGTTGAGTGCTTGTTTTGTATGTTTTCACTAGGGTGTTGTGGTAGTACTTCATACAAATATGGGTAGGTGTGGAAGGTAGTATGGGCATGTACTACTGAAAGCACAGGACCCATACGCGTATCAGGGAACCCATGACCTCTAGGGTTGGATTGAGAGTTGGTACCCGGGATAGTGGGAAGAATCTGAGATTTTGTGGTGTTTTTCAGTATGGAGATTCTGAGGCATGCTGGGAGTGGATCTGGGTCAGGAGAGGGAGTTCCGGGCGGGTCAATACCGCCTGAGGTTATTGGTCAGATGAGCACGTGCGAGTTGGATGCGAGGATTCGTGAGATCCTGCGTGATGATTGTTGCGTTGTTCCGGGCTGAGTTGCCGGAACTGTTTGGGTCGATCAAGACCGCCATGGTTGAGTCTTTTGATGAGCGTTATGCAGCTCTCACAGAGACGGCTGACGCCGCGGATACAGCGGCTGTAGCAGCGGCAGGGGGAGGAGCTGGTCGGGGTTTTCAGTATCGGGACTTCGATAATACGAAGCCTCCCACCGTTGATGGATTTTAGGACCCGATTGTTGCTATGAGATGGTTATCGGACGTGGAGGGGTGTTTCTTCACGTGTTCATGCCCTGCTGATCAGAGGAAGAGGTGTGCTCTGAACCTGTTGAGGCTCGGGGCGAAGGATTGGTGGAGATTGACCACGAGGTCATATTCGGATGCGCAGAGGGCTGCGGTTTCATGGGATCAGTTCAGAGAGATGTTCAGCACTCGTTATGTTCCACGAGTTGAGAGAGAGATATTGGCTCAGGAGTTCCTTGAGCTAAAGCAGGGTTCGGAGTCAGTGACTGAGATCACCAGGATGTTCACTGAGAGGGCGATGTTCTGCCCTGAGTTCGCTTCGGAGCAGGCTCATATGTCCCGATATCTGAGCATGCTCAAGAGGGATATCAGACAGTTTGTGTCTATGCAGAGGTGCGAGACTTTGTTGGAGTTGCAGGAGGCCGCCAAGCGGCGTGAGTTGGAGATTGAGTTGCAGTTGCGTGAGCTGAGGCAGGCTCCGGTGCAGTCGCAGCCGGCGCCGAAACAGTCCAAGACCATTGATTCTAGGGTGGGAGATCAGAGCAGCCATGCTTGTGGGAAGTGTGGGAAGGGTCACACCGGAGTTTGTAGGTTCGGTGGTGCATGCCGCAAGTGCGGAAAGGAGGGGCAACATGCGCGGGATTGTTGGCAGTCAGCGCCGGTTCGGGATTTGAGGATTTGTTATCATTGTCATCAGATTGGACATTTGAGGGTCAACTGTCCACAGCTTGTTGCAGGACCGGTGCAGACTCCAGCATCGGCCACTTTGAGGATCACGTGTGGAGGTCAGGGTGGAGCGGAGCCCCTAAGGTCTCAGGGTCGTGCTTTTCAGCTTGCAGCAAAGGAGGTCAGAGCAGTGCCGGATGCAGCCGCGGGTATGTTTCTTTCTTGATGTCTTGTTTATCTTATGGTTATTGTGGAGTATTGTTTATCTGCTAGTCTCATCGTGTGGTTTTCGGTGCGGTATTCGTTGTTCTTTGAGGGTTATGGTTTGGTTATGGGTTAGCGTTGGGAATTTTTGTTGGTTATCCTTCATAGGGGTTATTAGTGGAAATTTGGCGTCTGATTTGAGGGATGGGTAGCATCTGCATTCTGAGGAGTGGTTAGTTGCAGACTGAGTTTCTTTTGAGCTCGGGTCGATCAACGTTGATATGTGTTTTTGTGAATGGTGTTTGCGCTTGCGGGACGCAGTTCGCGTGTAAGTGATTGTGTTGTGTAAGGTTGTTGAGGGAGGTCGATGATGGCGACCGGTGATTGTTAGTCAGTGCTATAAGTGGGGGAGAATTGGAAAATTCTTCGGAAGATCGATAAGCATTGGAGGATGTTTAGCTGCTTGGGATTCAGCAGTGTGCTGTCAGCCAAGAGGGTAGGCTGGTATGAGTAAGTGGAAGGCATGCAGGGCGGGATACAGACCTAGGGCATTTGATTGTGGAGGCCCTGGGATTAGGCCAGGATTGAGTATGTATGATGGAGATAAAGTTCGGAACCCCTAGAGGGCTAGAACAGTATACATGGGAGGGTTTCCCGGAGAGATAACGCGGAATGATGAATGCTAGTTGAGCGGTCCAAATAGACTGAACGCCGGTAGGCGTACCATTCAGGCCGAAGGCTCGGAGAACGGTCCGGCCAGGCTGAAGGCCCTGGAGGGCGGTCCAGATTGGCTGAAGGTTCTGAGAGTGGTCCAGATTGGCTGAAGGCCTGGTAAGGCGGTCCAGTCATGCTGAAGACTCTGCAGGTATTGTTAGATCGGTTTGAGGGAATGGATTGAGTATGTCGCGATATGTTAGCATTGGAAGGTCTGGCCCCGGGTATTGATCTCGATCAGTGGAGATGGTGCATGGACTCGAGAGTCCTTGCGAGCAGATTCAGAGCATGTGTGTTGCATGGATAGCAGTTATGCTATAAGGGAGTGGTGTAGCATCGGGCGAGCACTGTGGCACTTGTTGTAGTGACGATGCGGCCAAGTGGATTTCCCGTGTAAGGAAAGAGAGAGGAATGTAGTGCCGAGAGAGGAATGTAGTGCCGAGAGGGAGTGTAAGTTCACGGAAGTGAAAGCCGCAGCGCAGAGTTATGTTTGGAGTGGTCCAATTATGGTCATTGAGCAGCATGATTACAGCAGTGGTATGGGATCACATCCGGAATGGATGTTTGCTGAGGTTGCGGAAGGGATTCCGCGGGAGTAGAGCCGAGAGGCTCGGAAGGGGTGCAAGGATGGGGTCTTAGATTCCCAGTTTGATTCTGATCAAGTAATTGTGTATGTAGTGGCGATTCATCCTGGGGGATGTTTGGAGGTGTCGTCAGTGTGACGGGTTTTCCTAACCCGAGGGTGTTAGAGCTAGTGCAGCATGTGCATGTGATTGCAAGAGGAGAACTCATGGGAGTTGCTCTGAGGCTGAAGAATGTATTGTTCTGTCAGCATGGGATGGTTAGAGTTGGACCCGGATCGGGAACCCGGTGGTTTAGGGTTATATCTAGCTCGTAAGAGCCAAGTGATTGTTGTGTTCAGGATCGAGGAAGTGCCATGGAGTGGTACTCGGTTGATAAGTATGGAGCCTGATAGGTGTGGTTATCAGAGGGTGAAGCCGGTGGCCGGCTTGAGGCGGTAGTCAGGACACCGCTAAAAAGGAGAAAGTGAGTTTCGTGTTTTGAGGGTTGCGTCTTGAGGAACCTGGTTGGGTTAATGACAGGTGGTGTGTGGCGGGAGAAGTTCTGGAGTAGAGGTTCCGAAGGCTTCGAGGGCGAAGCCTAATTTAAGTGGGGGAGAATTGTAACGCCCCGTTCCTAAGAGTACCTAATTGTGAGTCCCCGGGATTTAAGAGAAATGATATTTTGGTCATCTTGTGGGAAAAGTGGAAAATGAGGGGCAAGTGTGAAATTTGGGGACTCGCCGAGTACGCCCAGCATAAGCTGGGATTACGCCCAGTGTAAGGCGTATATGGACGCAGGTGCAAGGCTAAGTACGCCCAGCGTACTAGAGGTACGCCCAGCGTACTCTCAGAGTTCTAAAACCCTAAAATTAGGGTCAGCCACTATATAAGGAACATGTTGGTTCATACCCTAGCCTCCATAAGCTCTCCCTTAACCTCAGAAACCCTAAGATAGCCGTCCCACCTCCTTGATTGGGTGTGTTTGGTCTTGAAAAGCTTGGAGTAGCAAAGGAGAGCATAAAGGAAGAAAGGAGAAGTTGTCAAAGAAGGAGAGAAACGGCTGGAGCTTATAGATCTGGGAAGACGTCATCCTTTGGAGCCTATTTGAGGTATAAAGCTTCTTGCTTGACATTCTTATTGTGTAGATCTATGAGTTGTGAAGCTTTGACACCATTCTTGTCCCAAAAGTCCTCATGTTGATGCATGTTTTGAGTTTGCCGACATTATCTGTCCTTTCAGACCTTTAGAGAGGTCTTGAGTGAGAAAAATGAGGTCCCAAGGGCTGTGGTTGTTTCTTGTGTGAGATATATGGGTCTTAATGGATTAAGAGCTTTATGGACGTTCCAAGTGATAAAGTTTGAGACTTTATGAATCTTAGGCATATTTAGCCTAGGGATCTGAAGTTTGGGCTTAAGAGCTTAAGCCATTAAGAAGTTATAAGGACTTAATGAGTAGCGAAGTTACGCCCCGCGTAACATGTGAGTACGCCCCGCGTAGCGAGTCAATGCCCCGATCCCCTGTTGCGAATCAGCGTGTACGCTCAGCATACCAAGGAGGGTACGCCCAGCGTACTCCCTCTGTTGGGTTTTCATTTTGGGCCTTAGGGTTTGGGCTGTTATTTGGGCTGCTGGATTTTGGGCCGTGACTGGACATTATGGTTAGAGTAGTGTGGGCCCATTGGTTGTTATGGATCATGAGTGTAGGCCCATTTGGAGAGGTGGGCCCAATTTAGTAAATTGGGCCAATAATGGGCTTTTTTTGGACTTCTGGACTTTGGGCCATTGGTGGGCTTGGGAGCTTACATAGTGTTGGGTCGAATTGAGTTAGGGGGGTAAAATGGTCAACTTACCCTTAGAAGAGTATTGTGCTTGGCCTAATGTTTATTTGTGCTATGTTGGCTAGTTCGGGATTTTCGGTGAGTCGATGATTCGGGAATCTGCTTCTTCAGTTCAGAGTTTCGGCAGTGCGAGGTGAGTTATCCTCACTATATCAATAGGGTCTAAGGCACCAAGTTCGGCCCTTTATCGGATTGAGATCCGGGTATTTGTTGTTATGTTATTGCTTTGATATGTTTGCATCATGGTAGCTAGGATGGTATATGTTAGAGACCTGGTTGAGGTCGGTATCCTGATATGTAGGGTGATGCTATGCTAGTGACCGGTTAGGTCGGTATCCTGGTTAGGATGATGATATGCTATGTGATCTGTTTGATCGGCTTGTTGACTGTGAATTGTTATATGATTGTATGTTTATGTGCACATGGTTGTTTCAACTGGAGTTGGGTTGAGGCGGGTCCTACTTTGTGTTGTAGGCCAAGATACCCAGGGCGGACCGGTTGTCCCGAAGCCCCAGTGAGCGGTCCGGATAGGCTGTAGGCCCCAAGAGGGCAGACCAGACGTGCCGAGGCTCGGAGAGTGGACCAGGCCGACTGAAGGCCCGGTGCGGGCTGACCAGTCATACTGTAGACTCAGAGAGTGGACCAGGTGGATTGAAGGCCAGGTGCGGGCGGACCAATCACACTGCAGAATCGATGTATATGGCTAGACTCGGAGGGTGGACCAGGTGGACTGTTGGCCGGTGCGGCGGACCAGTCACACGGTAGACCCGAAGTGCATGGTTGTTCTGTGATCGGATATGATATGGCATGATATACGTGTATGGTATATGTGGTTGGTATTTTGGGGATATCTCACTAAGCTTTCGGGCTTACAGTTGTGGTTTAATGTTTTTCAGGTTCTTCGGGAGAACGTGGCTAGGCGAAGGCGTGATCGTACCGCTCCTCATGTTTATGTTGTGATGTGATTCTCGGAATACACTAAATAAATTGTATTGAAAACCTTTTTGTAATAATTTAAAGAGATCGGGTTGTTTTTGAAAATTTTAAATTGGTTGGAATTTTTCGGTCGTTACAGTTTAGGTTTTGGGGTGTGACAGATTGGTATCAGAGCATTGTTTATAGTGAATCGAGTATATCAACCCATAAAAGATATACAAAATATAAACACAAAGGGATTAAAAATACTCTGACCAAGAGTTTATACTTTTAAATAATAAAATATTTAACTAAGTATACATACATGCATTCATACTAAAATCAGTGTCACTAGAACAGAACAAAAGTATTACAATTGTTGAACATCACGAGTAGAATCGAGGATGTATGGTCAGTTCTAGGAATGACATAGCATGATCAACTATGTTGGTCCAAGAAGTGATTATCATATGCCCAAGGATGGTTGTGAGGTTGCAATAAGTCTAAAAACTTACCAACACTACTACAATAAAAACATTAGAACATAACATAAACCTAAAATACTATAGGAGTATTTTGTGATACTATAATTACTTATTTGAGAACTAAAAAGGTCTTTACTAGTAGGTCAATAGTTGCTAAGTGGATACGCTAAGGTTATATGTGACTAAGGTGTCATAGATTTAGAATATGTGATCTTTGCTTTACTTCCTGTTCCTTGTTTGGTTGTGGATTTCGAGTTAGGGTCACTTATTCGAAGGCCTGTCCTGTTTTGATTTGATATAACTGGTATGTACTATGCAAGTAGTGAAGTAACTGGTATGGATCATCTTATAATTATCTTAAGTAGTACGTCTGTTTATATAAGATTCTTATACCCATTTTTCTCGCGTAGATATCATGGTTGGATTCCATCCTCCTAGCGACCCATACTTCCCAAACCAAGGAAATGCAGGATGGCTTGCAGAGCCAGAAGAGGATCATCCAATCCCTTTGGATGATCACCTCGAAGAGAGCTTTTCGGAGAGTTATGACTCCAAACCAAAAGTCAATAACCAACCCCTGGTAGCTCCAAGCCCAAATCCAAACCCCCGACCAGCATTTCAAGGCCCCACACCCTTGTGGGCAACAAACTTGAGTCGATAGAGTCACGAACAGGGTCAACCTTTACCCAACAATGGAGACATAAGCTTTTACAATCTAAGCAAGGGAGGCTCAGCTGACCGAGTCCTGCCCATTATGGTCCGCAGGATTGCTCGGAATGATGAGCAAGGTCGAGCAGCCATTAATCGATAAATGGAAATTGATTCCAATTCGGGCGTTAACACAGTCCTCATTCTCCATCTCGAAGATGTTATGGAAGGGACTAGGAGAGCCAATGAGGCTCTGCAGAGAGATCTTGCTTCAACCCAAGCTGAAGTCAGGGAACTTCAAGCTCGGCAGTCAGCATATGAAATACGCATGAGGTATATGGAGCGTCATCTGGAAGAATCAAGGACTCATTCTAGTGGTTCTCGTAGTAGATAGTGTCACACCCCCGAACCAGGCGGCGGAAACGTTCGGGGGCTGTCGTGACTCAATTGAATACCATAACATTGAATATATATGAAACGTAACAACATTCGTCACCATGCATTAATATAGGACAACCAGTAGAGTTTACATGAAATACATTGTTTAAACATTACATTCCCAAAAATAAATTGTTCGATTCGTACATAAATAAACTGCAAGCCATCACTGAATATGATTTCCTTTGATTCACTGGTTCCCTGAGAATACAAGTATTTTGAAAAACGTCAACATGTGAAACGTTGGTGAGTTCATAAGCGGTATTTGAAAAAAAACAATGTTTCGTATCGTTTGAGAACCACCAGAAAATCCGATATTTTCTGAAAAGAAAAGCTTTTGAAAACGTTTGTGAAGATCCATAGGTATGCTTGTTTGTTTCTATACTTGTAAAAAAAATTGTTCATTAAAGATGTATGCATTTCGAATCTGTATGTATTGAAAAACCCTAGGAAAACCCGATGTTTTCCTAATTCCTTGAATTCCATGAAGTTACATTGAAACCATTGCATAGCGTGTAGTGTCAGTCCCAGGCGACGTTGGATTATTTTTTAGCATGATTAATTGCTACAAACACGCATTACACAAACGACCAATTTATAGCTATACTAACGATCCCGTAGGCGTTGTCCGTACTAATCACGTTATCCAACCGCCCTGACTATGTGTAGTCCCACATCCGAAGAGAAAGAGGGCACGAAGACCTCGATGACTCCATTAACCGGTTGGGGATAAAAAAAATGTACGAGGGGTCCCGGACCCGCCTCGCATGAAATGTCGACTTTACTAACAATACCAAAGGACCCTTGGGGACCAGTAGTATACAAGCCATTGAAAGTCCTTTTACGTTGTGTTAGATCGGTAAAACCCAACACTTCGTAAGATAGAGGTCTTCGGGCCTTAAGATCGGGTCATTGGGCTAGCTAGGCCCAACAAACAAGATTTTACACTTTTGGGGCCCAAAGATGGTGTGTAGACGTCTATGCACACTCGCATGTATATTGAATTCCCAAACGTTACTTGTATGAATCGTAGTGTCGTCGTGTTAGAAGTTTCGGATTTTATTGGTTCGAGACCGAACCAATTCGTTTAACGACTTTTGGTATTGTTGTGTATTGTATTTCGTCGATAGTCGCGGTGCCATTATTTGATCAAATTACGTGTATTGAATTAGCCTTGGAAGTTTTCTGTTTTCAGCCCCTCATTGTTTGTAAAATTTACTTTTTCAACCCCTTGAATTAAATAACTTTCCGGTTTGATCCTTAAATCATTTTTCTTGACATTTTAACACCAAAAATTATTGAAATTGATATTTTTCAGCATATTTTTCAATGAAAACAGTTTTAGTCCCTGAAATTGCAGTTTTCTCGGTAATAGCCCTTCTTTTTCGCAACTTTGACAATTTTGGCCCAAATTGTAAAATTTTTGCAACTTTGGTCCTTTTTAAATTTAAAAAGCATTTTAAACCTTTGAAAAGGACTTGGAACACTTATAGTCCACTGTTTTACAGAAAAACACAGTTTTGGCCCTCCAAAACAGAAATTTTCGCCTAATGGGCCCTATTGGGCCGAAAATGTTATTTTTAGCCCATTAAGCTTGAAATTTATGTTTTTAATCCTCCAAATGAGTATATTTCCAGAAATTGTTTTATTGAAACTGTTTTAACACACCTCATCCATCAGAATTCGTGATATGTCAATTTGGGCCCTTAACTTTGTATTTTTCACATTTTAGGTCCAAAAATTGTGTTTTTAGCCCAAAGAAAATGTTACTAAGCCATTTAGCTATTTTTCTAGGAACACTTTGTATGTAGAAATATATTTGATGCTAGAATCATTTAACATAAAGTATATCTCGGTTTTGAGGGGTTTTATGGCTAGATCCAACATTATAACACACAACAACACATATATAAGCATGGAAATCATACAAGGCATACAAACACATATAGATCTACACTTTCACTTGTATTCCCCCCCCCCCCACAAAACTCATAAAAACAGAAAATAGGGGGTATGAAGCTCACCTTGTTTGAAGCTTTCGGTTTTTGAAGAAAATATGGAAGAAAGTTTGGTGATTTTTGGCCCTAGCACCCCTTGAAGAAGATCTCGAGTTTGGTGACTTCTAAGGTGCATGATCACAAGTTGGAATATATTTAGAAGAGGTTTTTGATGGAATGAAGTAGCTAGATCATGGATTAGTCATCAACTTACCTTAGATGATGTTTTTTGGTGATGGATTCTCCTTGTGAAGCTTCTTGATTCACGAAAATTTTGAAGGAGGGAGGATTGTTCTTCAAGACTTAGAGAGTTTGGAAGAGATTTTTGTGGTGTGTGTGTGTTTGCATATGGCCGAGAGTGAGAGAGAGGAAGGAAGAAGTGATCTTTGAGATGATGTATGCATGGGTATATGTGATATGTTGCATGGATATCCAAAAGATAATAATGAGGTGGCAATGGCAAAGTCAACTCTTCATCTTTCCTTGGGTTTGGGCCTTGGGCCGAGAGTTTGGAAGGGAAAAGGAAAAATTTGGGCTTTTTCCCCTAAGCCCAAAATTAGAGTTAGTTAGGGTGTGTTTTATACCTAAAAGAATGTAGTATGATTTTTCCATTTTTGTTGGACTAGTTTAGGGTATTCATGGATCAAAGCTTTAATTCATTTCATTCTAGGCCCAACATGGCCCAAAATGTTGAAATAAATTAGTGTGGGTCCAATTAGAGCCCAATTAGGTTTCTAAGCCCATGATAGTCTAATTGGAAGCTTATTGGTCCATTTGGATCCAATAAGGAAGTCCTAGTCCAAAATGGTCTTAAACAAGGACTTCTAGGGTCTCCAATTGTTTGATGACTATTTATAGTACTTGTATGATGTATTTGATTGAAGTTTTAGATGTCATAATAGTAGGTGTCAACCATGTTCTTAAGTTTTTGATTCACATTAACTTGAGTGTATAGATTACAGGACACAAAATTTCCAGTTCTGACATCATCCCCCGTTAGAGGGAATTTCGTCCTGAAATTCTGTTTGAAAGCTAGATTTGAGAATAAGAGAATAGGTGAGGGTACTTTTGCTTCATTTGATCTTCGCGTTCCCACGTGAATTCTGGCCCACGCTTTGCGTTCCACCGTACCTTCACGATCGGGATGCGACTCTGCTTAGTACGCTTCACCTCCCTGTCCATGATTTCGATTGGTTCTTCGACGAACAGGAGATTCTCATTGATTTCGATTTCGTCAAGAGAAATGACAAGGGTTTCATCTGATAGGCACTTCTTCAGATTAGAGACATGAAACACGGGGTGTACACCGTTTAGCTCCGCGGGTAGTTGTAGTCTGTATGCTACCGGACCTATTCGGGCGACGATTTCGAAAGGTCCAATGTATCGTGGGTTCAGCTTTCCCCGTTTTCCGAAACGTATAACCCCTTTCCAGGGTGAGACTTTCGACAGTACTCGATCACCGACCTGGAATTCTAAGGGCTTTCGCCGTTTATCGGCGTAGCTCTTTTGTCGGTCACGCGATGCTTGTAATCGAGCTCTGATCTGGACGATCTTTTCTGTGGTTTCGCGAATGATCTCCGGCCCTGTTAGTGACCTGTCCGACGTATGCGTTCTTGCTAGCTGGGTGTCACCTACTCAGCCCAACATAACAGTGATCTACATTTACGCCCGTACAGTGCTTCGAAAGGAGCCACCTTGATGCTCGAATGGTAACTATTGTTATATGAGAACTCGATCAACGGTAGGTGGGTATCCCAAGACTTTCCAAAGTCTATCACACATGCACGAAGCATGTCTTCAAGCGTTTGAATGGTTCGTTCACTTTGACCGTCCGTTTGTGGGTGATATGCGGTGCTCATATCGAGATGAGTTCCCATTGCCTTGTGGAGTGATTGCCAAAAGCGCGATGTGAACCTACTGTCCCTATCCGAGATGATAGATTTTGGCACTCCATGGAGTCTTATGATTTCTCGTAGGTACAAACGCATCAGTCTCTCCATCTTGTAGGATTCTTTGATTGGCAGGAAATGGGCAGATTTCGTCAGTCGGTCGATTATTACCCATATGGTGTCCAGTCCGTCCGACATCTTGGGCAGCTTGGTCACGAAATCCATAGAAATCCCCTCCCATTTCCACTCAGGGATTGCCGGTTGCTGTAACAATCCTGAAGGTTTCTGGTACTCCACCTTTACTTTGGCGCACGTAAGGCACTTACTAACATAGGTCGCGATTTCCGCCTTCATGTTAGGCCACCAATAGTGTTGTTTAATGTCCAAATACATCTTGTTCGAACCGGGATGAATGGAGTATCGTGTTTTGTGGGCTTCCTTCATAACGGCCTCCCTAAATCCTCCGATTTTTGGGACCCAAATACGGTTCATGAAGTAGTATACCCCATTCTCTCTTGCTTCTAGGTTCTTTTCCATCCCGCGCAATGCCTCGCTAGCTCTATTTTCCGTTTTCATAGCCTCCGACTGGACTGATGCAATTTGAGTGGCCAGATGAGATTGAATGGTTATCGAGTGCGTTTTCGTACGGCGATTAGAGTACTCCTTCCGACTTAATGCATCAGCTACCACGTTGGCCTTGCCTGGATGGTACTTGATCTCGCATTCATAGTCGTTTAGCAATTCCACCCATCTTCGTTGTCTCATGTTCAGCTCCTTCTGATTCAAGATGTGCTGGAGGCTCTTGTGGTCCGTGAAGATGGTGCACTTTGTACCGTACAGGTAGTGCCTCCAAATTTTCAAAGCGAAGACCACGGCTCCCAGTTCTAGGTCATGGGTCGTGTAATTTACTTCGTGCGTCTTTAGTTGGCGGGACGCATATGCTATCACTCTTCCACGTTGCATGAGAACGCAACCTAAGCCCTGATTCGACGCGTCACAGTAGACCACAAAATCTTCCGTTCCTTCAGGTAGAAATAGTACAGGAGCGCTACAGAGAGCTTGCTTCAAGGTTCGAAACGCAATCTCTTGTCGGTCTGTCCACTTGAATGGCACGCCCTTTTGCGTAAGCAAGGTAAGCGGCTTGGCGATCTTAGAGAAGTTTTGGATGAATCTCCTATAGTAGCCTGCTAGGCCTAAGAACTGACGAATTTCCGTGGGCGTGGTCGGAGTTGCCCATCCTTCCACCGCTTTGACCTTAAAGGGATCCACATGAATTCCGTCTTGGCTAACTACGTGGCCTAGGAAATTCACACTCCGGAGCCAGAACTCGCACTTGGAGAGTTTGGCGTAAAGCTTTTCTGATCGCAGAGTTTCTAGGACTTGTCAGAGATGTTGGCCATGCTCTTCTTTGCTTCGAGAATAGACGAGGATGTCATCGATAAACACAATGACGAAGTTGTCAAGGAACGGTCGACAGATTCGATTCATTAGGTCCATAAATGCGGCAGGTGCATTTGTTAGACCGAAGGGCATTACGACGAATTCATAATGTCCGTAGCGGGTTCGGAAAGCGGTTTTAGGAATATCCTCTTCTCGTACTTTGAGTTGGTGGTATCCGGACCGTAGATCTATTTTAGAAAAATAGCTAGCTCCTTGGAGCTGGTCGAATAGATCATCGATTCGTGGGAGTGGGTAGCGGTTTTTAACAGTGAGTTTATTTAACTCTCTGTAATCGATGCACATTCTGAAAGATCCATCCTTCTTTTTTACAAAGAGCACCGGAGCTCCCCATGGCGAGTAGCTAGGTCGGATAAATCCCTTGTCCAGAAGCTCACTGAGTTGGCTAGACAGTTCCTGCATTTCAGCAGGAGCCAACCGATATGGTGATTTAGCGAGAGGGGTTGCTCCTGGAACGAGGTCGATTCGGAACTCAACCTGTCTCTCTGGGGGTACTCCTGGAAGATCTTCAGGAAACACGTCTGGAAATTCACACGCTACCGGAATATCTTGGATGTTAGTTTCTTCTTTGGTCTTGTCCACTATGTGAGCCAAGAACGCCAAATTGTTCTTTCGCAGATGTTTTTGTGCTTTGATGCACGAGATGAGACGAAGATTCGTACTGGGTTTGTCTCCGTAAATTACTAGGGTTTCGTGATTTGGGAGACGAAGGCGAACGGCCTTCTCGTGGCTCATAATCTCAGCATGGTGGGGGCTTAACCAATCCATGCCGATAATCACATCGAAACTCCTAATTGATACTGGCATTAGGTCTATTCGAAAGACGTGTTGGTTAAGGGTTAGGGTACATCCGATGTAGATCTCCCCAGTGGATTCGGTTTTCCCATTGGCCATTTCCACCGTATAGGTTTCATTTAGCTTCTGGGGTTGTTGTTTTAATAAATGTTTAAACTTCTCGCTTACGAAACTTCGCTCCGCTCCGGTGTCAAATAAGATGCATGCATAAGTGTGGTTTAGGAGGAACGTACCGGTCACAACTGCGGGGTCCTGAACTGCATCGCTCTGACCCATAGTCAGCATCCTTCCTGCTCCTCTGTTTCCTGAATTGCTGTTGTTAGGGCAATCTCGGCGGAAATGCCCCGTCCTTCCACACCCGAAGCAGGTGTGGCTAGGCCCTGCATTGTTGCCGCCGGCATTGGTGTTGTTGTTATTGCGGTGGTTGTTGTTGTTGTTGTGGTTGTTTCCCTGACTTTGGTTCTGAGGAGGGTAAGCCCTGCAGAACCTTGCAGTGTGTCCCCTTCGGTTGCAACTGGTGCAATGGAATTCCCTGCATTCACCAAGATGGTGGAAACCGCACTTAATGCATTTGGGAAGATTACCGGAATAGGGTCTTGAAGCATTTGAAGCAACTGAGGCTGGAGCATGTGGTGTGGCTGGAACCGGTGCGGTGACAGCGTTAACTGCCACTGCTTGCTGCTTTTTAGAGGTCTCGGGGCCCTGACGTCCCTTCCTCTTGTTGTTCTTCCCTTTCTTGCCATCACCCTCCTTTTTCTTCTCAGTCTCCACTGGCTTCTCGCCCTTCTTGTTGTTATGATCATATAACCTCTTCGCCAATCTCTTCGCACTGTCAAACGTTTCAGGGTTCGCAGCTATCACATTCCCTTGAATGGGGGATGTCAGTCCCCAGATGAATCGTTCAATCTTCTTTCCTTCTGATGTAATCATACCCGGGCATAGCAGAGATAGCTCGCTAAATCTCGATATGTAGGCATCGATGTTCGCATTCTGCACAGTGAGGTTCCATAGTTCCTGCTCCATCTTTTGTATTTCGCCTCGGGGGCAGTACTCAGCCATTAACATTTCTTTCATTTCTGCCCATGGTATAGAGTTGGCTACAGGGAGCGTCATAGCTTCCACGTGTCCGTTCCACCAAGTGAGTGCTTGGTCCACAAAAGTACAGGCCGCAAACTTCACCTTCATCTGCCCGGGGCAATCACATATCTCGAATACCGACTCTACCTTCTCGATCCATCGCTTCAGAGTGATCACCCCTCCAGTGCCGTTGAAAGTTCGTGGTTTAGCGTTTGTGAAGTCCTTGTAGGTGCACGTTTTAGTGGGTCCTTGATTCGTCCCGTTGTTCGAACTTCCGGACCCTTGCCCGTTGCCTCCTCCGTTGTTCCCTCGGTGAAGTTGTGCCATAGCTGTTGTGACCGCAGCAGATACGGCTGCCTGGAAAGCAGTGGTGTCAACTTCGGGCGGGGTTGGTTCGGGATTTCCGCGAGTAGCTCGGCGAGGCATCTTTCTGTCATGAAACGGAAAGATGTTGAATGTATGTGGTTTCTGTGAGGTTGTGATCCTACTAACTAGGTGTATGGTACGAACTGAGACATTGCTACCATCAGGCATATAATCATAACGTCTCAACACATAACAACTGGTAATATCATAGCAAAACACATAAAAGTTCATTAATATTATCCGTATTTAATACAAGAAAATTTTGCTCGTAAGAGCATACATAAGTGACACTAATTTGACAGCATAACGGCTCTATGAGTAGTGTAGTCACTTAAACATAGAGTCGGTGTACATAGCATAGTTTCTAATGACCTACTATGATAAGTCTATCCCTAACCACGATGAGCTGCGTCTGGAGGTGGTGCCGAAGATGTGGATGCTCCCTGAAGACGAGCCACCAAGCGTTCTGCGTCCTGAAGTCGAGACTCCCACCTTACCTGCCTCATGTGAAACTCCCGAAGGACGTCACGCGTCTCCTGTTCCCCACGCTCGACCCTAGTCCACAACTGGCGTACTTGATCAGCAGTGCCCTGATCAAGGTCGCCGGTGTCCCGTAATCGTCTCACCATGACCGGTAGGGCTCGGTCGGCCGGTCCTCCGTCCCTCAGGTCAAAGAACTCACGTGACATGCCAAACGGGGGTCGCTGTCCCTGATGTCTGCTCCATCTCCAAAGATCAATGCCCCAAGGAGGGGTAGGTCCAGTGGGACCCACACGATAAGCAGGCACCCTGATCGGTTAAGGGGGGTTGATGACCTCGGACTCTACGTCCGAATCACCCCCTTCGCTGTCATCGAGCTCCTCTTCGAAATGCTCTTCGTCTTCTTCGGGTTCGGCAGGCTCGCCCTCGACTTCTGCCTCCGGTTCCCCGTCAGATTCCTCTTCGGGGTCTTCCTCAGGTTCCTCTTAAGGCTCTTCCTCAGGCTCCTCCTCCTCTAGCCACCCGTTGTTTCCCTGATTAGGGAAATAGGGGTCTCCAGGGTGATGAAAACCAGCCATGCTGTCTGCGCGAGTATGTAAATATGCTAACATTATTCCTAGGGTGCTATGACTATTATACAGACTAAGCGAACATTCTCTTTTTGGTGATAAAGGGTATAGTTTTAGGTTCCCTAGCTTTCCCGATCTCATCAAGACGTGTGTTAGTTTTACTTTGGAGAGAATATAGTTGATCAGGCTACATTCACTCCTTGGTATCACTAAGAACAGTCCCGAATTAACCGAGATACCAGCATTATTGTGTTTGATTCGGCGTTAGGTCCTTATTCCTAATGCAAACAAGTGTTTTTATTTACTTGTTTTGTTCAGAGTTATGTTAGTCCCTCTTTTTAGTTTATAGTTGCATATCAATGTGTGGCTCGACATGCTAGTTCACTATAAACAAAGCTCTGATACCAACCTGTCACACCCCCGAACCAGGCGGCGGAAACGTTCGGGGGCTGTCGTGACTCAATTGAATACCATAACATTGAATATATATGAAACGTAACAACATTCGTCACCATGCATTAATATAGTACAACCAGTAGAGTTTACATGAAATACATTGTTTAAACATTACATTCCCAAAAATAAATTGTTCGATTCGTACATAAATAAACTGCAAGCCATCACTGAATATGATTTCCTTTGATTCACTGGTTCCCTGAGAATACAAGTATTTTGAAAAACATCAACATGTGAAATATTGGTGAGTTCATAAGCGGTATTTGAAAAAAAACAATGTTTCGTATCGTTTGAGAACCACCAGAAAATCCGATATTTTCTGAAAAGAAAAGCTTTTGAAAACGTTTGTGAAGATCCATAGGTATGCTTGTTTGTTTCTATACTTGTAAAAAAAATTGTTCATTAAAGATGTATGCATTTCGAATCTGTATGTATTGAAAAACCCTAGGAAAACCCGATGTTTTCCTAATTCCTTGAATTCCATGAAGTTACATTGAAACCATTGCATAGCGTGTAGTGTCAGTCCCAGGCGACGTTGGATTATTTTTGAGCATGATTAATTGCTACAAACACGCATTACACAAACGACCAATTTATAGCTATACTAACGATCCCGTAGGCGTTGTCCGTACTAATCACGTTATCCAACCGCCCTGACTATGTGTAGTCCCACATCCGAAGAGAAAGAGGGCACGAAGACCTCGATGACTCCATTAACCGGTTGGGGATAAAAAAAATGTACGAGGGGTCCCGGACCCGCCTCGCATGAAATGTCGACTTTACTAGCAATACCAAAGGACCCTTGGGGACCAGTAGTATACAAGCCATTGAAAGTCCTTTTACGTTGTGTTAGATCGGTAAAACCCAACACTTCGTAAGATAGAGGTCTTCGGGCCTTAAGATCGGGTCATTGGGCTAGCTAGGCCCAACAAACAAGATTTTACACTTTTGGGGACCAAAGATGGTGTGTAGACGTCTATGCACACTCGCATGTATATTGAATTCCCAAACGTTACTTGTATGAATCGTAGTGTCGTCGTGTTAGAAGTTTCGGATTTTATTGGTTCGAGACCGAACCAATTCGTTTAACAACGACTTTTGGTATTGTTGTGTATTGTATTTCGTCGATAGTCGCGGTGCCATTATTTGATCAAATTACGTGTATTGAATTAGCCTTGGAAGTTTTCTGTTTTCAGCCCCTCATTGTTTGTAAAATTTACTTTTTCAACCCCTTGAATTAAATAACTTTCCGGTTTGATCCTTAAATCATTTTTCTTGACATTTTAACACCAAAAATTATTGAAATTGATATTTTTCAGCATATTTTTCAATGAAAACAGTTTTAGTCCCTGAAATTGCAGTTTTCTCGGTAATAGCCCTTCTTTTTCGCAACTTTGACAATTTTGGCCCAAATTGTAAAATTTTTGCAACTTTGGTCCTTTTTAAATTTAAAAAGCATTTTAAACCTTTGAAAAGGACTTGGAACACTTATAGTCCACTGTTTTACAGAAAAACACAGTTTTGGCCCTCCAAAACAGAAAATTTCGCCTAATGGGCCCTATTGGGCCGAAAATGTTATTTTTAGCCCATTAAGCTTGAAATTTATGTTTTTAATCCTCCAAATGAGTATATTTCCAGAAATTGTTTTATTGAAACTGTTTTAACACACCTCATCCATCAGAATTCGTGATATGTCAATTTGGGCCCTTAACTTTGTATTTTTCACATTTTAGGTCCAAAAATTGTGTTTTTAGCCCAAAGAAAATGTTACTAAGCCATTTAGCTATTTTTCTAGGAACACTTTGTATGTAGAAATATATTTGATGCTAGAATCATTTAACATAAAGTATATCTCGGTTTTGAGGGGTTTTATGGCTAGATCCAACATTATAACACACAACAACACACATATAAGCATGGAAATCATACAAGGCATACAAACTCATATAGATCTACACTTTCACTTGTATTCCCCCCCCCCCCCCCCACAAAACTCATAAAAACAGAAAATAGGGGGTATGAAGCTCACCTTGTTTGAAGCTTTCGGTTTTTGAAGAAAATATGGAAGAAAGTTTGGTGATTTTTGGCCCTAGCACCCCTTGAAGAAGATCTCGAGTTTGGTGACTTCTAAGGTGCATGATCACAAGTTGGAATATATTTAGAAGAGGTTTTTGATGGAATGAAGTAGCTAGATCATGGATTAGTCATCAACTTACCTTAGATGATGTTTTTTGGTGATGGATTCTCCTTGTGAAGCTTCTTGATTCACGAAAATTTTGAAGGAGGGAGGATTGTTCTTCAAGACTTAGAGAGTTTGGAAGAGATTTTTGTGGTGTGTGTGTGTTTGCATATGGCCGAGAGTGAGAGAGAGGAAGGAAGAAGTGATCTTTGAGATGATGTATGCATGGGTATATGTGATATGTTGCATGGATATCCAAAAGATAATAATGAGGTGGCAATGGCAAAGTCAACTCTTCATCTTTCCTTGGGTTTGGGCCTTGGGCCGAGAGTTTGGAAGGGAAAAGGAAAAATTTGGGCTTTTTCCCCTAAGCCCAAAATTAGAGTTAGTTAGGGTGTGTTTTATACCTAAAAGAATGTAGTATGATTTTTCCATTTTTGTTGGACTAGTTTAGGGTATTCATGGATCAAAGCTTTAATTCATTTCATTCTAGGCCCAACATGGCCCAAAATGTTGAAATAAATTAGTGTGGGTCCAATTAGAGCCCAATTAGGGTTCTAAGCCCATGATAGTCTAATTGGAAGCTTATTGGTCCATTTGGATCCAATAAGGAAGTCCTAGTCCAAAATGGTCTTAAACAAGGACTTCTAGGGTCTCCAATTGTTTGATGACTATTTGTAGTACTTGTATGATGTATTTGATTGAAGTTTTTGATGTCATAATAGTAGGTGTCAACCATGTTCTTAAGTTTTTGATTCACATTAACTTGAGTGTATAGATTACAGGACACAAAATTTCCAGTTCTGACAGATAGAGCCCACTCAACTTTCTCTTTTGGATATAACTTAAGTCTATGTAAAAACTCTAGTTTTAGTTTCCTATCTTTGATAAGACTTTAAAGTTGATAAGTTTTTATTCTGTCAAAATTTTCTCATCATGGTCTGATGTAAGACCTACTTATAGGTCATTTTGCCCAAACTTGTTACATCTGTAATGGAAATTATTATCCGAATGCTACCATCTTTCTAGTACTAGATCTACATTCAATCATACTTTCAATTGATTTTTACTATCACCATAAATATTTGTAAACTTTCAGTTAAGCAATGCCTCCTCTAAGAGTGACAAGACGTAATCATCCGATAACTCCAACACAACCACCTCCTCCTCAATACAACCCAGCAGCAATTCAAGTTGCTATGAATGCGACTGTTACTGCAGCTTTAGCTCAATTCACCTCGACCGGTACTAGTGGGAGTGGGACTTATGTGCCTCCCACTGTTTTCGAAGCTCTAGTGTGCTCTAGAGAGTGATCGTACAAGGACTTCACCATCTGCAAACCCAGGGCCTTCAATGGAACTGGAGGAATCATTGCCCTCTCGCAATAGTTCAAGAAGACGGAGTCGATCTTTGATATTTGCTCCTGTCCGGAAGGGAGCAAGGTAAAATTTGTTGTCTGCACCTTCGCGGACCGAGCTCTGACGTGGTGGAATAGCCATGTCAAGTCACTATCTCTTATAGTGGAAAAATGCTATCGGCTGGGAAGCTCTGAAGGAGCTCATGATCAAAGAGTACTGCCCGAGGGGCGAAGTTCAGAAGTTGGAGCAGGAACTCTGGAGACTAACCATGAAGGGCTCCGACATAGTATCCTACACTGCCAAATTCAGCGATCTGGTAGCACTATATCCGGGAATGGTCCCTTCTAAAGCAAAGAAGGTGCAGAGGTATATATGGGGGATAGTGCCTCCATTTCAGGGGAATGTACTAGCTTCAAACCCCGTTACCTTCGATAGTGCCAAGCGATTGGCACAACAGCTCATTGACCATGGGGTCCATACCCCGTCAACAACGACAACCCTAGCCATCCCAGAACCCTCAAAAGCCGCTGACAACAAGCGGAAGTCCTGGGACGACAAGAAGAAGCAAAAAGTTGCCAAAAAGCAACAGGTCGTGGTGATTCATGCTGCGTTAGCACCTACCACTGCTGCTCCGGTGAAGCAGTACTGTAATAGCCTGGATTCCCAGGTATTAGTTCTTCTTATAAATTTTGGTGAATTGTGAGGAGACTCGGCGAGTTGGAGCTCAAACTCGCCGAGTATGATCGCGGTTTGGGCGCGAGTTCGCGTCCGGACTCGGCGAGTCCAAAAGGTGGACTCGGTGAGTCCACACTATTTAATGAAACCCTAATTTCTAGGGTATGAGACCTATTTAAAGGGGCTTATGGCCGTCATTTGCGGCCACCAACCCCAGAGAGAACCCTAAAAGAGTCCTTGAGCGTTTTGGTGAGAGAAGAGGAAGATCTTTGATTATTTGTGGGTGATTTTGCATATAGAAGAGGATCAAGGCAAGAGAAGACCAAAGGAGGTGCTAATCCAGTGATTCCTGACTCCAGAGACTTTATTTGAGGTAACCATTCGTTCCTTTATTAGCCCTTGGTGTAAATCTTAGAGTTAGGGCTTCTTTGTGGAAAGATTCATGGAGTAATTGGCCTCTTCTTGTGTTGATGCTTTGGATCTGGACCCAAAGAGGTCCAGAGACTCTTTTCCCTCAAGCTTTATGAGTGTTAATGAAGGCCATGAGCTTAGAATAGCGTTCTAGAGACCATATCATCAAATAAGGCCTTTGGACCTTTGGATGAGCACCAAGATTGTAACTTTATGTGATGAATGTGCTTGGAAGGACTGGATCTATGAGTTACTGGAACGGATCTGACCTCAGGAGTGAGTTTGAGTTCATGCATGGCTTAGACTCGCCGAGTCCGAAGAACAGACTCGGCGAGTAGCATGAAGATTGTCCTTAACCACTCAGCGAGTGGTCTTGTCGAGTTAAGGGGTTGACTCAGTGAGTCAGGGAGTGTCAGAGAGGGTTGTCGAGTGGACTGAGTCAAGCTGGAACTCGCCGAGTTGTTCTTGAGACTCGGCGAGTTGAGTCGTGGTGGCCCCGCGATTCATGCCAGGTGGAACTCGTCGAGTCAGGGAAGTACTCGACGTGTCAAGGGAGGATCTTAAGGAGTCAGTGAACACGTTTAGACTCGCCGAGTCGCCCTAGTGCTCTCGCCGAGTTCGGTCAAAGTTGACCGTTGACCAGAGTTGACCAGTGTTGACTTGATAGGGGTAGTCAACCTTAGTTGTGAAAGTGTTAATTAGAGATGTACTGTGTTATAGGAGGATTATAGCTCGGAGGATCGAGCGCGAGTGATTTTCGGGATTTACGAGTTATCGAGATATGCGAGGTGAGTCTTCTCACTATACTTTACCTTGAGTAGGTAATCATAGTTACGTGACAGAGTATTTGTATGCTATATGTATGTTATGTGTTGTACTGCATTATTTCTATGTGATTTGTGCTGTGCATGTTTATAGAGTTGGAACCGGAAGGTTCCCAGAGTTAGAACCAGAGGGTTCACAGAGTAGGGTCTACGGACCCACAGAGTTATAGCCTCGAGTTGCTAATATGTGTTATGTGTGATATTTTGGGGAACTCACTAAGCTTTGTGCTTACAGTGTTGGTGTTATTTGTTTCAGGTACTAGTGATGACCGTGGGAAGGCGCCGGCTTGATCAGTACACACACATGGGACTTTTATGATACGTGATCTTGGGATTCTTTGTATGACATTGATTGGAGTTTCAAACACTGATGTTTTTATGACAATTAAATGAATCTGTTTTTATATTATGCAAAAAATTATTTTGAAATTCACGGTGTTACAAGTACGCTGGAAACTTGCTGAAATGCTACAAATGCAACTTCCACCATACTAGACCCTGCCGGGAAATGCAGTGCTGTAACTGCAACAGGAAAGGGCACACAACCCGTTTCTTCAAAGCTTCGGCAAGGCCAATCAACCAAGTCCTCGACGCTGGTGTGGTCCAGGATTACTACGGTTGTGGCGAGGTGGGCCACTACAAAAGAAACTGCCCGAAGGCAGGGAATGTCGGTGGAGTAGGAAGAGTTTTGGCTTTAGGCCATGAGGAAGCAGGTGCCGACCCCATAGTGGTCACTGGTATGTTTCTCCTCGATAACTCTTATGCATGCATACTGTTTGATAGTGGAGCGGAGAGGAGTTTCGTGAACCAAAAATTTGCTCACTTACTTAGGCAAAAATCATGAGCACTTAAAGAACCGTTCACTATAGAAATGACTAACGGAAAGACTGAGAGCACTAGCAGTATATACATAGGATGTACTCTAACTCTAGATAGCCATTCCTTTTCAATCGACCTCATGGTGGTCTCAATTAAAAGTTTCGACATCATAATCGACATGGATTGGTTGAGTCTGCAATGTGCCGACATCATGTGTTATGAAAAGGTTGTTCGCCTTGATCTGCCGTCTGGCGAAACTCTAGTAGTCTACGGAGACAAACCCGACACGAGCCTTCGTATAATCTCAAGTATTCAAGCCCAGAAGTACTTGCAAAAGGAATGTCACGCAGTCCTCGCTCATGTCATCGATGTGAGCCAAGAGACGAAAGACATAAATAACATTCCAGTAGTACGCGATTTTCCTGACATCTTTCCAGAAGAACTCCCAGGATTACCTCCGCAACGTCAAGTCGAGTTCAGAATCGACTTAGTTCCAGGGGCTACCCCAGTAGCCAAATCGCCCTATCGTCTAGCACCAGCTGAGATGCTGGAACTATCCAGTCAACTTAACGAACTGCTCACCAAGGGCTTCATTAGACCAAGCTTCTCACCCTGGGGAGCTTCGGTCTTGTTCATAAAGAAGAAAGACGGATTGTGCCGTATGTGCATCGACTATAGAGAACTAAACAAGCTTACCGTTAAGAATCTTTACCCTCTGCCTCGCATAGACGATTTGTTCGACCAACTGCAAGGGGCGAATTACTTTTCAAAGATAGATCTGAGATCCGGGTATCACCATTTACGAGTGCTCGGGGAGGGTGTTCCGAATATAGCCTTCCGAACCCTTTACGGACACTACGAGTTTGTAGTGATACCATTCGGATTGACTAATACGCTCACAGTATTCATGGACTTAATGAATAGGGTATTCCGTCCTTACTTGGATCAGTTTGTTATTATCTTCATTGATGACATACTTATCTACTCTCGTAGTAGGGAAGAGCATAGTAAGCATCTATGTCAGATCTTGGAAACATTACGATCCGAGAAGCTCTACGCGAAGTTCTCTAAATGCGAGTTTTGGATTCAAAGAGTCGAATTCGTGGGTCACGTCGTTAGTGAAGACAGAATTCACATGGACCCTTCCAAAATCAAAGCCATTGAGAACTGGTCAGCACCGAAGACACCTACAGAAATTCGTCAATTTCTAGGCCTCGTTGGCTACTATCGCAGATTCATACAGAACTTCTTACAGATTGCGAAACCTCTTACGAATTTGACCCAGAAGGGTGTGGCCTTTGACTGGGAAGAGAAGTAAGAGAAAGCATTCCAAACGCTGAAACGAGCCTTATGCACCGCACCGCTACTATCCCTCCCAGAAGGAATAAAGGACTTCGTGGTTTATTGTGATGCACCCAACCAAGGGCTTGGTTGTGTTCTGATGCAACGAGGTAAGGTCATCGCCTATGCCTCAAGACAGTTGAAGACACACGAGGTAAACTACACCACACACGATCTTGAGTTAGGAGCAGTTGTCTTTTCTCTAAAGATCTGGAGCCACTACCTGTATGGTACAAAAAGCACTATCTTTACAGACCACAAGAGCCTACAACATATATTCAACCAGAAGGAGCTCAATATGAGACAACTACGGTGGGTCGAGCTACTCAGTGATTACGAATGCGAAATTCGTTATCATCCCGGCAAGGCCAACATAGTAGCTGACGCCCTGAGTTGGAAAGAATACTCTGGTCATAGAGTCAAATCATTGACTATGACTATCTATTCACACTTGTCCACACAAATTAAGGAGGCTCAGCTTGAAGCTTTGAAACCTAAAAAATGGTGAGTGAATCCCTGAGAGGGATGGATAAGAACTTGGAAGTAAAGGGTGGCGGAGCCTTATATTTCATGGATCGGATCTGGACACCAAAACACGGTGGTTTCAGAGACTTGGTCATGACCGAAGCACACAACACTCGATATTCCGTCCACCCAGGTTCAGATAAGATGTATCTGGATCTTAAAAAGCTATACTGGTGGCCTAACATGAAAGTAGAGATTGCTACCTTCGTGAGTAAATGCCTTACTTACGCAAAGATTAAGGTCGAGTACCAGAAACCATCATGTTTACTCCAAAAACCAGAGATACCTGAATAGAAGTGGGAACGGATCACGATGGACTTCATAACCAAGTTGCCCAAGACTACGGGTGGTCTCGATACCATTTGCGTAATCGTAGACAGGTTAACCAAGTCCGCACACTTCCTGCCTATCAAAGAAACTGACAAGATGGAGAAACTCACTAGAACATACATTAAATAGATAGTACGATTGCACGGTGTTTCCATATCCATTATCTCTGATAAAGATAGTAGATTCACTTTGAGGTTCTGGCAGTCGCTCCAAAGTTCCCTAGGAACTAGGCTGGACATGAGTACAGCCTACCATCCTCAAACCGATGGACAAAGTGAGAGGACTATTCGAACTCTGGAAGACATGTTGTGAGCCTGTATGATAGAATTTTGAAAGACATGGGATACTCACTTAGCCCTTGTCGAGTTCTCCTACAATAATAGTTATCACACGAGCATAAAGGTTGATCCCTTTGAAGCCCTCTATGGCCGAAAGTGCAGATCCCCTCTGTGTTGGGCTGAGGTGGGTGACACCCAATTAGCTAAAGGACGTGTTCATGAAAGCACTCTCACAGGTCCGGATATCATTCGGGAAACGACAGAGAAGATCGTTCAAATCCGTGAACGATTGAAAGCCTCTAGAGACCGACAGAAAAGCTACACAGACAAGCAAAGGAAACCTTTGGAATTCCAGGTGGGAGACCGCGTTCTTTTGAAAGTATCACCCTAGAAGGGCTTGATACGCTTCGGAAAGCGTGGAAAGCTAAATCCAAGATACATAGGGCCTTTTGAGAATCTCGCAGGAATTGGCCCTATATCTTACAAACTCAATCTACCTTGCGAACTCAGTAACATACATTCTACTTTCCACGTCTCGAACTTGAAAAAGTGTATGTCTGACGAGACTCTTGTTATCCCACTCGACGAGATCGAGATCAACGAGAGTCCCAACTTCATGGAAGAACCTGTAGAGATCATGGACTGAGAGGTCAAGCGAACGAAGCAAAGTCGTATCCTGATAGTGAAGGTTCGTTGGAATGCTAAGCGAGGACCTGAATTCACTTGGGAGGGCAACGATCAAATGAAATTGAAATATCCTCATCTTTTTACTTAGTTATTTGTAACTACTTATTTGCTTAAACTCTAATTTCGGGACAAAATTCTCTTTAACGGGGGGATGGTGTGACAACCCAAAATTTCTATCTTGTACAACCATTCAATTCAGTAAAAGTCAGACTTGTTTCTGCTAACTTTTAGCACTGTTTAGAGTCTATTTGAGCATTCTAAGCCTAGTACATCAAAGGATCAAGTGTTAGAATGGGTCAACTAAAGTTCCAAACCATCAAGCAAGCCAAAAACCCTCAAATGAGGAGTTTACAGCCAGGACCCATGAGTTTACAGGCGTAAACTTATGGTGGTCGTAAACTCTAGCCTATACGTATGAAGCTTCGGCCATTTTCTTCACTTTTTCCATTTCCAAGGCTTGGAACTTGAAAACTCTCTCAAGTATCATAGGATTTTGCTTCAAAACCCTCAAAATGTAAGTGATTCCTTCCATCTATGTGTTAATGCATCCCTTATTCTTGAATCACCTTTAAATTCATCCATGAATTCCATCTTTTGGGTCTAGATATTCAAGATCCTCAAGAACATCAAGAACTTCAAGAACACATTAGTTCTTTGGGTCAAAAACTACTCTTTCAAGCTTCTACATTATAAGTATCCTCTATTATACTTACTACCTTGTAAAGACCCTTGAATTACTCCTTGAAATCAAGCATTTCCCAAGAACATGAGGTGTTTACGGCCAAGAGCATCTCCCTTGGCCATAAACCCTAATTAGTGGTGCATATGGACCATAACTTCCTCCCAATGCTTGGATAAGAAACCAGAACACTTCCTTATGATTGTAAGACCTTTAAACCACACATAGTCACTTTTCATCATGAGTTTACGGCCGTAAACTCATGTGGCCGTGAACTCCCTTGGTCATGCCATTTGGGTCGTAAACTCCTTAGTGTGGCCATACACCCTTAGTACGCAATCATATGTGATTCATACCCTTCAATCTAAGTGTTTTATATGTCATAGGAAGTCTTTCCTTGCATAATTAGTTGTTTAAACACTAATTGTATACATATATGTATCATTATATGATAAATAGGATCTGTGTGAGTGCTCAAGTCTTCACTTGGCACTTAGCGTCCTATACCACTCGTTCATCCAAACCACTCACTACAGGTGAGTTCATACCCCTTAATCTACCTTTTAAATGATTTTAAATGCTTTTATGGGGGGAATACAAGTTGAAACATTATAGTTATTATATCAACCACATGTGATTAATAACTATTAAATAAATGGATTTACTATACTTTTAACTGTTTTATCAAACAAACTACTTCAAATGTTTATCAAACTCTTTTACATGCTAAACTCTTTATCAAACTTGTTCTTATATGCCAAACCTTTTATTTTAACTCTTTTAAACTTATATATTGTCAAAACCATGTCTAATTCATATATAGTTATATAAGTAAGGTTGGAAGGACTTAGGACTGATAACTCACTTTATTTCCTGTTCCTTGTTTGGTTGTGGACTTAGAGTACCCTATTGTTTGTTCGAGTTTCGTTTGATCCTTAGTTAAATATTATGTATATATGTATAGACATAAAAGCTTTTATCTCAGTTCAAACACACTCAGTCGTACAAACAACTCTACTAGTAAACTATAATATGTATAGTTTTGGAAGTCACTAACTCACTATTTCTAGTACAACGAAACATACAAGAGTCAGTTCATTCATAAGTCAATACAAACTTACTATGATAAGAAACTAAGACAATATACTATAATGAGAAACTAAGAGAACATACAATACACTACACTATACAAGAGAACATATTGTGATGAGAAACAAAGAGAACATACTACATACTAGACAGAGAGAACATACACTACACTAGTACATACTATACATATACAAAAATACTATAACATAAATGTGATCCACTACTTCGGGGCATGGCATCACTGCTATGGATCGTTTTGTAACCAGAGTCTCCTAGAGGGAGAGCGTGAATTTGTGTATAGATCTATACGGGACTGGCCGTCCTACACCTTGCTGCTAGCTACAGTGGGACCTGCAGGTCTACGGGTGACGAATGTCATACCATTTCGACGTCTTCGAGCGTCGTGTTTTACTAGTCGATCAAGTATGGTTACAATTATATCACATTATACCTTAATTAACAATTGGTTTAAGGTAGTTAGTACAGCAGTAGTTATAATCCACAACACTACAGTACTTTATTATTTTCCCATTGCATTCACATTGTGATCTTCTCACATAAACGGTAATGTAAAAACTATATTTTTTAATGATAGTTACACTTGGGAAAATACACACTTTTACAAGAAACAAACATACAGAACATTTGATGCCTTGGTAAAAGGCTATGTTAGTAGAAAATGTAGGATTTTCTAGGAGATACAAACATTTGCTATAAACTTGTACAAACTTATACATCAAACACTTACAAACATTTTCATGCAAGCAATGACACTAAAATACTTATGAACTCACCAGCTTTAAAGTTGATAAACTCTTTCAAAATAACTTGTATTCTCAGGTCATCAGTAGACAGGTACCGATGCTAGTTTTTGAGAAGATGGAGCTCGTTCAAGACTCATCTCTTATTTTGGATTCATATTTTTGGTGTCTTATAACTATACAAAACACACTTGTATTAAATTATATTATTAATGCAATGGATGATGTTGTTGCTTGTTTACTATTATGCATTGTTTTGATACTATACATGACGTCCTCCGCCCCCGAACGTTTCCGTCATTCAGGTTTTGGGGTGTGACAAAATTTATAAGGGATGAATAAAATGAATGTTAAAAGTTTCATGTCCTTATACATATAGGCAATATCTTAAAAGGGATCAAGAAGCAAGATTTTTTTGGAGAATTCTTGGCATTGTCATACGGCATCATTATGAGTTAGCCTCAAAAGTACATAGCTCGTAGGCTTGAGCTAGATGAAATGATTTATATTCTATTTGCTTGGCAAAATGAATTCATCATTTATACCATATTATGCATTGGACATGGTATTTGAACATGTTGTACGCATGTCATAGGATACTAACTGAATACATGGTTAAGTCATTGGATGACTAAGAGAGCATTATAAGAGTACTTTAGAAGAACTATGAGAATGTATATGAGACAATCAGTTTAGAAAGGATCTTTATGGAAAGAGCTACACAAGATGATAATTTCTAAAAAGATATAAATATTTATGAATTATAATTGGATTTTAACTTCATTATGGAATGAAGGGTAAGTCTTGTTGGAATGAGGTCCAAGAAAAACATAATGACACAATCTACTACAAATTACGAATACACTAGTTTAGAAGTTGAGTTCAAATATGATTGGATGAATTGGATCATTGAAAAACTATGTTGATTTCTGCCATTCAAGGATCACATAGAAATCTTTGTGACTTAGAGAGTATACTTAATCAAGCTAAGAGACTCTATGTCATGAAAGAACACCAATCATATTTTCCAAGATATTTAACTATACTGATAGTAAAGTTAAGTATGGAGATGATAGTATTCACAAAATTCCCACAAATTAAATTTTGTCATATCCATTGATAAGGTCATTCTTTTGAGCTAAGTATGAATGATCACACTTCAGCTATAAGACATTATTATTCTAGAAATTGGTTTTAATTTGGATTTAGTATTTGGATATTGGAACATTATAACAACAACTATTAGATAATGTTATGATATATTGGGATATAATCATCACATTAATACTTGTTGTGTTCTATATTAACATGTTTAATCCATGAATAATGTTATTACTCTAAAAGTTCATAGTCGGTTATAATTGTGGGAGCAATTATGAAGTAAGACTAATATGAATTGGATTGGTTGACTCTCACTAGATGAAAGTAGGTAATTGGTTACAACCAAGTTTCATATATACTTGTCAGAGAACTAGTATTGAACTGAACTGCATCAAGATCATTTCATGGATTGCTATCATGAATGATACTTGATTAAAAGGTACTATCATTGTATGTTTAACACCTGAGACACATAGTGGGACTTAAGTGTAGGGAGTACTATGCTTTGATATGGTCAAATGTTGTTCCTTAACCGGGCAGTTATAAAAGCCATTTTTAGGTATGGTGTGAACTATTCAAGAGGCTTATGGAGTCAAGATTGGATGTGTTACTCTTATGTGTTGAGAGTTATACATCTAAGGTGCCTTAACAAAAGTTGAACGACTAATGAGATTAATCGTGATCTGTATCTCATGTTCAACATGATTTCTATAGCAAAGGGATAACTGATAAACTTACCTTATACACCAATTGTAGCTTTGAGCTTTTTGGGAATAGGGCGTTGATAGAATGGCACAAAGTCGTATGTTGTTGGGGGCAGTGAAATGTTGCTAGATGTTCACCACTATCTATATCAATCTAATATGAGTCTTGCGCAAGTGGGAGATTTAAAGGTCTAGTATGCTCAAGAATCATATTAAAGTGATATTGCTAATTAACATATGATACTAATGGATCACACTAACAACAACTTGATATAATTGATTATTTATTAGGAATTGATTTTAATAAATATTCAATAAACTCTTATAATTAAATTGGAAATTATTTATTTCTAGGAAATAATAATTTCCATTAGTAAGTAACATTATATATAATTCATATGGTATGAATTAATAAGTCAATCACAACATTTTGGACTAGATAAATTCTTTTGTCTTTTACCAAAAAGTTAAAGTTTATATTTTGTAAAATTGGTTTTTAAAATATAAAGCTTTTATATTCTTCCTTTTATTATTTTTTTTTTTATAAAATAAGAGTCAAAAGACAAGAATATGGCTTTCATGTTTGTTTAATCAAAAGTAATAAGAAGCATGGGAGACATGTAAGGGGCATGCTTGTCTAAAGTGGAAGGATCTAATGGTTAAAGACTTCATTTTAAGACAATATAAATATGAGGCTTCCACTCTTGAATTGGGTGCTTCATTCTTGCTTACCGAAATTGTAACCTCCTTATAGGAGGTTACTCTCTCTCTCTCTCTCTTCTTGAAGACTACTTGCATTTTCATGCCCTCTTTAAGTTTATATTGGTTATGAACTTAAAGCTTAAGGGTTTAAGAGTTTATGGACTAGCATCTACATCAAGTTGAGTCATTGTTGGTGTCTCAAAGGTTCCACATTTTTCATCAACTTCCAAGCCTCCCAAGAGGACCCAAAGAACAAAAAGGTTGTTATTTCTTCATTCTTTCTATGGTTGGTATTTTTATCTTTCTATAACTTGCAAGGAAATCCTTGGTGGGTATAAAATGTTATGTTATGTTCAAAATTTTAAGTCTTCTGTTGCCATATTATTCTAGTTTATGAAACTATTTTTTAACTAAAACCAAACAATAATTTTGACGGGTAATCTAGTTCAAAAGTTGAAAAGGTCAACTCATTTTTTAAAAACAAAATTTAGAATTTAAGATTTAGATTTATTGAAATTTTTCTTGGGAATCGAAATTTTTAGCATTCTTTATGGTATTTGTTTGAGCCAATGAAAGTATACATTGGAACCACATGAGTATGAATTACTAGGATGTATACTTGTGAATACACCTTGAGATTTGTCAACTGTATTTAGTAGTAAGGGTGTTGATGAAAAGAAAGAATTATTGGTAAAGTTTATTGGATACCATTAGTTGGTAGTTAAGTTGATTTATCTTACCAACACGCGACCGGATATTTCATTTGCAATTCTAAACTTGAGACAGTTTATGCACTCTCTTAGAAAATCACATTTGAAACTTGATATTAGAGTTCTTAGATATCTAAAACATAATCTAGGTAAAGGTGTTACAGTTAGAAAGTTAAATAATTTGAATTTAATTTCTCATGTTGATGTTGACTGGGGAAGACGTTTAAGTACACATAGATCTATTACAAGTTTTTGTGTATTTCTAAGAGAATCCGTAATCTCTTGGAAAAGAAAAAAACAAGCAATAGTGTCTCGTTCTTCCAATGAAGCAGAATATATGGAATTGGCATTAGTTACATGTGATACGGGTCATAAAACTTTTAAGAGATTTGGGTATTAAAATTCAGCTTCTAATTGATATTTGGCGTGATAATAATTCAACAACTCAAATAAGTCTGAATCATATTTTTCATGAAAGAACCAAACACGTCGAAATTTGTCACACCCCTGAAACGTAAGAAAAATGACAGAAACGTCCGAGGGTGGATGACGTCATATGTAGTATCACAACAATTGCATCATACTAATCAAAGTAAACACAACCATTACATTCATATGAATATTTACATTTGTTTAAAGAACATATTTTTTATACATTAGTATATAACAAAAGTAAAAGACGTGACTCCAAGATGCTCCATCTTCTCCAATAGCTGACATGGGTACCTGTCTATTATTGTCCTGAGAATACAAGCGGTTTTGAAAACATATCAACATAAAGTTGGTGAGTTCATAAGCATGTTTTTGTAATGAAAACTAGTCACTGAATTTATATAAATGTTAAATTTTCATTGTATGTAAAGTATCGTTTGTATCGAAACCATGGCTACCACCAATATGTAAAGTATGTTCTGTTTGTCTAGGAAAATCCCATATTTTCCTTGGTATACATGTTTTTTTTTGCTTTAATGGTTCTGAAACTGTAAGGCATAAGTATCACACTTATGTTATTAAAGCAATTGTTCATGAGTATATTATTACGTAAATATGTCGTATGTTTGGCGAGTTTTATGACCATACTTAAACTTGATACGATGTGAAACGGACATCGATATCCTTTATGACATTTGTCACCCGTAGATCTGTCGGTCCGACTGTAGCTAGTAGCCAGGTGCGGGATAGTTAGTCCCGTATAGACCTATACACAAAAGCCACGCTTTTCCTCCAGGAAATATTGGTTCATAAGGGTAGTCCTCCACTTAGTTAATGTTGTAAGTGCCCAAGGATGTGTCTCCCAATTAAGTTAACGACTTTGCGTGTAATAATATGTAAGCGTACTGTTCTTTTGTATGTAAATCGGAGGTATGTTTTGTAGAGTAAAAATAATTATTTACTTTTGTACTCTCGTAGTAATGTATGTTATAAACTAAATCTGTCATAGTTTATATATTCAACCGTATAAGTAAGTTGCATTTGTAAGACTGGTAATAAAATCCCCAAACTATACCCTTTATAGTTTGACTGAAAAGTTATGTTCGTTAAATGTTCGGAAAACTATGCAATTAAATTTAGAAAACATCCCTTATGCTCCGCATACTACAAAAGCGGTTTAATTATCTAAATGCTTATAAAAATCATTGATTTGTACAATTTGCATAAGTTTGACTTGTTGAAAACTTTGTGTTTGGCTTGTATTCCCTCCCCCACCCCCTGAAAATGTTTAAAAACCATAAAAGCGTAGGGGTATGAACTCACAGTTTGACATGGTGTTCGAGTGTAAATCAATAAGAGTTGTTGAGTGTCAAATGGAGCCTCGGACACAAACGGATCCTATTTAACATACAGGAGTACATATATGTAATAGGTGAGGGCATAAAACTATTTGTTATGGAAGGAAACCACCTTAGGGAATAGGAAAAACTTGAAACTAAGTGTTAGAATCACATGTGATTGAAGAGGGGAAGTTTGCGGCCATAAACAGGGGTGTACGGTCGTGGGTTTGCGGCCCACTAAGCTTTTCGGCCCAAATGTTGGTGGTCTATGGGTTCACGGCCCCATGGATTTACGGCTCAATGGGTATACGTCCCATGAGTTTGCAGTCGTAAACACTTAATGAAAGGTGTGATTTGCGGTGTTTCAAGGTCCTTTCTAGCCTCCCAGAAGTGTTCTAAGTCCCATGCATAGCAAAAAGGAGTGTTTAAGGTCAATATATGACCAAATACTAGGGTTTACCGTCCATGAGGGGTGTACGGCCGTGCACATGAGTTTACGGCCGTAAACCCTCCGTGTTCATGTCTTTTAGGTCGATTTCCAGGTGAAATCCAAGGTTTTCTAGCAGATATCAAGCATGGGAAGTAGTTACTTACTATAAGGAAGCTTGGAATGAGATTTTTAGCAACCAAGAACTAGTGTCTGTTCTTGGTGTTCTTGGTGAGAGAGAAATCTAGCAAATGCTGAAAATTATGAAATGAAACATGGATTCATTACTAGATAAGGGATTGAAACACAATCAAAGTGAAGAATCACTTACATTCTTAAGGATTCTTGAGCCAAAAATCAATGGATGTAGAGAAAGAGTAGAGAGAGAAAGCTTAGGAAGTGTGTAAAGTGGTAAATGAAGGTCTAGCATCCCTTTTATAGGGGTGAGTTTTCGATCAAGGGGTGGGGTGGGGGTGTACGGCCGTAAACTCGAGTTTGCGGCCGTACACTCCTCTCGAAGGGGTGTTTGGCCCGGATGTGATTCTTTGACTTAGAAAATGCGTTCTTGGACCCAAAACTTGATTGTACTGAGCTTAGTATATTTAATTAGACCCAAAATAATGCTAACAAGAGCATAAATAAATTTCGAATTGATTTATTTTTTTAACGGTTCGAACAGAAGAAATTTCGGGTTGTCACATCATCCCCCCGTTAGAGGGAATTTCGTCCCGAAATTCGAACATAGAATACAAATCATGGATTTGGAAAGAGATGTGGATATTTCTGTTTCATTTGATCTTCGCGCACCTAAGTGAATTCAGGTCCCCGTTTGGTATTCCAGCGAACCTTCACTATCGGGATGCGACTTTGTTTCATTCACTTGATCTCTCGGTCCATGATTTCGACTCATTCTTCTACGAAGTTAAGGTTTTTGTTGATTTCAATATCATAGAGAGGGATCATAAGGGTCTCGTCGTATAGACACTTTTTAATATTTGAGACATAGAAGACGGGATGGATGTTGTTAAGCTCTTGTGGTAAGCAAAGTTTGTACGCCACAGGACCAATTCTAGCAAGGATTTTGAATGGTCCTATGTATCTCATATTCAGCTTTCCACGCTTTCCAAAGCGTACCATGCCATTTCAGTGTGAGACCTTTAGCAGAACATGGTCTCCAACCTGGAACTCCAAAGGTTTTCGTCGTTTATCGGCGTAGCTCTTTTGTCTGTCTCGTGAGGCTTTCAGTCGTTCTCGGATTTGAATGATTTTTTCTATAGTTTCGTGGATGATTTATGGACTAGTGAGAGTGCTGTCAGGGACTTGCCCCTTGGCTAGCTGCATGTCGCCCACTTCAGCCCAGCACAGAGGGGATCTGCACTTACGGCCAGAAAGGGCTTCGAAAGGCGTAGCCTTGATGCTGGTATGGTAACTGTTGTTGTAGGAGAACTCGACCAAGGGAAAATAGGTGTCCCATGACTTACCAAAATCTATGACGCATGCTCTTAGGATTTCTTCTAACGTCTAAATGGTCCTCTCACTCTGTCCATCTGTCTGAGGATGGTAAGTTGTGCTTATATCCAGCTTAGTTCCAAGAGCCTTCTGCAATGACTGCCAAAATCTCGAGGTAAACCTGCTATCTCGATCGGAGATAATGGAAACTGGCACACCATGCAGATGAAATATCTCTTGGATATAAATCCGAGTAAGTCTTTCCATCTTGAACGTTTCTTTGATTGGTAGGAAGTGAGCGGATTTTGTCAATCGGTCGACTATTACCCATATGGTGTCGTACCCACTCGGAGATTTGGGTAATTTTGTGATAAAATCCATAGAAATTTTCTCCCACTTCCACTCAGGTATCTCCGGCTGCTGGAGTAGACCCTAGGGCTTCTGATATTCAACCTTCACCTTGGAACAAGTCAAACACTTGCCCACGAAGGTAGAAATCTCTGCCTTCATGTTTGCACCAATACAACTTCTTGAGATCGAGGTACATCTTATCCAAACCTGGATGAACGGAGTATATATTCTTGTGAGCTTCGTTCATGACAACCTCCCTGTATCCTCCGAACTTTGGGGTCCAAATCCAATACATGAAATAGTACACTCCATCTCCCTTGATCTCTAGGTTCTTTTCCATTCCTCTCAAGGATTCACCCGACATGTTCTCTGATTTTAAGGCTTCCAGCTGAGCCTCTCTAATTTGTGTGGATAAGTAGGAATGGATGGTCATGGTTAGTGCTTTAACTTTCCGACCTGAGCATTCCTTTCGGCTAAGGGCATCTGCCACCACATTGGCCTTGCTGGGATGGTAGCAAATTTCGCACTCATAATCACTGAGTAGTTTTACCCATCACCGTTGTCTCATGTTCAGCTCCTTCTAGTTGAAGATGTGCTGCAGGCTTTTATGGTCAGTGAAGATGGTGCACTTAGTTCCGTAGAGATAATGTCTCCATGTTTTAATGTGAAGACCACTGCTCCCAACTCTAAATCGTGATTTGTATAGTTGACTTTGTGTGCTTTCAGTTGTCTTGAGGCATAGGCGATAACCTTTCCTCGCTGCATGAGCACACAGCCTAAGCCCTGAATGGATGCATCGCAGTAGACAACGAAGTCCTCCGTTCCTTCGGGCAGAGACAGGATAGGTGCACTGCATAAGGCCCGCTTTAACGTTTAGAATGTAATCTCTTGATTTTCACTCCAACAAAAGGGTACACCTTTCTAAGTAAGAGTGGTTAAGGGTTTGGCAATTTTGGAGAAATTTTGGATAAACCTGCGATAATAGCCAGCGAGGCCCAAGAATTGACGGAATTATGTGGGTGTCTTCGGTGCTGACCAATTTTCTATCGCTTTGATTTTGTAGGGGTCCACGTGTATGCCTTCCTCGCTTACCACGTGACCTAGGAAGGTTACTTTTCGAATCCAAAATTCTCACTTGGAGAATTTCGCGTACATCTTTTCCGTCCTTAGAGTTTCCAGCACTAATCTCAAATGTTGCGTGTGATCTTCTTCGCTTTTGGAATAGAAAAGTATATCGTCGATGAACACGATAACAAACTTGTCCAGGAAAGGACGGCACACTCGGTTCATTAGGTCCATGAATATCGTCGGTGCGTTGATTAGACCGAAGGGCATTACTGCGAACTCGTAGTGACCATATCGAGTCTGAAATGATGTCTTAGGAACATCACCCTCGTGGACTAGCAGCTGATGGTACCCTGATCTTAGGTCTATTTTGGAGAAGTATCTGGCTCCTTGAAGTTGGTCGAAGAGGTCGTCGATTCGGGGAAGAGGATATCGGTTTTTGACAGTGAGCTTGTTCAGTTCGCAGTAGTCAATGCACATCCGAAAGGATCCATCCTTCTTTTTCACGAATAAAGTCGGGGCTCCCCAGGGTGAGGAATTCCGTCTGATGAATCCTTTGTTGAGGAGTTCATTGAGCTGGCTGGATAACTCTTACATTTCTGCTGGCGCTATACGATATGGGGATTTAGCTATGGGGATATCTCCAAGGATTAGGTCGATTTGGAACTCGACTTGGCATTTGGGAGGAATTCCTGGAAGCTCTTCAGGAAAGACATCAGGAAAATTACAGACTTTGGGGATGCTCTCAAGGTCTTTAACTTCCTGTTTCTTATTAACGACATGGGCTAGGAATGCATGACTCTCCTTTCGCAAGAATTTTTGGGCTTTGATGCACGAAATGATACGAAGGTTCGAGCTGAGTTTATCACCATATATCATGAGGGTTTCACCAGAGGAAATATTGAGACGAATTGCTTTTTCGTAACAAAGGATAGCAGCAAGATTGAGGCTCAACCAATCCATGCCGATGATGACATCGAAGCTTTTTATGGAAACTGGCTTAACGTCGATCGGAAAGGAATGATTGTTTAGGATAAGGGTACAACCTACGAATTAGTGCTCTCTTTCTCACCATTATCCATCTCAACGGTAAATGTTTTGGTTAAGAGTTGAGGTTTATGTTTGAGAAGATGCTTGAATGCATGACTAACAAAACTTCTCTCCGCACTAGAATCGAAAAGAATGCACGCATAAGAGTCGTCAAGGAGGAATGTACCCGAAACAACGGTAGGGTCAACAACTGCCTCCTCTTGCCCCATGGTTAGTACTCTTCCTGTGTTGCCAGTTGTGGTCGCTTTGGGGTAATTTCTCTTATAATGTCCGACTTCACCACATCCATAACAGGCTTGACCAACACCTGCTCCAGATGCCTGATTGGTTGGTTGGACTGGTTCCTTACAAATGTGAGTTGTGTGCCCCTTTTTGCAACAACTTTTGCAGAGCATTTCATGGCATGGGTCTGGATTATGATGATAGTTGCACTTGTCACACCGAGGAAGGGTACCAGCATATCTACTGGTAGGTGCTTGAATGGCAGGAGCAGCGGCAGGAGTAGTAGCAGCGTGAACTGCCACCGTTTGTTGTTTCTTTGAGGGCTCCTGCGAAGGCTGGCCCTTCCGCTGCTTCCAGAATTTTATTTTCTGACCACTCACCTTCGTTGGTTCGGGAGCGGCTGTCACTTTATCAAGATCAACTCTGTGATCTATCAACATCTGCGCCAGGCACTTGGCGCTGTCGAAAGTGGTTGGCCTAGCGGCCAAGACATTTCCTTGCGTTGAGGGCGTCAATCTCCAAATGTATCTTTCTATTTTCTTGCTTTCCGGGGTGACCATTCCCGGACAGAGGAGAGCCAAATCACAGAATCTAGCCGTGTAGGAGGCAATGTCGGAACCCTTCATCTTCAAGTTCCATAATTCGTGCTCCATTTTTTGCATCTCGCCCCTTGGGTAGTATTCAGCAAGCATGAGTTCTTTCAAGCTCTCCCAACCCATAGGATTTGCAACTGGAAGGGTTAGGGATTTGACCCAACCATTCCACCTGGTCAATGCTCTGTTGGTGAAAGTGCAAGCGGCGAATTTCACCTTGTTGGCTTCAGAACAGGAACAAATTTCGAAGATGGACTCGATCTTTTCGAACCATCGAGTTAGGGCAATAACACCTCCATTCTCGTCGAAGGATGTGGGTTTTGCATTCATGAAGTCTTTATAGGAGCACTCCTTCTGGTGTCCTTGGCTTCCATCAAGATTGAGGGGTTGGGCACCACGACCCGATCCGCTAGAGCCACCAGAATTTATTTGTGACATTGCGGCAGCCACAACAGCCGTGACTGCTTCCTGGAACATAGCAGGATCGAATTGAGGAGGTGGTGCTGGATATGTTGGGGTATTGTTGTTCTTTTTGTTGGGTCTTTTCTTCGGAGGCATCTCGCTCTAAAAATAATCAGGAAGAAGAGGATGGTAAGTCCTCTAGATTCGAATCAAGAGATATGAAGCGAGATATATCTCAGACTGATAGATAGAGTGTTCTACTAAGCGATAAACAAGAAAGAGTTACTAATGTAAGAAAACTATCGCTAAAAGGAATGAGTAGCAACACTTGGAAATGAAGTTTTGTAATGAGTTCGACTCTAGATAAAATAATCCTATAGTATTTTTGAGTTATATGGTTTGTTATATTGATATCTCGATGTATGGATACTTGGTAAGTTTTAGGCCTGCTGCAACACCACAATCACTCCCAAGCACATGTTGGTCATGTCTCGAATAAATATAGTTGATCAGGCTATATTGACCCTAAACATGATTACATAACTGCTCAGGTTTAACCGCAGTGTCCAACATCCAAATACTTTTGTTTTGTTCTACTTATGATATTGTTTCTGGTATATAGGTATACTTGTACACTTCTTATAAATTACTTATATTTTAAAAGTATACTTTTAGTTTTGATCACTTCAACCCCTTAGAGTGTATAGTTGTATACCATGTAAGGTTCGGTATACTTAGTTCACTAGAAACAATAGTTCTGATACCAATCTGTCACACTCCCGAACCGTAAGAAAAACGGTGGAAATGTCCGAGGGTGGATGACGTCATATGAAGTATCACAACAATTGCATTATAGTAATCAAATTAAACACAACCATTACATTGCATATGAATATTTACATTTGTCACCTGTAGACCTGTCGGTCTGACTGTAGCTAACAACCAAGTGCGGGATAGTTAGTCCAGTATAGATCTATACACAAAAGTCACACTTTCCCTCCATGAAATTCTGGTTCATAAGGGTAGTCCTCCACTTAGTTAATGTTGTAAGCGCCCAAGGATGTGTGTCCCGACTTTACGTGTAATAATATGTAAGCGTACTATTCTTTCGTATGTAAATCTGAGGTATGTTTTGTAGAGTAAAAATAATTATACAAAATAATTATTTACTGTTGTACTCTCGTAGTAACATATATTATAAACTAAATTTGTCATAGTTTATATATTCAACCGTGTAAGTAAGTTGCATTTGTAAGACTAGTAATAAAATCCCCAAACTATACCATTTATAGTTTGACTGAAAAGTTATGTTCGTTAAATGTTCGGAAAAACTATGCAATTAAATTTAGAAAACGTCCCTTATGCTTCGCATACTACAAAACGGGTTTAATTATCTAAATTGTGACAATAGTCAATTTCAGGTCAAGTCAAAGTCGAACAAAGTCAACGAGTCAAACTGGTCAACTAAATTAAACCTTGTATATTAGGGTTCGTGTTATGTAATTACTGTATAACTCACTATTTTAATGAGAAAACATCACTCGAAAAATTCATGTGTTTAATTTTCCTTAGCCTTAGTGCTAAACAATGAACAAAAACGATAAAACAATGTTGCATACTCATCGGGAGTGTGTAAGATCCTAAAACCTGGCTTAATGGGGTTTACGGACCTTGCGTTGTGGAGCCAAACACTCACAAATGTCACACACGAAACCTCTCTCAATCGTTTTCACTCTATCTCTTTTTATCTAAAATCTCGCTCCAAGTATGTGAAACCTCTCCCAAATCTCTCTCCGTATGTGAAATCTCTCCAAGAATGTCAAATCTCTCCCAAATCTCTCCAAGAATGTCAAATCTCTCCCAAATCTCTCCAAGTATGTAAAATCTCTCCCAAATCTCTCTCCGTATGTGAAATCTCTCCAAGAATGTCAAATCTCTCCCAAATCTCTCCAAGAATGTCAAATCTCTCCCAAATCTCTCCAAGTATGTGAAATGTCTCCCAAATCTCTCTCCGTATGTGAAATCTCTCCAAGAATGTCAAATCTCTCCCAAATCTCTCCACGTATGTCAAATCTCTCCCAAATCTCTCTTTGTATGAGAAATCTCTCCAAGAATGTGAAATCTCTCCCAAATCTCTCTCAAAAGTTCCTTAAACTTTTTGTAGTCTTTCGGGCCATCCCGACCCTTAACCGGGTCAAAAACCGCTTAAAACGAGGTAAAAACGGATAAAAAGACTTAAGGACCCGAAACCCCTCTTAAGGAGTCGAACCCTCTTAAGGACCCGAAACCCCTCTTAGGAAGCGAACTTGTCAGAAGCGAAGGCATCAGAAGCGAAGGCATCAGAAGCGAACCCTCTCGGACCGAGCCTCGCATGATGAACCGAACCTCGCACAGGGAACCGAAGGTACCTTCGGTCCATTTCGCCTCCTACCCTTTCGCTCCATTTCACTTTCGGCCCAGCAACAGAAGGGATCGAACCTCGGCCTAGGACCGAGAGGTCTTGTAGGAGGCTCATTTTCACTCGGTTTTCGACTAGTTTTGCGTTTTAGGCCCGTTTTTAATTGTTTTAACGCGAGATTTTCACCCAAAACTTTATTTTAACAATTAAAAGCCCATAAATCATTAATTCCCACATTTTTAATATAAATATTATCCAAGAAATGAGTGGGTGAAGTACAAAGGTTGAGTGAGGACTTTGCCTTACCTTATGACACAAGCAACCATCCCCACACCCACTCTATGACCAGCCACACCTCCCCACCTTACCTAGGTCACTTCAATGTCCTTTCCACTCATTTACCAGCCCTCCCCGCGTCCATAAGGCTGGAACATCCATCCTCTCTCCTAACTTCTCTCATTTTCTCTCATTCTTCCATCAAGATCAAACTTCATTTTTTCTCACTTTCTCTCTCTAAAATTCGGGATTCAAGGCCATTCTCCAAGCTTTTCTTCTACCTTTGGTAAGTATTAACATCCTCCATGAGATTATGACACTTCATTCTACTCCAATCATCGATTGCTTACACAAACTCCATCACTTTAATGTTAGATTCTCAAAAATCTTCAAGGCATCTTCAAGTGTTCTTGAGTTGAACACTTCCATTCTTCAACAATCATCTACTGAAATCACTCAAGGTGAGTTCATACCCCTACATTTTCATGTTTTCTCAAATTTTTAGGGGGGGGGGGGGGGGTACAAGTTAAAACACCAAGAACATAACTAAACTTTTCTAACAGCTTTCATCAGAAACGTTGGACTCCATTCACGGACTGTTTTGGACAACTTAAACATTTTAGTTTTCAAAATTGTTTTCGGTGCAAGTAGTTCCAGTTCTTAGCTTTAAAATTAGTACTTGCACATCTCCACACGATTTTTCTACAATTTATGGTGATTTTTGCAAAACAGCCTATCATTTCAAGAACAAATTTGGACCAGTCTGTAAATATGGACATTTTAACACACGTTAAAGACTTCCATAAATCATGATAAAAATTATGAGTAAACTAGACAAATTTTAGGAACTCTCAGAATTTACGGATTCAGTTTTCAACTCCGTATGATTTTTCCATGATTTTCCTAAAACAGCGCAGAAAGGTTAAAAACTAGTTAACAGCTTATAACTTTCATAACACTTTGTATTATGTTGAGCAAAGTGTATAACAATAAGTTCTAAATATTGAATGTGTTTCCTTGTTAGTTTATCATCATAAACTGAAACTTAGCCATTCATGATAAGATTATTCATTCATTTAGAATACATATATTAAGCTATAATAAGCATAGTTTATGGATTCAAAACACTAATGTGTTTTCATAAAAGAGCTCCTATACATTACAAACATTTTGGATAAACTATAATAGGTATAGTTTATGTATCATTTACTTTTCCAACTTATTTATCAAAGGTTTTCAGTTTAGTTCATGTAAATCTGTTAATGAATAAATTTGTGAGTCATTCGCTTCGGGTTACTTCCAAAGTAACCAAGTCAAAAAGTCCTATAAATTGTAACCAGAGTCTCTTGTAGGGAGAACGTGATAGTTGTGTATAGATCTATATTGGGTTTGACAAACCCACACCTGAGCTGCTTGCAACAGCTAGACCGGCAGGTCTGTGGTGACAAGTGTCATTTAACGGCGACGCCTGAAGAACGTCGTATTACGAGGCCGTCTATGTCAAGTATGGTTATGATAGCTCACATGTGGTATTAACAAATCATAAGATTTACGGGTTCTAACTTTAAATTAGCGAGTTATGTCGATTTAGCTCACAGAAATTACTTTAAGTATGGAAAAATACTTGTACGCTTTCATATAAAAAAAGGGTTTTATGCCGATTTAAAACCACGGTTATATCATTAAGTATGGAAAATACTTGTTCATTCTTGGTTCTGGGATTTAGGACCACATAACTTTTTAAAGGAAAATATTGGATTTTTCTTGGTGACACACAACACATTACAAAGAACGGTTTCCAAACTCTTTATCTCAAAAACTTATGAACTCACCAACCTTTGTGTTGACACTTTTCAAACAACTTGTATTCTCAGGAAATCACTAAACAGGAAATCAAGTGCATTTTGAGGATGGGACGTTAAGACGTCAAGCATTTCATGTTTTGTCAACATATTATAATTGATTTTGAAACATGTAATTCCTACAATGATGTAACTCTTTCAATTATATATATGTTGATTGTGTTTACTTTCATCACTATTGTCATTGTTGTTATGATACTATACATGAAGTCCTCCACCCCAGGACGTTTCCGCCATCCTTGGTTTGGGGGTGTGACATAAATGCTTATAAAAATCATTGATTTGTATAATTTGCATAAGTTTGACTTGTTGAAAACTTTGTGTTTGGCTTGTATTCCCACCCCCCCCCCCCCTGAAAACATTTAAAAATCATAAAAGCGTAGGGGTATGAACTCACAGTTTGACATGGTGTTCGAGTGTAAATCAATAAGAGTTGTTGAGTGTCAAATGGAGCCTTAGACACAAACGGGTCATGTTTAACATATAGAAGCACATATATATGTATTAGGTGAGGGCATAACACTATTTGTTATGGAAGGAAACCACCTTAGGGAGTAGGAAACACTTGAAACTAAGTGTTAGAATCACATGTGATTGAAGAGGGGAAGTTTGCGGCCGTAAACAGGGGTGTATGGTCGCGGGTTTGCGGCCCAATGAGGTTTTCGGCCCAAGAGTTTGTGGCCCAAATGTTTGCAGTCCATGGGTTTACGGCCCAATGGGTATACGACCCATGAGTTTGCAGTCGTAAACACTCAATGAAAGGTGCGATTTGCGGTGTTTCAAGGTCCTTTCTAGCCTCCCAGAAGTGTTCTAAGTCCCATGCATAGCTAAAAGGAGTGTTTAAGGTCAATATTTGACCAAATACTAGGGTTTACCGTTCGTGAGGGGTGTACGGCCGTACACATGAGTTTACGGCCGTAAACCCTCCTTGTTCATGTCTTTTGGGCCGTTTTTCAGGTGAAATCCAAGGTTTTCTAGCAGATATCAAGCATGGGAAGTAGTTACTTACTATTAGGAAGCTTGGAATGAGATTTTTAGCAACCAAGAACTAGTGTGCATTCTTGGTGTTCTTGGTGAGAGAGAAAATCTAGAAAATGATGAAAATTATGAAATGAAACATGGATTCATTACTAGATAAGGGATTGAAACACAATCAAAGTGAAGAATCACTTACATTCTTGAGGATTCTTGAGCCAAAAATCAATGGATGTAAAGAGAGAGTAGAGAGAGAGAAAGCTTAGGAAGTGTGTAAAGTGGTAAATGAAGGTCTAGCATCCCTTTTATAGGGGTGAGTTTTCGGTCAAGGGGTGGGGTGGGGGTGTATGGCCGTAAACTCGAGTTTGCGGCCGTACACTCCTCTCGAAGGGATGTTTGGCTCGGATACGATGCTTTGACTTAGAAAACACGTTCTTGGACCCAAAACTTGATTGTACTGAGCTTAGTATATTTAACTAGACCCAAAATAATGCTAACAATAGCAGAAATAAATTCCGAATTAATTTATTTTTTTAACGGGTCGAACAGAAGAAATTTCGGGTTGTCACAAAATTGATATTCACTTGGTTAGGGAAAAAGTTTTGGATGATATTGTTAAGGTAAATAAAACTGCATCGAAAGAACAGGTTGCAAATGTATTTACAAAGTCCTTAATTGAGCTACAACATGCTTACTTGTCTCGAAAGTTGAAAATGTTAGATCCATTTCAAAATTGAGACTGTAGGGTAATATTAAAACTAATGATTCAAAGTTAAGCATTCTCAACTGTAATTGTACTTTAAATGTTTTTTTATATAGTGTGTATATCTAATGTTGTTCCCTATACCATGTTTCAATGGTTACTAACATGTTAGGGGTCAAGCTATCTTAATGGACTAAATAGAAGTTGCTTGTTGGGCTAAAGATGAAGTGGACTTTACAATAGGATCTATCTTGAATTAATTTTGGAAGATGATGACTAAAGTTGAAAAATACTTAATCTAATGGTTTTTGGCTCGTATATGCTAAAGATGAACAAATGAACATGCTTGTTGATTAACGTGAATGATGCAATAGGTATTACATGTTGAATTTAATGTTCACGTAGCTGGAGTGTTGTTCATTCTTCACACAACACATTTGCTTTTATTCTCTCTCAACACGCATTAGGGTTTTTCGGTTCATAGAGTTATTTGTTTTTTATGTTTTTTATGTTACTTTCTGTATTGTATAATCGTTAGGTTGTTCTTTGTAATATTGTTCTTTTCTTAGTAGTGTTTTGTTTGATCATAAACTTGATTTCATTTTATTTTTGGTTCAACTCTTATTTTTTATAAAATATTGTTTTAATAAGTAAATCTTCAAGTTGTTTTTGTTAAAGTAAATTAGACGAATGGTCCCTGTGGTTTGGGGTAGTCTGCGCGTTTGGTCCCTAATTTTTTTTAGCTCGGACCAGTCCCTATAGTTTTATTTCGCGTTTAGTCTATTTCATACCTAAAATGACTACTATACCCTTAGTTGTTTCTTTTTTGAAATAATAATTTTTTAATAATAGTTTATAATATTATTTAATATAGTGGCCCCACCCATAATCTTCATTGTCTCTTTTCTCCTCTCGTGCTCACCTTCCTCCCACATGAATGATTATTATCACCTTCATCACCATTAAAATTCTCAATCATTTTCTACCGTAATCGTCGAGAAAATATCTCCTCTCATCGCCGATAAATAATCGCAACATCCATGGTTCAGACCCTAAACCCGAATCATGGTTCCAACCACCAACCCTCCCTACACCTTATTCCACCATCACACCCTTATTCCACAATCGATGCAGTCATGCATTAGGTTCTCACCGGAAGTTTAGCATTTCAGGTCATGGGGAAGCCTGATTGAATGTTTAACTATGTTTATATTTATTTTTTCAGTTGATCTGCATCTTGGGTTTATTTTGGTTTTTTTGCTTTTGGGATTGTAATTGAGTTTTTTTTATTAGAGGTTTGATTTAAGTTTCATGGTTGATCAGGTTTTGAACATGTTTTTTGCATATAAGATTGTAACTAGGTTACAATACTTTGATTTGTGTTCATCTGGTTTAAGATTATGGATAAGTAGGTTTGATTTTTTTTTTGGTGATTTCGTTCAAGACATCATTAATGTATTTTTTTTTTACAGACAAGAACATGAGGAGTATTCTATCCACCATAGAAGCTAAAGTGCTCATGAATGCATATTCCATTCCCACCTATCCGTGAAGATGGAGTGGTGGTTGCCAGAGATTTTTTGAAGTATTCGGAAAAGCATACGAGATAGAAGAAGAAGGGTGATGGGAAAGCAAGGAGGAAGAGATGGTGGGAGTGGGCCCTAAATGTTTTATAATAATATAAACTGGTTTATAACCCGTGGTAACCATGATTACAAAATTAATTAAACATTCATAATAAAATTTAATAATTATTAATCAATTATTTTAAATTAATAATTTTAAATAAATTATTAATTATTAATTAAGAGATATATCAAATTTTTTAATGTTATTATAACTTCAAAATTAACATATAATTAGAAAATATAAATTTGAATTTTGAGGTGAGTTGTCTAACATAATATTAATGAGGGTGTTGTATGAAAATGACACTTAGCAAATAGAGGTTAAAACTATTCTTTTATTAAAATATGGATTATATACCAAAAAATCAAAAAAAGAAAAATAGATTAGTGATTTTATGTTTCATAGAGACTAAACACAAAACAAAACCAATCCGTACGTTCTATTCACATAATTTACTCCTTTTGTTATTTTAATAGGTTGGGAGGAAGCCGACGGTACCAAACAGAAAGATACGAAGAAGGGTTAACTAGGTCGTATAGGGCAGGAAAATGGGACCGAACCATTTTATTTATATTTTTTAATAGATTAGCATTACAAAGATAAAATAAAATCAATAAATACAAATTAATCTTTTTACATCCATTAGATACAAAAACAAAAACAAATCCAAACCACCAAACCGTCCAAGTGAAAAAAAAAACCGACTATATGGTCAAATGTAAACTCATAGAACGAGTAGGCTGGTCAAAAATCACGTGGGTCACATTTCCGTGTTGTTACGTTGGATTCAAGAATGAAAGAACATTAAAAAGACCAAGAAAGAGAGAATTCAGCTTTTGAAAACTCCATGTTTTTCTGACCAATCCCATGCTCCCACCGTCCACCTACTCTTCCACCTTCACCCCACAAACACTCTCAATACTATATATAATCACACACATATACACATGATTCTAACATCCATAACACTTTCACTCGCCATTAAACCTCCAAATCCCATCCACTACCTTCATCAGAAACACGATCTTTCCACTCTAATGGCTGCTACTTCAGCTTCTTTGCAATCAATCCCTTCGTCTCTCAAGTTACTACGCACCACCGGCGTAACCACCGCCGCTGCTCCTAACCTCCTGTCGTTCAAGAACTCCACAAACTCGGTTTTCTCTCATAAACTGATTGCCACACACACACCCACAGCGAATGCCTCCGGCAGCCGGAGATGGTTTGGTGTGAAAAGTCAAAGCAATCCATCGGATTCTTCAAGACCCAGTAAGTAAATTAAAGTTTTGAACTTTTCATGAAACGATTTGGAAATTGTTTATGGGTTTGATTCTTTTGTGTGATTTGCAGCGAAAGTGCAAGAACTGTCTGTGTATGAGATCAACGAGAGAGATCGTGGGAGTCCTGCGTATCTCCGATTGGGTCAAAAGCCTGTGAATTCCCTCGGTGATCTTGTTCCGTTTACCAATAAAGTAATTTATCTTCTTTATATTCTAGATCTCTGAACTTTCTTTGTGTTTACAAGTTAACTACGAAAAAGAAAAGAAAAAAAAAAGGATCTGATCGATGTTCAAAAACTGACGGCGATTTGGTTTCTGATGCAGGTTTACAGTGCGGATCTTCAGACCAGATTGGGGATCACCGCCGGAATATGTATTCTGATCAAGAACATGCCGGAGAAGAAAGGTGACAGGTACGAGGCTATTTACAGCTTTCACTTGGGAGATTACGGACAGATCGCGGTCCAGGGTGCGTACCTAACGACGGAGGACACTTACCTTACTGTTACCGGAGGCACCGGGATCTTCGCCGGAGCTTACGGACAAGTCAAACTTCAGCAGCTAGTGTTCCCTTTCAAGCTATTCTACACTTTTTACTTGCAGGGTTTGTCTGGTGATCTTCCATCGGAGTTGCTAGTCACCCCTGTTCCTCCTTCACCGGCGGTGGAGGCTTCACCGGCGGCGAAAGCAGCGGAGCCTGGGGCCACAAGCACTAACTACACCGATTAAAGTAATGATGGTGATAGGTACTACTGAGAGGTACCTTAGCTTTGTTGTAGTTAGAAGAGTTTTTTAGTGAGTTGGAGACAGTGTATGTGAGTTGTTCTTTCAGCTTTATGATTTGTACTTTTGAGGGGTAAAAATAAAAATTCAGGCATTGTGATTCGAGAGTGTGTCTTTCATGGGATGAGATTTGGCGTAAGGTGATTAATAATCGAAATATTTGTTGGATTGATAGTTTCCATTTATGTCGCACACTTTCTGAAAATAGCAACTTGAGTTACTAGGTGGTGAGCATGCTGTATACTACATATTACTGGCAATAATTATTTTACTTCTGTAAAAATAATTGTATCATGTGGAATTTCAGAACTTAGATGATTGAGTGATTTATAATTTTAGCACAATATTTAACAGGAAGGTATCTATCCTTGATGCAGTCATTACAAATGAGATTTTCAGGATCGTAGTTGTTGATGTTGATGTCATAGTTGTTGTGTTATAGTCAAGTCAATGTTACTATGGTGCAAGCATATTCAATTGAATTTGTGGATAATCAAGTTGCTAATTGGATATTGATTTGCCCATGAGCAATCCGGCGTAGTTTTCTATCTTTTGGCTGCTTTAAATTATTAAGTCTTCCATGTATATGTGGGTTTATGTTAAATCCACGTGATGTTCGTGGAAGATTCTTGTTTTTCATTAATAAATTAGGGTTGGTATTGTTTTCAAGTTGCTTTTAAGCTAGGATTTGAATATTTGTAAAGTAAGATGGAGAAGTGGAAAGTTAACTTCACTTTAATGTATTAAGAAGTCCCATATGGTTTTGGTTTCACGGTTGTAAAGAGGGATGAGACTGGAACTCGGAAAGTTGGTCTGGAGCCGTTTGTAACCGGTATATGTTTAACAAGTCCGGATATCGGATATTATGATTAGCCTAAATCGGGTGTCGGGTATAATGGGTCTAGGTCCATCGAGTATAAGGAACCAGACCTGAAAGTTTAAAGGTCTCAAATCGAAAAACAAGCCATGATCTTGCCTCCTCGACTCTTTGTACATGGAATGATCTTGCCTCTCAAACTCTCTCGGCTACGCACAATATCAATGAGAATCAAATAAAAAAACCCCTCGACATTACCCACTGCATTATGAGGTATTGAGATTCTTTTGTTCTACTTTAAATTGTCATAACTGATTCCTTATAAGTTTGATTGGCCTGGTTTGATTTTTTTAGAATGCAGTTTGATATTTTCCCTTAATTTTAAACTATGGGAATAACTTATTTGGATACGTATTGAATGACTTATACTCCCATAAACAAGACGTATCAAAGTTGGTTTTTTTATATAAAAAACCACTTTTATTTTGATAGATCATTCTTTCTCAAGAGACGTGGTATGCCCCAATTCTGGTTCCAAAACTAATTTTGGTTCCAAATCCAAATCCGATTCCAACCCCAAATCCGCTTCCAAATGCTCTTAAGTAGTTCTATAACTGGTCCCATATCCGACATTTGTTTCCTTATATTGGTATAGTTCACATGTAACACCCAGAATCAGGAAGACCAAGAAAAGAAATGTTAAGCTCTAAATCAAGAGTCAACTCGTCGAGTCCAGGGAGGAACTCGACGAGTCGGAGCGGGATCCAGGTCATTGAGTAAGTGACCGACTTGGCGAGTCAGCGAGTGGACTCGGCGAGTCTGTTCTGGGCGAGAAAAACCCTAATCCCATAGGTTGTGCCCTATATAAAGCACATTATAACCCACCCTCAGCCTCTTTACTCCCCTTTTGAGTTCCAGAAACCCTAGAATTGAGTGAGCCTTCATTATTTGAGAGAATAGAGCCTTGGAGGAGAGAATCTTGGAGAGGGGCTTGAAGATCAAGGGCTTTGCTGCAAAGGAGTGGTGTAGATCTGGGATTTACTTCAGTTGGAGCTTTCATTTGAGGTAATAGTCTTTTGTTTGGGCTTATGTGCATCTAGACCTATCTTATGTTTGAGTTTTGGGCATTTTGAGTATGGATGAGATCTATTTCGAGTTTGGAGTAGATCTGAGGTTGCTACCTCAGATCTAGGTTGGTAATAACCCAGAAAGTCATAAATTTTAGGCCAATAAGTTGTTGGTGAAGCCCCTTTGTTACAAACCCTAGCCCTAGAGTGTTCTAAGCCTATAACTCCTTGGTTACACGTAAAGTTTGCCACTTTACGTGGGGGTTAGGCTCTAGGGGAATGGATCTATGGATTTGAGCCCCTACATGGCTCAAAAAGCCACTGTATGGATTAAGAACTGAAGAGACTCGGCGAGTCACATGGGTGTACTCGGCGAGTTGTATGAACATGTGCATGGACTCGGCGAGTTGGAAGAACAACTCGGCGAGTCTGTTGAAGATTACCTTGGACTCGGCGAGTCTATTCTTGGACTTGTGAGTCTGGTCGCAGAACCTCAAGCCTTTTCTGGTTAAGCCTCGAATCAGTGAGTCAGGAGGTGACTCGGTGAGTTGAGCAGGATGGGACTCAGAGATCGTTGAACTCGACGAGTCTTGGGGTGACTCGGCGAGTTGAGTTGCATTATGAGAGTTTCAGAATATAAGGACTCGACGAGTCAACGGGCTGACTCGGCGAGTAGAGTCAGTCTGGAGGGTTGACTTTGACTAGGACTTTGACTTGGCTAGAGTTGACTTAGTTTGACTGTTGAATGGCAGTTTGGGACTAAGTGTTATATTTGGTATTAGTAGATTGGGGAGTCATTGGAGTAGCAGTTCGGGAGTTATCAGATAGCAGTTAGAAGGGTATCAACAAGAACTCCAGCAGTGCAGGTGAGTTACCTTCCAGTAGTGGTGGGTCAACGGCCACAATGTCGGCCCACCAGTAGGAGTTGTATGTTAGATGATTGTCTTTGTGATATCATCTAGGTTTGCTACTACCTGATATCTTATATGCTGCCATGATATGTTATATGTGATAGTAGTAGAGTTCAGTTGTTAGGACCGAAGGGTAGTCAGACACCCCAGATACGTCTGACAGTATGTGATGTCATGATTATATGCTAGCATGATCTGAGATATGTGTTAGGGGTAGTAGTAGGGGAACAGTCCCTGAGTTCGGTTGTTAGGACCGAAGGGTAGTCAGACACCCCAGATATGTCTGATAGTATGTTACGTTATGATATGAGATAGTAGTAGTGGTAGGGGTGAAACAGTCCCCGAGGTTCGGTTGTTAGGACCGAATGGTGGTCAGCACCCCAGAATGGCCGCACGGGTAGGACGGCACCCCAGAATGGTCGCACGGGTAGGTCGGCACCCCAGAATGGTCGTACCAGGTAGGTCGGGCACCCCAGAAATGTCTGACAAGTATGGTGTGTTATATGATTGTACTGTATGTTATATGATTGTATGGTATGTGGTAGTTAGGGGGAGCTCACTAAGCTTCGTGCTTACGGTTTTTAGTTTTTGGTTTCAGGTACTCAGTTTTCTAAGAGGAGCTCGGAGAGGTTGCAGTGCACACACCATAGTCAGTTAGCCTGGGAGGTTTTACTCTGATAATAAGTTTATGTTTGAAATTAATACTATGAAATTATGTTATGACTTATGATACGGTTTTTATAAATGTGGTTTTAGTAATGTTTTAAAAGAAATTTTTAGTCGTGAAAATTGGGTCGTTACATCACAGTTCCACTATATTGCCAATTTCGAGTTCTAGTTCTTTTTGGTTTCCGGTTCCATTCTTCTTTTAATTTGTTTGATAAAGCGACAAACTCCTTTTACCTGTCTTATAATCAGTTTTGATCGTGAATGATTAATATGAATTTGTTAAGTCTTCAACCAACTTCCAACTCATGAATAAGGAGTTTGTCTAGTTGGATATGGTTCAATGATCAGAACTATAATTGTTGGGTCGATAAGGTCAAGTTTTCATTTGTTATGGTCAAACTTTTTATGGACCCTAAATCTCCTATATTTCAGTTGTTCATGTCTCACCGAAGTGGGAAAGGAACCAAACCATACAGTAATTTACGAATCGGAGAAGTTGTAATTCCTCTATAGAAAGGTGGAGAGCTTATGCATTGGTCATATAAAGAATTTCCTATCTGACCGCATCTATGATTTGTATGTATCAATCATTAATCCTAAAGGTTTCTGGAAAGCCTTGTAGCTTAAGTAACACATGCGAGAAAGATACTAATAAGTACATTGAGTCCAACTACTCAAACTTCCACGTGTTCGAAGAAAGACCAATCTTGGAGCGGTTGTATGAGCTTCATGTGACATCTCTTATTTTTTAGAACCAATAATAATAATAATAATAATAATAATAATAATAATAAATACTTTTCTTTATGCTTTAAAATCACCATATCTTTCTTTGCAGGAAATCTCAGTACAATAAAACATTTTTTTACGGAAACTGTCTCGTTTCATTAAATATCTTTGAGTAAAGATGTTCTTTGAAAATACAAAAACTCTAAGGATGTCATAATCAATACATAATATTGTTACAACATAAATTCCTAATGGTCCTTAACAGTATTGCAGATTGTCTCTTAATCACTCAGCATCCTAATCTGTGATGCATATAATTTAAGTGAGTCAGGTTGTAAAACCTGCTAAGGCACATAGAGTTTTCAATCCCACAATATTATTATGATAATAATCTATAATTATCAAACCTGCAAAACCAACTATTACTAGACAATATATATATATATATATATATATATATATATATATATATATACACCATAACTTAGATATTTATAAAACATTACACCTATACAAACTCATCCCAACCGATTCTCACAAATCCTAGTCCACGATTATCAGGAAGAACCGACTTGGCTGATGAATCCTTTAGAGTAATCATTTGACTACAGCTAGGGACTTCATTGGCTGGTATAAGTCCTAAAGGCACTTAAGTTGTAACAGTATTCGTTGATTATAACATCTCCATTTCATATGTGTCTTTGGGTTATAAATCCACGCTAGCAACGTAATTAATAAGACTATCTCAAATTTCAAGTGTTGCCATCCTACTCTATTAGATGATCAGACATAGTTTTCAATTATCTGATTAGGCCCATTGTATCTGGCTACCCAAAGGAATACTATTTCGTACTCCGATACATAAACTATACATCGACACCTGATAATTTCACAAAACAGAGTTCTACTATTCGTTCCTATCGCACACACCCTTAATATGATGCTACCTAATATCCAAACTTGTTTGAACTAAGAACTCTTTAAGTCCTAGTGTATAACTAGACAAGATTACAAAGCTTGTAATCAACACAATTTCATATCTTGTTTATACCATACTATTGTAACTATGCACTCACTTGATATAGGTGGAAGACTCGCGGGAAAGTTAGATCTTTGATTGACATTTCAAATTCCTTTTTAAAATTACCTAAACACGAATATTACTAAGCCTTAGTATTTGTTCGTATTTATAGGTTTAAATCGTTATAATGTTTTATCAGATTTATCAATAATCTCAAAAGAACATTGACGTATAGCTAATAAGAAACAACCAGGTAAGATCGTATCGGAGGTAAGATCTGTTTGGCATATAAAGATATACAGTTTGGAAAATTCACTTTAAACACCTCACTGATCTAGCCTTGATATCATTCCCGTAAGTATATCAGTCAATATAACGATTGGTATTACCGAGAGATCTTATTTATATGTTTATAATAACGATTATAAACATAAATATAAGTTATACTTAAAGCATAGTAAGCATAACTCAACTTTCACGTTGTTTAGTGGAAAACCGGACATTGCACGGGCAGAACTTCAAAACCGAAAGCTCTATTTCTCGGGGCTCTCTAGTGCTCCAGTACTTCGCTACTAACACCTAAAACGTACTAGAATCGGGCCTAGGGACCTTGGGAGAGTTTGGAAAGGAATTGGCAACCAAATATGCAAGAAAACGAACCATTATATAAGAAAAATCAGAGGGCACGTCACGTACTCGACACATATCATCATCCTGTTGGTTTTCGTAGGGAGGAAGGGTGAAGGGAGATGGTGACACGTGTCGCCCTCTATGTGACAACCCGAAACTTCTGTCTCGTACACTTAGCCATTTCAATCAAAGTTAAACATGTTTCGTTGACTTTTGGCACTGTTTGAGGGTTCGTTTAAGTGATTCTAAGCTTGAGTATGACCAAGGTTGAGTTTAGGAATAAGTCAGCAAGTCGTGTACTGTCAAAACAGGGCCATACACACCCTTAAAGGGAGTGTACGGCCGTACACATGGGTGTACGACCATACACACACCTCCAGGCAGCACACTCCTTTCTAGGCAGCACACCCACCCTATATAAAGAGTAGACCCCTTTCCTTTCATTCCTTAAACATCCTGGCAGCACACAACACCTTTTCTCTCAAGACTCTTCAACCGCAAACCCTCCCAAGGCTTCAAAAACATGAGTAATCCATCCCTTAGCTTGTTATACTTGAAGAACCTCTTGATCTAGGCCTTGAATCATGAAAGTCCCGTCATGTTCTTCATCTCGTTGAAGGAGTGCGACCACACACTCGTCTATGCGGCAGCACACCCGTGTGTGTGGCCACACACTCCTATGTGCGGCAGCACACACATTTGTGCGACCATACACACACACCATAGGACCACAAACCCATTTCTAAGACCCTAAACTTGTACTACAACCAAGTATGGGACTAGGACACTTCATGGATTGCATGTATGGACCTTAAAACACCCCAAGAATACCGTCCATCATGGGAGTACGGCCGCACACACCTTAAAGGTGGCCATACATTCCCCTCATGCAATCCCATGAGGTTCTAACACTTAGTGCGAGTAGTCCCAAGTTCTTAGAGTGGTTCTTCGTCACATCTAGTGATGAAATACCTTCATTTGACTCTGTTATGTGTCATTACATGTTAATTAGGATCAAAGTGTGTTCAAGGCTTCACTTGAACATCCAACATTTCGTGTCGATCCTTCATTCAAATCACCCGAGGTGAGTTCATACCCCTACGTTTTTCCGAGTTTTTTATGTTTTCAGGGGGGGATACAAGCAAAAGTACAAGGAAACTTGTGCTCAAAATATATTATTTCGTTTAAGATAATTATATTTTCAGTATGCTTTTAACACGGAAAACAGTTTTACCAACCGATTAAGAAATCAACACATTGAAACATTTTCAAAACTAGAACAATGAACTTGTGAATCATATAGTAAAATGTATTATTTTATAAAGGATTCATGCAAATCATAAATAGGATTTTCGGTATTATTACTTGTAAATTTATTAGGCTATGTTTGAGACACGTCCTTGGTAACACTCACCACAAGAAACATAGTGGAGGACTAGCACTCGTGACCAGAGTCTCTTGTAGGGAGAGCGTGACTGTTGTGTATAGATCTATACGGGACTGACAACCCCACACCTCGCTGCTAGCTACAGCCGGACCGACAGGTCTACGGGTGACAAAGTCATTAAGGATACAGGCTGTTGCGGGTTATATCCAGTCAGTTATGGTTATGAAACTCACAACCTAGATAACAGGAATTTACATTTGTAATAATGAATCAAATGAACTAACCTCAAGGTAATAACCGATAGATTACTAGAGGGTATTACTAATAATACCTTCAAGACTTAGTTCATCACGGTTTTCTTTTATTTAGTTCTATTTATATAATAAGGCTAATATGCCTCTTTGGGTGTAACTAGTGTTTTTATAAGAAAACTGTTTTTCAAGTATGGTAGATACTTGCACACCTCAGTTTAGAACGGATAATCAACCATCAACCTTTAGGGAAAATATGGGATTTTCCCGGGATAAACCGGCTATTCAAAACAGATTGTTTTTCAACCAACGGATATTCATATTCATTCCACGACACATTGGATTGTACACGTTCTGTACGAACCTGGAAGTCATGGAATGAATGGGTTTTCAAACACGCTTTTCATAAGAAAATATAGGATTTTCTTGAGGAACACTTTTCAAAAGGATTCAAAGAACACTTTTCCACCAAAACTAAATGCTTATGAACTCACCAACTTTATGTTGATATATTTTCAAAACTGCTTGTATTCTCAGGGAATTAGTAGACATGTATTTCCAGGAGTTCGGAGAAGTCGAAGCGTTAGAGTCGCACCTTCTATTTTACCTTTGATAAGAACAAAATTATGTATTAAACAATGTAAACCTTTTTCACATATGTATTCAATGTCTAGTTGTGTTTACTATGCTTGCTATGATATAATTCTTGTGATACTACGCATGACGTCAGCCACCCCCTGAACGTTTCCACGGTTCCGGTTTGGAGGTGTGATAGATTTGTATCAGAGCCATTGTTTATAATGAACTAAGTATACCGAACGTTACATGGTATACAACTATAAATATTAAGGGGCCTAAGTGCTCTAAACTAAAAGTATACTTTCAAAAATGCAAGTATTTTTATAAAAGTATATAAGCATACCCGAGTATCAGAATCCATGTCGTAAGTAGAAAAAAACAAAAGTATTTGGATGTTGGACATCGCGGTTAAACCTAGGCAGTTATGTAATCATGTCTAGGGTCAATATAGCATGATCAACTATATTCATTCGAGACATGACCAACATGTGCTTGGGAGTGACTATGGTGTCGCAGCAAGTCTAAAACTTACCTAGGTACCAGAAGAGTTCTAGAACCAAACATAAGGGTTAAAATACTATAGGAGTATTTTAGGATGTTATAACGACCGAACCGGAAACTTACCCAGGAGTCCATCCCTCGAGAATCAATCATGAAACTATAATACATTGGAAGTATTATTAGATTCTATGCCTAATAACTATCCCTTTACCCCTTATCTCGCGTAGATAGCATGGCCGGATTCCATCCCCCTGGCGACCCGTATTTTCCCAACCAAGGAAATGTTGGATGGCTCGAGGCAGAGCCAGAAGAAAATCACGAAATTCCTTTGGACGATGACTTCGCAGAACAATTCCCCGAAGAGGCCGACCTAGAACCTGAATTCGAGAACCTACCTCTAGTAGCCCCGATACCAAATCCCAACCCTCAGCTCGTACTCGAAGGCCCAACGCCTATGTGGGTTGGAAGCCTGGATGGGTGGAGTAACGAACAAGGCCAACCCCGACCGTATAATGGGGATCGCCACTTCTACAATGTAGACGGAGGAGGCTCCGCAAATAGAGCCATTCCAATCATAGTCCGCCGAGTGGCCCACAATGTCGAACTGAACGTGGTGGCCATACAACGAACTGTGGAACTCGAGACAGAATCGGATGCCAACACAAACAGTATTCGCAGTCTTGAGGTTGCTTATGGGAGGATTTTGAGAGACAACGAAGCCCAGCAGCAAGAGCTAGCTGCAACTCGAGCTAAAGTCGTAGAGCTCTGAGCACGCCAATCAGTATACGACAGTCGCCTGCTTGAAATAGAGCGCCAGTTGACTAACCTAAGGTTCCGCCCGAGAAGTGCCCGTCACCAGTAGGAAATATTCAACTTGTCTTTCCTTTTGGTCTAAAGAATAACTTTCCTATTTATGTTCCAAGTAGCTCCTTTCTCTGTAGACATTCTTGCCTTGCAAGTACCGATTTGTTAGTTCTTTATGTTGTCAAATTGTTTCGCTGTTGGTATGTGGTAGACCTACTCCTAGGTCGAATTTTTCAAACTCTAGGTAATCTTGATATCGACAATGGTGGCAACTATCATATTTCAGTTAAATATTTTCATTGTCAAAAGTGTACCTTAGATCGATACCATGAAAAGTAAGCAACTTTATCAAGGTCCCATCACTGTTTTGTCCTCAAAACGTGAATCATGAGATGTACTTAGATGATTATTCATTTTCCCCATCAATTTCGTATCAGCTTCGATATCCTACTCGACACGAAATGGTTAAGCCTCAAATCGTGCTGATATCCTTTGCTTCGAGAAAGCGATTTGTCTCAATCTTCCCTTCAACGAAATCCTCACTGGTCTCAGTGATAAGATTTTTCAAACCTGCGTCAAGCCTAGGAGAATCTGCAGAAGGAATGTTATGCATTCCTAGCTCATGTTGACAATGAGACGCAAGAAGTTAAAGACCTCGAGAGCATCTTCCAAGTCTGCAACTTTCCCGATGTTTTCCCCAAAGACATTCTAGGGATTTCTTCCGAGTGTCAAGTTGAATCCCATATCGACTTGATCCTCGAAACTACCCTTATAGCCAAATCTACATATCATCAAGAGCCGACGAAAATGTGAAAGTTATCCAGCCAGCGCAATGAGCTGAACAACAAGGAGTTTGTAATTTTTTTGTATGATAACTTTACTGCTTTCAAAATTTTCTATTCTTGCTAAGACCACATCATGGGGATGTGGGTCGAATCAATGAGAGTCAAATAAGCAAAACGGGAAATCCCAATGCATAGATAAACATTTAGGGTACATCCAGAGGCAACCATTGTTGCTCACAATCTTCTTTTTTTGAAAATGTAGCAGATCATGCCTCCGAAGAAACGTAACCAACCCACCAGTAAGACACCAATCATCCAGATAGACTCAGCTACGTTCCAAGTTACGGTCACAGCAGCTGTAGTAGCCGCCCTAGCTGTTCTTAACGCTAACAACACAAATATGGGTGGAAGTGTTAGCGATAATCCGAATCTTGGTGTTAACCAATCTCAACAACAAGTGTTTACTAGAAAGGACACACCTAACCTTCCAAAACGAAAGTTCAAAGGAAGTTTTTCAACCCAAAAGCCTACTAAGAGGCAACGATTTGGGACAGTCGGTACCCCAGTCGCCCCTGCTGTTCCCACACCAACCATACCCTACTGTGGAAATATCCCGCACTGCAGCAAATACAACTACCATCATCATGGGGTCTGTCGAGTGATGCATTGCACCGGATGCAATAGGAATGGAAACACCTCCCGCGGTTGTAGGACCCTAGTCAAGTTCATCACTCCGACTACCAATGTTGGGACAAGTCCAACCTGTTACCTCTATGGAAGTTTAGGACATTTCAAAAGAGACTGCTCAACAGAGAAGAACAATGGGGAAACATGAGGAGTCTGACCTCAGAGAATGAGGAAGCATCAAAGAACCCTGCTATGTTTTGGTACGTTTTTTAAAACCCATATAATTGTTCATAATCGTGGTTTCTTTCATGTCCAAATTTAATCGCGACGTACTCTTAAAAGTTGATGCCCTAAGGGGTAAATTATAGTGTATATGTTAGAGTCGGTTGTAGCTCTACATGACTCGTATACACCAAACAATCATAGGAAAATCTAGTAGGAACCATCCCATCGAGAGCCTATAGTTTCAAAACAGCTGGACCCTTACATTAGTAGTACCCACCAAGTCCAAATCAAACGTAGAAAATACCAGAGACGTTCATTTAGGGATGCCAATATGCTAGCAAAACGATCCTCCCAGACTAACCTGACACACGATGCTATGACACGATCCTGTCTAGCTCGACTGAGTCTATGTTATACCAAACCCATTTGTCTTAAACCGTTCGATCACGAAACTCTCGTCGCTTGTGACGAAAACCAGATGTGAACTTCAAAGAATTCATCTCTCTTCAAAATCCGAAAGTATTCATACGAAGAGTATCATCCGCAAAGAGAAGGACAAAGTAAGAGAACCATCCGGACAATTGAAGATGTGTCATGGGACCCACATTTATCCTTAATTGAACCTCCTTGCGACAACGGCGACCTTCCAGTAGTAAGGTTGCGTCGTTCGAAGCCCTCTGCAACCATAAGTACAGACCCCATCTGTGCTGGGCTGAGTTGGGCGACACACAAATAGACAAGAGTCAAGTCCCCGGGATCTTTGCTAGGATTGGTCCATAACGCACAAACTCTATTTATCTCGAGCGCTTAGCAACGCTCATCTCTTCTTCCTCGTTCCAAATCAAAATGAGAGTCCGGACGATGAGACACTTACGATTTCCCCTCGACAGCCTCGAGTTAGACGAGTGTCTACACTTTTTGGGAGAATCATCCGAGCTCACGGATCGAGAAGTCGAGAAAACAAAATAACGTCACATCCCGATAGTGAAGGTCCACTAGAATGTCAAACAGGAACTTGGATTCACTTGGGAGCGCGAGAGTCCCATGAACCTTAAAGTACTTACATCTTTCTTCAAGACCATGAGTTAAATTCTTATTCTTGAATTTCGGGACGAAATTCCCTCTAACGGGGGGATGATGTGACAACCCAAAACTTCTGTCTCGCACACTTAGCCATTTCAATCAAAGTTAAACATGTTTCGTTGACTTCTGGCACTGTTTGAGGATTCGTTTAAGTGATTCTAAGCATGAGTATGACCAAGGTTGAGTTTAGGAATGAGTCAGCAAGCCGTATACTGCCAAAACAGGGCCATACACACCCTTAGAGGGAGTGTACGGCCGTACACATGGATGTGGGGTTGCACACACACCTCCTGGCAGCACACTCCTTTCTAGGCAGCACACCCACCCTATATAAAGGGTAGACCCCTTTCCTTTCATTCCTTAAACATCCTGGCAGCACACAACACCTTTTCTCTCAAGACTCTTCAACCGCAAACCCTCCCAAGGCTTCAAAAACGAGAGTAATCCATCCTTTAGCTTGTTATACTTGAAGAACCTCTTGATCTAGGCCTTGAATCATGAAAGTCCCGTCATGTTCTTCATCTCGTTGAAGGAGTGCGACCACATACTCATGTGTGCGGCAGCACACTCCTGTGTGCAGCCACACACTCCTATGTGCGGCAGCACACTCATGTGTACGGAAGCACACACATTTGTACGGCCATACACACACACAATAGGAACACAAACCCATTTCTAAGACCCTAAACTTGTACTACAACCAAGTATGGGCCTAGGACACTTCACGGATTGCATGTATGGACCTTGAAACACCCCAAGAATACCGTCCATCATGGGAGTACGGCCGCACACCCATGGCCGCACACACCTTAAAGGTGGCCATACATTCCCCTCGTGCAATCCTATGAGGTTCTAACACTTAGTGCGAGTAGTCCCAAGCTCTTAGAGTGGTTCTTCATCACATCTAGTGATGAAATACCTTCATTTGACTCCGTTATGTGTCATTACATGTTAATTAGGATCAAAGCGTGTTCAAGGCTTCACTTGAACATCCGACATTTCGTGTCGATCCTTCATTCAAATCACCCGAGGTGAGTTCATACCCTTACGTTTTTCCGAGTTTTTCATGTTTTCAGGGGGGGATACAAGCAAAAGTACAAGGAAACTTGTGCTCAAAATATATTATTTTGTTTAAGATAATTATATTTTAAGTATGCTTTTAACACGGAAAACAGTTTTACCAACCGATTAAGAAATCAACACATAGAAACATTTTCAAAACTAGAACAATGAACTTGTGAATCATATATTAAAATGTATTATTTTATAAAGGATTCATGCAAATCATAAACCGGATTTTCGGTATTATTACTTGTAAATTTTTTAGGCTATGTTTGAGACACGTCCTTGGTAACACTCACCACAAGAAACAGAGTGGAGGACTAGCACTCGTGACCAGAGTCTCTTATAGGGAGAGCGTGACTGTTGTGTATAGATCTATACGGGACTGACAACCCCGCACCTCGCTGCTAGCTACAGCCAGACCGACAGGTCTATGGGTAACAAAGTCATTAAGGATACAAGCTGTTGCGGGCTATATCCAGTCAGTTGTGGTTATGAAACTCACAACCTAGATAACAGGAATTTACATTTGTAATAATGAATCAAATGAACTAACCTCAAGTTAATAACCGATAGATTACTAGAGGGTATTACTAATAATACCTTCAGGACTTAGTTCATCACGGTTTTCTTTTATTTAGTTTTATTTATATAATAAGGCTAATATGCCTCTCTGGGTGTAGCCAAGGTTTTTAAAAGAAAACTGCTTTTCGAGTATGGTAGATACTTGCACACCTCAGTTTAGAACGGATAATCAACCATCAACCTTTGGGGAAAATATAGGATTTTCCTGGGATAAACCGGCTATTCAAAACGGATTGTTTTTCAACCAAAGGATATTCATATTCATTCCACGATACATTGGATTGTACACGTTTTGTACGAACCTGGAAGTCATGGAATGAATGGGTTTTGAAACACGCTTTTCATAAGAAAATATAGGATTTTCTTGAGGAACACTTTTCAAAAGGATTCAAAGAACACTTTTCCACCAAAACTAAATGCTTATGAACTCACCAGCTTTATGCTGATATATTTTCAAAACTGCTTGTATTCTCAGGGAATTAGTAGACAGGTATTTCCAGGATTTCGGAGAAGTCGAAGCATTAGAGTCGCACCTTCTATTTTACCTTTGATAAGAACAAAACTATGTATTAAACAATGTAAACCTTTTTCACATATGTATTCAATGTCTGGTTATGTTTACTATGCTTTCTATGATACAATTGTTGAGATACTACGCATGACGTCAGCCACCCCCGGACGTTTCCGCCGTTCCGGTTTGGGGTGTGACACTCTGGTGGTACGACATGTCAGCTTCTGGTCGATCGAAGTTTAATAATTTTCCAAAATTCATAATTTTTGCATACAAACTTCGTATTCGATGGTTTTTATATCTACACGTAGACTTCGTTGGCTAATTTTTACTTATTTTTTCATTTTACGGTCCGAAAAGGCTTAGACTATAAAGAAGGTTGTGAAATGCATAACTTCTTTATACGAGCTCTATTTTCAACATTCTTTATATAGTTGACTTCATATTGAAGTGTAATACAACTTTTATTTAGATTGTTTCGGCTAACAGTCAACTGATTTTTATTTCGATCTCTGTGTCGCACTCAAAACTTCGAAAAATCATAACTTCCTTATATGAAGTCAGATTTAGGTGTTATTTATATCAAAACGTTCCTATTGATGAGCACTTCGACTTTCATTTGAATCACATGGGACAAAAAGCAACATATTTAAGGTTCACTTTTTATAACGCACCTTGTCGTATCGGTTTTAATGTGAAACTTAGATTAATCATAACTTCCTCATACGAAGTCAGATTTGGGTGTTCTTTAAATCCATGGAATTTTCATTACGTCTACTGCAACTTTCGTTAAGATAATTTATCCAAAATAATCTTTTATTTTTAAGCTTTATTTTATCGCTTAACGATAATTTTCATATTAAGGTTTTCTACAAATATTACAAATCCTAATATTTGTAACGACCAAAAATTTTCAACCAATTTAAAACGTTTTATTTCATTCAAAACCATTAAGTCCATACATCTTGTTTTCAAAATATTTCAAACATCAGACTATTTCCCATAACCATATCATAAGAAAATAAAACATGAGGAGCGGTACGATCACGTCTTCGCCTTGCCACGATCTCCTGAAGCACCTGAAACAATAAACCACAACTGTAAGCCCGAAAGCTTAGTGAGTCCCCCCAAAGTACCCATACACACATAATCATACGCATACAGCAAAGAACAACATACTACGGGTCCAATCAACCTTCCGGTTGGAATACCCTTGGCCCTCAACCATCGGATTGGAATGCCAACATAATACGATCTGAATCATCCCACCAGGATGGAATACTCTCGGCCCAAAACCATCGGGTTGGAATGCCAACATAATACGAGCCCAATTATCCTATTGGGATGGAATACTCTTGGCCCACAACCATCGGTTTGGAATGCCCATACACCTATACGTACAACACTAACTACTATGGGTCCAATCATCTCACATGATGGAATATCCCAGGCCCCTCAACCATCGGGTTGGAATGCCAACCTACTATGAGTCCAATCATCCTACTGGGATGGAATACTCCTGGCCCACAACCATCGGGTTGGAATGCCAACCTACTATGAGCCCAATCATCCTACCGAGATGGAATACTCCTGGCCCACAACCATCGGGTTGGAATGCCCCACACTAGCAAACATGCACACATAACAGGCAACCACATAATAATCTATAGAACCAACATACTAGGGCCCTATCATCCTACCGGGATGGAATATCCTCTGCTACTGCTCAACATACACAACCCACAGGTAACCTCCTACCAGCATACATAAGGCAAGACCAACTACAGGTCTATAAATAAACACTACCCAACTACCAGGGCGCCGATCCAATAGAACTATCCATCACTTAACTATTCATTTCTATAAGATATTAAGCTAAGAAGGCATATCCTCATATCATTATCCTATCTACCAGGATACTAGCAAGCATATCATCACATAACATAAAAAGCTCTAAACAACAATTCAAAGGGCCGGCCTTGGTACCTTAGACCCTTGAGTACAGTGAGGATAACTCACCTGAAATGAAGAACCGAACCACGGAAGCACACACCCGAAGCACTGCTCCAAACTCCAACACCTATTGCCATCAATGGACCATTGACATAAATAACCGTTCACCATAACACCCTTGGAGGTCAAAGTCAAAGTCCAGGCCAAAGTCAAAACTTCCTGACTGACCCTACTCGTCGAGTCAACTCGTTGACTCGTCGAGTCCTTAAACTCTGAAACTCTTAGCACCTGACTCAACTCGCCGAGTCACCCCAAGACTCGTCGAGTCCAACGACCTCCGAGTCCCATCCTGTTCAACTCATAGAGTAACCCTTCGACTCACTGATTCGGGGCTTTAACCAAAAGAGGTTAGGGTTCCACGACCAAACTCGTCGAGTCCAAGAACAGACTCGTCGAGTCCAAGGCAATCTTCAACACACTCACCGAGTTGTTCTTCCAACTCGCCGAGTCCATGCACATGTCCATACAACTCGTCGAGTACCCCCATGTGAATCGTCGAGTCTCTCCAGTTCCCAATCCATTCAGAGGCTTTTCGAGCCATGCAGGGGCTCCAAACTGTAGATCCACTCTTCTAGGGCATGCCTCTCACGTAAAGTTGCAAACTTTACGTGAAAGCAAAGAGCTACAAGGCCAAATCACTCTAGGGCTAAGGTTTAAGACAAGTATGCTTCACCAAAAAACCAAGGGCTGATAATTTATGAGGTTCTGGACCAATACAAGTCTAGATCTGAAGTAGCAACCTCAGATCTAGACCTCTAACCCGAAATAGATCCTTAACATGCCAAAATGGCCCCAAATCTCATTCCAGAAATAGATCTAGATGCAAAAGAGTCAAGGTAACAGCTTGTTACCTCTGAAATGTGCGCAAGCTGAAGTAGATTCTGGATCTACACTAATCCCTTGATGCTAGCCTCTTGATCTTCAAGCCCCCTCCTCAAAATTCCTCCTCCAAAGCTCAATTCTCTTTAATAATGGAAGCTCACACGATTTCTAGGGTTTACTGACTCTCAAGGGCAATAATGAGGCTGAGAGGAGGACTTAAAGTGCTTTATATAAGGCACAACCCCCGGGATTAGGGTTTTCTCTCTTCAGCACCAACTCGTCGAGTCCAAGCTTCCGACTTGGCGAGTTGATCACTTAATTCGCGACTCGAACCCGCTCCGACTCGGCGAGTAAGCGTACCTACTCGTCGAGTCCCTTCTTCAAAATTACACTTTTGCCCTTCATTGAACTTCTGAAATTTCAAGATGTTACAATATTTGTTCACTTAATGTGTATACAATAATTATTTATTAGCTCGTAACACATCTAAAGAACAATTACTTTAATCATCGGATTTAATTTTTATATAAAATGTATAATTATTGTGATTATACTCTAAACGTCTAGCATGGATTTGCGGGCGTTACACTCCAAGTCTTAGTCAACAAGTTGACCATGCTTTCTATCTCTCTACTAGAATTCTTCTAATTATGTGAAATTATCATAAAGTTGTCACACTCTTGGAAAGATTTCTCCAAGAGGATGAAGAATAAGTATGAGGACTACTTGTTGGGTGAAATGTTGAAACACCTCCAAATTAAGGACGAAACCCACAACATGGAAAACAAAGTAAACTCATATCAATTATGCACCACAACCACCTGCCAATCGGGGACTCTGGATAAAGAGAAAATTAGAGCATAGTTTGAAGGATTCATGTATGCCTTCATGTATGTCTGAACTATAACCAAAGCTCAAAATTTTCAAAAACGATTTTTAAGCAAACAAATCTTAAAAGGAAAGAAATATGAGACGAGCAGTCAATCGAAGTTCAACGGGGTGAGCCACAATACTTAACTATATGAAACTATATGTTAGAAGATCTTAAGGTTGTAAATATTGATGAATGTACTTGCATGTTACATTTTAATAGAAAAAAAAACAAATGTTAAATGTACTCATATCCTAATATGGTACGTTTGAAGAAATTGAGGTTATATGGATTGATGAATGTTGTAAAGTCCCAAATTCAAACCAAACTTTTCTTTATGAAATAAGGAGTACAACACCTAAAACCATTTCATAAAATCAAGTACCAACTTATATCACATCTGCTAACTCTAATGATATCAATCAATCCTTTAAAATCTACTAGCGAAAGTGTGACAACCCGAAATTTATTCCGTCATTTTTAACCCCTCTTTCCGTTAATAAGCCTCGCTTTATTAAACTGTCTGTTAACCTTTTGGACTGGTTAATTAATTTGGGACTTTTTAAATGACATAGTAAGGGTTGAAACAAATTAGAAACACCCTCATTAATCTCTTGAAAAGTTTTAGTTTCAACCAAGTCAAAATACGACCATTTAATCGGGTGCGACCAAAAGCCCCGTTTAACGTCAGTATCGTGTAGATTTCCACTGAGCCCCAAATCAAACCCCTATATAAGGGTGAGTGGAGTCCATTTGAGACTTTCCAGTCTCTCTCTACAACTTGCTTTCAACCCAAAACGCTCGTTTCGAGCCCCAAACTAGTAAGTAATTTATCCTAACTTGTTGTGTAGCTTAGTTAACATGCAAATTCGTGTTTAAGACATCAAATAGGGGCCAATTCATGTGTTTACGGCCCAAGAACACTCTTGGACCGTGAACACCCTTAAGTGGGGTTTTTAAGCCCCAAAATCCCTCTAAATTGCCCCTAGGGCTTATATATGACTTGTGGACTTACACCTTCGAGCTTAGAACACTAAAACCTTGAATTTTGGAGGGTAAACATGATTTTACAGCCCAAGAACACTCTTGGACCGTAAACCCCTCTTCATAGGCCGTGAAGACCTATAAAGGTGTTAGAAATGACCTCAAACACCCCCCTATGGCCTGGAAAAATGTCTAGAATCAACCACAAGTGAGGTAGGGGCTTTAAAAATTAAAGAAACCATGGACTTAGGAGTTTACAGCTATAAACCCCCCCCTAGGATTGGTCCATGGGCCGTAAACTCCCAAAGAGTGCCCAAATGATGCCCTAATTTCTTCATTTGACTTGGAAAAATGCATAGAACTTTATTTCCTACCATTTAAGACCTAAATACATGAAGAGATTGACCAAGTGGGATTTTATGGCTGTAAACTCCATGTTTACTGATGTAAACTCCCTAAAATGGTCCATTTGGAGCCTAAACCACTTCCTATGCCCTCAATGTGAACCTAGCCAAACTTTACAAGTGATATAAGACCTTTTAGCATCAAAGAGCACACCACCCATGAGTTTATGGCCGTAAACTCATGGGGATATGGTCTTAGGGCCTTAAACTCTATAAAGAGTTTCCTCTTGAAGAGTAAACTCCCTATCTAGGCCATACACTCCCTTAGATGTTACCCGGGACACTCCTAGCACTTAACCAAAGTGTTTTCCGCACTTTAGGATGCGTATACGTGTTTAATTAGTATTATATTTACTAATTGTATGTAAACATATGTCATCATATGTTAATAGGTCACTAAGTGTGTTCAAGTCTTTATTTGACACCGAGCACCCAACCGGCACCTCCACCCGATCCACTTACAACAGGTGAGTTCATACCCCTGAATTAACCTTTTAAATGTTTTTACATGCTTTTATGGGGGGGAATACAAGTTAAAACATGCCAGTTATCATATCAATCATATGTGATTAATAACCCGCATGCACAAGGATTTATCACACTTTCAGTTGTTTTACCAAGTATAATACCATAAATGGTTTTCCAAAACGTTTTACTTGTTTAAATCTTTTCTCAAATTATCTCTCGTGCTGTATGTTTTACTTCTAAACCAGTTACAGCAGTGTTTTAAACAAAGGTTTTCTTTACTTATATTGTGTTATCAAATTATATTCAAAACGTGTTTATGAACGGTTTTCAAAGCTTGTTTTACATAACTATATCAAGTCGTAAATTCTTATTTTTAAAGGTTTTACAAAAGGTTTTACCAAAGTTTTCTTCTATACTTCTATACTTCTGTTTCGTTAAATGCATGCTTGTACTTGTATAGTTATATAAATAATGTTTAAAAGACTTAGGAAGGCTAGTTCGCCCTATTTCCTTTTCCTCGTTGGGATGTGGTCTGGTGGGTATCGGATATCCATCCGAAGGTCGTTTAAACATTAATTATATATCATGTATACACGTATAGACATAAAGGTTTACATCGGCCAGTTCATTTCCCTTGGGTAGCAAGGGCATCCTTCCATTCATCATTCATAGATCAGAGACACTAGTAACTATTATAGGAATAGTTAGGAGGTTCTACTCTCTCTTTCTAGTACGAGAATTCCACAGGAGTCAGTTCATACACGAGTCTATATCATGTCTCCAGCGCCTCTAATAGAATTCAGATTTCGAGATGCATCTTCAAGACACGGATCTCCCCGTCGTCGAGTTGGTAACCAGAGTCTCCTGTAGGGAGAGTGGGCATTGTGTGTATAGATCTATACGGGACTGACACTCCCGCACCCTGACTGCTAGCTACAATCCACGGCCTACCAAGCCAAGGGGTGACAAATGTCATATTTATTCTGACGGTTGCAGGGCGTCAAGTACTCTAGTGTCAATCAGTATGGTTACGAGTATCTCCATGTTTACCTTATATTTCATGGCCTTAAGGTAACGAGAATCTAACACTGTATTCTTAAAACAACCCACTTAGGATTTTCCCTTTGTTTTAGACCTTGCTAGTTGTATCTTTCATTTGATACTGTCTAGGGTCTGTGTTTCTTTGTTTTAGACCTTGCTAGCTGTATCTTTCATTTGATACTGTCCGGGGTCTGTGTTTCTTGTTTTAGACCTTGCTAGCTGTATCTTTCATTTGATACTGTCTGGGGTCTGTGTTTCTTTGTTTTAGACCTTGCTAGATGTATCCTTCATTTGATACTGTCTGGGGTCTGTGTTTCTTTGTTTTAGACCTTGCTAGCCGTATCGTACATTTGATACCATCTGGGGTCTGTGTTTCCTTTTGTTAGACTGAGCCAGGCGTATCATTCATTCGATACTCTCCTGGGGTCTATGATTTCTTTTGCCTTAGTCAGCAGTATTTTCTGCTGAGGCATATGTTAGTTTCCCTAATGTTTTTACTAGTGATATTCTCCTACTTTCTTTAAAGTCAAATACCGTATTTTGGTAATGATAGTATTTCAGGGAAAACTTCTCTTTAACACATAACACTGTCAAGTCTTGGTAGAAGACTGCTTTTAATTAGAAAATATAGGATTTTCTGGAAAAGGCACTAATACACCGTAGATTCTAAACTACTACTTTTATAAAGTTATTTTGAATAAAATGCTTACTTACACAAATGACACTAAATACTTATGAACTCACCAGCATTTATAAAAATTTTGATACTTGCTTTCAAAATAACTTGTATTCTCAGGTCAACAATAGACGGGTACATCCCAGGAGCTTTTGTCGAAGACAGTTTAGTACCGAGCTGCAACTATATTAGTTTCTGTATTACTTTGATGTTTCTATGCATTGTAAACTATGTAAAATTATTGCTATTAATGCAATGGTTGTTGTGCTTTGATTACTATATTGCATATGTTGTGATACTTGACATGACGTCATCCACCCCAGAATGTTTCCACCGTTCCGGTTTTGGGGTGTGACAGAAAGCGTTTCCTCACAATCATTTTCATGAAGTAGAGAAACCTCTTGCCACTTAGATTTTATAGTGTATGTGTTCCTATCCATGTTAATTTGTCATTTCCAACCACTATCATAAGACAAGGTTTATGACAAATTCAAACTCATATGGACTGAACTTTCTTAATCTTAATTTATTGCCATCCAGTAGCACAAGGTCCTACCAGTGCTTCCAAGTTATTGAGCAGCTCACCCATACAGATCAATGTACTTTCACTGATCAAAGTGTTTGGCCTTATGCAATCAAATGAGAACTCATAGAGCTCACATGCATAGTCAACTTAACTGGAATGGGTACAGAAACAAGATTATGTCAACACGATAGGTTATCAACCTTAGGTCGTGTGCTAGTGATAACTAAAAGGTTTATTCTTGATTAGTTCCTGAATCGATATAAAACACAAGCATAGTCAACTCTAATACTCCATCCTTTTGGATTTGGGCTATGTGTTTCTTGTTGACATGTCCAAGACGACAATGCCACAAGCATGCTTTATCCAAATCATTGGAAGAATCGATATACAACACATCCTTTCCTAAGTTGTCTACAACCATCACAGTTTCATATATTCCATTACAAGGCAATGCTTCAAAATAGAAAACACCATTAAAGAAAGCATTAATAGAACCTTTTTCATTATCAAACGAAAATCTAAAACCTTGTTTATATAAACCATGAAAAGAAATGATGTTTCTTTCCTTTTCTGGAAAATAGCAACAATTATTCAAATCTAGTCCTATCCCACTACTAAGCACTAAAGAGTAAACTCCAATCTTGGTGACAGGGGACGCTATTCTGTTCCCCATGATCAAGTTTATCTTCCCATGCTCCACATCCCTACTGCTTAGGCCCTGCAAATCAGAACAAATGTGAAAACCACATCTTATATCGAGAACCCAAGAAATAGCATGTGATGAGTTATTAGATTGAATAGTATAAGTACCTACGAATGATGGTTTTATCTTTCCATCCTTGATGTCCTACAGATACTTCAGACAACTTCATTTCCAATGCCCTTTCTCATGGCAGTTGTAGCACTCTGCATCCTTCGGGTTAGAGGAGGGTGCAGCGGGACCAGCCTTGGTTCCACTAGAAGAGGTGTCATCTTGGGACTTTCCCTTATGGTGGCTCTTGGAAGGAGCCTTCCTCTTCTTACCCTTCCCCTGCCCAATAGCCAAGACGAGGGCAGCAACAGTAGGAGTTGATGCAACAGATTTGTCCTCGAGGTTGCTCTCAACAGTCCTCAGCGGGCCTTGAAGCTTGCTCAAAGTGACCTCCCCTTGTTCATGTGGTAGGTCATGCGGAACTGGTTGTAACAAAGAGGTAAGGAGTGAACATGATATCAATCTCTAGCTCCTCATCGAAGTTAACATTTAACTTCAGCAGGCGGTCAACATATCTCTGCATTTTCTGCAGGTGGGTCCTGACGGACTCTCCGTCTTTTATCTTGGTAGTGATCATCGAAGTGATGATCTCTTACCTCTCCTGCCTAGCACTTTGGTGATACCTATCCAGTAAATCCTGATGCATCTCATAGGGGTAGTAGTCCTCGTAGGACTTTTAGAGTTCGGCAGTCATAGTCACGAGCATGATGCAATGAACTTTAGTAGCATCACGCTTATGAGTCTTAAAGGCAGCGATCTCCTCGGGAGTACCAGTGTTGACATACACTTCTTTCAGCTCCTTGTTGAGGACATACTCCTTGTCCTCATAGCGGGTAACCATTCGAATGTTTCAAATCCAATCATTGAAATTGGACCCATCGAAAATCACCCTCCCACACAAATTCATGAGTGAGAATGAGCCGGAAGAGTTTGAGCCAGAAGCATTGTTGTTGTTTGAGGTAGACATCCGAGAAATAAGAGAGACAAAGTTTGATTAGATAAGAATCCCCAATTAAACACCCAAATGAGAAATTAGGGCTAGGATCCAACAACATTATTCACAATTTAGAAGAGGGATGCCGTAATCTAAATCGAAAATAATTGAAGGTAAGTGAATGACGATTCACTAATTTCCACCATGAAAAATGACAAAAAGATTAAGTTTTAAATGTACTGAAACTCCTAGATCTTTTGAGATTCGTTGAACTTTTCAATGGCATCTTTAAATCTTAATATGCCCTTCAAGTTTGTGACTAGGATATAGAGGATCACAAACAAGGTGTGAATAACCATGCAAATGTACTTGGTGCCCTCAATGTTACAGTCAGCTAATCAATGTATCGGTTAGCCACACACACTCCATTGATCTATGACAAACATCGAGTCACCCTTTTCCACCTTTGCTAGACCCAAATTAGTGTGTCAGTTAACCACGCATGCTCCACTAACGTCTTGGCAAGGGTACAAAGTGTAATTTCGTGGAATAACATCATTTTCACATTTTTCCAAAAGTAACTAAGATTGGTAATTTTATAAAAAAACATTTAGTTACTTTATTAACCATTATACTATTTAATGAGAAATTATTTGCCCTATCCTACCCGTTCGGATAACGACCCTCCACCAATCAAGGAAGCGGTGGGTGAGAGTGGACACCCATTAAACTGTCATTTTATAGGCAGCAACCTTATACCCTCCTTATAGATCGGCTTCGTGAATGAGGCCTACTAACGGTAAGACTAGCATTAATCTTATATATATGATCATTATTCTTATAATATTATAATAGTATAAGGGTTAAATTTTAAACTTGTAAAATTCTAGGGTTTAGAATTTAAATATTTCAAAATTAAACTTTTTAATCAAAATTTAAATTCCAAAACTTGAGGGCAAGTTTTGAAACTTTTCAAAACTTTCTAGATCAAAATTTAAATAATTTGATTAAACAATTAATTGGTGATTATCTAATTTCGACCTAATTTAATTCCATGGCAAGATAATTCTTTCAAATAATTCAAATAATTAAGGTTTATCATATAAGGCAATAATTATATAATTAATTGACAATTATCTTCTATTTTGATAAGGATAATCACACCATATTAATAAAATCCAGATTTTATCAATCAAAAACATTTTTGGTAATTATCCCAAGTCAAAATATGCCAAAATCCCAAAATTTCCTCTGTCTGACTCTCCGACTCGCCGAATCATCATATGGACTTGTCGAGTTCATCTGACTCGTCGATTTCATCAGGTGACTCGATGAGTTTGTCAAGAAGATAGCAAAAAATTCGATTTTAAGCAATGACAAATCTTACAATGCATCAAATACAATAGAAACCAATCAAGGCTCTGATACCACTGATAGGTTGTGAGCAATACATCAATCTTATGGTGCACAAGCAAACCCTAAAGCTTTGGATCTAGGTTTCTCAATTGTACATGCAAATCATCCAAATCTTACAAACCCTAATCTAGAATACAAAAAAACTTAAAAATAACATAAATAACCAATAAGAATGTTACCTTGATTGTTGCTTGAAGATCTTTAGCTTATGACAACCTACCACCTCAAATGTGATGCCTCTAGTGGATCACAAACACCAAAGCAGATTGGATGATCTTGGAGAGAGGGAATGAGAGGCTAAAATGTGGTTCTAAGACTTCTTAGGGTTTCTAGTGGCCGATTTCTGAAGCCCTAGGGGTCCTTATATAGTGGAGTTGCTAGGGTTTCAGTTAAAACACTAATTGGATAGCTTAGGCCTTAAGCAGTCCAATGGAACCTTCTGGAATAAGGCCTTGAACGATTTCAAGGTGGGCTTCCCGCCTAATTTCGTCCACCCCTTTATCCATATGATCCACAACCCAAAATCCAATTATCTTATAATTGCAATTCCAGTCCCCTAAGTTTAATTAATATCTTTTGTTCACAAAAATTAATTTCTTAATTAATTCTTGACCAATATTAATTAATCAATATGATTTCTATTTTAATATATTATTCATATAATATATTAATAAACCATAATATCCTTTTTCTCCACTAATCATCCAGTCAAGTTGCTCCAGTGAAGGCAACCCAAAAGGACCATGCTACAACCAGATCAAGTACATACCAAATATAGTTATGGAATTAGACACTAATCCAACAATAGCGAGTATGTTGGGCTCTTTTGTCATGAAATACACTAAGTATTTAGCATTGTAATGAGTATATTAAGCTCTTTTGCCATGAAATACACTAAGTATTTAGCATTGTAATGAGTACATTAATCTCTTTTTCCATGAAATACAAAAATTATTTAGCATTGTAATGAGTATATTAAGCTTTTTTTCCATGAAATACGCGAAGTATTTTAGAGGTGCACTTAGCCTGAAATACACTGAGTATTTGCTCGTCGGCGTGAGTGCCGGTACATTGTCATGAGTTCCTTTCTTTCCCCTCTGGGTATGGGTTTCTCTACTTCCCCATGTCGAATGTTGGTAGGGACTAAAAGTGGAATCTTGTGAGGTTCCTGGCATTCCATATTCTTGGAATTGGTCTGCCCTCGATTGTTTCGAGCGTGTAGGACCCGTTCCTATGTGCGCCAATTACTTTGTATGGTCCTTTCCATGTGGGACATAGCTTTCCTTGTGGTTGGTCGTGACTCACTTCGTTTTTCCTTAGAGCATAGTCCCCTGCTTTGAAGGCTTTCTCCTACTCTTTGATTGTAGTATCTTTCCATTGCACTCTTATAGGCTGTTTGTCGAACATTCGATCGCTCGCGCTTTTCTTCGATAAGATCCAGGTTCTGTCTTAGGTCCTCATCATTGTTCTTAACCTGGAAGTGCATCATGCGGTGAGAGCCAATCACCAGTTATGCCGGTAGCATCGCCTCTGTGTCATAGGTTAGGCTGAATGGGGTTTCCTTCGTGCTCATCCTTGGGGTTGTCCTGTATGACCAAAGGACTCCCAGAAGCTCTTCCACCCGAGTGCATTTGGCCTTTCCTATCTGTTTCTTAACCCCATTCACAAGTGTCCTATTGGATACTTCTTTATGCCCATTAGCTTGGGGGTGCGCTACCGACGTGAATCACTGCTCTATTCCTTTTTCTGCACACCAGCTTCTAAACGGGTTCTCTGCAAACTACATCCCATTGTCGTTGACCAGTAGTTGGGCGTTGCAAACCTTGTTATAATGTTTTTTCCATAAGAACTTGATTATATGTCTCCCTGCTATGCACGCTAATGGATCGGCTTCAACCAACTTGGTAAAATAGTCTACTACGACGATTAGGAACTTCACCCTCCCAGGGGCTTCGGGAAAAGGTCCCACGATGTCAATCCCCTATTAGTAGAAAGGCCAAGGGCTTGAGATAGTCGTTAGGGGTGTTGTCGGGGCTCCCTACACCGACGGGTAAGTCTGGCACTCCACACACGTTCATGTTAATGCCGTTGCGTCTCGGTGAATGTCAGGTTAGTAGATCCCCATCTTGAGTATTTTCCTTGTGAGGGCCCTTGCTCTTTCATGTGCACCTGTTGGTCCAACATGCGTTTCTTGTAGCGCCTTCTTTTCATTGGTCTCATCCACACATCCTAGCCATGGGGTCATGAACCATTTCATGTACAACATTCCTTCAACCATCGTATATTGCAAGGCTTTTATTCTGATTTTCCTAGCCTCTATATGATTACCCGGAAGAATGTCGTGTTGTAAGTAGTCAACAATTAGTGTCATCCAGTTGGGTTGTGCTGGTGATAATGCATGAACTTGGTCTTCTTCTATGCTTCTTTCTTTGAGCACTTTGACCAGGACTTCCTTAGAAAGGTGAACAAAGCACGTCGATGCAAGTTTACTAAAGGCATCTGCCATTCTGTTCTCACTTCGTGGTATCTGCTTGATAGAAAAAGTTTTGAATGGTTTTACTAGCCTCTGGTTGGCCTTCATATAGTTTTCCATTCGCTTATCTCTTTCTTCAAATTCTCCTCTGACTTGGTTGGCTGTTAGCCTTGAGTCTGTTAGGGCTATTACTCTGTCTGCCCTCATCCGTTTTGATAACCGTAAGCAAGCTAGTAGAGCTTTGTACTCAACCTCGTTGTTGGAGGTCATGAATTCGAATCGGAGTGCGTAGGTAACTTCCTCTCCGCCTGGGCTTGTTAAGATTAGGCCCACTCCCGATCCTTCTTTGTTGGACTCCTCATCTGTGTATAGGGTCCAACCTTGGTCATCTGCTTGCTTGGGTGTCTCCTTCTGGTTCTCCCCTAGACACTTGGTCTTGCTTCATCTGGTATTTCGAGCATGGAATCCGCTAATGCTTGACCTTTAATACATGTACACGGACGGTAGCTGATGTTGTGTTCTCCTAGCTAAATCGCCCATTTTGCCAAGCGTCCTGACATTTTTGGTTTAAGGAGCACTTGCTTGATCGGAAAACTGGTCAATACCTTCACTTGTTGTGCCTGAAAGTAGCGCCTGAGGCGTCGCACTGCATAAATGAGGGCTAACACGAGTTTCTCCAGGATGGGGTAGTTTATTTATGGGTCTTGCAAAGCCCGACTAACGAAATAAACTGGTAGTTTTTTCCCTTCCCTTTCTACCGCCAATACGGATGAGATTGCTTCGTTCCAGGCCGCTAGGTATATTTGTAATGTTTCGCCAAGGATTGGGTTGGCTAAAGTTGGCAATTGTGCAGAGCATCCTTTAAGTGTTGGAGGGTCGTCCATATAGATGGTGTCCATTGGAAGTTGCTTTTCTCAATGCACCCCTTAAGTGTTTGAAAGAGTAGCATGGCTTTCTTCGCTGAATTGGAGATGAACCAACTAAGGGCGTTCAGCTTGACATTTAGGACTTGGGCGTCTCTCAAGGTGTGTGGGATGATGCCTTTATCAACTCCTCCACATCGACTGGGCTAGCTTGGATCCCCTCTTGAGTAATGTAGTACCCCAAGAATTGCCCCTCTTCCACTATGAAGGTGCATTTCCTCGGGTTTAGCTTCATTCTGACCTTTTCTAAAGTCTTGAGTGTTTCTTCCACATCTTCCAACAACCTTTACTCGTCTGGGATCTTGACTACCATGTTATCTACGCATACCTCAATGTTCCCGCCGATTTACTTTGCAAACAGTGAGTCGATGAGTCGCTGATAGGTTGCTCCAACGTTATGGTAGCAAAACGTGTCATGATCCGTGTAGAAAGCAGTCTTCTCCACATATTCTTTACTCATCAGGATTTGATGGTATCTCTTATATACGTCTAGGAAGCATTTCGGTGTGAACCCTGCATGGACTTTACCTTTTGGTCGATTTTTGGCAGAGGATAGCAGTCATTGGGACATGCTTTGTTTAAGTCGGAGTAGTCAATGTACAAATGCCATGTGCCATTGTTCTGTCTGACCATGACTGGGTTCGCGATCCATGTTGGGAATATCGCTTCGCGGAGTATTCCTATCATGGTTAGCTTGGCTACTTCGACATTGATTGCTCTGTTCATGTCTCCTCCTGGACGTGCTTCTTCTGTTTCACTTCCTTGGTTCTAGGCCTTATCATTAGCTTGTGCTCTATGACTTCTCTATTCACTCCTACCATGTCTGTAGGTGTCCAAGAGAAGACGTGTTTATATTTTTTTTAACAAGTTGATTAACTCATTTATTGTTGTCGGGGACAGGTCGGTACCTATGCTGACCAGCTGGTTCGGGTATTCTGCGCTGATGACCACCCCGCCGTTGGGCAGTTCTGATCGTGGCTTCTTGGCTTATTTAATGATTTCCTTTGATTGCATGATCTCGTAACATCATAATTCTCGTGGCGGTCGCTATCACCGACCTCCCAAAACAACCCTGCACAAAACCAACAGTTACACGCGGACTGATTCCCACTAGCACTAACAACCTTCACCAAATCACTTTTCAACACTGACCATCCCGAGCTCGAAAGAAACTCAATCTTCAGCTAACCATTCCTCAAACTGTAGATGCTACCCGACATTCAGACCAACGCCAGATTTCCACTAATAACCCTCATGAATGATAACCAACGAAATTCCCAACAACAATCCATAATCAAACCATAACCCTCAAAGAACAACGAATACCACACCGAAAACCACACAATAAGACTAGCAGATAAACAATACTCCACAATAACCATAAGATAAACAAGACATCAAGAAAGAAACATAGTCGCGGCTGCATCCGGCACTGCTCTGACCTCCTCTGCTGTAAGCTGAAAAGCACGACCCTGAGCCCTTGGGGGCTCCGCTCCACCCTGACCTCCACCCGTGATCCTCAAAGTGGCCGGTGCTGGAGCCTGCACCGGTCCTGCAGCGAGCTGTGGACAGTTGACCCTCAAATGTCCAACCTGATGACAATGATAACAAATCCTCAAATCCCGAACCGGCACTGACTGCCGACAATCCCTCGCATAGTGCCCCTCCTTTCCGCACTTACGGCATGCACCAGCGGACCTACAAACTCCGATGTGACTCCTCCCACACTTCCCACAAGTGTGTCTACTCAGATCTCCCACTCTGGAATCAACGGTCTTGGACCGTTTTGGCGTCGGCTGCGACTGCACCGGAGCCTGCCTCAGCTCACGCAACTGCAACTCAATCTCTAACTCACGCCTCCTGGCGGCCTCCTGCAACTCCAACAAAGTCTCGCATCTCTGCGTAGACACAAACTGTCTGATATCCCTCTTGAGCATGCTCAGATATCGAGACATCTGAGCCTGCTCCGAAGCGAACTCAGGGCAGAACATCGCCCTCTCAGTGAACATCCTGGTGATCTCAGTCACCGACTCCGAACGCTGCTTCAGCTCAAGGAACTCCTGAGCCAATCTCTCTCTCTCTCTCTCAACTCGCAGAACATAACGAGTGTTGAACATCTCCCTGAACTGATCCCATGAAACTGCAGCCCTCTGTGCATCCGAATATGACCCCGTGGTCAATCTCCACCAATCCTTCGCCCCGAGCCTCAACAGGTTCAAAGCACACCTCACCCTCTGATCAGCAGGGCATGAACACGTGAAGAAACACCTCTCCACGTCCGATAACCATCTCATAGCAACAATCAGGTCCTGAACTCCATCAAAGGTGGGAGGCTTCGTATTATCGAAGTCCCGATACTGAAAACCCGACCAGCTCCTCCCCCTGCCACTGCTACAGCCGTTGTAGCCGCCGCGGTAGCCGTCTCTGTGAGAGCTGCATAGCGCTCATCAAAATACTCAACCATGGCGGTCTTGATCGACCCAAACAGTTCCGGCAACTCAGCCCGGAACAACGCATCAATCTCATCACGCAGGATCTCACGAATCCTCGCATCCAACTCGCATGTGCTCATCTGACCAATAACCTCGGGCGGTACTGACCCGCCCGGAACTCCCTCTCCTGACCCGGATCCACTCCCAGCATGCCTCGGAATCTCCATACTGAAAAACACCACAAAATCTCAGACACTTCCCACTAACCCAGGAACCAACTCTCAACCCAACCCTAAAGGTCATGGTTTCCCTGATACGCGTATGGGTCCTGTGCTTTCAGTAGTATGGGCCCATACTACCTTCCACACCTACCCATATTTGTATGAAGTACTACCACAACACCCTAGTGAAAACATGCATAACAAACGCTCAACCCTCACTACTAGAGGAACACTGGAAATCTCCCACAAGGAAACCCTAGGCTAACAGGCATAAAAAATCAGGCAACATTATCATGAAATCCCGAAGATCCCTAGCCTAGCACTAGCATGCTGTTCTATCAAAGCTCAAAAACAAATATCATGTATGGTATTTTGGGGTTACTTACTGGCTCCGGCTGATCGTACCTCCGCGTCCTCCTTTACTCATTTTGAAAACCATTTTAAATTCTCTTTTGAAAACTCTCCTCAATTTGAGACTGGAGTCACACGAGTGTTCCTCCAATTCACTCAAACCAAGGCTCTGATACCAACTTATAACGACCGAAAAATTCCAACCAATTTAAATTTTTCAAAAACAACCCGATTTCATTAAATTATTACAAAAAGGTTTTCAATACAATTTATTTAGAGTATTCCCAGAATCACATCACAACATAAACATGAGGAGCGGTACGATCACGCCTTCATCTTGCCACAGTCTCCTAAAGAACCTGAAAAAAAAATTAACCACAACTGTAAGCCCGAAAGCTTAGTGAGATATCCCCAAAATACCAACCACATATACCATACACACATAACATGCCATATCATATCTGATCACAGAACAGCCATGCACTTCGGGTCTACTGTGTGACTGGTCCGCCGCACCAGCCAACAGTCCACCTAGTCCACCCTCCGAATCTAGCCATATACATCGAGTCGGCAGTGTGATTGGTCCGCTCGTACCGAGCCTTCAATCCACCTGGTCCACTCTCCGAGTCTACAGTATGACTGGTCCGCCCGCACCGGGCCTTCAGTCAGCCTGGTCCACTCTCCGAGCCTCGGCACGTCTGGTCCGCCCTCTTGGGGCCTACAGCCTATCCGGACCGCTCGCTGGGCCTTCGGGACAACCGGTCCGCCCTGGGTATCTTGGCCTACAGCACAAAGCAGGACCCGCCTCAACCAAACTCCAGTCCAAACAACCATGTGCACATAAACATACAATTATATAAGAATTCACAGTCAACAAGCCGATCAAACAGATCACATAACATATCATCATCCTAACCAGGATACCGACCTAACCGGTCACTAGCATATCATCACCCTACATATCAGGGAACCGACCTTAACCAGGTCTCTAACATATACCATCCTAGCTACCAGGATGCAAACATATCAAAGCAATAACATAACAACAAATACTCGGATCTCAATCCGATAAAGGGCCGGCCTTGGTGCCTTAGACCCTGTCGTTATAGTGAGGATAACTCACCTCGCACTGCCGAAACTCTGAACTGAGGAAGCAGATTCTCGAATCACCGACTCACCGAAAATCCCGAACTAGCCAACATAGCACAAATAAACATTAGGCCAAGCACAATACTCTTCTAAGGGTAAATTGACCATTTTACCCCTAACTCAATCCGACCCAACACTAGGTAAGCTCCCAAGCCCACCAATGGCCCAAAGTCCAGAAGTCCAAAACAAAGCCCATTATTGGCCCAATTTACTAAATTGGGCCCACCTCACCAAATGGGCCTAAACTCATGATCCATAACAACCAATGGGCCCAAAAGACTCTATCCATAATGTCCAGTCACGGCCCAAAATCCAGCAACTCAAATAGCAGCCCAAACCCTAAGGCCCAAAATGAAAACCCAACAGAGGGAGTACGCTGGGCGTACCCTCCTTGGTACGCTGGGCATACACGCTGATTCACAACAGGGGATCGGGGCACTGACTCGCTACGCGGGGCGTACTCACATGTTACGCGGGGCATAACTTCACTACTCAATAAGTCCTTATAACTTCTTAATGGCTTAAGCTCTTAAGCCCAAACTTCAGATCCCTAGGCCAAACATGCCTAAGATTCATAAAGTCTCAAACTTTATCACTTGGGACGTCCAAAAGCTCTTAATCTAAGGTCTTAATCCATTAAGACCTATATATCTCACACATGGAACAACTATAGCCCTTGGGACCTCATTTTTCTTACTCAAGACCTCTCCAAAGGTCTGAAAGGACAGATAATCTCGGCCAACACAAAGCATGAATCAAGATGAGAACTTTGGGACAAGAAAGATGCTAAAACTTCACAATACTTAGATCCATGCAAAATAAATGGCAAGCAAGAAGCTTTATACCTCAAATAAGCTCCAAAGGATTATATCTCTTCAGATCTACAAGCCCCAATCATTCCTTTCCTTCTTTGACAACTTCTCCTTTCTTCTTGTAGCTTTTCTTTTGCCAAAATGAGCTTTTCAAGGCCAAACACACCCAACAATGGAGGAAATACGGGTTTCTAGGGTTTCTGAGGTTAAGGGTGAGCTTAAGGAGGCTAGGGTATGAACCAACATGTTCCTTATATAGTGGCTGACCCTATATTTAGGGTTTTAGAACTCTGAGAGTACGCTGGGCGTAATCCCAGCTTACATTGGGCGTACTCGGCGAGTCCCCAAGTTTCATACTTGCCCCTCATTTTCCACTTTTCCCACAAGATGACCAAAATATCATTTCTCTTAAATCCCGGGGACTCACAATTAAGTACTCTTAGTAACGGGGCGTTACATACATTCCTTTGAATATCCTTTTGCATAAAAGTTTCTAATCTAGACATTGATTCTTAATATCCAACTCCCAATATGGAAACGTTTCCATATTTTCCATATGACAACTCATTCTTAATAGAATCTTATCTATTCATATTAATGTCGATATGGTCCATCCAATATCATACTTCCAACTACTCACAAGCGACCAATCCTCAGCGAGCTTTGGATTGTCCTTTGATAGTTGTTTAATTATCTTAGTCAAAACCGATTCTTGTCTTTTTTTTCCCTCTTAATGCACTAGACATTTGGAAAATTTTAGAATGGTCAAATATTATAGCATTTGCAACCGATCCTATACCCAATGCGTATGGGACACAATGCATAATGTCTTACATGAAGATTTAATACTTTATCAATCTTCTGCCATAATATTTTATGTGCTACATTCTTATAATTCGAATTATGAAGAGGAATGTCGTAATCATAATCGAAATTTAAGAACACACTATGTATCCTTGACTGAGTTTATTAATATTCCACAACCTAAGCCTTTAGATTTGAAATGAAGCATAATATTCTCTCCCTTAATTATAGTAAAAACAACTATTCAACCCTTACAACTTTGCAAAGTATGACTCTTGTTTTCTATAATTAATCTTGCAATACTTGCCTTAATAATCATGCAATCATAACATTTATGCTCCCACTATCACGACGATTATTACAAACATAACACTTATGCTCCTACTAGCTTTGATATGTATTCAGAAACAGCTGAACTTTCAGAAAAACAATACCTACTGAATTTCTTAAGTTCATGTTTCTAATACCTAATGCTTTGATAATCTTTTATCAAGGCTTCTTAAACTTATACACCTTTGCCTTGGATAGCTCATATGTGTGTCTAAACAATTCAGACTAATTGCCAAATCTCACAATTCGAATCATGGAAAGGGATATCGTAACCATAATCGAATTCGAGAATCCAATTATCACAATCACTATCTTCTTAAACTCTTCCTTAGTGAAAGCATTTCCTCACAGTCATTTTCATGAAGGAGGGAATCTTATGACACTTAGATTTTAATGGTGTATGTGTTCCTATCCATGTGAATTTGTCAAAACCAAAGTTTACGACAAATCCAAAAATCATATGGACCGAACCTTCTCAATCTTGATTTCTTGTCTTATGGTAACACAACTGCCCACCACGTCTTCCAAGTAGTTAAGCAGTACACCCTTTCCTATCAATGTACTTTTCATTGATTAAGGTCCTTGCCTTTTATGCATTCAAATGAGAACTCATAGTACTCACATGCATAATTAACTCAATAGGAACGGCACAGAAACAATATAGTGTCAACACGATAGGTTGTAAACCTTAACTCGTGTGCTAGTGATGATCGATAAGGTTTATTCTTGATTAGTTCTTAAACTTTTCAAGACCATTAAGACTCCCACTGACTCCTTGACATATAAGATTCTTTTGTCAATAAACATTTCTTGACAACCAAATATTCAAGAGTTAGTGTAGCTTTTATCAAGACAAAAACACTTCACAAATTGGTCCTCGTTGGTCTTTGTCTAATCCAAGACATCACAACTTACCAATTTCAAATGTGCAAGAATGAGAAAACCCTTGTCCATATTCTACATTTGATGAGTGTTATAAACCTTCTTAAGACTTGTCACTCAATATAACAATCTTAACTTTAAGACTTGTTTTGGAACAAAGTATGATTGACTTTCTGATTTAACCATTTCTTCAATTCTTGATTCCTCTTCTTATACATACACTTGTACTAAGATTTATTTAGAGGATCAATTGAGATATGGTTCTTAATCATTAAGTCATATCATAAAGCATAAAAGGTACTCTCCCTTCTTCTTAGAATAGAGAAACTTTTATCTTTCTGCCTAGTTGATTCTTTTATTCATTCTGCTATTAATTTAAACCTTTTTTTAGTCAATTCAGAATTACACTTAATCTTATAAGCATAATCATAGTTACTAATCCTTTAGTAAATCCTGACGAATATCTTTGTTACCCTTGTGGTGGACTTGATCAACACACAACTTTGTATACTCGATCTCCTAGTCCTTCACTTGACACTTTATCAACGAATTAGTCTAATTTCCAAATATGAAATTTCTCATTCATCGTGCAACCAAGTTGCATGATTCCAAGTTTCTGTCCAATTGAAACTTGGGCGATGAGAAACTCTCCCTATTTGGTAAATTCCACTATTAACATAATTAAGAATCTTATCCATTCGTTGTAGAAATATGCAAACATCAATTTTTTATAACGATTTCATTGCAAGGAACTAAATAAATAAATAAATAAATAAGTCAAATCAAAATTTTATTTTATTCATAAAAACAGCGGAAAACATTTGTCCTTACAATGCAAAATCAACTAAAAACTATGTAGAAAAATTCCTAACAACTCTATCATAACTTTTTAAGCTCAAAATCTAATCTTCAAATCCATGCGATCGAGATCCATTTCTTCGTGATTAGATTTATCTTGCTTTTCCATCAAGCTTCCTCTCTTTTCACTGATCCTGCAAACCATTCAAATGTAATCTTATCACATCATGTATAAAGAATCAATGAATAGGAACTTAATGGAGTTAGATAGTGGATTTTACCTGAACCACAGCCATACTCTTTGACTCTCCCATCTTCTGGACTCTTCAGGCTCTTAGGGCAGAATTGTATCCAACGCCCTTTCTCTTGGCAGCAAACGCAGGTCGGTTCTCCTAGAACGTCCTCGGAAGCATGGTTGGTTGACTTTCCCAACAAATATGCTCCATTGCTTTGCCAAATCATTTCTGATTTAGCAGCAATGAGCATGTAAGTTAGGTCAATGAGGTTTGCATCATGATCCATCATATAATAATTTCTTTTGAACTCATTATATGATTCAGGGAGTGACTGTAGAACCCAGCCTATAGCCAACTCATCAGGGAATGACGCACCCAACATAATCAACCTATCGATGTGTGATTTCATTCCTAGAACGTGGGCACACACGGGTTTACCATCTTCATGTTTCATTTCCAATAGGGCTTTAGTGACATTGAACCTTTCAATTCTTCGATCTTGTGGGTTAGGGAGAATAATTGGAGGAGGTAGAGGAAGTGAAGCATGATCTCTTGTTCCTCGATCGAATCGTGGAATATCATCTTCATGTGGAATGCTTGTTCCACGGGAATTGGGAAGACCATAGTTGTCGAACTTTGACATCTACAAAACGGGAGAAAAACAAATTCAAGTTAGTTGATAGATTGAGTCCTTAATAAATCACCCAAATGAGATATTAAGGCTAGGACCCAACACAATATGCTACAACCTAGAAAAGGGATGCCGTAATCAAGTTGCAGAATATTTGAAGGTAAGTGAATGACGATTCACTAATTTCCACCATGAAAAACGAAAAAGAAATTTAAGTTTTAAATCTATGAAAACTCCTATATCCTATGAGATTTATTGAACATTTCAATGGCATGTTTAAATCTCGATATGCCCCTCTAGTTTGTGACTGGAATGCCGAGGATCACAAAGCGGATGTGAATAACCATGCAAATCTACATGGTGCCCCCACATGTTACAGTCACATATTCGATGTGCCGGTAAACCACACACGCTCCACCGAACTATGACAAACATTGAGTCACCCTTTGCTACATTTGCTTAGAACCATTTAGTGTGCCGATAAACCACACACGCTCCACTAACGTCTTCGCAAGGGCACAAAGTGTAATTTCATGGAATTGCATCAATTCACTTTTGCCTAAAGTAACTAAGATTGGGAATTTTATGAAAGCATTTAGTTAATTTTATACTTCATTATACTTATAATGGAAGGTTTTGTCCTGTCCTACCCGTTCAGCCAACGACCCTCCATGTAACGACCAAAATTTCAAAACAATTAAAACTTTTCAAAAACCACTCATTTTAATAATGTTGTTACAAAAGGTTTTCAATACATTATTTAACAGAGTATTTTTCCCAGGTTCAAATCATAAAGCACCAACGCGGGGAAACGGTACGATCACGCCTTTGCCTTGCCACAGACTCCTGAGAACCTGAAAACATAAAACCACAACTGTAAGCCTGAAAGCTTAGTGAGATACCCCCAAAAATACCAACCACAATTATGCCCTTCCAGGCCACAACCTTCCGGTCCAAAACATATCGCCTTCCGGCCCATAACATATTGCCTTCCGGCCCATAACACATCGCCTTCCGGCCCATAACATAACAGCATACATAACATAACAGAACATAAAACATCCTTACATATCGGGTCAAACCCCAGACCAAGCAACTGTGCACATAACATATAATCATTCAACAGATCACAGTCAGCAAATCAATCAACAGATCACATAACATATCATTACCCTAACCAAGATACCGGACTAACCGGTCACTAGCATAACATCACCCTAAGAATCAGTCAACATACTAATTACACACATACGCCTTTCCAGGCCATGACCTTCCGGTCCACATCGCAATGCCTTCCGGCCCACAACATGTAATGCCTTCCGGCCCACAACATATAATGCCTTCCGGCCCACAACATATAATGCCTTCCGGCCCATAACGTAATGCCTTCCGGCCCATATTCCGCAATATCATAACAACAAACACTACTCGGATTTCCATCCGATAAAGGGTCGGCCTCGGTGCCGTAGACCCCGTTGATATAGTGAGGATAACTCACCTCGCGATTGCCGACACTCTGAACCGAAGAAGCAGACTCTCGAATCACCAACTCACCGCAAATCCCGAACTAACCATCATCACAAAATAAACATAGGGTCAATCATACTTTCATTTATCGGGCCAAAACCAAAGTCCCAATCTCATACAAAATCCCACATTGGCCCAATTTACCAAATTGGGCCCACCTCACCAAATGGGCCTAGATCCAATATTCATAATATTAATTGGACCCAAAATACTCTATTCCTAATTTCCAGACTTGGCCCAAACACCACAACCCACAAATGACCCAACACAAAGGCCCAAAAAGGAAGTCCACAGGAGGAGTACGCGGGGCGTACTCTCCTTGGTACGCGGGGCGTACTGCATGACTCGCAAAGGACAATCGGGGTACCGGCCCGTTACGCGGGGCGTAACTGCCAAAACTATTAAGTCCTTCTTACAGCTTAATGGCTTAAGCTCTTAAGCCCAAACTACAGATCCATGTGCCAAATATGATTAGAAATCATAAAGTCTCAGGCTTTATTACTGGGGACGTCCTTAAGTTCTTAATCCAAGGTCTTAATCCATTAAGACCCACATAACTCATACATGGAATAGCTACAGCCCTTGGGACCTCATTTTTATCACTCAAGACCTCTCCAAAGGTCTGAAAGGACAGATACACTTGACCAAATCGGACTATGCAACAAGATGAAGACTTTTAGGACAAGAATGATAACAAAGCTTCAAAATACATAGATCTATGCAATATGAGGGTCAAGCAAGAAGCTTTATACCTTAAACCAGCTCCAAAGGGTGGTATTTCTTCAGATCCACAAGTTCCACACGTTCTTCTTCTTCTTTGACAACTTCCCTTTTCTCCTTCAAGCCCTTCTTTTGCCAATACAAGCTTCTCAAGGTCGAACACACTCAAATATGGAGGGAATACGAGATTAGGGTTTCTCTGAGGTAGAAGATGAGTGTAAGGAGGCTGAGGGGTGAACCATCTTATTCCTTATATAGTGGCTGACCCTAAAAATAGGGTTTGGGATTCCTGTGAGTACGCGGGGCGTACTCACCCGACCAACGCGCATATCATCCTCCCATTACGCTGGGCATACCCAGCCACCTTTCAAAGCACAAAAGCATGCCTGCATGCCATGCATGCATGAGACCATTTCCTTCTTAATCCACAAAGAACTATAAACAATGATCAACTTCAAGGCACCGCAACTCCTCTAATCTACTCCCACTCTCAAATAACTTTACATTCATACGAGGGTGACGAGAAGCCCAATACTTCTAACACATACACCCGTCCGAAACCTTCTCGGATGAAGCTCATTTCTCGAAAGGGACCAGAATTACCCTTCCTCTTAAATCTCAGGGACTTATAATTGCACACTCGAAGAATGGGGTGTTACACTCCACTAGTCAAGAGTGCGGTGGGTAAGAGTGGATACCCATTCAATCGCCATTTTATAGGCAATTTCCTCAAACACCCCTTATAGACCAGCTTTGTGAATGAGGCCTACTAATGGTAAGACTGACTTTTAATCATATATATATATATATATATATATATATATATATATATATATATATATAATGTTAGACTTTTAGTGTTATATATAGTATAGGGTGGATTTTACACTTTTAAAATACTAGGTGGTTAAACTTAACAATTATACTTTTAATTCAATTAAATTGTAAACCAAAACTTTATGGTTTATTAAACCTCTTTTAATTATACACCTTAATTAATTAATAAAACCATAAGGGTGTGATTTGAACTTTTTCAAAACAATACTAGGGTTTTAGAATTTAACATTCCTAAATTAAACTTTTAATCAACTTTTAAATTCCAAAATTTGAGGGCAAGTTTTGAAACATTTCAAAACATTAGGGTTTAGAATTTAAATATACATCAAAATTAAACTTTTAATCAAAATTTAAATTCCAAAACTTGAGGGCAAGTTTTGAAACCTTTTCAAAACATTAAGGTTTCAACTATTTAAATTTCAAAACAAAACTTTCAAGTTCAAATTTAAACTATAAAACCTAAAGGGGAAAATTGAAACTTTTCATACAAGATAATTCAAATCTAAATTACAAATAATCAAATATTATCTAATAAAACAAGTGATTATCTAAATTTTGACAATTATCTTCTATTTAGGTAAGGATAATCACCAAATATTGATAAAATTCAGATTTTATAACAAAAACATGTTTATGGTAATTATCCAAACCCAAAACAGGAAGAAAATCGCGAAAATTAGTTGTCAGACATTTCGACTCGTCGAGTCTGGACTTGGACTCGTCGAGTACACCTGACTCGGCGAGTCAAACACTCAGAACCCAAAAATTTCAATTTTCAGTGCTGATTTCGATCAAATATGCATCAATACAATAGAAACCAATCTAGGCTCTGATACCACTGATGAGTTTTGGCCATAAGAACATCTTATGTGCTCATACAAACCCTAATGCTTGGATCTAGGTTTCTCTATTGTACATGCAAGTTATCCAAGACTATAAACCCTAGATCTAGTATATGATAAACAATATAACATATGAATTAGGGTTTAGATCATACCTTGATTGTTATGTATCAATAACAATCTCAAATCCTTCTTGTATTGACTTTAGAAAGCTTAGAGTCACAAATGTCACTCCTCTAATGGTTCACAAACACCAAGAGCAAGAGGATGAAGAGGAGAAGAGAAGGAGGCTGCCCAAAATGTGTGGAAACCCTAGAAGGAAGCTTGTCCACGTTGCATAAGGGTTCTTTAAATAGTGAGGCTATTAGGGTTATCTAACAAGAAAACCCTAATTTGGATGCTTAAGCCCTAGGCAACCCATGGGCTCCTTCCTTAAAGGCCTAGGGACGATTTCTAATGGGTTTCCCCATAGAATTTGTCCACTCCTTTAATATGGAGTCCATTAGCTCAATATTCAACTATCATACAATTGACAGTTCAAGTCCCTTAAGTTTAATTAATCTCTTTTAGTCACAAACTTAATCCTTATTAATTCTTGACTAATATTAATTAAACAATATGATTTCTCCTTTAATATATTATTCTCATAATATATTAATAAATCATATTTAATCCTTTCTCTCCATAATTCATCCTATCAAGTTGCTTTGGTGAAGGCAACCCAAAAGGACCATGCACCATCGGGTCAAGTACATACCAAAATAGTTATGGACTTCGACACTAATCCAACAGTATCATGGGTCTTGCTTTTATGGTATTCCCAATAGCTTCCCTTCACCCTTTCCCAGATTGCTTGTTGGCGATGATGTAGATGTCTGGTTGTCGCCTCCTCCTTTCGTCCCGCATGAATGGTCTGAAACGCCCCTGAGGACGCCTTGGACGACCAAAGTGTATGTGACCGGCCCGACTCTCTTGGTGGTGGGTAGACTGGTGGTAGGAATGGCAACGGGGCGGGGCATGGTTTCACGAACCCGTCCCGATATCTTTCTGGTATCTTATCGGGGCGCCATGTTGGGTTCAGGTTTTCCCGTCGGGTTTCAGGTATCTTATCGGGTTTACAACAATTCATAACGAAATCTTTATTCCGTTTTAGGGTACCCCAATGTCTTATAAAAAAATACGTGATCTAGAATTCCTTTTAAATTAATATGATGAATCACTTTAAGAAAATTAACTCGACGTTAAATTAAAAATTATTTGATTTAATTTTAGTGTAATACGTCAAAACATAAAAAATAATCATTCACACCAGATTGTTAATAACTAAAAAGATTATCCACAATAAGTATTTTATCTTTGAATGCATGCAATTAACATATATATATATATATATATATATATATATATATATATATCAGGGCGGGTCGAGTCGAGGTGAGGATAACCCACTCCTTGCCCCAAACCTAATAAAAAACCCGATAACGACCTGTTACCCGACCCGAAATAATCGGGTTTCGGGTAACCCCGTCAGGTTCGGGTTTTTTTTTCATCCCTAACTGGTAGTATTGTTTCGTGGTCAGGGCAGTCATGGCGTTGAGGTATACTTGTTTTGCCGAATCTCCTTCTTCTTGTCTTAGGTAACATTCTACCTTCTCTTTCAGCTCGGCTCGCATCTGGGGTGTCTTTCCCATGAGCTTTTAGGACAGCGGCCCAAGAAGGAGGCCCCACATGAAGGATCCTGCTATTAGCCTTTCATCGTCCCATGGGACGTCTAGGGTAGTGTTGGTGAATCTTGTAAAATATTCTCTTACCGTCTCTCCTTCTTTCTGTTTACAACCAATAATGGAGTGGGAGTCCCCTTTTTTGCATGAAGTTCTATTACCGCTATTAGCCCTTCATAGTTGCATGAAGTTTCATGAAGTTCTTGCAAAATATTGCGAAATATTTAGGAAGAGATATTTCATAGTTGCATGAAGTTCGTCAGGTAGACGAAGAGTTTTAAACCACGTTCCCGCGTTGCCATCTAGCATTGTTGGGAAGTATGTGCACCAAAAACGTTCGTCTAGCTTTATGGATGTCATTGTCCACTCGTACGTATCAATGTGGCTATATGGGTCTGTAGTTCCATTGTAGGTCTTGAGGTTTGGCAACTTTGAAGTATTCAATATTGCATATTCTAAGAGTTCTTTTGCAAAGGGTGATGTTACACTTCTTGACAAGCAGTCTTGGTTTGGGACCTGGTCTTCAAGGAAACCCCTAGTAGCGACTCTGATCACGGCGTGAGGGTGATGAAAGTTCTGGGAAGACCTGCAAGGTCACAACAGAAGGAAACTGCCAGTTGTTCTCCAGGAGGAGCTTCTGAGAAAATTCTTTGATGGTGGCGGAGGAGGCCTTTTATACTGAGACCTCCTGCGAGTCCGTACGGGGACAATACCGTCAGATCTGATAGGATCCTTCGCCTTTATTTGTTAATCGTGCTTCTTATATCGCAAGAGCTAGCGATTGGTTCAGGTAGTAATGCTCTGAGAATACTCCTTATCGCTGGGAGCCATGTGGTTTGTCGCAGAACGGAAGGCACCCGCTGAGGGTCAAGCCTTCCACACGGTCACCTAGCTCTTGAGGGGGGACCGCGAGTGCGTGACCTCATTATACTACGCCATTTTGTATCATATTTGCATTGTAATTGCCCAAGGTTGTTAAACTTCAACAACGTAACTTGATTACTTCCAAAAATCTCTGGACTTTCACCACTATCTTCCTTTTACATCACATATTTCTGTCGAATACCTTCTAATGAGATTCATATACTACCTCTACATCTGCACCAAGAAGATGGCGTACAGACATTTTTAGGTCTGCAGTCTTCGAAAAAACAAACAGTCTGTGAATGCTAATGTATAGGCGTGGTCTACGTCGCGCAGACAGAAGATGCTAAGAAGATCTGCAGAGAAAAAACAAACACCACCTAAGATTGGTTGATCTTTTGGTTTTTGGATATATAGGAAAAAATACATGTGTAGATCTAACAAGGCCACAAGGGGTTCCCCTCTCACGGGCTTGAGTAATGAGGGTTTCACCATAGGTTAGGATTCTTTAAAAGGTGCATCTTTTAACGTGGAAAAACACAAAGTGTGTATAGAAAATTAACACGTATTTATACCATATGTGCTTGATATGTTTGGTTTCCTAGCATATAAGGATGTGGATATCCTCAATAGTGTCCTATGGGTCATGCTTAATAATGTTATGACCCTTAGATCCATAGACATTGTTTTAAAATAATTAGTTTTTTTATCAATAAAGTATTGGTAGTGCAACAAGTTGTCTATTTTCCTTCAATCTTGATGTAAATGAGTTTTATATACTGATTTTGATGCTCTATTATACCTCTTGACAATTTATTTTATCATTAAAAGATTTGATGATTTAGGATGTTTCTCTATAAGTTTTATTTAAAATTATTATCAAACTTGTTTTTATAAAACTATTTTTAAACTACCAATACAAGAGGTGTTTTAAATATTTAGATAGATTTAGATTACAATTTAAACCATTCTTGGGAATGCATAGAATCAATAACCCAAGTGTTGATGTTAAACCTATATTTTAGGGATAGAGTTTTTGTTGTTTTTAGTAAAACCAAAATTTTAAAATTAAATATAAATAAACAAAAAAATATATGTTACTTAGTGAAATTAAAAAGTTTCAAGGTTATTAGAAAGTTAATATAAGGTTATTAGGAATGTTTAAGTTTGATGGACTAAATTTGTTAATTTTGAGGAACTTTGGTCTGACCTATACTTAACAATGCTTAGGTTCAAAACAATAGTTATTTAAATAAATAGTAAAATATAAATTACATGTTATGTTTTGGGTCAACTTAGGATAAAAAAAGTGAAGAAATATAATAAGAAGTACTAAAACCATCAAATTGAAAAACTTCCTCTCTAAGCCACTTAATGTTATTCTCCATCTTCATTTTTGAATATTTTTTTATATATATTAAATAGGGGAAAGACTTTGAGTTTCATTGGAGATCTTGTAAATTCATTGAAGAATTAGGTATAAAACAAGTTTATTAGGATCAAGAGGGTGCTTAGAAGGTATAATCCAATCTTCATTTTGTGGTTTAAGCTCTTAGATGTTAGATAATCTCCTTTAAATCTGATTTCTATTGTTTAACTATCGGGTGACACTGATTTTGCATTAGATTCTATCTCTATAACTAAATCTAACAATGTGATTTCATTTGAAATGGTGAATTAGAGTTCATGAAGCGTTACCAGAGGTTTTGAAGCCCTAATTTCATGAAACCTTAACTAGAGCTTAAATATTACTAATTCAAGCATTTATTAGGTTAACGATGTGGTTTAGATGTGAATTTATTGATTACCCAAATTATAGCATTAAACCTTGAATTTGATCAATAGTGATATTAGGAGCTTTAATGGAAGTGTTATTAAGAGATTTAATAGAAGTGGTTATGTTAGGTTTTAGGATACAAACAAGCCACAAATGCATAACGGAAGTAATAAACAAAATAATCCTATAATCTAATAGCAAATCCATGTTCAACTAAGTATAATGCAACTAAACACAACCATAAAAATATAGTAATCATACCCTTAACATCTTTTGAAAAAACTTCTTATGATTGATGGAGAGAGGATGCAAAGAGCCCAAACCAGAACTCATTTTTCATAGTTGCACCCAAGAATGGATTCAACCTTGATACCCCCTAATACTTGTGCACACTTTACACAAATAAACCCTAAACTATTTAGGGTTCTGATTGACGATCGCATTGCAACTTATAGCAGATTGGGATATTAAGAGTGAAGAAATGCTAAAATCGAATGGAATGATTGTGTGTTACCTTATATCCAGTTTTTGCACTCCTATTTATACAGGTAGGTTTAGGGTTTCCATATAATGTTTGCTTGGTCACAAAGCAACTATCTTTCACTTTAAACCCTTAAGGGTTTATAAGTTTATATTAATTTATTAATGACTAATAAATTATCAAAATAAATCCTCACTATTTCTCTTGTCAAATATTGCTTAAAATTTTATTGCGTGAAACCCAAAAGGACTACGCTACTAATAGTGATATTACCAATTGTTGTAACTATGAGCACTATTTCCAATAGGTATACCCTAGTGCAAATCTTCCATTAACTCACGACGTTATGATTTATTAAAGAGTATAAGATCTAAATATGGTTTGTATATTAATAAGTGTTATATGTTGAAATCAATGAAGGAAATCCAATATAAAAGTCATAAATAGTGTTTTGAATCTTTGATGAAAAATAAGGATGATGGCCTATTTAAATGATGAATTAATCATATTAATGATGTTAATTGGATTTTTTAACAAGTATTTTAATTATAGATGATAAAGAAGTGAAATGAAAGTAGTTATAGGTGTTTTGACATGTTTTGGATGATTAAAAGTGAAAAAGCACATAGTTGTGCAGGTCTGCGGGTACTTTAATGTAGGTGCATAAAGATATTTTTGATCCAATCAAGTATGATACCTTCCATTATCTTCGATAAGCTGAAGTAAGATGAAAATGAACATTTTAGGTGTGTATCTTTGGTTTATATAATTTAAAATATAACTACTCATTATTTACTTTAATTAATGTTCAACTATATGTGACCACTAAGTGTTCAAATAACATTAGAAGTGAAGTGGTGTGCTTATTTATGCCAATGTGAGTTTATACCAACATTATATGTCCGTAAATGTATTTTAATGATTTTGATTGATTGATTTCATATGATATTAATATTATATGCAATGTGAATACTATAAGTATTTTGTGCATTCATGAAATATATTTTGAAAGTGATTTATTCACATAAAAGAACTCAACAAATTCCTATAAAAGGAGTTAATGGTAGGTGTGTGTGTGGATCAGTTTGACCTTAAATCGAATCCAACCCAAATACCACCAGCTTTAAAGAATTTATTTTGTGCATTCATGAAATATATTTTGAAAGTGATGTTTCATCCCTCTTATGATGTGGGATGGTTGAGTGTCGAATTTGAGACCTAAGGTACCATTGTCTACAATATTAACACCAAACCAAGACGCATCTTGTTATCATTATACATGAAAGCAATTTATTTTATATATATATATATATATATATATATATATATATATATATATATATATATATATATGGGTAAAGTGAATATACCTAACAATATTATATAAGTTTAGGTTACTAACCTCATTATAATACGTCGTTTTGTATCATATTTGCATTGTAATTGCCCAAGGTTGTTAAACTTCAACCCCGTAACTTGATTACTTCCAAAAATCTTTGGACTTTCACCATTATCTTCCTTTTACATCACATGTTTCTGTCAAATACCTTCTAATGCGATTCATATACTACCTCTACAAATGAAATGATATAGGACGAATATAATGGTGAAATTCCAAAATTTTTGGAAGTAAATCAAGTTAAGGATTGGAGTTTAAGAACCTTGCTCGATTGTAATGAAAATAAAATGCAAAACGACGTAGTATGATGAGGTTATGTACCTAAGCTTATATAAGGTTCTTAGGTATATTCAATGTTGATTATTGTTCGATTTCCGATTTGATCCTTTGACCACCCCTAAAGTTAAGAAAAGATATTGTCCATTCAAGTCCATAATGACTTTTCTTAGCTAAAAGTAATCACTCAACAATATTTAGTTTTGTAGTGATATTATTCTTTTATATTTCATAAATATGATAGTTTATTGGGCTAATTACTAATCTAGCCATTTTTCTTAATCACTTATCAAAAAATAGCCAAAATATACCAATTAGCCAAAAATAGCCTTCAAAACCGTAGTCAACTTAGGGTTGACTACGATCAACGCCTTTGACTGATGTTTTATTGAGAAAACTACTGTTTTGTGCTAATGGGCTATTGTTTCATCGGCCCGTTTATTTTTTCGTGGCCCATTAGCCCAAAGTATATAAAGAAAATTTTTTCAAATTAGGTCATTTTGTCTATTGTTTTCTTTGTTTTGCCTACTTTTTTCTCTCAATGGAGCACCCGAATAACAATCAGGTTTGTCTACTTTTCATCAAAATTTTACCGTATTTGTGATCAGGAGTAGCTTTTATATATGTGGTTAAATTTTTTTTGAAAAAAAACGAAAAAAATATAAAACTGTAGGTTTCATACGAAACCTACGGTGTACAAGTTCCCAATGCACAGATTGTGCATTGTCGACTTGTACACCTACGGTTTCGTATGAACCGTACAGAAATTAAATTTTTTTTTTCGTTTTTTTTAAATCGATTCAATGGGATCGGAATTATGTTAATTTTGTAATCGTGTATTTAAAAAAAAAAAAAAAAAAAACGTAGGTATTATGGAAACCTACGGTGTACAAGCATTTACTACACATTTTGTGCAGTAAACACTTGTACACCGTAGGTTTCCATAATACCTACGGTTTTGTAATTTTTTTTAAATAACTAATAAACATTTTTTTTAAATAACTAATAAATTTTTTTTTAAAATAACTAATAAACATTTTTTTTAAAAATAACTATTTTTTTAAATAACTAATGTCACACCATTTTTTTAAAAATAACTAATAAACATTTTTTTTAAAATAACTAACAAACATTTTTTTTAAATAACTAATTTTTTTTTTTAAAATAACTAATGTCACACCATTTTGAAAGTACAATGCTAAATTTGGTATAGTAGTGGTATAGAAAATATAAAAAAAATGTAGTCAATTAATTTCCTTTGGTATTCCATACAAAGTAAATAGAATATATGAAATGATTAATTCTTATATTGTGTGTTTTTTCTAATTGTTTATCAATTTTTGGAAATAATACTCGATAAAAAAAGTACTTTTTTGGACAAAATAGTAGATAAACCCCCAAAATAGTAGATAAAAAAATAGTTTTTTTTCGCCAAAACCGTAGCCTACGGTTTGGGAAACCGTAGGTATTAGAGAGAAAACCGTAGGTTATATATTACCTACGATTTTGTATGTGAAAAATGATTTTTTTTATACAAAACGCGAAACAGTAGACGAAATGGCGAAACAGTAGGCGAATCTCGAAATCTACGGTTTCGTGGGCTATTTTTGGCTATCTACTAATTTTTGGCTAAAAATTGCTAATTACCCCCCTTAATTTGGCTAGATTAGTAATTATCCTAGTTTATTATATTAGAAAAAAAATAAAGGACATTAATAAGGTGATTTAAAAACTCAATAACTTTTTTAAAAGTTAAAACAGGGTTGAAAGTAGAAAATTTGAGATTTCAAGGGGTTTATTGAAAATTAAGAAATGGGGTCTCCTCTTCCGTATCGACAAAAACATCTTTGTGTTCGTGTCCCCAACTCTAATCTGCCGGCGAGTAAATCGGTCTAAAATCCAACCCTCTCAAGAAAATTAGTTGACTTTTTAATGCCGTTAGTTTAGCGTTAACTCGCCGTCGTAGGTCGTTAGTTCAGGTGGCTCCTTTTCTAAATGTGATGGTTGTTATCACTCAGGCACGGCAGCTCCGCCTCTCTCCTCCACCTACCACCACTATCTCCTCCACCCTCTACGACCCTACCTCTCTTTCTCTTGCTCTCATGCACTCTGACTCCTCTTTTTCTCTTTACCCTTCCATCTCCCCGTTCTCTCCGCCTCCTCTCCACTCCGCCACCACCACCGTCGTCTCTCCTCCCTCATCCTCCGCTACCTTCCTGCGCCTCCGCTCCACCGACATGTCTCGTGTTATCTTCCTTGTCTCATCCCCAAACCTCGTCGGTAGCTCGATACTCCTCCGTTTCTACATCCTCCGACCGGATAACCAATTCGCTAGGGTTAGGGTAATTTGCAATCAAAGTGATTTGAGTTTTGACGAGAGGAAATTAGGGGTTTTATTTAGGGTAAACCACGGGGTTTCAATCAAACTTGCGGGGTCAATCAATGTCTTCGCGATGTACTCCGTTTCTAACCGTAAAGTTTGGGTTTTCGCGGTGAAGCTTGCGGGAGAAGGAGATAACGTGAAGTTGATGAAAACTGCGGTGATCGACTGCGATTCGCCTGTGTTTTCTATAAGTGTTTCTATTGGGTTTTTGATATTGGGGGAAGAGAATGGAGTTAGGGTTTTTCCCTTGAGGCCTCTTGTGAAAGGGCGAATCAGTAAAGATCGTCGCCGAGATGCAAGTAAGAAATCCGACAAATCGGAAGTCCAGAAGATCAAATTGCTAAATGGATTGACCCCGGAAACGAACGGAAGCACCATTTTGTATGTAAATTCTGCAAAAGTAACTGGCAACAGCAGCAAAACCATAAATGTCAACGGTAATATAGAAGAAAAGATCGGGAAACATTCTGATACTTCTGGTAAGTTGATATTCTTCTTTCTCACTCTTACCTTATTTAGGTATAAGAAATCACGGTTACCTTGAATGAATAACAAGATCCAACTGTGATTTCATGGCTGATGTTCTGCAGCAAGGTTGAAGTGTGTGAAAACGAGACAAAATTCTAAAGAAGGTGGAGTTCGTTTTGTGGCATTTAACTCATCAAAAGTACGATTGGGATCAAAAAAGGCAATTTCTGTTCACTTCTTGGGCCATAATAAGTTTCTGATCTTAGACTCTGATGGAGAGCTATATCTGTTATCTCTATCAAATCCTTTTTCTGGGTCTGAAACAATCTGTGAGATGAAGAAGTTGACCCTCACCATGAAAGTTCAGAGTCTTGCAGTTCTTCCTGATGATTCCACAAGTATGATGTTTTCTATTTCTTTTCTTTCATAACAATAACAATAACAATAACAGTAACAATAAATTGCAGGAGCTCAAACTGTTTGGGTATCAGATGGGAACTATACTATACATGCAATGGTGGTATCTGATATGGAATCTCCTGGGAATGAAAATGACACCAAGAACAATGAAGAAACTATTCAACACTCAGGTATCATATGCATATTGAGCATGTTTGTATTTATTATAGTCAAATGATTTAAATTACTCTTTTTATTAAGCAGAATGTTGCCAAGTTTTGATTTTGTTTACTATGATTCTGAATCTCTTTCTAATTATTGATCAGCCACTGAAGCGATTTTCACCAGTGAAAAGATTCAAGAAATTATTCCTTTAGCTTCAAATGCAATATTGCTTCTTGGACAAGGTACCCTGTGTTATTTTCTTAAAATGTAGTCACTTTATTGAAGTGAATTCATCATGTTGATTTGTTTTCTTATTTCTTATTTCCTATTTCTGCAGCCAACAACATCTTTGCTTATGCAATATCATAATGATGCCGAGTGATTTTCTTTCCAAACTGGTAATTCTCTACTAATTAAGCACGTGACCTTTGATCTTCTTGTTATTATAGAATTATTTACTTATGGAAGTTTTATTTTTTCTCAATTTAGAATTTTCGGGGGGTATATCTGATCAAATGTTCATGGCTTGTTCCACTTATGAAAATTCATGGAATGACCTTTTTGTTTAAAGAGTAAGTTTTTTCTACATATTATATGACTTTCTTTATTAAGTCGTTTTTTTTTTGTTATTATAAAATTATTTTTGCTGTTTTAACTTTGTAGGTGGGTCCCATATTCTCTTCCCTTCAATGTCATCTCATTGTTATATCAGACAAATCATTGTGTGTATGCTTCAGACAATACTGAGATTTTGAAGGTATGAAAACTAGAACTTTCCTCCCATTTGAAATATGAAACTCATTGGACCAAAATACCCTCTGTCCCAAAAAGTAGTTGACTTTTGACCTCAGATTCGAATCCTCCTATTTATCTTTCAGAGAATTTTATGGAAGCAGTTTGGTGGATTGGTCTTTGAGTTTTATGATTGGTTTATTGCCACCTAAGCAAGTAAAATGCTCCTGAAAGTAGGATGCTATAATTTGCATGGAATTTCAACTTCTGGGATTCTGAGTCATATCAGTGGGAAAGGAGAGAGTCTTTCATGCCATTTGCTGCTCATAAATTTTTAAAAAACGGATTGAAGAAACATTATCTTTACAAAAATTGGCACAGCTTGAAGACAATTAAAACATGTTTTTTTCTCATAAACTTTGTGTTAATTCCCTCTTTATGTTAGTTTTCTTGTTTGAAAGAGTTGGTTTTATATGAGCAACATAAGTGATATGGAGATTATGTTATTTGAAGTTATAAATGATGTCTGAAGTTTAGTAATGGTTCCGTTTGTTGGTAAATTTTACTTGGTTGTATATGCAAAGTTATAGGCTTTATCTAGTCCGATTTTTCATCTTTTTCCTCGTGGATCGAGTTGATGAAGCAAAAGTATACAAAATTTCTTGACATGGTACTTTTGGTTGGGTATGCTAGGTTAGCAACTTGTTGAGATTGCTTGCTATGGTAATTTTTAATGTTAGCAATAAGACATTAAATTTCCAGCTAATAACAAACTTTATGAAAAATAGGAAGAGTACGTTTTAAAAGAGTTATTAACTAAAATGACCATGGTATGTTATTATCCAAAAACCTCCTTTCTAGAACATGTTAGCAGATGATCGCCAAATCCGCAAATGAATATTGTGAATTAGCAATAATGACACCAATTCTGACATAAACTCGTGAGTTAATTGTGATTTGCAAGGAGTTCTCAAGAAATTATTTTACCAGCTATTCTAGCTAACTTTAATTCTATTCTTGTAAAATGAAGTTTGCGCACCAAAATTGCCAAAAGTATAAAGATTAGATTTAAGATCTCCCCAATCCTCTTCCCTCTTCCTTTCAAACAATGGGAACCAAAGAGGAGTGTAAATTGATTTTTAGAGCAAATGATAGAATTAGAAGCAAACCGAAGATCCGATCTAAGTCAATTTTTTATAAAATGAAGATTGTAAGATAGCAAATTTTCCTTTTCTTTGTTTTAGCTTCAATTCTTTAAATATAAATTTTATGATGAAATTCATGATTAGATCAAGTTAAGTGTTGAATTCTAAATTTATAACTTTAATATAATGATATAAGTTCAATTCTATATTCAAAATTGAGTTCATGGAGCTTTAATGGTGGTTTGAAACCCCGGCTTCATGAATTTGTCCATAAATCCATTGGATTTCCACTTTGATATTTGGTTTAGTGTCACATTATGTTTAGATGTTGCTCTTTATCATGCAAAGTCCAAATCATAGTGTCGAATCCTTCATTCAGATCAAATAGAGGTTAATGATGTTTTTGAGTTCACAATTGGACAAAACTCTCATCAACTCATTAAGTTTTGACTGAATCATGTTATTGATGTTTAAGTATACGTTAGGGTTAATGATGTTTTTGAGTTCACAATTGGACAAAACTCTCATCAACTCATTAAGTTTTGACTGAATCATGTTATTGATGTTTAAGTATACGTTAGGGTTAGTTATTGCCATCTTAATTGCAAAGCATAGGTGAAAACCATCTAGAGTCAATTTTGAAGTTTTGAAGCTTAGACTTGAAATTTGGGGATAATCACTTTGATCCATTATTTGATTAAGTTAATGATGATTTAGGAATCATATAACTTGATTAAATAGAGTTTTAGAATTATTAAAAGTCATTAAATTTGGAGTTGGAAGTGTTAGAAATGGATTAAGAAAAATAGGTTGATAGTTTAGGAGTTTCTATTTTTATGTAGGTTTGCACATTTGGCTCTATCAAGTCACCATTTTGCTTGAGTGTGCTTTTTTCGTAATGTCATAGGAAATGTACTTTGTTTTATATTGAGTTTAGCTCCCAATGCTTCTCTAAGGTCATGCATGATAGTTTAAGAGATTAATGAGTGTCATTGAGTGTATACAAACCTAGATATAGTAACTAATGTTATTAAGGTATGGTTATTCACATATTTATACTTGTGTAGGTGTTCATGAACCCTGCATATACCTACAAGTTTGTTGGATGTTAGTCTACGTTTATGGTGAGTTCATTACCAAGAACACATGTTCCTTAGTATAGTATGTACTTGATTTCCTTTTGTGATTTATCGAATGATGTGAGTATCTTATGTGAAAGATTATATGTAAAATGTGTTGCATTCATGAAATGGGTTTTATAAATAGTTTTCAAAATGGGGACAAACTTTCTAGTTTCTGAAATGACTTTTGATTGTGGTCATGTTCATCTACTTTAGGATGGATTCCACGCTTGTGTGTTGTCCAGACACTCTGAAATTTATGATCATTATCTTTTTGCAAGCAATGGTGCTTATGAGTTGTGATTGACTAACTATATAGTCATTGATCGAGGGGATTGTTCTTGCAAATCCATTTTATGGTTTCACATGATGGTCACATGCTACCAAAGTCTTTAAATGAGGCCTCTTATTGTGTTTTGATGATGATGATGATGATGTTACTACCTTGTTTATGCTTCGAGTTACCATCTTTTCTCTTAGTATGGAAGGGACCTTTTATGAGAGTAGAGAAGTCTGGTGTGGGGATTTAGAAGCTTATGCATTGCATTTTTTTATATTGTTGATTTGTTATTGATGAGTTATGATGATGTTTTAACAATGTTTCTATTTGAAGTATTCCTTTACTTAATTGATTATTACCTATTATTTTTTAAAGCTTTGAAAACCTTTTTAGGGGTTTGACTTTAGCATTGGATTGTTGAATTTATCTAACCCTTTAAGAGATTTGATATGGTTAATGTTCATTAGGCTTTCCAAGTGTACCATATATATAAGGTATCCTTTGTCTCTTTATTGTTTTGTTATACTGTCGTATGTTTTGACATTTTAAATCTGAAATAGTAAAAAAAATGCAAATGAATTACTTAAATATTGTATGATTTTTGTACACAATGTCATATTAATATTGTGAACACCAAACTTTGAATTAGATATTGTTTAGATTCACAGTCTGAATATCACAACAAGTTGCAATATTAGGATAAAAAAATTTTATTGGAAAGAAACTAAATATATAATAATACATAATTTTTGGTCTTTACAAACATGCATCCATATCAATATATAAACAATGTTTGTATGGGATACAAATGACCAATACATGTATAAGTAGATGTGCTTATTTGGATGGATCGATTCGATCTGATCCAATCAAGTGAATCCAAATTAATTTCAGTTTTTAAAACATAGATCCGAATTTTTCAAACTAAATTTAAATTCGATCAAAGCCAACCAAATTACAATTCTATTGGACGGGTTTTACATTTTGGTTTTCAAGAGACGAATATTTAAAAAAAAAATGAATAACTTAAATATATTTCAATTGTTAAACAAAAATATATTGTTTAGTTGTGAATTAAAATTTATACATTATTAAGAAAAATTATATTATAATTTAATATTCTATAGATAAATAATAAATTGTTATATGGTGTTTTTGACTATTCGGTATCGGTTTTTATTTTGTTTATGTTTTAGAAACTGAAACCAATTCGATATGCAAAATATTAATTCTATTTTGCTAAAAACTTGTCAAAAAAATGTGAATATCCAACCCAAAACTTTAGGACCTTAGCGTAGGAAAGCCTATTGGCTAGTGGCTACAAAATTTATCATATATATTCCTCCCAATTTGTATGAAACTTTAGGACCTTAGGGTAGTAAAGTGTAATTACTCGTAAACTTAAGTCGTAGTTAACACAATGCCACGTCATCATAAATTTGGCGGTTGATACAGAACTTCATCCATCTTCTTCTTCCTCTAACTACATCCTCTTATTCCTCTCTGCGTCTGCGTGTTTTCAGTGTGTGAGAGAGAGAGGGTAATCACGAAGCTCCATGACGATGAAAGCATTATCTGTATCGATCGGCGGAGGAGGTAACATCATCTGTTCTCAACGATTAAATCTCTCCGGCAACCACCAATTTATCTCTTTGAATCAGTTTTCACCGTTAAATCTCCGACGGAGCTCCAGCAGTCTTACTAATCAGGATCATTTTCTCGAAAGGACTAAAACTTACCTTAAATTTAAGCTTGTTATTGCTAGAGCGGCCGATTCTACTCAGGCGCCGGTTCCTGCTGCAGTTACAGGCGGCAAATCGATCGTCGAAGACGAGGAGTTTTCACTCGCAAAGGTACTAGCTACTATTGTGTCTTGTTTATGCTTCGAAGAATATTTGGTATCGACTATTTGCTTGATCTGAAAATTTGGAGATATGTTGTCTCCGTTCAGATAAGCGAATCTGCATACTGCATACTTATGTCGAGTGTCAGATGATTATTGAAGTTAGATTTCCGGAAACGATGCTTGCTTATCTTATGCATTTTATCTCATAATAGAATTGCTTCAATCGGATAAAGAACAGATGAGAAGTAGTAGCCCTAAATAAATATAAACCTAGAACAAATTTCTACACCTTTTTGGCTTTTCCAAGTGTTCTATTCTTTTAGCAACTGAAATTATTAAGCAGGATGCCAATCTAGCCCTAATAGTATGATACAAAAAGAGTTTTAAAGTTTAAACATCCATGAATGCATTATGCTTTTAAAGAAAATCGCTCTCAACTGTATTATGCATTTAAACATCCATGGATGCCAATCTGCAGATCTCCTTTGGTGTAATTGGACTAGGTCTTGGATTATCACTCCTCTCGTAAGTACCTTACTTTCATAAATAACACTTTTTTAATTTCAATTTGCATTTCTGAGATTGTATTGCATACACTTAACAGCTATGGTTTTGGAGCTTATTTCAACATCCTCCCTGGATCTGAATGGTCTGCAATAATGTTAACATATGGATTTCCATTGACAATTATCGGAATGGCTCTTAAGGTCAACCATTTTTGCTATTCTTTCTCATCTTCCTCCAACTTTTCTTCTCAATTTCCATGAGAAACAATACAAATGCTATTTTGATGCTTTATTTTAACTTATATTACATTTCCCAGTATGCAGAACTCAAACCTGTCCCATGTTTGACTTACTCTGATGCTCAAATCCTGAGAGAAAAATGTGCCACTCCTATCCTTAAGCAGGTTACAAAAAAAAAAACAATCATACCAATATGACTTTCTCATTTATTTTGTATTATTGTTGTGTTATAAGTTATAACTTATAACTTATAACTGATTAAGTAAAAAAAAGAAATAATTGGTTTTTGTTATGTATTAGGTCAGAGATGATGTCATAAGATATCGTTATGGAGATGAGCAGCATTTGGAGGAGGCTTTGAAACGTATTTTCCAGTATGGTTTGGTAAGTTCTTGCTTTTATTAGACGAAAATCTTGCTAATTTCTAAAATATTAATAAATAAATAAATAAAGAATATAGTAGTTAAATTTTGTTGATGTTGATATGTTTTGTTGTTTGGTTTAGGGTGGAGGTGTGGCAAGAAGAAATGCTCCAATTCTAACAAAAATCCGGGAAGAAGTAAAGCATCAACTTTAATAAAATATTACTTTGTTTTGTTTAATTATCTTCCAGAAACATTAACCTTAAACTTTCCAAATATGATGATTTTCAGGTGACTGAAGATGGTAAGTATTGTTTAGTGTTGGTGTTTGAGGCAAAAGCACTTGAGTTGGCTGACTTCGAGAAAAGACAGGTGAGTCATGTTTTTTTTTTCACATTAAATAAATAATATTTAAAAAAGTATTTGAGAAAATGCAAGAAAAGTTTACGCTTTAAAGTTTAAACAATATTTGTTTTGTAGGAAAAATTTGCTTCTTTTTTTGGCCCGGGAATAACAGCTGAAGTTGGTGAGTTGTTGTTACGTTTGGATTTTTATACAAAATTTAAAAGCTTTATTTTTTTTTAATAAAATTTATTGGAGATTGTTGTGTATGTAGGGAAAGGAGAAGAAGAGAAAACATATGATGTACGCCTTATTTCAAACACAACACTGTAATTATTTCATTATGGCCTTCCAAACGTGTTCCCTAGATTTTGCATAGCATATGGGAAAACTTTGTATCATTGATTGTATAAAAACTAAAAATATTTCCATAAAAGATGTCGTACACAAATAGATACAAGCAAGCCTTCACGAGGTAATCTTGGAAGTAATCATTGCATTCCAAGAAAATAAATCCAAATATCAAATTCAACTAGAAAAGATACAAAAGATACATAAACGAAGAAAAGAAAAGATTCTTCAAATATCTTAGATCCTATAAGAGGGTGTGATAAAAAACTGAAGCCGAATAACCAAATGATGTTTGGTTTGTTTGGTTCGGATTATTTGGTTTTCAGTTGATTCAGTTTTGTTAACTGAATAATGAATATAATACCTTATTCGGTTTGGTTTTGGTTAACTTTTTGTTAGATCGAATAAACAATATATATATATATATATATATATATATATATATATATATATATATATATATATATATATATATATATATATGGGGATAGGGAATATACATTACAGCCCCACCTAAGCTTAGGTACTAAACCTCTAAAATATATCGTTTTAACATTCTAAATATGTCCGGTTTGATTTCACTTGGTAATATATCATCCTCCATAACATTTCTTTCTTTCATTATTGTTTTACCATCTTTGTTTTCTTTCCTCAATTATCGTTTATTACTTCACCCAAGGGAATATTACTAAACCCTAAACCCTAAACCTAAACCCTAAACCTAAACCCTAAACTTAAACCCTAAACCTTAAACCCTAAATATGTCTGGTTTGGTTTCACTTGGTAATTAACATTTTATATATAGATTTATAGATTAGTTACTAAGAAAGATTTTCATAACTAATTATTTAGGTATTAACTACTATTATAAATTTATAATTGATTTATATTTTGTATCAAAAAACAATTAGCCAAATGTCAATTAATGTTTGGTTATTTCTTTCATTGTCGACTAAGTCTTCGTTTGATGGACATCTTTTCAGGTTCAACAGATCTTTTCTAGTTAAATGGGTCGGAAAGACTGTTTGATTTACAATATATATATATATATATATATATATATATATATATATATATATATATATATATATATATATATATATATATATTTCTTTTCCCAGTAAGATATGTATTTCCCATAAAGCCTCAAAATCATATCTTTCTGGCTGAATTGTTATTTTTCATACAATCAAACTACATGGTTTCTTTTCCGGTCAGTAAACTTTCCTAGACAACACTTTCTTAGACAGTAACTATCAAACGAGAGCTAAAGCTATTAACATATCTCTACAACTTATGTATGTATGTATTGTTGTATTGCCCTTTAATAGGGCTAGCCCATTTAGTGGTGGATCTAGATATATTTTTTGTTGGGGGCACCATCAATAGACTATATGAATGAATCGGTTCAAATGGACAATATAATTGGGTTGGATGAAACTAGTGGAAAATTGTGGTTGTAATTTGTGTTTTAAATCTAGATGTTACATTTTCCTCATGTTATTAGGAAGTATGTTATTAGGAAGTACTGAAACTCCTAATTCCTTGAACATGCGTAATGTCCCTGTTAGGTTGTTGATGAGCATTTCATTGGTTTAGTTTCTTAGATCATAAAGGATATAATAGCGACATGCTAGGTCTTCCATGAACCATGAGCGGTCGCCTAGGTGTGTCAAAGCATATATTACCATAATGTTCAAATTTGATTTATTAAAATCATTTAATTGATGCATCAACTTTGCATATTGTTCAAGACTTAGCTTGGCATTAGCTACGTTGGGTTTTAACTTCATTGTTTTCTTTTATTTTTGTTGTTGATATTTGCTCACGAGTATCCACCATTCTAGGTATCCTTTTTTCGAAGAAACCCTAGATTATGTGATTGGTTTTGCCACAATGTTTGCACCACAATCCATCCCGATTCCCCTTTCTTTTGTCAAATTGGTTCTGCTTATGGTTACATATCCACAGATCTGATACATAACAACTTCCACATTTGTCTTTCTTAAAACAAAGATGTTTTTAAGTGATAAACATTAACGAGAATACGCATTGGTTTGTTCTTAATATTTCATATTAACAGTCCCAAAGGAATCATCAAGTCACATCAAGAACATGTAATTTCATCTTTCTCTTTTGACTCTACAAGTCTCTTCTAAGATCACATGAACATTTACCACCTGTACATCTTGGTATTTGTGAAACGAAAAGGATATTGTCGTAGATTTCTTTCTGTTGGATTAGGTGTCTAAGCCAATAACTAAATTGGTATATACTTGAACTATTAGCAAAGTCCTTTTGGGTTGCCCTCAAACCTAACAACTGACTAGAGTGCTTTTTAAAGAGAAAGGTTGATTTATTGATCTTTTATAAGATTAATAAATTGCAATTAATGATTTATTAATATATTATGAGAATAATATATTAATTAGAAATATTATTATTTAATTAAGAATTAATTAGAATTAATTTTAGGATTAATTGTATTAATTAAAAGTATAAAGACCTAAGCTGTAATTGTTCAATAATTAAACAAAAGAGGTTTCAGAACCTTCCCCAATGTGGTGGACGGTTTTGGAGGTATATTCTAGGGTTTCTAGAATATCTCTTGGAGATAATTAGGAGATTGGATAATTACCTAAATTGAAATAATAGTATTATATTCAAATTAGGGTTTCCATGGTTTTCTAATTCAACTATAAATAGGGCCTTAACCCTTCACATTTTCGGCCATTCCTTCTCTCAAGAGAATATCCAAAAAAATCCTCTCTCCTCCTTTCTCCTCAAAGATCTAATTGTTAGGTTTTAGGTACAAACCATCAGAGGCATCAGAGGCACGAGAGGTCTGGTGTTTTGCTTCCAAGTCAATTCAAGAAGGATTATTTGATTATTTACTATAATAATCAAGAAGGTATGTAAACCTTAAACCTTTTATAATTTAAGATTTTACTAGATTTACACTAGGGTTCTTGATGTTCAATAGATTCTAGCATTCAATAGTGAAAACATATATCCAATTAGGTCGCATGTGAACTTAAGACTTAAGTTATTTTCCGTCACATGAATTTTTGTAACCTATAAAAACCAACACTTTCATCTTCATAAAGTATGTTAAGATGGACATGTTGTCTTGCCTCATTGTTAGCAGAATTCAGTTTAGTTGGTAAGCTCGTGGTGTGCTTTCCTTCCCAAGTTTATTTAGTGTAACATTTGTTTTCAGGTATTGCTCTTGGGATTCAAAAAATCTAAGTTCTTGGAGATTTAGTGAGTTTTTTCTAACCATGGCTTGGTGATGGAGCTCACTGTGGTGTGGTCGCATCTCCTGGATGAGATGCACATTTTTAATGACCAGAGTCTGGTCATGTATTGGCCAGGACATGGTGGCGGTTGGGTGTAAAACCCTAGGTCTCAAGCTATGGGACCTATTTAAGCAAGCTTATGATTAGGTTTGGCTCTCAACTGCAACCTTCATCCCTTTGAGAGAAACCCTAGAGTATATGTATGTGTGTGTGTTCATGGTGCTTTACTGTATGTTCTTGGATTTCAAGGCTCTTTCAAGAATAAGAAGAATGTAATCCAAGCTAGTTGGTAGAGTGGTTGTTGTTGAGGGATTGTTTCTACAAGCCTTTTAGACTCCAGAAGGTATAGAGTTCATACCTTTATTATCTTATGAGTTATTTACTTGAGTTTTAAGGTCCCATATTGGTTAAAGAAAGTGAATCCTTGGAGTTGGAAGCAACTCTAGGACCTTGGGAGTGATTCATGTTAGTTTTTGGATCTTATGATCCCATAAAGCTTGTATCTAGATCAAGAATCAACCATGCATAGATCTTTAAGGTCTTTTGTCACCTTCATCTATTAATTTAGGGCGCCAACAAGTTTTGTCACCTTCGTCTATTAGTTTAGGGGATCAGAGAACACAATGTGATACCAATGTGAAAAAATAGGGTTCGAATATCTTTTCTTGATCATTTAGCATGCCAATAAAGTGTTTAAATGCAAATACAAAAGAAAGAGATAACTACTAGTAGACACAAATAAAATCAAAGAAACCTCTGAAGTATATAAAAGTAGAATATTTGTTTTCAAAAAGGAAATATACATATAATCATACAAGTCTCTTTACTTTTTTAATCTGTTCAACTAAACCTACAGTCTTTTTTTACCAAACGAGTGCCTATCCATGTCCATCCTGTGACATCCCCATTTTCATGGCCAGAAAAGACCGATTTTGTTTATGCTTTATAAAAAATCAGAGTACTTCTTTTCATAAAAATGTTGCGGAATTTGTTCCCAGAAAAATACGATAAATACGTTATCAAAACATTTTCGTAGAAACGTGTTTTATTCATTTTAAAACGTTTGGGATGTCATTGTCAATACAGGAACATAAGCATAAACAGAACTTACATTTATTTACACTAGTGATCTACATTTCTTTAATCTCTCAGTGTAATGTCACTTCATATTGACACATGTGATATAAGTAAACTGAGTGGGTCAGGTTGGGAAACCTGGTGAGTACATAGGGTTTTCAACCCACAATAATATAATTATTATGTTTAAACAATTAAACAATCAGCCCAATTACCCATCCCCATTATCTTCTTTATTCTTAAGGATCTACCCTAAGAATCAGTTATTCCTTGTTCATTTATTCCTAAGGAGTATCCTAAGGAATAAGTATGAATTCGATTGTTGTAAATGACACATCTGTCAAGCACAATCTGCTAGTTCTGTCACTAGGGCGCAACTACCAAAATTGTGACATTCTCTATGGGGCGCATCTGCCGAAATAGTCCTTTAGGCGCATCTGTCGGGGTTATGAGGTTCTCTATTAGGCGCTTCTGCCGGTAGAGACCTTTAGGCGCATCTGTCGGGTTTGATTGACAATATCGTTTTCGAGAATCCACTCGCAATACATATCAATGGGTTTTTAGAGTACACCGGTGAACACGTCGTTCACAACACCTACAGGTTGCGAGCTTGCTAGTGTTCCACTGGACTGTCTAGAATAGTCCGTGGTTGTCATCCATACTCTGCTGAATGACGGGGCCATCATTTGGGAAAAAGGCTTCTCACATCGTCCACCTCTCACCCTCACCTCACAGTCTATTTCACCTCTCAACTCATCATCCAACTCATATTTCATCTACCCATGTCTTATCCCAACATTTTCGTAGATATAAAATACATATACAGTTTAAATCATTTAAAACGTGTATAAAATCGTTCACCCAGCATAGATAGCAAGTATTCAGATAATATGCACACGTAGCACGTAATTTATATAAAATACTTCATATCTATGTGTAAGCTGAAAGTAACTATGCACTCACCTGATTAGGTGGTGAGTTGGCACTCGGACAGCACTTCGTTACTCTTAAAACAATTTCCTCGACAAAACCTAGTATCAATATGACTAGGGTTTAGTCTGACATTAACCACAACTAATTAATAGTCCAACTATTATTATTATTATATAAGCGTTAAATAACACTCAATATAACTCATAATAATAGTCCAAATACTTATTATAAGGTCCTAATAACATTACTATATTAAAACATAAGCTATACTAAAGATAGGTTAGGCGTAGCTCACTTACAACGGGTTTTCTAAAAAACCAGGCTTCGCTGGAGCAGCGTTTCCGAGCCGAAAGACCCTTTTTCTCGGGACTCCGGGAGCCTCGGGGCTTCCTTCGGGTGCTAGGGGGTTTACCTAGGCTTTTAGGGGGGGTTAGGGGCTTTAGAGAGAGAAACTAGAGAGAGAAAGAAGGGTTTGAAGGTGTGAAGAAATGGCAAGACCCGACACTTCAATTTATAGGGTGAATTCCTGATGGACTCGCTGATTCGGTTCACTGACTCGCCGAGTCAGTGCCACGTGTCATCATCTGATGGCTTTCCTTGGGGAGAAAGCCTTGGCCCATATTCAGCCACGTCACCCATTTTGCAGCAGCACCCTGCCGACTTCTAAACCCCGTCACTTTCGCATACGAGCTCCGTTTTCGACATTCTTTTTTTCCACGCGTAGGTAAAAACAAGATCTACAACTTTCATTTAGACTCCGTCGGCTAATTCTCGACTGATCTCAAATTTAACAATAGGAGGCGTTTAGACCGTTAAATGACCGCGAAGAATTCGTAACTCCTTCATACGAACTCTGTTTTCGTCCATCTTTTTACCGTTGAGTTCCTATTAATGAGATCTTCAACTCTCATTTAGGTCGCGTAAGCCCAAAACCACTCGAACTAAAATTCGAGTTTCGGGTCGTGCACTACTAAGCCGAATCTTAGAAAAATCATAACTTCTTCATACGAAGTCAGGTTTGGGCGTTCTTTTTATGGATTTTCTCGGTTTAACAGATTCTACGACTTTCTTTTAGGTAGCTAAGGCTAAATCTCGCTCTATCATAAATTCACTATTTACGCTTTCTGGTGTCGTGCCGGTTTTGCCGTAAAACTTCGACGGGCCATAACTCCTTCGTTATAACTCGGATTTCGGCGTTCTTTATATGTATGGAAACCTTGAGACATATTCTACAACTTAGTTAAGATTATTTTTTCTAAATAATATTTTATCGAGAAGTCGTTTTCGACACTTATTGCCTCAAAATTGACTAGCTCGGATCTGCGGGCGTTACACATCCATTTCATATATTGTCCACATAAACCTATCACATTGACTTTACTGGTAAATGGTAATATACACGGAGGGTTACCCGATTCATCTCATTCAAGTTTCTTTGCAATCATTTCACAAAAAGTTCCCCAACTAAGATTTGATCTTTTAGGATCCTTCAATGACGTCTTCTTCAACTTCATCCGTTCAAAAGAACTTTAAGTATAATGTATTTTTGAGTTTCAGGGGCGAAGATACTCGAACAAACTTTGTTGATCATCTTGTTCATACTCTCCAGCAAAAAAGCATTCGTACTTTTAAGGACGACAAGAGAATCAAAAAAGGTAAAAAGATCAGTGATGACCTCATCGGATCCATTGAAGATTCAAAATTCTACATCAAATATGCCTCTTCATCTTGGTGCTTGGATGAGCTTGTGAAGATAATGGAGTGTCATAGGACGACAGAGCACACTGCGTACCCTGTCTTTTATGACGTTGAACCCTCGGAAGTCCGCAAACAAAGTGGGGCAGTTAGAGAAGCATTTGCCAAGTATGAAATGGAAGAGGCTGCTGGGAAATGGAGGGTGGCTCTGAAAGAATCAACGGGACCTTGTTGGGTGGGAGTTGAAGAAGACCACTGATGGGTAATTCCTTCATTAGATCTATGCAATATTCTTCTATTTTTGTTTATTTATGATCTAGCATATAACCTGGATGTAAAAGGCTCCTAAATGTTTCAACTCAATTTGTGTCTTGTCCAGAGAATAACTATGAAATATGACAAATAGGGTTGTAACACCCCATTTATTTAAATAAATTAGTAAATGTAAGCCCCAGACTAATTTGTGAAGAATTTTAGAAGTCGGGGGTTAAAAGAGTAAGTTCGGGACAAAATTGTAAAATAGTTGAAGGCTTAAGGGTTTATTGGTAATTTAGGGGTCTATTATGAAAGAAATTTATAGGATCAAAGCTTAAAAGGTAAGTTTTGGATTCAGTTGTAAAGATTTCTGAAGGAAGGGTTAAAAGTGTAAAATATGGATTAGTTTGAAAGAAATGAGGGAAAGGAGGGGATTAACTTGTCATTATGGGGCAAAGTTTAGGGAGTCGGGTATATATGCTTTACAAAACCCTAACCCTAGCATTCTTAAAGAGTCGTCACCCTCTCCCTTCCTTTTAGCTTCCAGCCGCCATGCGTGAAGTCAGCCACCACCCCCCACCCTTTGTTCACAGTTCTGACCAGTCGGAGTAGCTCATCGTCCGCAGCTGTTTGCTAATGACCGCCACCATCGTGTTTTGCTGTCAGCGACATCAGGAACCGTCGGCGATGCTGTGTGCGCCACAACTATCTCTCCGTCGCCATTCCCTTCCTCTTCTAATTGCTGGTCACGGTTCTCAACCGCATCCGGCCATTGCCGGTGTTGTTCCGACCATCCCTCGTGTGACAATCGTCAATTTCGGGTCAAATAAAAGTCAAACAAAGTCAACAAGTCAAACCGGTCGACTCAATTATCCCTTGTATATTAGGGTTTACGTTAGGTAATTACTGTACAACTCACTATTTTAATGAGAAAACATCATTTGGAAAATACGTGTGTTTAATTTTCCTTAGCCTTGATAGTGCTAAACAATGAACCAAAGCGATAGAACAATGTTGCATACTCATCGAGAGTGTGTAAGATCCTTAAACATGGCCTAACGGGGCTTGCGGACCTTGCGTTGCGAAGCCAAGCACTCAAAAAGGTCACAAAAGAAACCTCTCTCAATCTCTTTCACTCTATCTCTCTATATTAGAAATCTCTCCAAGTATGTCAAATCTCTCCCAAATCTCTCAAAGTATGTCGAATCTCTCCCAAATCTCTCTAAGAATGTGGAATCTCTCCCAAATCTCTCACAAAACCTCTTTTGATTTATCTTAATCATTTGAGGCATCCTGATACTTGACTTGGTGAAAAACCACTCGAAAAGGGGTGAAATCTTAGAAAAGAGCCTTTTAGGGTCGGAGCCTCCCTATGGGGGCCAAGTCCTCCCTGATCCGAGGCCACAAGAAATGAGACTGAAGTCTCCTTGAGTAGTCGCAGCCACCGAGACCGAAGTCCCCTTGAGCAGCCGCAGCCACCGAACCCGGAACTAGCACCGCATCCGAGCCGAGTCTTCGGGCCGCAATCCCCTTCTCTTCGGATCGCAGTCCCCTTTCGCCCCCGGACCGCAGCCAGCAACCAAGCCACTCCGGTGCTTAGGATGCTGAGACCGAACCCTTGCCCATACTTCGGATTTTCCATCCTTTTACCCGGTTTTCGACCACGACTTCGTTTTAAGCCCGTTATTAATTATTTTAAGGGGGGATTTTCACCCAAACTTATATTTTGGCTTATAAGGTCCTATATATTCATAAATTCAACATATTTTAAGTAAAATCTGATTTAAGAATAAAATCCATTAAATGAGATTTTGTGGTGAAGTGTTGGCTCTTCCATAATCCTTTCCCACTCATTTTCCCTCCATTCCCATGTCCAAAGAACTGGAAAAACCCACTCTCACTTCCACCAAAGATCAAACACCACTTTTATCTCAAATTCTCACACAAATTCGAGATTTCCAAGGCATTTTCAAGCTTTCCTCCTATATTTGGTAAGTATCATCACCCTCCTTATGGTTATTACCTTTCCTTTTACTCAAATCATTGATTCCTTACTCAAACTCCACCAATATTGTGTTAGATTCTCGAATCTTCAAGCAATCCTCCAAGTGTTCTTAAGTTGAACACTTATCTCCTTCAACATCCATCCACTGAAGTCACACAAGGTGAGTTCATACCCCTATATTTTCATACTTTCTTAAGTTTTAATGGGGGGGGGGGGGGGAATACAAGTTAAAACACCAAGAACACAATTAAAATTTTCTAACATCTTTCATCAGAAACGTTAGGCTCCATTCACGGACTTTTTTGATCAACTTAAACATTTTATTTTTCAAAACTGTTTTAGGTGCAAGTAGTTCCAGTTCTTAGCTTTAAAATGGCTACTTGCACATCTCCATGAGATTTGTCTACAATTTATGGTGATTTTTACAAAACTGTCTATCATTTCAAGAACCAATCCGGACCAGTCTGTGATTATGGACGTTTTCACACATGTTGGAGACCACTAAAAAACATGAGAAAATTTATGAACAAACTAGACACGTTTTCCAAACTCCTAGAATTTATGGATTCTGATTTGGACCTGTTATGAATTTTCTATAAATTTTCTAAGAACAGTAATAGAAAATGTTATCATCAGAAAAATATCATCAATTTCATTTCACCTTGTAACATGTTGAGCAAGGTGTATATCTTTATGTGATTATATGTTATTGCAATATATGACATTTTGTCCTAGTATATAGACATGCATCATTTGACAAATGGATTTTGATATATAAAACATAGAGAATAACAAATTGTTGTAATCAAAATACATCCATTACATACAAACATTGGAATAAACTATGTTAAGTATAGTTTATGTATACTACTACTACTACCCTTGTTTTGATAAACTATAATAGGTATAGTTTATGATACATTACATAACACATTCATTAGAAAAAGGGTACATTTATACAAAAAGGGATTTTCATTACATTACATGTAAATTCGTTAATGACTTTTGTGAGACATTCGCTTCACTTTACCAATAAGTCATGCATTGTAAACAGAGTCTCCTGAAGGGAGAGCGTGATAGTTGTATATAGATCTATATTGGGTCTGACAAACCCATACCTTAGCTGCATGCAACAGCTAGACCGGCAAGTCTGGGGTGACAAACATCATAACATTTCCGACGCCTGAAGAACGTCGTTTCAGGCCACCTAGGTCATAGCATGGTTATAATAACTCACATTAATTATTAACAAACATAGAATTTACGGGGATTTCACTGAAATCAAACGATTTTATGTCGATTTTAACTTGCATTATTTACTATAAGTAAGGAAAGATACTTATACATTTCGGTCTTTGGGATTTTAAGACTACATTTGCACATTAAGGAAAATATTGGATTTTCTTGAACGAATACCACTTTTACAAGAAAGGGTTTTCATAACTACATACCGGTGCTTATGAACTCACCAACCTTTGTGTTGACACTTTTTCAAACTACTTGTATTCTCAGGAAATCACTAAATAGGTAACCAAGTGCTTTTGAGGATGGGACGTTAAGGCGTCATACATTTCACATTTTTGTCAACATATTGTAATTGATTTGGAAACATGTAATTCATACAATGATGTAACTCTTTCAATTATATATATGTTGGTTGTGTTTACTTAAATCACTATTGCAAATGTTGTTATGATACTATACATGAAGTCCTCCACCCCCGGACGTTTCCGCCATCCTTGGTTTGGGGGTGTGACAGATTGGTATCAGAGCACGGTTTATAGTGAATTAAGTATATTAAACCGCATAAGATATACAAACTATAAACACATTTGGGACTAAAAGTCTCTGATTTGAAACATTTTTCAATGGGATATACTTTTAGAAAATAAATAGTTTTCTTGTTTAAGGTATACATAAATGCTCACATAGTGTCATAATTAGGGAGAACATAAAGTAAAAGAAGGGGAGTTGAACACTACGAGTATGCCTTGGTATGTGTAATCAGTTCTGGGAAGGATATAGCCTGATCAACTATAACCGTCCGAGAAGTGACTTACATATACTAGGGGATAGTCGTAGTGGGCAACAAATCTAATAACCTAACTTCACTCTACAAAGAATGCTCTAAGAACCAAATCTAAACACTTAAAATACTACATGAGTATTTGAATTTTGCTATAGCGCAATATTATTATTATTATTAACTGTTACATGCCTCTTACACCCCTATTCTCGCACAAACGACGTGGCATGATTCCATTTACCAGGAGACCCATACATTCCCAATCAGGGAAATGCCGGCTGGATCGAAGAAGAGCCCGAAGAACTGATCGAAGAAGATCCCGAAGAGGATCCCGAAGAAGAACCCAAAGAAGAACCCGAAGAGGAACCCGAGGAGGACCTAGAGGAAGAAGAAGAAGAGGAGGAAGACATCGAGGCAGACATGGATGAAGATGAAAGTGAAGAAGAACCAGAGGTCATCAATCCTCCCTATATAGCCAGAGTTCCCGCCAACCGATATGACTACTTCGGCCCCATACCTCGATGGGCGACAACGATTGAAGGATGGGGTCGCCGTCAACGATAACGATCACCGTACGGAGGTCAACGAGGTTTCTATGACCTCAGCCACGGAGGACCAGTAGAGCTCTCCCGGTCATGACTCAACAAATAGCGATTATGGATGATCGCGGTAGGATGACGACCGATCAAGTCCGGGAACTGAGTGCCATCATAGAGTCTACCACTGCTCGCACCAGAGACCTAGAACGGGACTCCCACTACAGAGACCAAATCATTCAGGACCTTCTCGTTGCTCGAGCAGAAGCAAGGGAGTATCAGGAAAGGTATTTGGCACTCGAAGAAAGGATGATCGCAACCGAAAGGAGGTTAGCAGAACTACAAGGCGCATATACATCATCCCAAGCTCCGCCAGGGAAGGATCGTCGTGAGTAGGATTCATTACTACTCACACATCTTCGTAGTATAGGTTTATGAGCATGCGTTGGTGCTACTCTTTTGTATGTAGGTTGACCCTACGATTAAGTGATTCAACTATTCAAGGGGCTTTTGTGCTGTCAAAACTATCTTTTACATTGATGTAATATAGACCCTTGTGAGGTCAAATTTTCCCCAAAACATATGTACTGAAATTTATCAATGAAATTGGCATGCATTTTATTTCATTGGATGTGTGACATGGGAACTCACTACTTGATATTACAAACAATCTACAACTGATAACTCTAAGATTTTTAAGTGTACCTCGTTGTTATGTGTAATTAAAGAAGTAATCGACCTAGAAATGGTGAGTCCGCCTTAGGACCTGTTCCTTGTTTGGTTGTGGACTTAGGGCAGACTCATTAGTATCAACAGCTTATTAAAATTTTAATTACACATAACTGGGGCACATCGAGCAAATCTTAGGAAAGGGTCAGACACGGAACCAAACACATGACTCCGTTTGAGTCACCACTATTCAATTCATAAGTTTATTTGCATAAACTTTCTCTATGAATTACTTGCTAATGCAATAAAGTCGGAATATAATACAAATGAGATAAAACAAGTGACACTCGACTCGTTATTACTATTGAAGTCTTACCGACTTGTCATTTTAAAACTTATGACAGAGCTATGCCGCCAAGGAAAAGACCAAGACCTTCCATTAGCGCAGCACCACCTCCTCCGCCGCCGCCTCCACAATTTGATCCGACAATGTTCTAGGCTGCAGTAGCAGCAGCTATGTCGCAAATCAGCACTAACGGCAATGGTGGATCCGAATCTGGTGTTACACCCTTTAACCAGGGTGACAGTTCGGGGCGCACAAAGGAATGCACCTACAAGGACTTCACCAATGGCAAACCCGATACCTTTAATGGGAGCGGGGGAGTCATCACACAGATGTAGTGGTTCGAAAGGACTGAAGTAGTCTTTGAAATCTGTGCTTGTCCCGAAACGAACAAGGTCAAGTATGTGGCATTCACTTTCACCGGTAGGCCTCTCACTTGGTGGAATGGCCGAGTTAAGTCACTTATTCCAACAGTGGCTAACTCCATAAGTTGGGAAGAATTGAAAGCGTTGATGCTAAAGGAGTATTGCCCGAAGGGTGAAATACAAAAACTCGAGGAAGAACTCTGGAACCTCAGAATGTCAGGCACAGATCTTGAAACTTACACTGCCCGATTCAATGACCTAGCACTCCTCTGTCCAGCAATGGTCACTCCATAGGAGAAAAAGGTGGAACGATATCTCTGGGGGCTATCATCCCATATTCAAGATAGTGTACTGGCCTCGAAACCCGCTACCTTTGAAAGTGCCAAGGAATTGGCACAGCAACTTATCGATCACAAGGCCATCTGTGGTACCGTGGTCGCCGCCACCGACCAAGAAAAAGGAGAGAACAACAAAAGGAAGTTCTGGAACAATAAAAAGAAGCAACCGGCACAGGACCCCGCCAAGAAGCAATAGACTGTTGTTGTCCGTGCTGCCACTACTGCTACCACTCCAGCACCACCGAAGCAATATGTTGGAAATCTCCCTAAGTGCAACAAGTGCAACTTCCACCATAATGGTGCTTGTTGGGAAATGCACTGCAAAAACTGCGACAGGAAAGGGCATACCGCTCGTTTCTGTAAAGCGCCAGCACGACCGATCAACCAAGTTGCCAATGCAGGGGCAAGTCAAACCTACTATGGATGTGGTGACGCAGGACACTTCAAGAGAAACTCCCCGAAGCACAAGCTCCTAATGTTGGTGTGTAGGGAGAGTCCTAGCAATAGGACACGGGGAAGCAGTCAAGGATCCTACAGTGGTTACCGGTACGTTCCTCCTCAATAACTCTTATGCGTGTGTACTTTTCGATTGTGGGGCAGAAAGGAGTTTCATGAGCCACCAATTCAAACATTTACTTAAACAAAATCCCCAGTAATTAAAAGATTCATACGTAGTAGAAATGGCAAACGAAAAGGTTGAGCGCACTAATGATATATACATAGGGTGTACCCTCACTCTAGATAACCATTCGTTCAAAATCGATCTAATGTCGGTCACAATAAAACGTTTCGACATCATCATTGGTATGGATTGGTTAAGTCCAAATCGTGCCGAAATTTTATGTTACGAAAGGGTCGTCCGCCTAAATCTGCTAAATGGTGAAACCCTTCTCGTCTACGGTGATAAACCCAGTACAAATCTACAAATCATTTCTTGCATCAAGGCTCAAAAGTATCTCCAGAAGGAAGACCACGCATTCTTAGCCCACGTCGTAGATAAGAAACAAGGGGTGAAGGATATCAAAGACATTCCGAAAGTGTGCAACTTCCCTGACGTATTCCCAGAAGATCTGCCAGGTGTACCACTCGCACGACAAGTCGAATTCCGAATCGACTTGGTTCCCGGTGCTACCCCCGTAGCCAAGGCTCCATATCGCCTCGCACCGGCAGAAATGCAAGAACTGTCTAGTCAATTGAACGAACTACTAAGCAAGGGGTTCATCAGACCGAGCTTTTCACCCTGGGGAGCACCAGTCCTATTTGTGAAAAAGAAGGATGGATCCTTTCGCATGTGCATCGACTATCGGGAGTTAAACAAACTTACCAACAAGAATCGATATCCCCTACCCCGAATCGACGACCTCTTCGACCAACTTCAGGGAGCAAGCTACTTTTCAAAAATCGACTTGAGGTCGGGTTACCATCAACTGCGGGTTCAAGAGGATGATATTCCCAAGACAGCTTTCAGAACGCACTACGGCCATTACGAATTTGTAGTGATGCCCTTTGGACTAACCAACGCACCTGCGGTGTTCATGGATCTGATGAACCGAGTGTGTCGACCCTTCTTAGACAAATTCGTGATCGTATTCATCGACGATATCCTGGTCTATTCGCGAAGCAAAGAAGAGCACAGCCAACATCTGCGACTAGTATTGGAGACTCTAAGAGCCTAGAAGCTTTATGCTAAGTTTTCAAAGTGCGAATTTTGGCTCCGAGAAGTGGGATTCCTTGGCCACGTGGTTAGCAAGAAAGGGATACACGTGGATCCCTCAAAAATCAAAGCAATCGAAAATTGGTTAGCACTTGCAACGCCGACAGAAATCCGACAATTTTTAGCGCTCGTCGGCTACTACCGAAGATTCATACAGAACTTCTCCAAGATTTCCAAACCGCTCACCACTTTGACTCAGAAAGGTGTGGTGTTCAAGTGGGAAGATAAACAAGAAACCGTCTTCCAAACGTTAAAACAAGCCCTATGCAGCGCGCTGATCTTGTCTCTTCCAGAAGGAACCGATGACTTTGTGGTGTATTGCAATGCTTCAAATCAAGGTCTCGGATGCGTGCTTATGCAGAGAGGGAAGGTCATCTCTTACGCGTCAAGGCAACTTAAGACACACGAAGTTAATTATACTACCCACGACCTTGAGCTGGGAACAGTAGTCTTCGCCTTAAAGATCTGGAGGCACTACCTCTACGGCACAAAGTGCACCATCATCACCGATCACAAAAGTCTTCAGCATATCCTCAATAAAAAAGAGATCAACATGCGACAAAGAAGATGGGTAGAGTTGTTGAACGACTACGAGTGCGAAATTCGCTATCATCCGGGCAAGGCCAATGTAGTAGCCGATTCCCTAAGCAGAAAAGAATATTCGGGCCGCCGAGTAAAATCCTTAACCATGACAATCCATTCACACCTGACGGCACATATCAAGGAAGCTCAACTAGAAGCCTTGAAACCAGAAAATGTGGCAGGTGAGGCATTAAGGGGAATGGATAAAAACTTAGAAGTCAAGGATGATGGAGCTCGTTATCTCATGAACCGAATCTGGACACCGAAGTTCGATGGGTTTCGAGACATCGTCATGAATGAAGCACACAAGACTCGATACTCCATCCATCCAGGGTCAGATAAGATGTATCTAGACCTCAAAAAGCTATACTAGTGGCCAAACATGAAAGCTGAAATTGCTACCTATGTGAGCAAGTACCTGACTTGCGCCAAGGTCAAAGTAGAATACCAGAAGCCATCAGGACTACTACAACAGCCGGATATACTCGAGTGGAAGTGGGAACGGATAACTATGGACTTCATAACCAAGATGCCTAAGACATCAGGCGGGCTTGATACCATATGGGTAATCGTAGACAGATTGACCAAGTCTGCGCACTTCCTGCCGATAAAGGAAACCGACAAGATGGAGAAGTTAACCAGGACTTACATCAAGGAGATTGTACGACTGCATGGAGTGCCAATATCCATTATCTCTGACAGGGATAGTAGATTCACTTCACGATTTTGGCAGTCTTTACAAAAATCTCTAGGGACTAGGCTTGACATGAGTACGGCCTACCATCCACAAACTGACGGACAGAGCGAGCGAACCATACAAACGCTAGAAGACATGTTGAGAGCCTGTGTGATAGATTTTGGTAAAGCATGGGATACCCATTTACCACTTATCGAGTTCTCCTACAATAACAGCTAACACACTAGCATCAAAGTCGCTCCATTCAAATCTCTTTATGGTCGCAAGTGTCGATCACCCCTGTGTTGGGCAGTAGTGGGGGACACACAGCTAGCTAGGGGGAAAGTCCCTAATAGCACCCTCACTTGTCCTGAAGTCATAAGGGAGACCACAGAAAAGATCGTTCAAATTCGGGAAAGGCTGAAAGCATCTCGAGATCGGCAAAAGAGTTACGCAGACAAACGACGCAAACCCTTGGAATTCCAAGTGGGTGATCGCATGCTACTAAAAGTTTCCCCTTGGAAAGGGATGATACGTTTCGGTAAACATGGGAAACTAAACCCGAGGTACATCGGACCGTTTGAAATCCTTGCCAGGATTGGTCCCGTGGCGTACAAACTCTGACTACCACAAGAACTAAATCAAGTACATCCCACATTTCACGTATCAAACTTAAAGAAGTGTCTGTCTGACGAGACACTCGTAATACCACTCGACGAAATCGAAGTTAACGAAAACCTCCACTTCGTGGAGGAACCAGTCAAAATCATGGATTGAGAGACTAAACGAACAAAACAAAGTCGTATCCCCATCGTGAAGGTCCGTTGGAACACTAAACGAGGACCTGGGTTCACCTGGGAACGCGAAGATCAAATGAAACAAAAATACCCGCATCTTTTCCCAAACTCTTGAAGTCCCAGTCAGAATGTTGGGTCAATATTATGGTTTATACTTTGCTTTTCTAGGAAATTGTGTTTTTATGTAATATCTTATATGTGTTTACGGCCAGGGAGGTGTTTACGGCCGTAAACAGGTTTACGGCCGTAAACCCTATTTAGGGCCCATGTTTCCCGTGTGTATATATATAGGGGTGAGGGGTGTGAGGAAAAGGGTGATGAACACTAGAGGAGCTTAAGTGTGTGCATTTGAAGGTGTTCTAGAGAGAGAAACTAGAGATAAGTTTTGTGTGTGAATCTTTGTATCCGGATCTTCATTCTAATCATATCATACATAGATTCATCATCATCTTCTTCTTCTCATTCTCTTCTATTTGGTCTGACATCATCCGTTTGATTGGGTTTCCGCACCATCAAACGGATCTGATTGATACACAGCCAAATTAGGGACTTACAATTGGTATCAGAGCTTGGTTTGTATCACTCATTTTTGTCATATCTGGAGCCGATTTGATCTTATTTTGGAAAGATTCTTGTGTTTTTGGATAGATCTCGAAAAATTAAGGGGGGTTTGTTCTTCGCGTTTTTCTTAAAAACGAGTTTTTGATCGAGTTTTGGAGCAAAAAAGGTAAAAAAAAAAAAAAAAAAAAAAAAAAAAAAAAAAAAAAACGTTGTTTTTCGTCAAGAACAACGATTTCTAGAAAGTTTACGGTCTTTGAAGGAGATTTTACGGTCTTTGAAGTGTTTACGGCCGGAAACAGGTCGCCGGAGTTTACGGCGGCGGTGTGCGACCTCGTCTCGGCTCGGCTCGGCGGCTTGCGGATCGATTGTGTGCGGCTCGGCTTAGTGGATTGCGGCTCCTACAAGCGCTTCAATAAAAAAAAGGGAACGGCTTTGAAGGCTGCAAGGATCGAACCTGGATCCATTCTGTAAATAGCCAAGCGCCTTACCATCTCGGCTAGCCATGCAATTGTGATTTCCTTCCGATATTTTAAACTTAACCACTACCTGTCGCACCTAATTTCGAAATTTGACACTTTTAACCGCAAAAATCAATTTCTTTCAATTTTAAATTTCATTTTCAACCTAAATAAATTTAGTTTTCATTTTTTGACTTTTATTTTTGACTTTTTACTTAAAATTTTGACTTTGACTTTTAAAGTTTGACCTTTGACTTTCTCGTTTGACTTTTAAATTTTCAAATTTAGTTTTTCGGTTTGACTTTTCAAGTTTGACTTTTGAGTTTGACCTTTTAAATTGGACTTTTAAGGTTGACTTTTGAGGTTTATAGTCAAAGGGCATTTTTTATGTTAAGTTTGACTTTTAAGTTCTAGTTGTGCTTTTAATAGTTTTTGAAATTTACAAGGGAATTGAAAACATGAAAGAGAGTCGTCAAGAGATGTTAAGAAAAAACTTCAACATGTTCGATTATATCCCTAGAGAAACCCTCGAAACTCAGTTGCAGCGATTTAGTACACTCACTACAGAGTTGAATATAGTCAGGATCTTCTTGACTAAGTCCGAGATAAACAAAAAGCTACTAAATTCACTTCCGAAATCGTGGGATATGAACGTGGCTATCATCAAGAAGACAAAAGATCTCAATCATCTTAGTCTTGCTGATGTAATTCAAGAACTTGATGCTTTGAAGTGTAGAGAAACAATGAGTTCTGAAAACATTCCAGTCACTGAAGTTACATGTACTCCAGCTTGTGAAGCCACAATTAAATTTCTTCGGGAACAAATTGATTTATTTAAAAGAGAAGTTGAGGACCTGAGATATGAAGGATATCAACTCAGGAAAGGACAGAAACCCCTGAAGGCTGAATTAGAAGCAAAAACCAAGGACTTTAGGAAACTTCAGGAAGAGTATAGCAACAAGTGTGAAAATTATGATTATATTAAGAGACAATTTGCAGCTGTAACTGAAGAACTTGATGCTTTAAAAATTAAGTGTGGAAAAACAGATGTCAGTTTCAAAAATTATAATGCGTCAAGTCAAACAGTCGAGTCCTTATATGAAACAGAATTAAAATTCAAAGAAAATCAAAACAAGGGTCTAGGGTATGATAGTGTACCTCCTCCTTATAATCATAACTACACATCCATCCCTATGACACAGGACGAAACTGACAGGGAGCCACATCTTCGATATGGCAAACGAGCTGGATTTGTGTCAGGAGGAGTTATTAATGTTGAAAATACTAATGTTTCTACTTCATGTGCAGGTAAAGTAGCAGAAGATGAGAACAAGGAGAGCACTACTGAATAAACCAATGACTCCTTTAACTCTGAATCTGTTGCTTCGAACTCAATTTCTTCTGATCAACCTGTCGTTGAAAAATACAAGCCACCAATTCCAACGCAACAGAGTTCTTGTTGCAAGTGTGCATGTGGGAACAACAAGAGACAAGGCAAGGATACGCCACCAGGGGCAGGAAGAAACAATTTCCCAGTGAAGAAAAAGACATGTTTTCACTGTGGAACACCTGGTCACATTGCCCGAAATTGTCCAAATCGCGCATACGTTCCTTAATACGCACAAGGTTGGCAAAACGCGCCAAGAGGGAGACACTCCAAAAGATACCCCTCGAGATCACGATCAGACATTGACGACTGGAATGCCAAGAAGGCCAAGAATTCAACTCCTAAGGCCAAGAATCAAACTCCAAAGGACAAGAATCAGAATCCCAAGGGCCAGAAGGGACTGTCGACCAAGAAGCCAAATCAAAGAAATGCTCCCGTGAAGCCAAAATCAAATTCATCTCAACGGCCGACATCAAGTTCCAAATCAAGTACTGAGCCACCCATCAGATCGAAAAAGAAATGGGTTAAACCCAACTACAAATGGGTTCCAAAGGCTCACTCTCCCAAATCAACTAACGACTCTAATATTTCTACATCTTCTGTTTGTGATAAACAGGATATGTCATGGGAGAGAGTACCATGCAAGGATGACGAAGGTCGACCCAGTTTTAAAATGGACTGGGTTCCAAAGACCAACTAATCCCGCTCTGTGTCGGAGCAGCTATGGAGGCATATCATCAAACTTCGGTTTGTTGGTAGTGGCTGTTCCAGGCACACGATAGGAGGCATCTCTCAATTGTACAACACTCAGAACGTTGTTTGGGAGAATGTGTCCTTTTGCGGGAAAGGAAGAAAGGAAGTGATCACTCACGGGGTTTGTGCTTAATGACATGAAGAATTTTCGGATCTGTTCTGAGATTACGCGTACTGTTCTCAGTCCTTCTGGATGCAAATTCAATGGGTGACCTACGGTTTGAGTTTTCTTATCTATACTCCTGAGTTTTTCTTAAGCTAATTCGCTTTAAAGACTAATTTTTGTTTTAGGATAGTTTAAATTTGCGCATTTACTTTCGTTTCTCTCTTATGCACAAATTTATGGGGAAAAATAAAAACAAAAAAATTAGAAAATTTAAAAAAAAAAATCCAAAAACATTAGAAAATCAAATATATATATATATATATATATATATATATATATATATACATATATATATATATATATATATATATATATGTTGGTTATGAAATGTGCTTAAGGGAGATGTTTTGGGAAGTGATATGATCATGTGATAACAGGCAATCTGAGTCTGTGTAACGTACCCAAAGTTGAATGGTCTTTGCTCTAGTTTGATGCGTTGGTAGGCACGAAAGATTCTAAATGGACTTGACTAGGCAGAGTTGAACTTAGGAAATTTGTAGACTTGACAAATCTTGACCTTGTTAGATACGTTCAGCCTGACAATACGACGCTCGGATAGGTTGAGCAGGGAGATATATATGGGAATCCACTCGTCACATTAAATGAACCCGTACTTGGAACCGTGGTTTAACTTTTCCTCGATGTGCGGATTCTGTCCTTAATTCCGGTTGGATGGGGCAACTGGTAAATTCCAATAAATTAGGTCTGTAGAATATCATTTTCTTTCTTTCCGTCTTTTAGTCATATGTTGTCTCCTTTGCGTGACTTCCAATCCGACCTGGTACACAACATATGCGACTCTAATTCTCTGCATGTTATATATATGAAATTCCTCTTATCTGTTAGCCATATGCTGTCTCCTTTGCGTGACTTCCAATCCGACCTGGTACACAGCATATGCAACCTTCTACTTCTCAACCCCTCTGAAACAATAAGTAATAGTAATTCTGAATCTATTCTCTCTCTGAATGATGGTCTGCTCACCCGGTGTAAGGAGTACTCTGGAAGTTCTTGATGGTTGGGGCATATCAGGAAGCGGGAAACACGTTCCAGTATAATTAAAATTGAACACTCAAAGATTGTCTATAGATCTAGCTGCTCAATTTAGGTGGACAACAATATCACTGGTTGTCGTCAGTTGAATGGTCCTTAAGATATAGTATCTAAGAACTTAGGATCAGATATAATATCTAGGAACTTAGGATCACTTTGTCTTACAATTATTAGTATGTCCTAAAATTGTCACAATTTTTCGTGTTTAAGTGGACCACAATACCGACGATCGACCAGACAAAGATGTGAATATGAAAGGTACCGACAAGTGGATAAAGGTTGTCTAAAAACTTTGATCCCAAATCACTCTTAAAGTTAGCTATTATTTTTGTTTTTGTTAAGTTTGTTCATAGTGCTCTTCTAATTTAAATATTAGGGGAGAATTAAAATTAATGAAAATAAAAAAAAAATTAGAAAAATTCAAAAATCAAAGAAAAATCAAAAAAATTAAAAATCCAAAAATAGTGTTATTTCTATTTTATTTCTTGTTCAGAAAAATAAAAAATCCAAAAATATTTTTGTTTCTGTTTTAATTTGTGTGCTAAGTTTTCTGTTAGGTTTGTTTTGTCTTGAAAAGTGATTTCAGGTATAGATAAGACTCATGGAGTTTGTGTTGAAGATTTCTGAGCCAAAGCCTCGTCCGTGAGCATCGAAGAATTCGCATTCGAAGGAGCAAGAAATGAAGATTATTCTTTCGACATTCAATCCTTCAACCGCAGAAGCAAGGTGAAACTGAAATTGAAGAATATATGACGGATTGCATTGAAGCCTCCTCAATCAGTCGGCTGCTATCTTAAACCTGTTGAAGTGATCCAGAAGATTTTTTCTCTCTGATGTTCTCTCTGAAGATTCTCAAGCTGAAAGCGCTATCTTTCAAGAATCAGTACGTCAAGCTTCCTCACCCGACGTGCGTTCAAAGCCAAATTCTGAAGAAAAGCCCAACCGCTCCATATGAAGTCATTCATTGAAGATTAATGTTGAAGCCAAGTTCCCAATGAAGAATAACAAGAAAAGTCAGCTACTTTTTAGGGGGAGCTTGTTGGGTCATTTAAGAAAAGAAAAGAAAGCTATAAACCAAAGGGGAGATTGTTGGGTCAATATTATGGTTTATACTTTGCTTTTCTAGGAAATTGTGTTTTTATGTAATATCTTATATGTGTTTACGGCCAGGGAGGTGTTTACGGCCATAAACAGGTTTACGGTTGTAAACCCTGTTTACGGCCCATGTTTCCCGTGTGTATATATATATATATATATATATATATATATATATATATATATATATATGGGTGAGGGGTGTGAGGAAAAGGGTGATGAACACTAAAGGAGCTTAAGTGTGTGCATTTGAAGGTGTTCTAGAGACAGAAACTAGAAAGAAGTTTTGTGTGTGAATCTTTGTATCTGGATCTTCATTCTAATCATATCATACATAGATTCATCATCTTCTTCTTCTTCTCCTTCTATTCTATTTGATCTGACATCATCCGTTTGATTGGGTTTCCGCACCATCAAACGGATCTGATTGATACACAGGCAAATTAGGGACTTACACAAAATGTAAATTTTGGGACGAAATTCCCTCTAACGGAGGGATGATGTGACAATCGTCAATTTTGGGTCAAACAAAGTCAACAAGTCAAACCGGTCAACTCAATTAGCCCTTGTATATTAGGGTTTATGTTAGGTAATTACTGTACAACTCACTATTTTAATGAGAAAACATCATTTGGAAAATACGTGTGTTTAATTTTCCTTAGCCTTGATAGTGCTAAACAATGAACCAAAGCGATAGAACAATGTTGCATACTCATCGGGAGTGTGTAAGATCCTTAAACATGGCCTAACGGGGCTTGCGGACCTTGCGTTGCGAAGCCAAGCACTCAAAAAGGTCACAAAAGAAACCTCTCTCAATCTCTTTCACTCTATCTCTCTATATTAGAAATCTCTCCAAGTATGTCAAATCTCTCCCAAATCTCTCAAAGTATGTCGAATCTCTCCCAAATCTCTCTAAGAATGTGGAATCTCTCCCAAATCTCTCACAAAACCTCTTTTGATTTATCTTAATCATTTGAGGCATCCTGATACTTGACTTGGTGAAAAACCACTCGAAAAGGGGTGAAATCTTAGAAAAGAGCCTTTTAGGGCCGGAGCCTCCCTATGGGGGCCAAGTCCTCCCTGATCCAAGGCCACAAGAAATGAGACTGAAGTTTCCTTGAGTAGCCGCAGCCACCGAGACCGAAGTCCCCTTGAGCAGCCGCAGCCACCGAACCCGGAACTAGCACCGCATCCGAGCCTCGCCTTCGGACCGCAGTCCCCTTCTCTTCGGATCGCAATCCCCTTTCGCCCCCGGACCGCAGCCAGCAACCAAGCCACTCTGGTGCTTAGGCTGCTGAGACCGAACCCTTGCCCATACTTCGGATTTTCCATCCTTTTACCCGGTTTTCGACCACGACTTCGTTTTAAGCCTGTTATTAATTATTTTAAGGGGGGAATTTCACCCAAACTTATATTTTGGCTTATAAGGTCCTATATATTGATAAATTCAGCATATTTTAAGGAAAATCTTATTTAAGAATAAAATCCATCAAATAAGATTTTGTGGTGAAGTGTTGACTCTTCCATAATGTTTGACACAAGCAACCACCCCATACCCACTCCATGACCAGCCATTGTCCTCCCCACCATCCCTAGTCACTTCATAGTCCTTTCCCACTCATTTTCCCTCCATTCCCATGTCCAAAGAGCTGGAAAAACCCACTCTCACTTCACTTCACTCACTTCCACCAAAAATCAAACACCACTTTTATCTCAAATTCTCACACAAATTCGAGATTTCCAAGGCATTTTCAAGCTTTCCTCCTATATTTGGTAAGTATCATCACCCTCCTTATGGTTATTACCTTTCCTTTTACTCAAATCATTGATTCCTTACTCAAACTCCACCAATATTGTGTTAGATTCTCGAATCTTCAAGCAATCCTCCAAGTGTTCTTAAGTTGAACACTTCTCTCCTTCAACATCCATCCACTGAAGTCACACAAGGTGAGTTCATACCCCTATATTTTCATTCTTTCTTAAGTTTTAATGGGGGGGAATACAAATTAAAACACCAAGAACACAATTAAAATTTTTCTAACAGCTTTCATCAGAAAAGTTGGGCGCCATTCACGGACTGTTTTGATCAACTTAAACATTTTAGTTTTCAAAACTGTTTTAGTTAAAAGTAGTTCCAATTCTTAGCTTTAAAATAGCTACTTACACATCTCCATGCGATTTTTCTACAATTTATGGTGATTTTTACAAAATTGTCTATCATTTCAAGAACCAATCCGGACCAGTCTGTGATTATGGACGTTTTCACACATATTGGAGACCACTAAAAATCATGAGAAAATTTATGAACAAACTAGACTCGTTTTCCAAACTCCCAGAATTTATGGATTCTGATTTGGAGCTGTTATGAATTTTCTATAAATTTTCTAAGAACAGTAATAGAAAATGTTATCATCAGAAAAATACCAGAGTTCTTTCATGAGCAGACTCTAGTTGGCGAATGCGGACTGTGTTGACGCCAGAGTTGGCATCAATCTCCAAGACTCGATTGATAGTTGATTGACCCAGTATCGTGTTCCTAGAAATCCTACGAACCATGATGGGTAGGACTCTGTCATCAGAACCTCCTTCAGTGAGGTTGTAGAAACTTCGGTCTCCGTTGTAGGGAATGGGTTGACCTTGTTCATGACTCCATGTATTCAAGTTAGTGGCCCACAGATGTGACATCCCCTAATTTATCGGCCAGAAAAGACCAATTTAATTTATGCTTTTTAAAATAAAATCAGAGAAATCTTTTTAAAAGATGTTGCGGAATTGGTCCCCAAACAAAATATGATAAAAGTTTATCAAAACCCTTCATTAAGAAGGTATATGTTTTCCATATATATATATCAAAACCTCGGGATGTCATGTTCCGATACAGATCCAAAAGCATAAACAAGACATTATAAGCCTTTCAACAGTTATTTACAACTACTGGCCTATAATCCAAAAATCTCTCGTTGTCCTCCGACTATGCTCGGGGTCCACTACCTGTAACATAAAAAGCTGAGTGGGTCAGGCTTGGGAGCCTGGTGAGCATATAGGGTTTTCAACCCACAATAATAATAAACTTACTAAGTTCATCAATCAACAATAACCCTGATTACCCGTTCCCGTTATCCTCACTTTATGTCCCTAAACACTTGTCACAAGGGACCTAGCCTAAAGAATATCATCGGGATGGACACTACTGCTAAGGGGTTTCCTCAGCCATACATGTCCTAAAGGCAACCATGAGGGGGATGGAGTACAGCGAATGAACACTCTTAGTTCATTAACACCTACAGGTTGCGGACCTGCTAATGTTTCCCACTGGACTGTCTAGAAAGTCCGTGGTCGTCATCCAAACTCCGCTAGATGACTGGATCTCAAAACACATCGAGGCCTCTCATCAATTTTATTTTATCACACATCACAATCTACCCATGTTCTACCCAACATATTTGTAGATAAAAATACTTATACAGTTTAAAACTTGTATAAAACATCAACACAACAATCACCTCAAATAAATAATTAATATATTTACACATAGCACGTATTATAAGGTAAATACTTCATATCTATGTGTACAATGAAAGTGACTATACACTCACATGATTTGATGATAATCGGGCAGCAATTCGTTTCCTAAAACGACCGTTTCTAATAAAACCGGGAGTTTTATTGAGAAACCGGGCTTTGTAAAAGTCGGGCTTCGAAACCGAAAAGATAAATTTTCCGGGCTTCTCGGGCACTTCGTGGGGTATTCCGGGCTTTACAATCGATACCGGGGCTTTGCGGGATGTTAATATGAAGAAAATATGGGTTTAGGGGAAAAATATGGCAAACTTCTAAAAATACCCGGGAGGTCTCGCACCCTCCTATTTATAGGGGGAAGCTTCTGATCGGACGGCCAGGAGGCTTCTGATCCGACGGCTGAGAAGGCTCGCAGAGGGGGAGGCTCGCATGAGGGTTGCGCGTGCGAAGGGCTCTCTGGCGGCTTGTGATTGGACCGAGGTCTAGGGTCCGAAGTAGGGGGTTCGTGGCGCCTGCGAGGGTTCGGACTCATGAGTCACTACACACGCGTCGGATGCGAGGCTCGCCACCGAGGCTTCTACGTGTAGTCAGCGGATTGGACCGCAGCTCGGACTCGGAAGGACATGACACGCCTCGCCAGGTGGCTTCGTGACTCAGCAGCCTGGTGACTCAGCAGCTTCGGTGACTCAGCAAGACACGTGTCACATGCGAGGCGAGGGTGACGTGGCAAAGTGTGACTATGCGAAATTTCTCGGTTTTCGCGCCAAAACTTCTAAAATCCATAACTTTTACGAGCTCCGTTTTTGACGTTCTTTATATGCACGCGTAGCTAAAATTACGATCTACAACTTCCGTTTAGACTTCGTCGGCTAATTTTGACTTTAAATTCTATATTATTATTTTTAACAGACCGGGACAGGAAATCCGTTAAAAATTCAGCAACGTGCCGGTTTTGTCGCAAAACTTCGACAGGTCATAACTTCTTCGTTATAACTCGGATTTTGGTATTCTTTATATCCCCGAAATCCTTGTTTCGACCACTACAACTTTATGTAAAGATATCGGGCTTATCTCACACTTTAATTTTGACGCTTATTTTTATTCTTAATTAATTAAGCCCTAATAATTAATCATAAAACACATTATTCACATAATATTCACATAACTCCTTTTCATTTCTTCAAAATGAGTTACAAAGGTTAGCCTAGACTATCAACTCAATATAAATGCCTAGGCTAGAAACACGAGTATTACAATTCTCTTCCCCTCTAGGATGATTCCGTCCCCGGAATCATATATCACCAAACAAATGCGGGTAGCGACTCATCATGTCACTCTCCGTTTCCCAAGTGAGATTTGGTCCATTCGTATGTTTCCAGTGCACAAGCACTAAATCGACCATCTTGCGTTGTAACTTCATAGTCTTACGGTCAACGATTGCCTCAGGTTCTTCGATCAACCTCTTGTTTTCGTCCAACCTTAACTCAGAAATCGGAATTATGTCGGGCACATCTCCTGTGAACTTTCTCAAATAACACACATGAAAGGTGTTATGAATACCCTCTAGTTCTTTCGGTAACTCTAGCTTGTAAGCTTGATTCCCGATTCTCTGAAGAACTTTAAATGGTCCAATAAACCTTGGACTCAACTTCCCTCTCTTACCAAATCTTATAAGTCCCTTCCACGGTGAGACTTTAAGTAAAACCGAATCTCCAACATCGAAGGATATCGGTTGTCTTTTCTTGTCAGCATAACTCTTTTGTCGATCTTGAGCAGCTAACATCCTTTCCCTTATCACTTTCAACTTTTCAGCAGTCTCATGGACTATTTCAGGTCCCATAAACTGCTTTTCCCCAGCTTCCAGCCAACATGATGGCGTTCGACACTTCTCCCCATACAAAGCGTGATAAGGTGCCATCTTAATGCTTGAGTGGAAACTATTATTATAGGAGAATTCTACTAAAGGTAAGTGTTCATCCCAGTTACCTTGGAATTCTAGGGTACATGCTCTCAGCATATCCTCCAATGTTTGAATCGTTCGCTCACTCTGACCATCGGTTTGCGGATGGTAAGCTGTACTCAAACACAACTTGGTACCCAATTCCTCTTGTAGACTCCTCCAAAACCTTGAGGTAAAACGGCTATCACGATCGGACACAATCGTTAATGGAACACCGTGAAGCCTCACAATTTCTTTCACGTAAGAATTCGCAAGTTTATCCATAGACCATTTCTCTTTGGCCGCTATGAAATGCGCACTCTTAGTGAAGCGATCAACGACCACCCAAATCATGTCGTGACCATTCCTTGTTCTGGGCAGTTTAGTCACAAAATCCATGGTGATGTCTTCCCATTTACCCATGGGTACGGGTAAAGGTTCTAAACTCCCATACGGTTTCTGATGTTGTGCCTTAACCCTAGCACAAGTTACACACTCGGCCACATACTTAGCAACATCGAGCTTCATCGTCGGCCACCAATAATAGGGTTTTAGATCCCTATACATTTTCGTACTGCCGGGATGAATCGAGTACATGGTCTTGTGAGCTTCTTCCATCAGAAGATCTCTTATTCCGCCCATCTTAGGTACCCAAATTCTATCTTGAAATACCTTCAACCCTTGGTTGTTTGTACCGAACACTAACGTTTTGCCTAAACGTTCTTCCTTTCGGTCATTTTTCTCTAAAGCTTCCTCTTGAGCTTTCTTTATACTTTCCACAATTGTCGAGACAACTTCAATTCTCAACGCTCTTAGCCTTTTCTTTTCAAGGTTTACCTTCCGACTGAGAGCATCGGCAACAACATTTGCTTTACCAGGGTGGTAAAGTATCTCACAGTCGTAGTCCTTGAGTAACTCTAGCCAGCGTCGTTGCCTCATATTCAATTCCTTCTGATTAAAGAGATATTGGAGACTCTTATGATCAGTGAAAAGTTTACACTTGGTGCCATAAAGATAATGCCTCCATATCTTCAAGGCAAATACTACCGCTGCCAACTCCAAATCATGAGTGGGGTAGTTCTTTTCATGTTCCTTCAATTGCCTCGATGCATACGCGATCACTTAATCCCTTTGGGTCAGAACACAACCTAACCCAACTCCGGATGCATCGCTATAAACTGCAAAGTCATCAACTCCTTCAGGCAATGAAAGAATCGGTGCTTCACACAATCTCTTCTTCAACTTCTCAAAGGCTTCCTTATGCTTCTCATTCCAAGCATAAGTGGCTCCTTTGTGGGTCAAAGCTGTTAATGGATTAGCAATCGAAGAAAAGCCTTGGATAAACCTTCGGTAATATCCAGCTAATCCTAAAAAGCTTCGAATCTCCGTAGGACTTTTTGGTTGTTCCCACTTCATTACAGCTTCAATCTTTGCTGGGTCAACTATTATTCCTTCTTGGTTAACCACATGACCTAAAAATTGGACTTCTTGAATCCAAAATTCACACTTGGAGAACTTTGCATACAGCTTCTCCTTTTTCAGGACTTCTAGCACTTCACGCAGATGCTTTTCATGCTCCTGCTTGCTTTTCGAATAAATCAAGATATCATCTATGAATACTATCACGGATTTATCTAAGAATGGTTTACAAACCCTATTCATCAAATCCATGAAAGTTGCTGGGGCATTGGTTAGTCCGAACGACATAACCAAAAATTCATAGTGTCCATATCTCGTTCTAAAAGTAGTCTTTTCGATATCCTGCTCTCTCACCTTTAGTTGATGGTATCCCGACCTAAGATCGATCTTCGAGAAATAGCTCGAACCTGCAACTGGTCGAACAAGTCATCGATCCTTGGCAACGGGTACTTGTTCTTTATCGTCACTTTGTTCAGCTCTCTGTAATCAATGCACATTCTCATGTTTCCGTCTTTCTTCTTTACAAATAACACAGGGGCTCCTCAGGGTGATGAACTAGGTCGAATGAAACCTTTGTCCAATAACTCCTGAAGTTGTGTCATAAGTTCTTTCATTTCGGTTGGCGCTAATCGATAAGGTGCTTTCGCTATCGGCGTCGTTCCTGGTAACAAGTCGATACGAAATTCTACTTGTCGATCAGGGGGCAATCCGGGAAGATCTTCGGGAAAGACTTCCGGATAATCGCACACCACCGGAATATTCTGCACCTCCTTCTTTTCCATCTTGGCATCGATCACGGACGCTAGATATGATGTACATCCCTTGGCCAAACACTTTATGGCTTTCATTAGGGAAATGATTCCAGAGTTTACTCTGTGTTTGTCTCCGTACACCATAAACGACTCTTTCCCTGGAGGGTTTACCTTTACTATCTTCTTTCTACATAGTATTTCTGCATCATTGGCGCTAAGCCAATCCATTCCTAAAACTATGTCGAATCCATTTAACTCGATAGGCAATAATTCCTCTTGGAACTTATTCCCATCCAAGTCAATGAGGATGTTTTTCATACGATGGCTAACAGGTACAAACTTGCCACTAGCAATCTCGACTAATAAGGCATTAACTAGCCTATCTACAGGCAAAGCTAGCTTTCTACCAAATTCATGCGATATAAAGGAGTAATTGGCTCCAGAATCAAACAAAATTTGGGTAGGCAATTCGTTTACGAGAAAGGTACCTGAAGCGACATCGACTTCTTCTTTTGCAGCTTCAAGTGTCATCTGAAAGGCTCTCGCCTTCGGCTTTGGTGGTAGATTGGGCTTTGCGGCATCCTTCCTCTTTGGACAGTCTTTAAGAACATGCCCTACTTCATGGCACTCAAAACATACCCTCTTGTCGGACGGACACACGTTGGCATAATGCCCAGTCTTACCACATTTGAAGCAAGTCACCTCCTCACTACATCTCCCAGAGTGCTTTCTCTTGCACTTCTCACACCATTTCACTTCACCTCCTCCTCCTCCAAACTTCTTGGACTTAGAAAAAAAAAATTTCTTGTTGGAACCCGAAGTTCCTTCAAATTTTCTCTTTTCACCAACTTCTGCCCTCTCCAGACCCTTCTCCTTGATCTGAACCTCGACATTCTTAGCAGCCCATATGGCGGTTTTTAAAGTGGTTGCTTGCTTAACCATCGGACCAAAGTCCGCTGGTAATCCGAGGGCAAACTTGTTGACCTTAGAGAGTTCAGTTGGAACTAGATGAGGAACTAGCTTCATCTTTTCCATAAAACTAGCAACATATTCAGTAACGCTCATCTTTCCTTTCTTTAAATTCTGAAACTCATTGTTGATTTCCAGAAGATCCTGCTCAGAGCAGTACTGCAATTTCAGTTGGACCACAAATTCTTCCCAAGACATCTTACTAGCTTCACCCTTGGGCATCGAATCAGCTAGTAACTTCCACCAGCTCAACACACCAGACTTTAACAGAGGAATTGCAAGTGCGGTCTTTTGTTTGTTGCTGCACTCGCAACTTTCAAACATCGTCTCCATTTCAGAGATCCAATTCATGACTTCCACCGGTGTCGGACTCCCAGATAGACACGGCGGTTTGGATGCCATGAAATCTTTGTATTTGCATCCGCGTCCATCAACTCCTCCATCCTGGTTGTTTTGTCTAACTATCGGTGGGTTGGCTTGACCAAGAGTCCCACTGTAGTTCCCTCCTACTGATTGCCCTTCATTCAATACGGGCTGTTCAACAGGCATCGTAGTCTCTTCCCTATGTTGTTGTAGTAATCGCCTTGTCTCCTCCATTTGGCGATCTAACATCATTTGCATCATTGCTTGTACCCCAGCCATCGTCATTGGCTCAGGTGCAACTCCTACAACAGGTACTTGCTCAACTACTTGAGGTTGAGACTGTTGATCCCTGTTTCCGTTTGCATTTGCAGCTCCACTACGAGTTATGGCCATTACAATCTATATAACGAATAAGGTGAATTTAGGTCTTTATCCTTGTTAGACATGTCAATTCCCTTATCACTCCGAAACGTTTACGTGTTAGTTCTAATCTCGTAATCATACGCTTAGAATCCTACATACATAAGGTTTCCAGATCCGGTCGGCAACAGACCATAGATCCGAACAAATAATGGCACACATGGCAAACACATAGCATTTAGCACATAAGGGCATTTTAGGCATCTTCCCTAAAATAAACTAGTTCTCGTGTCTAAAATATGGTAGACACTCATCTCACAATCATCACTTAGCATTCTAAGTTCAAGTCTAGAAACTCTACAATTTCTTAGTTCGCTTAAACTAATGCTCTGATACCAACTGTGACATCCCCTAATTTCTCGGCCAGAAAAGACCGATTTAATTTATGCTTTTTAAAATAAAATCAGAGAAATCTTTTTAAAAGATGTTGCAGAATTGGTCCCCAAACAAAATATGATAAAAGTTTATCAAAACCCTTCATTAAGAAGGTATATGTTTTCCATATATATATATCAAAACCTCGGGATGTCATGTTCCGATACAGATCCAAAAGCATAAACAAGACATTATAAGCCTTTCAACAGTTATTTACAACTACTGGCCTATAATCCAAAAATCTCTCGTTGTCCTCCGACTATGCTCGGGGTCCACTACCTGTAACATAAAAAGCTGAGTGGGTCAGGCTTGGGAGCCTGGTGAGCATATAGGGTTTTCAACCCACAATAATAATAAACTTACTAAGTTCATCAATCAACAATAACCCTGATTACCCGTTCCCGTTATCCTCACTTTATGTCCCTAAACACTTGTCACAAGGGACCTAGCCTAAAGAATATCATCGGGATGGACACTACTGCTAAGGGGTTTCCTCAGCCATACATGTCCTAAAGGCAACCATGAGGGGGATGGAGTACAGCGAATGAACACTCTTAGTTCATTAACACCTACAGGTTGCGGACCTGCTAATGTTTCCCACTGGACTGTCTAGAAAGTCCGTGGTCGTCATCCAAACTCCGCTAGATGACTGGATCTCAAAACACATCGAGGCCTCTCATCAATTTTATTTTATCACACATCACAATCTACCCATGTTCTACCCAACATATTTGTAGATAAAAATACTTATATAGTTTAAAACTTGTATAAAACATCAACACAACAATCACCTCAAATAAATAATTAATATATTTACACATAGCACGTATTATAAGGTAAATACTTCATATCTATGTGTACAATGAAAGTGACTATACACTCACATGATTTGATGATAATCGGGCAGCAATTCGTTTCCTAAAACGACCGTTTCTAATAAAACCGGGAGTTTTATTGAGAAACCGGGCTTTGTAAAAGTCGGGCTTCGAAACCGAAAAGATAAATTTTCCGGGCTTCTCGGGCACTTCGTGGGGTATTCCGGGCTTTACAATCGATACCGGGGCTTTGCGGGATGTTAATATGAAGAAAATATGGGTTTAGGGGCAAAATATGGCAAAATTCTAAAAATACCCGGGAGGTCTCGCACCCTCCTATTTATAGGGGGAAGCTTCTGATCGGACGGCCAGGAGGCTTCTGATCCGACGGCTGAGAAGGCTCGCAGAGGGGGAGGCTCGCATGAGGGTTGCGCGTGCGAAGGGCTCTCTGGCGGCTTGTGATTGGACCGAGGTCTAGGGTCCGAAGTAGGGGGTTCGTGGCGCCTGCGAGGGTTCGGACTCATGAGTCACTACACACGCGTCGGATGCGAGGCTCGCCACCGAGGCTTCTACGTGTAGTCAGCGGATTGGACCGCAGCTCGGACTCGGAAGGACATGACACGCCTCGCCAGGTGGCTTCGTGACTCAGCAGCCTGGTGACTCAGCAGCTTCGGTGACTCAGCAAGACACGTGTCACATGCGAGGCGAGGGTGACGTGGCAAAGTGTGACTATGCGAAATTTCTCGGTTTTCGCGCCAAAACTTCTAAAATCCATAACTTTCGCATACGAGCTCCGTTTTTGACGTTCTTTATATGCACGCGTAGCTAAAATTACGATCTACAACTTCCGTTTAGACTTCGTCGGCTAATTTTGACTTTAAATTTTATATTATTATTTTTAACAGACCGGGACAGGAAATCCGTTAAAAATTCATAACTTCTTCATCCGACGTCCGTTTTCGTCAGACTTTTTACCGTTGTGCTCCTAATAACGAGACCTTCAATTCTCGTTTAGGTTGTGTCGGCTAAAAATCGCTCGATCTAAAATTCGAGTTTTTAGTTGTCTACTGCTACGCTGAAACTTCGAAAAATCATAACTTCCTCATACGAAGTCAGATTTGGGCGTTCTTTTTATCGAACTTCTCGGTTTAACGAATACTACAACTTTCGTTTAGATTACTAAGGCTAAAAAGTAGTTTATCAAAAACTCACTTTTTACGACATTCAGCAACGTGCCGGTTTTGTCGCGAAACTTCGACAGGTCATAACTTCTTCGTTATAACTCGGATTTTGGTATTCTTTATATCCCCGAAATCCTTGTTTCGACCACTACAACTTTATGAAAAGATATCGGGCTTATCTCACACTTTAATTTTGACGCTTATTTTTATTCTTAATTAATTAAGCCCTAATAATTAAGCATAAAACACATTATTCACATAATATTCACATAACTCCTTTTCATTTCTTCAAAATGAGTTACAAAGGTTAGCCTAGACTATCAACTCAATATAAATGCCTAGGCTAGAAACACGAGTGTTACAACAGAGGAGTGGGTCCTTGAAATGCAGGACGGGGGTTTAGGTTTGGGTCTTGAGCAGCTGGGGGTAGGTTGTTGACTTCAGGCTCCGAGTCAGAACTATCGGAAAAACCCTCAGCATGGTGATCATCCAAAGGGATTGGGTGATCATCTTCTGGTTCTTCCTCTAGCCATCCAGCGTTGCCTTGGTTTGGGAAATACGGATCGTCGTGATGAAATCCAGCCATTTTAATCTACGCGAGAAAAGGGATATAAGGAATAGCTAAATAGACGAACTGACTAAGATAATTACAGTAAGACCAAATACCCCTATGGTATTTCTTTATGGTTGTGTTGGTAAGTTTTTAGACTTGTTGCCACATCACAACCATTCTTGGGCATATGCTAATCACTCCTCGGACCAGCATAGTTAATCAGGCTATGCCATTCCCAAGACTGACCATATATCCCCAGGCTTACTTGTGATATTCAACAATCGTAATGCTTTTGTACTTGTCATTGTGACACTGATTTTAGTATGAATGCAGGCACGTATACTTACTTAAATATTTTATTATTTAAAAGTATAACTCTTAGACAGAGTGTTTTAATCCCTATGTATTTATAGTTAGTATATCTTTTATGGGTTGATATACTATATTCACTATAAATAGAGCTCTGATACCAATCTGTCACACTCCAAAACCAAGAACGGCAGAAACGTTCCGGGGTGGAGGACGTCATGTACAATATCACAACAGTGTAAAATAGTAAACAAGCAACAACATCATCCATTGCATTATAAGTAAAGTTTTAATACATGTGTGTTCTTTCATTGTAATAAGACACCAAAAATAAATAATCAAAGTAAAAGACGAGACTTGTCTGTGCTCCGTCTTCTCAAAACCTGGCCACCGTACATGTCTACTGGTGACCTGAGAATACAAGTTATTTTGAAAGAGAGTATCAGCTTTAAAGATGGTGAATTCATAAGTATTTAAGTGTCATTATCTTGTTTTTGAAAAGCTGTTATGAATACCATGTAAATCTTTAAATGAAAATGTTGATATAAGTATGAAAAACCCTAGGAAATCCCTTATTTCCTATTAGTTTGAGATGTAGTCTTCTACCAAGACCCGAATGTTTTTGTAAGTAAAATGATAGTTTTCCCTTTCTGTTGACTAATACTAAAAGTACTTAGTCTAACTCCTCGTTTATGTGAATGTATCACAAAATAAAGTAAATAGGAAAATGTACAAATTTAAGTGTTATCCTTTGGTACCAGGACTAACACGACATCGCGGTAAGCGAAATGTATAACCTAATGAACATCTGAAGATTGTCCAATTATCCTCTGTAGCAGCAGCAGGGGGAAGGAAGGGTTAGTCCCGTAATCGATGTTCCTAGTATAAGTATTAACCGTAGACCTCCGTAGATGGTCATCAACCACTGGTGCTAATCAGTTGGGATTCGGAATGGTTAGTCCCGCTTAGATATCCCGTTGAACTGGGATAGACAGGACAATTTACACAGAAATTACTAATAAATCATTCTAGTAACTCTAGGTACATGTATCCATGTAAGTGTATACAGGAAAATCTATCTATGAAATGGTACTCATGTAATGTGTTCATGTAAACGTACTCATGTATCAGGTAAGTATATGTAATTGTACTCATGTATCAGGTAATGTACTGGTATAGACTCATGAATGAACTGACTCTTGTGTGATTCCTTGTAATAGGAATAATGTTTTATATCTTCTAATTATCCCTATGATAATTAACTGGAAGGTAATTGGTTGTTCAAGCAGGTTTATACACCCTTGTTACACAAGAGTGTGGGAAAACTGAATGAAGGAATGAAAACTATAACATCAATACATATATAAGAACATATGCGTATAAGTGTAGATTTGCTCAAGAAGGTGAAAATGGTTTTGTAAGACATCTGAGAGTTTTGAAACAATAATAAAAGTGACTTGATGTCATTTTAAATAAACCTTTCAAAAGTAATACATTTGATAATAAAGTATTTTTAAGATATAAAACCATTTCATGCATCACATTTTGTAGTATGTGAAATCTGCTAGATGAAAACACAGTTATAAAATACATATGAGTGATTTAATAACATGTTGTTTTCTACTTGTATTCCCCCCCCCCCCCCCCCCCCAATTAAAGCATTTAAAAAAATTTAAAATATTCATTTAGGGGTATGAACTCACCTGTAGATGGTGGTTTGGATGAACTGAACGGTGTAGGATTGTTAGGTGTGAAGTGAGGACTTGTACACACACTATGATCCTAATGAACATATAATCACACATATATGCACCCAATTAGTTTTAAACTACTAATTGTAAATGTTAAGACATCCTAGAACATAATAAACACTTTATATAAGTGTTATAATCCCTAAGGATTGCATCTAAGTTGTTGTGGGACAAGGCAAATGGGTTTAAGGTTCCAAAGGACTCTATACATGAGTTTACTCTCTCATAACCATCACACAAGGAGTTTACGGTCGTAAACCCTTGTGTTTACGGTCGTGAACTCCTAAACTTGGTGTTATTTTGTGTTTTGAGGTTCTAAATGATCCCTAGAAGTATTCCAACTTGGTTGTTTAATTCTTGGAAGGGTTTAGGGCATAGATACACTCCTTTGAGGAGTTTACGGCCCAAAGGCCATTTCCTTTTGAGTTTACTGCCGTAAACTCATATGGAAGTGGATATTTTTGTGCTTTCAAGTCCCAAACTCATGTAGGATAGGTTCTATACATTTTTCTAAGGCTAATGAAGGCCTTAGGCACACAATGGTGCCCTTCTTTCATGTTTACGGCCCAAGAGCCTTATTAGGGTCGTAATCTCTCTAAAAGAGGGGTTTTTGATGTTTTAAAGTCCTTGATTTATGTAGGAGTAAACCTAGGTAATTGTCCAAAGCTTTAGGAGTGTTAAAAGCACTCTTTGGTCCATGTTTTTGGAGTTCACGGTCCAAGATCTTCTTGGGCCGTGAACACCTAAACTTTGGTGTTTCTTTGATGTTTTCTTGTCTTAATTACACCTATATACAAGCCTAAGTTCGTTACATATCACAGGGGAAAGGCTAGGCATCATTTCGGGAGTTTACCGCCCAAGAACACCTTGGGGAGTAAACTCCTAAATCTAGTTGTTTAGCTATGTAATCTATGTTATTAACACATTATAAGCTATATAACACTACTAGAGAGAGGTACTCACGATTTGGGATGAAAACCCGAAGATCCGTGAGAGAGAAAATGGCTTTTCTCTAGTTGTAAATGTAAATAATGAATGAAATTGTTTCAGAATTCTATTTATAGTCCTGAGATTTTTGGCAGAAAATATTTTATTCCCGAAATGATCTCTAATATAAAAGAGTGTTGGAATAACAATGTTGCACAAAACCCTAGTGCATCCACTCTCCTGATATTTCCTGAAGTGTAACCCTGAATTACTCAAACTTATATGAAAAAGTCTGAAAATTTACCGTGACTGTTATAACTTCTATTGAAGTGATATTGTCAGAATGGAAATTTCGGGTTGTCACATCATCCCCCCGTTAGAAGGAATTTCGTCCCGAAATTAGAATTTAAGCAATTAAGAAGTTACAAATAACTAAGCGAAAAGATGAGGGTATTTCAGTTTCATCTGATCCTCTCGTTCCCAAGTGAATTCCGGTCCTCGCTTTGCGTTCCAGCGAACCTTCACTATTGGGATACGGCTCTGCTTTGTTTGCTTGACCTCTCGGTCCATGATCTCTACTGGTTCCTCCACGAAGTTGAGGTTCTCGTTGATGTCGATCTCGTCGAGTGGAATAACAAGAGTCTCGTCGGACAGACACTTTTTCAAGTTCGAGACGTGGAAGGTAGGATGTACGTTACTGAGTTCGTGCGGTAGGTTGAGTTTGTAAGCTACAGGGCCGATTCTCGCGAGAATCTCGAAAGGCCCTATGTATATTGGATTGAGCTTCCCACGCTTTCCAAAGCGTATTAAGCCCTTCCAGGGTGAGACCTTTAGTAAGACTCGGTCGCCCACCTGGAATTCCAATGGTTTCCTTCGCTTGTCCGCGTAGCTTTTCTGTCGGTCTCTAGAGGCTTTCAATCATTCACGGATTTGAACGATCTTCTCTGTCGTTTCCCGAATGATCTCCGAACCCGTGAGAGTGCTTTCGGGAACTCGTCCCTTAGACAACTGGGTATCACCCACCTCAGCCCAGCACAGAGGGGATCTGCACTTTCGGCCATAGAGGGCCTCGAATGGAGCTGCATTTATGCTCGTGTGATAACTGTTGTTGTAGGAAAATTCGATGAGGGGTAAATGGATATCCCAAGCTTTCCCAAAGTCGATCACACAGGCTCGCAACATATCTTCTAAGGTTTGGATAGTTCTCTCACTTTGCCCGTCGGTCTGTGGATGGTAGTCCGTACTCATGTCCAGCCTAGTTCCTAGGGAACTTTGTAACGACTGCCAGAACCTCGAAGTCAATCTACTATCTCTATCTCAGATAATGGATATAGGAACACCGTGCAGTCTTACAATCTCCCTAATGTATGTTCGTGTGAGTTTCTCCATCTTGTTTGTTTCTTTGATTGGCAAGAAGTGTGCAGACTTGGTCAGTCTATCGACGATGACCCATATGGAATCAAGTCCACCCGTCGTCTTGGGCAACTTGGTTATGAAGTCCATAGTGATCCGCTCCCACTTCCATTCTGGTATCTCCGGTTGTTGTAGAAGACCGGAGGGTTTCTGGTATTCGACCTTCACCTTCGCGCAAGTAAGGCACTTACTTACGAAGGTAGCAATATATGCTTTCATGTTAGGCCACCAGTATAACTTTTTAAGATCCAGATACATCTTATCTGAACCTAGGTGGACGGAATAACGAGTTTTGTGAGCTTCAGTCATGACCAAGTCTCTGAAGCCACCGTGTTTCGGTGTCCAGATCCGATTCATGAGGTATAAGGCTCCACCACCCTTGACTTCCAAGTTCTTATCCATCCCTCTAAGGGATTCACCAGCCACGTTTTCAGGTTTCAAAGCGTCGAGTTGAGCCTCCTTAATTTGCGTGGACAAGTGTGAATGGATAGTTAGAGTCAAAGATTTGACTCTACGACCAGTATATTCTTTCCGACTCAGGGCGTCGTCTACTACATTGGCTTTACCCAGATGATAACGAATTCCGCACTCGTAATCACTGAGTAGCTCTACCCACCGTCGTTGTCTCATGTTGAGCTCTTTCTGGTCGAAGATGTGTTGTAGACTCTTGTGGTCTGTAAAGATCGTGCTTTTTGTACCATACAGGTAGTGTCTCCAGATCTTCAGAGCAAATACGACTGCTCCTAGTTCAAGATCATGGGTGGTGTAGTTAACCTCATGTGTTTTCAGCTGTCTCGAGGCATGGGCTATGACTTTACCTCACTGCATCATAACACATCCGAGTCCTTGATTGGATGCATCGCAATAGACAACAAAGTCCTCTATCCCTTCGGGGAGGGATAGTATCGGTGCGGTGCACAAGGCTCGTTTGAGCGTTTGGAACGCTCTTTCCTGTTTCTCTTCCCAGTCAAAGGCCACGCCTTTCTGGGTCAGGGTTGTAAGAGGTCTCGCTATGCTGGAGAAGTTCTGAATAAACCTGCGATAGTAGCCAGCGAGACCTAGAAATTGACGAATTTCTGTAGGTGTCTCCGGTGTTGACCAGTTCTCAATGGCCTTGATTTTGGAAGGGTCGACGTGTATTCCCTCTTCGCTAACAACATGGCCCAAAAATTCGACTCGTCGAATCCAAAATTCACACTTGGAGAACTTCGCATAGAGCTTCTCCGCTCGCAATGTTTCTAAGACTCTACGGAGATGTTGACTATGTTCCTCCTTACTTCAAGAGTAGATAAGTATGTCATCTATGAAGACAATGACGAACTGATCCAAGTAAGGACGACACACCCTATTCATCAGATCCATGAATATTGCGGGCGCGTTGGTTAATCCGAACGGCATCACCACAAACTCATAGTGCCCATAACGATTTCGGAAGGCTGTCTTGGGAACATCCTCCTCTAACACTCGTAGTTGGTGATATCTGGATCGTAGATCTATCTTCGAGAAGTAGTTGGCTCCTTGAAGTTGATCAAATAAATTGTCACTGCGGGGCAAAGGATAACGATTTTTAATGGTAAGCTTGTTGAGTTCTCTATAGTCGATGCACATGCGAAACGATCCATCCTTCTTCTTGACGAACAAGACCGGTGCTTCCCATGGTGAGAAGCTTGGCCTAATGAATCATTTCTTGAGAAGTTCGTTAAGTTGACTGGAAAGTTCCTGCATCTCGGCCGGTGCCAGACAATAAGGAGATTTGGCTACGGGGGTAGCTCCTGGCACTAAGTCGATTCTGAACTCGACTTGGCGTTGTGGTGGTAAACCAGGAAGTTCTTCTGGGAAGATGTCGGGAAAGTCACGTACTTCGGGGATTTTATGAATGTCTTTCACCTCTTGACTTGTATCGACAACGTGTGCGAGGAATGCATGGTATTCCTTTCGTAAGCACTTTTGGGCTTGAATGCATGAAATGATGTGAAGGCTCGTACTAGGTTTGTCGCCATAGATAACTAATGTTTCGTTGTTAGGGAGGTTAAGACGAACTGCTTTTTCAAAGCACATGATGTCGGCACGAAGAAGACTCAACCAATCCATGCCGATGATAACGTCGAAACATTTAATTGGGACTGGCATGAGATCTATCATGAAAGTATGGCCATCTAAAGTTAAGGTACAACCTACGTATATGCAGTTTGTACTCTTTGTTTTCCCGTTAGCCATTTCTACCGTGAATGAATTATCTAATGCACATGGTTTTTGTTTAAGCAGGTGTGCAAATTTGTGACTTACGAAGCTTTTCTCTGCTCCACTGTCGAAAAGTATGCAAGCATATGAGTTATCGAGGAGAAACGTACCAGTAACTATCGTAGGATCAGCTAGTGCTTCCTCGTGGCCTAAGGCCATAACTCTTCCTACCCCTCCAGTCATCCCCGCTTTAGGGCAGTTCCTCTTGTAGTGGCCCACTTCACCACAACCGTAGCAAGTTTGGCCCATACTGGCGTTAGGAACCTGGGCGGCCTGAGTTGTTGGAGTCTGGCAGAAATGGACTGTGTGCCCCTTCCTGTTGCAGTTAGTGCACTGCATCTCCCTGCAAGGTCCGCGGTGGTGGAAGCTGCATTTGTTGCACTTCGGGAGAGATCCAGCATAAGTTTTTACTGGTAAGGGGTTCGCAGGGACAACGGGAGTTACCGTGGCAGCATTGATTGCCACAAGTTGTTGTCTTTTCGAAGCCCCTCTTTTCCTCTTAGACCACCCTTTCTTGTTGTTGTTGACCTTTTGTAGTACAGGTGCAGGGATTTTTGGGTTCTGAGGTTTCCTGTGATCTATGAGAGATTGTGCCAGTTCCTTGACACTATCAAAAGTGATAGGCCTGGAAGCTAACACACTTGACTTGATCTGGGGCGACAGTCCCCAGATATATCTCTCTATCTTCTTGCTCTCGAGAGCAACCATATCAGGGCATAGGTTTGCCAGATCACAGAACCTATTTGTATAGGTTGTGATGTCGGATCCAACCATTTGTAGACCCTAGAATTCTTGCTCGAGTTTTTGTACTTCACCTCGAGGACAGTACTATTTCATCAGCATGTCCTTCAACTTTTCCCAGCTCATGGAATATGCCACCACCAAAGTCAGATACTTAACATGGTCGTTCCACCATGTTAGTGCTCTGTCAGAGAAGGTACAAGCTGCAAACTTGACCTTGTTGCCTTCTTGGCAAGCACATATTTCAAAGACAGATTCCATCTTTTCAATCCATTGCCTTAACACCATCACCCCACCCGTACCATTGAAGCTGCGGGGCTTGGCGTTTGTGAAGTCTTTATAGGTGCATTCCCGAGGGTGTCCATGGCTTTCGCCGTGGTTCGAGGGAGGTGCACCTGATCCCGATCCACTAGGGACAGGAGCGTTGATTGCTGACACAGCAGCTGCAACTGCTGCTGTGAAAGCTGCCTAGAACATATTGGCATCGAAAGGAGTAGGTGGTTGAAGAGGTTGAGGTGGTGGTGGAGGTGGTGGTATCGGTGCTTCGTTGTTTGGCTTACGCCTGGGATTTCTGCGAGGCGGCATCTTTAACTATACGATTAAAAGATGACGACATGGATAAGAATAAATGAATAATGAATGTGTCTCATGGACTAACTCCCCATAGTCCAACAACAGAATGAATAGTATGACTAAATGAAGATGATAGCATTTGGATAATAATTTCCATATGATTAGATATCTGTCAATAATACTAGAATTACAGATGTAACAAGTTCGGGAAAAATGGCCTAGCAGTAGGCCTTACATCAACCAAGATAGGATTTTTGACAGAACTAAGGCTAGATCAAGACCAAACAGGTCTAATATTTATAAAGATAGGAAAGTAGACCAAAGTTTTTACATAAACTAGGTTATATCCAAAAGATGAGTCGACGAGATTCTATCGGCGACGAGAACTGCTAGCATGAGTCCTTGATCCCGATAGCAGACGTTCCAAGTCCCTCATACGCTTGTCAGCTCTCACTTGCTGAGCTCGAAGTTCCCTAACTTCAGCTTGAGTTTCAGCAAGTTCTCTTTGCAGAGCTGCATTGCGGACCAGAGTTCTTTCATGAGCAGACTCTAGTTGGCGAATGCGGACTGTGTTGACGCCATAGTTGGCATCAATCTCCTAGACTCGATTGATAGTTGATTGACCCAGTATCGTGTTCCTAGAAATCCTACGAACCATGATGGGTAGGACTCTGTCATTAGAACCTCCTTCAGTGAGCTTGTAGAAACTTCGGTCTCCGTTGTAGGGAATGGGTTGACCCTGTTCATGACTCCATGTATTCAAGTTAGTGGCCCACAGAGGAGTGGGTCCTTGAAATGCAGGACGGGGGTTCAGGTTTGGGTCTTGAGCAGCTGGGGGTAGGTTGTTGACTTCAGGCTCCGAGTCAGAACTATCGGAAAAACCCTCAGCATGGTGATCATCCAAAGGGATTGGGTGATCATCTTCTGGTTCTTCCTCTAGCCATCCAGCGTTGCCTTGGTTTGGGAAATACGGATCGTCGTGATGAAATCCAACCATTTTAATCTACGCTAGAAAAGGGATATAAGGAATAGCTAAATAGACGAACTGACTAAGATAATTACAGTAAGACCAAATACCCCTATGGTATTTCTATATGGTTGTGTTGGTAAGTTTTTAGACTTGTTGCCACATCACAACCATTCTTGGGCATATGCTAATCACTCCTCGGACCAGCATAGTTGATCAGGCTATGCCATTCCCAAGACTGACCATATATCCCCAGGCTTACTTGTGATACTCAACAATCGTAATACTTTTGTACCTGTCATTGTGACACTGATTTTAGTATGAATGCAGGCACGTATACTTACTTAAATATTTTATTATTTAAAAGTATAACTCTTAGACAGAGTGTTTTAATCCCTATGTATTTATAGTTAGTATATCTTTTATGGGTTGATATACTATATTCACTATAAACAGAGCTCTGATACCAATCTGTCACACCCCAAAACCAAGAACGGCAGAAACGTTCTGGGGTGGAGGACGTCATGTACAATATCACAACAGTGTAAAATAGTAAACAAGCAATAACATCATCCATTGCATTATAAGTAAAGTTTTAATACATGTGTGTTCTTTCATTGTAATAAGACACCAAAAATAAATAATCAAAGTAAAAGACGAGACTTGTCTGTGCTCCGTCTTCTCAAAACCTGGCCACCGTACCTGTCTACTGGTGACCTGAGAATACAAGTTATTTTGAAAGAGAGTATCAGCTTTAAAGATGGTGAATTCATAAGTATTTAAGTGTCATTATCTTGTTTTTGAAAAGCTGTTATGAATACCATGTAAATCTTTAAATGAAAATGTTGATATAAGTATGAAAAACCCTAGGAAATCCCTTATTTCCTATTAGTTTGAGATGTAGTCTTCTACCAAGACCCGAATGTTTTTGTAAGTAAAATGATAGTTTTCCCTTTCTATTGACTAGTACTAAAAGTACTTAGTCTAACTCCTCGTTTATGTGAATGTATCACAAAATAAAGTAAATAGGAAAATGTACAAATGTAAGTGTTATCCTTTGGTACCAGGACTAACACGACATCGCGGTAAGCGAAATGTATAACCTAATGAACATCCGAAGATTGTCCAATTATCCTCTGTAGCAGCAGCAGGGGGTAGGAAGGGTTAGTCCCATAATCGATGTTCCTAGTATAAGTATTAACCGTAGACCTCCGTAGATGGTCATCAACCACTGGTGCTAATCAGCTGGGATTCGGAATGGTTAGTCCCGCCTAGATATCCCGTTGAACTGGGATTGACAGGACAATTTACACAGAAAGTACTAATAAATCATCCTAGTAACTCTAGGTACATGTATCCATGTAAGTGTATACAGGAAAATGTATCTATGAAATGGTACTCATGTAATGTGTTCATGTAAACGTACTCATGTATCAGGTAAGTATATGTAAATGTACTCATGTATCAGGTAATGTACTGGTATAGACTCATGAATGAACTGACTCTTGTGTGATTCCTTGTAATAGGAATAATGTTTTGTATCTTCTAATTATCCCTATGATAATTAACTGGAAGGTAATTGGTTGTTCAAGCAGGTTTATACACCCTTGTTACACAAGAGTGTGGGAAAACTGAATGAAGGAATGAAAACTATAACATCAATACATATATAAGAACATATGCGTATAAGTGTAGTTTTGCTCAAGAAGGTAAAAATGGTTTTGTAAGACATCTGAGAGTTTTGAAACAATAATAAAAGTGACTTGATGTCATTTTAAATAAACCTTTCAAAAGTACTACATTTGATAACAAAGTATTTTTAAGATATAAAACCATTTCATGCATCACATTTTGTAGTATGTGAAATCTGCTGGATGAAAACACACAAAACCAAGAACGGCGGAAATGTTCCGGGGTGGAGGACGTCATGTACAGTATCACAACAGTGTAAAATAGTAAAATAATGAATGAAATTGTTTCAGAATTCTATTTATAGTCCTGAGATTTTTGGCAGAAAATATTTTATTCCCGAAATGATCTCTAATATAAAAGAGTGTTGGAATAACAGTGTTGCACAAAACCCTAGTGCATCCACTCTCCTGATATTTCCTGAAGTGTAACCCTGAATTACTCAAACTTATATGAAAAAGTCTGAAAATTTACCGTGACTGTTATAACTTCTATTGAAGTGATATTGTTTGTACAGAATGGAAATTTCGGATTGTCACAGCAAGTCTGGGGTGACAAATGTCATAACATTTCCGACACCTGAAGAACGTCGTTTCAGGCCACCTAGGTCATAGCATGGTTATAATAACTCACATTAATTATTAACAAACATAGAATTTACGGGGATTTCACTGAAATCAAACGATTTTATGTCGATTTTAACTTGCATTATTTACTATAAGTAAGGAAAGATACTTATACATTTCGGTCTTTGGGATTTTAAGACTACATTTTCACATTAAGGAAAATATTGGATTTTCTTGAACGAATACCACTTTTACAAGAAAGGTTTTCATAACTACATACCGGTGCTTATGAACTCACCAACCTTTGTGTTGACACTTTTTCAAACTACTTGTATTCTCAGGAAATCACTAAACAGGTAACCAAGTGCTTTTGAGGATGGGACGTTAAGGCGTCATACATTTCACATTTTTGTCAACATATTGTAATTGATTTGGAAACATGTAATTCATACAATGATGTAGCTCTTTCAATTATATATATGTTGGTTGTGTTTACTTAAATCACTATTGCAAATGTTGTTATGATACTATACATGAAGTCCTCCACCCCCGGACGTTTCCGCCATCCTTGGTTTGGGGGTGTGACACCTCGCTTCTGACCTCGTCATTCAGCAGCTAGTCGTCGCTGCCGCTTGTTCAACCATCAAAGGAGGCTGTTTCATTGCTTTTCCCTCCGACTGCCATGAACCACCGTGAGGTGGTTGTGATTGGGAGTGTTTCCCTTGTTTAGCTCGGGTTCGTGGGTGCGTTCATGCTCTCTGTTGGCCAGAAAAACGTGGGAACCACCATGGCATCCCACCATGGTGACCATTACCTTTCTGTTGTCGTGTAACCTTCCTTTTGCCTGATCTTGAAAACACCAGCCACCTCCACAAGCTTGTGTATGGGTGTGTAACCTAGTAGATCAGTGGTGTTTATTTTCATAAGGTTGCGGTGGTTTGGTTAGCTGGAAAAGCCATCACCACCACCGTGAGGTGGTGGCTTCCGCCAAGCACCACCGTCGGCCACAATGGTGTGGCTATGTGTGTAATAGTTAGTGTATGTTAGTGAGTGTGGGTATTATTTTTTTGGATAAAACCTTGTAATTGTAATTAACATGAATAATAAAAATAATAGTAACCACCGCCGTAAGGTGGTGGCCGCCGTCGTGTGTCGTCGTAAACCACCACTACCCGAGGTGGTAGTGGGTGGTGCCCCGCAAGCGAAACCCTAATAGGCCTAGCCAAACCCCTAATGGGTTTAAAGATTAATTTTGGGCCTATTGGGCCATGTTTGGATGAAACCCTAATTGTAAGTATTGGGACCTTGGACTTATTGGGCCCACTTGTGGGCCATTGGGATTGGATTGTGAATTAAGCCCAAATTATTCCATGCCATTTATCTAATAGAGTAAAGGAATTAATGGATCAAGTCCTTAATAGTCTAATTGAGAAAATCCTAATATTTAAGAATTTATCATGACACACACGAGAATTATTTAATAAGTGAAATATTAAATAATAATCATTGGCAGAAATTAATCTAAGCAATAATGGACTTAATGGATTAAGTCCTTAGTTGATTAAGTCCTTTGTGGGTTAAGCCCTTAATGGGTTAAGTGAGAAACACTTAACCCTAATCGCCATTTTATGAGAAACCCTAATTTCACTTGGGTATATTATTGGGCCTTAATGATTGGGTTATTAATGGACGGCCATCGTAGAATAATCAAATGGACTAGGGTAATTAATTGGGCTTCAGGGTAAGGCCCAAATGGAAGATTGGGCCCAATTTTCCAAATTAGGCCATAGTTTGGGCCTAGAGAGTTGTATGATATTGGGCCCTTAGAATGGGACATGTTGGACTGGACTGGACAATTGGGCCTTCAGGGAAGCCCATGTAGAGGTTTGGGCCAAATTTAGAAAATTGGGCCATATGTTGGGCTTTGAACCCTAGTTGACTTTGGGCCTATGGATTGGACCCTGGGCTTGGGTAAGCCAAGCTTGGGGTAATGTAGTAATTATCCAAAGTATGTAATTATAGTTATGTAGTGGAACCCAATTATTAATTGGGTGTTACTTTGATGTTGACAGATCGGGAATCTATCATCTAGTAGTTGGAGTCGAGTCTGCGGGACTTCAGCGGTGTGGGATTGAGTCTGTGGGACTTCAACAGTGTGAGGTGAGTTTTCCTTCCAGTAGGAACGAGTCTACGGCCACAATGTCGGTCCGTTTAGTTAGCAGTAGTCCCGGACTTCAATCTGATGCAGTAGTTCAGTGTGCTTGATGTCTTTGTGATTCAAGCATGTCTATGTGTTATGTGTTCCGGACTTCGGTCCGAAGCAGTATGCAGTATATGTGCTTATGCCAGTTGATATGTCTATGTTATGTTATGTTATGCTCATTCAGTTCCGGACTTCGGTCCGATGCAGTTAGTTCCGGACTTCGGTCCGATGTAATTTCCGGACTTCGGTCCGATGCAGAGGGCAAGGCCCTGGTTAGTTTCGGACTTCGGTCCAATGCAGTTTCCGGACTTCGGTCTGATGCAGTTTCCGGACTCCGGTCTGATGCAGTGGGCTAGGCCCAATAGTTGTTTATGTGTTATTGTATGGTATGTGGTAGTTTGGGGGAGCTCACTAAGCTTCGTGCTTACAGTTTCAGGTACCCAGTTTACAAAAGAGGAGCTCGGGAAGATTGCAGTGCACACAACATTTGTTCAGCCTGGGATGTTTATGCTCTGATATACTTGACAGTTGTTATAATATTTTGAGATACATTGCTTATGATTTTTATATGAGGTTTATTGACTATGGTTTTTATTATTAAATTAAATGAAATTTTCAGACTGTGTTTTTGGGATGTTACAATGGTTGTATCATTTATGTTATTGATTTGAAAGTAACCTGCATGTCATGTCGGATTTTGAATAGGCTAATTGAATCATTTTTAGAATACAGGCATGAAGCTAAATTCATTCAATAAATAGTTGAAGAACTTTCACTAGAGTTGTGTTCTATAAGTTTCAATGTTGATGAAAAGTTAGTAGGAATAGAGACCCGGATCAAAGATCTTGCACCATCTTTAGGAATTGGTTGTGATGATGTCTGAAAAGTTAATTCATGATGTCAATTTGTTATCTGATAAGGAAGCAATTTGCCTGTTTAATAGGTATGCTTTTAGGAGAGAGATTCCAATTCAAGAATATGAAAAGCAATCAAGACAAGTTGTGCGTTATAGGGCGGGTCTTCCTTTGACAATCAAAGTTTTGGGTTCGTTTCTTTGTGGTAAAAATGAGCTTGAGTGGATAGATGCCCTAGAACGATCAAAAATGATACCGTTAACAAAGACTTTGAAAAAATTGGAACTAAGCTATATTACTCTAGAGTAGGGATGAGCATACGACCCGTTGGACCGGACCGAACCGGAAGAAACCCGGGACCGGACCCGGACCGAACCGGATTTTCATGTTAGCGGGCTGGTTTTCGGGTTTTGCTTTTATCAATATTCGGGTTTCGGGTTTGGCCCGGACCGAACCCGATATAAGGGACTTAACCCGGACCGGACCGGAAAGCCAAAGATTATTATTTTTCCTTTTTAAAGTATTGTTTTTTTTATAAAAAAAAGTGCAGTTTTTTTTTATTAAAAAAGTTTTTTCTTGTTAAAAATGTTGTTTTTTTAACAAATAATGCAGTTTTTTTCAAAAAATAGTGCAATTTTTTTATAAAATGAGCTGTTTTTTATAAATAAAGCTGCTAAATGCAGTTTTTTTAATAACTTGTGCAGTTTTTATAAAAGGGACTGTTTTTAATGTATTTTTATAAGTAAAAGCTGTTAAATACAGATTTTTAATAAATAATGCAGTTTTTTTATTAGTAATGTAGTTTTTTTTAAATAATGTTTGTAATTTTTTATGTAGACACCTCATTTGCACATGATTTAAGTAGACTCCTACAACGTATGATTTTGCAGTTAATATTCCTTGCAAAGTTCAAAACAAAAACGTAGGTTTTGTCGGTTTTGTGAAAACTGTTGGTACAAACTGTTTTATGGAAAATTATAGATGTTGATCAACATCTACAAACGTGTTCACCAAAAGTGCATCTTTTGTCACATGATCTACAAACATGCGTAAAAAATACAAGTATTGATGTTCAATAGAAAAGTTGAATGATTTCATGTGTTTTGACATAAACAACAAAGATAGGAAACACATTTTGTAACCCAAAACTTTATCGGACCGAAACTGTAAACAACACTGCCAAAGTCTAATTCGGTCCAAAACCCGAAACCCGGTTTGGTACCCAGAACCAGACCGAACCGAACCCGGCCCCGATACACTTTAAATCGGTCCGGTTTTCGGGTTAGTTAATTCATGATCTTCAGTCTTCAGGTTTTCGGTCTTCGGGCCGGTCCAGTCCAAGTCCGGCCCGTTGCTCATCCCTACTCTAGAGGAGGATTACAAGAAAATGTTTCTAGATGTTGCATGCATCATGAAAGGTTGGCAAAAAGATGATGTAATCAAAGAACACTCGAAAGCTGTTGATTTCATGCTAGAAGGCAGGAATCTTCAAGAGCTAATTTTGTTGCCTACAAAGATTAAGAATCCACCGGAGAGCATTTGCATGTTTAAACATCTAAAATCTCTCAAACTTTTTCTTGTTCATTGCTTGCAAAGATAAAACATCTTCCAAATAGCATTTGTATGTTGCAAACATGGTTCTTGCATTGTCATTTTGGTATCAAATACTTTAATGGCCTCATTTTGTACATAAAGTTGATCAACTTGTTAAACATCACTTAATAAAATCATCTTTTTTGCAATTATCCCTAAAATCAAGCTCAATATCATTAGCTTTTTTAGAAAAGTTAAATACAATAAATAACAATATAATATCAATAATTTGTTTCCAAAAAACATCTTAATTTCATTTTCTTCCTCTTACAAAGTATCATATTTTAAAAAAAAAATCTACCCGATTAAACAAATATAATGATCACAAGAAGATTAAACTCATGTAGTTTGAAGAACCGAAATATAGTTAGGTTACAAAACATTTGCAACTACTCCACCTATACATGTAGAAAACACAAACACAAAAGGTCTCATTCAGGGATTACAACATATTAAAAAAAAACTAAAACCTAATAAAAGATGTAAATAAAACATAAACATTTTACACCAACTTCATCGCATAGTTTTTATACCCTTTTACAATTCTCAACCTACACAATAACACAACCAATTTTAAAAAATATAACAATTATAATTGTAAAAAAATAAATTACTATTAATAAAAAAATAGTTACCTCAATGAATTTATATGTTTCTCAACCAAATCCATCTGTTCACCGTCATATTCAGTCCATTTATCAACTGTTTCAACCGAAAGATCCCCATCTCCAATATCTGTAAATTAAGCAATAATTATAAGCTTTTTATAAAAAACAGAATTTTTTATAAAATGTATGTAGAAGTAGAAAAATAATCCACTAACCTTGAAGGAGAATACCAGATTTGTCAGAACACCCTTTTAATCTCCAGAAAAAATGACCATCATTGCCCCTGAATGTTGGCTCTATTCTCACAGCATCAGGCCTCTCATTATCTAATTAACATAAAAGCAACAAGTTGGTATAAGTTAGATTCATATAAAAATAACAAATAAATAATAATATCATTACTATTATATTTTATATATAAAAATAATTACCTATGGGGACCAATTGTTTACATGCAAGCATCTCTGCATGTGCTTCAGCTGCTTCTTTTTTAATCTTGGAAACAATTTCATCATGTTCCATTAAAGTAAGAGGAGCACCTTCTCTTTGAATAATTGCTTTTGCTATATCATCTTGCATTTTTTGCTTCAAACTTTTCTCCTACAAATTTTATAAAACCATTACTACTTTCTTTCTTTTAAAAAAATTAAAACCCATTTATAGTTTTATATACCTTTTCTCTTGCATCAGAAAGTTTACTCCTTGCTTCCTTTCTCCTTTCAACAAACTTACCATTTTGTTCATCCATCCAGTTTCTTATTTTTCTGTTGAAAATTTCCCCAACTTTAAATAAACTAAATTAATTAATCTTTAAATTTTTAACAACATGAAAAGTAATAATAATCTTACTCAGTTCCAAGAACTTCATCACATAGAAATGTTAAGACTCTAAGCTTTGTTGATGAGTCTAAAGTATCATATCCTCCAGATTTTTTATCTAAAGAATCGATTTTTTTCTCTGATAGATATGATTTAGGGATGCAGTTTTTTAAACCTTTTAACCATGAATCATTTGCATGAGTTAGTTTTGATACTGGAGATCTGAAAGAAGATGAAATATTAATATTAAAGAAAATGAAATATTGTGGTATAAGTAAATGAGGTGAATAAAGGAATGAGTAAGTGTTATACTCTGATTCTGATTCCGATTCCGATTCCGATTCCGATTGTATAACAGAAAGCAATTGAATGTGAAACTGGATTGCTACTGAACATTTCCCACGTCTTGTACTTCTAACTTTTATTAAATCTCTTAAAACTGCTTCAGCTTGTCCTTTTTTCACATCTAAAACCTTTAAAAAAAGAAAAGATAGATGTAAAGTTTCAGTCTTTATTAACAAATAAGTAAAAATGTGGGTAGAATGATGTGATTAAAAAGAATTAATAGAAATACAAAAGTAGAATGTTGTTTCTTGATTTTGAGAGTACCTTTCCAAAAGTAGAACAGAATTCAAGAAACTGCAATGCATTACCAACATCTTCTTTTGGGAGGTCAACTCCAGCTACATTGACCAATTCACTTCCTGTTGGCAAAGGAATGATGGGGTCAACAATGGGTTTAGTTAAGTTGAGGGCATTTTTGTCAACTTTGTTTTTTTGGTCTGTGTTTTGATCACATGTAATAACTAAGACTTCTCCATTTTCATTAACAATTTTCTTCTCTTCAGTGCTTTTCTTGATACCCTTTTGCTTTTTTTGAACACCATCAACCTTCAAAATTGGATTTTCTCCATTTGACTTTTCTAGCTTTAACTTCTTTTGTGTTATTTTCTTTGGTTTAATTGAATCAATATTCCCATTCTCTACAATCATCTCATTTGACCCTTCTACCTTCAGTTTCTTTTGTTTGGTTTTCTTTGGCTTCATTGCATCTTTATTCCCATTTTCTACAGTCATTTCCTTTGACTCAACTGCATCAATATTCTCATTTTCTACAATTGCCTCCTTTGACTTTTCTAACTTCATCTTCTTTTGGGTTATTTTCTTTGGCTTAATAGCATCACTATTTCCATTTTCCACAATCATCTCCTTTGACTCTTCAGGCTTCAACCTTTTTTGGCTCATTTTCTTTGGCTTAATTGCATCATTGTCCCCTATTTCCAAAACTATCTCAATTGACCCTTCTGGACTCAACTTACTTTGTTTCTTTTTCTTCGGCTTAATTGCATCACTATTTCCATTTTCTAAAACTACTTCCTTTGACCCTTCTACTTTGGGTTTCTTTTGGTTTGACTTCTTTGGTTTCTCTTTAACAGCAGATGTGATTGAGAGTGAAGGATCAGCATTTGCATCTGTCTTTCCATCAAAAAGATTTTCTTTCCCTTTTGTTTTTGGTGAAGTAACCATGACACCCTATTCAATTTCACACAAAAAACAACATAAGATCTCCCATAAAATGATAAAGAAAAAATCTTCAGAAATATAAACATTTAATAAAGAAAGAGATGGAAACACAATCACACATTCACACCTCATCTGAAATGTCTTTCTTTCTTGGTGAAGCAATTGTTTCTTTCACTCTCTTGTAATTACTAACATTCTCAGCACCCTTTACATCAAGCATGTTGGAAACAGAGGAAAAACCACCTGCCTTTGCCATTACTGCAAGCATACCAGTGGGCTCATGACCACGTTTTTTCCTAAATAAACTTGCAAAGTTAATACCAATCACAATGTAATATAGAAACATGGTAATTATATCTTCATAAACATACCTGCAGATGCTGCAATTGCAGGCATCTCTACACTTGGGACAACTCCATTCATCCATCAAAGCCACATCTTCAACTTTTTCTCCATACCTATAAGATAATGCATATACATTAATACCAATGCATACTTTAATGTAATATTATCACAAGACATGGAGGTTACCTGTTCAAGAGGCAAGTGTTGCAATACTTGAGGGGACATGGCTTGGTTTTTGACTTGTTCTTGCAGCTTGCAAATACAGCATATGTCTTCTGTCGACACTTCAAAACATCATGCAGTTTGTTGGTAAGAAACAGAAAGATATACTTGAGATATATATTATTTAAGTTGGATCTGAGGCTTTAAGTTAGATAATATAAGGTATAAGGGGTTTGTGGCATTTGCAAACACACATAGTGGGACAAGGATTGAGAGCTACAAATTTCAGCTACACAGTTGACACTAATTCTAAATGCTTAAGAATTTCATGATATAGACTCCAATTTTTTTAAGAATTGACTCCAGATATCAACCATTACTAACGGGATCTTTGATTGTTTAATTTATAACAACATCCATATCAATCTAGTAGCTTAGATCTAAAAGGTTGACCTCAGACGTCAAAGCCAAACCTAACAAGATAAGTGTATAAAAGCATATTCACAGATCTATAGCTCATTCGTATCTCTCACCATCATTTCGTATTCTTACATCGCCCTACTGAGTTGTAACAGCGAGTTTATACTCAAAATGAGAAGCACTGTTTTCACTAATCGCAGTAACAGATTGTATTTCATGTGTGCCTTGAATCGAACTCAAAAACGTTAAAACCTAAAACCTAGGTCCAGAACGTAAACAGCAACATAATGATGCTGGTACAAAATCAAAATTAAACTTACTTGATGGCAAGTGGTTCCATTCTCAGAGTCATAAACTCGTCCACCGATGACACGAACCCCTGGATTACTGTTCCTTTTCTTCGGTTTTGAGCTGGAATTATCGACCTTGATTTCATTCTCCTCCTCGACACTGCTTCCGAGCATCTTCCGCTTCTTCTCCTTTGTCGGAGCAGATACGCTTGCTTTGGAGTTAGGGCTCGGAGCGACCGCCATTGTTGCAAAATTTTTGATGGGGTACTTTAGAAGAACTCGTAAAACGGTAGAGATTGAAAGATTTATAACATGGAATCGAGATTTTTGGAGGGATGATGGTGAATTTTCGAATTACAGTTTTGGAAATGAAGGAGGGAAAATTTTGGAGTTTTTGGGAATTTAGAGGCGGCAACTGAATTTTCGATTTTCTTCCAAAATTTTGAAGGAAGTATTTTGATGCGTGTAGGCAACTCCAAAATCCAAACCGCCTTATTAGATATTTTATTGTAAAATATGATTTATTTGGTTTAATTTTTTTTATAAAATTAATAATAATAATAATAATAATAATATCTTTAAAAATAACCGGATTACATACCAATGTTTTCAATTTGTGCATGTTGTTAATAATGAATATGTTCAAGTGATTTATTTGTTTGATCTGGATTCTAAAAGGGGAAATGACGCAACGGCCTATTATGTATTTTGAATTTACCATTTCAGTCACTAAAGTTTTTTTTCGTACCTTTTAAATGAACAAACTGTTTTGTCTGGTCAATTTGGTCATTTTGTAAAAATTGAAGGGGTCAGCCGGTTATCTCTTTGCTACACAGACTCTGACTTTGAAACCCCCCACCTCTTTTGACCTGACCCATCGTTTCTCCTCCAAACTTATGACCTAATTCACCCCTTCCACCACTTGTGTCTTCTTCTTCTTCCTTTTACCTCCTCATACCATGTAGGCAATAATCATTAGGGCAAGTTCGCCTCTTCGATCATTATCAACTACGAATTCCACTCAGATTCTACTCATTTTTAAAAAATATGGACATGATAAGACATGATTGCCCCCTCTCGAGCCATCAGCTTATGTAACATCCTAAATTTTAAGATGGGGTCTTAAACTAATTAAGATATTCAAATAAAGGAGGATTTACATAATTAGATCGTTTAAATGATAATCATATCATTAGTCGATATGAAGCTTGCAGAGTTAAAGGTTGAGATGTTAACATTTCAAAGTTAAGAGACCCAAAGGGTCGATTTGGAAAAGTATGTTTGACCAAGGGTGACTCACCAAGGTTAAGTCTATGGGAGTGATGTGTTAAGACTTCACGACGTGGACATAAAGGTCACAACGTGGAAATGTCGGGCGAGTCCCGATGCCAAACGCGATCTATTGTCGGGGTAAGCCGATGTCGGGTTCGTCCCGATGCAGCTGGATGGAGTCCCAAAGTTATGTTATATGTTATGTGTATGGTATGTGGTAGTTTGGGGGACTCACTAAGCTTCATGGTTGCAGTTTTCAGTTTTGGTTTCAGGTACTTCCACTAGCAAGGAGAAGAGCTCGGGATAACTGCATGGCACACACCACAGCTTTTCAGTCTGGGATATTTCACTCTAATATTTTGACATGTGATTTTGATACATTGATAGTGTTATGGTATTTTTGATATACTTGATGTATGTTTTTTATCGATGATGATATTTATGGTTTTATTAATGATTTTTAAAACGAAATTTTTGGACCGTATTTTTTGATGTTTCAAGTTGGTATCAGAGCCTTGGTTTGAGAGATTCGGGCACACTTTCGAGTGTGTCTGAACTCAAACTAAGGAACTGGTATAGAAATTTTCAAAAGAAAAACCATTTTTATAGAAATGACTTTGAGAAAAATAAAAGAATTTTAGAAAAAGCGAAAAGAACTTTGAAAATTATAAAAGGGTGTGGTGCATGCAATCAGTCGAGCTCAAGTAAATACTCCCAGATTACCCATACAAGTTTATGTTATGATATGTTTATGAGAATTGCATGCTAGATTTGAGTTAAGGATCTAGGAAGGATGTCTTATGTGCCTGTTATATGTATATCAGCTTTACAAATTGCATGCTAGTACAGATTAGTCAGTATATGCTTGATTATGTGTACTCAATGCTCGAATGTTGCTTGCTTTGTGCTTTTAGGAGTTTTAGTTATCTTTTACTAACTAGTAAACGAATATGTTAAGTTACGTATTGTGAGGACTAAATAATTTCAGAATGTTAGGTTTAGCCTTATTTCGCAGCTCTCGTTTGAGTCTAACCATTGTAGGGTAGAACCTCTCATTCAAATAATTATCTAGTTTTAGTAATATGTAATAGTATCCGCGGGCTAGTTAGGGAAAGATGGCAGGGAATTCTTATGCAGCTAATGGCAGAGAGTGGGATGGTGATTACCCTAGGGCAAGCCTAGGATGAGAGTAGCGCGTGAGTCACACCCCAAAACCAAGAACGGCAGAAACGTTCTGGGGTGGAGGACGTCATGTAAAGTATCACAACAATGCAAAGTAGTAAACAAGCAACAACACCATCCATTGCATTAATAGTATAATTTTAATTACAAGTGTGTTCTTTCATAGTATATAACAACATAATGAATAATCAAAATAAAAGACGAGTCTGAACTGCTCCGTCTTCACAAAACTTGGTCGTCGTACCTGTCTATGTGTGACCTGAGAATACAAGTTATTTTGAAAGCGAGTATCAACCAAAAAGCTGGTGAATTCATAAGTATTTTAGTGTCATTTATTTGTAAAACTCTAAAGTAAAGACTTGAAAAATGTTTGAAGAAAAGTTTGTTTAAGTAAGAAAGCGTTTGTAAAACAACTGTAAACGTTTGAAAAACCCTAGAAATCCCTATGATTCCTACTAGTATAAAAGAAATCTTCTACCAAGACCTAACTGTTTTGAAAGTAGCCTTCTACCAAGACCCGACTGTTTTGAAAGTATCCTTCTACTAAGACCCGATTGTTTTGAAAGTAGCCTTCTACCAAGACCGGATTGTTTTGAAAGTAAACATCACTGTAAATGTGATGGTTTTTCCCTATTTAACTATTAGTATAAAACTATAGTATACCTCATCGTTTATGTGTATGAGTCACAATATAAAGGTAATAAGGAAAATAGTTTATCTATATCAAATATATCCTACCTCGTCGTTCATGTGAATGTGTCACAAAGTAAAGGAAGAAAATAATATAATAACTAAAAAGTATCCTTTTGCATTAGGATGATCACGGCGTGGAAACTCGCCGAAAAGTACAACCTCGGACACCTGTCGATGCTCCTTTTCCCTACTGTAGCTATCAGCTTTGGGTGTGGAATGGTAAATCCCGTAACGTCTATAACGGATTCTATGTAATAGGATCTATTAAACATATTAATGTAAGTGTGTTCATGTAAGCGTGTCTATGTCAACGTACTCATGTAAATGTTCTCATGTAAGCGTATCTATGTAAATGTACTCATGTAAACGTGTATATGTAAACGTACTCATGTAAGCATATATATGTAAACGTACTCATGTAAGTGTATATATGTAAACGTACTCATGTATGCGTATATATGTAAACGTACTCATGTAAGCGTATATATGTAAACGTACTCATATAATATGTAATGTATTAGTATAGACTCATGAATGAACTGAATCTTATGTGATTCCTTGTACTTGGAATGGTAAATAGTATCTCCTAACTATACCTATAATAGTTACTAATAATGTATGTGTATAACCTGAAGTATGCCTTTGCTACCCAAAGGTACTAAACTGACTGAAAGGAAAACTTTTATGTCTACATATGTATACATGATATATAACTAATATTTAGACGACATTCGGACGGATAACCGATACCCCATAGCCACATCCCAACGAGGAAAAGGAAACAAAGTGAGTTAGCCTTCCTAAGTCCTTTAAACATTACTTATATAACTATACATATATGGGCATGAATTTGATAATATAAAATCATAAAATAATTTTTGTAAAACCTTTGAAAAAGATTAACATCCAAGAAAAGATCGACTTGATGTCAGTTTATAAAACGGTTGGAAAGTATTTGTTTGATAAACAGTTTAAGTATAAAGAAACCTTTGTTTGAAACACAATTGTAAAAGAGTTTGAAATGAAACATACATTGTATGATAAACAGTTTACTAAAGATTTTTAAACATATAAAACGTTTATGAAAATAATTTGAAGAAATCTGTTTGGTAAAACAATTAACGTATAGTAAATCCATTTGCATGTTAGTTATTAATCACATGTGATTGATATAATAAATAGCATGTTTCAACTTGTATTCCCCCCATAAAGCATTTAAAAACATTTAGAAACATTTAAAAGGTTAATTCAAGGGGTATGAACTCCCCTGCAGTGAGCGGATCGGAAGGACGTGTCGGATAAGTGCTTGGTGTCAAGTGAAGACTTAGACACACACAATGATCCTAATTACATATGAAGACATATGTATATAAACAATTAGTGATTATAACACTAATTAAACATGTATAAACATCATATTACAAGGAAAATACTTTGGTCAAGTGCTAGGAGGCTATCGGGTTGCAACAAAGGAGTGCGAGGCCTCATTCGGGAGTTTATGGTCCAAAGACCATGTGTGTTGGAATTTACAGCCCAGGGGAGTAAACTCCTGGCTGTAAACTCTCATTTGGTCACCGAAAGGGGCTTAAAACTCAAAGGGTTCAAGAGGTTAAGTGCTCCAAAGCTTTAACCAAGTGTTTGGGTGGGTTTAAGGTCCTAAAATGACCTTGTATGGTGTTCACGGCCCTGGGACCACTCCCCCATGAGTTTACGACCGTAAACTCATGATAAGGAGTGTCATTTCATGTATTGGAGTCCCTAGTTCAATGGTGTAAGGTTCTATGCTAATATCCAAGGCTTACTAGGGTGTTAGGGTGTCATTTGCACCCTTAAAAGGGGTTTACGTCCCAAGAACATGCCTTGGCCGTAAACTCCCTGAATCCCTTGATTTCTTATGTTTTCTAAGTCCTAAACATGATAAACTTAGTGCACAATGAGTTGGATCAAGAGCACTTACGATCTAGGAGCTTGAATGGTCAGTTTTGGCAAAGAACACGAGTGTGTGTTCTTGGTGAAACTTGAAGATCTACAAAATGGACTGATTTCATGGATGAAATCATGTAAGATTACTAGTTCATGCAATATATCAACTAGTTAAGATGATAATCTTACGAGATTTGAAGTTCGGGGACGAAGATCGGAATGATACTTGAGAGGATTTGGGCCAAATGGAAGGGAGGAATGAACAAATGACCAACTTATCAACATATAAGCAAGAGTTTACGGCCCACATGGTGTTTACGGCTGTAAACTACCATGTGTTGGCCGTGAACTCCTTGAAGGGGTGTTTAAGGTCATTTCTTTGAGCTATAACTTCAGCCGATAAACCCCGACACTTATTCCTTAAGTGTACAAGGCTCATAACGCTCAAATAAACTCCTAATTGTGCTAAATGATAGCAGGAATGAGTTTGACTTTCAATGAAGTGTTAGATTGAACTGGATGGAAAATTTCGGGTTGTCACAATGGGGCTCGGGACCCCCATTGCGAGCACTAGATGGTTGGTGGGTGTCGCTAATGCATTCCGCACCAACAGATGTCATGAGGGGCTCAAGGTTCAACTTGTGTCCTATCTTCTGAAGGACATGGCACGTGACTAGTGGGAGGAGGTCGGACATGCCATTGGTGATGACGCAACTCTTGATGTTATGTCTTGGAGTGACTTTACGGCCAGGTTCATGGTCGAGTTTGCACATGTGATAGAGGTGCTACAACTTGCTAGGGAGTTCCACGATCTCCAACAGACGACTAAGAGGGTGGCCGAGATCACCGCGATGTCAAGGGAGAGGGCCCTTCTCGTTCCGCAGTACATGGCGAACGAGGAAATGAAAAAGGTATAATATCATGAGATGTTGTGGAGTAATATCCGCCAGTTTGTGAGCCGCTTCAGCTGCAAGACGTTGGAGGACATGATTGTTAGGGCGAGAGAGAGAGAAAGAAAGAGAGAGAGAGAGAGAGAGAGAGAGAGAGAGAGATAGAGAGAGAGAGAGAGAGTTGGATTTGGAGATGGAGAGGAATAGAAAACCTGAGGGTTCAGTCAGGGAGTTCAGGCAAGAAGCCCATGGTATCAGATCACATATCTCGGAGCCAGTAGAGCCACAGGCGTTGTGACAAATGCGGTAGGATGCATGAGGGAATGTGCAAGGCGAGGAGTTCGGGCTGTTACAAATGCGGCCAAACCACTCATGTGAGCCGAGATTACACAACCACCACCACCACCACAACAACATCAGGTATGGTTTTCTTTCAGTGTAATAAGAGGGGACACAAGCGGTCCCAGTGCCCCAGTTTAACAGCAGTAGGGAAGGTGACAACACCTTCTCCTGCCACATTGAGGATTACAGATGGTCGTCAGGGATTAGATGAGGCGCTTACGGCGCGGTGCAGGGCTTTTCAGCTTACTGCAAAGTAGGCACGAGCAACTCCTGACATGCTGACGAGTATGTATCTTTCCCTTATCTCTTTATTGATATTGATTATTGATTATGTTTATATGTTTTTTTATAGGATCGTTCTTAGTGAACTGTATATCAGCTTTGGTACTGTTTGATCCGGGTGCCACCCGATCTTTTGTGTCGCTCGCGCTCAGCAAGCGATTCGTAGGAGCTCCGGGGGAGCTGGATTGCCCACTGGATGTGGAGATAGCAGATGACAGGACCATCAGTGTTGCGAGGGTTCACAGAGGATGAACATTACAGTTTTTCGATGAGCAGTTCTCAGTAGACTTGGTCCCTATTCCCCTGCGAGGGAATAAGGTTACAGTGGGTGTGGATTGGTTGAGCCCCAATGGGGCAGTGATTGACTGTGAGCAGCAACTAGTGAGGCTTCGCACTCCAAGTGGGGGAGGGCTAGTGATCCAGGGTGAGAGGCCACAACGCGGACCGATTTTCAACTCAGCAGCGAGGGCGAGGCGTCACCTTCAGCAGGGTTGTGCAGGATACATCGTCTATGTCGTGGTAACTCGGGACAAGGGTAAGGCAACAATTGATGATGTACTGATAGTGCAAGAGTACCCGGAGGATTTACCTAGGGTACCTCTGGAGAAACAGGTTAAGTTTAGGATTGTCCTAGTTCCTGGTGCGACTTCGATAACCAAGGCACCATATCGGTTGGCTCCTCCTGAGATGCAGGAGTTGTCTATGCAGATGTAAGAGCTGCTAGACAAGGGATTTATCAGGCCGAGCAGTTCGCCATGGGGAGCCCTAATCCTGATTGTGAAGAAGAAGGACGGGTCACATCGCATGTGTATAGACTACCGGTAGCTGAACAAGGTAACAGTGAAGAATCGTTACCCACTCCCGATGATGGATGATTTGCTTGACCAACTTCAAGGAGCATATTGGTTCTCCAATACTGATCTACGGTTAGGGTATCACCAGATGCGAGTCAGGTACGATGATGTGCAAAAGACGACTTTTAGGACTCGCTATGGTCATTATGAGTTTGTGGTCCGTTTGGGCTCACCAATGTTCCAGCCGCGTTCATGGACCTGATGAACCGTGTGTGCAGACCGATGCTGGATCAGTCTATAATAGTTTTCATTGATGACATCTTGGTTTACTCCAAGACTCAGGAGCAACATGAGGAGCACCTGAGGGAGGTTTTGGAGACACTGAGGAGGGAGCGACTTTTTTCAAAGTTCTCCAAGTGTAAGTTCTGATTGCACGAGGTGCAGTTTCTTGGGCATCATGTCAACTAGAAGGGTATTCTGGTCGACCTGGCCAAGATAGAGGTCATGATGCAGTGGGAGGTTCCGAGGTCTCCACTGAGATTCGGAGTTTCGTGGGAATAGCGGGTTATTACAGGAGATTTATGTGACATCCCCGAAATCACGGCCAAAAAAGACCGGTTTGTTTATGCTTTATAAAAATCAGAGTACTTCATTTTATAAAAATGTTGCGGAATTTGTTCCCAGAAAAACATGGTAAATACGTTATTAAAACATTTTCGAAGAAACGTATTTATTTCATTTTAAAACGTTTGGGATGTCATCGTTAATACAGAAACATAAGCGTAAACAGAACTTACAATTATTTACACTAGTGATCTACATCTCTTTAAATCTCTTTGTGTAATGTGACTTCATATCAACACCTGTGATATAAATAAACTGAGTGGGTCAGGTTGGGAAACCTGGTGAGTACATAGGGTTTTCAACCCACAATAATATAATTATTATGTTCAATCATCAAACAGTTAACCCAATTACCCATCCCCATTATCTTCTTTATTCTTTAAGGGTCTCCCCTAAGAATCAACTATTTCTCGTTCATTCATTCCTAAGGATCATCCTAAGGAAACAACATGAAGTCCATTGTTGCCAATGACACTTTGGTCAAGCGCAGCTGCTAATCTTGTCACTTAGGCGCAGCTGCCAGAATTGTGACATTTTCTATGAGGTGCTTCTGCCGGTATTGACCTTTAAACGCTACTGTCATGGTCATAAGGCTCCCCATTAGGCGCAGCTGCCGATACTATCCTTAGAGCGCAGCTGCTAGGACGTTTACCGTAGATCTAAAACATCTACGGGTTGTGGCGCAATTGCCAGTGCTCATCTATAGGGTACTAGGTCCACTGCTGCCAATGTATACCTATAGGGCAGTAGGTCCATGCTACTAATGTTCCTCTATTTCAGCTTTTATCCCTCATCATTCATCTACCCATGTTTTACCCAACATATTATGTAGATATAAAATACTTTACACAGTTTACATCATTTAAAACATATATAAAAATCTTTCACCAGCATAGACAGCAAGTATTCAGACAATATGCGCACATAGCACGTAATTAATAATAAAATACTTCATATCTATGTGTAAGATGAAAGGGACCATGCACTCACCTGAGTAGGTGGTGACTCAACACTCGAACAGCGCTTCGATACTCTCAAAACAATATTCCTTCGATAAAACCTAGTATCGATACCACTAGGGTTTAGTTTAACGATAACCGCGACAAATTAATTAGTCCGAGTATTGTTAAGCGTTAATAATACTCGATATAACTCATAATAATAGCCCAAATAATTATTTTAAGGACCTAATAACATTCCTATAATTATTTGAAAGCTATATTAAAAATTGCGTAAGCGTAGCATACTTACAGCGAATTTTATCGAAAACCGGAACTTAATTGGAGCAGCGTTTCGAAACCGAAAAACTCCTTTTTCTCGGGACTCCGGGAGCCTCGGGGCTTCCCTAGGGTGCTAAGGGGTTTTTCTAGGGTTTAGGGGGGTTTAGATGAGCTAGAGAGAGAAACTAGTGAGAGAAAGAAGTGGATTTGGAGTGAAAAACTCAGAATGGCTCGCATGCTATTTATAGCCCCAGCAGCCTCGGACTACGCGGCGCGTCCAGCAGCTACGCTGGGCGTAATCTCGGATTGGGTCGCCAGCTCGCACCAGCTGGCTCGCACTTCGGAAGAGGATAAGGACCGAGGGTACGCTGGGCGTACCGAACTCCGACGCGGGGCGTAAGGCGAAGCGAGGCGACGTGGCGAGATCCGAAGGGCGCTCTGTTGATCGACGATGGACGGCTGCGACGAGGCCACGTCATCTATCTCGGATCAGATTTCGCAAATTGCATGCCCATCTTTAAAAATTCAAAACTTTCGCGTACGACCTCCGTTTTCGACGTTCTTTATATCCACGCGAAGGTGGGAACGTACTCTACAACTTTCGTTTAGACTTCGTCGGCTAATTTTGGCTCGATTTTAAATTTTATATTATTAACGGGCCGAGACACGATTGGTCCGTTAAATCCTCATAACTTCTTCATCCGACACCCGTTTTCGCCCATCTTTTTCTCGTTACGCTACTCTCAACGAGATCTTTGATTCTCGTTTAGGTCATGTCGGCTAAAAACCGCTCGATCTAATATTCGAATTTCGGGTTGTACACTGCTAGTACGAAACTTCGAAAAATCATAACTTCTTCATACGAAGTCAGATTTGGGCGTTCTTTTTATCGATGTTCTTAGTTTAACATATTCTATGACTTTCGTTTAGATTGCTAAAGCTAAATCTCACTCTATCGTAAATTCACTATTTACGCTTCCCGGTATTGTGCCGGTTCCGTCGCGAAACTTCAACGGGTCATAACTTCTTCGTTATAACTCGGATTTCGGCGTTCCTTATATGTACAGAAACCTTGTGACATACTCTAAAACTTGGTTAAGATTATTTATTCTAAATAATCTTTTGTCGAAAAGTCGTTTTCGACCCCTATTGCCTCTAAATTGACTAGCCCGGATTCGCGGGCGTTACAATTTATTTAGGACTTTTCCAAGATTGCAGTTCCTTTTACCCGACTGACCAAGAAGTCGATGACATTCCGTTGGGGCCCTGAGCAGCAGGCAACCTTCGAGACCCTCAAACAGGGGTTATTCGAGGCACCTTTCTGACTTTGCGAGAGGGATTTGATGACTTCGTAGTTTACTGTGATGCTTCGATCACAGACATGGGAGCAGTTTTGATGCAGCGGGGTCATGTGATAGCTTATGCTTCTGTAACACCCGGTTTCTGGTACGTAATTTAATTATAAAATGTTGCACTCTTATTATGGGACTCGGCGAGTTAGAGGCCCCAACTCGTCGAGTAGAGGTTAAAATTAGACGCGGGAAGGAGAACCTACTCGCCGAGTCGGATGCCCCGACTCGACGGTAAGGCCTGTCTATATGGAACCCTAATATTTAGGGTTTGCACCCTATTTAAACGCCTTATCTTTCCCCAATCCATCCTCCATCGTCCCTCTTAGTCCATAAAGGCCCTAAATCAAAACCCTAACCTTGTTTGAGTGTTCTTGAGCCATTTTTTTGTGTTTGTGGTGGTTGTGAAGCTTGAGAAGCAAGAAGGAGCTTGGGAGTTCAAGTGGGAGCTAGTAGATCCAGATGTTGTTTCCTATTTCCAGCTCATTGGAGGTAAAAAGCTCCAAACTTGACCATCTATCTCTTAGATCTCTAGTTAGGGTTCATTTCCACCTTTTCTAAGCTTTTATAGAGCCATACTCGGGATTTTGTGATTATAAAGGAGTATGACTTCAGATATGGAATCATAGATGGTTCTTAAGGCATAAAAGGTGCCAACTTTATGGCCATAAGCACCCCATGCATCTTGTAGGCTCCATTTTAGGGCCTTTTAAGCCAAAAAAACCCCATGGATGGACGTCAAGTTTGGAACTTTAAGTGTATTATGGACTCTAGGAGGTCAGATTTATGTTTTGAACGCATCAAGGCCCGCTGAAATTAAGTGTATAATTTTGTACATAGAGGGACTTTGTGATTCACTCATGTGACTCGGCGGGTCGGGTCGAGTTTCCCACCAAAACCATTTGTGATAAAGGACCATGAGTTGAGTTAGAAGAGCACGCAGTCAGTTGGACTCATGGAGGGCCTGGAAATTGTGGGACTTGGCGAGTGTATGAACTAACTTGGCGAGTTCAAGGTTATGTCCCAAGAATATGAATATGGACTCGGCGAGTCTAACACTAAGAGCATCACCTTGTATGAAGATGTGCTCGACAAGTTCATGAGGAACTCAAAGGGTCAAGGACTAAATGTCCCAACTAGCATAAAGATGGGCTCGATGAGTTAAAGGAGGAACTCGTCGAGTCTATTGCAAAGGGTCCCGACTTTATATTATGGAACTCGACGAGTTGACCCAAAGTGACTTTGACCATGATGTTGACTTTGACTTTAACCTTGACCTAAGTTGACCATGAAATGGTGACTAAGGAAGATGATTATGTGTAGGGTTTTAGAGGAGTTGATCCCGACAACAAGGACAGTTCAGACACTTCGCTTTACGAGGTGAGTTACCTTCAATTAGAAGTGGGTAGAAGGCACCAAGGCCGACCCACTAGTAAGAGTTATAGAAGAGATAATTGTCTTTGTGACAATTATCAGGTATGCTGGTATCTGTTATGATTATGTGCTACTATGCTATGATGTTATATGATATATGATAGGAGGGGTAGGTTAGACCCCAATACCGGTCAAAAGGATCGAAAGGGTAGCTAGCACCCAATTATGTTAGAAAATTTAAGACATATGTGCTATGATATTATGTGGTAGTGGTAAGGGTGAAATAGTCCCCGGATACTGGTTGAAAGGACCGAAGGGGAGGCCAGCACCCTGATATGCTAGGCAAGATACCGGTCGACAGGACCGAAGGGGAGGCTGGCACCCTGATATGTTAGGCAAGGTACCGGTCGATAGGACCGAAGGGGTAGTTAGTACTAGTGTATGTCATGTATTATGTGTTATGTTGATGGGTTTTAGCCATAAGAACATCCTATGTGCTCATACAAACCCTAATGCTTGGATCTAGGTTTCTCTATTGTACATGCAATTCATCCAAGATTTTAAACCCTATATCTAGCATACAATTAATCAAATTAACTTATGAATAAGGTTTAGATCTTACCTTGATTGTTATGTAGCAATAACAATCTCAAATCCTCCTTGTAATGACTTTAGAAAGCTTAGAGTCACAAATGTCACTCCTCTAATGGTTCACAAACATCAAGAGCAAGAGGATGAAGAATAGAAGAGAAGAGACACCCAAAAACATGTAGAAACCCTAAGGATTCAGTTGCCCGCGTTTTTGGTGCCCAAGGGGTCCTTAAATAGTGAGGCTATGAGAGTTATCTAACAAGGAAACCCTAATTTGGATGCTTAAGCCCTAGCAACCCATGAACCCTTCTTTAACAAGCCTTGGGCGATTTCTAATGGGTTTCCCATAGAATTCGTCCAACCTTATATTATAAGGTAATCCATAGCCTAATTGCAATTATCTTATAATTACAATTCCAGTCCCTTAAGTTTAATTAATCTCTTTTAGCCACAAAATTAATTATCAATTAATTATTGACTAATATTAATCAAACAATATGATTTCTCCTTTAATATATTATTCTCATAATATATTAATAAATCATAATCAATCCTTTTCTCTCCATAATTCATCCTATCCAGTTGCTTTGGTGAAGGCAACCCAAAAGGACCATGCACCATCGGGTCAAGTACATACCAAAATAGTTATGGACTTAGACACTAATATGCTAGGCAAGATACCGGTCGACAGGACCGAAGAAGAGGCTGGCACCCTGATATGCTAGGCAAGATACCGGTCGATAGGACCGAAGGGGTAGTTAGTACCCGGGTATGTCATGTATTATGTGTTATGTATGGTATGTGGTATGATGGGGGAACTCACTAAGCTTTGTGCTTACAATTTTCAGTTTTGTTTTTAGGTACCTCTTCGTCGAAGGGGAAGGAGCCGGCACGGTAGCAACGCATCACACACATGATTTCTGCACTATGATGTTATGGGATTGTACTCTGACATGTTATTATTATTCCTTGACACGTTTTTATGACTTTTGATTATGGGTTTACGAACTTATATTTTATCGATAATGGTTTTCAGTAAACGCCTTTATAAGTTACTTAATTAAAAATGAAAATTTTGGCCTAAATCTCGGGATGTTACAAGTTGGTATTAGAGCCTTGGTTTGAGGTATTCGGGCACACTCTCGAGTGTGTCTGGACTCAAACTAAGGACCTGGTATGAGAATTTTCAAAGAAAATCATTTTGTAAAAAAAGGAATTTGAAAAGAACTTGAAAAGAGAAATGACCTTTGAACAAAACAAGGCGTGTGATGCTTGCGACCAGCCGAGATCAAGTAAGTTTTCCCTAAGATACACATACAAGTTATGTTATGTTATGATATGATTATGAGAATCGCGTGCTAGATTAGGGTTAAGGATCTAGGAAGGATGCCTTTTATGCCTACTATATGTCTATGAGAATTGCATGCTAGAATAGGGCTAAGGATCTAGGAAGATGCCTGCTATGCCTGTTGTACATGCTTGTTGAATTGCATGCTAGCCTAGATAGGATATGTTTGGTTTGGGTTACTCAATGCCTGAATGCTGCTTGCTTCGTGCTAGTAAGAGTTCTAGCTATCTTTAGCTAACTAATAAACAAATACATCATGTTACATATTGCGATGACTGAATAATTTCAGAAGGTTAGGTTTAGCCCTATTTCGTAGCTCTTGTTTAAGTCCAAACTTTGTAGGACAAAACCTCTCATTCAAAGAATTATATGGTCTTAGTGATAGGTAATGGTATTCGCAAGATAGTTAGATAAAGGTGGAAGGAACTTCTTATGCAGTTGATAGTGAATAGTGGTTGGAGAGTTACCATAGGGTAAGCCTAGGATGAGATTAGCAAAGGGTGCAGCGGTAGTAGAAGGGACTTGGTGAAGTCGAAGCAATCCTCGAGGAAAGTACGGATAGGTATGGAAGGTAGTATGAGCCCGTACTATTGAAAGCAAAGGATTCGTGCTCGAGTCAAGGAGGGCTGAGATAAAACCAAGTAACTTGTAGAGTGGGTAAGGTCTCTCGAGATTATGTGTGACCCTGAAATTTATGCATTTTGTTTCAGAATGATGATGATTACACGTCACGGAGCAGGAGGATCGGGATCTTGGATCAGGGTCAGGATCAAGATCAGGTTCGGGTTTGGGTTCCAAGCCAGTGGGTGAGAGACTATGCGAGTTCATCGTGTCATATATCACGAGAGGTAACCTTGAGGAGACCCCGATTATATTTGGGTCGATCAAGGAAGGGATCATAGAGATGATGGAGGATCGCCTCAGGGCGTTCAGGAGCGACATGACATCCAGTCAGTCAGGATCATGCACACTGTCTTTCAGGGACTTCAAGGGTTGCGGTACACCAGACTTCCATGGGGTGAAGTGTTGGATTAGGTGTCTAAGTCCATAACTGTTTTGGTATGTACTTGACCCGATTATGAGCATGGTCCTTTTGGGTTGCCTTCACCATATCAACTGATAGGATGAATTAAAGAGAAAAAGGATTAATTATGATTTATTAATATATTATATGAATAATATTTTAAAAGAGAAATCATATTGTTTAATTAATATTGATCAAGAATTAATTTAGAATTAATTTTGTGGTCAAAATAGATTAATTAAACTTAGGGCACTGGAATTGCAATTATAATATAATTGGTTTTAGGGATGTAGATCCCTTAGGAATAAGGTGGACATCCGGGTAATCTTCGTCACAGACTCCCCATTCTATCTCAATGTCAAAAACTCCTGAGCAAACTGCTCCCGTTCCACGCGCGGAACATAGCGGGCGCGAAACATATCCTGGAACTGCTCCCAAGTAATAGCAGACCGCTGATCATCAGAATATGAAATTCTCATCAGTCTCCACCAGTCTTTTGCCCCGAGCCTAAGCAGGTTCAGTGCACATCTGACCTTCTGGTCAGTAGGACATGAGCATGTGAAGAAAAATCCCTCCACGTTAGACGACCACCGCATAGCCCTGATCGCATCCTGGGTACCATCAAATGTCGGGGGCTTCGTATTATCGAAGTCCCAGTAGTGGAAAGTCCTATTGGCTCCTCCTCCAACCCATGTCGCGGTTACAGTCGAAGTGGCTGCAGCGACTGTTGTCTCTGCCAGAGCTGCATATCGCTCATCAAAATACTCGACCATCTCGGTCTTGATCGACCCAAACATCTCCGGTAGCTGCGCTCGGAAATCCGCAACGACCTCATCGTGCAAAATCTCCCGGATCCTGACATCCAGCTCCTCAGTCCCAATATGAACTACGGGCTCAGGTGTTATCGGCACCTCTGACCCTCTGTCTCCCGTCCCTGATCCTGACCCAGATCCCGACCCGGATCCATCAGCAAAACGTCTCGCCACCACCATACTGCAAACACACTCAATATATCAGATAAACAATATAATGTCGGGAGACCAATACCCTCAATCCCTAGGGGTTGTGACTTCCTTGCTACACGTATGGGTCCTATGCTTTCAGTAGTACGAGCCCATACTACCTTCCACACTTACCCATATTTGTCTCAAGTATCACCACAACGCCCTAATACTATACTCAACATAGTATGCGCTCAACCCTCACTAATAGGGAACATCGACTATCTCGCAACTGATCCTGCCATTCCGCACCACTCAGACATCTATGAAACTTCCATCAGCCCCTGCAGTGCTAATGTACACTGGCTGCACATAACACTGGACCCGATAGACTTTCGAATATCCGATCCTACACTAAGGTCGAATCAGAAATTCTTAGGCTATAAGATCTTGACTACACACAGTCGTGGTGCATACACTAAACATCTACAGTTATGATGTCAATTCCATATACAAGAACCCTAGGCTAATAGGCATCATTTAATTAGGCAAATCTATCATGCGATTCCTGAAGATCCCTAGGCTAGCACTAGCATGATGTTCTAACATATCAGAATATCAAATAACTGTATGGTATTTTGGGGCTTACTTACAGGCTCCGACTGATCGTACCCTCTGCATCCTCCATCCTTATTTTGAAAACCATTTTAAAATTTTTACTTTTCCGAAAATCTCCTTGATTTGAGACTGGATTCACACAAGTGTTCCTCTAATTCACTCAAACCAAGGCTCTGATACCAACTTGTAACTTCCTTAAAATTTACACCAAATTTAAACTTTTTAATCATAAATAAAAACCAACAAACGATTGTTTACAAAATGTTTTCAAATCATTATCCATCAGAGTGTCCCAAAATCATGGCATAAGGATGAGGAGCGGTACGGTCACACCTTTGCCTTGCCACAGTCTCCTGAAGTACCTGAAACAATAAACTGAAAACTGTAAGCCCGAGGGATTAGTGAGCTACCCCCAAAATACCAATACCACACTGACAAAAACCATTTCAGTAACAATAAATCAATCAACATGTATATTGGGCCATCGGCCTTACTGGTCCGACCTACTAGGCCTACAGTCTATCTAGATCTAACTCGAGCCTTCGGCATGACTGGTCCGCCACATGGGCCTACAGTCTCCCCGGACCACTCATAGGGTATGTTGGCCTTCAACACAAAGCATAACCGCCTTAACCCAACCAACAAGCAAATAACCATGTGCGCATAACTATCATATACGGGCATATACAAGCATCAAGCATATCTATCTTACTGATCATCAATCATAGAATTCTCTAGAACACCGACCTAGCAGGTCACTAACATACCAATCCCTACGGATCATAAAAGCATAACATACTGTCTACCCTGATTCCAATTAAATAGATCATAACCACATGTAGCATACCATAACAATAACAACTAAAAGGGTCGGCCTTGGTACTGTAGACCCTATCGATATAGTGAGGATAACTCACCTCGCAGATGTCGACTCGGAAGGTAAACTCCAACTCTCGGATCACTCAACACAGGATCCACCACCTTTGATCATAGTTCAATATACTCATAAGTCCTTAACCTTGTAAGGTACTCCATATCCCACTAGTCAACCTTTGATTAAGGCCAAAGTCCTCAGTCAAGGTCAACAGTCCATGTTGACCTCAACTCGCCGAGTACACTCGGCTATACGTCGAGTCCCTTGAAGCACATTCCAACTCGCCAAGTCATTGGGGTGACTCGTCGAGTTCCTTCGATTCTCGATCAAACCTTAAGGCCACATGTCGAGTTTCCTCCTTGCAACTCGACGGACATACCCACAAACACATCCTAGTCAAAACTCATCCGACTCGTCGAGTTGTTCTTCAACTCGTCGAGTCTTATGGCCATCTTCATCAGGCTCGCCGAGTTGTTCATCCAACTCTTCGAGTTCACGGCCCTCTTCATGCGACTCGCTGAGTCAACCTTGCGACTCGCCGAGTCCATTCAGTCCTCTATCCATGAAGATCCATTTTGAGCCATGAAGCGACTCCAAATCACAGATCCAAGCTTGTAAGGCATGCTTATCACGTAAAGTTTCAAACTTTATGTGCATGCATGACTTTAAAGGCTCTAAATGGCAAATCTAAGCTATTGATGGGTCTTCATGCACAGAGGGGACCTCAATCACGACTAAAGCTGCAACTTTATGCTTTTAGAATCCAAAGAGGGTCCAGATCTGAAGTTACAACTTCAGATCTAGCCCATAGCTCATCATACCAACTTGATATTCCATGAAAACCCTAAAACTCACCCAACAAAGGAGATATATAAGGAGAATGACGGTTTGGGTACCTTTTGAAGTTGATATCTGAGATGAGTGTTGATTTCCACACTCCAATTGCTTCAATCTCCTTCTCCTCCAAGTCTTCTCCCTCCAAGGACTCTCTTTCAAGCTTCAAACACACATTCACAAGGCACACACACACGGATAAGGCTCTCAAGGGTTCTTTGGAACCGTAAAGAGGTCCAAGGGAGGCTAAGGTCCCTTTAAATAGGGGTGCAAACCCTGGGAATTAGGGTTTCACTTGCCAACTCCTACTCGATGAGTCCCAATATGGACTCGTCGAGTAGGTCACTTAACCCACGATCCATCCCGCTGCTACTCGTTGAGTAGGTCAACCAACTCGTCGAGTAGAGCTTGACCCAATAACTCATATTTAAGCAATACCTGAGAATCAGGGCGTTACACCTATTGCATTCACTTTGTGATCTTCTCACATAACCGATAATGTAAACTATATTTTGTTAATGATAGTCATATTTGGGAAAATACACGCTTTTACAAGAGAACAAACATACAGAACAGTCAGGTGTTGGTAGAAGACTGCATTTCAGTAGAAAATATAGGATTTTCTAGGAAGTACATACATTTACAAACTTTTACCTCACACTCTTACAAACATTGCTTCAAACTTATACAAACAAACGACACTAAAATACTTATGAACTCACCAGCTTTAATGCTGATAAACTATTTCAAAATAACTTGTATTCTCAGGTCATCATTAGACAGGTACCGATGCCAAGTTTTGAGAAGACGGAGCAGCTTCCAGACTCGTCTTTATTTTGATTATTCATTTTTGGTGTCTTATAGACTATACACAGAACACTTGTATTGAATTATACTGTTAATGCAATGGATGATGTTGTTGCTTGTTTACTATGATGCATTGTTGTGATACTATACATGACATCCTCCGCCCCAGAACGTTTCCGCCGTTCCGGTCTTAGGGTGTGACAAGAGGCAAGCCCGATCGATGTTATATGCTTATATCATATACTTATATTATATGATATGTTGTATGTATGTCGGGGCAAGCCCGATGTCGGGCGAGGCCCGATGCCAGACACGATCTGATGCCGGGGTAAGCCCGATGCCGGGCAGGAGCCCGATGTTGGGTAAGCCGATGCTAGGTTCGACTAGATGCAGCTAGGCGGAGTCCCAAAGTTATGTGTATGGTATGTTTTGGTTTGGGGGACTCACTAAGCTTCGTGCTTACAGTTTTCAATTTTGGTTTTAGGAGCCTCCACTAGCAAGGGGAAGAGCTCAAGATGACTGCATGACACACACCGCAACTTTTCAGCCTGAAATTTTTCAGTATGATATTTGGACATGTGATTTTGATACATTGATAGTGTTATGATATTTTTGAGATACTTGATGTATGTTTTTTTTTTATCGATGATGATATTTATGGTTTTATTAATGATTTTTAAAATGAAATTTTTGGACCATATTTTTGAGATGTTTCACTTTCTCTTTCTCGTTTGATGAAGGCGTTTCCCTTCCCGAGCCTGACGATCATGAATCGCCGACCATTTCTAGTTCGATTCTATCCAATCACGCCACTAAAGTGAGTGCATAGTCCCTTTCATGAACATGATTTTAATACAAGTATTAAATTATATGTTTATGTGTGAAATATTTGATATTGCCTAAAATACATGTTAAAAGCATATCTGATAAATATGTGATGATTTAGGATACAAAGTAGACCTAAATAAATTAAGAGGGATATTGGGTAGTATCTCCTTGTAGTACGAGTGAGATATACATGGAGGGAATAACTTTAAAACTTGTCATTGTTCCGAGAGTATGGATTAGACTTAGTCAGTTGTCCTTAGCCTGAGAGTATGGATAAGACATAGTTATTTGTTATTAATACGTGAGTATGGATTAAGACATAGACAATTGTCCCTAGTCAGAGAGTATGGAATATACATAGTTATTGATCCGGGAGTACGGATCAGATATACTCGATCCGGGAGTATGGATTAGGTAAATAGGTTAATATTAGATCCGAGATTATAGATCGTGTTGTTGTGAGGATCGATGGGGTAGGGTAAAGTTTCTTATATGTGGTGAAATTGTATATTTTGTGAGTTAAAAAAATATATATGATATAACATCGTGGGATTGAGATCCCTATGTACTCATCAGTTTTCCCAACCTGACCCACTCAGTCTATTTGTATCACAGGTATCGATACGAAGACACATTGCACTGAGAGATTAAAGGATCTATCCCTAAGGGTTATCTGAAGATCAACAACGATCTCTCTCATTCCTGGTCTCTTTCCCTCTTTGATCTATATGCATTGATTGACTCCCACTCTCGCCGCTCGCCTCCCAAATGTCAACTATCAAGTAAGTTTAACCTAATTTTGTGTCTTTATTTTGTAAATCTTACATACATTTGGCCTAATTAGTTGTTGTTGGTGGTGTTGGCTCTCATTGTTATGTGTTTCCTGTGTGTATAATTGATCTAAATGTTAATGTTTTTTATCTGTTGCCAGCTTTTTTCTTAATATGGTTTTGTACAACCTCATGTGATGAATTTGAAATATGAATTAAATTTAATGTGTTAAATCATGCTTAATCCGGAATCGGCCATGCTATTGGAATTTTGTAGAATATGTTTGTTGGTATTTGGTTAGTAATTTGTTTAATCTGAAAGTTGCTTAAGATGTTAGTATTTGTTTTACATGTTTAATATGAAATTATTGTCAATTAGTCTCACAAACACGAGGCTTCAAGAAACAGGTAAAAAATTAGTGTTTTTAGTGGTTTGTTAACTTTATTGCTTAAATATTTAATATGCATTGAATTTGGAATAATTTTCTTGTTATATAGATATAATATATGATAGAAAATGCCAATAAAGTGCATGAATCACATATGTCCATCCCTAATTGCTACATGTAGCTTGTTATTTATTATTATTATTATTATTTTTTAATTAGTGTCTATGTATATGATAATATTTGTATTAATTGGTAGGCATAGACAATACACTATTGGATTAGAATAAAAGTTATATTTTTATTGAGATAAAAATAATCATATTTTGGTAAGAAAATAATAAGAGTGATTATAGAGATAAACTTTATTGTTTTCTTGGGATGAAAATGTAAGTGCATGTATGTATATGTGATTTTCTTGTAGAGTCTTTTTTGTTCAATGTTTTCATGTAACTTTTATTTTAATTAACAATTAATGGAAAGCACTCTTCGCCATGAAAGATAAATGGTAGTTTGTTCAAAATGCGTTTGTGATGTATACATATATCTCTCATGTATTTTTGTGTGTTTTATTTGAAAGAATTACGTGTTTAGGTTCAAAACTGAAGAGGTAAAGATAGATGCGTGAGAAAACCATCAAAAACAAAAGACAGATTCTTTAATAATGAAAGCATATTTTTAAAGAATGAAGACAAATTCTTGAAGAATGTAGTATGTATCATATATTTTTTTATTCTTCAAGAATGATGATAGCTTCTTAAATAATATACTATTGAAGGTTGTGTATTTTCTTCAAAATGTTATATATATATATATATATATATATATATATATATATATATATATATATATATATATATATATATTCTTGTTTTCTGTCGTAAAAATAGTTGTTTTATGTTATAATAATGACTCTTATTTTTAAAGTGTATATTCTTGATTATATTGCAATACATGTATCTTTAAGAATAATATATTATTATCTAATTTATAAGGTATATATATATATATATATATATATATATATATATATATATATATATATATATATTCTTGTTTTCTGTTGTAAATATAGTTGTTTTATGTTATAATAATGACTCTTATTTTTAAAGTGTATATTCTTGATTAGATTGCAATACATGTATCTTTAAGAATAACATATTATTGTCTAATTTATAAGGTATATTCTTTAACATTGTTATTTATTACAAAATCATATTCTTTAATAATGAAAGAATAAAAAGAATATTGAATGAAATTTTATTCTTTAAGAATATTAGAATGAAAATATATGTTCTTTAAGAATGTCAAAATGAAAATATTGAATGGAATCATAGGAGTTGAATGACTTTGTATTCTCAAAAAATCTAATTTTATTTAAATGTGTTGAATAAAAAAAATATTTGATTTTCATTAATTAATTTTATTTAGTTGCCTAAAATGTAGCTAATTCTCATTTATCTCTCTTAATAAAAAGTCATATTTCATTTTAAATTAATTAAAGTAATTATGTAGTGCATTTCAACCCATATTAATAATATGTACCTTTAAGATCACAACCATGCATTTATTTAAATTTAATGGTCATAATTTGGTCACACATTCACATAATACTTGGGATTCACATTTAATCATAACCATATATAATACATATATAACTAAGTTAAAGCATTTTGCGTAGCGGGTATTTGGGTAGAGTAACCACAATGTACTAAGCTTATCCTAAGCTTGACTATGGTTATAACTAGATAAACGACGTTTCCTGGCAATTAGTCAACATAACAACTAAGTATGATGTTTTTTATCGGTGTGAGTTAGCATAACAACTAGGCATAATATTATCCTTAAAAGTTTGTAAAAGTATCTACCGGATACAATATCATCATAGTGTTCTAAGCATAATCATATTACTAAGGTTATACAATTAGCAATATTTATGAAAACGATAGTTTATAACATGTATTCCCCCGAAAAGGTTTGAAATAGTAAAGTGGGACAGTGAACTTACATTTGATGCGTGAAACAATTGATGAAGGGTAGAATTCGAGAGCCCACAACTCTGAAGGCGCTTGGGGATCAGTGACACAATGATCGAGAGAGAAGATGTTTTTAGGGTGTGAAGGATTGAAATGCCAGGACCTACTATTTAGAAAGCATTTTTGGGTGCACATCGTGCAGTGCATGCCGCACAATTGCGCGTGAGCCACCCATGGAGCTAACACGGTTCCCTCTCTTAAGGTGCCATGCCATCCAAATCTAGACGAATATGGGTGTCAGAATACACGCCGCACGCATGTGCAGGAGAACGTGATTATCAAACTTCAAAAATTTGTAATTGTTGCATACGAGCTCCGTTTTTAACAACTTTTATATATATATATATATATATATATATATAGAGAGAGAGAGAGAGAGAGAGAGAGAGAGAGAGAATCAAGATCAAATAAGAAGGAAATTTTTGGTAAGAAGGTAAGAAGTTTTTTTTTACATATTTTTTTCGCGAACAAAAAAAATGAATCATTAGATGATTCATTTGTAAGGTGATTCACAAGAAAAAATTCTCAAAAAAACATCTCGATGATTCATTTATGATTTTGTTGTTATTCACTAAAATTGTCACAAAAATGAATTTTTTCTTAATTTACATAAAAATGAATCATAAAGATGTTTTTTTGGGAATTTTTTCTTGTGAATCATCTTACAAATGAATCATCTAGTGATTTATTTCTTTTGTTCGACAAAAAAATATGTAGAAAAAAAACTTCTTACCTTCCTACCAAAAAAAATTTCTTACCGGATCTATATCCTATATATATATATATATATATATATATATATATATATATATATATATATATATATATATATATATCCGTGCAGGTCTCGACGTATACTATAACTTTCATTTTGTTCGTTTCGGCTAATTCCAACTTTCATTTTTAGTCTATATTTTACAACCGTTATGATTTTATAAAAATCATAATTTTTTCATTTGTCCGATTTAGTTGTTTTTTGTCTCTCAATTCTTACTTTAATTAGCACTATGTTTCTCCTTTTGGCGACTTTTGCGAAAAGTCAAACGTTCTCTTCGTAGTTTTTGAAGTTGTAACTTTTTGCACGCGGTAGATTTTTATTTCCTATAAAAACCAACTCTTCCTTATTAAGTTGATTTTTTACGAAGTTTATATTTCTGGGTTTGTGGTAAGGTATACACTCTTATAATGCTAACTTGGTCGTAGATGACATGACTTGTCGTGCACTAAATTTTGAGCCTATATGTTGTCGTGTTTAAGGGCGAAAATCGGATATTTTTATTTATATACCAAATGGTTACAAAGTAGTTTAGTTAAGTGTTGATAACATCGTTAAATCCCAATGGCGGTTGATGACGATTTTCTGGGTTGTCAGAAAACACAAGTTATGAAAACACCAAAGATGAAGAAAGCATTTCTCATCAGACTCGTGATCCAACTGTTGATCCTTTTATTTGATCCATCTGGTAGTGCTTCAACTTATCCACTTTCCCATCAAACACATGAATTGTATTGTCACCGATTCATAGGTTTTAAAACGATAGATCAAGATGGTCGCTATGAGTTTGAGATTATTTAAGTACGGATGTGCTTTTTTGAAAACAACTTTATTTGCTTTTGGAAACATTGTTTATTTGCTCATGTTAGAAAAGTTTGTATGTTTTTTTTGCCCATGTTGGAAAAATTTATGTTTTTTGATGGATGTTCTAAGTTTTATTTATGTTGTTGGCAAGTGTTTGCTAGCCTATGGTGGAAACAATTGCATTTTCTTAACGCATGTTAATGCTTTAATAGTTTCATAATGAATTACGACAAAATATTATTGCACGTAATTCTTATGTATTTGTGTTATCGTTTTTTAATGGAAATATGAAATGAAAGCGAGATAATAGCACGAGAGCGCCGACATCAATTTACACTGGAGTTATTGAAAGATAATAACCAACGATGTATAGAGCTACTTCTCACGTCCTTTTAATCCTTTGTACAACTGTACACACATTTTAGAGTAATTATTGCTTAAATAATAACAAATACCTATCAATTGAAGAAAAGATGACTATGTTTTTTTATGATTATTGCTTGAATCAACGTTATGTAGTTGTCAAGAGTATACTTCAACACTCTAAACAAATAATTTATATACATTTTTTTTATGAATGGATGAAATGATGATTTTCGCAAAAGAAATGATAGTACCAACTTATTTTAATAAAAATCCAAATATTCCATGACATAATAGGAGGTTATGAAGGGTTTTTGAAAGGGGAATACCGAGTGTTATCAAAAGATATTGACAATTTGGGACTTCAACATGATTTTTACATTTGTTGTGACTGGTTGGAAAGAGGTAACACATGATTCTAAAATGTTATAAAAAACATTAGCATATCCAAATGCACAAGTTTTGTTTCCACTATCAGGTGTGTGTGTGTGTGTGCGCGTGTATGTGTATTTATTTATATATTAAACATTAATTATCTGATTATTTTTACAGTTAAATATTATCTTTGTGATGTTGTGTATGCACATATGAGATTGAAGATTTTCATTGCAGACATGCATTGACAAATAAAGAAAATTTTAATCATTTACATGCAAAACTTTCCAACGTTATTGAACGTGTTTTTGGTGTCTTGAAACACATTTCTCTATATTGAAAAGGATGACACAATTTTCGTTGGTTACACAAAAAAAAACATCACAATTGCATGTTTGCGTTTCATAATTTTATTAAAAAAGAGAGTTTAAATGATGAATTCTTTCTTAATACGATCAACCAACTGTGTTTCAATACAATCATTAGCACGTTGATGATGATGAAACGAGATTGAAGCACATCGCAGCTAACCGAGAATATATCTTATTTACAGGATGAAATCGTTGACTTATCAATGAAATACATAGAACTAATATTTTTTTTTTTTATTAATAGAATGAATGTTCTTTTATTGTAATTACAATTGTACAAATTATGTTTTACTATTATAAAACTAAAATTATATAAATTTCAATATTGAAAAACCTTTTTAAGTAAAAAAAAAGCAATTTAATTAAATTTCAGTTTTTGTAGGCCTATTCTTCTACAAATTTTTACATATTATGCACTAGTTATGAGACTCATGTATTACATAAGTTAATTTAAAAAATAAAGTTAAATATAAACGTCAAAATATTTGAAAATTTTGAGTTTATAAGAAAAATAATGAATTATTATAATGAAAATGTTTTTTATATTTTAAATTAAAAAAAATAATTTAAATAAATAAAAGAAATTAACGAACTTTAATTTTGAGAATTTTAAAATTAAAAAGTAAATTCATTAATAAAATTAATATCAATTTATTACTTCATTTATTTTAATTATTATCATATTTATTTTAATTATTACATGAAAATGTTAAATGAAATTTAATAAAATAAAAAAACTAATAAAATGACATGTGAAAAAAAAATTAATTCAAAATAACTATAAAATGATATTTAACAAATTAAATAAGAGCATGACAAATGACTAAAAACCTTCATTTTATTAGAAAGAATTGCAAATTTTTACCTTTTAAAAAACAAAAAACACCTTAGTTTCTACCAACATTTTAAACATACATGGTTGAGCTTTTTTCCCTTTTGAAACAAAACCAAAATCCAAATATAAATATAAGAGCTGGAATGGAAAATCTCAACCACTCATTATTTATGGGGTACAAAAACAAAACATCCTGTAGAGGCTACATCAACTAACCTCCAATAATAACAATAAAAACAAAAAATAAAAATACCTTCAGAAACACAATAACAACAAAATCATAATGACCCGAAATAAAATCCAGCAGCATTCCATTAAAAAAAAACGACTTCAATTCCTAAAGCCACATAACAATTGTCAAGCCATAAGTACTTAATCAAAGCTTTTCAATTTTTGATTAATGAGTAGTAGTAGTAATAGTAGTACACAAACTATTAATCTTCCTACCAAATCCCATTTGTGTATGTCAATGTCACTGTGTTTCTTCAGGTTTTGAAGACTCCTTGATCTCATCCCCACCCTCATCCTGTACACCATTCAAAAACACCAAATTATCATTCTTGTTCAAGGGCATTTTGGACATTTCCACAAAAAAATAAATAGAAAAAAGAGTCACAAACCGCAATATCTGATGTCCACAAAGTCAGATTGTCACGGAGAAGCTGCATGATAAGTGTGCTGTCCTTGTATGAATCCTCACCTAATGTGTCCAGCTCAGCAATCGCTTCATCAAAAGCCTAATATACATATATAAACATATTTATATTTATATCAGAATATATTAAATAAAATAAAATATACAAAAAATGAAAAAACTACCTGTTTGGCAAGGTTGCAAGCACGATCAGGTGAATTGAGGATCTCATAATAAAACACTGAGAAGTTAAGAGCAAGTCCAAGTCGAATTGGATGAGTAGGAGCCAAATCAGATAAAGCAATGTCCTGTAATAACCAAAAGTCAATGAAAGTCAACACGAAATACATCAAGATTCATGGTATATAATAAAAGTAATTACTAATTACGAATTACTCACTTGGGCAGATTTGTAAGCTAACAAAGTGCTTTCAGCAGCTTCTTTCCTTTCAGCACCTGTTTTGAATTCAGCCAAGTATCTAAAATAATCACCTTTCATCTTCAAGTAAAAGATCTTTGATTCAGCAGAAGAAGCAGAAGGGACAAGATGTGATTCAAGGAGACCCAAAATCCCATCACAGATTTTGCTTAATTCAATCTCGATTGTACTCCTGTACTCCTTGATTAGCTTAACATGATCTTCATTCCCACGACTTTCTTCTTTCTGTTCAATTGAAGATATGATCCTCCATGATGCCCTTCTTGCTCCAATCACGTTCTTGTAAGCGACAGAAAGAAGGTTTCTTTCTTCCACTGTGAGTTCTTCAACATCTACAGTCTTTGCGACCTTCTCCATGAACTCCACCATTTCTTCGTACCTTTCGGCTTGCTCTGCAAGCTTGGCCATGTACACATTTTCCTCACGCGAAGCTTCAGATGCCATTTTTAATTAGTATATGCCTGAATCAAAAGAAAAAACATCAGATCAGTTGTGAATATGTGTTTTTCCTAGATCTAGTCGTCTAGATTGAAACGATTCAAACTATAAACTTGTGTTCTTCCTAAATTAACTTATACAAGTTTGTGCATCACCAAAACAAATCGATTTTTAGGCAACTGCCAATGACGCTAGATACATTTGGTCAAATATTCGCGCACTACGCATCGTGGATTGTACGGTACAAGTACTGATGCAGAATGTTCAAGTTTGAGACGAAACAATTTCTCGTTCCACTGATTGTTTTCTTTTTTGGTCCGTACACGTATCAACATATAACCTTTACCACGATTTGCTATAAACTGATAAAATACAACTAAACAGCTACACAGTCTTTCGCTAATTCAAACAGTTGCAGATCCAATACAACAAGATTTACAGATCTTAACAGCTTACGATACAAAATCATTGCTCGAAACAGCTAAATAAATCGCAAACTGACAGATTCACATAAAAAAAGCACTATTAAGAGCATCAAAACACGCAAAAAAATCACAAAAATCTCGTGGCATCGATTAAAGAGTAAACAGATTCAAAACGAAATTCAGAAAGTAAAAAGGCGATAGAAAATACCTCGATTGATAGGGCAAGCAGCAGCGAGTGTGTGTAGGTAGGTGTTTGTGTGTGATTCTCTTTGATCGAAGGAGAATGGAAAGAAGCGGATTCGAGGGGTTTATATAAATGGGAAACGCGTGAAAGTGAGGAGGAATAATCCAATGAGATGGCGACAGCTGTATTCTTAGGGGGCGGAGTTGGCTACACGCAGGTCAGGCGATACACACGATTTTACCCTATCCTTTGCCTGCCGCTGACCGTCAGAAGTGCAAGTTTTTATTTATTCCATCTATGCGAATTCAAAAATCAAAAAGTTTTCAAATTTCAAAACACAAAAATAGTTTTAAAAAAATATAAATTGTTTAGATTTAAAATTTTAGATTAAAACTTTTACCGTTTATATTTTTTACTTTTTAATAACTAAGAACATTTGTAATAAAAGTTTTTCATAAGTTTTTTTTATTCTTCGTCTCCGACAATTAATTTATATCATAACTTATAATTATTTTTATTTTATTTTTAACCATTATATTAATGCATTCTTTAAAGGGTTAAGTCTCTTTCGATAATATTTGATATTTAAATAATTTATTCATCTCTATCTAATACGTTTTATAAAAAAACATCTCATTTAATTTGTCGTTTTTATTTTAAACATGAATAATATTTGATATTTAAATAATTTATTCATCTCTATCTAATACGTTTTATAAAAAAACATCTCATTTAATTTGTCGTTTTTATTTTAAACATGAATCATATTTTAATATTTATATACAACTATTTCAAACTATTTCCAGTTTTTATTTAAAATATATAAAATATGAAAGAAACATTATAGTAATAAAATTCAAAAAATTAAAAATATTATATAATCGTTATAATTTAAATTTTCATAAATAAAATATTATTAAATATTTAATTGAATATATTAACTACTAAAAGTTATAAATATTTAAAATTGAAATGTACTTAAGAGGGTAAAATGAAATACTGTTACATAAGAATAAGAAGAATTAAATGTATAAAACCTAAAATATGTTATAGTAAATAAAAAGAAAATTAAAAATATTATATAATCGTTATATACATAAAAAAAATTATTAAATATTTAATTGAATGTATTAACTACTAAAAATAAAAACTATTTAAAAATAAAGCATGATTAAGAGGGTAAAATGAAATATTATTACATGAGAAGAATTAAATATATAAAACCTAAAAGTAAATTATGCATGATATATATATATATATATATATATATATATATATATATATATATATATATATATATATATATATATATATATATATATATATATATATATATATATATATATATATATAAAAGGTTGCATTTGATTACTTCACTTTGATTTTGGTTAATTTGGTTATTTAACTTGTTTTAGGTTTTAAAATGTAAGTGAACCTTTTAATTTTTGCAAAATATTACTATGACCAACAATAAAAAGTTCCATGACCAAATTTGAGCACAACTTTATTATTGGAGTCAATAGTTTTTATTATATTTTTTATAATAAATATCAAATTTGGTCATTTAATTTTTGGTTTTGTTCATTTGAACACGTAAATTATTTTAAGTTTTAAATTATTAAGTTGTAAAAAAAATTATAACATCTCGAAAATCATAGTAAAATTTTTCATTTTCAAAATAGGTAAAATCATTTTTCCATAAAACACAAGTTACCAAAAACATTGTTTCGCGATCATAACATAAAATCAGAGTGTCAAAATCAGATCATTGGATGATGTGTACAGTCACACATTATTCTTGTCGCCGATCCTCAGAAGTACCTGAAACATTTAAATACACAACTGTAAGTCAAAGCTTAGTGAGTTCCCTCCTAAAATACCTCACACAAAATACACATACAATTCATGCACACACGAGCCTTTGGTCTGACTAGACTGCCTTACAAGGCCTACAGTACACCAAGACATTTTCCTTGGGCCTTCAGTCTAAGTGGACCACCTCGCAAGGCCTACAATACACCTGGACCACCCTCGTGAGCTTACAAAATATAGTTGGACTGCTCTTCTAAGCCTACAGTATCAACTAGACTGCTCTCTTTGGGCCTATAGTCGTAACCAGACCGCCCGGGTATGTTGGCCGATATAACAAAGCAAAATCGCCTCAACCCACCCATAATATATCGACATATGCAAACAAACAATAAAAAACAAACACATGTAATCATAACATATATGTCAGTTTAACAAATAACTACATCATATTAACATCTTATACACAAAGGATACATACTGCAGTATAGAGTATAGTGAGAAAACTCACATCGCAGGCTAGCAGACAATCAACACAACTCACACAAAACAAGACTGGGGCTACGAGATACAACAACCAGATGCACATCCTCAATATATATCCTAAAAACCCTGAGGTTGACCAAGAGTCAACTTGGTCAATAAAGTCAACGATCAACAGTCAAAGTCAACAGTCAAAATCTACCTCAACTGGCCACCACGTCGTAGCTAAGCATTTGCCACATCATGGTAGCCTCACAACAAAATAGTCGCAAGACTGTTTATCACCATGTCGTGTTGATCAAACCACCACGTCGTGGCATCTGCTTTGATCAACTTAATAGATTAAGTTCTTAATCTCTTGAGCCACTCATCCATACTTTCTAAAAGGCTTGGTTACATCCAAATACATCATAAAAATCCTTAATTTATGGACAATCATATCTAATGCATGTCTTGAACTCTTGTTAGGTCAAAGATGGTGAAAATTAGGTCAAAACCTTATACATGAGACTAAAACTCAATAAGACTTCAGATATGAAACATAAAACCACAAAGGGATCTCAATGATCCGTAAAGTTGCCAACTTTATGGTATCCATCCATCCAAACCACCTTAAACATGATGAAAAGTGCATAAAAGCCTAGATCTATAAGGGTAGTTGATGCGGTGCAACAGTACCTACTTAGTTTTAAATTTATAACCTAATAAACTCTTACTAACTATGCACCTATAGACAGTGTACCTAGTCAGATTATAGTATAACTCTTGAAAGTCGGGTGTCAATAATAACTTAATATCACCGAACAAGTAAGCAAGCAACTAAAACAAAGTAACTTCAAGAATTAAAAGAATACTTTTGCCTATATCCGATTTCACCTTCTCCTATGGTTGATTTCTAATTGATAGATTATATTGATTACCAATTTAATAAATATCATGATCAAATATATAGGCCTACTAATTTATGAATGACAAAGCAATGATCATGCACAAGTTAAACGCTTAATTGATAATAACACAATTGGACTATGAATGATATGGGTTACTCTCCTATGATCAATTAAGCAACCAAACCCAAATTAACACTAATTATGCTCTCTAACGTAGTTAAAGTTACTAGCTTTAATTACTCAAACTAATATGTGAATAATCCTAGCTCTAATTATTTAATGATCATAAATAATTAGGAGATAGATTCATGCAATTAATATGATCAATTAACACACAAAATCTGATTTATAAGCAATATAAACTAGAGCTAAACATCACTACTAGAAAAACAGCCTTTTACGACGCGCAATGCGTGTCATAAAACGCTCAGACGACGCGCAAATGCGTGTCAAGGAAGGCCCTGTCATAACGAGAGACGACACACTTTTGCGCGTCGTCTGTTTACGACGCGCATTTACGACGCACATTTATGACACGCATACGACGCACAGCTATGACACGCAATGCGTATCAAGGAAGGCCCTGTCATAAAGGAAGACGACATGCATTTGCGTGTCGTAACCTTACGACGCACACGTTTATGACACGCAGTGCGTATCAAGGAAGCCCCTGTCATAAAGGAAGACGACACACATTTTTGCGTGTCATAATTTTAAATGTTTTTAAATTTATATATTTTTGATAGATTTACTAATTTTCAAATTAAATAACACACGTTAAAAGTCTCGTAATACAAAATAAAATACAATAAACAATAAAGATAATTCATTGCATTAATATGTCAAATACAAATAATCATTCCAATAGTAAGTAAATGTTGGATAACATCAAGTGAGCAAAAGTAATTACATTGACTGACTATACAGTAAAAAAATATGTATTGCTTGAATTATGTTATACTAAATCAATATGAACCTTTTGCTGATGAGAATGCTTTTGGCAAAAAGACTTCAGTCTTGGAGGTCTTGCTTTTCCTTTCTTAACAGATAGCACCTCCATCTCAGCTTCAAAGCTATCGATTTGAGATTCCAGCTCAAACACCTAACCAATAATAAGCATTGTCATATATAATGTCTAAATGAGGATCCATATGTAAATAATAAATCAAAGGGAGGCCTTTAAAGTACTAGTATAATGCTATAAAGGCAGTAGCATAGTGTATTGTTCAACCAATCTCTAGTCTCTAATTTGGCTTTCTCCTTTGGATCCTACAAAATATCATCAACAAAGAAACTTCACTATATAATGACTGAAGGTTATTTCCATGTATCATATGCAAAAAAAAAAGCAACTCAATAGATACCGTTTTAGGCTGTTGTCCTAGGCCTTCTTTGGAGAAAGCTTTTGTCTTTTTCTCCTTTTCACAAATCTTAAAACGTTCCATTTCTCGCTCAATAAGCTTGTGAGCATCCATCAGAACCTGCTCATAAGAGGCAATAACCTACGTCAACAAGTATCAGAAAGAATAACCAGATGTCAATAAGGCAGTAGATGAAACAAGATATAGGAATCTAATTCTTAGCATAGAAGCTAAAACTAGATTAAATTTGAGATAGCGTGGCAGCAATAACAGAAATTGTAAGTGCCAACAAATAATGACCAATGGAAGATAGCATATGTATGTGAACCAGAGAACACAATAAGCAAGTAAGCAACTTGTTTTTCTTCAGACGATGCTCTTAGTGAGAAACACTATGTCAACTCCTCATGGCCTTTTATATTCATATTCCTTTAAGTTTAAGCAGAGCATAGAACTAGTCACCAGACAAAACTAGATGGTATGTGATGCTAATCAAATGCATACGCATATGTACTTCAAATTATCATTGTCAAACAAAATCTTGTTTTGAATAGTGCAAAGTAGGCATTAAGCAACTTTAGATGATTCTTCATTGTTGGTGAGCAAAATTTGTTTCATAAGGCAACTAGATTGGGTAACCAACAACTGAGACATGCTTTCGAGGGAAGAGTGAGAAGAATGGAATACAAATGGAAACATAAATGACCTTCTTATCCTTGATCTTGATGGATTGTATCCATGTCTTAATCTGGTCTCTGTACCTCTGAAGTTTCTTAATCTCCTTTAAGTCGGCCTCAAACTGCTAACCTCAAGTATAATAATCTTCTTCCCTGTGTAGCATATAACATAAATGTAATAAAAATAAATAAACATAACACAATACATTAAAAATTAAAAACAACAAATTGTTTATAACTTACCTATTTTGTAATTGTTTACCATATACACCATGCTCTTCACCAGTCAAGGGCTCAGATTCACCTGTTTCAAGAAGCTTTAGTATGAAAATTTTAAGATATGTCATATCCACTCATTCCCTCTTTTGTGATCTTTCCATGTTTTGCAGCTCTTCCTTTAAAATAGCTTCCCGTGGGTTAAGTTGTTAATTTTTGTTATAATAAAAATAAATAAAAACTCAAAGTTAAAATACCTGTTGGCTGTGAAGATGATTTTCGCATTCAAGCTCTTCAATTTCCTCTTGGAAGATAAAGAAAATGCATAGCATAACAAACTTAAATAAGTTTCTTAAATCATATAAAAAATATATTTTACATGAATTTTATAGAATAATTTATTAACCCAAAAAAATGATCTATGCATTATTTCTACGAGTAGTACAGTACAACACAACAAGGTATACAAAGTTTTTGTTTACTATTTTGCCAGTGAGGCCTTGACAGTTCAATGTTGTTGTCGTGTTCATCGTTTATGATTGGTGAATGGTGATGTACCTGGTCTTAATGACTTATTGGACAATTTGTTTTACCAAATTTCCCCTTGTTACATATTGCTATTAATATGGTCGGTAATGAATTTTTTTTTGACCAAATTGCCCCTTGTTACATAAAAGGAATATTCACAATTTCCAAAGCACATATAAAATACTCACAAGCACGTTCATATGCATGCCAAGGTGGAAGCATGATTAAAAATCTATCCCCGGGCCCCGCAGGGACAATGTCCCACAAATTATTAACCTAAGAAAGTATAAAAACATAATAATATCTTAAAAAACATGAAAATCTGATCAACTGAAAGGGGCAAAAGAGACATTTGTAGTACCTAATGCAAAAGATTACTATGTGTAAGCATTACTCCTTTTGGATTCCCAGTGGTCCCACTTGTGTATATAAGAGCAGCCACATCATCAGACTTGATGGGTTCATAAACATACTTTTCACCTAAAGATTCATATAGTCAGTCTAGATGCACCAAAACATGCTATGGAGTATGGAATTGAATCTCGGATTCCAATTCCACTGGAAGTAGTAACACCCTAAAACTTTACATTCTATCTAACAGATGCCTTTGAATTAAATCCCGTTGCAATCCGGTGATATAATTCAGGATTATCCACAGCAAGTGCAACACTGTTATCCAAAGAATGCAAATCGTTGACATGAGGAGATTTGATTCTATTTATAATTTTATAAGCTTTCTTTCAGCTTTGATGTTGAAAGTAATGTAACTTTTATGCTAACATTTTAGAATGAGTGTAGATGTGTAAGAGCTCTTCTATAGATGATTTGGATCCTCTCATAATGTTTATTGCTCCTGTAGCCATAATACCTACACTTAAACTTGTTACCTTTGCTATAATTTTAAATTAGAATTAAAAATAATCATATGTATCATTTGTAGTCTCATGAATTCAATGTATTGAATTAGATTTCATTTCCTGATTAGAGTTTTTATTATTGAATTACATTTCATTTCCTGACAGTTAAATGTGTGAAATTTTTTAATTTTTAAAGATTAAAAGTGAAGACCTGGTTGTATGTCATATTTGTAGGTGGGTCATGATGTGGACCCACCAATGCAACCCGATCACCAAATCTTTCTGCTGAAGATCTCTAAATATCAGGAATTGCCTTCAATTCTGCAGTTGATACATTCTTCTCAGATAGCAACTTAGCAACTGACTGTCAAGGATAACATACCGGAATCAAATGTAGCAAGAATGCTCTTAATTTCTCATATGGCAATGGAGCTTCACAATATGCACACGTGCCAATTTAAGATTTTAGAAGGGTACCAGAGAAAAGATAAGATGTAAAACAGAAAATACTTCCTTATCTAAGATACGATCAAAATCTTGCGAAATTAACTTAAGTAATCTAAATCGTTGGGTCTAGAGCAGGAAGTAAGTTTTTTTATTTTGTTTTTTAAAAAACAAAAGTCTGATAATGTTTTTTAAGTTAAATTAAATACTGTAGTCCAGACAACAACTTTAGAGGCAATCAAATTTGTGGGGAGGTTTAGGGTATATTGTGATTCTGTTGATTCACCAAACATCGTGTCTCCCATTATAGCCACTGCAGCATAAAGAACAGCACAGCTCCTAAAGCTGCCCATAAAAATTTAATAAACTTGTGTTTTAGCATGTAAAAGAAAAAGTAGCTAAGAGTGATAAAATTAGCATACCTTGCTAAGATTGTAACGCCCGTAGATCCGGTCTAGTCAAATTAGAGACGATAAGAATCAAAAATCACTTTTTAATGGAAGATTATTTAGAAGGATTAATCTTAACCAAGTTATAGTATATGTCACAAGGTTTCCGTGCATATAAAGAACGCCAAAATCCGAGTTATAACGAAGAAGTTATGACTTGTCGAAGTTTCGCGACAGAATCGGCATGACCCAGCGCGACGTAAATAGTGAATTTAAGGTAGATAGATATCTATCCTTAGTGATCTAAATGAGAGTCAAAGATGTCTTTGATAGTAGTCCAACTATAAAAAGACAGACGAAAATGGAGTTCAGATGAAGGAGTTATGAGTTTATAACGGAGTTTTCCTGTCCCGGCCTACTAAAAATAATATATAAGTAATATAATTATAATATATTAAAAATAAATTCAAAATTAGCCAATGGATTCTAAACGAGAGTTGTAGAGAATAATCTCACCTTCGCGTCGATACAAAGAACGTCGAAAACGGAGTTCGTATGCGAAAGTTATGAATTTCTGAAGTTCGGGGCGCGAAACCCCAAAACTGTCAGAGACCACGACGTGGCAAGTCTCCTGACACCTCCGGGAGTCCCCCAGATGCAACTTGCAATGACTTATGCAATGACGACCAAGCCCACGACGTGGAAAAAGGATCCCACGACGTGGCAAGGGTCAAATTTGCCCTATAAATAGATTTGAAGGGCCAGCCGAGTTTGGTTGCTCATTCTCTCATCTCTCTCCCATATTACATCGATTTACGTACAAAGAAGTACCCCCGAAGCCCCGGTATCAACCCCGAGACCCGAAGTAAGTCCCGAAGCCTGAAGATCCTGAGAAGAAAAGAGTTTCCGAGCCGAAGCTCTGCCCGCGAGAAACCCGGTGTGTGAAGTGATCCCGGTTTCACCGAAGAATACTACTTCTACAAGCCGTAGTGTCGTCCGATCATCTTCTGATCAAGTGAGTGTATACTACCTTTCATAAACACGATAATAATACAAGTATGGTTTGAGTGTATTAAGTATATTGTTGTTTATATGTGTGAGTGTGTGGTTACTTTCTTCTAACACATAAGTATGAAGTATTTGCTACGAAATACGTGCTATGTGTTTATATATTGTTGTTTATTTAAGGTATTGGTGGAATGGATGATCTATATAGATTTTTAATGAGTTAAACTATATATGTATTTTATATCTACAAATATGTTGGGTATGACATGGGTAGATGAGATTCGTGAGTATGGATCAGATCAAGAGGTTAGTTTTAGATCCGTGAGTAGGGATCAGATCAAGAGGTTAGTTTTAGATCCGTGAGTATGGATCAGGTAAAGAGATAAACTTGCTATTAGTCCGGGAGTATGGATTAAGACTAAGTTAATTGTCCCTAGTCCGGGAGTATGGATTGGGCACAATTATAGATCCGGGAGTATGGATCAGATATGGATTAAGATTAAGTTAATTGTCCCTAGTCCGGGAGTATGGATTGGGCACACTTATAGATCCGGGAGTATGGATCAGATCAGGATTAAGGTATAGTTAATTGTCCCTATTCCGGGAGTATGGATCGGGTACAATTATTGATCCGAGAGTATGGATCAGATCAGGAGGTTAGTTTTAGATCCGTGAGTATGGATCAGGTAGTTTTAGATCCGTGAGTATGGATCATGTGAAAAGGTTAGTTTTAGATCCGTGAGTATGGATCGGGTGAAGAGGATAGTTTTAGATCCGTGAGTAGGGATCAGGTAAAGAGGTAAATTTTAGATACGAGAGTTTAGATCGTGTCGTTGTGAGGATCGATGGGGTGGGATAAGAGTTGCCTTTATATGGTGAAATTGTACAAGTTTGAATGTTCTATATTTATAAATATATGATATAACATTGTGGGATGAAAACCCTATATGCTCACCAGGCTCCCAAGCCTGACCCACTCAGTTTTCTTTGTATCACAGGTATCGATATGAAGACATATTTCACAGAGAGATTTAAAGGAGATATAAATCATTAGTGTAACTGAATGTAAGTTCTGTTTATGCTTATATGTCTGTATCGGAACATGACATCCCGAGGTTTTATTATTAAATGAAAATACATTCTCTTTGAGAAATGTTTTATAAGTTATTATCATATCTTGTTTTGGGAACAAATTCCGCAACCGTTTTCTTTAAAAGATTACTCTGATTTTATAAAACAAAGCATAAACAAATCGGTCTTTTCTGGCCGTGAAAATGGGGATGTCAAAGTTGGTATCAGAGCATTAGTTTAAGCAAACTAGGAATTTGTAGGAAATTTCTAGACTTAAACTTAGAATGTTAAGTAATGATTGTGAGGAGTGTGTCTAAAATATGTTAGGTAGTACACCTAAATTGACACAAGCACTAGTTTATTTTATGAATGATGCCTAAAAAGCTTTTATGTGCTAAATGTTTTGTGTGATAGCTATATTGATGCTATTATTTGTTCGGATCTATGGTCTGTTGCCGACCGGATCTGGAAACCTTATGTTTGGAGGATTCTAAGCGTATGACTACGAAATTAGAACTAGCATGTAAACGTTTCGGGGTGATAAGGCGATTTATACGTTTATCGTAATTAAAAACTTTCTTATATTAAAAAATTCTCGCTTGGTACACCAAATGTCTGCTTGGATGTACAAGAGGTCATGGTGAAAACTCGTAGATAAATTGAGTAAATGGAGGAAATGAAGAAGACTTATGATAGTGGATGACACCTATCAGAAGATATCGTAAGCATGGTATCTTGCCTGTAGAGTATGTCTTATGAAATAAAAGTATGTTTAGAGGAGTACGGTACGTCTGAAGTACACCTTCGATTGGCAGGATGATGGAACGATTGGTGAAATTCTCAAAGTTGTCTCATCGTCTGGTATTTCCATCACCAATCGACTTGAAGTAGAGTTGATGATTGAAGATTGAGCAATGAAGAAGTCCTAGTAGAGTCTAGGGAAATTTTTTATGATTATTTGGACACATTCGTATGTGTTAAATTGTTTTGTGATTTTCTTGTATGGTGACTTGGTCGACTGCGGGACAATACTTGGGACGAGTATGAGTAGGTGTGAAAGGTAGTAGATGCATATACTACCGGAAGCACAGGACTCGCACTTGGATCAGGGAAAGTCACAAGGTTACCAAGAAGCTAGTAATTGATTCCGTTTTGTTCAAGTGTGTCATTACCCTTGTTTCGGTAGTGACTAGTAAGATGATTGTTAATCCGACCCTAGTGGTCATATTCAAATTGAGTCCGACTACGGTGAGTATGTTACGTGGTTCAAAGAACCAAGTTCGAAGTAACATCGGACGTAAGTCGGAGATTGAAGTTAATGCGATCATTGGTATCGCACTCGTTGTTCATAAAGTTTGTAGCTAGAAATGCTACATGCTGAAATGTGATTATATCACATTAGAATATGAAGGAAGGTATATTCCATTTTGGAATTTGACTCTAAGAGACTTGAGTCAAAGCGTTGCATCATGCGATGAGAGGTCAATAGAGCATGACCCATCGATCTGTTACAATAGATAAAGGAAAGTATTTATCCTAAGAAGAAGAAGGAGTCCACAATAAGGACTTATTTGGTAACTTGAAGGTTACGATCGAAAGTACAACATAGTACGATAGGCAGATGCAAGATTGGGCATCGTCTGCGGTCAAGAAAGCCATAGAGTTAAATACTCTATCGAGGAAAACATAGAAGTTACGGTTATTACCTAGGATGAAGAGATAACGTGTGGAATCATTATGCAAGCCCTATTTCGTTGATGATTCCGGGATGTAATCATCCTAAGGGGGAGATAATTGTAACGCCCGTAGATCCGGGCTAGTCAAATTAGAGACGATAAGCATCAAAAATGACTTTTTGATGGAAGATTATTTAGAAGGATTAATATTAACCAAGTTGTAGTATATGTCACAAGGTTTCCGTGCATATAAAGAACGCCAAAATCCGAGTTATAATGAAGAAGTTATGACCTGTCGAAGTTTCGCGACAGAACCGGCATGACCCAGCGCGACCCAATGCGACGTAAATAGTGAATTTAAGGTAGATAGGTATCTATCCTTAGTGATCTAAACGAGAGTCGAATATGTATTTGATAGTAGTCCAACGATAAAAAGACAGACGAAAACTGAGTTCAGATGAAGGAGTTATGAGTTTATAACGGAGTTTTCCTGTCCCGGCCTACTAAAAATAATATATAAGTAATATAATTATAATATATTAAAAATAAATTCAAAATTAGCCAATGGAGTCTAAATGAGAGTTGTAGATAATAATCTCACCTTCGCGTCGATATAAAGAATGTCGAAAACGGAGTTCGTATGCGACAGTTATGAATTTCTGAAGTTTGGGGCGCAAAACCCCAAGATTGTCAGAGACCACGACGTGGCAAGCAGTGCCACGACGTGGCAAGTCTCCTGACACCTCCGGGAGTCCCCCCGATGCAACTTGCAATGGCGTATGCAATGACGACCAAGTCCACGACGTGGAAAAAGGATCCCACGACGTGGCAAGGGCCAAATTTGCCCTATAAATAGATTTGAAGGGCCAGCCGAGTTTGGTTGCTCATTCTCTCATCTCTCTCCCATATTACATCGATTTACGTGCAAAGAAGTACCCACAAAGCCCCGGTATCAACCCCGAGACCCGAAGCAAGTCCCGAAGCCCGAAGATCCCGAGAAGAAAAGAGTTTCCGAGCCGAAGCTTTGCCCGCGAGAAACCCGGTGTGTGAAGTGATCCCGGTTTCACCGAAGAATACTACTTCTACAAGACGTAGTGCCATCCGATCATCTTCTGATCAAGTGAGTGTATACTACCTTTCATAAACACGATAACAATACAAGTATGGTTTGAGTGTATTAAGTATATTGTTGTTTATATGTGTGAGTGTGTGGTTACTTTCTTCTAACACATAAGTATGAAGTATTTGCTACAAAATACGTGCTATGTGTTTATATATTGTTGTTTATTTAAGGTATTGGTGGAATGGATGATCTATATAGATTTTTAATGAGTTAAACTATATATGTATTTTATATCTACAAATATGTTGGGTAGGACATGGGTAGATGAGATCCGTGAGTATGGATCAGATCAAGAGGTTAGTTTTAGATCCGTGAGTAGGGATCAGATCAATAGGTTAGTTTTAGATCCGTGAGTATGGATCAGGTAAAGAGATAAACTTGCTATTAGTCCGGGAGTATGGATTAAGACTAAGTTAATTGTCCCTAGTCCGGGAGTATGGATTGGGCACAATTATAGATCCGGGAGTATGGATTGTCCGCGTAATTTTCCGATTTTCGTTAAAAGCCTTGTAAGTTAAGCTACACTATTCTGTTTTCAGTGTGACTTATATTTATAGTCATAAGTCGTTATTATGAACCTATAAATAAGATTTATCAGTAATTCCAAGTCGTTATAATGATTGATCTACTTACGGGGATGATGTTGTTGGATATAGTGTCTAAGTCCATAACTTTATTTGGTATGTACTTGACCCGACACGGCATGGTCCATTTGGGTTGCATGGCAATGCAATACTTGGATAGACTAAATGAGAGAATAAGGCACTTATGATTATTAATATATTATAAGTTCTAATATATTAATAATAGTATTATTTAATTAGTATTGATCAAGTATTAATCTAGTATTAATTTGGTGATCAAAGTGAGACTAATTAAATATATAGGGTTGATTATGACAATCATCAATTATTTTATGGTGGATTAATGATCCATGGTTTATGGGTTATGGATGTAACCATTTGGAGTTCCATGGATAGTCCATGGGAGTTAAAAACCCATGGGTCATGTGAAATGAAGAATCATGACAATTATGAGTCTTCATGATGAAACCCTAATTGTAACACCACTATAAAAGAGACCCTTTGGTTAGCAAAATCGGCACCTAGTGTTACTAGAGAGGGCATAACCGATTTTTGAGTGTAAGAAGTATTCTATCAAGTTATTCCAAGTTTTGTGGTGTTGTGTGACGCATTTGAGGCACAACATTTGGGGTGCTAGGCTCACAAAGTCTTGAAGGAATCCAAGCAACAACAAGTTATATATTTCTACTAGTTTTATGTTTTATGTAATCCTCATGCCATGCTAGTTAGGAAATAACCTTGAAAAAGAAATTTGCATGTATATAGAGAAAACATAGATTCAAGGTTATTAGGGTTGCATGTACACTTAGGAAGTGTTAGAATGCTCAAAACCCATCAGTGGTATCGGAGCCTAGGATTGTTTTCTGTATACTTGATGCAAAACTGCTTGAAAATCGAAAAATCTGCTCACTGACGATTGGACTCGCCGAGTCCATGAACAAATTCATCCTACTCGTCGAGTAGGATCATGCACTCGACGAGTAGGATCGTGTTGGGCAGTTTTTCGAGTTTTGTTGCTGGAAATGGATTAAAATCATTATCCCAATCTGTTTTGGACTTGTAAAATCTGTTTTTCAAAGTGATAATGATTATGTTAACCCATTTTGCATGACTTTTATCAATTTTCAAGTATTGTATATGTTTATATGATTTCTTGAAATTGCTTGACATGAATTTGTGTTCTTATGAGTTTTTAGAAGATCATAGGAATTATGTGTAACCTCCATGTATGTTTAATTCATGATCTTAATGGCAATGATGGTGTCCATAACTTGTCCTCATGTTATGGATAACCAAAAGTCACTTTTTTAAATTGTGATTAAAGAACTAAAGAGGTTTCATAAAATGAAGAGTCTTCATTTTTATGAACCATTAAAACTCATAAGTTACAAATTGAAGAGACTTGGAATAGTTTCAATTCTTGCCCTCAAGTTTTGGAATTTGAAAAGTCTTACACTCTAATACTTTAATTCCAAATTAAACCTTAGATTTTTAAAAAGTTTAAAAATCAACACTTATACTATTATTATAATTTTATTATATAGATATGTATAAGAATATGTCATTCTTACCATTAGTAGGCCTCATTCATGAAGCCGGTCTACAAGGAGGTATAAGGTTGTTGCCTATAAAATGGTGACTTAATGGGTGTCCACTCTCACCCACTGCTTCCTTGATCGGTGGAGGGTCGTTAGTCGAACGGGTAAGATATGACTTTAAATACTCATTAAAAGTATAATGAATTATAAAGTAACTATACATTATAAATTCCCAATCTTAGTTACTTTAGGAAAATGTGAAATTGGTGCTAGCCCATAAAATTACACTTTGTACCTTACCAAGTCGTTAGTGGAGCGTGTGTGGTTAACCGGCACACTAACATGGACTAGTAAGAGTGGCAAAGGGTAACTTGACTTTATTATAGATCGGTGGAGCGTGTGTGGTTAACCGGCACATCGATTAGGTAATATTGTTAAGGGTACCAAGTCAATTTGTATGGTTATTCACACCTTGTTTGTGATCCTCGGCATCCCAATCACAAACTTGAGAGGGCACAATCGAGATTCAAACATGCCATTGAAAAGTTCAATGTATCTCAAAAGATCTAGGAGTTTCAAAAACCAATAAAACCTAATAATAAAATATTTCGTTCTTATGGTGGAAATTGGTAAATCGTCATTTACCTACCTTCAAATATTTTATAGTGTGGATTACGGCATCCCTCTTCCACCTATAAATAGTTTGTTGGATCCTAGGCTTAATATTTCATTTGGGTGACTTATTAAGGATTCTTAATCTAATGAAACTTGTCTTTCTTTCAGATGTCTTCCAATAACGCTATTGGCTCAAACCCTACAGGCTCCTTTTCCCTAATGAACTTGTGTGGTAAGGTCATCTTTGATGGATCCAACTTCAATGAGTGGATCAGAAACATCAGGACGATTACCCGCTATGAGGACAAAGAATATGTCCTTGACAGGGAGCTTAAGGTTGTTAATGAAGCCACTGCTACTCCTGAAGAGTTTGCAGAGTTCATTGCACATGAGAAGGATGCCACCAAGGTGTCCTGCATCATGATGGCCTCAATGACTCCGGAACTCCAAAAATCTTATGAAGATTTCTACCCCTATGAGATGCACCTGGATCTGATGGAAAGGTACCATCAGAGCGCACGTCAAGAGAGGTATGAAATCATTTCCTCCATGATAATCGCAAAGATGAAGGATGGTGAACCCATCACCGGTCACTTGCAAAAGATGCAGAGGTTCGTGGACCGGTTGCTAAAGCTCAATGTTGACTTCCCTGAGGAATTGGCGATTGACATCATTCTCCATGCACTCCTTACCTTCAAGTTATGATTAGTTTCGTATAACTTATCGTATGAACAAGGAGGAAGTCACACTTAGAAAACTTCAAGGACTCTTAAGGACAGCTGAAAATGGCCTTAAGGGTAAAGCGGTTGCTACTTCTACTCCTTCAACAACCCCTATTCTTGCTATTGGGCATGGAAAGGGTAAGAAGAGGAAAAGCCCTTCGAAGGGTACCAAGGGTAAGACTCTTGATGGTTCCTCTTCAAGTGGGACAAAGAAAGGTCCTATTGCTCCTTCTTCAAACCCAAAGGAAGCACAATGCTTCTATTGCCAGGATAAGGGACACTTCAAGCGAGGCTGCGCAAAATATCTACAAGATGTAAAGGATGGGAAGGTTAAACCCACCCATGCATGTATTTACACAATATTTTCTAACAACTCATCTAATGCTAATTCTTGGGTGCTTGATGCAGGTTGTGGTATTCACATTTGTACTGATTTGCAGGCAATAAGAAGAAGTGAGCAAGTGGGGCACGGGAAGATAAACTTAGTCATGGGCAACAGGAAGGCATCACCTGTTACCAAGATAGGAGTTTATTCTTTATTGCTTAATAATGGGTTAATGTTAGATTTGAATAAGTGTTGTTACTCGCCCGAAATGGCTAGAAATATTATTTCTTTTCATGGCTTGTACAAACAAAGTTTTTCATTTTCATTTGATAATAAAAATGGTGCTATTAATGTTTATTACAATGATGTATTTTACTTTAAAGCAATACCTTGTGATGGTGTATATCAAGCTGTGAATGTTGTAGACAATTTAGGAAATAATGTGTTGTATATTGATTCTTCAGACAACTTGGATAAAGCATCCTTGTGGCATTGTCGTCTTGGACATGTTAACAAGAAGCGCATAGGCCAACTCCAAAAGGCTGGAGTCTTGGAATCATTTGACCTCAAGTCAGATGATAGTTGCGAGTCTTGTTTACTTGGAAAAATGACAAAGTCACCCTTCACAGGTACTTGTGATAGGGGTGAAGGTTTGTTGGACCTTGTACACACGGATGTGTGTGGGCCCTTCAGAGTTGCTACAAGGGATGCTAATCGCTATTATGTGACTTTTATTGATGATTACAGTAGATATGGATATATTTACTTAATCAAGCATAAGTCAGAAACCTTTGAAAAGTTCAAAGAGTTTAAGCAGGAAGTTGAGAATCAATTGGGCAGGAACATCAAGATGCTTCGATCCGATTGGGGAGGAGAGTATCTTAGGATCGAGTTCCTTGACTATCTTAAGGAATGTGAGATTGTCTCACAATTGACACCTCCTAAAACACCACAGTTGAATGGTGTGGTGAGAGACGCAATCGAACCTTGTTGGATATGGTTCGTTCCATGATGAGTCGAGCTTCGTTACCAATCTCTTTCTGGGGGTATGCCTTAGAGACTTCCGCCCATATCCTTAATCTAGTCCCGACTAAAAAGGTTGCCAAAACACCTCACGAGATGTGGACTGGGAAAATACCCAATTTGGACCACATCAAGATTTGGGGTTGTGAAGCTTTTGTAAGGTGTGAGACTCATGACAAGCTTGAACCCCGAGCGAGAGGTGTATTTTCATCGGCTACCCACGTAGATCCTTTGGTTACCTCTTTTACAGACCCAGTGATAATGTGGTCTTTGTAGCAAGAAGAGGAGTCTTTCGTGAGAGAGAATTCATAAGCCAAGGGGACAGTGGGAGGCAAATTGACCTTGAAGAACTTCAAGAGTCAAGTGGTGAAGGAACCTCAAATGCTGTCAGCCAACCTGAGGAGGAGACTCCTGTTGAGCCGATAGATAAGTCTGTACCTCCAAGACGTTCCACTAGGGTGAGGAACACACCTGAGTTTTATTATGGTTATCACATCACCACTGAAGGTGATACATTTATCAGTGATAGTACACTGATAGATTTGGATGAACCTAATAATTATAAGGAAGCCATGGCAGGCCCTGAGTCTGTGAAATGGAAGGAGGCTATGGACAACGAGATTCGGTCCATGTATGAAAATCAAGTTTGGAACTTGGTTGACAATGTACCAGGCCGTAAGACAGTTGGGTGCAAATGGATCTTTAAGAAAAAGACCGACATGGATGGGAAAGTACACACTTATAAAGTGCGACTGGTTGCGAAGGGCTTTACTCAAACTCCAGGAGTTGATTATGATGAGACCTTCTCACCAGTAGCTAAGATTAAGTCTATTAGAGTGTTGTTAGCCATAGCTGCATTTCATGATTATGAAATATGGCAAATGGATGTCAAAACCGCTTTCCTTAATGGGAAGTTGGCTGAGGATGTTTACATGGCTCAGCCAGAGGGTTTTGTCGATCCAGAATACCCTAATAGAGTGTGTAAGCTTGAGAAATCCATTTATGGATTGAAACAGGCATCTCGCAGATGGAATCTTTGCTTTGATGAGAAATTCAAAGAGTTTGGATTTTCTAAGAGTGAGGATGAGTCTTGTATGTATGTCAGGGCTAGTGGGAGCATAGTTAGCTTCTTGGTGTTGTATGTGGATGACATACTTCTCATAGGAAACGACATCCCAACTTTGCAGGAGGTTAAGTCCTGGCTTGGGAAGTGTTTCGCTATGAAGGACCTTGGGGAAGCTGCCTATATCCTAGGGATACGGATATTGAGAGATAGGAGTAAGAGACTAATTGGACTTAGTCAAAGTACTTATGTGGATAAGGTACTGAAGAGATTCAGTATGCAAGATTCCAAGAAAGGAGAATTACCAATCCAGAGTAATGCCAAGCTAAGTAAGACTCAGAGTCCGAGTACAGAGGCTGAAATAGCTGAGATGAGTCAGATACCATATGCTTCCGCTGTGGGCTCGATCATGTATGCTATGACTTGTACTCGCCCTGATGTGGCCTTTGCTTTGAGCATGGTTAGTAGATATCAAGGGAACCCTGGCAAGGCACACTGGACAGCGGTAAAGAACATTCTCAAGTATTTACGGAGGACTAAGGACTGGGTCCTTACCCTCGGAGGCAGTGATGACTTGAGAGTGGAAAGATATAGTGATGCTAGCTTTCAAACTGATAGGGATAATTTCCACTCTCAGTCAGGCTGGGTCTTTATCCTAAATGGAGGAGCAATTACTTGGAAAAGTTCCAAGCAGGAGACAATAGCTTATTTAACTTGTGAATCAGAGTACATAGCAGCAAGCGAGGCAGCAAAAGAGGCGATATGGCTAAAGAACTTCATCGGAGACCTTGGAGTTGTACCAGCTATAAAGGAGCCAACGGAAATTTTCTGTGATAGCGAAAGTGCGGTTGCCTTGGCTAAAGAACCAAGAGATCACGGGAGATCTAGGCACATTGACAGAAAATACCATTTCATTAGACATAGAATAGAAGAAGGACTCTTCGTGGCAAAGAGGGTATCATCAGATGAGAACCCGACAGATCCCCTCACGAAGGGACTGAGCAGGGTTAAGCATTTACAACATGCGAGGCGCATTGGGCTGAAGTATGATATTAGTTTCAATAATTAGATTCCTGAAACTTGTAAAATGTAATTGACATTTGATGATAAATAAAATTTGTTATTTATTTATGAGTAAGGTGTTACTATCTTTTGTTGATTGTTTACTATGTTTCAATTTTGCATGTTTTTACTTCCAGAATAATTATGTTATTATTCAAACCATCCACAGTCAGTCAAACTTTGGAAGTAAGTATTGATTTATGACTGTCATGAATTTGGCTTGTATGATTTGTCTAAAGTGCTTTAGACAATGCAATGGTTGCTACAACATTGATGAGTACTCATAAGGGCTGAGTATTGGATTCAACCCATGCTCACTTGCATCACTTCATGGAATTTATCTCGAGTAATCGTGAGACGGTAATATCATATAAATCTTCAAACCTAGAGATATGAGTTGTTGACTATGAGTTGGTTATTCATTGATTGTACGAAAACGCATTGGTAACTCGAAGTTATAAAACGTGCCTTTTTGAGTAATTCAACAATTAGTTAGTACAAGCATATTAGTCGAAGTTTATCTGTTCCTTCTACAAATAGAAGCGATATCTGGGCCCCTTGATGATTTGGTTTTGACCTATGTACCGGGCCCGGTCAGAACCTAATTGATGTGTTCAATTTAGTTCTATGTCGAAACAAATCAGAGATCGAGAAACAAATGCTGGACAATAAGTAAGACCATGTTCCATGTGATTGTCCGGCTGATATCAAGAGAACAGAGGGTTATATGATCACTTATCTTAAATGGCGTATCATCATCATCTCAGTTCCGAGAGACTTTGAAAGAGCTACAATTGCTAGTCGGATTTTGAAGTCATATTTGCAAATATAGGTATTAGACTTATCCAAGTGGGAGACTGTTGGATATAGTGTCTAAGTCCATAACTTTATTTGGTATGTACTTGACCCGACCCGGCATGGTCCATTTGGGTTGCATGGCATTGCAATACTTGGATAGACTAAATGAGAGAATAAGGCACTTATGATTATTAATATATTATAAGTTCTAATATATTAATAATAGTATTATTTAATTAGTATTGATCAAGTATTAATCTGGTATTAATTTGGTGATCAAAGTGAGACTAATTAAATATATAGGGTTGATTATGACAATCATCAATTATTTTATGGTGGATTAATGATCCATGGTTTATGGGTTATGGATGTAACCATTTGGATCTCCATGGATAGTCCCTGGGAGTTACAAACCCATGGGTCATGTGAAATGAAGAGTCATGACAATTATGAGTCTTCATGATGAAACCCTAATTGTGACACCACTATAAAAGGGACCCTTTGGTTAGCAAAATCGGCACCTAGTGTTACTAGAGAGGGCATAACCGATTTTTGAGTGTAAGAAGTATTCTCTTAAGTTATTCCAAGTTTTGTGGTGTTGTGTGAAGCATTTGAGGCACAACATTTGGGGTTCTAAGCTCACAAAGTCTTGAAGGAATCCAAGCAACAACAAGGTATGTATTTCTACTAGTTTTATGTTTTATGTAATCCCCATGCCATGCTAGTTAGGAAATAACCTTGAAAAAGAAATTTGCATGTATATAGAGAAAACATAGATTCAAGGTTAGTAGGGTTGCATGTACACTTAGGAAGTGTTAGAATGCTCAAAACCCATCAGTGGTATCGGAGCCTAGGATTGTTTTCTGTATACTTGATGCAAAACTGCTTGAAAATCGAAAAATCTGCTCACTGACGATTGGACTCGCCGAGTTCATGGGGAGGACTCGCCGAGTCCATGAACAAATTTATCCTACTCGTCGAGTAGGATCATGCACTCGACGAGTAGGAGCGTGTTGGGCAGTTTTTCGAGTTTTGTTGCTGGAAATGGATTAAAATCATTATCCCAATCTGTTTTGGACTTGTAAAATCTGTTTTTCAAAGTGATAATGATTATGTTAACCCATTTTGCATGACTTTTATCAATTTTCAAGTATTGTATATGTTTATATGATTTCTTGAAATTGCTTGACATGAATTTGTGTTCTTATGAGTTTTTAGAAGATCATAGGAATTATGTGTAACCTCCATGTATGTTTAATTCATGATCTTAATGGCAATGATGGTGTCCATAACTTGTCCTCATGTTATGGATAACCAAAAGTCACTTCTTTAAATTGTGATTAAAGAACTAAAGAGGTTTCATAAAATGAAGAGTCTTCATTTTTATGAACCATTAAAACTCATAAGTTACTAATTGAAGAGACTTGGAATAGTTTCAATTCTTGCCCTCAAGTTTTGGAATTTGAAAAGTCTTACACTCTAATACTTTAATTCCAAATTAAACCTTAGATTTTTAAAAGGTTTAAAAATCAACACTTATACTATTATTATAATTTTATTATATAGATATGTATAAGAATATGTCATTCTTACCGTTAGTAGGCCTCATTCACGAAGCCGGTCTACAAGGGGGTATAAGGTTGTTGCCTATAAAATGGTGACTTAATGGTGTCCACTCTCACCCACTGCTTCCTTGATCGGTGGAGGGTCGTTAGTCGAACGGGTAAGATATGACTTTAAATACTCATTAAAAGTATAATGAATTATAAAGTAACTATACATTATAAATTCCCAATCTTAGTTACTTTAGGAAAATGTGAAATTGGTGCTAGCCCATAAAATTACACTTTGTACCTTACCAAGTCGTTAGTGGAGCGTGTGTGGTTAAACGGCACACTAACATGGACTAGTAAGAGTGGCAAAGGGTAACTTGACTTTATTATAGATCGGTGGAGCGTGTGTGGTTAACCGGCACATCGATTAGGTAATATTGTTAAGGGTACCAAGTCAATTTGTATGGTTATTCACACCTTGTTTGTGATCCTCGGCATCCCAATCACAAACTTGAGAGGGCACAATCGAGATTCAAACATGCCATTGAAAAGTTCAATGTATCTCAAAAGATCTAGGAGTTTCAAAAACCAATAAAACCTAATAATAAAATATTTCGTTCTTATGGTGGAAATTGGTAAATCGTCATTTACCTACCTTCAAATATTTTATAGTGTGGATTACGGCATCCCTCTTCCACCTATAAATAGTTTGTTGGATCCTAGGCTTAATATTTCATTTGGGTGACTTATTAAGGATTCTTAATCTAATGAAACTTGTCTTTCTTTCAGATGTCTTCCAATAACGCTATTGGCTCAAACCCTACAGGCTCCTTTTCCCTAATGAACTTGTGTGGTAAGGTCATCTTTGATGGATCCAACTTCAATGAGTGGATCAGAAACATCAGGACGATTACCCGCTATGAGGACAAAGAATATGTCCTTGACAGGGAGCTTAAGGTTGTTAATGAAGCCACTGCTACTCCTGAAGAGTTTGCAGAGTTCATTGCACATGAGAAGGATGCCACCAAGGTGTCCTGCATCATGATGGCCTCAATGACTCCGGAACTCCAAAAATCTTATGAAGATTTCTACCCCTACGAGATGCACCTGGATCTGATGGAAAGGTACCATCAGAGCGCACGTCAAGAGAGGTATGAAATCATTTCCTCCATGATAATCTCAAAGATGAAGGATGGTGAACCCATCACCGGTCACTTGCAAAAGATGCAGAGGTTCGTTGACCGGTTGCTAAAGCTCAATGTTGACTTCCCTGAGGAATTGGCGATTGACATCATTCTCCATGCACTCCTTACCTTCAAGTTATGATCAGTTTCGTATGACTTATCGTATGAACAAGGAGGAAGTCACACTTAGCAAACTTCAAGGACTCTTAAGGACAGCTGAAAATGGCCTTAAGGGTAAAGCGGTTGCTACTTCTACTCCTTCAACAGCCCCTGTTCTGGCTATTGGGCAGGGAAAGGGTAAGAAGAGGAAAAGCCCTTCGAAGGGTAAGACTCTTGATGGTTCCTCTTCAAGTGGGACAAAGAAAGGTCCCATTGCTCCTTCTTCAAACCCAAAGGAAGCACAGTGCTTCTATTGCTAGGATAAGGGACACTTCAAGCGAAGCTGCCAAATCTCACTCATGGGACCAAAAGTTAACCAAAACCAAGCTAGAACTAGATCTATGTTATAACACAACAAGTTCAGAGCTTTATACATCTAATGAGTGCCTAATGATGATGATGTTCCGGATCTACAAGTTCTCACTCTTCCAATGAAGCTTTAAGATGATCTCATTCCTTCAAAAGCACCAAAATACACCCAAAATTACTTTCTAAGCTCAAGAAAACTCAACAATGGAGTTAGGGTTTAGTGGAGGCTGATTAGGGACTAAAGGGAGGCTATTAGAAATGAACCTTCGAACATAATGTTATTTAAATAGTGCTCAAATCGTAAATATTAGGGTTTTGGGTCTGGACAGTACCCTGCGCGTACCCACTCGTACATTGTTCATACGTGCATGGTATCCGCGTCCTTATTACTCTAGTACGTCCTGCGTACATGGGGTGGCACACCCATTGTACAACACACCCTAAGCTCAAAATGAAAAAGGTCCAATGACTTCAAGGCACAAACTCAAATTTTAATTAGATAACCAAATTTAAATAAATACCTTAGAAATATCGGGCGTTGCATAGTTTATGTTGATCGTAATTTTAGATAAGAAAGGATACATAGTTTCTAGAATTTTCATGTATGGACGAGACGTCTTGGTGTTTATATGCTTTAGGAGTGTAAACATGTTGATTGAATGCAATGATTAGAAGAACTAACTACTATTTATGTGAAACATTTACTTCATACGTGACATTTGGGTTCCTTTAAGAATTATCTATAATTTAAATAGATATTTCTCACCCCTTTATATCCAACTAGGTGAATACATGTGTGTTGCACAGAATACAACAATATATTTGAAATCTTTATAAATATATGTTTTTTAAATATATCAATGAAGTTGTTGTTAGCTAGGGATGGGATTTAGAACCGGAAAACTGGAATCGGAACATGTAAAACCGGTCCAGGTCCTGGGTTTAAAGAATGGCTCTATCTGGCTTCCGGGTAATCCAGGTTTCGGGTCCTTTGGGTCTGGGTAAACCGGGTTTAAGAACCGGAACCATGTTAGGAACCGGAACCGGTTCTAGGGGCCAAAACCGGTTTCTATGAAAAGTTTAAAACATGCATATCTCATTCATTTGAAGTCAAATTGGCATCAACATTTTTCCAGAGTGTAGTTTATAGTTTTTACATGATTTTAGACTATAATTTTGTCATTTTTGGGTTTATATTCATCGACTTACAGTCTCTCAAAGTCGGGATATCAAAGCTGGATATTTTATGTTTTTCAGTTTTTTTTTTTTTTTTTTTTTTTTTTGTATTTTGTGATAGTTTTAAAACATGCATATCTATTTCGTTTGAAGTCGGAATAGCATGCAGTTTTTTTCCAAAGTGTAGTATAGTGTTTGTACATAATTTTAGACTTTAATTTTGTCATTTTTGGTTTCATATTCATTGATTTATAGTCTCCCAAAGTCAGGATATCAAGGCTGCGAATTTTCTGTTTTTCAACTTTATTTTTATATTTTGTGAAATTTTAAAACATGCATATCTAATTCTTTTGAATTCGAATTATTATGAGGGTTTTTGAAACGTGTAGTTTAGAGTTTGTACATGATTTATAGTCTCCCTTAAACACTTTCATTTTTAAAAATTCGGAATTTGCTTTTTAAGAAAGTCGGAGAATATCAGGGAAAATAATATATGCCTCAGCAGTGAGGACTGCTGACTAAGGCTAAAGGAATCATAGACTCCAGAAGAGTATCGAATGAACGACACGCCTGGCTCAGTTTAACAGAAAGAGACACAGACCCCATACGGTACCAAATGAAAGGTACATCTAGTAAGGTCTAAAACAGTGAACACAGACCCCAGACAGTATCAACTGAATGATACGTCTAGCAAGGTCTAAAACAGTGAATACAGTGAATACAATGAATACAGTGAATACAATGAATATAGTGAATACAGTGAATATAGTGAATACAGTGTGAATACAGACCCCAGACAGTATAAAATGAATGATATGTCTAGCAAGGTCTAAAACAGTGTGACTCCGAGAGTGGGTTTCCAGCATACAGTGTAAATTGCTGGTGAATTACCATTACCTTAAGGCCATGAATTATAAGGTAACCTGGGATACTCGTAACCATACTAACCGACACTAGAGTACCTGACGCCCTACAAGCGTCTATAAAATATGACATTTGTCACCCCTTGGCTTGGTGGGCCGTGGACTGTAGCTAGCAGTCAGGGTGCGGGGGTGTCAATCCCGTATAGATCTATACACACAATGTCCGATCTCCCTACAGGAGACTCTGGTTACCAACTAGACGACGGAGAAGGCCGCGTCCCGAAGATGCATCCCAAAGAGTGGGTAGTGGGTTTCATATGTAAGTGCTGAACTAGAGGTAGAGACTCATAACTGAACTGACTAGAGCAAACCTATATGTCTATGCTCATACACATAACATATAAATAATGAATCAAACAACCTTCGGACGGCCATCCGATCCCACCAGACCACATATCAACGAAGAAAAGGAAATAGGGCGGACAAGCCTTCCTAAGTCCTTCAATCATTACTTATATGCATCAAAACAAGCACAGACATACATCTAACTACGCTTGAGTGTGTAACAAGTGGATTCATATCGTGAAGTATAAGTGTATAGTGTGGAATAACCGAATCGTGAAGTATAAGCGTACCAAATGTAAATGTATCACGAAGTAGAAGCGACAACAAGTGAAGTAGGAGCGTATCGAGTATAAGTGAAGTAGAAGCGATATCAAGTATAAGTGAAGTAGAAACGTATCACTAAGTAAGAGTGTGAACAAGTATAAGCGTCTAACAGGTATAAGTGTATCACGAAGTGGAAACGTTATCGAGTAGGAGTTTAAACTAGGTAAAAACGAAGTAGCAGTACCTAAAAAGTAAAAGTAAAAGTATACGACATGAAAGAGAACTTTGATGAAAACCTTTGGAAAAACCTTTATCCTTAAGAAAATTACAACCGGGTATTCTTCGGTAAAATAAGTTTGTAACCTTTAGAATTTCTTTGGGAACCTTTCATAAAACAGTTTAAAATAAACTTTGATAAAGCAGTATAAGTAAGAGCTTGAACAAGTGAAAACATTTTAGAAAACTATTTACAGTATCCTACTCGGTAAAACAGTTTACACTTTGGTAAATCCTTGTGCATGCGGGTTATCAATCACATGTGATTGATATGATAACTGGCATGTTTAACTTGTATTCCCCTCCTATAAAACATGTAAAAACATTTAAAAGGTTCATTCAGGGGTATGAACTCACCTGGTATAAGTGGATCCGACGAAGGCGCCGGTTGGGTGCTCGGTGTCAAGTAAGGACTTGGACACACTTAGAGACCTATTTAACATATGATAACATATGTTTACACATAATTATCACATATATATATATATATATATATATATATATATATATATAATACCAATTAAACAAGTATACACACGCTAAAGAGTGGAAAACACTTTGGTTAAGTGTTTGGGGTGTCCCGGGTAACATTTAAGGGCATGAATGACTTAGGAATGGAGTTTACTCTCCAAGAGTAAGCTCACCATAGGGTGTTTACGGCCCTGGGAATACTCCCCATGAGTTTACGACCGTAAACTCACGGTGAGGGGTTTCTAGGGTGTTTTAAGGCTTTAACTTCTTCATGGAATTTTGTTAGGTCCAAAACTAAGTTGTATGAGTGGGTTTAGGGCTTCTAAAGGGACAATATGGGAGTTTACGGCCCATGAACCACCCCTATGGGAGTTCACGGCCGTGAACTCCTACCCTCTTGGTTTCATTGAAGTTTTAAGTCCCTATTCCAAACCTAGTAATTTATAATGAGGTATGAGGCCATTCGGGGGGATTAAAACCATCATTTGGCTTGATTTGGAGGTGTTTACGGCCTTGGCATATGTCTGGGCCGTAAACTCCTTTTAGTCCCTCAATTCCTTGTGTTTTAATGCTCTAAACCCGAAATAGCAAGCCCCTAATTTATGTATTAAGCCTAAGGGTGGTTTGGGAGTGTGTTTGGGGCATTTTTGCAAGGTTTAGAGGTGTTTACGGCCTAATCATGTGCTTGGGCCATAAACTCTCTTTTATGCCTAAAATCTTGTGTTTTGATGATTAAACACTCCTAGACAAATTGCTTAATTGGTTCCTAGGCTCAATGGGACAAGTTCGGGTCATTTTGGCCTCTTTTTAGGGGTTTACGGCCTAAGCATGCTCTTAGGCCGTGAACTCCTTTTCAACAACTTCTAAGTTTGATTTTTGGGCTATAACAACAAGTCATGATGTTTAGAATAGGTTAGGGTAAAGAGACTTACGTTTAGGAGGCGGAAAATCGCGGATTTGAGGCTAAAACGAGTTTTATGGGAGAGAGTATAGAGAGAGGGTGATATGGGAGTGGGAAAAGAGTGGAATGAAGTCTACTCCCCCTTATATAGGGGATCGAGTTGGGGCTCAGTGGGACTCTACCCGATACTGCCGTTATACGAGGCTTTGGTCGCACCTGATTTAGTGGTCGTAATAATAAAAACTACTTTTTCTAAATTACTATGGAAATGTAATTTAAGTGTTTTTATCTACTTTATTACGACTATAACGACATAAGGATATAAATAAATAAAACATTTATTTATTTGACGACCTCTTATTAACGGAAATTTTATACAGTGGAATATTTCGTTAACGGTAACGGGGTAATGTAACGGAATAACTTTGGGTTGTCACATCATCCCCCCGTTAGAGGGAATTTCGTCCCGAAATTCAGGTCTAGGCAAGGAAGTAGGTACGAATGACCGAGTAGAGGAAGGAGGGTACTTCCTATTCTGTTTGTCCTCGCATTCCCAAGTGAATTCTAGTCTGTGTTTTTCATTCCAACAGACCTTCACGTACGGGATGCGGATTCTGTCTCGTGTAGCAAGTGGGTTCCGACTGGCGTATCTACGAGGTTAGGGTTCTCAATGGTCTCTATCAAGATGAGTGGGATACGAAGAGTGACGTCGGGTAAACACATATCAAGTCTAAGAAGTGGATCGATCGGGGTGTTAAGCTTGTGGAATATCCGAAAGTAGTAGCGGTCTGAAAAAGGTTGGACCAAATCTCCATGAGGATTCTCAGATGGACCTAAGCTCTCGGAAGGGTAGAGCTTTTCATTACTTAGAACATAGTGTACTTCTATGGCAAGATCATCACTGGCGTGATCGTCATTACGAAGTTCCTAATGTTCTCTCACTTACTGGTAGTGTAGTCCTTCAGGTTGGTTCTTAGGAAGCTCGGGTTGTCTTTGGTTTCGTGTTTCCTGTCCATTGGCTTGTAGAGGCTTTCTAGATCATCGGATGGGTTGTGTGTCTACGGTATCTTTTTGTGGTAGAGTGGCTATCTCAATCTTGTGCAAAGTGAACCTGCACGAATAAATCTTGAGATACGGAAATCCTCCGGGTCGGGGAGATAGGGTTTCACGAGACGAGTGTTGGACTACCTCGGGAGGTGGTTCTACTATTTCTGCGTGAGATAGTATTCATGTAACACCTAGTAGTCCAATGAATCTCTAAGACTTTGGTTTATTATAGTGCGGAAAGCGCATGCTCCTGCATAACCCCTCGCCTAACACCAAGGCTGGTGTCAAGTCTATAATCTCTTCGGGATCTGGGTCATGAGGCTTAACGCAACTACTTTCGCACTTTAATCAAGTATTCTTGGCCGTGGAGGTTATCCTTTAGTTCTCAGTATTCTAGTGTTTACTTCGGAGAATGAAGTCTATCGTCTACAGGGCGACGACGATTTCCTCCATGCGAGCGAGTGGAGGGTTATAGGCACTACTTGTCTGCAACAGGGTGGACGAAGTGTCTGAGTAGTGCGAGCATCTACCGCAACTACTCTTCCGAAGGTTCTGAGTTTTCTCGGTCTTGATCAAATCTAGTGAGTATAGGTTCCCATCACTCGGAACTTTAATCTCTTTACTAACTGAGGGTGTTAGTTACTATGTGGGCTTAACCGGTATGACAACAAATTTCGGATCTGTGGTCATTATAGTGGCTCAACCCGTAATGCTTCTCTTGACTCCAACTCCTATTTTATGGAATAGGATGAAGAGCTTTACTATGAGGTTCGTGGTAGAGCTCATACTTGGCTTAACCACTAATACTTGGTGTATGCAGGCTGTATATAATTGAGGTCGGCAGGATGTTTAGTTGTGCGACTCCACCCCAGACCCACAACCCAACGAGGAACAGGGAGTAAGGGGGGAAGCACACATCTTAAATCTTTTTGATCTCAACTATATACCACCTTTAGGCATATACCTGGTTATAGTGGTTAGTACCATGAGTTGTATCCTTTGGGTTCACGAACCTGTTGTGCGAGGTGCGAAGGTTGAGTGGAAAAAGTAGGTTGAAAAAAGAAAAAAAAAGAGAAAAAAAAAAGAAAAGAAAAACAAAAAAAAGTTGCAAAAAAAAAGTTGAAATAAAAAGAGTGATGAAATGTTTGAATAAAGAATCTACAAAGCTATGAAGACAAAGAAGAATATCATGAAGAAAAGTTACAGAAGATTAAATCAAATGTTGTATTTGTCTTTTATTTGTAATTTTCTTTTCTAGGTTATTTTATCGTATGTGTGCTTGGGGATTTAACTAAAAATGATTTGAGGTTAAGAAAGTTTTCTGGGGATGGATTCGGAGGGATGCATAAAATGAGCGTTGTTCAAAAGAAGTGGGCGAGTGTTTATGAGGATTGTGAGTATTTAGAATTGAGGGGGGTCCTTAGGAAAATTTTAGACACAAATGCATGCGTTGCGGTCTTGGCATAATGGCTGGGTACGATTGGGATTGTCTTATGTGGTATTAGTGTGCTAAAATTCGGTTTTGCTTGGGGGCAAGCAAAAGTCAAGTGCAAGGTATTTTGATATGGGCTTATTTAGTCATAGAAATCATTCATTATCTTATTAATTATTGTTGATTTTATATCATTTTATGAACAAAAGATACTTAATTAGCTTAATATTTCAATTTCAGCAATAAAAGACATGCTCGGGTGAGAAAGGAAGAGGATTGAGTGATTGGAAGCTTGGATCTTGGATTTTGAAGAAAGAAGGATGTTGCTGGACACCTTGACCCCTCATCAGTGTTTTGGCCATATCTCATGAACCGTAACTCCGATTGACGAGATTCAAAATGTTATGAAAACTAGACACAATTTCGGACGACTTTCATGTTTTGAGAAAATGTTGATTCCAAAAGAAACTCGACGAGTTTTTAGCACAAACTCGACGAGTTGGTTAGAATGTTCCAGATTCGAAGATGCCTTGCCGTACACGCTGTATACGCGGATTATCGAAAAAAACTCGACGAGTTTTTGGTGAAAACTCGTCGATTTGATGCTGTTTTCAGAATTTATATATAGAAACTCTTCTCATTTGAACCCTAACTTTTGCTGGAGGCTAGCTGCGACTTTTGAAGATCAGAAGGGTTCTTGGAGCTGCTATTTTCGAGATTGCAACCTAAGAAACAATTTAGAAGAGAATCAAAGGCAAATAATCATTCTTCTTTTCTTAATCTTTGTTTTTAACCATGTTTGAATCATTAGATTTTGATTTTAGGTTATTACTTGCTGTAGATATGAGCTAAAAGCTTTTTACTTCTGTTTGGATGAGATAATCTTATGGAATATGGTTTGATTGAGTGGTTGAATTGATATTAATTTGGTTATTCATATTGTTAAGCTTATTAAAGATCCTTATGTATTGATGATAAATGTTTTTAGTTAACAAATATGTGATTGAGTTGCATGAACATCTTCTTGATTACTTGATTCATATAGTTTTATGAATATAAGATTGTATGCCTAGGAATAGTGAATATGAAACTAGGGTTAACTATAAAATATGTAAATCAATGTGTAAGCATGTGTGATGAACAACCATACATGAGTTGATTGAATTGAAAAATTTTAATTATCTATTATTATAAGTCTTGCTTGATACGAACTGAACACTAGGAAACTTGTTAATTTAATCACTTGATCACTGTTTGAATTAACTTGTCTACTAAAGGATTGGTAATAATGAACATGAACCCAATCACATTAGGAATCGGTAACCATTGACATATTAATTCATTGCATTTGCCACGAAATCAACCATAGGAATAAGTGAATCGAATCTAAACAGAAGTCTCTTTTATCATTGAATCTGGTTGTCCTTTCTTGTTCTTCTTAGTTGTTAATTGTCTTTGTTTGAAATTTAATTGATTGATTAAGTTTCTAGTCTTGCAAAACTAGAGAAAAACCCCCTCTTTTATTAATTGTTTTTAGTTACGTAATACTAGTATTTAATTTGATTGTTACCGTTCCCTGTGTTCGATACCCTACTTGCTTAAACTAAACTACTATCGATAGGTACACTGCCTGCGTGTGTTTGTTTACATTTGAGTTTGTTAGGATTAAAACTAGTTTGTTTAACACACATCAGGTCTTTCTGGGGAATCTACGAAGTATGCTTCGGATGGTCATTGTCTTCTGGAGTATCTTGCAGTGTCTTTCGCTTCGGTTTCCATATGACTAAGAGAGGTCGGTCGACAGCGCGCGGTACCCTTCTTCGGGTACTTCAGAAAGTTTGAGGTAAGAGGGACGACTGACGAATCGCATTAGGTTTGTTTATTTGTGTTATGATTAGGTTCGGAAGAACCTTTATTTTCCAACATGGCTACGGAGAAAGTTCTTTTTACACAGCACTAAGGATGTACACATGGTTGCACTACGTCAAACCATGATCGATAGAGTCGTCGAAGTTGGCATACCTCGACATGATGTAAAATGAAGATCGATAGAGTCATGCGCCGGACAGGCACACAAGTTCTAGGCGTCTCAGGTTTCGTCCTGTGTATCACTGCCGCGGATACTTGGACCGATATAGTCGACGCGGAACTATAGAGAGTCCTAAGTGTTCTGAATAGGGTACCTTTTTCATGAATGGATTCTCACGAGGCATTTCTATAATCGCTTAACATATACTAGTCATGTATAATTAAGGTGGGGAGGATTGTTGACTGAGCGACTCTGCCCTAAATCCACAACCAAACGAGGAATAGGAAATGAGGCGACATTCACTCACTCTAGGTCTATCCATCTTAACTATACATGACCGTAACGTATATGTTTAGCCATTATAGTTTTACTTAATGAATTTTAAATTTTATAACAGTGCTGCGACTTTCGCCTTAATGGGGAAGTATTTACATTTGAATTAGTATTTTATTGTTTTCAGTTTAGTTATCCGAGATCGAGAGACGTACCAAAATCTACTAGGTTCCTTGATGCTTCTCCCTAAGCATTAGAGTTAGACTCCTCCTGTGTCTTTGTCTTTCCCTTCGGTTGGGCAGTCCTTCTTGAAGTGTCCCACTTCACCACATAGGTGGCAAACTGTACGGGTCGCCACATTGGTGGTTGATGTAATGAACTCAACCGGGGTTCTACAGACGTGAGCAGTATGCCCCAACATGTGGCACCTAGCACAATAGAGCTCCCGGCAGACACCATGATGATGGTAGCTGCACTTGCTGCAATGGGGAAGGTTTCCTAAGTATGGTCTCCTAGATGTAGGGATGGAAGGGTTGGCAGGGAATTTGACCATCTCAGCTCGTCGCCCTTCGGAAGGTCCTTGAGCCGAGGTACTTCCCTCCTCGATCTTGAGTTTTCTCTTTAGTGGATTTGAGTGGGGTTCTTGGGCGGCTGGGTATGCAGAGGTTGGTTGCTGCTGTCCACTACTAGGATCGGAATTTCCGATAGGGCTCTTACTAACATTGGCGTTTTTAGCATTCAGTTGAGCCATGACAGCTGCTACGGCTGCTGAGACTGCAACTTGGAACGTAGCTTCATCGAATAAAAGAGTAGGTTTCTTGCTTGTGGACTGGTTGCACTTCTTCGGTGGCATGGTTTTCTACACGGAGAGGAATGAGAGACGATGGCTAGTCCTGGACATATATGTCCCGACTGTATTAGGCATAACTTTTTCCCGTGCCCTGGGTACTGGTTGTCTGAGTGTCGACCTACATCCCTATGATGTAGTCCTGGTATACAAGGTAGGAGTGTGAGTACCGGAAAAAGGCTATAAGATGCGAGTCGTTCCTACTAAGTTACCTTTATATTGGGAAAGGTTTCACTCTCCGACCTGGAGAGATTTGAGAACAGTTCGGAACGAAACTGCGAAAGAGAGGCTCACAAAGGCTTATGGCTAAACTCTCTCAATGGAGGTGCAGGGATCCGCTCTAATCGCGTGACTGGCAACGGGAAACGACGATTTACCTAACACATAGCATGAGTAGTGTAACCACTAACTCACTAAATTGTATTATTTTAAGGGTGTATTAGCGTGACGAACACAAGGGTAAGACACTTCTCGGATTCCATGTACTGGCTCCCTCTGTCTGCCTCGTATCTTTGACTGGTATCAGCGTTGGTTTCCTCCGCATAGTTACCTAGGGTTCTCTTCTCGTATGGACATATTGAATCTCTACTCCGCCTTGCTTCCGAATTCTGACTATGGGGGTCATCACCTCATGATGGGTGACTGGGAATCTCGGAAGTTTAGGCGAATTTCTCACCGATGTCCCTACGAAGATATAGGCACTTGGTGACTTCAATAGTCTCGACCCAGTTCATTTATTTCTGAACAGGAAATCTTCTCAATGAACCTCCTCTGGGTCTGAATCAACTCTGCTGTCAAGCACTGAAGTGGATAGGGTTTTCTACAGGGTTCGTGCGAGAATGGAAATGTCTAAAGAATCCTAAGAGATTATTAACATTTCACTGAGTGATCCATATTGAGTCCTGCTACGATTACACAGGGTATACAAATCATATATAGCTTAGATCCGATAGGCCTTCGAATATGTGATACTAATCTATATCCACATCCAAACAAGGAAAAGGAAGTAGGGTGAAACCACACATTCTTAGCCTATAGGATCCTTATTATATATAACATTAGGAGTATACCCTCTGTAGTTGTAGGTATATCAATAAGGATCTTTTTAGTTCTTCACACGAGGTTATCTATGTATCCTAAAATACCTCTATGGTATTTTAATTTATTGTTTGTTTCTTACCTTCTGATTATGATTCTGGGATTAGTGTGAATCTTTTAGTGTTCCAAAATACTCCTATAGTATTTTGACTTTATGTTTGGCTCTAGCATTCCTAGTTGGTAAGTTTCAGGCCTGTTGCAACACCACTATCACTCCCAAGCACACATTCATCGCATCTCGAATAAATGTAGTTGATCAGGTTACATTTATTCCAACTTACGATTACATAACTGCCCAGGTTTGACGGTAATGCTCAACATCCGAAGACTTTTATTATTGTTCTTCTTGTGATACTTGTGTTCGAGTGTTTAGGTTTTGGATGTTCTAATACTTTGGTAAAATATGGTTATATTTTAAAGTATAATTCTTGGTCAGAGTGTTTTATCCCTTTTATATTTATAGGCTCTATATCTTTTATGAATTGATATACTTAGCTCACTATAAACAATGCTCTGATACCAATCTGTCACACCCCAAAACCGGAATGGCTGAAACGTTCTGGGGTGGATGACGTCATGTCAAGTATCACAACACATGCATTATAGTAATCAAAGTACAACAAAACATTACATTAATAGTAATAGTTTTACATAGTTTACATAACAGTACAACAAAGTAATACAAGTAATAATATAAGTGCAGCTTGGCACAAAATAGTCTTCAACAGAAGCTCCTGGATTGTACCTGTCTAATGCTGACCTGAGAATACAAGTTATTTGAAAAGCGAGTATCAATATTTTTACAAATGCTGGTGAGTTCATAAGCATTTAGTGACATTTTATTCAAATAACTTTATATAAGTAGTAGTTTTCAAGTATACAGTGAAATAGTGTCCTTTCCAGAAAATCCTATATTTTCTATTTAAAATACAGTCTTCTACCAAGACTGGTCAGAGTTATGTGGTAAAAGTAGTTTTCCCTTAAACACTTTCATTTTTAAAAATTCGGAATTTGGTTTTTAAGAAAGTCGGAGAATATCAGGGAAAATAACATATGCCTCAGCAGTGAGGACTGCTGACTAAGGCTAAAGGAATCATAGACTCCAGAAGAGTATCGAATGAACGACACGCCTGGCTCAGTCTAACAGAAAGAGACACAGAACCCAGACGGTACCAAATGAAAGGTACATTTAGTAAGGTCTAAAACAGTGAACACAGGCCCCAGACAGTATCAACTTAATGATACGTCTAGCAAGGTCTAAAACAGTGAATACAGTGAATACAATGAATATAGTGAATACAGTGAATACAGTGGATACAGTGAATACAGTGAATATAGTGAATACAGTGAATATAGTGAATACAGTGGATACAGTGAATACAGACCCCAGACAGTATAAAATGAATGATATGTCTAGCAAGGTCTAAAACAGTGTGACTCCGAGAGTGGGTTTCCAGCATACAGTGTAAATTGCTAGTGAATTACCATTACCTTAAGGCCATGAATTATAAGGTAACCTGGGATACTCGTAACCATACTAACCGACACTAGAGTACCTGACGCCCTACAAGCGTCTATAAAATATGACATTTGTCACCCCTTGGTTTGGTGGGCCGTGGACTGTAGCTAGCAGTCAGGGTGCGGGGGTGTCAATCCCGTATAGATCTATACACACAATATCCGCTCTCCCTACAGGAGACTCTGGTTACCAACTAGACGACGGAGAAGGCCGCGTCCCAAAGATGCATCCCAAAGAGTGGGTAGTGGGTTTCATATGTAAGTGCTGAACTAGAGGTAGAGACTCATAACTGAACTGACTAGAGCAAACCTATATGTCTATGCTCATACACATAACATATAACTAATGAATCAAGCAACCTTCGGACGGCCATCCGATCCCACCAGACCACATCTCAACGAAGAAAAGGAAATAGGGCGGACAAGCCTTCCTAAGTCCTTCAATCATTACTTATATGCATCTAAACAAGCACAGACATACATATAACTACGCTTGAGTGTGTAACAAGTGGATTCATATCGTGAAGTATAAGTGTATAGTGTGGAATAACCGAATCGTGAAGTATAAGCGTACCAAATGTAAGTGTATCACGAAGTAGAAGCGACAACAAGTGAAGTAGGAGCGTATCGAGTATAAGTGAAGTAGAAGCGATATCAAGTATAAGTGAAGTAGAAACGTATCACTAAGTAAGAGTGTGAACAAGTATAAGCGTCTAACAAGTATAAGTGTATCACGAAGTGGAAACGTTATCGAGTAGGAGTTTAAACTAGGTAAAAACGAAGTAGCAGTACCTAAAAAGTAAAAGTAAAAGTATACGACATGAAAGAGAACTTTGATGAAAACCTTTGGAAAAACCTTTATCCTTAAGAAAATTACAACCGGGTATTCTTCGGTAAAATAAGTTTGTAACCTTTAGAATTTCTTTGGGAACCTTTCATAAAACAGTTTAAAATAAACTTTGATAAAGCAGTATAAGTAAGAGCTTGAACAAGTGAAAACATTTTAGAAAACTATTTACAGTATCCTACTCGGTAAAACAGTTTACACTTTGGTAAATCCTTGTGCATGCGGGTTATCAATCACATGTGATTGATATGATAACTGGCATGTTTAACTTGTATTCCCCTCCTATAAAACATGTAAAAACATTTAAAAGGTTCATTCATGGGTATGAACTCACCTGGTGTAAGTGGATTCGACGAAGGCGCCAGTTGGGTGCTCGGTGTCAAGTAAGGACTTGGACACACTTAGAGACCTATTTAACATATGATAACATATGTTTACACATAATTAGCATATATATAATACCAATTAAACAAGTATACGCACCCTAAAGAGTGGAAAACACTTTGGTTAAGTGTTTGGGGTGTCCCGGGTAACATTTAAGGGCATGAATGACTTAGGAATGGAGTTTACTCTCCAAGAGTAAGCTCACCATAGGGTGTTTACGGCCCTGGGAATACTCCCCATGAGTTTACGGCTGTAAACTCACGGTGAGGGGTTTCTAGGGTGTTTTAAGGCTTTAACTTCTTGATGGAATTTTGCTAGGTCCAAAACTAAGTTGTATGAGTGGGTTTAGGGCTTCTAAAGGGACAATATGGGAGTTTAACTCCTACCCTCTTGGTTTCATTGAAGTTTTAAGTCCCTATTCCAACCCTAGTACTTTATAATGAGGTATGAGGCCATTCGGGGGGATTAAAACCATCATTTGGCTTGATTTGGAGGTGTTTACAGCCTTGGAATATGTCTAGGCCGTAAACTCCTTTTAATCCCTCAATTCCTTGTGTTTTAATGCTCTAAACCCGAAATAGCAAGCCCCTAATTTATGTATTAAGCCTAAGGGTGGTTTGGGAGTGTGTTTGGGGCATTTTTGCAAGGTTTAGAGGTGTTTACGGTCTAAGCATGTGCTTGGGCCGTAAACTCTCTTTTATGCCCTAAAATCTTGTGTTTTGATGATTAAACACTTCTAGACAAATTCCTTAATTGGTTCCTAGGCTCAATGGGACAAGTTCGGGTCATTTTGGCCTCTTTTTAGGGGTTTACGGCCTAAGCATGCTCTTAGGCCGTGAACTCCTTTTCAACAGCTTCTAAGTTTGATTTTTGGGCTATAACAACAAGTCATGATGTTTAGAATAGGTTAGGGTAAAGAGACTTACGTTTAGGAGGCGGAAAATCGCAGATTTGAGGCTAAAACGAGTTTTGTGGGAGAGAGTATAGAGAAAGGGTGATATGGGAGTGGGAAAAGAGTGGACTGAAGTCCACTCCCCCTTATATAGGGGCTCGAGTTGGGGCTCAGTGGGACTCTACCCGATACTGCCGTTATACGGGGCTTTTGGTCGCACCCGATTTAGTGGTCGTAATAATAAAAACTACTTTTTCTAAATTACTATGGAAATGTAATTTAAGTGTTTTTATCTACTTTATTACGACTATAACGACATAAGGATATAAATAAAAAAACATTTATTTATTTGACGACCTCTTATTAATGGAATTTTATATAGTGGAATATTCCGTTAACGGTAACGGGGTAATGTAACGGAATAACTTTGGGTTGTCACATCATTGGCTACCTACGTAAATCTTTTGGATATCTTTTCTACAGATCGAGTGACAACTGGTCTTTGTAGCAAGGAGAGGGGTTTTTGTGAGAGAACTCATATGCCAAGAGGACAGTGGGATGCAAATTGATCTTGACGAGCTTCAAGAGTCAAGAGATGAAGGAACCTCTAATACTAGTGCTCAACTTGAGGAAGAGATTCATGTTGAACCAGTTGATGAGTCCTTACCTCTAAGGTGTTCCAGTAGAGCTAGTGTTCGACCTGTGTTGTATGGTTTCCATATAACAGCTGAAGGTAATGCGTTTATCGGCGATAGTACACTTATAAAGTTGGATGAACCTAACAACTACAAGGAAGCCATGGCGGGCCCGGAGTCTGCAAAATGGAAAGAGGCAATGGATAGCGAGATTCAGTCCATGTATGACAATCAGGTTTGGAACTTGATTGACAATGTGTCGGGTCGTAAGACAGTCGGGTGCAAGTGGATCTTCAAGAAGAAGACCGACATGGATGGGAAAATGCATAAGTTCAAGGCACGATTGGTGGCGAAAGGCTTTACTCAAACCCCAGGGGTTGACTATGATGAAACCTTCTCACCAGTGGCCAAGACCAAGTTCATTAGCGTTATGTTAGATATCGCTACATTTCATGTAACACGTATAAAATTCTAGCAAATTTAAAACTTTTTAAATCATTTGAAACAATTCGATTATTACAATTTGTTTTCAAAATAGTTTATACATCAGAGTTCCCAGAAATCATAATCGTCAATCGAGGAAGTGTACGGTCACGCCTTCGCCTACCCGCGGCCATCCGCTGAACTTGATATAATAAACTGAAACTGTAAGCCCGAAAGCTTAGTGAGTTACCCCCAAAATACCGATACATATACATTCCACAACAGTATCAGCAATATCATAACATAACAAACTGAACTGCATGCAATGGTTCCACAACTTTACAGACTGGATTACCCCTGGGCCCACAGTGTGAGTCTGGATTGCCTTCCGAGCCCACAGCTCACATCTGGATCGCCACCGATCCCATAGTACGAGTCTGGCATGCCCTACCCAGCCCTCAACTTGTATCTAGAATGCTCCTGAGTCCTTAGTATGAGTCTGGCATGCCTTGCCCGACCCTCAACTCATATCTGGAATACTCTAGGGTTTGTTGGCTACCGAACGGAGCAGTACAACCTCAACCCATCCCATATAACATGTCGACATATAACATAACTAATGCACAAACATATAATCATACAATATGATAGGTAATCCTACAGATCTGCCCGACTAGCATATCAACTGGCATACATCACTAACTTAAACCCAACATATCAGTAACTACTAGGATATCAAATCCAATGGGTCGGCCTCGGTGCCTTAGACCCCTTAGTATAGTAAGAATAACTCACCTTGCAATGTCGTACTGAACCTCGAAATCACGCTCCCGAAATACTCCCCCAAACTCCAATACCTATAACCATCAATGATCCAATTCATAAATATCCGCGTACCAATTATCTCAAAAGTCAAAACGATCAATCCTTGGTCAAAGTCAAAGTCAACTATCAAGGTCAACAGTCCATGTTCACCTCAACTCGTCGAGTACCCTCAGCTACTCACCGAGTTCCTTGCATAACTTGCCAACTCGCCGAGTCACCATGCCACTTTTCGAGTTGTTCATCCAACCCGTCGAGTTCATGACCATCTTCATATGACTCATCGAGTCTACCATGCGACTCGCCGAGTCCCTTCAATCCTTCATCTGTACAGATTCTTTTTAAGCCATGCCAAGGCTCCATACTGCAGATCCAAGTTCCCAAGGCATGTTTATCACGTAAAGTTGCAAACTTTACATGAATGCAAGGCTCTAATGACTCAAAATGACAAAACCAAGCTTGAAATGGGGGTTTACACTTAAGGAGGGGTTCATGCTTGCCAATGCTGATAGCTTTATGGACTTACAAATCAAAGACAGTTTAGATCTGAAGTTACAACTTCAGATCTGAGCTCATACCAAAGAATAGCTTCATAACCAAGCCAAGAAGCCCTAAACTTCATCCAAATAGATCTAGAAAGGAATGAGGCCAAAATCATGAATTGATACCTCAATTGAAGCTAGCTGAGATAGACTTTAGACCTACAATGTTCTTGCCTCCAACTTCTTGATATTCAAGCTTCTTGCATCAAGGTCTTCTTTCCAAGCTTGAAATTTACACTAATATGGAGCATACACAAGAATTAGGGTTTCTAGACTCTCAAGGGTCTGTAAAGGAACTAAGGGAGGCTAATGATCCCTTAAATAGAGTGCCAAACCCCAGAAATTAGGGTTTCACCCTCCAGCTCCAACTCGTCGAGTCACTCTTCCGACTCGACGAGTTGGTCACTTAAACACGTGGCCCAAACCCGCTACTACTCGACGAGTCGGGCAACCAACTCGTCAAGTAGATCTTGAATTCATGAGAATTTATAACCATAAATTGGTATTCGAGAATCAGGGCATTACAATTCTCCCCCACTTGAACTAGACTTCGTCCTCGAAGTCTTCTGCGGTGAACATCCTCGGATCGTGCTCCTGCATCTCTGCCTCCGGCTCCCACGTCCACTTGGACCCTCTTTGGTGCTCCCACTGTACCCCTACCAAAGGTACCTCTTTGTCCCGTAGAACCTTCACTCCTCCCTCCAGTATGGCCGTAGGCCTCTCCACATAATCCAGGCGCTCACCGTCCTAAATGTCATCCAACGATACTACCGCCTCCTGATCCATGACGCACTTTCGCAAGTGCGAATCGGGAAGGGTGATGTGAATCCCAATCGAACCTTTTCATAAGGTCTATCCTTCATGCCCCTTTTCCAACTTGACAAAATCCTGATGATCAAAAGTATCAGAAACCAAACTTTCCCTTTTTCCTGGAGTGAACCCTTTTTGCTGACATAATAATAATCATTCAACTCTTAGAATATCATGCATAATCAATCCACTAATGAATACGAACACTCATGCATGGCCCAATCTGCCTTGGGCTGAAATACCAAGCGAGCCTATGATGGCTCCAATCATCCCTAGGATGGAATACCCTCGTACCCCTTACATGTTTGGCCCAAAGAACCCTTGGGTTGGAATACCAAACATATCAGATCTAGTCAATCATAGGGTCCGGTCATCCTTAGGATGGCATACCCTAGATTGGAATACCTCCATGAACATAACTTGGGTCTACTCATAACCGGAGATCCAAGGATCTATCCTTGCATCTCATCCACCATCCTCATATTCGTCACAACCGAGTGCAACTACCCCGAACCTTCAACAATACATCCAATCCGAACGCGCTCCTAGACAGACATAACCAACATAATCTCTATGCCCACAACCTATGACTGGAATACCCTTATGTGGTCCTCAGCATAGGTCTGGATTGCCTCTGAGCCCACAACTTGAGTCTGGCATGCCCTCCTCGGCCCTCAGCTCATGGCTAAAATGCTCCCGATGACCGATCGACACTACTGTCGTCACTTCAGTTGCCCAACACTCCGACCCTGCGGATATCCACTTTCCTCCGCCACTCGAAGGGCCTAAAAGAAGCTCATCTCATCATAGAATAGCATAATGATACAAAAACTACTACCACACATGAATCCCAAGTCATAAACCCACGTCAACTCTTCCTGCTACCATATGACGTTTCTCAAGCGAAGTTGAACCTCCTTGGTCCCAAATTTTCTATCCACAATTTGAACATCGGACACCTCACCGATTACTAAACCAAAACACACACACAAACGGCAGTCCCACGTGTCTTCCCGAAAGGAAACTGACTGGATGGACCTGCTTCCACGCCCTGCCACCAACTCCTGCGAACATAATTGTCACACCCCCAAACCGGAACAGCGGAAACGTTCGAGGGCGGATGACTTCATGTAGTACCGTAACAATTGAATACATAGTAAAGAAAGCAATATAACCATCATATATATAATTGAAAGTTTACATTGTTAAAAGCTACATGTTCAAACCAATTACAATATGATGCCAAAATATGAAATTAAACTGGTGACGCTGCGTCCCTTCTTCAAAAGCTGTTTGTTACCTGTTATTACTGAATCCCTGGGACATACAAGTAGTTTTGAAAGAGTAGATCAACATTTAAGCTGGTGAGTTTCATAAGTATTTAATGACAATGTTTGTATGAACTAAAATGAAATGGTTTGTTTTTGTTTGTTTGTTCCTAGAAAACCCCATATTTTCTACTGGTATAGATGTAGCCTTCTACCAAGACCAAAGTTTGTTTCTAGAAAATTGATGTTTTTTCGTATGTGGGTGGCAGTTTAAAAGTTCCAAAACTGTAACACAATAATGTTTTTCATGTCTAGAGTAGTCAATTTATGTACGTATAAAATTGCCAAGACGTCTGAAAACCCCGTAAATCAATGTGTTTTTAATACCCCATGTGAGTTTTATAACCATGCTATTGACTGGGACGGCCTATACATAACGTTCTTCAAGCGTTGGAGTGTTCTGACGTTTGTCACCCCGAATGGTGTACTGTAGCTAACAGTCAGGGTGCGGGGTTGTAAATCCCGTATAGATCTATACATAAACACCATGCTCCCCCTCCAAGGGATTCTGGTATATAATATAGGAATTGAAATGTGTACTCAAACGTACGTGAAGTTTAATGTCTCACAAAACTTAGTATAAAACAGATTTACGTATGAAAATGCTCATTTGATTCTTGTATATGAAAGTATCTCCTTGAAATAGTGTTTTTAGTATGTAAAAGTTCATGATGTTCTCGTAAAACTATACCTATTATAGTTTTTCCAAAAGTTTGTTTCGTTCGTATAGTAAACCCTAGTTGTATATGAAAAGTATAACTTTTGTAGTGTCAAAGCTGGACACATATACATAAAATATAAACAAAGTGTTTGATTTGTGTGTATATATATATATATATATATATATATATATATATATATATATAACAATATATTTCATTTCAAAAGACGGGATGTTATCGTGATATATTTTATATATGAAAGTTTCCATATAGTAGTTATAAATCACATATGATTCACTTGATAAAAAGTGTATAATGAAACTTTATGTAACACACGATAATAAATGTGTGTTTACTTGTATTTCCCCCCTTTAAAAGCGTATAAAAGCATTTATAAAACATTTAAAAGTGTAGATTATAGGGATATGAACTCACTTGATAGATCGAAGAAGGTGAGACAAAAACCGAGCAGAACTTTGACTAGAGAAAGCAGATTTTCTCGGGATTCTCGGGAATCTCGGGAGCGTAAACTTCCTTCGGGACTTGGGTATGGGAACCAGGGCTTCGGGATATTTATTGCATGAAAAACGAGGCAAAAACGCAAGAAAGATGAGAGGAATTGAGCATTTTCCCCGGAACCCTCGCATCCCTTTTATAGGGGTGGGAAATGCCTCGGTACGCTGGGCGTACGCGTGCGTCATGCGTGACCGTATCCTCGACTGCGTCGAAGTTCGGATGGGATGGGGGCCTAGCCTCGCATAGGGGGCGACGTGGACGATCCGAGGCCTAGTCCTCGAGTACGTTGGGAGTACGAGGGTACGCTGGGCGTAACTCGGACTGGCCCGGTGTCTCCTCCTTCGGATAATACCGAAATTTGATTTAAATTTATATTTTTATTGTTTAGTAAATTTCAAAAATTCATATCTTCTTCATACGAACTCCGTTTTCGACTTCTTTATATCCATGCGTAGGTGAGTCTACACTCTACAACTTTTGTTTAGACTCCGTCGGCAAATTTTGAAATTATTTTTATTATTTATTTTTAAAAGGTCGGGGTAAGAAAAGTTCGTTAGAAATCCATAACTTCATTATCCGACGTCTGTTTTTGCCATACTTTTTACCGTTGGAAACCCATTGTCGAGACCTTCGATTCTCATTTAGGTTATTTCGGCCAAAAGTCGCTCGATCTCTGCTTCGAGTTTTTAGCTGTCTATCGCTATGCCGAACTTGGAAAAATCATAACTTCCTTATACGAAGTCAGATTTGGACGTTCCTTTTATGTACAATCACGATTTAATGATATTTAACATAGTAGGTAACCAAATAGAGACTTTTGAACATTTTATTTTCAAATTTAATTTCATTACATCAAAAGAGGTTACAATACTTGCCTTTTCATGTCATTACATAGATTCAAAATATCGGGTTGTCACAATAATGAATGTTACATGACCCACGTCAGCCTCACATCCTACCTGGTCTTTAGTGACACATCTTCTCCTTACTTTAGACATGCTGTGGCTCTATCACAGATGAAACCAACCCAAGGCACATCACAATAACTCAAACCGTCATCGACATACCTACCACTACCGGCCAACCACTACGGCACTCATATCTAACCCATATCACCCCTTCGGGTTAGAATACCAACATGTCTAATCAATTTAACTATCGAGTTGAAATTCTCAGGGTTTTTTGGCCTACCACCTCAACCCTACCGCTCCCTTCGAGCCTCCGTGCCTATGACTTATAGTCGGCCCGCACTGGGTATCTTAGCCTACTGCATAGAGCAGGACCGCCTCAACCCTATCCAAATGCCATAGACGATCATAAGAAAGATCTATTCCCAGAACCTGAATAACAGGATATTCTAACCCAAACCTTCCCAAAATTGATGAATACCCATTCGGATCCACTCTCATTCCCCAACTGGAGTATTACCCGATCCAAGAAGATGAAACTTCGGAGACACTCCGAACTGATGAGATCACCAATATCCTTTGAACTTCGTCTGCCCACTAATAACAACTTCCAATCAACCAATAATACACCAGAGTCGTCAGCCTACTCCAGCAGCATGTTCAATACTTGGAACAGACCTATTGTTTACTATAGCATAGCAGCCTACTCAATACCCGAACATAAATCTACAAACATATAGAGAGTCTTCAGCATGATTGGACCACCCTACCAAGCCTTCAGTCTATCTGGACCATTCTCCAACCCTTCAGTCTGACTGGTACGCCCCACTGTCCTTCAGTTTATCCGGACCGCTCTAAACTATTGAGCATCTCCCTGGACCACCCCTCCTAATGCTCTCTCCCATGAATCCTGTTCCCACCCACTTGGGGCTTCGAACTCCTGATCTACTATGTGGACTATATCCCCAGCCTAACCCTAGGCCTCATGTCGATCGCCCACCCTCTCGGAAATCCATGGTCTGTTCCCTGACCCGTGTGTCCACCAAATATGCTAAATAACACGCACTCCTATGCTGAATGCACTGCTGAGCCCTGGAAGCTAACAAAACCCTCAATCTATCAATCCAAAAACCCTCAGAGTCGAGCACGCCCTCGACCGGATACTCGAATTGAAATCGATTCTTGACTAGAACTCCAAACTGGTTCCCCAACTTTTGTTATTAAGCACCCACAAGACATGTTCTTATGCTGGGGAGTTTTCCCGAACCCCCAATCAACACAACCCTCAAACCAAGCCGCCACTAGGGCCTCCATTCTCCCTATCGGGTTATGAAACTTATCCCCGTTTCAAAACCTCTCCTACTTCCGTATCTCAAGGTAACATCCCCGACTTAGATTCGACTAAGCCTTCATAATACATGAAAATTGGAGAATTCTCAATCCTTCTCACTTCCCAACGATCGATCCGATGACAACCAACTCTTTCCCACTAGTGCTTCATTGCTAGATGATCCCAGTTGATCACACACTTCTAAGAACCAGATGAACACTTCCTGAATCCCAGTGAAACCGATAGCCACTAATGCTTGAATGACCCCACACTCACGTCCTGAAGACCACATGCTAGATGCTCCAACTAATACCTCGGCAACGAGTTACTTCTTTTGTCACTTTAGTCCATCAATCACTAACGGTTGCTAACCACTGAATCCTGACAATGCTGAATAACCATTCTGTGGGACCCTATATGTAGGCCTCGCACATAATACCCCCTTTCCAAAGGTGTTCCAAACAAGCTTCCCGCTATCGGGCTCTAGAAATCATTCTCTTCAGGGCTTGCACCCTGACTCACTTACCAGCTCAAACACCCACAACTGAACTGCAATAGCTGAAACAACCTCTGCCCTAAACCGGGCTACAAACTACTCCCCAAACATAGTCTACAATCCCAAAAGTGCAATAGATCGCACAATCAATCATTTCCGTCCGATACAAGAGATTCAAGGTAAACCCGGACCTCACAAGTACTTATTCTACGTCGACCGTTCCGCGCTCGCAGGTGCTGAAATAATGTTGCCTATTCCTGCAACCAACTGACCCCGAGCTGGAATACAACCTGATCCTGGGGCCACAAGTCTGCTCACTCCTTCGAGCTCGACAAAAAACTGAGAGGTCACAATCCTTGCTCTACAAAACAACAATCCAATCCCTCAATAAACCATTACCCTTCCAGTTGCAAAACCCCAGATGAACATGATCATCACCCCCTTCCGGAGTTCCTATGACTCACATTCCGGCCTCGAGCAAAACCCCCGAGCCTCAAATATAGAAACCCACATGCTAGCCTCTCCCGCTCAACCCACAGAAATATAACGAGTACAGATAATCCTCCCGGTCCTAAATAACTGTAGCCCTCTACTCAACAGAGTATGCCCCATTACTAGGAAGCTCAACCAAATCCTCCCCTTGCCATCGATACAACTATTTAAGTTGTCGCGGCAACCGTCTCGAAAATGCCTGCATAACTCTCGTCGAAATACTCAACCATGGCGGTCTTAATAGACCCGACATCTCCAGAATCTATCCCCGAACGATCTCGATCACCTCCTCCCGAATGATCTCTCTAACACGATCCTCTGACAATATAGGCCTATTTTGGTTGCCAGTTCTCGATCCTTATCCGGATTCGATCTCAAAACATCTCGAATAATCCATACCATAACAGTAAACCAACTTCTAACTAAACCCCAGGGGTTGTGACTTGTTTGCTACGCGTATGGGTCATGTGCTCGGGCCCATACTACCTTCCACACCTACCCATATTTGTCTCAAGTATCACCACAACACCCTACAATATACATATACATAGTGAGCGATAAATCCTCACTCATAGAGGAATTCTAAATATCTCATAATTGTCCTCCCAGCCTCTCACTACTCACCCATCCATGAAACGTCCACCAACCCTTACAACACTAGTGTATGCTAGCCATACATAACGCTAGACCCTATAGACTCGAATATCCCATCCTACCCTAAGCCCTAGTAATTAAGAACAGAACATAAGGTGAGATCAAACATTCTCAGGCTATAAGATCTTAATTATATACAATTATGATGCATACACAAGTAACTACAATATTGATGTGAATCTCATATAAGGAAAACCCTATACTAACAGGCATCATGTAATCAGACAATTCTATCATGCAATTCTTGAAGATCCCTAGCCGAGTACTAGCATGTTGTTCTAAGATGTCACAATATCAAATAACCATATGGTATTTTGGGGCCTACTTACTGGCTCTAGCTGATCGTACACTTCGCATCCTCTTTTACTTATTTTGAAAACCATTTAGAAATCATTTTGAAAAATCTTTCCTTGATTTGAGACTGGATTCACATGATTGTTTCTCCAATTCACTCAAACCATGGCTCTGATACCAACTTGTAACACCCATAAAATTCGAGCAAATTTAAAACTTTTTAAATCATTTGAAACCATTTGATTATTACAATTTGTTTTCAAAATAGTTTATTCTCCAGAGTTCCCAGAAATCATAATCGTCAATCGAGGAAGTGTATGGTCATGCCTTCGCCTACCCGCGGCCATCCGGTGAACCTGATACAATAAACTAAAACTGTAAGCCCGAAAGCTTAGTGAGTTACCCCCAAAATACCGATACATATACATTCCACAACAATATCAGCAATATCATAACATAACAAACTGAACTGCATGCGATGGTTCCACAACTTTACAGACTGGATTACCCCTGGGCCCACAGTGTGAGTCTGGATTGCCTTCCGGGCCCACAGCTCACATCTGGATCGCCACCGATCCCATAGTACGAGTCTAGCATGCCCTACCCAGCCCTCAACTTGTATCTAGAATGCTCCTGAGTCCTCAGTATGAGTCTGGCATGCCTTGACCGACCCTCAAGTCATATCTGGAATACTCTAGGTTTTGTTGGTTACCGCACGGAGCAGTACAACCTCAACCCATCCCACATAACATGTCGACATATAACATAACTAATGCACAAGCATATAATCATACCATATCATAGGTAATCCTACAGATCTGCCCAACTAGCATATCAACTGGCATACATCACTAACTCAAACCCAACATATCAATAACTACTAGGATATCAAATCCAATGGGTTGGCCTCAGTGCCTTAGACCCCTTAGTATAGTGAGGATAACTCACCTTGCAATGCCGTACTGAACCACGAAATCACGCTCCCGAAGCACTGCCCCAAACTCCAATACCTATAACCATCAATGATCCAATTCATAAATATCCACATACCAATTATCCTCAAAAGTCAAAACGATCAATCCTTGGTCAAAGTCAAAGTCAACTATCAAGGTCAACAATCCATGTTGACCTCAACTCGTCGAGTACCCTCAACCACTCACCGAGTTCCTTGCATAACTTGCCAACTCGCCGAGTCACCATGCCACTTTCCTAGCCCAAGGCAATCTTCATCGGACTCGCCGAGTTGTTCATCCAACCCGTCGAGTTCATGACCATCTTCAAATGACTCGTCGAGTCTACCATGCGACTCGCCGAGTCCCTTCAATCCTTCATCCGTACAAATTCTTTTTAAGCCATGCCAAGGCTCCATACTGCAGATCCAAGTTCCCAAGGCATGCTTATCACGTAAAGTTGCAAAATTTACGTGCATGCAAGGCTCTAATAACTCAAAATGACAAAACCAAGCTTGAAATGGGGTTTTACACTTAAGGAGGGGTTCATGCTTGCCAATGCTGATAGCTTTATGGACTTACAAATCAAAGACAGTTTAGATCTGAAGTTACAACTTCAGATCTGAGCTCATACCCAAGAATAGCTTCATAACCAAGCCAAGAAGCCCTAAACTTCATCCAAATAGATCTAGAAAGGAATGAGTCCAAAATGATGAATTGATACCTCAAATGAAGCTAGCTGAGATAGACTTTAGACCTACAACGTTCTTGCCTCCAACTTCTTGATATTCAAGCTTCTTGCATCAAGGTCTTCTTTCCAAGATTGAAATTTACACTAATATGGAGCATACATGCGAATTAGGGTTTCTAGACTCTCAAGGGTCTGTAAAGGAACTAAGGGAGGCTAATGATCCCTTAAATAGGGTGCCAAACCCCGGAAATTAGGGTTTCACCCTCCAGCTCCAACTCGTCGAGTCACTCTTCCGACTCGGCGAGTTGATCACTTAAACACGTTGCCCAAACCCGCTGCTACTCGATGAGTCAGGCAACCAACTCGTTTAGTAGATCTTGAATTCATGAGAATTTATACCCATAAATTGGTATTCGAGAATCGGGGCGTTACATTTCATGATTATGAAATTTTGCAGATAGATGTCAAAACCACTTTCCTTAACGGGAAGCTGGCTGAAGATGTTTACATGTATCAGCCAGAAGGTTTTGTAGATGCTAAATACCTCAATAGCGTGTGCAAGCTTGAGAAATCCATTTATGGATTAAGACAAACGTCTTGTAGATGGCATCTTTGTTTCGATGAGAAAGTCAAAGAGTTTGGATTTTCCAGAAGCGAGGATGAGTCTTGTGTGTATGTTAAGGCTAGTGGGAGTATAGTTAGATTTCTAGTTTTGTATGTTCATGATATACTACTCATAGGAAATGACATTCCGACCTTGCAGGAGGTTAAATCTTGGCTTGGGAAGTGGTTCACTATGAAGGATCTAGGGGAAGTTGCTTATATTCTAGGGATAAGGATATTGAGAAATAGAAGTAGGAGACTAATAGGACTTAGTCAAAGTACTTACTTGGACAAGGTGCTGAAACGCTTTATTATGGATAATTCCAAGAAAGGGGAATTGCCAATCCAATGCAATACCAGGCCGCAACCATGACGTGGCTATGAGCCAACGACGTGGCCTCGACAGGATTAGGGTTTTCGGATTTTCCTCCAGTTTTCAAATATGAAGTTTTGTTAAATATGGATAAATGCCAAATTTAAATTGTTTTTAAATCTAGAAAATTGATAAATATTATTTAAATGGGTTTATTTGAATTTGAATATTTGTTTAAATATTTAGTATTATTTATGATAGAGATTTATAAATTTGAATATGAACCTCTCATGTTTTATTAATTGTTATATTGCATCCTTGTAATTAAATTGAATTAATTATAGACAACTAAATTTAAAGAGTTTTAAATTTACCCCTTATATATATGTAAGATCCATATCTATTCTATGTATAAGAGAATTACAATATGCGTCCTCACATATTTTAAATATTGACATTGTCAGTCTTACGTCGACTAGGCTCACCAATTCTAATGTTGGGGTTTAAGGAGGTATCTTTGATTCCTAATGAGGTCGGTTTTTAATATGCTTCGCGCTTACCACCCTCACCACCCTATTGCATTTTGAGAATGGAGTTACCGAAAGGGTTTGATAGTGATAATGGTCAATCTAAAAGTATTATAAATAGAAGTATAAAATAAAATCCCGTTTTATTTAACTAAAAGTGAATCTTATGTTATCCATAAAAATTGCACATTCTCTTTATAACTTGTTGATGGAGCTCGTGTGGTTAACCGACACGTCAATTTGAGAGTATAGGTAGATAATGATGTGAGACTCGCAAATCTCAAGCGTAACTTGAGTCGGGGAGCACGCAATTTTGATGGGTTATTCACCATCTATTCAATGATCCGCGACATCCCTATCATTGAATTTGAGATGAACATAATCCGAGATTAACATGTCATTGATAGTCAATGAATCTCAAAGATCTAGGAATTTCATAGTGATTGAAATTGACAAAGAGCTTTGTCTACCTAAATAACTTTGTGGTGTGTTTACGACATCCCTTTACACATCATGGAGCCAAATATGGATCCTAGCCTTAATATAATAATTTATTTTAGGGTGAATATTAATTAAGGATTTATATCAAACTAATTGGAATCTTATCTTTTGTAGATGTCGATCCCAGCCAACAACACCAACACCAATCTACCTCCTCCTCCTCCTTTAACTCAAAACTCAAGCTTCTCTCTAATGTCAGTTCTTAATAGGGAAAGAATTAATGAGGATGGACCCAACTATCTCGATTGGATCAGGACTTTGAGATTCACATTGAGATATGAGAACAAAGGGTATGTTCTCGACGATGACGTTCCCATAATTGGAGAGAACTCTACCCCAGATGAAGTTACTGCCTACAACAAGAATTATGATGAATCAACCAAAGTGGCTTGCCTTATGTTAGCGACCATGGCTTATGGTCTCCAGAAGAACTTTGAAAATTGGGGCGCATTTGACATTAACTAGCAGCTTGAAGACATGTTCCAAGAGCAAGCTAGGCAAGAACGATTCGAGATCGTTAAGTCCCTCATGGAATGTAAACAACAAGAGGGAGCTTCTGTGTGTGTAAGTCCAAAAGATAAAGTCGTACATAGACAGACTTAGGAATTTAGATGTTGAGCTACCTAAGGATCTGACCATTGACATGGTTTTGAAATTTAAACTCGCTTAGCAGTTCATATTCGCAGTTTATCGTGAACTTCAATATGAACAACCTCGACAAGACCTTGATGGAGTTGCATGGCATGCTCAAAACAACTAAAGCGAGCATGAAGATGTAACACCCATAAAATTTGATCCAATTTAAAACATTTTATTCATTCAAAAACCATTAAGTTCATACAACTTGTTTTCAAAATAGTTTAAACATCAGAGTATCCCCCAGAACCATATCGCATAAATCATAAAACATGAGGAGCGGTACGATCACGCCTTCGCCTTGCTACAATCTCCTGAAGTACCTGAAACAATACAATGAACTGTAAGCCCGAAAGCTTAGTGAGTTACCCACAAAATACCAACCACATACAACCATAATCATATCATATCATATCACAGTATAGAACAACCATGCCTCTCAAGTCTGCAGTGTGTCTAGTCTGCCCTCAACAGGCCTTTAGTCCACCTGGTCCACTCTCATAGTCTGCAGTATGAATGGACCGCCCGCACCGGGCCTTCAGTCTATCTGGATCTATCCAAGCCTTCGGTATGACTGGACCGCCATACGGGCCTACAATCTATCTGGACCGCTTGTAGGGTATGTCGACCTTCAGCACAAAGCAGGACCACCTCAACCCAAACATCAAGAAAATAACCATGTGTACATATAACATGTAATCACATAACAGTCCGTAGGCAAACAAATCGATCTAGCAGATCATAAAGCATAGCATCATCCTAACCAAGATACCGACCTAACCGGTCACTAACATAGCATCATCCTATATACCAGGATACCGACCTAAACCAGGTCACTGACATAATATTGTCCTAATTATCAGGACGCCGATCTAATAGATCAATAAGCACATCAACCGTACAAATACAGATATCAGATATAACTATCTTACAGATTATTGATCATAGCAATCTCTCATGACCAAAGCATCGACCTAGCCAGGTCACTAACATACCAATCCTAACGGATCATATTAGCATAACGACATACTGTCTATTCTGATACCAATCTAACAGATCATAACCACATGTAGCATACTGTAACCAAGATAACAACTAAAAGGGTCGGCCTTGGTGCCTTTGACCCTATTGATATAGTGAGGATAACTTACCTGCAATTGTCGACTGAAAAGATAAGACCAAGCTGCTCCGACCACAAACACTATCTTCACCACAGAACACTACCAAAGAACCAATTCCATAAATACCAATATTACCAAAGTACCCTTGGAAGTCAAACTGGTCAACTCTTGGTCAAAGTTAAAGTCCTCAGTAAAAGTCAACCTTTCTGGTTGACTCTACTCGCCGAGTCAACCCATCGAATCACCGAGTTCCCATACCCAGAAAACTCTCATAGCACAACTTAACTCGCCGAGTTGCCCCAAGACTCGCTGAGTCCAATGATCTCTGAGTCCCATCCTGTCCAACTCACTGAGTTGCCAACCGACTCACTTAAACCAAGGCTTTAACCAAAAGAGGTTGGGGTTTTGCGACATGACTCGCCGAGTCCAAGGCAATCTTCAACAAACTCGCCGAGTTGTTCTTCAAACTCGCCGAGTCCATGCACATGTTCATACAACTCGTCGAGTACACCCATGTGACTCGCCGAGTCTCTCCAGTTCCCAGTCCATTTAGAGGCTTTTCGAGCCATGTAGGGGCTCCAATCCATAAATCCACTCTTCTACAATCTAACCCTCACATAAAGTTGCAAACTTTACGTGAAACCAAGGAGATATAGGCCCAAAACACACTAGGGCTAGGGTTAAAGACTAGGGGGCTTCACCAACAACTTTTAAACATAAGCTTTATGACATTTTGGACCATCACAAGCCTAGATCTGGAGTAGCAACCTCAGATCTAAACTCCAAACCCGAAATAGATCTCAAACAAGCTAAGGAACTCCAAATCAACCACCAAAGATGAACCAAAAAGGAAATAGCTTAAGATCATGGATTCTTAACTCTGAAATGTGCCCAAACTGATGTATATCCCAGATCTACAAAAGCCCCTTGATGCTAGCCTCTAATTCCTCAAGCTCCTTACACCAAATTCCTCTTCCAAGCTCCAATTTCCTCAACAATGAAGTCTCACACGAAATTAGGGTTTTCTGGAACTCTCTGGGGGAATAGGAGGCTGGGAGAAGGACATAAAGTCCTAAGATTAGGGTTTTTCTCCTTCCATCACCAACTCGTCGAGCCCAGCTTCAGACTCGGCGAGTTGGTCACTTAATTCGCGACTCAAACCCGCTCCGACTCGGCGAGTAAGCATACCTACTCGTCGAGTCCCTTCTTCGAAATTACACTTTAAACCCTTAAGTTATACTTCTGAAATTCGGGATGTTACAGAAGAAGCCCAACAACTCTAACCCTACTGCTCTAGTATTGGCTATTGATCGTGATTTTACTAATAGGAAAAGGGCCTCTCATCCCAAAGGAAAGGGTAAGGGAAAGGCCAGTCAGTCTAACCAAGCTCCTAAGAAAAAGGTCCAAGCAGAGATAGCTCCTTCTGCTGATCCAACTGAAGCCATTTGTTTTTACTTCCAGTCAAAGGGACACTGGAAGCGTATTTGCGCTAAATACCTCAAGGACCTTAAGAAGGGAAAAGTCAAGATGGCTAGCACCTCAGGTATGTTCATGATAGAACTCCATAGAACATCCACTTCTAACTCTTGGATTCTTGATACAGGATGTGGTACTCACATTTGTTCTGATATGCAGGGACTAAGACAAAGTAGGAAGTTGAAACATGGTGAGCTCAACCTAATCATGGGAAACAGGCAAAAGTCAGTTGTTACAAGGATCGGGAACTATGAGCTCATGCTTAGTGGTGGTGTTTATCTTAGTTTATTAAATTGTTGCTACTTGCCTGAAATGGCACGAAACATTATTTATTTTCATGCACTTTATAAGGATGGTTGTCGTTTTTCTTTTGATAATGATAATGGTGGCATTTTGGTTTATAAGAATGGTTGTTTTATTTTCAAAGCTAGTCCTTGTAAAGGCGTGTATGAAAGTATTGTTTGTGTTGGTGAAATTGATAAACTATTATTGAATGTTGGTTCGTCTAATAGTGAATTAGATAAATCATGTTTGTGGCATTGTCGACTTGGCCACATAAACAAGAAGTGTATCGTGTAACGACCCAAATTTTCAAAAGAAAATTTTCATTTTGAATTAATCAAACACATTTCCATAACCATGAATTTCCCAAACAATTGTTTTTAAATCCACATTCATTACAACTTTATTTAAAAACATCAGAGTGTCCCATAAAACATTGATGAGAGAGTGCACGCCGCGCCGTCAAGCCTTGTCCTTTCCCTTAGTCTCAGATGTACCTAAAACGAATCCAAAAATTGTAAGCTAATGCTTAGTGAGTTCCCCAGAGCATACCTACACACAACCACATACAATATATTGTACTAGCTATATCAGTTATACATATCACATAAGCCATGCATACAACGTATAAGGATGCCGTGGGCTCGTCCCCAGGGTCTTACTACAGGATGCCATGGGCTCCCCTCTTGGTCTTACACCTAAGTGTCATGGGCTCTCCCATGGTCTTGGATCGGAAAGCCATGGGCTCCCCATATGGTCTTGCATCCAAGTGTCATGGGCTCTCACATGGTCTTTCACACGTACATATCACATATATCACTATCATGCTTCCTAGCTCGACAAACTATCATACCACATAATACATCTATAGCTAGTATACTAAACATCATAAAATGGGTCGGCCTTGGTGCCTTAGACCCATTGGTATGGTGAGGAGACTCACCTTTTGTCTGAAGAATCCGAAAGCTACTCTCTTGACAATCTATAACCACTCGCACTGAATAATAACATTACCTAATGTTAGAACTTCACACAATCAATGGAAAACCCAAACTTCAAGTCCCTCCATAAGGCCCAAATATTCTTCCTTTGATAATAGGCCCAAAGTCCATGTCCGTAAATCATTAATGGGCCTCATGGCCCAATAAGGCCCAACCATAGCATCAATAGCCCAAAACAGCTAAACTGGCCCATCAACCCCAAAATATAACCAGGCCTAATGACCAAATTAGGCCCAACAGTTTGAAGGCCCAAAACAGATCCAAGCCCATCTGCCGAGCGTACGCTTAGCGTGCCACCCTGGTACGCGCAACGTACTGAGTCTCTGGGCCTTATGCGCTACGTACGCTAGGTTACGCCCAATGTACTAACAGATTAAGCACTTCCTCATTAAGTGCTTAATACTTGATTCTCTCACGTCCAAAAGTCAGATCTAAGCTTATTAAGACGGCCTAGGGCATAAAGTTGGCAAATTTATGCCTTTGCATGTCTCATATGTTCCCAACACTCCCATTAAGACCTTTTCAAGGGTATTAACCCATACATGAGGTCAAAACACCCACTAAGACTTCATTTTTATGCTATAAATGGACCAAGGGACCTCAGATCTAACATTTCCATCCTCTGGAGTTGCCCAACTCGTAAGAGGAGATCCAAAACCAACAAATGGGACAAAACTAGAAAACCCTAGTTAGATCTAACGATCAACGTGCAAAGGTACAAGCTTTATACCTCCAGAAGCTCCTCAAGGTGAACTAGATGTAGATTATTGAAGCCCAAAGTCACTCCAAGCTTCCTTGACAACTTCTCCTTCTTGAATGACACTAAAAATGGCCACCAACACCCTTTCTAAGCTCAAAATGGTCTCACAAGCTCTCTATGGAGTAAAAGAACGAACTAAGGCTATGGAGGCTCTCTAGGGTTAGGTCCAAGGGGCTTAAGGACGTTTAAATAGGCCTCAAGTCCGAAATTTAGGGTTTTAGCCATTCGGCATGTACGCCCGGTGTACTTCTGGTATGCCCAACATACGTGCTGCCCCTCCGCAATCATCCTTGCATAGTACGCTAAGCGTACTCATAAGTATTCTTAACATACTTAAGGGGTTATTATGCTAAAATTAGATTTCTTTAAGGGTTTCAAAGTAATACCTGATTTGGAGTGTTACAAATGTCCCCCACTTGAACTAGACTTCATCCTCGATGTCCGTAGCTGTGAATAGATCGGGATAATGCACATGCATCTCCTCCTCTGGCTCCTATGTCCATTCGGAGCCCCTACGACGCTGCCATTGCACCTTAACCAGCTTCACTTCCTTGTTCTGAAGACCCTTTATTTTCCTGTCTAGGATGGCAACCGGTCTCTCGGTGTAGTTCAGGATCCCATCTACTTGAATATTATCTAGTGAAATGACTGCAGACTCGTCAGTGACACGCTTCTGAAGCAGGGACACGTGGAATGTGATGTGAATCTGGCTAAGCTCCTCCGATAGATCCAACCGATATGCCACCTTGCCCACCCAGGTCGTGATCCTGAACGGGCCTATGAATCGAGGCCCCAGCTTGCCCCTCTTCCGAAACCTAATAATCCCCTTCCAAGGCGACACCTTGAGTAACACAAAGTCCCCCACCTGGAACTCAAGATCTGATTGCCGCCGGTCAGCCTAACTTTTCTGATGGCTCTGCGCGATCCGCAATCGGTCGCGCACCTGCTAAATCAACCTGATAGTCTTGAGCACTACCTCAATGCTCCCTCTGACCCGGTGCCCAATCTCGTCCTAACAAACCTAAGTCCTGCACCTCCGACCATATAACAACTCGAATGGACCTCGGTCGATACTGGCATGATAATTGTTATTGTATGAAAAATCTGCCAATGGGAGGTATGTGTCCCAACTCACTCCAAAATCCAACATGCATGTCCTCCAGTGTCTGGATCATCCTCTCACTCTGGCCATCAGTCTGGGAAATCCCTGTCAGAGACTACCAACACTGGCTACCCATGTCTAGCCACCACCTCTCGTACATAAATGTCCGCCAACATCTCCGCGAATATACTCATAGAAATTGGAATGAAGTGGGTACTCTTCGTCAGTCTGTCCACGATCACCCATATGGCGTCCACGCCCCTCTCCATCCTCGGTAACTTCGTGATGAAGTCCATATTGATCACTTCCTATTTCCACATAGGAATGGGTAGCGGCTGAACCTTGCCATGAGGCCACTGATGCTCAGCCTTGACTTTCCTACAGGTCAACCACCGCTCCACAAACCAGGCGATCTCCCGCTTCATGCAGGACCACCAATAACTCAATCTCAAGTCCCTATACATTTTTGTATCCCCAGGATGAATAAAAAACTTGGACCTATGTGCCTCCTCTAGTATCTTTTGTCTTACTCCTGTAGTCACCGGTACCCACACTCGGCCACACTGTGTCAAAAGGCCTCGACTATCCTTAACAAACAAAGGATACTATCCACGAATCCGCTCTAACTTCCAATTCTCCTTCTTCACCCCCTCGACCTGGGCTTCCTTGATCATATCCAACAATTGAGAGATCACCGTCATTCTCATACAAATGTTCCCAATCGGCGACCCTGCCGTCTTGTGGCTCAAAGCATTGGCCACCACGTTGGCCTTCCCTGGATGGTATAAGATCTCACAGTCATAATCCTTCAGCACATCCAACCAACTCCTTTGTCGCATGTTGAGGTTTTGTTGGTCCATCAAATACTTCAAACTCTTTATGATCTGTATAGATGGTGCACCACACTCCATACAAGTAGTGCCTCCATATATTGAGGGCAAACACCACTGCCCCCAGTTCCAGGTCGTGAGTGGGGTAATTTGCCTCATGAGGCTTCAGTTGCCTCGAGGCGTAAGCTATCACATGCCCCCTTTGCATTAGCACCACACCTAACCCTAAAACCGTTAGACCCCAAATGTATCTTTCTATATTCTTGCTCTCCAAGATAACCATCTCGGGGCATAGAGCTTCTAGTTCGATGAACCGGTCCGTGTAGGTCACTATGTCTGAGCCGACCATAGTGAGATCCCATAGCTCTTGTTCCAGTTTTTGAATCTCGCCTAATGGGCAATATTCTTCCCGCATTAACTCTTTTAGGTTTTCCCAACCTATTGAGTTTTCCACTGATAGGGTCAGTGACTTAACATGGCTGTTCCACCATGTTAGGGCCTTGCCGTCGAAGGTGCAGGCAACAAACTTCACTTTGCTTCCTTCCGGGCATAAACATATTTCAAAAACCGACTCTGTTTTCTCGAACCATTGCATAAGGGCAATGACCCCTTCAGTCCCATTAAAGGACAATGGATGGCATCTGGTGAAGTCCTTGTAAGAGAATTCTCTCGGGCGCACATGGACCTCACCTTGAGTAGAATCAGTAGGCGTTTCACCTCCACTTGTACCGGTGGGGTGATATTGGGCCATGGCTGTTGCCACCGCCGCGGCCACTGCAGCGTTCAGAGTTCCTGCATCGATTTGTGGAGAAAGTATTGGAGTTATCGGAGTAGTGTGTCTGGGTGATCTGCGAGGAGGCATCTTTGCTATAAGAAAACAAAGATAAGATGGAATAAGTCTATAGCAACGGACACAAGCCGAAAGCTGAAAAGACAAGGTTATCCTAGTTCTGGATGTATCGGGTCCTAACTTCCACAGGGTTCTAGAAACAATTCATAAATGAGTCTATACCTAATAAACTCTATGAATTTGAAATAACTATCCTCGAATGAATATTTGTTTCCTGAATAACTGTTACCAGCTGCATGTAAGAAAACAATTCTAACACATGTAATGTGAGCAGTGTTTCCACTCACTCGATAAATTAACCTAATTAATATTTATTAGTGTGACGCGCAAGACGTTTTGGTTACTTCGGCTGATCTTTCATTGAAAACTTCTCATGAACTTGTCCTTGTTCCTCCTGCACTCTTTTGTTGTATACTCTGAGGATGCGGATGCATTTATCTGTGTTTGCATTCCGAGAATGAAAGCGACTAAAGAACCTATGAGCTTTAATATAACTTTATGGGGTGATCCTTATGGAATCCTCCTATAATTATACAAGGTACACAAGTTTGTATATAGTGGGGGATTAGATAGACTTTCGAATAATTGTTCCCACCTCAACACTACACCCTTAAGAGGAATGGAGAGCGAAGAGTAGGCCATAGATTTTATGTCTATAAAATCCAGATTATATATAACACTTTAGGAATATACCTTGCAAGATTATAGACTTATCCGTAAGGGTCTTTTAAATTCTCACATAAGTTATTTATCTAAACTAAATACTCCTATAGTATCCTACTATAATGTACTTGTTCCGGCGTTCTCTTGACTGGTGTTAAGGTAAGTTTTAACCATGTTGAAACACCACATCATTCTCAAACACATGTTGGTCACATCTCGAATGAATATAGTTGATCAAGCTATATTGATCCTAGTTATGATTACATAACTGTTCGGGTTGACGACAATGCCCAACCTTTAAATACTTTCAGTTCTGTTCTCCTCGTGACACTAGTTCTATTATGTACATGATAAGCAAGTAGGTATATTTTTATAACTTGAAGTTATATTCTAAAATATATCATTATCCAGAGCACTTAAGCCCCATTGTATTTATAGTTGTATATCTTTTATCGGTTGATATACTTAGTTCACTATAAACAATGCTCTGATACCAATCTGTCACACCCCAAAACCGGAACGGCGGAAACGTTCGGGGGTGGAGGACGTCATGTTAAGTATCACGAGATATGTATATGGTAAGCAAGTAATAAACAACCATTTCATTTAGAAAGAAAGTGTTTACAATGTGTGTTCACAAAACATAGAATTCATACACAAATAACAAAACAAGAATTGAAGCTATAATGCTCCATCTTTTAAATCCCCAGCACGAGCACCTGTCTAATAGTCTCCTGAGAATACAAGTTATTTGAAAGAGTTGATCAGCAATTAAGCTGGTGAGTTCATAAGATTTTAGTGATGTGAATAAGCTATAAAGTATTGTTGAAAATGTATATGTAAATGTGATGTAAGCTGTAAGTTCTGTTTTGAAAAGTTTGCATGTTCCTCTAGAAAATCATATATTTCCTACTTGAATTAAAGTTAAGTAAAATGACACTACAAGCCTTTCTATGGGTACTAAATGGGTACAAGTTATATATAACTCAGAGTAAACAAACAATCGATTGTGTGCATCTGCCCTAATCTCACAACCCAACGGGGAACAGAAAGTAAGGCGGATAGCACACATCCCATTGGTTGTTAGATCGTTGTCATATATAACCCTGGTGTATTCACTTGTTACTCATGGAGTTATTTGTAATGGTTCCTTTATATCTAATGACGAGTTCTTGTAAGAAAACCTATATTTCTTATAGTAAAATATTGACCACAATGACTACTTTTATAATAGCTTTGTTTATACTGCTATATATAATTTGATATCGGGTAGAAAGTTAACTGGGTGAATCTACCCTAATCCCACAATCCAACGGGAACAAGGAGTAAGGCGGAAAACACACATTTAACTATCTATTGGATGTCATTTTTATATATAAACATGGTATATAAACTAAGGTATTATAGAGTTACTCACTTAAAGTCTTTAAAATTGTACTGACTTAATAAAATGGATTAAGCCCTTATCTGGAAAATCTCTAGTTTTGTATATCAAAAGTACTGACTCTGAAAAGTATGTTTTGTACTAGAAAACTATGCTTCGACTCTGTGTCCTATAACCTGATACATACTTGGTACCCTTATGATGACTTAATGTATACTAAGCATATATATATATATATATATATATATATATATATATATATATATATATATATTCGGGTAGATAATAGATTGGGGGAACTCGGTTCAAGACCACAATCAAACGAGAACAGGAAATGAAGCGAAGGCACACATCCTATTAGCTGTCGGAATCTATTAGCATATATGTATTCTATAGTGTATACATTAAGGAATCATAAAGCTAGCATTATGATCCTAACCTTTAATCGTAGCCTTCTACCAAGGCATCTTCTGTTCTGAGTTTAACCCGGTTGTTCCTTTGTCAAATTTAAAGTATATTCTTCCTAGTTTATAACTATCTTTACTAGAAAATAGATCAACTTTCAAGTGGTACCGACACTTTATGAAAGTAATGGGAGAAGTAAGTACACAGATGTCGTTTATAATGACATGTGGATGTACTATTAACCTAAAAACATATTTGTTTTATTACGGTCATAATGTGAAAGCTAGAACCCCTACTAAACGCTCTCAATGAAAAGAGATTGAGGGAACCAAACGCGACCTCGACAATTTCTTACAAGCCGTGTAATTCACATTAAAGTCATATGATCATGTATACCCAATATAACTATCACTAATGCGTTAATGATTCATTAGTATAATTAGATCCTGTTTGTGTGTTCTCATGCTATAGCAACCTAACTTGTTTGTTATGTTATGTTCTGGTATTGTTTGATTCTCTTCACTATTTGTTCTGTTGTGGAATTGATTCTTTGTGTGCTTCATTGTACTAGAAGTAATGAATAGCATTCTCCTAAACTATAACTATAATAGTTTACTAATGCTTTACTTGGACTGTTACTGAAATGACTCATTTCTTTACTAAGTTATGCTTTTACTTTAATAACAGAGTTTTGTATAACTATAAAGTAACATAACCTTAAACGAGTTTTGAAATGTGTTGACAACTTATAAATAACATAAGTAACATTTTGAAAGATGTTTAACAACAAACATTTACACAATTATCATTGTTTTCAACCTGTATTCCCCCCTTAAAACAGTTAAAATAGTTAAAAGATTCATTACGGGGTATGAACTCACCTGATGTGGGTGATTCAAACGGGTATGCGCGTATGGATGAGAAGTTCCACGAATGAAGTCCCGAGACACAATAAGTCCTAAATGATATATAATGACACATTTTGACATGAATATAGTGTTTATAAACAACTATATGAAAGGAAATACCTTCCGGGACTAGGAAACACCTTGGTTAAGTGTTGGAATCACATGTGATTCAACAAAGGGAAGTGAAATGACACTAATTGGTGTTTACAGTTTTTGGACCGTTTTTCTTTGGGTTTACGGTAGTAAACCCAAATGGTTTATGGTCAAATGATGTTTTCAAGTCTTAAACACTTCCAGGTAAAGGTCTAGGCTAGTTTCTAAGCTTAAGGTAAGAGTTTGGGGTATTAAAACATGCCTTTGAGGTGTTTACGGTTTTGGGAGCTCCCCAAACTGTAAACACATATACATGGGACATTTTTGTGGTTTTCATGTGCTAAAACCATCAACGGAAGGTTCTAGGAAGTTTCTAGGTTTGTTTCCAAGGCTTGGCAAGAGAATAGGGACACTTTAGCACCTTTTTTAGGGTTTACGGTCCTAGAAGATTCTTGGGCCGTAAACACTTGTTCCTTGTGATCTTTGGGTGTTTTCTTGATGCTCCTAAGGTCTAGACATGTCAAGGATAGTTTCCATGTTTGGTTCCAAGGTCTAAAGGGATATAAGGCACACTTTGGCCTTATTTTTAGTGTTCACGGTCCAAGAAGATCTTGGGCCGTGAACACCCTTTTCTTGGGGTATTAGGATGATTTCTTGATGTTTAACACTTGATCTAAACATATTAGGGCTAGAAAAACTTACAAGTTGAAGATCTCCAAGAAAAATGGGATGATTCTTGATAGAGAAATGGCTCTAGTCTTGGAAATGTGAAGAAGTGAATAAAATATCTAAGTCTCACTTATATAGTCTTTAGGGTTTACGGTCCCAATACCATCTTGGACCGTAAAATCCAAACTCTTGAAGTTTTGGGCATTTATTGCTACATAATAAACCCTAGGGTATCCTCTCTCTTGATATCTCTTTATGTACTATCTATAAAACACTCAAACTTATTCCAAAAAGCTTGAAAGTTAATAGAATCAGATTTGACTTCAATTGCAGTGGACGGTTGTACAGAATGGAAATTTCTGGGTTGTCACAACATGGAAGGTGTTGTGGATCTGGCTGAGCTCTGCCGGAAGATCCAACCGATAAGCGACCCGACCCACCCGGGCCAAGACCCTAAAAGGGCCGATGAACCTGGGGCCCAGCTTGCACCTCTTCCGAAACCTAATGACACCCTTCCAGGTTGATACCTTCAGGAGGACCATGTCGCCCACCTGAGACTCCAAGTCTGAACGCCTCCTGTCGGCGTAACTCTTCTGCCGACTCTGTGCAGTCTGCAGTCTACTACGAACCTGCTGGATAACCTCTATCGTCTTGAGCACCACTTCAGTGCTCCAATTGACACACTGACCGACCTCACCCCAACAAATCGAGGTGCTGCACTTCCTCCCATAGAGCATCTCGAAGGGAGGGCGGTCAATGCTGGCGTGGTAACTCTTGTTAGACGAAATTTCCGCTAACGGAAGATACGTATCCCAATTGCCACCGAAATCTAGGACACATGCCCTGAGCATGTCCTCAAGAGTCTGAATCATCCTCTCACTATGCACGTCCGTCTGAGGATGGAAAGCGGTGCTGAAATGGAGACGAGTACCCATTTCGTCATGAAACCGCTTCCAGAATCTGGAGGTAAAACGGACATCTCGGTCTGACACCACTGAAACAGGCACTCTTCATCAACCGATCCACTATAACCCAAATCGAATCCACTCCACGTGCGGTCCTGGGAAGCTTAGTGATAAAATCCATAGTGATATCCTTCCACTTCCACACTGGAATATCTAACGGCTGCATCTTGCCGTGAGGCCTCTGGTGCTCCGCCTTAACCTTCCTGTAGGTCAGGCACCTCTCCACATACCAGGCGACATCCCGCTTCATGCAGGGCCACCAATAGTCGGGTCGAAGATCCTTATACATCTTCGTTGCCCCCGGATGGATGGAAAATCGAGACTTATGAGCCTCATCCATCAACACTTGCCGTACTCCACCCCAGTACGGTACCCATACTCTCCCATGAAGGGTCAACAATCCTCGACTATCATAGTCGAAGGAAGCTACTCGGCCCACAATCCTCTCACACTTTCGTCTCTCCTCCTCGAGGCCCTCGACCTGAGCCTCTCTAATCTGCTCCAATAATGGAGTTATTACTATCATCCACAAACATATGTCCCTGATCGGGGCCGTTGCCGCCTTGCGGCTCAGGGCGTCGGCCACTATGTTGGCCTTTCCTGGGTGATAAAGGATGTCACAATCATAATCCTTCAACACATCTAACCATCGCCTCTGCCTCATGTTCAGATTCGGCTGATCCATGAGATACCTAAGCTCTTGTGATCTGTGTAAATGGTACAACGAACCCCATAGAGGTAGTGTGTTGATATGTGCATATTTAGTTCATATTAAGTATAGATTTTTATTCATTTATTAGCTAAATTATTGCATTTTATGGACAAAAGGTACTTAAAAGTGTTTGAATTATATTTTCAGTCCAAAAATGACGCTCGGAAGCAGAAGGAAGCAGGAGAAGCGGTTGAGAGATCAAGAATGGAACAAAGAAGAAAACCACCAAAAATAATACCTACTCGGCGAGTAGGGTCGACTACTTGGCGAGTCCGATCGAAGAATCGAGAAGATAATGACTCGGGATCCCAGAGACTTATCACAATACGGGGACTGAGAGATGGACTCGACGAGTCACCACCTGACTCGACGAGTCGATTCGTATATATAGAGATAACTGTTCAGAACGATAGAGAAAAGAATTCTGGAACGATTCAGAAGAGTTTAGCTGCGATTGAGAAGGCAGAAAAACCCTAGAAGACAACGAGAGAAGCTAGAATTCAATCCCGAAGAAGAATTGAGGCAAAATTTCATCATTCCACTTATTCTTTTGTTTTATCATTATGGTTAAACAATTTGACTCTGTTTGTTTGCTGTTATTTACTTCAATTATGAGCTAAAACCTTTAGACTTCTGTTTGGGGATACAAAGTTGACAATATGGTTTGATTGATTGGTAGGATTAATTCTAAGTTGGTGAATTTTTGTTATTTTAGCTTGCTAAAGAACCTTGTATGTGAATAATAATTAATTTTCTGTTAATAGGAAGATAATTGATTAGCATGAACATCTATTGATTATTAACCTCATATGCTATGTGATCACTATGCCATATGTCTAGGATTAATGAATATGAAACTAGAATTAATAAGAAAACTGAGTAAATTCATGTGCAAGCTTGTGTGATGACCATCAACAAGAAGTTAATTAAAAGATTAAATTAGTTAACTATTGCAAGTCTAAATTAACCCGAATAATTAATCTAGTAAATCTAATTAAATTAGACAACTGGCCACTGTTTAAGTTAGTTTATTTGCTAAGGATTAGTGTAGTGAATGCGAATCTAATCACTTGAATCGGTAACCAACGAAAGAATTAATCCATTGCACCATTACCTTGAAATCAACCATAGAATCAACTAAGTTGAACTAAACAGAAGTTCCCTTCCATTTATTGAATCTAGTTAGTATTTTGTTTTCTAGTTTTTAAGTAAGTAATAGTTAGTAAGTTTCTAGTCTTGTAAAACTAGATAAAACCCCTACTCATTAATTAACTTAGATAAAATTAGTTTTTAATTTTAATTTGCCGTTCCTTGTGATCGATACCCTGCTTATTTAACTATACCACAGTTGATAGGTTCACTGCCTTTTGTGTGTTATTTGATAATTAAAAGTAGGTTTAAAACTAAGTGAGTTTGCACACATCAAGTTTTTGGCGCCGTTTTCGGGGAACGGTTCTAAAAATTAACATTAAGTTCTAATTTAATCAATCCCTTGTGTCGGATTTATCTCACACAAAGTTATTCAAGAAGCAATTCAGTAAGTAGAATTAGTTTTAATAAAATTTCGTTTTTAGAGTAACTAGATTTTTTTTTTCTGTTTTTGCCTTGAACTCGCCGAGTGCACTCGTGCCGACTCGGCAAGTACATCGCTGTTTCAGTTTTAATATTTTATTTTATTTTTGTTCCTTTTACGCGTTTTTCTGTTTTGTTTATAGTTGTTTCATGAACCGAGGATCTGATACACCTCTGGTCCCCCCTCTTGAAGACCCGGAATCCGCACTAAGGAAGAGCAAAGGCAAAGCCGTTGGAGAATCCGCATCTTCAAAGAACTCGCCACTCAAAAACCTCAAGTCCGTTTTCAGCAAGAAGAGGAGCAGCAAATCCGGAGCATCCAGTGCCTCTTTGACTATTGAAGACCCAATTCAAGAAGATATCGAATATGAGACCGAGGAAGAAGAAGAACCCACATTCGAGCACGACTCCGATTTTGAAGACGATTTAGTCATCACTATGGCTAATATCGATGAAGTCCCCATGGGGGAATGGAAGAAGAGGATGCGCGATGACACCGGCCCGGGACTTGTGCAGCCCGCAATTCCCGCAACCGCCACTTTCGAACTAAAAGGCCATATTCTCGCTCAACTCAAGGAGATTCCTTTTTATGGGAAGGATCACGAAGACGCCTACAAGCACTTGGACGAAGTGAATGATGTGGCCGACTACTTCAATGTACCGAATGTCCCTCGCGAGACCCAGCTTCTTCGCATGCTCCCAGTCACGTTCAAAGGAGCTGCAAAGGATTGGCTAAAGTCACTTCCTCCTGGATCAGTCACCACATGGGCCAAGATGAAAGAGGAGTTCATAGATCACTTTTGTCCACCCTCCAAAATAGCCAAGCTAAAGAAACCAATTGCCAACTTTGAGCAACAGCCCGGAGAATCTCTATATGAAGCATGGGAAAGGTACAAGAGTTTGCTTAGAAATTTCCCACATCACGACCTTAATAGCCAACAAGGGGTCTCCATTTTCTACGATGGAGTCAATGTCACCACAAGGCAATTACTCAATTCTCAAGGTCCGCTCACAAAGAAGGCGCCCCCGGTAATCAAGGAGCTAATTGAAGAATTCTCTAAGCACTCTAGAGAATACCACAATCCAAGAAACGAAGTAAGTCGGGGAGTAGTGAACGCGGCAAATGATAGCATAGCAGCGGTGATAGTTAAGCTTGATAGTCTTGATAGAAGAATGACAAAAATGGATCAAATAATCCATGCTATGAGGGTGGGATGTGAAAATTGTAGAGGGCCCCATCTAACAAATGATTGTGATTTGGATGAGAATGGAAATAAGAAAGCTCAAGTCTTCTATTCAAGTGGCGATCGATACGACGGAAATTGGCGAAAACCTAAGAAGGAATGGCTCCCATACGAAGAGTATAAGAAGGCTAAGGAGGAAAAATACAAGCAGAAGGAGAGGGGACTATATCAAAGAGAAGAACCGGTAGAAAAGAAAGCTGATTTGGAAGAAATGTTCACTAGATTCATAGCCGCGTCCGAAAAGAGACACAATGACCACGAGGCTGCAATACATGAGACCGAAAACATGCTAAGGAATCAGCAGGCATCCATCCTCAACATTGAGAAACAGCTGGGACAGCTTGCACACCAAGTGAACGAAAGAAGACCGGGTCAACTTCCAAGTAATACCGAAACCAATCCAAGAATGGAGAATATGAGTGTAGTGGCCTCCAGCAAGGAAGAAATATTCACAGATACACTGAGAATCTCCAAAAGGAAGACAGAAAGGGCAGAAGAGTCAGCTCCAGCAAAACCCGATCTGACTCGTCGAGTCCCTCTAGTGGACTCGACGAGTACATGCGTGAATGATAAAACTGTCAGTCCTTTAAAGCCATATAATCCTCCTTTGCCATACCCAATTAAAGCCATGCCTGCGGAAAAAGTTGAAGCATATAAAACCTTCATGAAGCATGTTAAATCCCTACAAGTTAATGTTCCATTTGTGGAAACGATGCTCCAGACACCCAAATACTTCAACTTGCTAAAAGGTCTTTTTGCTGCTAGGAAAGATTTGGCTGAAGTTGCGGAGATACTATTGGGTGAGCTACCCGAAAAGAAAGGCGATCCGGGGAATATTATAATTATCTGCCAGTTTGGTAATGAGGTTGTCACCCAAGCATTGACCGACTTGGGTGCAAGCATCAATCTGATGCCTTTCTCTTTCTTTAAAAGGTTGAATTTACCAGAGCCAAGACCGGTAAATATGAAGATCCATTTGGCAGACAAGACAATAATTCATCCACAAGGCGTTTGTGAGGATCTCCTTATTAAAGTTGACAAGTTTATATTTCTGGTAGACTTTGTGGTGGTTGACATGGAAAAAGACCCCAAAATTCCAATCATTTTGGGGAGATCATTTTTAAACACCGCATGTGCCTTAATTGATGTATGTGAGTCTACACTAACATTAAGGGTAGGTGACGAATCCACAATGTTTAGAGTTGTACCAGAAGCCAAGCAAGAAGAGGAAATAAAGGAAGAAATCTCATTTATCCATTTGGAGGATGAGATACTACAGAAAGAGCTTGCACTTTTGCAAAAAGAAGATCCAAGCAAGTTTCTGCTACATTCTGGAGAGGATGGAGATGCTAACAAGGACTTGGAGGAGTTAGAAAAGCTACTGGAAGGAGCTGACTCAGAAAACACCCAAGAAATGATGGAATACGATCAGACTTGCCGAGTCACTTTACTGGACTCGACGAGTCCAGTCGAATTTGATAACAACTTGGGCGATTTAGATCTGTTTGTTGCTAGTCCTCTGTATAGTTTGGATTTGGATATTTTTCCTCATTCTTTAGGAGAACAAACAGAAAAAGAAGACATGGATACGGAAGTTCAACACGCCTATATAGCATGTCTTAATGCAATTACACTTGAAGATGGGGTGAGCACAGAAAAAGAAGGGGAGGCAAAAGAAAGGAGTGTGAAAGCTGATCAACCATCCATTACCAAACCTAGAGCACGCACCTTCACAAAATATGAAGTAATTCAGTGTGAAGGAAAAGAAGTGCAAAAGAAGGTGAAAACGAATGGGGTGAAGAAGAAAAAGAGGAGAATGGAAGCCCAAGCAGCTGAGAATGATGTTATGAAAAAGAAGAGAGAGGAAGCAAAACGGGCTTACAAAAAGAAGATTCACGCTTACAAAACGAAGTACAAACCACAAGAGACTAGGCGTGCATTCCCAATGCTGGAAGATGACGAGACGTAGATGGGAAGGAGTCCAACTAACGACTCCTTAAAAAGAAGCGCTTGGCGGGAGGCAACCCGTTGTTTAGAGTTTGCTTTCTTTTACCTTTTTGAGTTTGTTTGAAATTTTTTCGTTTTTTTTTAGAATTTTAATCTTCCAAATCATCGAACATGTCTGCTTGAGAGTGCGTATGGACTAAGTGTGGGGTGATATAAATTTTCTTTTCCATAATAAATGACAAGAATTTTATTTTTTTTTTGAATTGTTTGCAAGAGACTCGTCGAGTCTGCCCATGACTCGACGAGTACATATTAATTTCAGAAAAAAAAAATGGCATCGCGACCAGACTCGACGAGTCGGTATTATTCACAGAAAAAAATAATAAAAAGAATTACTTTTACAACTGGTAACTAGGGTTTTAACCCTAAAAGAATCAGTTTTTACACACACTCGTCGTGCGCCTCTCTCTCAATTCCCTCTCAAGCATTCATCTTCCCCTTCATTGTTCTTCAATTTTTTTCAAGTTCCATCACAAAAAGGTAACAAATTTCTTCCTCTTTTCTGTTAAAAGCATGATTCTAAGGCTATCTATGATGGAAATTGCATAGAAAAAACCGATTTTGAAAATTATTAAATTTCTAGGGTTTCGATTTTTCATGAATTATGATGTTTTGCATGTTTATTCTTGCCTAAATACCTTATATACATATGTCTAGACAAAACCCTGGAAGAAATTTTGAGATTTCCTGGTCCAATTTAGACCGACCGGCCGACTGACTCGTGCAGTTCTTGCGACTTGCCGAGTCGTACATGGACTCGACGAGTCGAGTCGGGGAACATGTGCATGACGTCTTTTAATTATAATCTATGTTTCTGGGTTTTGTATCTTTGTTTTGCAGAAAGAATGTTCAGCAGTGGGCAAAGTTCTAGGGGACACCAAGGGGACTTTCCTTGGTTGAATTTCCCACAAATTGAGTCCGCTTCAACAATGCGGAAGTGGAAGAAGAAGTTAGCCGACATAAGGAAGAAGGAAATATACGTGCCCAATAGGATAGATTGGGATTGGTTGCAAAATGTACGCTATGAAGAGGAGTTAGATCCTTATCTTTTAAAGGAGTTTACCCACGAAGGAGAAACGATGATTTGTGAGGGGTGGAGTCGGGTCATTCGAATTCAAGAGCCGGTGTATTTGGAGTTACGCCTAGAGTTCTTCTCTATAGTATCTTTCACAGGGGGAGTTGATTGTTATCACCCAACAAGTTTCAGTTTCTACCTTGGGGGTGAATTTCATCAATGTTCTGTGCTCGACCTTGCCTGTCGATTGGGAATTTATGACCAACCCTTGGTCTCAACAGATATCTTTCGGGCCTTTTTGGAGCAATCCCACATGGTGTCTCCCGATGGAGTTACGAACACGAGGTGGTGGAACACGATTGGCAACAAAGTTTACATTCCGAAATCGGCGCAAGAGGGGAACATTCGATCGCCTACACACCGCCTTATTCATCGTCTCATTTCATCCACTATTAACCAAAGGAAGGATGATGACAAGGTTTCTAACCTTGATGTCTTCTATTTATGGAGCATTATCACACCCAACATTTTTTGCAATATTCCATGGTGTTTGGCTTCATATCTATCGGAGGGTGCGGTCAAGGATCACAAAACTTCTCGAATTAATGGTGGTATGTTTGTCACCCGGCTAGCCAACTCGTTTGGGTTGATGACCCGTGGTGCATGGAACTTTATGACAATGATTCCTACGACTCCATTCAATCCAATTCTTTTCCGGCAGGCCAGGATTATTGAAGACTATGGTGGTGGTCATTATGCTATCCCGCATGATGATCCGATAGTTGGTCCCGAAGCACCGGGAAGGAGGGTCCGATCGAGGAGGGAGCGGGATGTGGAGGAAGAGCCGCCGGTGATTCTGGTGGATAATGAAGAGGTACCAATGGATTGGTACAATGTGGAGATGAGGCGGCTACAAGATCAAATGGCGCGGGGCATCAATTTTAGCAATCAGTCACATATCCGGCTTTTCGATCACTTCAACATACCGCATATCGATGGCGGTAACTTTTTGTATATTCCATCGTGGGACGAGGTGATTAGTACAAGAAGGAGTGGTGCGGGAGGAAGTGGAGCAGCACTGGATCATGACGAGGAGGAGGATTAATTTATTTGCGTTTCTATTAGACAATTTTCAATTTCTATTTTTATGTTTTTGTTTTTTATTTGGTTTGTTTGAATGTGTTAAGACTTTTTACTGTTTTGTTTAATGTGTGTTTGCCTTGATTATTTTTCAGAATTGAATTAGGAATGCTTGCATAGGAGAGTTAAAGTTCTAGAGTCAAAAGGGTTATAAGAGTGATACACAGTCAAGAGAGGGAAGCATTAGAGTCAAAGTATCGAGTCCGGTCCTTAGGGACATTAGCGAGTAATTCCAGAAGTGAGGAGAAAGTTTTGAAGATTTATTGGAGGCCGGAACAAATGCAGAATGCCATTTTTTTTCGTCCAACGGTCTACTCAACGAGTGCACTAAACTGACTCGACGAGTCGCCTAGTATTCTCACACATACGAAGATGTCCACGCTTATACTCGACGAGTCACATATATGACTCGACGAGTCATTCATTTTTAAAAAAAGGGGACTGCTGATCTGATGCTGATAAGAGTACCACTTGACCATTTATTCTTCCCATATTGATTCCTGAAGATCTTACACTGTTTTTCCGCGTATTTGGAGCGACCCACACGAGATTTTGACACCCAAGACATGGATGAGATGTTCCCATGTCTAAAGTCAATTGAAGTTGGAGCTAAAATGAAAGTGACCAACCTATTGACTGCTATCTCAGGGGAGTTTGTTCCAATTCCCTCTTTATTCTCTTTTTATGTTTTTATCATGCATAATATGCAATGAGGACATTGCATTAATTAAGTATGGGGTAGGGGTTGGTTACATATTAGAAAATTTAGAGTCTTAATTTAGATTAATTTTAAAAAAAAAATTGCATACCAAAAATATTACTTAGGACTTAATTTAGAAAATTTTGGTAAAAGCGAATTAGGATTCCATGTTAGAATTGTACAGATAATTGCATGAAAACCCAAATGTTTAGTTGAGCCTATATACGTTCTAGTGTATTTGTGGCTTCCTTATTCCAGTGAAATCATGGGACAAAAACACGACCCTGCTCAGCCTGAGGGATGCAATATGTTTAGCAGCCTAAACCTGAAATGTATCCAGGAAGATTGTTATCGTTAGCTAATAAAGGTTGAGATTGAGCGCCCCTGCTTAAGCATGTAGGGTTTTGAGTGAAAAAAGTGAGGTACATGAAAAAAAAGAGAATTACAAGAAAAGTTGTAAGAATTTTGGAGCAATCAAAGTGAAGATCAAAAGATCAAAATTCCAAGAAATCCAAAAAGTTGAAGATACCAAAAATCAATAAAGGTGGTGAATTCAAAGAAATCAAAGATCAAATTATCAAAGGAAGTGAAGAATTCCAAAAGAGCTCCATAGTGGTATCGAAAAGTGTAATTCTAGATTATGTATACTTGGGTTGCTCAATTAAAAATACCTTGAGGGTAAGAGGTTTTCTGCGGATGGATTCGGAGGGTTGCATAAAATGAGCATAGTTCGGGGTGAGTGGGCGAGTGTTTAAGAGGATTGTGAGTATTTGGAGTATGGGAGGTCCTTAGGAAAAATTTTAGACACAAATGCATGCGTTGCGGTCTTGGCATAATGGTTGGGTTAGATTGGAGTTGTCATATGTGATTCTAATGTTTTAAAATTTAGTTTTGCTTGGGGGCAAGCAAAAGTCAAGTGTGGGGTATTTTGATATGTGCATATTTAGTTCATATTAAGTATAGATTTTTATTCATTTATTAGCTAAATTATTGCATTTTATGGACAAAAGGTACTTAAAAGTGTTTGAATTATATTTTCAGTCCAAAAATGAAGCTCGGAAGCAGAAGGATGCAGGAGAAGCGGTTGAGAGATCAAGAATGGAACAAAGAAGAAAACCACCAAAAATAATACCTACTCGGCGAGTAGGGTCGACTACTCGGTGAGTCCGATCGAAGAATCGAGAAGATAATGACTCGGGATCCCAGAGACTTATCACAATACGGGGACTGAGAGATGGACTCGACGAGTCGCCACCTGACTTGACGAGTCGATTCGTATATATAGAGATAACTGTTCAGAACGATAGAGAAAAGAATTCTGGAACGATTCAGAAGAGTTTAGCTGCGATTGAGAAGGCAGAAAAACCCTAGAAGACAACGAGAGAAGCTAGAATTCAATCCCGAAGAAGAATTGAGGCAAAATTTCATCATTCCACTTATTCTTTTGTTTTATCATTATGGTTAAACAATTTGACTCTGTTTGTTTTCTGTTATTTACTTCAATTATGAGCTAAAACCTTTAGACTTCTGTTTGGGGATACAAAGTTGACAATATGGTTTGATTGATTAGTAGGATTAATTCTAAGTTGGTGAATTTTTGTTATTTTAGCTTGCTAAAGAACCTTGTGTCTGAATAATAATTAATTTTCTGTTAATAGGAAGATAATTGATTAGCATGAACATCTATTGATTATTAACCTCATATGCTATGTGATCACTATGCCATATGTCTAGGATTAATGAATATGAAACTAGAATTAATAAGAAAACTGAGTAAATTCATGTGCAAGCTTGTGTGATGACCATCAACAAGAAGTTAATTAAAAGATTAAATTAGTTAACTATTGCAAGTCTAAATTAACCCGAATAATTAATCTAGTAAATCTAATTAAATTAGACAACTGGCCACTGTTTAAGTTAGTTTATTTGCTAAGGATTAGTGTAGTGAATGCGAATCTAATCACTTGAATCGGTAACCAACGAAAGAATTAATCCATTGCACCATTACCTTGAAATCAACCATAGAATCAACTAAGTTGAACTAAATAGAAGTTCCCTTCCATTTATTGAATCTAGTTAGTATTTTGTTTTCTAGTTTTTAAGTAAGTAATAGTTAGTAAGTTTCTAGTCTTGTAAAACTAGATAAAACCCCTACTTATTAATTAACTTACATAAAATTAGTTTTTAATTTTAATTTGTCGTTCCCTGTGATCGATACCCTGCTTATTTAACTATACCATGATTGATAGGTTCACTGCCTTTTGTGTGTTATTTGATAATTAAAAGTAGGTTTAAAACTAAGTGAGTTTGCACACATCATGTCTCCAAATCTAGAGGGCAAACACCACTGCCCCCAGCTCTAAATCATGCGTAGGATAGTTAGCCTCGTGAGGCTTCAACTGTCTAGAGGCGTAAGCTATCACCCGGCCTCGCTGCATCAACACTACTCCCATACCTGTGATCGAATCATCACAGTAGACTACAAAATCCTCTACTCCCTCTGGCAGGGTAAGGATTGGTGCCTCGCACAATCTCGGCCTGAGGGTCTCAAATGTTGCCTGCTACTCAGGCCCCCAGCGAAACACCACCGACTTCTTAGTCAATCGGGTGAGCGGTACTGCTATCATGGAGAAATCCTGAATGAACCTCCTATAGTACCCTGCCAAACCTAGGAAGCTTCGAATCTCCGATGGAGATCTCGGGACCTCCCACTGCATCACGACCTCTATCTTGGCCAAACTACCAAAATACCCTTCTGGTTGACGAGGTGTCCAAGGAACTGCACCTCGCGCAACCAGAAGTCGCACTTGGAGAACTTTGCGAAAAGTCTCTCCCTCCTCAAAATTTCTAGCACCTCTCTCAGGTGCTCCTCGTGCTGCTCCTGAGTCTTAGAATAAACCAAGATGTCATCAATAAATACTATCACCGACCGACCCAACAACGGCCTACAAACACGGTTCATGAGATCCATGAACGCGGCTGGAGCGTTGGTGAGCCCAAACGGCATCACCACGAATTCATAATGACCATACCGGGTCCTGAAAGCAGTCTTCTACATGTCCTCATCTCTGACTCACATCCGATGATACCCGGAGCGTAAATCGATCTTGGAAAACCAAGACGCTCCCTGCAGCTGATCAAACAAATCATCTATCCTCGGAAGTGGGTAACGGTTCTTCACCGTTACCTTATTTAACTCCCGGTAATCTATGCACATACGGTGCGACCCGTCCTTCTTCTTCATGAACAAAATCGGTGCTCCCCAGGGCGAACTGCTCGGCCTGATAAAACCTTTGTCTAGCAGCTCTTGCAGCTGCGTAGAAAACTCCTGCATCTCTGGGGGAGCCAACCGATATGGTGCCTTGGCTATCGGAGCTGCACCAGGGATCAGGTCAATCCCGAACTCGACCTGTCTCTCGGGAGGTATTCCAGGAAACTCCTCTGGAAATACATCCGGGTAATCTCGCACTACCGGAACATCATCAACTGTCGTCTTGCCCTTCTCCCGGGCATCTAAAACATAGGCAATATAACCAACGCAACCCTGCTGGAAATAGCGCCTCACTCTCGCTGCTGAACACAGAATTGGTCCGCGTTGTGGCCTCTCGCCCTGAATCACTAACTCTCCCTCACTGGGAGTGCGAACCCTCACTAACCGCAGCTCGCAATCTATCACCGCCCCATTAGGGCTCAGGCAATCCATGCCTACTATGACCTTATTACCTCGTAGGGGAATAGAGACCAAGTCCACCGGAAACTACTCATCGAATAACTGTAGGGAACATCCTCTATGTACTCTTGTAACCCTAACGGTCCTGTCAGCTGCTATCTCGACCTCAAGTGGACAATCTAGCTCCCCTGGAGCTCTGCTAAACCTCTTGCTAAGCTCAAGAGAGACGAATGATCGGGTAGCCCCCGAATCATACAATATTGTGGTTGAAATGTCGTTCACTGAGAACGGCCCTATACAAAACATATAACCATAAGGAACAATCAATAATAAATACAGAGATAAGGGAAAAACACATACCCGTCACCACGTTAGGAGTCGCTCGCGCCTCTTCTGCTGTCAGCTGAAAAGCCCTACTCTTCGCCATTGGCGTCTCAACTCGGCCCTGACGGCCATCTGTAATCCTCAAAGTAGCAAGGGCAGGTGCTAACACCTTCCTCGCAGCAGCTAAACTCGGACACTGGGACTTTTTATGTCCCCTCTGATTGCACTGGAAGCAAATCAGACCTGATGCCGCAATGGCGGTAGTAGTGGCTATACAATCTCTACTCATATGCCCAATCCGACTGCACTTGTAGCAGCCGGAACTCCCTGCCTTGCACGCCCCATCGTGCAATATCCCACACTTGCCACACCGACCGTGGCTCTGCTGACTTCTGGATCTGTGATCTAAAACCTTGGGCTTTTTGCCCGAACTCCCTGTACCCAAAGCCGCCTCCGACTTCCTCTTCTTCTCTATCTCAAGGTCAATCTCTCTCTCTCTCTCTCTCTCTCTCTCTCTCGCCCTGGCAATCATGTCATCCAACGTTTTACAGCTGGACCGGCTCACAAACTGGCGGATATCACTCCGTAGCATCTCATGATAACAGGCCTTCTTCATTTCCTCATCAGTTACGAACTGAGGAACGAGAAGTGCCCTCTCCCTAAACTTGGCGATAATCTCCGCCACTGACTCTGTAGTCTGGGTGAGGTCGTGAAACTCCCTGGCTAACTATTGCACCTCAATAACTGGTGCAAACTCAGCTCTGAACCTAGCAGTAAAGTCAGCCCAGGTCATGGCATCTAACACTGCGTCATCTCCAATGGCATGGCCGACCTCCTCCCACCAATCTCGTGCCCTGTCCTTCAGAAGACAGGACGCCAATCTGACCTTGTCCCCCTCGGGACACCTGCTCATGCGGAAAGCGTTGGCTACATCCGCCAACCATCTAATACTTGCTATGGGGTCCCATGCCCCGTGATAATCTGGAGCTCCACATGCCCGGAACTCCCTGAACGTAAGCGTGCGCGACCCCATCATGGCCGCCACCTCGGCACGGAAAGTGCCCAACCTCTCATCCATCAGCTCTAGGATACCCTCCTTGAGCGAACCAAAAATCACAGGAGTCTGCTCAAGTATGATACGAGTAATCTCTGAAGAGAGAAACTCCCTGGTCTGCTCATCTAGATGCTCGACTCCCGAGCCTGATCCTGATCCCTCTCCGGCACCTGAACTGCCGCTTGCTGGTCTAGGGCGCAAAACCACCATTTTGAAAAACACATTACGATAAAGGTCAGAAACACTGATATATCTCGAGGGATCACTACTACTACAGGCCTTCCGGTCTAATCTCAGCCTTCCTCGATTCAAGTATGAATCCTCTGCTTCCAGTAGTATGGGCCCCTACTACCTTCCACATCTATCCGTACCTTCCTCAAGGACCGCCTTGACTCCACCAAGCCACTAACACTGCTTCTGATCTCTGCTACTCTCATCCTAGGCTTGCCCTAGGGAAATCTCTGACTCAACCTGTAACGCCCGCGTTTCCAGGCTAGGAATTTTCGTTGATGTGATAGTCTAGGTTAACCTTTGTAACCCGTTTTGAAATAATAGATGTATATTATTTGAGTATTATGTGTTTTGTGCTTAATTGCTTAATTATGTGATTTGATTAATTAAGAATAAAATGAGCGTCAAAATTTAAGTGTAAAATAAACTTGATATCTTTGGATAATGTTGTAGTAGTTGAAACGAGGTTTCCAAATATATAAAGAACGCCCAAATCTCACTTCGTATGAGGAAGTTATGATTTTATGAAGTTTCAACTTAGCGGTATGCAACCCGAAATACTCGCTTTGAGATCGAGAGGTTTTTAGTCGAATCAATCTAAACGATAATCTAAGATCTCGTTGTTGGTATCGAAGCGATGAAAAGTTAGGCGAGAACGGACGTCAAACGAAGAAGTTATGAATTTATAACGAAGTTTTTCTGTCCCGGCCTACTAAAAATAATTAAAAAAATAAAGTCAAAATTAGCCGACGGAGTCTAAACGAAAGTTGTAGAGCGTAGTCTCACCTACGCGTGGATATAAATAACGTCGAAAACGGTGTTCGTATGAAGCAGATATGAATTTTCAAAGTTTATTAAATAATAAATATTTAAAATTAATTATAAAATCCGGTATTATCCGAAGGGGAGTCATTGGACTCATCCGAAGTACGCCCAGTGTACAACGAAGCGTGACGTCCCTCGCACTCGAGTTCTTCGGATCACGCATACCATGACGATTCGGACGCGTACGCCCCGCATACTGCTGTACGCCCAGCGTACTCCGAGGCTCCAGTCTCCTATAAATAGGATGCGAGGGCAGCCATCTCATTTGCTCTTTTTTTTTCTTCTCTCTCCCGTTTTGCATCGTTTTGCGTGCCAGAAGTACCCCAAAGCCCCGGTATCATTCCCGAGCCCCGAAGCAAGTCCCGAGGTCCTGAAGATCCCGAGAAGTAAGATTCCCGAGCCGAAGCTCTGCCCGCGAGAAGTTCGATTTTTGTGGAGATCTTCCAGATCTGCCGAAGAATACTACTTCTATAAGCCGTAGTGCTGGCCGATCATCTTCTGATCAAGTGAGTGTGTGGTTACTTGATTCTAACAAATAATTATAAAGTATTTTATACGAAATACGTGTTATGTGTATATTTTGTGTTATATGTGTGAATGTATATTCACTCTGTTCTATCTCATGGATCTGATTTGTTTTCTATGAAATACGTGTTATATGTGTGTGCCTCATATGTTATGTGGAATATGTATTGATTAAAGCATGCTATACAGGTTTTTAAACTATGTATAAAAATGTATATTTTTATCTACTAATATGTTGGGTAGAACATGGGTAGATAGTTGGTGTGTAATAAACAAATGAGAGGCCTCGTTGTTGTTTTGATTCAGTCATCTAGCGGAGTTTAGATGACGACCACAGACTTTTCTAGACAGTCATGTGGAACACTAGCAGGCTCGCCACCTGTAGGTGTTAATGAACTTGGGTGTTCATTCGCTGTACTCCATCCCCCTCATGGTTGCCTTATTTGACTTATATTGTTGAGGAACCCCCGAAGCATGTGTTGTCGCCCCGATGAAATATTCTTAGACTAGGTCCCTTATGTTAGTTGTCTTAGGGATGTAAAGTGAGAATAACGGGAATGGGTAATTGGGTTATTGTTGGTTGGTGGAATTAAATATAATTATTTATTGTGGGTTGAAAACCCTATATGCTCACCAGGCTCCCAAGCCTGAACCACTCAGTTTTATTTGTATTACAGGAATTGGCGCAAGGGCATAAGATGGATGAACCATCAAGTTGTTTTGTTTACAAGTCTGTATATGTATATATTTGTTGAATGACTTGTAATGTTATCGTTTATGCTTTATGGTCTGTATCGGAACATGACATCCCGAGTTTTGATTATATAACGAAAATACATTTCTTTTATGAAATGCTTTGGTAAACATTGTTTTATCACGTTTTGTTTTGGGAACAAATTCCGCAACTCTTTCAAATCAAAAGGATTTACTCTGAAATTATTTTAAAAGCATAAATGAAAATCAGTCTTTTCTGGCCGAGATTTTGGGGATGTCATAGTTGGTATCAGAGCCTTACTTTAAGCAAACTAGGAATTTGTAGGATTTCTAGACTTAAACTTAGAATACTAAGTGAAATTTTGAGATGTGTGTCTGTGATATTTTAGACACGAGCACTAGTTTATTTTAGGAAACTTGCCTAAAATGCTTTATGTGCTAAATGTTATATGTTGCCATATATGATATTATTTGTTCGGATCTATGGTGTGTTGCCGACCGGATCTAGAAACTTTATGTGTGTAGGATTCAAAGCGTACGTCTACGATATTAGAACTAGCATGTAAACGTTTCAAAGTGATAAGGATGATTTGAATATCTATCGTGAATGAGGATCTAATTTCACCTTATTCGGTGTATAGATTAAAAATGGTGAGAACAAGAAGCGGAGTTGGAAATGCTGATGAAAACAGGAATCAACCACCAGTGATTGAGCAAATACCTGTCGTAGCAGCAGCACCTGAGCCAATAACCATGGCTGGTGTGCAAATGATGATTCAAACAATGTTGGATCGTCAAGTGGAGGAGACTAGGCGGTTGCTTCAACATAATCGTGAAGAACTGTCAATTCATGTGGAAGAGCCTGAATTAAATGAAGGGCACTCGGAAGGTGGAAACTTCAGTGGGTCTATTGGTCAAGCCAACCCACCGATAGTTAGGCAAAACAACCATGATGGAAGGAATGATGGAATGGGATGCAAGTACAAGGACTTTTTAACTTGCAAACCATCGACCTTCAATGGAAAGGAGGATCCGATTGGAGTTATGGATTGGATCTCTGAAATGGAGTTAGCCTTCATGACTTGTGGCTGCAGAGGCAAGTTGCAGACTATCTATGCAGCGCGTCAATTCCGAGGTGGAGCCGTTCGTTGGTAGAACACTCTAGGGAAGACGTTAAGCCCTAATGAGCCACTGCAATTGACATGGGCAGAGTTCTTGGTGCAGTTCAAGCGCAAGTTCTGCTCGGCTCAAAATCTGTTGGAGTTGGAGAATAAGTTTTTGGCATTGACGAAAGGCAGCATGTCAGTTGATGAATACACTAATAACATCACCGATAAGATGGAGTTTGCCTTGCGTATCGTCCCAGACGAGCTGACAAAGGTGGACCGGTATGCGAATGGACTCCCATGGGAGTACGAGGTGCCAGTACGTCAGGCACATACTCTAGAGGTAGTTATCTGGGCTGCCAAGTCTGTTGAGAACATGATTAAGGGGAGAACCACCGACAAGGTTGAGGTTGGTGAGAAGAGAAAGTTTGAGGGAACATCTGGTTCCGGTAAGAAAAGCAAATTTTCGAAATCTGATTCGAAAAAGTTTGGTGGAGGAAAAAGAGGCGAAGCGAAATGGTGTGATAAGTGTAAGAAAAAGCACTTTGGGAAATGTAGTGAGGATGTAACCTGCTACAAGTGCGGAAAAATTGGGCATTTTGCCAATGAGTTTCCGAACAACAAAAGGATGTGTTTTGGTTGCAATGAAGAGGGGCACATTTTGAAAGGCTGTCCAAAGAAGAAGGAGGCAGCTAAGACCAACATTCCACCAAAGCCGAAGGCGAGAGCCTTCCAGATGACACTTGAGGCTATGAAAGATGAAGCTGATGTCGCTTCAGGTACCTTTCTCATAAACGAATTACCTGCTCAAATTTTGTTTGATTCTGAAGCCAACTACTCCTTTATTTCGCATGAGTTTGGTAGAAAACTAGCTTTGCCTGTTGATAGACTAGATAATGCTTTATTAGTCGAAGTTGCTAGTGGCAAGTTTGTACCTGTTAGCCATCGTATGAAAAACATCTTAATCGACCTTAATGGGAATAAGTTTCACGAGGAATTATTGCCTATCGAACTTAATGGTTTCAACATCGTTTTGGGAATGGATTGGCTTAGCGCCAATGATGCCGAGATTTTATGCAAGAAGAAGATAGTAAAAGTAAACCCGCCTGGGAAAGATTCAATTATGGTGTACGGGGACAAACGGCGAGTAAATTCTGGAATCATTTCCCTAATGAAAGCCAGGAAGTGTTTGACCAAGGGATGTACATCATATTTAGCATTCGTGATCGATGCTAAGAAGGAAAAGAAGGTGATGTAGAGTATACCAGTGGTGTGGGATTATCCGGAAGTATTTCCCGAAGATCTTCCTGGATTACCACCTGATAGACAAGTAGAGTTTAGAATAGACTTGTTACCAGGAACCACGCCAATAGCAAAAGCACCGTATCGATTAGCACCAACGGAGATGAAGGAGCTAATGATGCAACTTCAGGAGTTATTGGACAAAGGTTTCATTAGACCTAGTTCATCACCCTGGGGAGCTCCGATGTTATTTGTGAAGAAGAAAGATGGAAGTATGAGAATGTGCATTGATTACAGAGATCTGAACAAGGCAACAATAAAGAATAGATATATGTTGCCAAGGATTGATGACCTGTTTGATCAATTGCAAGGTTCGAGCTATTTCTCAAAGATCGATCTAAGGTCAGGATATCATCAGCTAAAAGTAAGAGAGAAAGATATCGAGAAGACTGCATTCAGAACTAGATATGGACACTATGAGATCTTGGTTATGTCGTTTGGACTAACCAATGCTCCGACAACATTAATGGATTTAATGAATAGGGTTTGTAATCCGTTCCTTGATAAATCCGTGATAGTATTCATAGACGACATTCTGATTTACTCAAAAAGCCAAGAGAAGCATGGCAGAAACTTACGAGAAGTGTTAGAAGTCTTAAAGAATGAGAAGTTGTATGCAAAGTTTTCTAAGTGTGATTTTTGGATTCGTGAAGTCCAATTCTTGGGTCACGTGGTCAACCAAGAAGGGATAATGGTTGATCCATCAAAGATTGAAGCTGTAATGAAGTGGGAACAACCGAAAAGTCCCACGGAGATCCGAAGCTTTTTAGGTTTAGCCGGATATTACCGAAGGTTTATCCAAGGCTTTTCTTCAATTTCCACTCCATTAACAGCTTTGACCCACAAAGGAGCTACTTATGCTTGGAGTGATAAGCATAAAGAAGCATTCGAGAAGCTAAAGAAGAAGCTATGCGAGGCACCGATACTTTCTTTACCCAATGGAGTTGAAGACTTCGCTGTTTATAGCGATGCGTCTGGGGTTGGATTGGGTTGTGTTTTGACCCAAAGAGAAAAGGTGATAGCATATGCATCTCGACAGCTGAAGGAGCATGAAAAGAATTACCCGACTCATGATTTGGATTTGCAACGGTAGTTTTCGCTCTGAAAATATGGAGGCATTACCTCTATGGCACGAAGTGAAAACTTTTCACTGATCATAAGAGTCTCCAATATCTCTTTAATCAGAAAGAATTGAATATGAGGCAACGACGCTGGCTAGAGTTACTCAAGGACTACGACTGTGAGATACTTTACCATCCCGGTAAAGCTAATGTTGTTGCTGATGCTCTCAGTCGAAAAGTCAATCTTGAAAGGAAAAGACCAAGAGCGTTGAGAATTGAAGTTGCCTCGACTATTTTGGAAAGTATAAAGAAAGCTCAAAGCGAAGCTTTTGAGAAGAATGACCGAAAGGTGGAACGTTTGGGCAAAACGTTGGTGTTCGGTGTAAACAGTCATGGACTGAAGGTGTTCCAAGATCGGATTTGGATACCTAAGACAGGAGGAGTCAGAGATCTTCTGATGGAAGAAGCTCACAAAACCATGTACTCGATTCATCCCGGTAGCACTAAAATGTATAGGGACCTAAAACCCTACTACTGGTGGCCGACGATGAAGCTTGATGTAGCAAAGTATGTGGCTGAGTGTGTGACTTGTGCGAGAGTAAAGACACAACATCATAAACCGTATGGGAGTTTAGAACCATTGCCTGTTCCTATGGGTAAGTGGGAAGACATTGCTATGGATTTTGTCACTAAACTGCCTAGAACAAAGAATGGTCACGACATGATTTGGGTGGTCGTTGATCGATTCACTAAGAGTGCGCATTTCATAGAAGCCAAGGAGAAATGGTCTATGGAGAAGCTTGCAAATTCTTACGTGAAGGAAATTGTGAGGCTTCACGGTGTTCCGTTAACGATTGTGTCGGATCGTGATAGACGTTTCACCTCGAGGTTTTGGAAAAGTCTACAAGAGGAATTGGGTACCAGGTTGTGTTTAAGTACAACTTACCATCCGCAGACTGATGGCCAGAGTGAAAGAACAATACAAACACTTGAAGATATGCTGAGAGCATGTACCCTGGAATTCCTTGGTAACTGGGATGAACATTTACCTTTGGTAGAATTTTCGTACAATAATAGTTTCCACTCGTGCATAAAGATGGCACCTTATCAAGCTTTGTACGGACAGAAGTGTCTTACGCCGTCTTGTTGGCTTGAGGCTGGAGAAAAGCAGTTTATGGGTCCCGAGATGGTCCATCAAACCGCTGAAAAGTTGAAAATAATTAGAGAAAGAATGTTAGCAGCTCAAGATCGTCAAAAGAGCTGTGCTGACAAGAAGCGAAGGCCAATGACCTTCGAAGTTGGAGATTCGGTTTTGCTTAAAGTCTCACCGTGGAAAGGACTTATAAGATTTGGTAAAAGGGGAAAGTTGAGTCCAAGGTTTATTGGATCGTTTAAAGTTCTTCAGAGGATTAGGAACCAAGCTTACAAGCTTGAACTAACAGAGGAACTGAATGGAATTCACAACACTTTTCATGTGTGTTATTTGAGGAAGTTCACGGGAGAAGTTTCCGATATAATTCCAATTTCTGAATTGAGAATTGATGAAAACAAGAGGTTAATTAAAGAACCATAGGCAATTGTTGACCGAAAGACTAAGAAGCTTCGACGCAAGATGGTCGAATTAGTGCTTGTTCGTTGGAAACATTCGAATGGGCCAAATCTCACCTGGGAAACGGAGAGTGACATGTTGAGTCGTTATCCGCATTTGTTTGTTGATGTGTGATTTCGGGGACGGAATCATCCTAAGGGGGAGAGAATTGTAACGCCCGCGTTTCCACGCTAGGCATTTTCGTTGATGTGATAGTCTAGGTTAACCTTTGTAACCCGTTTTGAAATAATAGAAGTATATTATTTGAGTATTATGTGTTTTGTGCTTAACTGCTTAATTATGTGATTTGATTAATTAAGAATAAAATGAGCGTCAAAATTTAAGTGTAAAATAAACTTGATATCTTTGGATAATGTTGTAGTAGTTGAAACGAGGTTTCCAAATATATAAACAACGCCCAAATCTGACTTTGTATGAGGAAGTTATGATTTTATGAAGTTTCGACTTAGCGGTATGCAGCCCGAAATACTCGCTTTGAGATCGAGCGGTTTTTAGTCGAATCAATCTAAACGTGAATCGAAGATTTCGTTGTTGGTATCGAAGCGATGAAAAGTTAGGCTAGAACGGACGTCAAACGAAGAAGTTATGAATTTATAACGAAGTTTTTCTGTCCCGGCCTACTAAAAATAATTAATAAAAATAAAGTCAAAATTAGCCGACGGAGTCTAAACGAAAGTTGTAGAGCGTAGTCTCACCTACGCATAGATATAAAGAACGTCGAAAACAGATTTCGTATGAAGGAGATATGAATTTTCAAAGTTATTAAATAGTTAATATTTAAAATTAATTATAAAATCCGGTATTATCCGAAGGGGAGTCATCAGACTCATCCGAAGTACGCCCAGCGTACAGCAAAGCGTGACGTCCCTCGCACTCGAGTTCTTCGGATGACGCATGCCATGACGATTCGGACGCGTACGCCCCGCGTACTGCTGTACGCCCAGCATACTCCGAGGCTCCAGTCTCCTATAAATAGGATGCGAGGGCAGCCGACTCATTTGCTCTTTTTCTCTCTTCTCTCTCCCGTTTTGCATCGTTTTGCGTGCCAGAAGTACCCCGAAGCCCCGGTATCATTCCCGAGCCCCGAAGCAAGTCCCGAGGTCCTGAAGATCCCGAGAAGTAAGATTCCCGAGCCGAAGCTCTGCCCGCGAGAAGTTCGATTTTTGTGGAGATCTTCCAGATCTGCCGAAGAATACTACTTCTATAAGCCGTAGTGCTGTCCGATCATCTTCTGATCAAGTGAGTGTGTGGTTACTTTATTCTAACACATAATTATAAAGTATTTTATACGAAATACATGTTATGTGTATATTTTGTGTTATATGTGTGAATATATATATTCACTCTCTTCTATCTCATGGATCTGATTTGTTTTCTATGAAATACGTGTTATGTGTGTGTGCCTCATCTGTTATGTGGAATATGTATTGATTAAAGCATGCTATACAGGTTTTTAAACTATGTATAAAAATGTATATTTTTATCTACTAATATGTTGGGTAGAACATGGGTAGATAGTTGGTGTGTAATAAACAAATGAGAGGCCTCGTTGTTGTTTTGATTCAGTCATCTAGCGGAGTTTAGATGACGACCACAGACTTTTCTAGACAATCATGTGGAACACTAGCAGGCTCGCCACCTGTAGGTGTTAATGAACTTGGGTGTTCATTCGCTGTACTCCATCCCCCTCATGGTTGCCTTATTTGACTTATATTGTTAAGGAACCCCCGAAGCATGTGTTGTCGCCCCGATGAAATATTCTTAGACTAGGTCCCTTATGTTAGTTGTCTTAGGGATGTAAAGTGAGAATAACGGGAATGGGTAATTGGGTTATTGTTGGTTGGTGGAATTAAATATAATTATTTATTGTGGGTTGAAAACCCTATATGCTCACCAGGCTCCCAAGCCTGACCCACTCAGTTTTATTTGTATTACAGGAAGTGGCGCAAGGGCATAAGATGGATGAACCATCAAGTTGTTTTGTTTACAAGTCTGTATATGTATATATTTGTTGAATGACTTGTAATGTTATTGTTTATGCTTTATGGTCTGTATCGGAACATGACATCCCGAGTTTTGATTATATAACGAAAATACATTTCTTTTATGAAATGCTTTGGTAAACATTGTTTTATCACGTTTTGTTTTTGGGAACAAATTCCGCAACTCTTTCAAATCAAAAGGATTTACTCTGAAATTATTTTAAAAGCATAAATGAAAATCGGTCTTTTCTAGCCGAGATTTTGGGGATGTCACACAACCAAACCAGTCCTCAACTGCTGAAGGCCTCCTTGTAATGCCAATTATTCATCACCTGAATACCATCACATGTGGCGAGGCTCAGATAATCCTTCGAGTAAAAGACTCGCCCCTATAACGGTTGGACTCAAACAAGAGCTACGCAGTAGGGTCAAATCCAGCAATCTGAGATTATTCAACCCTGATCACATGTGATGTAATGTATTCACCTAATGGCTAACTCCCATTACTCAGAGTCCCACAAAGCACAAAGTAAGCAGCATTCGGACATAGGAAATTACTCAAGTAATTCTATCCTCATAATGAGAAACTGGCATACATTGCTGAGCTCATACTATTAGGCATAACCTAAACGGGCTATCCTACTGCTGTCTACTCAATACTAGCATGCAATTCTCATTAAACTAAAGCACATATAGCAGACACATAAGGCGTCTTTCTAGATCCTTAGTCCTATTCTAGCATGTTGTTCTACTGAAACTGAAACAGATAATCATAATATAAACTTGTATGGGCAGCCTAATTCTCGGCCCAAAACCAATAGGCCCAAACCAAAAATACAGCTCTATAATAGCCCAAAATAAAAGTTGAGAATTTGAATAAATTTATACCTCGGAATACGATCGTTACAAATCTCCCCCACTTGAATCACACTTCGTCCTTGAAGTCCACTGCTACTGACTCTGAAAACAATTCCGGATAGTGCTCCAGCATCTCCTCCTCGGATTCCCACGTCCACTCTGAATCCTTTCGGTGCTGCCACTGCACCTTCACTAGCTGCACCACCTTGTTCCTCAAGGTCTTTGTCTTACGATCCATAATCACGACCGGTCTCTCAATATAATTCAGGCTGCTATCAACCTAAATTTCCTCCTAGGGTACAACCGCTGACTCGTCCATTAAACACTTCCGTAACTGGGAAACATGTGTCACACCCCAAAACCGGAACGGCGGAAACGTTCGGGGGTGGAGGACGTCATGTTAAGTATCACGAGATATGTATATGGTAAGCAAGTAATAAACAACCATTTCATTTAGAAAGAAAGTGTTTACAATGTGTGTTCACAAAACATAGAATTCATACACAAATAACAAAACAAGACTTGAAGCTATAATGCTCCATCTTTTAAATCCCCAGCACGAGCTCCTTTCTAATAGTCTCCTGAGAATACAAGTTATTTGAAAGAGTTGATCAGCAATTAAGCTGGTGAGTTCATAAGATTTTAGTGATTTGAATAAGCTATAAAGTATTGTTGAAAATGTATATGTAAATGTGATGTAAGCTGTAAGTTCTGTTTTGAAAAGTTTGCATGTTCCTCTAGAAAATCATATATTTCCTACTTGAATTAAAGTTAAGTAAAATGACACTACAAGCCTTTCTATGGGTACTAAATGGGTACAAGTTATATATAACTCAGAGTAAACAAACAATCAATTGTGTGCATCTGCCCTAATCTCACAACCCAACGGGGAACAGAAAGTAAGGCGGATAGCACACATCCCATTGGTTGTTAGATCGTTGTCATATATAACCCTGGTGTATTCACTTGTTACTCATGGAGTTAATTGTAATGGTTCCTTTATATCTAATGACGAGTTCTTGTAAGAAAACCTATATTTCTTATAGTAAAATATTGACCATAGTGACTACTTTTATAATAGCTTTATTTATACTGCTATATATAATCTGATATCGAGTAGAAAGTTAACTGGGTGAATCTGCCCTAAGCCCACAATCCAACGGGAACAAGGAGTAAGGCGGAAAACACACATTTAACTATCTATTGGATGTCATTTTTATATATAAACATGGTATATAAAATAAGGTATTATAGAGTTACTCACATAAAGTCTTTAAAATTGTACTGACTTAATAAAATGGATTATGCCCTTATCTGGGAAATCTTTAGTTTTGTATATCAAAAGTACTGACTCTGAAAAGTATGTTTTGTACTAGAAAACTGTGCTTCGACTCTGTGTCCTATAACCTGATCCATACCTGGTACCCTTATGATGACTTAATGTATACTAAGCATATATATATATATATATATATATATATATATATATATATATATATATATTCGAGTAGATAATAGATTGGGGGAACTCGGTTCAAGACCATAATCAAACGAGAACAGGAAATGAAGTGAAGGCACACATCCTATTAGCTGTCGGAATCTATTAGCATATATGTATTCTATAGTGTATACACTAAGGAATCATAAAGCTAGCATTATGATCCTAACCATTAATCGTAGCCTTCTACCAAGGCATCTTCTGTTCTGAGTTAAACCTGACTGTTCCTTTGTCAAATGTAAAGTATATTCTCCCTAGTTTATAACTATCTTGCTAGAAAATAGATCAACTTTCAAGTGGTACCGACACTTTATGAAAGTAATGGGAGAAGTAAGTACACAGATGTCATTTATAATAACATGCGGATGCACTATTAACCTAAAAACATATTTTTTTTATTACGGTCATAATGTGAAAGATAGAACCCCGACTAAACGCTCTTAATGAAAAGAGATTGAGGGAACCAAACGCGACCTCAGCAAGCCGTGTAATTCACATTAAAGTTATATGATCATGTATACGCAATATAACTATCACTAATGCGTTAGTGATTCATTAGTATAATTAGATCCTGTTTGTGTGTTCTCATGCTATAGCAACCTAACTTGTTTGTTATGTTCTGTTTTGGTATTGTTTGATTCTCTTCACTATTTGTTCTGTTGTGGAATTGATTCTTTGTGTGCTTCATTGTACTAGAAGTAATGAATAGCATTCTCCTAAACTATACCTATAATAGTTTACTAATGCTCTACTTGGACTGTTACTGAAATGACTCATTTCTCTACTAAGTTATGCTTTTACTTTAATAATAGAGTTTTGTATAACTATAAAGTAACATAACCTTAAACGAGTTTTGAAATGTGTTGACAACTTATAAATAACATAAGTAACATTTTGAAAGATGTTTAACAACAAACATTTACACAATTATCATTGTGTTCAACCTGTATTCCCCCCCCCCCCCTTAAAACAGTTAAAATAGTTAAAATATTCATTACGGGGTATGAACTCACATGATGTGGGTGATTCAAACGGGTATGCGCGTATGGATGAGACGTTCCACGAATGAAGTCCCGAGACACAGTAAGTCCTAAATGATATATAAGGACACATTTTGACATGAATATAGTGTTTATAAACAACTATATGAAAGGAAATACCTTCCGGGACTAGGAAACACCTTGGTTAAGTGTTGGAATCACATGTGATTCAACAAAGGGAAGTGAAATGACACTAATTGGTGTTTACGGTTTTTGGACCATTTGTCTTTGGGTTTACGGTAGTAAAACCAAATGGTTTATGGTCAAATGATGTTTTCAAGTCTTAAACACTTCTAGGTAAAGGTCTAGGCTAGTTTCTAAGCTTAAGGAAAGAGTTTGGGGCATTAAAACATGCCTTTGAGGTGTTTACGGTTTTGGGAGCTCCCCAAACCGTAAACACATATACATGGGACATTTTTGTGGTTTTCATGTGCTAAACCCATCAAAGGAAGGTTCTAGGAAGTTTCTAGGTTTGTTTCCAAGGCTTGGCAAGAGAATAGGGACACTTTAGCACCCTTTTTAGGGTTTACGGTCCAAGAAGATTCTTGGGCCGTAAACACCTGTTCCTTGTGATATTTGGGTGTTTTCTTGATGATCCTAAGGTCTAGACATGTCAAGGATAGTTTCCATGTTTGGTTCCAAGGTCTAAAGGGACATAAGGCACACTTTGGCCTTATTTTTAGTGTTCACGGTCCAAGAAGATCTTGGGCCGTGAACACCCTTTTCTTGGGGTATTTGGATGATTTCTTGATGTTTAACACTTGATCTAAACATATTAGGGCTAGAAACACTTACAAGTTGAAGATCTCCCAGAAAAATGGGATGATACTTGAGAGAGAAATGGCTCTAGTCTTGGAAATGTGAAAAGTGAATAAAATATCTAAGTCTCACTTATATAGTCTTTAGGGTTTACGGTCCCCATACCATCTTGGACCGTAAACTCCAAACTCTTGAAGATTTGGGCATTTATTGCTACATAATAAACCCTAGGGTATCCTCTCTCTTGATATCTCTTGATGTACTATCTATAAAACACTCAAACTTATTCCAAAAAGCTTGAAAGTTAGTAGAATCAAATTTGACTTCAATTGCAGTGGATGGTTGTACATAATGGAAATTTTTGGGTTGTCACATCATCCCCCCGTTAGAATGAATTTCATCCCGAAATTAGCTCTCTTAACATTACTACTGGGGTTGAGCTCTTCTGTTTTGTAGAATACTCACTCGTAGACCCGACAATTTTGCCCTGGTGTTCTTGATTGGATTCATACTTGGTCCATCTAGGGATGAGCATTAGAACCGCCGGAACCGGAACTGGACCGGAACCGAACCGGAATCGGACCGGAACCGTAACTGGAATTGGTAATAGGTCCGGTTACCGGTTCTCCATTTTTATGAAAACCGGTCCCGGTTCTAAGAACCGGAACCGGTTTGACATTTTTTTTCATTTTTTAAAATGCACATAACCCGCTCATATGAAGTCGAAATTATTTGATTTTTTTCCAACATGTAATTTGGAGTTTGTAATTCATTTTTTACGGTACAAACATATGTTTTGGTTAGATATTGAATCAGACACATGCCCCGAAAGAAAGCATATCGATGTTGCGTTTTTTTATTTCAGCATTATTTTTTTGTTTTTTTAATATGTTCCATTTTTAAAATGTGTATAACTCATTCATATGACGTCGGAATTACTTAATTTTTTTTCCAGCATGTAGTTTGATGTTTGTAGTTCATTTTAGACTATAAAAACACATATTTTGGTTAGATATTGAATCAGTTATAGACCCCGGAAGACAACATATCAATGTTGCGTTTTTTCTGTTTCAGCATTTTTTATTTTTTTGGAATCTGTCCCCGCTTTTAAAATGCGCATAACTCACTCATATGAAGTCGAAATTACTTGATTCTTTTTTCATCATGTAATTTAGTGTTTGTACTTCAATTTAGAATGTAAAAAGTCATAATTTGGTTAAATATTGAATCATTTACAAGTTCTAGAAGATAGCATATAATCTATAGTATTTCAACCGGTTCTACTTTGAAAAATAACCGAAAAATCGGGACCGGAACCGGAACCGGCGCTAGAACCGGCGGTCCGGTTCCCGGTCTCCAATACCTCCCTCAAATGTTGCTCATGTTGCTCCCTAGTCTTAGAATAGACCAGGATATCATCAATAAAAACGACCTGTAACATCCCAAAATACGGCCCAAAATTTTTTCGTTTTAACACTACTAAAAATCATATACTGAAAGTTATCTCATAAAAACCATACATCAATATCTCAAACCCAAAAACAAGTATCATGACAAAAACTGTATCAAATCACATCTAAGGAAAAACTGAACAATCTCCCAGGAATAAAAACTGAAGTTGTGGTGTGTGCGATGCCATCATCTCGAGCTCTTCCCTTTGTTTGCGGAAGTACCTGAAACCAAAACTGAAAACCATAAGCACGAAGCTTAGTGAGCTCCCAAAAACTACCACATACCATACAAACATATAAACAACTACTGGGCCTTGCCCACTGCATCGGACCGAAGTTCAGAAACTGCATCGGACCGAAGTCCGGAACTAACCAGGGCCTTGCCCTCTGCATCGGACCAAAGTCCGAAACTAACTGCATCGGACCGAAGTCTGGAACTGTCTGGGGCCTTGCCCCCTACATCGGACCGAAGTCTGGAAACTGCATCGAACCAAAGTCCAGAACTAACTGAACATAGCACAGCATAAACATATCAACTAGCATAAACACATATATTGCACACTGCATCGGGCCGTAGCCCGGAACACATATCACATAAATCCTGTCTGAGCCACGAAGGCATCAGACATACTAACTACTGCATCGGACCGAAGTCCGGAAACTGCTGCTAACTAAACGGACCGACATTGTGGCCGTAGACCCGTTCCTACTGGAAGGAAACTCACCTCGTGATGCTGACTGCTGAAATCCTGAATGAGAAATCCCTGTCTACTGCTCCGGCAGCTTCCCAGCTATCATAGGAAATAAAATACTAAATCAGAATAGGGATTCTCCAATGGGTAAAATGACCATTTTACCCCTGCTATGGCATGGATCACAACTTGGCCCAAAACCCTCAATTCCTTCTAAGTCCGTTCATGGCCCCACTATAGGCCCACTGATGGCCAAATTTGCTATATTGGGCCCAAAACCCCTTATTGGCCCTTACCCAAGCCCAATACTAAATCCTTGGTCCTTAGCAACTACACTCTGATGGGCCATTAAGGCCCAAGGACCCTAAACCTGAAACTCAGCCGACACCGAGGCCCAAAATACTCGATGCCCAAAGTGGCAGTGTATGCAGGGCGTATACCAAGGTACGTTGAGCGTACTGGCTGCTGGCTTGTATGCGGTGCGTACCTCCTTGTACGCCCAACGTACAGCCCTGTTAAGCCAAAATCTCATTAAGTGCTTAATAATATGATCCAGAGGCTACAAATCCAGATCCTAAGCTTGTACCACGTCTTAAGCCATACAGTTGCTTACTTGATGGCTCACAAGTCTCATAAAGGCTCAAACTTCCATAAATAACATTCTACTTCCATGGAGATTGTAACAACCAAAAATCTCAACCAATTTAAAATTTTCGAAAACAACCTGATTCCATTAAAGTTATTACAAAAAGGTTTTCAATACAATTTATTTTAAGTATTCCCAGAATCTCATCACAACATAAACACGAGAAGCGGTACGATCACGCCTTCGCCTTGTCACGGTCTCCTGAAGAACCTGAAAAACATAAAATCACAATTGTAAGCCCGAAAGCTTAGTGAGATATCCCCAAAATACCAACCACATATACCATACACGCATAACATGCCATAACATATCCGATCACAGAATAGCCATGCACTTCGGGTCTACTGTGTGACTGGTCCGTCGCACCGGCCAACAGTCCACCTGGTCCACCCTCTGAGTCTAGCCATAAACCTCGAGTCTGCAGTGTGGTTGGTCCGCCCACACCGGGCCTTCAATCCACCTGGTCCACTCTCTGAGTCTACAATATGACTGGTCCGCCCACACCGGGCCTTCAGTCGGCCTGGTCCACTCTCCGAGCCTCGGCACGTCTGGTCCGCCCTCTTGGGGCCTACAACCTATCCAGACCGCTCGCTGGGCCTTCGGGACAACCGGTCCACCCTAGGTATCTTGGCCTACAGCACAAAGCAGGACCCGCCTCAACCCAACTCCAGTCCAAACAACCATGTGCACATAAACATACAAACATATAACAATTCACAGTCAACAAGCTGATCAAACAGATCACATAACATATCATCATCCTAACCAGGATACCGACCTAACCAGTCACTAGCATAGCATCACCCTACATCTCAGGATACTGATCTCAACCAAGTCTCTAACATATACCATCCTAGCTACCAGGATGCAAACATATCAAAGCAATAACATAACAACAATACTCGGATCTCAATCCGATAAGGGTCGGCCTTGGTGCCTTAGACCCTGTTGATATAGTGAGGATAACTCACCTCGAAACTGCTGACTAAACAGATAACCCAAGCTGCTCCGATCACTGATACGATCTCCACCACTAGACAACCACCAAGGCACTATACTCAAAACAATATCCAACAATTACCAAACTGCCCCTGGAAACCACTGGTCAACCCTTGGTCAAAGTCAACCCCTGACTGACTCTACTCGCCGAGTCAACCCAATGACTCGCCGAGTCCCCATGCTCAGAAATTCTCCAATCCGCGACTCAACTCGCCGAGTCACCCCGAGACTCGCCGAGTTCAACAACTCTGAGTCCACTCACATACAACTCACCGAGTCATCCCCTTGACTCACCGATTCATGGCTCAACCAGAAAAGATTGGGACTCTTCGACAAGACTCGCCGAGTCCAAGAACAGACTCGTCGAGTCTAAGGCTATCTTCAACCTACTCGCCGAGTTGTTCTTCCAACTTGTCGAGTTCCAGGCCATCTTCATCCAACTCGCCGAGTTGTTCTTCCAACTCGTCGAGTTTCAACTCATCTTCAAGCAACTCGTCGAGTCCACCCATGTGACTCGCCGTGTACCACTGGTCTGAATCCATACAGAAGCATTCCAGGCCATGCAATTGATCCAAAACATAGATCTAGCCTCCTACAACCCATCCATCACGTAAAGTGGCAAACTTTACGTGAATCCAAAGACATCTAGGCCTTTTACACTCTAGGGCTAGGGTTTGGGACATGATGGCTTCACTAAACACTCAAACACAGGGACTTTATGCATATTTGGACCATCACCACTCCAGATCTGAGGTAGCAACCTCAGATCTAACCTCCAAACTCAAAAACATACCAAGATGAGCTCCCATAAACCCCAAGATGATGAATCTATATGAGTAACAGCCCAAGAACGAGATAATACCTCAAAAGAACGCCCCAATAGCAATGAAACTCGAATCCAAGCAAAGCCCCTTGCTCCAAGCCTCCTACCCTTCAAGATTTCCTCAACAATTGCTTCTCCAAGCTTCCAAATGCAACTTGATCCACTCACACACGAAGGTTAGGGTTTCTGGACTTGAGGATGAGTAAAGAGGCTGGGGGAATGAATGTTATGTTCTTTATATAGGGCTCAACCCCGAGAATTAGGGTTTTCTCCACTCAGCGCCTACTCGCCGAGTCCAGCCTCTGACTCGCCGAGTCGGCCACTTAACACGCGACCAATTCGCGACCCTACTCGCCGAGTCCACCCATGGACTCGTCGAGTTCCTCTTTTTCCAATCTACTCTTTTAGCCCTTCAACTCTACTCTTGATATTTCAGGATGTTACAATTCTCCCCCACTTAAATTAGGCTTCATCCTCGAAGCCTGCAACAACTCAACTCTAGAAATACTCCCGCCACGCACCACTTGGCATTAACCCAACCAGGTTCCTCAAAACACAACCATAGAAACTAGAAGCTCACTTTCTCCTTTCTTACGGTGTCCTAACCACCGACTCAAGCCGGCCACCGACTTTACCCTCTGATAACCCCACTTAACCACTGAGTACTACTCACGAAGCAACACTACTCCAAATCACAACCATCACTCGACCCATATAAGCTAGAAGATAACCATGCACCACCGGATTCCCGATCCAAGTCCAACTCTAATCATTCTGCTGACAGAAAGACACATTCTTCAGAGCAACTCCCATGAGTTCTCCTCTTGCAATCACATACACATGCCAAACTAGCTCTAGCACCCTCAGGTTGGGAAAACCCGATACACTGATGATATCTCCAAACATCCCCCAGGATGAATCACTACTACGTACACAATTCCCTTATCAGAATCACACTAAGAGCCCAAGACTCCCTCCCTGCATCCCTACCGAGCCTCTTGGATCTGCACCTGCGGAGTTCCTTCCGCGACCTCAGCAGACATCCCAAACCGGATGTGTTTCCATTCCACTGTCGCAAACACGCTGCTCAATGACCATACTCGGATCACTCTAATCATAACTCTGCTCTGCCGCTTTCACTTCCGTGAACTTGCACTCCCTCTCGGAGTTACACACCTCTCTCTTTTCCTTTACCAAGGAATCCACTTGGCCGCCTTGTCACTCCGACAAGTGCCACGGTGCTCGCCCAACGCTACACCACTCCTTTATAGCATAACCGTTATCCATCCAACACACATACTCTGACTCTAATCGCAGGGACTCTCAAGCCCATGCACTATCTCAACTAATCAAGATCACTACCCGGGGCCAGACCTTCTAATTCAATCACACCGCAACATACACAATCCATATCCTCGAACCGATCCAACAATACCTGCAGAGTCTTCAGCATGACTGGACCGCCTCACCAGGCCTTCAGCCAATCTGGACCACTCTCAGAACCTTCATCCAATCTGGACCGCTCTCAGTGCCGTCAGTTTGGCTGGACCGTTCTCCGAGCCTTCGGCCTGACTGGTACGCCTACCGGCCTTCAGTCTATCCGGACCGCTCAACTAACACCCATCATTCCGAGCTATCTCACTGGGAAATCCTCCCATGCATACTGTTCTTAGCCCTCTAGGGGTTCCGAACTCTATCTCCATCATACATACTCGATCCCGGCCCGAACCCCAGGCCCTCCATAATCAAATGCCCTAGGTCTGTATCCCTCCCCGCATGCCCGACACTTGCTCCTACCAGCCTACACTTTGGACTGACAGAACACTGTTGAATCCCAACAGCTAAGCACCCTCAAATACTCATCGATCTCCCGGAGAATTTTCCAATTCTCCCCTACTTGTAGCACTGACTAACAACCACCGGTCGCCATCACCGACCTCCCAGAACAACTCTGCACAAAACCAACACTTACACGCGGACTGATTCACACAAGCATAAACAACCTTAACAAGATCCCACATCAACACTGATTAACCCGCTCGAAAGAAATTCAACCTGCATCTAACCACTCTTCAGAAAGCAGATGCTACCCGGCCTTCAAACCAATGTCAGGTTTCCACTAATAACCCTCATGGATGATAACCAACGAAATTCCCAATACAATAACCCATAACCAAACCACAACCCTCAAAAACGACGAATACCACATCGAAAACCACACAAGATACCAGCACCTAAACAATACACCACAATAATCACAAGATAACAAGATATCAAGGAAGAAACATACCCGCAGCTGCATCCGGCACTGCTCTGACCTCCTCTGCTGAAAGCTGGAAAGCACGACCCTGAGCCCTTGGGGGCTCCGCTCCACCCCGACCTCCACATGTGATCCTCAAAGTGGTCGGTGCTGGAGCCTGCACCGGTCCTACAGCAAGTTGTGGACAGTTGACCCTCAAATGTCCAACCTGATGACAATGATAACAAATCCTCAAATCCCGAACCAGCGCTGACTGTCGACAATCCCTCGCATAGTGCCCCTCCTTTCCGCACTTGCGGCATGCACCACCGAACCTACAAACTCCGGTGTGACCCCTCCCACACTTCCCACAAGTGTGGCTGCTCAGATCCCCCACTCTAGCGTCAACGGTCTTGGACCGTTTCGGCGCCGGCTGCGACTGTACCGGAGCCTGCCTCAGCTCACGCAACTGCAACTCAATCTCTAACTCACGCCGCCTGGCGGCCTCCTGCAACTCCAACAGGGTCTCGCACCTCTGCGTAGACACAAACTGTCTGATGTCCCTCTTGAGCATGCTCAGATATCGAGACATCTGGGCCTGCTCCGAAGCGAACTCTGGGCAGAACATCGTCCTCTCAGTGAACATCCTGGTGATCTCAGTCACCGACTCCGAATCCTGCTTCAGCTCAAGGAACTCCTGAGCCAATCTCTCCCTCTCAACTTGCGGAACATAATGAGTGTTGAACATCTCTCTGAACTGATCCCATGAAACCGCAGCCCTCTGCGCATCTGAATATGACCCCGTGGTCAATCTCCACCAATCCTTCGCCCTGAGCCTCAACAGGTTTAGAGCACACCTCACCCTCTGATCAGCAGGGCATGAACACGTGAAGAAACACCCCTCCACGTCTGATAACCATCTCATAGAAACAATCAGGTCCTGAACTCCATCAAAGGTGGGAGGCTTCGTATTATCGAAGTCCCGATACTGAAAGCCCCGACCAGCTCCTCCCCCTGCCGCTGCTACAGCCGCTGTAGCCGCCGCGGCAGCCGTCTCTGTGAGAGCTACATAGCGCTCATCAAAATACTTAACCATGTCGGTCTTGATCGACCCAAACAGCTCCGACAACTCAGCCCGGAACAACACAGCAATCTCATTACGCAGGATCTCACGAATCCTCGCATCCAACTCGCACGTGCTCATCTGACCAATAACCTCGGGCGGTACTGACCTGCCCGGAACTCCCTCTCCTGCTCCCGATCCTGACCCGGATCCACTCCCAGCATGCCTCGGAATCTCCATACTGAAAATCACCACAAAGACTCAGATACTTCCCACTATCCTGGGAACCAACTCTCTCAACCCAACCCTAGAGGTCATGGTTTCCCTGATACGCGTATGGGTCCTGTGCTTTCAGTAGTACGGGCCCATACTACCTTCCACACCTACCCATATTTGTATAAAGTACTATCACAACACCCTAGCGAAAACATACAAACAAGCGCTCAACCCTCACCACTAGAGGAACACTGGAAATCTCCCACAAGGAACCCTAGGCTACAGGCATCACAATCAGGTAGCATTATCATGAAATCCTGAAGATCCCTAGCCTAACACTAGCATGCAGTTCTATCAAAGCTCAAAAACAAATAACATGCATGGTATTTTGGGGTTACTTACTGGCTCCGGCTGATCGTACCTCCGCGTCCTCCTTTACTCATTTTGAAAACCATTTTAAATTCTCTTTTGAAAACTCTCCTCGATTTGAGACTGGAGTCACACGAGTGTTTCTCCAATTCAATCAAATCAAGGCTCTGATACCAACTTGTAACAACCAAAAATCTCAACCAATTTAAAATTTTCGAAAACAACCCGATTCCATTAAAGTTATTACAAAAAGGTTTTCAATACAATTTATTTTAAGTATTCCCAGAATCTCATCACAACATAAACACGAGGAGCGGTACGATCACGCCTTCGCCTTGCCACGGTCTCCTAAAGAACCTGAAAAATATAAAACCACAACTATAAGCCCGAAAGCTTAGTGAGATATCCCCAAAATACCAACCACATATACCATACATGCATAACATGCCATAACATATCCGATCACAGAACAGCCATGCACTTCGGGTCTACTGTGTGACTGGTCCGCCGCACCAGCCAACAGTCCACCTGGTCCACCCTCTGAGTCTAGCCATAAACCTCGAGTCTGCAGTGTGGTTGGTCCGCCCGCACCGGGCCTTCAATCCAGCTGGTCCAGTCTCTGAGTCTACAATATGACTGGTCCGCCCGCATCGGGCCTTCAGTCGGCCTGGTCCACTCTCCGAGCCTCGGCACGTCTGGTCCGCCCTCTTGGGGCCTACAGCCTATCCGGACCGCTCGCTGGGCCTTCGGGACAACCGGTCCGCCCTGGGTATCTTGGCCTACAGCACAAAGCAGGACCCGTCTCAACACAACTCCTGTCCAAACAACAATGTGCACATAAACATACAAACATATAACAATTCACAGTCAACAAGCCGATCAAACAGATCACATAACATATCATCATCCTAACCAGGATACCGACCTAACCGGTCACTAGCATAGCATCACCCTACATCTCAGGATACTGATCTCAACCAAGTCTCTAACATATACCATCCTATACTCAAAACAATATCCAACAATTACCAAACTGCCCCTAGAAACCACTAGTCAACCCTTCATCAAAGTCAACCCCTGACCGACTCTACTCGCCAAGTCAACCCGATGACTCGCCGAGTCCCCATGCTCAGAAATTCTCCAATCCGCGACTCAACTCGCCGAGTCACCCCGAGACTCGCCGAGTTCAACAACTCTGAGTCCACTCATATACAACTCACCGAGTCATCCCCTTGACTCACCGATTCATGGCTCAACCAGAAAAGATTGGGACTCTTCGACAAGACTCGCCGAGTCCAAGAACAGACTCGTCGAGTCTAAGGCTATCTTCAACCTACTCGCCGAGTTGTTCTTCCAACTCGTCGAGTTCCAGGCCATCTTCATCCAACTCACCGAGTTGTTCTTCCAACTCGTCGAGTTTCAGCTCATCTTCAAGCAACTCACCGAGTCCACCCATGTGACTCGCCGAGTACCACCGGTCTGAATCCATACAGAAGCATTCCAGGCCATGCAATTGATCCAAAACATAGATCTAGCCTCCTACAACCCATCCATCACGTAAAGTGGCAAACTTTACATGAATCCAAAGAGATCTAGGCCTTTTACACTCTAAGGCTAGGGTTTGGGACATGATGGCTTCACTAAACACTCAAACACAGGGACTTTATGCATATTTGGACCATCACCACTCCAGATCTGAGGTAGCAACCTCAGATCTAACCTCCAAACTCCAAAACATACCAAGATGAGCTCCCATAAACCCCAAGATGATGAATCTATATGAGTAAAATCCCAAGAACGAGATAATACCTCAAAAGAACGCCCCAACAACAATGAAACTCGAATCCAAGCAAAGCCCCTTGCTCCAAGCCTCCTACCCTTCAATATTTCCTCAACAATTTCTTCTCCAAGCTTCCAAATGCAACTTGATCCACTCACACACGAAGGTTAGGGTTTCTGGACTTGAGGATGAGTAAAGAGGCTGGGGGAATGAATCTTATATTCTTTATATACGGCTCAACCCCGAGAATTAGGGTTTTCTCCACTCAGCGCCTACTCGCCGAGTCGGCCACTTAATACGCGACCAATTCGCGACCCTACTCGCCGAGTCCACCCATGGACTCGCCGAGTTCCTCTTTTTCCAATCTACTCTTTTAGCCCTTCTACTCTACTCTTGATATTTCGGGATGTTACAGAGATAACTAGATCTCATGCATGGTTCCATATAAGCCACAAAGACTGAAACTTTATTGCTAGGAAGATGTTTGTGAGTCATAGGGATGGCAATCCAAGCTCCAAAACCGACTTAAAAGATCAAGACTCAACCTTTGGACCTAAAAAGGTCTAAACTTCCATAACCTAGATCTAGAAGGAAAGAGGACGAAAGTTGAGAACTTTATACCTTCCTTTGCTGACCAAGAGGGTGCTAAGTCCAGATCCCTGAGCTCAAACCTCTTCTCCAACTTCTTCTCTTCCTTCTTCACCACTTCTCTTCACTAAAAGCACTCACCAAAAGCTTCTTCACACACAAGAGAGGATGAGAACAAGTTAAGGTTTTCTTGAGGGTGGGGAGACTGATGGGAAGACAGGGAAGGAGGCTATAATGGGGTTTATATAGCCTTAAACTCCTAAAATTAGGGTTTTCATCTGGCCGCGTACGTTGGGCGTACCATATGGTACAATGCACATACGCTCCTCCTCCCCGCATTTCATTTAAACATTACGCCTAGCGTACAACGGGTTACGCCCCGCGTACGGCTTATAGGAAGCCTAATTCTCGGCCCAAAACCAATAGGCCCAAACCAAAAATACAACTCTATAATAGCCCAAAATAAAACATGAGAATTTGAATAAATTTATACCACAGAATACGATCGTTACACGACCACCGACCGATCCAACATTAGTATACATACCTTTTTCGTGAGATCCTAGAACGTTGTTGGGGTATTGGTGAGCCCAAACGACATCACCACAAACTCGTAATGCCCATACCGAGTCATGAAAGTTGTCTTCAATATATCCTCATCCCGAATCCTCATCTGATGGTATCCCGACTGAAGATTAAATTAAGTAGAATAAATAACGGAATAATTAGTTGTTGGGTTATGAGCAAAACATCAATCCTATGGTGCATATGCAAACCCTAAAGCTTTGGATCTAGTTTTTCTAGTTGTACATGCAATAATCATCCAAAGCTTATAAACCCAGTAAGAGTATTACCTTTGATTGTAGCTTGATGATCTTGAGCTTATGAGATCCTAGCACCTCAAATGTGATGCCTCTGATGAATCACAAATACCAAAGCAATTAGATAATCTTAGAGAGAGAGAGAGAGGAGGCTCAAAATCGGCTCTAAGAATCCTTCTAGGGTTCTAGTGGCCGAAAATGGTTACCCCAAGGGTTCCTTATATAGTTGAGCAGTTAGGATTTCAGTCAAAACCCTAATCCAGTTGCTTAGTCTTTAACCAGCCCAAAGGATCCTTCAAGAAGGCCCCTTGGACTATTTCTATGTGGACTCCCAAATAGAATTCGTCCATTGCTTCTGAAAGGATCCTAAGCCTAACCTAGTAACTATCTTATAATTATAGTATGAGTCCCATTGATTTAACTAATCTCTTTTGACCACAAAATTAGTTCTAAATTAATTCTTGACCAATATTAATTAAACAATATGATTTCTCCTTTAATATATATTATTCATATAATATATTAATAAACCATAATGACCTCTTTCTCCATTATTCATCCAGTCAAGTTGCTTTGGTGAAGGCAACCCAAAAGGACCATGCTACAACCGGGTCAAGTACATACCAAATATAGTTATGGCTTAGACACCTAATCCAACAGTCTCCTACTTGGATAAGTCTAATAACTATAAATGCAAGTACGAATTCAAAAATCGATTAGCAATCGTACCTCTCAAAACTGTTGTCGAACTCTGAAACGTCCTTTAGATAAGGGATCGTATAATCCTCCATTCTCAAGATATCATGTGGACAAATACATGGAACATAGACATACTTATAGTCCATCAGTTTGTTTCTCGATGTCTGATTTGTATGACATAGAACTTAATTGAACACATCAATTCAGTTCTGATTGGGCCTGCACATAAGTGAAACCAAATCATCTAGGGGCCCAAGATATCACTTTTAACCTCGTAGTAAAAAGAACAAAGAAAATTCGACTTACATGCTTGTACTATTTACTCATCAAATCGTACACAACAATAAATTTTATAACATCAAGTTACAGATGCGTTTACGCATTATCAATGCACAACCAAGTTGTAAACAACAACTCATATATCTAGGTTTAAAGACTATATGATATTATCATCTCATAATCACTCGTTATTAAATTCCATGAAGTGATTCATGTGAGCGTAAGTTAAATCCAATACTCAAATCTTATTTCAAGAGCACTCATGAACATTTCAGCAAACTTTTGCTATGTCTAAATGCTTAGGCAATCTACAAGCCAAATCATGATAGTCTTCTTTCATACTTACTTCCAACGTATGAACGACTTAGGATAGTTTAAATAAACTTATTATTTAGGAAGTCAAAACATGCAAAGTGAAACAATAGTAAATAATTAACATAAGACAGTAACTTTACTCACAAATAATACTCCTTTATTTAATCATCAAATGTTAATTACAATTTATCTATTACAAGTTTCTAAAAACTATCTAATCAGTAAAACTAATATCGTCCTTCAGCCCAATGCTCCTACCATGTTGCAAGTACTTAACCCTACTCAGTCCCTTCGTAAGGGGATCTGCTGGGTTATCCTCTGACGATACCCTCTTCAATACGAGGAGTCCCTCTTCCACCTGATGTGTAATGAAATGATATTTTCTGTCGATATGCCTGGATCTGCCATAATCCCTCGGTTCCTTGGTTAAGGCAACCACACCTTCGTTATCGCAGACAATCTCCATAGGCTCCTTTATGGCCGGTATAACTCCAAGGTCTCTAATGAAGTTCTTTATCCATATTGCCTACTTTGATGCATCGCTCGCTGCTATGTACTCTGATTCGCACGTTGAATCAACTACTGTCTTCTACTTGGAACTTTTCCATGTCACTGCTCCTCCATTCAAGGTAAAGACCCAGCCCGACTGTGAGCGGAAATTATCTTGGTCAGTCTGAAATCTGGTGTCACTATACCCTTGAACTCTCAAGTCATCACTCCTATCGAGGATAACGAACCATTCCTTAGTCCTTCGTAGGTACTTGATAATATTATTTACTGCGGTCCAATGTTCTCTACCAGGGTTCCCTTGATATCTGCTGACCAAGCTCAAAGCGAAGGCCACGTTAGGGCGAGTACATGTCATAGCATACATGATTGAGCCAACTGCGGAAGCATAATGTACACTGCTCCTCTCTGCTATCTTAGCATTGTTACTCGGACTTTGAGTCTTACTCAACTTGGTATTGCTTTGGATTGGTAACTCCCCTTTCTTGGAATTTTCCATGCTGAAACATTTCAACACTTTATCCAAGTAAGTATTTTGACTAAGTCCTATCATTCTCTTACTCCTATTTCTCAATATTCTTATCCCTAGAATATAAGCACCTTCTCCGAGGTCCTTCATAGTGAAACACTACCCAAGCTAGGACTTAACCTCATGCAAGGTTGGGATGTCGTTTCCTATGAGCAGTATGTCATCCACATACAAAATGAGAAAGCTAACTATACTTCCACTGGCTTTGACATATACACAGGACTCATCCTCGCTTCTCAAAAAACCAAACTCTTTTACTTTCTCATTGACACAAAGATTCCATCTGTGAGATGCTTGTTTCAATCCATAGATGGATTTCTTAAGCTTTCACACTCTATTAGGATACTTTGCATCGACAAAACCTTCTAGCTAACTTATGTAAACATCTTCAACCAACTTCCCATTAAGGAAAGCGGTTTTGACATCCATTTCTGCCATATTTCATAATCATGAAACGCAGTTATGGCTAGAATAACCCTTATAGATTTGATCTTCGCCACTGGTGAGTGGGTCTCATCATAGTCAACTCCAGGAGTTTAAGTAAAGCCCTTCGTAACCAATCGCAACTTATATGTGTGTACTTTCCCATCCATGTCGGTCTTCTTCTTGAAGATCCACTTGCAACCGACCGTCTTACGACCCGGTATATTGTTAACCAAGTTCCAAACTTGATTGTCATACATGGACTGAATCTCGCTGTCCATTACCTCTTTCCATTTTGCAGACTCCGGGCCTGCCACAGCTTCCTTGTAGTTGTTAGGTTCATCCAAATTTATTAGTGTACTATCACTAATAAACGTATCACCCTCAACACTTATATGGAAACCATAAAACTCTGGTGGAACGCAAACTTTACTGGAACGTCTAAGAGGTAAGGACTCGTCAATAGGTTCAACAGGAGTTTCCTCCTCGGATTGAGTGCCAGTGTTAGAGGTTCCTTCATCGCTTGATTCTTAAAGTTCTTCAAGATCAATTTTCCTCCCACTGTCTTCTTGACATATGAGTTCTCGCTCTCTAAAAAGCCCTCTCCTCACAATGAAGACAACATTGTCACTTGGCCTATAGAAGAGATATCCAAAGGACTTCTGTGGATAGCCGATGAAAATACACTGCTCACTACGAGGTTCGAGCTTGTCGTGAGTCTTTCGCCTTACGAAAGCCTCGCAACCCCAAACCTTGATATGTGACAACGAGGGAGCTTTCCATGTCCACATCTCGTGATGTGTTTGGGCAACCTTCTTAGTCGGGACTAGATTAATGATATGGGTGGCAGTCTCTAAGGCATACCCCCAGGACGAGATAGGTAACTAAGCTCGACTCATCATGGAATGAACCATGTCCAACAAGTTTTGACTGTGTAACATCCCCAATTTCACGGAGACAAAGGACTGATTTTGTTTATGCTTTATAAAAATCAGAGTACTTCTTTTAATAAAAATGTTGTGGAATTTGTTCCCCAAAAAACTTGATAAATACATTATCAAAGCATTTCCGAAGAAATATATTTTGTTCATATTAAAACTTTGGGATGTCATCGTCAATACTGAAACATAAGCATAAATAGACCTTACATTTATTTATACTAGTGATATACATCTCCTTTAATCTCTCAGTGTAAAGTAGCTTCGTATCGACACCTGTGATAAAACTAAGCTTGAGTGGGTCAGGTTGGGAAACCTGGTGAGCACATAGGGTTTTCAACCCACAATAATATAATTATTATGTTTAAACATCAAACAATCAACCCAATTACCCATCCCCATTATCTTCTTTAATCTTAAGGATCTACCCTAAGAATCAGCTATTTCTCGTTCATTCATTCCTAAGGATTAGGAATGAAGTCACATCGTCACCGGGGTTTATACAACTTAAGGAATAGGCACAAAGTCACATCGTCGCCAGGGTTTATACAACTTAAGGAATAGGCATGAAGTTACATCGTTGCCAGAGTTTATACAACTTAAGGAATAGGCACGAAGTCACATCGTCACCAACGTTTATAAAACTTAAGGAATAGGCACGAAGTCACATCGTCGCCAGGGTTTATACAACTTAAGGAATAGGCACGAAGTCATATCGTCGCTAGGGTTTATACAACTTAAGGAATAGGCATGAAGTCACATCGTCGCCAGGGTTTATCCAACGGGTGCTAATTCTATAGCTCATTTATCGACAGTATTATTTTCGGCAACCCACCCGAAATACATGTCAATGGGTTTTTAGAGTACACCGGGTGAACACGTCGTTCACAACACCTACAGGTTGCGAGCCTGCTAGTGTTCCACTGAACTGTCTAGAATAGTCTGTGGTTGGTATCCATACTCTACTAGATGATGGGTTCAATGTTTAGGTAAAGGCTTTTCTCACGTTTCACCTCTCACCCTCATCTCATGATCTATATCACCTTTCATCTCACCTTCCAACTCATTTTTCATCACACGACATCTGTTTTATCTACCCATGTTTTACCCCTAACATATTTGTAGATACAAAATACATATACAGTTTAAATCATTTAAAACGTATATAACATCGATCATCCAGCCTAGACAACAAGTATTCAGATAATATGCACACATAGCACGTAATTTTATATAAAATACTTCATATCTATGTGTAAGATGAAAGTAATATGCACTCACATTTGTAGCGTGGTATATAGAATCTAAACAGTTAGAATCTCGTCATTGTCAGGATCGTTCGGAAACGAGAGAGAGGGAAAATAATTGGTGTAAGGAATGAAAGGGTTGAACTTGCTATTTATAGGGTGTTCTGGGGCCATTCACGTCGTGAACATGATAGATTCGCATCGTGAATCCATGAGTCATCCCGTAGCCTTAATGTGTGTTTTCTAGGCTTGATAAGTGTCAATCAACTGGTTCACGTCGTGAACCATGCTTTGTTCACGTCGTGAGTTGGTCAGACCTCGAAGTTTGTGTTCCGAACTTCAGAAATTCATATCTTTTCCATACGAACTCCGTTTTTGACGTTCTTTATATCCACGCGTAGATGGAGACGTACTCTACAAATTTATTTTAGTTCACTAAGGCTAAAAAGTAGTTTATCATAAACTCACTTTTTATGATTCTCGGTGTCGTGTTGGTTTTGTCGCGAAACTTCGACAGGTCATAACTTCTTCGTTATAACTCGGATTTCGACGTTCTTTATATCTACGAAATCCTTGTGACATATACTAAAACTTAGTTAAGATTATTTAATCTAAATAATCCTCTATCAAGAAGACATTTTTGACATTTATCGTCTCTAAATTGACTAGCCCGAATCTGAGGGTGTTACAGATTGCGCCTCTCAGCCTCACCATTCAACTGCGGTGTCCTAGGTGGTGTTAATTGTGAAACAATTCTACATTCCTTGAGGTAGTCGTGTAATTCGATACTAAGATACTCACCACCTCGATCGGATTGGAACATCTTTATCTTCCCATCCAGCTGATTCTCCACTTCTTGCTTAAACTCTTTGAACTTTTCAAAGGTTTCTGACTTTTGCTTGATTAAGTAGATATACCCATATTTGCTATAATCATCGGTAAAAGTCACATAGAAGCGGTTCGCATCCTTTGTGGTGGATCTAAAGGTCCCATATATATCGGTATGTAAGAGATCCAATAAATCCTCACTCCTTTCACAAGTACCAGTGAAGGGTGACTTTGTCATCTTTCCAAGTAAACAAGACCCACACGTGTCATCGTCCCTAAGTTTGAATGACTCCAACACTCCATCCTTTTGGAGTTGGGCTACGTGCTTCTTGTTGACATGTCCAAGATGACACTGCCACAAGCATGCTTTATCTAAACCGTCAGAAGAATCGATATGCAACACATTATTTACTAAGTTGTCTACAACCATCATAGTTTCATATATTCCATTACAAGGCAACACTTCAAAATAGAGAGTACCATTAAAGAAAGCATTAATAGAACCAATTTCATTATTCAATGAAAATCTAAAACCTTGTTTATACAAACCATGAAAAGAAATAATGTTTCGTGTCATTTCTGACGAATAGCACCAATTATTCAAATCTAAACCTAACCCACTACTAAGCACTAAAGAGTAAACTCCAATCTTGGTGACAGGCGACGCTTTCCTATTCCTCATGATCAAGTTTATCTTCCCATGCTCCACATCCCTACTTCTTCTTAGACCCTGCAAATCAGAACAAATGTGAAAACCATATTCTGTATCGAGGACCCAAGACATAGCATGTGATGAGTTATTAGATTGAATAGTATAAATACATGCGAAGACATAACATGTGATGAGTTATTAGATTGAATAGTATAAATACATGTGAAGGTGAGCTTTATCTTCACATCCTTAATATCTTGCAGATACTTCGGGCGACTTCGTTTCCAATGCCCTTTGTCGTGGAAGTGGAAGCACTCTGCATCCTCCGGGTTGGAAGAGGGAGCAGCAGGACCAACTTTGGTTCCACTCGAAGAGGTACCATCATGGGACTTTCCTTTGTGGCTCTTAGAAGGAGCCTTTCTAATCTTTCCTTTTTCTTGTCCAATAGCCAAGATAAGGTCAGCAGCAGTAGGAGTAGATGCAATAGATTTTCCTTTTAGACTACTCTCAACAGTCTTTAGTAGGCCTTGAAGCTTGCTTAGAGTGACCTCCTCCTTGTAAATATGGTAGGTGATACGAAACTAATCGTAGCAAGGAGGTAAGGAGTGTAGAATGATATCTACGGCCAACTCCTCATCGAAGTTGACATTCAACTTCAGCAATCGGTCCATATATCTTTGCATTTTCTGCAAGTGAGCCGTGGTGGACTCTCCATCATTCATTTTGGTAGTGATCATCGAAGCGATGATCTCGTACCTTTCCTACCTAGCACTTTGATGGTACCTTTCCATCAAATCTTAGTGCATCTCGAATGGGTAGTAGTCCTCGTAGGACTTTTGGAGTTCAGCAGTCATTGTTGCAAGCATGATGCAATGAAACTTCGTAGCATCTCGCTTATAAGTTTCGTACGAAATAATTTCTTAGGAAGTATCAGTGGTGTGGCCAATCTTCTTCAGCTCCTTGTCAAGAACATATTATTTGTCCTCTTAGCGGGTAACCTTGCGGATGTTGCAAATCAATCATTAAATTTGGACCCATCAAATATCACCCTCCCACACAAGTTCATGAGTGAGAATGAGCCAGAAGCATTGTTGTTTGGAGTAAACGTCTAAAAAAAGAAAAAAGACAAAGTTTAGGTAAGATAAGAATCCCCAATTTAACACCCAAATGAAAAACTAGGGCTAGGACCTAACATAATATTTCACAATTTTCAAGAGGGATGTCATAATCCAATTGAAAAATATTTGAAGGTAGGTAAATGACGATTTACCAATTTCCACCATGAAAAACGAAAAAGATATTTAAGTTTTAAACGAATTGAAATTCCTAGATCTTTTGAGATTCATTGATCTTTTCAATGGCATGTTTAAGTCTCGATATGCCCTTCAAGTTTGTGACTGAGATACCGAGGATCGCAAACAAGATGTGAATAACCATAAATATATTTGGTACTCTCGATGTCATTTACCACCTAATCAATGTGCCGATTAACCACACACTTATTTTTCCTAAAGTAACTAAGAATGAGAATTTATAAAAACATTTAGTTACTTTATAGATCATTATACTTGTTAATGAGGAATTAGTTTCCCTATCCTACCCGTTCGATTGACGACCCTCCACCAATCAAGGAAGCGGTGGGTGAGAGTGGACACCCATTAAGCCACCATTTTATAGGCAGCAACCTTATACCCCCCTTATAGACCGGCTTCGTGAATGAGGCCTACTAACGGTAATACTAGCTTTATCTTATATATATATATATATATATATATATATATATATATATATATATATATATATATATATATATATATATATATATATATATATAATCTTATAATATCATAATAGTATAAGGGTTGAATTTTAAGCTTGTAAAATTCTAGGGTTTAGAATCTAAATATTTCAAAATTAAAACTATTAATTAAAATTTTAAATTCCAAAACTTGCGAGCAAGTTTTGAAACTTTGCAAAACATCTTTTAGATCAAATTTGAAAATTAATCAAATAATCATATTATTAATCTTTATCACATAATTTGACCTAATCTATTTTCTTGACAAGATAATTCACATCAAAATACAAATAATTAATCTTTATCATATAAAACAAATAATTATCTTATTTATGACAATTATATTTCAATAGCATTAGGATAATCAATACCATATTGAAAAAAATCAGATTTTATCAGTCAAAAACGTTTTTGGTAATTATCCTAATTCAATTTCAGTCAAAATCCTGAAAAATCTGCCAACAGATGAGCCGACTCGCTGAGTCACAGACTGGACTCGTCGAGTAGCCCTGACTCGTCGAGTTCATCAGGCAGAGGCACAAATTTTTTGATTTTCAGCTTTGAACAATTGGCAATGCATCAAATACAAAAGAAAAACGACCTAGTTTCTGATACGACTGTTGGGTTATGAACAAAACATCAATCCTATGGTGCACATGCAAACCCTAAAGCTTTGGATCTAGTTTTTCTTGTTGTACATGCAATAATCATCCAAAGCTTATAAACCCTAGATCTAGCATACCAAAATCGAAATTACATCTAATAAAACAAGTTAGAGTATTTCCTTTTATTGTAGCTTGATGATCTTGAGCTTATGAGATCCTAGCACATCAAATGTGATGCCTCTAATGAATCACAAACACCAAAGCAATTAGAGAATCGTAGAGAGAGAGGAAGGAGGTTCAAAATCGGCTCTACGAATCCTTCTAGGGTTCAAGTGGCTGAAAATGGATACCCCAAGGGTTCCTTATATAGCTGAGCAGTTAGGGTTTTAGTCAAAACCCTAATCCAGTTGCTTAGTCTTTAACCAGCCCAAAGGATCCTTCTAGAAGGCCCCTTGGACGATTTCTATGTGGAATCCCACATAGAATTCGTCCATTCCTTCCTTATGGATCCTAAGCCCAACCTAGTAACTATCTTATAATTACAGTATCAGTCCCATTGATTTAATTAATCTATTTTGACCACAAAATTAATTCTTAACCAATATTAATTAAACAATATGATTTCTCCTTTAATATATTATTCATATAATATATTAACAATCCATAATAACCTCTTTCTCCATTATTCATCCAGTCAAGTTGCTTTAGTGAAGGCAACCCAAAACGACCATGCTACAATCGGGTCAAGTACATACCAAATATAGTTATGGCTTAGACACCTAATCCAACATTAGTTTATTAATTATTATGGTTTAATAATTAATTAGAAACTAACTGGAAAACAATTTGGGAATTATTTAACATTTTAATAAATAGAAGGGTTTAATATCAATTAATCAATAGTTGGTTAATCAGGAACATTCCAGAACCCTATAAGAAATGGTGTGGACGGAAATTCCTTTTGGATAAAGGGAATTTCGTTCTAGGGCTATCCCATCCCACATGGGCTTGAGGATAAAATCCTTGGAGGTATCATAGGCTATAAATAGGGCCTTAGGGATTCATTCCTCCTTGCTCATATTTTGGCTTGAGTTATTCGCCACCTTCTTTCTCTCTCCTTGTGGAAGAACTTTCCTTATAATTCATCCCCTCCTAGTTTATAATTTTGATTCTACTCTTATGAGCTCATTTAGTGTGAACCAAGAGAAGAATTCTGGTTTAGATCCTTATCATCCAAACAAGGTGGCACGCACGAGGAGTCAAGCGCGAAGATCTCTAGCTGCAAAAGAGGTTAGTATTCTTCTTTATATTTTCAGATTTCATAGGGTAGAAGTAATAGCATGAAACCATACATCCATAGGTTGCATGTACACTTAGGTATATCGTTTTGTTGCTTCGATTTTTCTGCTACCTAGTTTTAGTGTGTATTTGATGCCTGAAACACCTAACACGAGGAGCATTGGTCTGAAGGACGATATTAGTTTTAGTGATTAGATAGATGTTTAGAAACTTGTAATAGATAAATGTAATTGACATTTGATGATTAATTAATGGAGAATTATTTGTGAGTAAAATTTACTATCTTGTGTCAATTGTTTACTATTGCTTCACTTTTGCATGTTTTACTTCCAGAATAATTAGATTGTTCAGATTATCCACAGTCAATCATACTTTGGGAGTAAGTTATGAGGTTAGATGGTCATGAGTTGGTTTGTAGATTCTATAAGTGTTTAAACATAGCAAAGGTTTGCTGCAACGTTCATGAGTACTCATGAAATAAGATTTGAGTATTGGATTAAACCCATGCTCAAGCGAATCACTTCATGGAATTATCACGAGTGATTGTGAGATGATAATATCGTATAATCTTTAGATAGAGATATATGAGTTGTTGTTTACGAGTCGGTTGTGCATTGATAATGCGTAAACACAACGGTAACTTGGTGTTATAAACGTGTTGTTGTGCATAATTTGATGGTAAATATTACAATCATATAAGTCAAAGTTTATCTGTTCCTTTTATCCTAACAGGGTAAAAGCGATATCTTGGGGCCCTCTATGATTTTGTGTTGACTTATGTGTCGGACCCGGTCAGGACTGAATTGATGTGTTCAATTAAGTTCTATGTGAAACAAATCAGAATTCGGGAAACAAACTGTTGGACATTGAGATTATGTTCCATGTTATTTTCCACACGATATCTTGCAGAACGGAGGATTATATGATCCCTTATCTAAAGGACGCGTCATTGACTAGGTCAGAGTACGACAATGACTTTTGAGAGCTACGATTGCTAATTGGATTTTAAAGTGGCATTGGCAGTTATAGTTATTAGACTGTTGGATTAGGTGTCTAAGCTCGTAACTATAATTGGGATGCACTTGACCCGATAGTAGCATGGTCCTTTTGGGTTGCCTTCACCATAGCAACTTGACATGATGAATTATGAGAAAGAGGTTGATAAATGATTTATTAATATATTATAAGAATAATATATTCATTGAGAAATAATAGTATTTTAATTAGTATTGATCAGAAATTGATTTGGAATTAATTTGGTGATCAAAAGAGACCGATTAAATGTATGGGGACTGATATTGCAATTTACTGTTAGTTACAAGTTGGGTTGTAGACTCCTAATAGAAGGGATGGACGAATTCTATGGAAAGCCCATAAGAAAATTCGTCCAAGGGGCCTTTTAGAAAGGTTCCATAGATTGCTTAAGGCCTAAGCAAAGAATTAGGGTTTCAGTCTTAAACCCTAGCAGCATAAATAAGGACCCCTTGGCTAGTTGAAATCGGCCCCTATGCTTCTAAGAGAACTCTATCCGGTTTCAATAAGCCTCCATCCTCTCTCTCTTGTTCATCCATTGCTAGTTGGTGTTTGTCACTCCATTAGAGGTGCAACAATTGAGGTACTAAGCTCTTGAAGGTCAAGATCAACCAATCAACAAACAAAATGTATTCTTCTAACTTTGGTTTAGTTATTGATTTCAAAAATATGTATGCTAAATTAGGGTTTTGCTTTAGAAAACTATTATGCATGTATAACTTGAGAAAAACCTATATCCGATGCAATTAAGGTTGCATGTGCACCATATGAATGTTGTAATGCTCAAAACTCATCAATAAGATAACAATTATTATATTTAGTTGATGTAATATTATAATTAATTTGAACAATATATAAAATAATACTTATTAAAATCGAATCATTCAATGTTCTCTATTAAAATTTTATGTGTATAAAATTAATTATTTCTCAACTATTTTAATTAGCTACTGTTATGATTTATCAAATTCAAATTTTTTTGACGATGTTTTAATTTTACCATGATGATTATTTAAACTATCAACCATTGTTTATAATATAACATAATTTAATTTATAACTTTATGTTATTCTATCTATTATTATTGTTGTTGTTGTTATTATTATTATTATTATTATTTAAATTGAAAACAACTTAAATGGATTTTAGTTATTACAAAAAGTAGTTTTTGGACATCTTTTACTTAATACAACTTTTCAATTTAGGTTCTTTTGAATTTATCGTATTTAATTTTTTTCTTTTAACTATTTTGTAAAATATATATTGAATTTTTTTAAAACTTTATTTGATATTTTTACTTTAGGTTTTAAATTTTACATTAAATTTTAAGTTTATTTGATATATATATATATATATATATATATATATATATATATATATATATGATGGGTTTTGGCTATGAAAACATCCTATGTGCTCATACAAACCCTAATGCTTGGATCTAGGTTTCTCTATTGTACATGCAATTCATCCAAGACTATAAACCCTAGATCTAGCATATGATAATCAATATAACATATAAATTAGGGTTTAGATCATACCTTGATTGTTATGTAGCAATAACAATCACAAATCCTCCTTGTATTGACTTTAGAAAGCTTAGAGTCACAAATGTCACTCCTCTAATGGTTCACAAACACCAAGAGCAAGACGATGAAGAGGAGAAGAGAAGGAGGCTCTCAAAAACGTGTGGAAACCCTAGAGAATCAGTTCACCACGTTTTTGGAGCATAAGGGTGCTATATATAGTGAGGCTATTAGGGTTATCTAACAAGGAAACCCTAATTTGGATGCTTAAGCCCTAAGCAACCCATGGACTCCTTTCCTTAAAGGCCTTGGACGATTTCTAATGGGTTTCCCCATAGAATTCGTCCAACCTTATAATATAAGGCAATCCATAGCCCAATTGCAATTATCTTATAATTACAATTCCAGTCCCTTAAGTTTAATTAATCTCTTTTAGTCACAAAACTAATTACCAATTAACTCTTGACTAATATTAATTAAACAATATGATTTCTCCTTTAATATATTATTCTCATAATATATTAATAAATCATATTTAATCCTTTCTCTCAATAATTCATCCTATCAAGTTGCTTTGGTGAAGGCAACCCAAAAGGACCATGCACCATCGGGTCAAGTACATACCAAAATAGTTATGGACTTAGACACTAATCCAACAGTCTCCCACTTGGATAAGTCTAATAACTATTATGCGTATGACTTCAGATCCTGATCTGCAATCGTAGCTTTCCAAAGCCGTTGTCAACTCTGATCCTATCAGATACACGTGTCCTTTAGATAAGGGATCATATATTCCTCCATTCTAGATATCGTAAGACATGATTTCTAATCATTCTCTCTATACTATTTCTCGACTTCCGATTTATGACAACTGACTAATTGAACAAATCAAATTAGCCCTAGCCCGGCCGAGCATTTATGTTTGTCATCACTAGATCATCGAGGGGCCCAAAGATATCGTTTTTATCCTACTTTGGATAAAAGGAATGGATAAACTTTGATTCAATGCTCGCTTTCACTCACTCACCGAATCACACACAACAATATGTTTTATAACACCAAGTTATTGGTGCGTTTACATATTATCAATGTGCAACTGACTCGCAAGATACAACTCACACATCTTGATTTCAAGAATATAAGATGATATCGTCTCACCAATCACTTGTGATACAATTCATGAAGTGATCCAAGTGAGCGTGGGTTTAATCCAATGCTCAAATAATATTCATAATCACTCATGAACGTTGCAACAAACATTCGCTTATGTCTAATACTCTTTAGACAATCCACACACCAATTCACGACAGTCTTCATTCATACCTACTTCCAGCATATGAACGACTGTGGCCCGTTTGAATAATTTGACTGTTCTTAACCAATTAAATTATTCAGGAAGTCGAAACATGCAAAGTGAAACACAAGGATAATACTAATCCCATATGGCCTCAAACCTTTGAGTATAAATAAAACACCTTTTATTTATCACCATATCGATTACTCATTATTTGTTGTTTCGGGTAATCAACTTTTTACTTGAATTCCAACACTTGTCCCATACTATTAGCATGCACACAATGTTTACCTATGGTTCTTACATTGTGAAATAGATTAAGAGAACACATTTCTAATCATACTCATTTCACAACTCCAAATCCTTTTCACAAGTGAAAGAATATCAAGTTCTTGCCACTTATGTAATATGCTAGATTCTAACATTTTATGCAACGATCCTTTTGTAATGTCACTGCACTAAAGTCACAATGACTATTGCCAATGAAGTTACAAAGTCCTTTATCGGAGATTGTTACAAGAAAATTCCTTAGATATGATGTCTCTCACTCAAAGCACATTCCTTTAAACATCCTTTTGCATAAAAGTTTCTAATCTAGACATAGATTTTCAATATCCAATTCCCAATATGGACACGTTTCCATATTTTCCATATGACAACTCATTATTAAGAGAATATTATATGTTCATAATAATGTCGATACGGTCCATCCAATATTATACTTCCAACTACTCACAAGCGATCAATCATCGGCGAACTTTGGATTGTCCTTTGATAGTTGTTTAATTATCTTAGTCAAAACCAATTCTTGTCCTTTTTCCCTCTAAATGCGCTAGACATTTGGAAAATTTTAGAATGGTCAAATATTATAGCATTTGCAATCGATCCTATACCTGAAGCGTATGGGACACGATGCATAATGTCTTACATAAAGATTTGATACTTTATCAATCTTCTGCCATAATATTTTATGTGCTACATTCTCAAAATTCGAACTATGAAGAGAAATGCCGTAATCATAATCGAAATTTGAGAAAACACTATGTATCCTTGACTAAATTTATTAACATTCCACAACCTAAGCCTTTAAATTTGAAATGAAGCATAATATTCTCTCCCTTAATTATAGCAAAACAACTTTTCAACTCTTGCGACTTTGCAAAGTATAAATCTTGTTTTTATATAATTAATATTTCTAACTTGAAATACTTTCCATAATAATCATACAATCATAACATTTATGCTCCCACTATCATGATGATTATTATAAACATAACACTTATGCTCCCACTAGCTTTGACATGTATTCAGAAACAGCTTAACTTTCAGAAAAACAATACCTATTGAATTTCTTAAGTTCATGTTTCTAATACCTAATGCTTTGATAATCCTTTATCTAAGCTTATACACCTTTCCCTTAGATAGCTCATATGTGTGTCTAAACAGTTCAGACTAATTGCCAAATCTCACAATTCGAATCATGGAAAGGGATACCGTAACCATAATCGAATTCGAGAATACAATTTCACAATCACTATCTTCTTAAAATCTCTATTAGTGAAAGCATTTCCTCATAGTCATTTTCATGAAGGAGGGAATCTTATGACACTTAGATTTTAATGGTGTATGTGTTCCTATCCATGTGAATTTGTCAAAACCAAAGTTTACGACAAATTCAAACTCATATGGACCGAACATTCTTAATCTTGATTTCTTGCCTTATGGTAGCACAGCTGGCCACCATGTCTTCCAAGTAGTTAAGCAGCTCACCTTTTCATATCAATGTATTTCTCATTGATTAAGGTCCTTGCCTTTTTATGCATTCAAATGAGAACTCATAGAACTCATATGCATAATTAACTCGATTGGAACTGCACAGAAACAAAATAGTGTCAACACAATAGGTTGAAAACCTCAACTCGTGTGCTAGTGATGATCGATAAGGTTTATTTTGATTTTTTCTTGAAACCTTTCAAGACCATTAAGACTCCCACTGACTCCTTGACGTATAAGATTCTCTTGTCAATAAACATTTATTGACAAACAAATATTCAAGAGTTAGTGTAGTTTTTATCAAAACAATTCATAAATTGGTCCTAGTTGGTCTTTTTCTTATCCAAGACATCACAACTTTCCACATTTGATGAATGTTATAAACCTTCTTAATACTTATCACTCAATGTCACAATCTTAACTCTAAGACTTGTTTTGGAACGAAGTATGATTGACTTCTTGATTTAACCATATCTTCAATTCTTGATTCCTCTTCTTAGACATACAATTGTAATAAGACTCACTTAGAGGATCAATTGAGATATGGTTCTTAATCATTAAGACCTATCATAAAGCATAAAAGGTACTCTCCCTTCTTCTTAGAATGGAGAAACTTTTATCTTTCTGCCTACTTGATTCTTCTTATTCGTTCTGCTATTGATTTAAACTTTTTCAATCAATTCAGAATTACACTTAATCTTATAAGTATAATCATATTTACTAAACCTTTAGTAAATCATGACGAATATCTTTGTTACTCTTATGGTGGACTTGATCAACACGCAACTTTGTGCACTCGATCTCCTAGCCCTTCACTTGACACTTTGTCAATGAATTAGTCTTATTTCCAAATATGAAATTTCTCATTCATCGTGCAACCAAGTTGCATGATTCCAAATTTCTGTCCAACTGAAACTTGGGCGATGAGAAACTCTCCTTATTTGGTAAATTTTCGACATTTCCATAATTAAGAATCAAATCCATTATTGCTAATAATAGAAACATTCAAACATCAATTTTTTCATACACGCCATTGCAAGGATAAATAAATAATTTTTATTTTATTGCGGAAAAATTCGTCCTTACAATGCCATTCATTGAAAAACTATGCTAATACATCTTTCTTAGCAATCTAATTCTAACTCTAAGTAGTAGCTCAAGAATCTAATCTTCAAGTAATGCGATCGAAATCCATTCCTTCACGGTTAGATTCTGCTCACTTCTTCCCTTAAGCTTCCTTTCTTTTCTTCGATCCTACAAAACATCAACTGTAATCTTATCACATTATGTATTAAGAATCTAGAATAGAAGCTTAAAAGAGTTAGTCAATGGATTTAACCTAAAGCAGAGCCATACGTTTTGACTCTCCCATCTCTTAGATCTCTTAGGTAAATAGGGCAGCTTCGTCTCCAATGCCCCTTCTCTTGGCAATAAAAGCAAATTGACTCTTTTGGAACAGGACATGGAACTACTTCATACATTGCTTTTCTCTTATGATCAAACTTTTCGATCATAGCATGTCTTTCGTTGCCATTGTCTGTATCCATAGAGGTATTGAAGGCAGATTCACCAATCAACTTTGCTTTTCTATTGCACCAGACCATTGCTGATTCAGTAGCAATAAGCATATAGGTGAGATCTATAAGGGTCACGTTGCAATTCATCATATAGTACTCTCTTACGAACTCACTATATGAGTTAGGAAGTGACTAAAGAACCTAGTCAACAGCCATCTCCTCACAGACAACGGATCCCAACATTCTTAACCTATCAATGTGTGACTTCATCCCTAGGACGTGTGCACACACCAACTTTCCTTCTTTATGTTTACTTGCCAAAAGGGCTTGAGTGAGCTTGAACTTTTCAAGCCTTCGAACTTGTGGGTTAGGGAGAATAATTGGAGGAGGTGGAGGAAGTGAAGCATGATCTCTTGTTCCTCGATCGAATCGTGGAATATCATCTTCATGCGGGATTTGGGAATACCATAGTTGTCATACTTTGACATATACAAAACGGGAGAAAACGAATTCAAGTTAGTTGATTGATTGAGTCCTTAGTAAATCACCCAAATGAGATACTAAGGCTAGGACCCAACACAATACGCTACAACCTAGAAAAAGGATGCCGTAATCTAGTTGCAGAATATTTGAAGGTAAGTGAATGAAGATTCACTAATTTCCACCATGAAAAACGAAAAAGAAATTTAAGTTTTAAATCTATGAAAACTCCTAGATCCATTGAGATTCATTGAAAATTTCAATGGCATGTTTAAATCTCGATATGCCCCTCTAGTTTGTGACTGGGATGCCGAGGATCACAAAGCGGGTGTGAATAACCATGCAAACTTACATGGTGCCCCCACATGTTACAGTCACCTATTCGATGTGCCGGTAAACCACACACGCTCCACCGAACTATGACAAACATTGAATCACCCTTTGCTACCTTTTCTTAGAGCCATTTAGTGTGCCGGTAAACCACACACGCTCCACTAACGTCTTCGCAAGGGCACAAAGTGTAATTTCATGGAATTGCATCAATTCACTTTTGCCTAAGTAACTAAGATTGAGAATTTGTAAAACATTTAGTTACTTTTGTACTTCATTATACTTATAATGGAAGGTTTGTGTCCTATCCTACCCGTTCGGCTAATGACCCTCCACTAGTCAAGAGTGCGGTGGGTAAGAGTGGATACCCATTCAATCGCCATTTTATAGGCAATTTCCTTAAACACCCCTTATAGACTAGCTTCGTGAATGAGGCCTACTAACGGTAAGACTGACTTTTACTCATACATATATATATATATATATATATATATATATATATATATATATATATATATATATATATATATATATATAATGTTAGACTTTTAATGTTATATATAGCATAGGGTGTATTTTACACTTTTAAAATACTAGGTTGTCAAATTTAACAATTATACGTTTAATTCAATTAAATTGTAAACCAAAACTTTTATGGATTTATTAAACTTCTTTTAATTATACACCTTAATTAATTAATAAAACCATAAGGGTGTGATTTGAACTTTTCAGAACACTACTAGGGTTTTAGAATTTAACATTCCTATATTAAACTTTTAATCAACTTTTAAATTCCAAAACTTGAGGGCAAGTTTTGAAACATTTCAAAACATTAGGGTTTAGAATTTAAATATATATATATATATATATATATATATATATATATATATATATATCAAAATTAACTTTTAATCAAAATTTAAATTCCAAAACTTGAGGGCAAGTTTTGAAACCTTTTCAAAACATTAGGGTTTCAACTATTTAAATTTCAAAACTAAACTTTTGAGTTCAAATTTAAACTATAAAACCTAAAGGGGAAATTTTGAAACTTTTCATAACACAAGGATCAAATAAAAAATAATATAAATTAAACAATTAATTTCATCATTATCTATATTTGACCTAATTTCAATTTCTTGTAAAATAAGTTACCCAATTAATACAAATAATCCAATCTTTATCATATAAGGAAGTAATTATCTAATCAATTGGTAATTATCTTGTGTTTTGGCAAGGATATTCTTTAAGAAACAATAAAATTCGTATTTTATAAGTTTAAAACGAATATGGTAATTATCCTTAAGCAAAACAGCAACAAAATCCGAAATTTCCTCTGTCTGACGCTCCGACTCGCCGAGTCACACTTTGGAACACGCCGAGTAGGGCTGACTTGCCGAGTCCAAGTAATGACTCGCCGAGTCAGGTCGAACAATAAGCCAAAATTCGATTTTCAGCAACATAATGCATCAATACTGTAACAGCCCGGATCTCCAGGTATCTTTTATGCTTATATTTTTGGAGTTTTGTGGGGGGACTCGGCGAGTTGGAGCTCAAACTCGCCGAGTAGGATCGCGGTTCAGGACGCGGGTTCGCGCCCGGACTCGACGAGTCCAAGGAATGGACTCGGCGAGTCCTCGCTGTTTAATGAAACCCTAAATTCCCGGTCCTAAGCCCTATTTAAAGGACCTTATGGCCCTTCATTGCGGCTACCTGGGTCTTGATAGCACCAAAGCAGCTGAGGGATTCGTGTGAGTGAGATAAGAGGCTATTATTCACCAAATTTGTGTGTTTTTGCAAGAAAGGAAGAGGAAAGTCAAGCTAGAAGAGTTGGGGAGCTGGGATCTTCTTTCATTTCATCTGAGGAGGCTTCTTGAGGTATCATTCAGAGCTCATTTCCGTATTTTCGTTGATTTGGTCAAATATAGGGTTTCTTCATGCCTTATTTGCTTTGTATTAGAAGTGTGAGAGGTCCCATGGGGTTATGGTGCTTAGATCTGGACCTTAGTAGGTCCAGAGAGTCCCTAATGTCATTCTTTATGTCCTCCCTTTTGGGTTGGAGGCTAGGGTTGCCATCTTACAGGTTATTTCTCCAAAAAGAGCCTTGTAGGTGTTGTATGGTAACCAAGATATGGACTTTACGTGATGAATAAGCTTAGGAGGGCCAGATCTATGAGTGGATGGTGCGGATCTGACCTCAGAAACTAGTTTGAGTTGATGCATGGCATGGACTCGCCGAGTCTGAAGAACAGACTCGGCGAGTAGCATGAAGATTGTCCTTAACCACTCAGCGAGTGGTCCTGCCGAGTTAAGGGTCGACTCAGTGAGTCAGGGAGAGTTAGTGAGGGTTGACAATTGGACTGAGTCGAGCTGGGACTCGCCGAGTTGTTCTTAAGACTCGGCGAGTCGAGTCGTGGTGGCCCCGTGATTCGTGCCAGGTGGAACCCGTCGAGTCAGGGGAGTACTCGACGTGTCAAAAGAGAATCCTAGAGAGTTGGTGAATATGTATAGACTCGTCGAGTCGCCCTAGTGCACTCGCCGAGTCCGGTCAAAGTTGACCGTTAACCAGAGTTGACTTGATAGGGGTAGTCAGCCTTAGTGGTAAAAGTGTTAATTAAGAGATATATGATGTTATAGGAGGATTATAGCTCGGAGGATCGAGCACGAGTGATTTCCAGGATTCGCAAGTTATCGAGATACACGAGGTGAGTCTTCTCACTATATTTTACCTTGAGTAGGTAATCAGAGTTATGTGTCAGAGTATGTATATGTTATGTGTATGCTATGTGTTGTACTGCATGATGTCTATGTGATTTATGTTGTGCATGTTTATAGAGTTGGAACCGGAAGGTTCCCAGAGTTAGAACCTGAAGGTTCACAGAGCTTGGGTGCATGGACCCATAGAGTTATAGCCTCGAGTGGCTAATATATGTTTATGTGGTATTTTGGGGAACTCACTAAGCTTTGTGCTTACAGTGTTAGTGTTGTTGTTTCAGGTACTAGCGATGACCGTGGGAAGGCGCCGGCTTGATCTGTACACACGCATGGGATTTTTGATATATATATGATCTTGGGATTTTGTATGATGTGAATTGGGATTTAAACTTAATGTTTTTATGAAAATTAAATGAGAAATGTTTTTATAATTTGCGAAAAATTATTTTGAAATTCACGGTGTTACAAATACAATAGAAACCATTCAAGGCTTTGATACCACTGATGGGTTTTGGCTATAAGAACATCCTATGTGCTCATACAAACCCTAATGCTTTGATCTAGGTTTCTCTATTGTACATGCAATTCATCCAAGACTATAAACCCTAGATCTAGCATATGATAATCAATATAACATATAAATTAGGGTTTAGATCATACCTTGATTGTTATGTAGCAATAACAATCACAAATCCTCCTTGTATTGACTTTAGAAAGCTTAGAGTCACAAATGTCACTCCTCTAATGGTTCACAAACACCAAGAGCAAGAGGATGAAGAGGAGAAGAGAAGGAGGCTCTCAAAAATGTGTGGAAACCCTAGAGAATCAGTTCACCACGTTTTTGGAGCATAATGGCTCTATATATAGTGAGGCTATTAGGGTTATCTAACAAGGAAACCCTAATTTGGGTGCTTAAGCCCTAAGCAACCCATGGACTCCTTTCCTTAAAGGCCTTGGACGATTTCTAATGGGTTTCCCCATAGAATTCATCCAACCTTATAATATAAGGCAATCCATAGCCCAATTGTAATTATCTTATAATTACAATTACAGTCCCTTAAGTTTAATTAATCTCTTTTAGTCACAAAACTAATTACCAATTAATTCTTGACTAATATTAATTAAAAAATATGATTTCTCCTTTAATATATTATTCTCATAATATATTAATAAATCATATTTAATCCTTTCTCACCATAATTCATCCTATCAAGTTGCTTTGGTGAAGGCAACCCAAAAGGACCATGCACCATCGGGTCAAGTACATACCAAAATAGTTATGGACTTAGACACTAATCCAACAATATATATATATATATATATATATATATATATATATATATATATATATATATATATATATAACACTATATTAAAGTCAACAAATTAAGTATATCATAATGTTAACTCGTTATAAGATAACAATTGTTACATTTAATTGATGTAATATTATAATTAATTTGAACAATAGATAAAATAATATTTATTAAAATCAAATCATTTAATGGTCTCTATTCAAACTTTATGTGTGTATGAAATCAATTATTTCTCAACTATTTTAATTAACTATTGTTATAATTTATCAATTTCAAATTTTTTGACAATGTTTTAATTTTATCATGATGATTATTTATATTACCAACCACTATTTGCAATATAATGTAATTTACTTTATAATTTTATGTTATTTTTAATTATTATTATTATTATTATTTTAAATTAATTTGAAAACAACTTAATTGAATTTTATTTATTATAAAAAATAGTTTTTGGACATGTTTTAGTTAATTCGACTATTAAATTTAACTTCTTTTACATTTATCGTATTTAATAATTTTCTTTTAACTATTTTACAAAATATACATTGGTTTTTTTGTTTTAACTTTATTTGATATTTTATTTTACATTTTAAATTTTACACTATATTTGAAGTTTATTTTCTATATTACTATATGTTATACATTTAACATTATATTGAAATCAACAAATTAAGTATATCATATTGATAATTCAAGAAGACTTTCATTTATGACAATATTTATAATTAACAACATATTTAAGTTAATATATTAAGTATATTATATGGAAATATGAAGATTTGGGAGTTTCAAATCGATATGGTGAAAGGAAAAATGTTTCCTTTATAATATAGTATGATATAGATATAGATCGTTCTACCCGTTAAAATACCATCTTGATCTCTCTTTTGCATCCGTCTCGTTCTCTCCTTATTTCTTGTCGTCCCTCTTTCAACATATCAACTAACACAATTTTCAAGAAAGACTATAAACACGATGTGGCTTTGTTTTCGGAATCTTGTAATGAGAAACTAATGCACCACATCAGGTTGATGATGAATAGCAAAGCTTTACTTTAATACGAACAAATATGTGAAAAATGAACAACTTGAGGCAATAAATGCTAAACACTTTCTGAGGTCATGAGATAGGCAATAACATTATATTCTGAACAAAATTATATTGACAATGTTCTTTTTATGTCTTTAGAAGAGGTTTTAAGATGTTTTGAAGAAGAAAAGAAACATCTTGATGTTTTTTTAAGATAATCTAATGTTTTAATATGTATTTGAGTTTTTTTAATATAAATAAATAAAATATGTTTATTTTTGTATTGTTAGTAAATTGGTTTTGACTTTTGAATATCAATATCTTCAAGTTCGTATTCATACGGGTCTATCACCTAGTTAAAAAATAACTCAACTAATAAAAAATATGTTTCACAAATAGTTTATTTCGTTTCATTAGATAAAACAAATATCTAGTTTTTATTCTCTAACTATATTTATTCTTGGATGTTCCGCCTTACATTTACCTTTCATGTATATTGGTCTTCCAGTTCAATCAAATATATTGAAAAATAAAAATTGGAAAGTGGTGAATAAATTCACATCTAGACTTTCCAATTGGAAAGTTTAGTTACTTTGGAAGAATGCTCACTTTGATAAAGTCTATTATAGGGAGTGTCACGACATATTTTATGAACATGTTTCGTGACCTACAAAAAAGTACATGTTAAAAGCGATTTTTTTGTAGGGGGTGAGTTGGGTGATAAAAAAAACTAACTTGGATATAGTGAGAAAAAAAGGTAATGACTAGCAAAGAAGATGGTAGTTTAAGAGTGTGAAACCATTATGCTTTTAATATAGCTCTTTTATTCAAATGAAAATGGAGGTTTTTTGACTAATATGTAGGCTTTATGAATGTGGGTTATCTAAAATATATATGGTGAAGATGGTAATTGGAACACAATGTGTACCTTAGGTGGATATTTTACTATCTGCCAAAACAAATTAACGATAAATGGATGATCAAATTATATAAATTGACGACCAATTCCCATCTAGACAAATGTGGAATTGACTTGGACACTAGTTTATGACTTTATGTTCTATTAATTTGTATAGAAATGTTCATCACGTCGAAAATACATTAGATTATAACCAACATATGTAAGATCTACGTTTTTCTAGAAATTGGTGTAACCTGTCTAAAAATTGACTCTTAACGATGATTATTAGATTGGGAGTTCTTTATTATAGTAAAAGTTATGGTGCTATCTTGACTACTACTTGAAAATACAATGATGTAATTTAATTAATAGTTGATAATAAGTATATAACCTGTAAATATTCGCCTGTTATAATATAAGCGTTGATGTCAAATATAAGGTGGTATTAATTCATTAATTGGTCCATGGAGACAAAGGGTTATAAGTCAAATGTTTGACTTGACATTGTTATATGCAACAATTATCAAATAAGTATAATTCAGGGACTGCTTGCAGGTTAAAAGTAGCAAGAGGGAACACGTGAAATATACGACATTACATTAGTGTAAGATGCAAACCAAGCCATAAAGTGAGGTTTTATTAAGTATATTTTTATTTAAGAAGAAAATGATTCACGTAATGGTTAAGGAACCCTATGAGTAATCTTGAACTCATATGGAGGAATTTTATGAAAATCAACAAGTTTAGAGTCAGATAGAGATAGAGTGATAGACAATATCGATCAACATAGTGATCACAAGTAGACCTGGCAATTTCAGACACGAACACACGAATTTGTGAGAGACACGACACGACACGAATACATCTTAAAAATTGAGATAATTAAAACTTATTTCTTATCATGTAATCGTATCGTGTCAAATTCGTGGCTGACACGTTTTCATGATACGAATACACGAATTGTCAGGTCTAATCACAAGAGGCCTCCATATTCTTGTAATAAATGTACAAAAATAATATAATTTATTTTATTTACAATTTAGTGATTAATTTACAAAGAAAAATGGAAACGATATGTAAGCGACAAATCTAAATTAATTAAATTGAAATACAACCAAAAGCGACAAAATAGTCACGTCCACAAAAATAAACCAAAACACACATAGATCACATTCACAATGTTCGTGGATAATTATAAATCGTTTAACCTATTTATCATAATACGAACACATTTGACCAACAAGCACAAAAAATGACCCAAAAAAATAAAAGCTAAGTTAGACCTAATGATCATCCATGGCCATGCATGGTCAAGAGAAAAGCATCCTACTATCGTAAAATGCATTTGAAAGCTTTTTTTGTCAATGTCGATAATGGTATAGTAAGACGTAGAAAATATTGATTATAATGTCATTGTTATCTTGTATAACAAGTATTTTAGAAAATAATTATATATATTTTGACGAGATGAAAAAATAAAGATAAATTTATAAAATGCATCATCTAGACTGTCCATAACGAAAATGTCCAAGAAACCATCACTTAGGAGGTAAATCATGAAATACTAGTGGTATGTTAGGGATGCTATGTTTTGAATCTAAAAATTTTGTATAATTTCCTCAATCTCTAGAGTGTCATCAATGGGATAAAACCCTTTTATATGTAGTTTACCTGATTTTGTCTTTATTAACTCTATCATACATACTTATAAAGCTAGCATTTTTTCTTGAATCTCATTCATTTGAAACCCCCATTCTTTTTTCATTTCACCACATTCATTTGAAACTTCCATAACTTTTCAATTTCTTTATAATAATAATTATAATTTGGTATTAGGTTAAATAAATATCAAACCTAAAGTGTAATCATATATAAACTAAATTTCAATATTAAAATAATATCTTTACTCCTACTATTATGTTTTTAACATTTAACATATTATACTTAATTTATTAGTTTTAATATATTGTTGGATGTAAACCATTATCATTTTAAAGGTATAATTTTTGAACAATTTGTATAAAATACTTAAATTATTAATTAAAATATAACATTATAGGCTCTACTTAAATATAAATTTTATTTAACTTAAACAACCCAAATATTATTTTATAAATGGTTAAAAGTGATAAATGGTAGTGTCTTTCTAATAATGATTGTAAGTTGGTTAATAAGGTTAAATAAATATCAAACCTAAAGTGTAATCACAAATAGATTAAATTTCAATTTTAAAATAATATATTTACTTTTATTTATAAAGTTATGTTTTTAAATTTTAACATATTATACTTAATTTATTAGATATAAATGTTGTTGCATGTAAACCATTATCATTTTAAAACTACAACTTTTGAACAATTTGGTCAAAATAATTAAATTGTTAATTTAAATATAACATTACGGTGTCAACTTAAATATAAATTTCAGTTCCACTAAAAAAACCAAATAATATTTTATAAATAGTTAAAAGTGATAAATTATGGTGATAAATGCAAAAACTAAATTGTAATATCAGTTTAACTAAAAAATTTCCTAAATATATTTTTATAACCGTTAAAAGTTTTCAAATAAATAGCTTAAAATAACTTATAATAACAATAATTAAAAATAACTCTATATAAATGATTATATTGTTATCTTTAAAGTCAAAAATAAAGTTTGATGTTTTAAATAATTATAATGATAGAAATTAAAACATTAAGCAAATAAATTTTAAAAAATTAGTTAACAATAACATCAACTATAAATAATATTAAACCATATATAATATTTAATTTTATTGATGTGTAACTCGCGAATAGAAGTTCATTCAAACGATTGAGATTATGACGTTATAATATATATATATATATATATATATATATATATATATATATATATATATATATATTATCATATAATTCAAAATAATCAATATATTATATCAAATTAATATACGAATTATTATATCAAATTTAACAACAACGTTAGTGTTATATTTAAAAAAATATAAATTTATAAATACTTCAACTATATAGGTTTTTATGCGCATTACAATGTCAACTCAAATAGTGATAAAAGCAAAAACTAAATTATAATCTCAATTTAACTAAAATATTTCTTAAATATATTTTTATAATCGTTAAAAGTTTTCAAATAAATAGCTTAAAATAACTTACAATAAAAATAGTTAAAAACAACTCTATATAAATGATTATATTGTTAGCTTTAAAATAAAAATAAAAAAAAACAATGTTTGATGTTTTAAATAATTATAATGATAGAACTTAAAACATTAAGCAAATAAATTTTTAAAAATTAATTAACAATAAAAACAACTATAAATAACACCAAATCATATATTATATTTAATTTTATTCATGTGTAACTCGCGAGTAGAAGTCATTCAAACGATTAAGATTTTGAAGTTATAATAAATGTATATATATTATCATATAATTCAAAATAATCAATATATTATATCAATTTAATATATACAAATTATTATATCAAATTTAACAACGTTATTATTATATTAAAAAAACATATATTTGTAAAGACTTTAACTATATAGATGTTTCTGTGCAACGCGCGGATATTCGCCTAGTTTGAGTAATAAAATCAGTCTGACTCGACGTCAAACGATATCATATGCATTGGAAAAAATGAGCATGTATCACTAGATTGAGATTTCAAATATTGTGATGGGCAAAATATTAATTTACAAGTAGAATAAATGGTATGTGCGTCTGTCCTTAAAAAAAGTAGGATTTAACATCATATATGCAAAGTTTAAAAACCGACACTTGGCGACAAAATGCTGCATTATATATATTAAATGTATTTTAGGAAAGAATATTGAAAAGATTGTTTGTGAGCATTTCTTTAATGGAAACCTATCAGGCTGTGGCCAATAAATATCGTGTTTCGAACATTGGATCCTTCCCACTCCTTTTGGTATTCCTTTTATAAATCTTTAGGCATAATATTGTTAAATGGTGATTAAGTTTTAGATCTGTTTGATTTGATATTTTAATTTTTTTTTAAAGGTCCGATCATTCATATTTTATTTTCATTCTAGTTTTATAAAACTTTATTGTTTATTTTATTTGGAATCTATAAAATTGAAAATCAAATTTTACAACCTAGCGATTCAATTTGATGGTGATGACTGCATTCTAGTAATTTTTGTAATTGCATTATTTTTAGGAAATCAATTTTTTTTCTTTGATGTGGTAGATATTGTGTTTTTTTTTTTTTTTTGGATTTCTAAGTGTAGAAAAGTTAGGTTGTGGGTCTTTTAGTTATTTGCAAAATCCAATCTTAACCTGTATTTCCTTATAATAAGTGTTTTCTTACATCTTTATAGTTTTTTATAAAATTCTACCGCTTAAAAGAATAATCACTTTATATATATATATATATATATATATATATATAGAGAGAGAGAGAGAGAGAGAGATAGATAGATAGATAGATAGATAGAGAGATTAGATTATTGTGTTCTAACTATCTATTGTGTGCATGTACGATTGATTTTGAACCAATCATTTTAGTCATTTTAAAAAAGTAATTAATGCATATTATATGTTGAAGATATAATTAGTATTAATTAAATCTTCAGCATTTAATATGATTAATTGCTTTTTTAAAATAAGTAAAATGATTGGTATATAATCAATTATACATACAAACAATAGATAGTATAAATATTTAAACCTAACTATATATATATATATATATATATATATATATATATATATATATATATATAGAGAGAGAGAGAGAGAGAGAGATAGAGGTTTATTTGAGATCTTGTTAATTTTGTGAGACATAGGGACACAATCTAAGCTACTAATCTTGGAGATCAAAAAGTTTTAAAAAATAATTATAAGTTGCAAAATAAAAGGAAAAATTCAAAAATTCATTTTTAAAATATTATTTTCATTATTAATTTATCCAAAATAAATAAATAAAACCACCGTTTTTTTCGAAATATGAGTGATATATTCTAATAGAATATTACACTATAAATAATCAAATTGGATTTTTAGAATGTTAGAATATTCTAATATTCAACTAAAATTGGTAGATATGCTAAAATATTCTAATATTCTACTTGAATTGTTAGATTTGTTAGAATATTTTAATATTCTATTAGAATTTTTTGAATATCTATAGTTTAATATTCTATTAGAATATTCTAACATTCTAAAATTTTGATTTGAATATTTACGGTATAATACTTTATTAGAATTTTTTGAATATCTATAGTTTAATATTCTATTAGAATATTCTAACATTCTAAAATTTTGATTTGAATATTTACGGTATAATATTCTATTAGAATATTTCACATATATTTCGAAATAAACGTTATTTATTTATTTATTTATTTTGGATAAATAAATGATGAAATAATATTTAAAAATAAAAGTTTCAAAAATTTTCATTTATTTTGTATTTAAATTTTTTTTTTTTATCTCCAAAATAAACTGCTATGATTATGTCCTCATGTCTCACAGCATATGATGGTTTCACAATATATATATATATATATATATATATATATATATATATATATATATATATATATATATATATATATATATATATATTCTTTTATGTGGCATGACATTCATCTCACATATGTTTAGTGTCAATTCGCGGAGATTTGGGGGCTGAAAATAAAATAGGTATAAAAATTGAAGAACAGAAGGCAAAGTTAAAATTTATAGTTTTAGGTATAATATATAACTTATATATATATATATATATATATATATATATATATATATATATATATATATATATATATCTTTACTATCTTATAAAAGAAATCCCACTATTTCTAAAAATAGATTGAATATAATAATATTATTTTTTTAAGACGTTCAAATCATTAAGTTAATAGTACAAGTAGTCATCAATAAAATAATATTAAATTTTAACATATGTCTTGAATCCTTATATTTCTCAACAAATTCTATATCCTTCCCTGAATTTCGGATAATTCAAAATTTGAAACCATCAGAAAATACATGTTGATTCAAATATCTCTCCTGCAGATGGCTCTTTCTTAACAGGTTTTTATTTTAATCCTTACTTGTAATTGATTTCATCATTTTTAACTTTTTGTATTTTTATCTTATAAATATATTGGGTGAAGGCTTTATTATATCAGGTTTGTTCCTAAAAAGGTTTTTACTATGTTTCTTTAATGTGTTGGCTTTGCAGGTTCATAGAACTCAACCATGAGGGCCAGTTAGAGCATTGTATTATCATTAGTTTGTATATTTTGGCATCTTACTTTTGCAATAAAGAACGGTTAAACACAAGATTTGACATGATTAAGGTAGTTTGTATATTTTTCATCTTGTTTAGTCTAAAAATAAAACATTTTTCATCATTGGTCCTTATACTATCAAGTTTCATCACATGGACTTCCTGATTACGGTGATTATTGTCCTTATTATAAGGTTCTATATAGATTTTGTTCAATATTTTAAGGTTTCGAGAACCTAAATCAATATGAATTTTTGAATTACATACCATCGTTGAAAATGTTTTAATTTGTGATCAAACTTGGTTTAAAATCACAATGAACAAGTTGACACCTGAGTATTTTGGCCTTCTCAAAGGCCTATTTATCGACTTTTGAATCACAACACCTGATATTCTAAAGGTTTATTTTTATAAACTATTATTTATATATTTTAGCATTTTACTTAGTAGGACATTAAATTAATAAAGGAATTAACGAAAACGGAAAAAAAAAAAGGACGATAAACAGTACAAGTGGTTTGGGTATGTATAAATGGAAGTAATAACCATTTAGGGGGTGTTTGGCAAAAAAGCTTATTGCTTATTAGTTTATTAGCTTATAAGTTAATAAGTAAGTGTAGGGTAACTTATGAAAAAAGACGTATTAGAGGTTCCCCACCGGAATAAGTTATTTTAATCCAAACACTTTTTTAACTTATAGTGATGTGGAACATAATAAGTTGTTTTAAAAAACCTTAGCCAAACACCCCCTTAATATGGTATGGTAATGCTCTTGAAAAATAGATGTCATTTAATATTCATTTCTCGAAGTGAACGCAAAATGCTTTTAACTCTAAAAAAATCAAATTATTCGCCGTCCGCCGCTTTGCGCGGGTAGACGGCTAGTATATATATATATATATATATATATATATATATATATATATATATATATATATATATATATATATATATATATATATATAAAGGGGGGGGGGGGGGGGGGGGTGGTGGTATAAGCTCCGCCAATGAACTGTCAATGTTAGTTATTATTCTATTTTTTAACTTTAAAATATTCTTATATTAAAGTATTTAATATATACTTATATCAAGCTCAAAATATACTTTACCTTTTTTTCCTTTCGCCTTTTGGAGCATTTCATGCACGGTGGAGTGTCCACACATGCCATATTGCCATATGGGTTTCGAGAAAAAGTGTGTATGGTATGATGCACGCATATAGAAGTGTGTGGTTTATGTATTTCATTTACAAATATTCAAATTAAATGAGTTTTTTTAAATAAAAAAAAGTCAAAAATAGAATATATATTAGTGGGGAAGTAGGGAACCATCAAACATGTATTTATTTACATATCGGTCTATTGGTTTTTCATATGTGGAACAAGATAATAATATAATGTATTTATGTTTTTACCATGTCCATATGATAGACCAGACAAACGCATGTATGAAAAATTGTAAAACAAAGTGAAATAAGTTTTATAATTAAACAAGATTCATATTGATACAAACAAAAACTAAAAAAAAAATCATCTAAAATGACGTATTTATGCATTCTTTGAAACAAAACATTATTATTATGATAGTCGAAATTAGCATGTACATGCCAACATGGATGATTTATAATACCTTCCAAGCATCAAAAGTATATCATGCTCCTCCGTAATTTTACTTTCAACGTTATATATACAAACCCTTTAATATTTCAAAATAAACCTTCTCAAAACCAAATTAAGATCTTATCACTGGCATTAAAAAAAGCAATTGATATATTTACAATACTAAGTGTGAGACTCGTGTATTACACGGGTTTATTAAAAATAAAAATTTAATATCAATATATAAATATGAAATGTTTTATAATATAATACTTTACATAACAGAATGTAATCTTCTGAAATTTTGTAAAAGAAATTAAATTGTTTGAAGTATTTATGAGAATTTATTACCAAATTAATAGGATGATTTTATTTCCTTATAAAACTCATTACAATTTTATGGAATTTTATTTTAAGAAAATGGAAATCCCTAAAAAATTCAAGTGGAAAATAAAATTTCTAAAATTCTCACAAAATGAAATTATCAAAATGAATGAGAAGATGACAAGTGAAAAAAAAAAAAAAAAAAAAAAAAAAAAAAAACCTTGATTTATTAAAGAGGATTTGTCTCCACATAAGCTACATTCACTTATACTCAAAATTGCTAATTCTCAAATTTTTATTAAGTCGTAGTAGTTTAGATATATTATTTTAACAACTTCAATTTCAAAAAAGTTATTTCTACAAACATAAACCGTAGACAATATCTTATATAAAAGTAATACATTTGGAAGCATATCCATTTTCTTTGTGAACTTTATTATTTGTGTAGATGTCTAAAGAACTTTATTGATTGGCAACATCTTCTATAAAGTTTTATAATTTTGTAAATAAAGCTTTTCTATAAAAATCGATGTTTAACAATTTGAAGTAAATGTAAAAGCCTCTCCTTAAAACTTTCAATAAGTTTTTCATTTATTCCATGAAAAGCAACAACAATTATTCTAATTATAATTTATTTTCGATGTTCATTATTTTTGCAACCAATCATCCCAACACCAAAATCAAAGGCTTCCAGAATTAACTTTTTCAAGGTAAACATTTTTCCAAGTTGTATAACATAAATTTTCAAAAAAAGAAAAATATCGAACCAAAGAAATTAAGTTGGCAGTGAAGAAACAGACCTAAGTTCTCCATTTGCGTAAACATAAAACATAACACCCCAAAATAATACGATTAGCTGTTGTCTACTAGAGTCAACAGCTAAAATATGTAACACATCTTACATTGGTCAAAATCTGGAAACAAAGTCAAAATCAAAATCTTTTTGAGAACGCCTCTCCACAGTCTAAACAAACAAACACCTTTTAAGTTGGCTTTCTCATGTTACGCCCTGCACGGATAACTTCATCCACAAGTAACAGCTGTGATGCAATCACCGGTCTACAAAAAAAAACAAAAGGAAACAAAACTTAAATCTAATAATCTATATATATACATACATTTTTTTATTTAAAACAGAAAAGGGAAAATAAGAAAGTACGCTGAGTTGATGATTTGGCGTTTGACAGCGTAATTGTCGAAAATGCCCTCCATCTGAGGGTCAATTGGATCGCCTGTGTGTTGATTTAGTCCAACAACATTCCCATTATCATGCTCCCCCTAATCAATTCAAGCGAGAGACTTTATTATATGAAAAGAAAGGAAAAGAGAAAAGAGAGACCAAGGGTATAATGGGAATTACAGTCAAAGAAATTATGACGTCTTGTGTATCAAGTCCAGAATTTTCAGCAAGTGTCTTTGGCACAATAAGAAGAGCATCCGCAAAAGCTTGAACACCAAGTTGAGCACGCTAAAATAACACAAAAAGTTTAAAAATTAATTAATATTTGGATTTAAAAAGACCACAGATGATAGAGAGAACAAATTGTCGAATTTACCCCTTTAACAGTTTTCTTCACTTCATTAATCAAATGCTGTCTGGCAGCAACCTCAAAAGCACCAGCACCCTTAAATACATATTAAATAATAAATATGTTACAAAATATAAGCTTTACACATAAAAAACTCAATTTAATTAAAGTCAAAAAGTCAACGCATGTTCTTACTCTAACAACTGCTTCATCTTCAATGGTGTTTTTGACTGATCGTAGGCCATCTCTAACAGCATCCTTGATTTGTGCAATCGTGTGGTCATTTGGTCCTTTAATGATAATAGAAAATAAAACAAATTATCACTATTTAAAAAAAAAAACTAAAATCAAAATTAAGATTTTTTTTTAAAGAAAAATGAAAACTTTAATTACCTTTGATTAAGATTGTGCAGGAGTTTGGATGCTTTACATTCTCAACAAAAGTATACTTCTCTTCCCCAAGGACATGCTCATACACAAGTCCAGCCCATCCAAGAACATCAGGGGCTAAATCGTCCACAGAATTAACAGCTTCACCACCACATGCCAAAACCAAACGTTCCATGTTTCTCCTTTTGGCTCTTCGAAGTGCAACTATCTGTCAAAATTACCAAAAATAACCCTTTACAAGTTAGTTACAACCCATTCCCCCACGTGAAATTACCAAAATACCCTTATGGATATTTATGAGTTACTTTACTTACCCCTGCCCTGGCAAGAAGATCCAATGATGGAGGGTCGATCCCTTTCTGGTTGATAACAACAAAGTTGTCATCAGGACCACACACCTGCAAACACAAAGATTTATTAAAAATGTGAAATTTCCCATTTTACCCTTTACCCTTTTCCCTTTACTTATTTTAATATTTATCCATCACTTGAGAACAATGTTTTTCAAAGCAATGATTTTTCTATTTACTTATTTAATATTTATCCACCACTGAATTGCCATGAGATTTATTAGAATGTGAAATTTCCGATTTCACCCTTTAGTTTTCTAATATTTTTTCCATCGCTGAGAACAATGTTTTTCAAAGCAATAATTTTTCTATTTACTTATTTAATATTTATCCACCAATGAATAACCATGAAAAATATTAGAATGTGAAATTTCCGATTTTACCCTTTAGTTTTCTAATATTTTATCCATCAGTGAGAACAATGTTTTTCAAAGCAATGATTTTTTCTATTTACTTATTTAACATCTATCCACCACTGAACACCATGTGAAATATTAGAATGTGAAATTTACCATTTTACCCTTTACCCTTTACTTGTTTAATATTTTTATTCAACATTGAATATACCTTGTTTTTCAAATCAATGATTTTTTTCACTCTCTCATCAACAGAACGTCTCTCTGCAACAACCATTGCTTCTCTCTGTTCCGCATTTGAGTAGAAAAATCCAGCATTTATTTCACTGAAAAAGAATTCTCAAGTTAACTTAACATTTAAATATTCATTTTACCATCATTATTAAAATTAAAACATGAATATTTTACCTTTTCTCATACTCCAATGAGACATTACATGTCAAGATGTGACAATTCTCAGCTCTCCTCTTCATATCAGGATGTCTGGATCCATGATCAAGAACAAGGCCTTCCACCTATTTAATATAATCAAAAAAACAATTAAAAATAATCAAAAACAAGAAAGAAGATTAATGTCAATATTTATTTAAAAAAAAATCAAGTCTTAACATACCAAACGAGTGTCTACATCAAACTTGTGGCGCATGTGCATGATCTCCACCATAAAAAGATCAATAGGTTCTTCAGGTTTACGGATGCAGAGCACCTAAAAAACATGAAAATATTAAATAATCAAATGCATTTTAAATAAATTAATAAATTTATTTATGTTAAAGATTTATAAATGTAGAAGTCTCACCGCATTCACAACTATGTCAGTTAATTGATCTGCCAAAGATTCATACAACTGCACACAAAAGTTTTAAAAGAATGAAGGGCTAGAAATATAAATATATAATATGCATTTTATTAACCAAACATAAACTTAAGTGGAAGAAAAAGCAGCATACTTTCATTGATTTGTTTATTATAGCATCCTATTACAACACTATACTTTGAAAAATCTATCCAGTTATAGCAATTTTACAGCTACAACTAGATAGATTTTTCAAAGCATAATGTCCGATTAAGAAAAAATGGAAGTAATATGCTATGATTTGGTAGATTGTTTTGAAATACAATTCTTTTAATAGGAAAAAAGGGTGGAAGTATAATGTTGTAATGAAAATAATACAAGTAGGAAGCTATAACATAGAAATAAATGAAAGTCTGTTGCTATTTCTTGCATATAGCTGCAAGAAAAAAAGAGCAAGTTAATAAAATAAAATAAAAAAACCTTGGTTCTTAATGTTGTTCTTGCTACCATCTTTAGCATTTCTCTATCAGGTCCATCACCCATCACTACAGGAGTCTTAAACTTTTCAAGAAATTCCAGTGTTGCCTTTTTGGCAATTTCAAAACCATCAACCACAACACGTGGATGCATCCCTGTGTGAACATTTAACATTGTAAATAATCATAGTTTATTTTATATAATCATAAAACAACTGAACAAACTCGAAAAGATGCTAGAAAGATAATAAAACCTTCATCAATACAACGTTCAGCCTGTTTCATTAGCTCGCCAATGAAGATGACTGTAGATGTTGTCCCATCACCACTAATATCATCCTGTGCAACAGCTGTCCTTGCAATCATGATGGCTGTTGGGTTTTGAATTTGCTGGAATCATGAAATTAATCTCAGGTTCAAAGTTTAAAATTAATCCAAAACACATCAAAAGGTAATATGAATCCCCATATTACAAAGGACAATGAGTTGGTATGTAAATTGTAGCTTTGATTTTGCATATTTACTTAGGTTTCTGAGTTACAGATTCAATCCTTACTCGTATTTAATTTTAAATGTATCTTACTGTATTTTCAGAAAAAAAAAGGTTTTTTATACCTATATGTCATTTTCGATTGGATCAAACGTTTCTGCTTGCAAAAATATGCCTACTTTTGTTCTATGACTAGATCACTATACACAAGGAACATACCATCTCTTTCAACAAAGTGTTTCCATCCTTGGTTAACTTGATATCTCCAGCTCCTCCAACAAGCCTGTGAAACGATTTACACAACAGTAAGCATAATAACAAGCCAAAACAACGATATAGTTTAAGAAAAAGCAAACACGGAAACTACGGAGGATGAAAATAAGAAGCTAACATCTTAATGGTGCCTTTAGGGCCGAGGTTACTCTTGAGAACATCTTGTAAACCCTTAGCGGCATTTATGTTCATGTGAAGTGCAGCCGATTTGTTAAGCACTTCGGCATTAGGGTTCAGAACCCGTAGAGACATCTTCGATCCTGATATTTTGGGAGATAGAAACACAAATGTTGAGTTAGGAGAGATGAGTATAAGCGAGGTAGTGAGAAATGTAAAGGAGCGAGAAGTTACCTTGGATTAGTTAAAAGCAGAGCGGATCTTGCAGAAGTGATGATGACGAAGAAGATCAGGGGAGGGAAGAAAACTGCGTCGGAGCGGGAGTTCTTCAGAAGTGAAGTGGGAGACGGTGGAAGAATGTTGGTTTTTAGGGCTTCTTTTTGGTGGAATGGTTTACTTAGCGATTCTTTTAGTAGCGGTGTGACGTCGTTTCGTCCTACTAATCAAAGTTCACACTTCATACACTAGTTTAATGATTTATCTTTGGGTTTATTATTATTCGGTAGATGTTTATAATCCGTCGGCACCACGGATTAGAAAGGTAAAAATAATTTTAATTAAATTATAAGGTAATTATTAAGTAATGGTAAAAAAAAAATTAATAAATTAGGCAATAGATATTACAAATAAATTTTTTGTTGGCGTGTTTAATATATGTAAAATGGAGGAGTGAATTAGTGGAAATTTGATTAATGAGGAAAAACCGTAGAATGACAAGTGGCAAATAATTAATGTGAAGCTTTAATTGATTGACACGTGGCAAATGTGCTACTCTTTTATTAGGTAGGGAGATTCGTTCACTAGTTCACTATATAATAGGTGTATATATATACTACAAAATTATTATGAACTTAAATTTAATAAAAATATCACTCAAATTGCGAGTATAACTTTAGGCATTCTTATGACAAAAAAGATAATCCATCATCATTTATCATTTAACTCAACTACTTGTCAAAAGTTAATAATGTAGTAAAAGTTAATAATGTAATATGATGATGAATAATAATATGTTATGATTATGTAATGTATTGTAAAATCAATATGTAAATAGTGCCCTATAAATAATTTGATATGACACATAATAATAGCATTAATAGTAGTATGTGTTTATGTGGCTTGGTTTGAACTCAGTAAACAAATGACACATAGATACATACTACTATTAGTATCACTATTAGGTATCATATCAAACTATTTTTAAAGCATTATTTACATATTGACTTTACAATTACATTACATAATAATGACATACTATTATTCACATACTTATGATATACGATATATTTCACCACGCTACATTATTAATTTTTTAACGGGCAGTGGTGACATAGTATGTTGTGATGGTGATTGGTTTTATCTTTTTCCCCCGGATGATAGTGGGTTGATAGTTGACGTCATTGTTCCATTATTGGTGAGTCTTGTAGATTTTCTTTACAATATTGGCAAAGATGTCGTGGTGCATTGAGGATTATCTGACATAGTTGTTTTTTATATCTCTTGGTAATTCAACAAGGTGTTTGGTAAATTCTTCAAATGTACTGACTGCTTGTAATCTTGCTTGATTAATTAGTCTCGTGTTATCTTGAGAGTAGAGTAGCATAATATCACTATAGTAGTTGATTCGAACTTCTGCTTTTTTTTATTAATGCCTATTCTGGAACTAGCAAGATAGACACATGTTAATATTGAGATGAGATGATTAGTTGTAACACTCGTATTTTTAGGTATAAGTCTTTAAAGATTAAATTATTAATTTTCGCATGTTGATGTCTTATGGTAAGCATAGGATAGTCCCCTACCCTAAGCGTAGGTGGGATATCTTCTGCGGAGGTTTAATGGCATACATTGAGCATAGGTTAAGCTACACCGAGCGTAGGTGTGCTACGCCAAAACCCTAATCCTTGGGGTTGTAAGCCCTATTGTGTGACAAGTAGGAAATTTTGATTAAGCAAGGTTTAACATGTAGCTAAGTATAAGTGCAACCACAATGAAACCTTGTTGTAACAAAAACTTTGAAAGCCAAAAGGGCATCGTTTGTATAAGTGTGTATATATGTATATGTGCATACTTTAAAAATCATGTTGATAGTAAACACTTAAAGGGCAAGTGAAGCCAAATGATTGAAACATAAATCATGGAATCAAAACATTGTTTTATAATTTTTGGCCTAGGTACCCCACCCCTTGATATTTCGGTTTGCTTAGGACCACTCAAGGCCGAAATCTCACACCTAGAACACCCTAGGCCGAAAACACCACCTTAGTACCCCACTAAGGCTGAAAACACAAGCTATGAAGGATTCAAAATCGAAATCACAATATAAAAAGAGGCTAGAACCGAAATCACAAGCCTAGGACACACCCATGCCGAAATCAAACAAGTCTAGGCCGAAATCACTTGGGATTTCGGCCATATTAAGGGAATTTCAAAGGGATTTCGGTTTAAGAGAAGTAAAAGGATAAGGTTAGTTGACTTTTGTGATTAGATATTTCATCAGTTTCTCATGCAGTTTATTAACCAACAAATATTTATACTTTAACCAACAAGTAACTAGGCAAACATCCTATCACACTTCCTTCATGTTATATATATATATATATATATATATATATATATATATATATATATATACGAGATCATCATCCACAAATTCCGCACCATTTTTCATTCCTTCATTCTACTATAAACTCTCTCAAGATTAAGCACAAAGCGTCTAAGGATTTATCTCTCAAAGCTTGTTCTTAGTAATTTGGTAAGATTTTCTTATTAATCTAGTGTATTCATACATTTTATTGTAAGTTTCATCCTATTTACACACAATATTCTGTGTTAAACCCTTAGGATAATATCATGTAATCATCGTGTTTCTAGGCTAGGCATTAATATTGACGTTATAGTCTAGGTTAACCTTTATAACTCATTTTGAAGAAATGAAAAACAATTATGTGAATATTATGTGAATTATGTGTTTTATGCTTAATTATTAGGGTTTAATTAATTAAGAATAAAAATGAGCGTCAAAAAGAAATATTAGATAAGCCCGATATCTTTACATAAAGTTGTAGTGGTCGAAACAAGGATTACGGGGATATAAAGAATACCAAAATCCGAGTTATAACGAAGAAGTTATGACCTGTCGAAGTTTCGCGACAAAACCGGCACGGTGTCGAATGTCGTAAAAAGTGAGTTTTTGATAAACTACTTTGTAGCCTTAGTAATCTAAACGAAAGTCGTAGTGCTCGTTAAACCGAGAGTATGTATAAAAAGAACGTCCAAATCTGACTTCGTATGAGGAAGTTATGATTTTTCGAAGTTTCAGCTTAGCAGTAGACAACTAAAAACTCGAATTTTAGATCGAGTGATTTTTAGCCAACACAACCTAAACGAGAATCGAAGGTCTTGTCATTAGCAGTACAACGGTAAAAAGTCCGACGAAAACGGACGTCGGATGAAGAAGTTATGAATTTTTAACGGATTTCTTGCCCCGGTATGTTAAAAATAATAATATAAAAATTAAAGTCAAAATTAGCCGACGAAATCTAAACGAAAGTTGTAGAGCATAATTTTACCTATGCGTGCATATAAAGAACGTCAAAAACATATTTCGTATGCGAAAGTTATGGATTTTAGAAGTTTTTGCACAAAAATCGAGAAAACTCGCATAGTCACGTTTTTGCCACGTCACCCTCGCTCAAAACGCGCCACGTGTCCAAAATATTGCTGAGTCATCCGAGCTGCTGAGTCATCCAAAGTGGTCCAGTGAGAAGGCGAAGCGTGCCCTCTTTCCTCGTGCATCTGAGCCTCGCACAAGCCACGAGCCTCCCTCGTCGGACCCGAACTTCGGTCCAATCAGGAGTTGCCAGCGAGGCCCTCGCATGCGCAGCCCACGTGCGAAGCCATCTGCCCCCTTCGGATCTACTGCCACCTGGGAGCTTCTCAGCCGTCCGATCAGAAGCCTCCCCTATAAATAGAAGGCTACGAGCCTTCTCGGATAATTTTAAGAAATTGTCCATTTTCACCCATTTTCTCATATTTTTTCATTTTAATATTCCCAAAGCCCCTGTATCGATTATAACCCCTGGAATACGCCTCGAAGTGCCCGAGAAGCCCGGAAAATTTATCTTTTCGGTTTCAAAGCCCGACCTTTGCAAAGCCCGGTTTCTCAATAAAACTCCTTGTTTTATTAGAAACGATCGTTTTAGGAAACGAATTGCTACCCAATTATCATCAAATCATGTGAGTGTGTAGTCACCTTCATCTTAAACCTATATATGAAGTATTTTCTATAAAATACGTGCTACGTGTAATTATATTGATTGTTTAATTGAAGTGATTGTTGAATAGATGTTTTATACAAGTTTTAACTGTATATGTATTTTTATCTATAAATATGTTGGGTAAAACATGGGTAGATAGTGATGTGTGATGAAATAAAAGTGATGAGAGGCCTCGATGTGATTGTGATACAGTCATATAGCGGAATTTGGATGACGACCACGAACTTTTTAGATAGTCTAGTGGAACGCTGCCAGGCCCGCAACCTGTAGGTGTTAATGAACTTGGGTGTTCATTCGTTGTACTCCATCCCCCTCACAGTTGCCTTTAGGACATGTATGGCTGAGGAAACCCCTTAGCAATAGTGTCCATCCCGATGATATTCTTTAGGCTAGGTCCCTTGTGATAAATGTTTAGGGACGTAAAGTGAGGATAACCGGAACGGGTAATCAGGGTTATTGTTGATTGATGAACTTAATAAGTTTATTATTATTGTGGGTTGAAAACCCTATATGCTCACCAGGCTCCCAAGCCTGACCCACTCAGTTTTTTATGTTACAGGTAGGGTGTAACAGCTCGGATTCCCAGGTATTATTTATTCTTCTTAATTTTGGTGTTTTGTGAGGAGACTCGGCGAGTTGGAACTCAAACTCGCCGAGTATGATCGCGGTTTGGGAAAGGGTTCGCGTTCGGACTTGGGGAGTCCAAAAGGTGGACTCGGCGAGTCCAAAAGGTGGACTCGGCGAGTCCACGCTATTTAATGAAACCCTAAATTTCAGGGTATGAGACCTATTTAAAGGGGCTTATGGCCGTCATTTGCGGCCACCAACCCCAGAGAGAACCCTAAAAGAGTCCTGGAGCGTTTTGTGAGAGAAAAGAGGAATATCCTTGATTATTTGTGGGTGATTTTGCATATAAAAGAGGATCAAGGCAAGAGGAGACCAAAGGAGGTGCTAATCTAGTGATTCCTGAGTCCAGAGACTTCATTTGAGGTAACCATTCGTTCCTTCCTCAGCCCTTGGTGTAAATCTTAGAGTTAGGGCTTCTTTGTGGAATGATTCATGGAGTAATTGGCCTCTTTTTGTGTTGATGCTTTAGATCTGGACCCAAAGAGGTCCAGAGACTCTTTTCCCTCAAGCTTTATGAGTGTTAATGGAGGCCATGAGCTTATAATAGCATTCTAGAGACCATATCATCAAATAAGGCCTTTGGACCTTTGCATGAACACCAAGATTGTAACTTTACATGATAAATGTGCTTGGAAGGACTGGATCTATGAGTTACTGGAACGGATCTGACCTCAGGAGTGAGTTTGAGTTCATGCATGGCTTAGACTCGCCGAGTCCGAAGAACAGACTCTGCAAGTAGCATGAAGATTGTCCATAAACACTCAGCAAGTGGTCTTACCGAGTTAAGGGTTGACTCAGTGAGTCAGGGAGAGTCAGAGAGGGTTGACAGGTGGACTGAGTCAAGCTGGAACTCGCCGAGTTGTTCTTGAGACTCGGCGAGTTGAGTCGTGGTGGCCCCGCGATTCATGCCAGGTGGAACTCGTTGAGTCAGGGGAGTACTCGACGTGTCAAGAGAGGATCCTAGGGAGTCAGTGAACACGTATAGACTCGCCGAGTCGCTCTAGTGCACTCGCCGAGTCCGGTCAAGTTGACCGTTGACCAGAGTTGACCAGTGTTGACTTGACAGGGGTAGTCAACCTTAGTCATGAAAGTGTTAATTAGAGATATATTGTGTTATAGGAGGATTATAGCTCGGGGGATCGAGCGCGAGTGATTTTTGGGATTTGCGAGTTATCGAGATACGCGAGGTGAGTCTTCTCACTATACTTTACCTTGAGTAGGTAACCAGAGTTACGTGACAGAGTATTTGTATGTTGTGTATGTTACGTGTTGTACTGCATTATTTCTATGTGATTTATGTTGTGCATGTTTACAGAGTTAGAACCGGAAGGTTCACAGAGTTAGAACCGGAAGGTTCACAAAGTAGGGTACACGGACCCACAGAGTTATAGCCTCGAGTGGCTAATATGTGTTATGTGTGGTATTTTGGGGAACTCACTAAGCTTCGTGCTTACAGTGTTTTGTGTTATGTGTTTCAGGTTTCTCTTAGGATCACGGGACGGCACCGACTCGATTGTACACACCAGAGAAAAAGTCATGTTTTGAGGATCCTGGTTTATTATGCAAGTAAAAATGGAGTTATGTTTTGTAATTCGATTATGAATGAGATTTTAAGCCAAGTGTTTTAAGAATTAAACGATTATTTTAAAATGAAAAAATGTTTTGAAATTTTACGGTGTTACATAGTGGACCTCGAGCATAGTCGGAGGACGACGAAAGATTTTTGGATTATAGGTCAGTAGTTGTAAATAACTGTTTAAAGGCTTATAATGTCTTGTTTATGCTTTTGATCTGTATCGGAACATGACATCCCGAGGTTTTGATATGAAATGAAACTATACATTTCTTAAAGAAAGGTTTTGCTAAACCTTCATCATGTTTTGTTTTGGGGACCAATTCCGCAACATCTTTTAAAAGGATTTATCTGATTTTATTTTAAAAAGCATAAATTAAATCGGTCATTTCTGGCCGAGAAATTAAGGGATGTCACATATCACCTACAAGGAAGTTCATCAACTCCATTCAAGAGTTTAAGCTTGAAATCTTCACACCATTTACTCAAACAACCCACAAATTCACTCAATGTGAGTTCATACCCCCACATTTTCAAGCTTTTTCATGTTTTTAGGATGGTGGGGGGATACAAGTTGTTGGGTCGTGTTTTGTGTTATGTATTGCGTCTATTGGGCTCGTTAGTTAGTCCATTATGTATCTCCGGTATGGGCTTGTCCATCCGTGAGTTTAGTAGGGTTTAGTTTATATATAGGTGCTTGCATGCTCCTAGAAGGCAACGATAGAATAGAACGATCAGAGAGTTATTATTCAGCAAGTTTATTGTTATCGTTCTTGTAACCCTAAAATCCTCTATAGCGGAAGTTCTTAGTCGAGCTCTGCTGAGGATTGTTTGGTCTAATCATTCGACACATCTTGATCTATACTTGTGTTATTTACTGTTTTTACTTCATCGCATTACCTGTTAAGAAGATCTAATCGATCGTTAAGTTTGTTTTCTAACTTATCATTTGGTATCAGAGCAGGAGGTTGTGTAATTCATACACATCTTTTCTGTGAAAAAGGTTACGATTAGGGTTATGCCGCATTAACTAATATTTATTGAGCCGTCATCCCATAATTGACGTAACTCAGCATTTATTTGTTTTGCCCTAATCTTATATATTACAAGTCTGATCTTTCAAACAGGTTATACGATCAAGCATGGACGAGTCACAATCAAATCCCATAAACATCTCAAACAGCATTGGATCAACGACGAAGATTCCCATCCTTTACACCCAGGATTACGAAGTTTGGGCACATCACTTTGAAGATTATGTCATTGGATCTGAAGACAATGGATATCTTATTTGGGAAGCAATCGTGTCTGGACCATTCGCTCATTCAGCAACGTCTAAAATCATTAAAACTCAGAAAGAGTATAATGATCTGTTGAAGGACGTAAAAGATATTGCTCAAGACGAAAAGGATAAGTTTCAGTGCAATATTAAAGCATTGAGACTAATCAGATTCGCTCTTCAATCGGATACTTTCAGGCTAGTAAGTTCATGCAGCACTGTCAAAGAAATATGGGATAGGTTGCGAGAGTTATATTCCACAGACGAAGATCTGGAGAATTCCATTCAGACCTTACTTTTATCAGAGTTTGGCGAATTTAAGCAGAATCCTGAGGAAACTGTTACTCAGACATTCGATCGCTTCAATCATCTTCTCAGTAAGATGATTAAACACGATATTGAAAGGAAGTTGATTGAACAAAAAGTTACGTTTTTGAATGGTCTTAGATCTGAGTGGAGAGCGGTTATGTCCACTGTTAAAGCTCATGAGCAATTCAAATCATATTCATTGGCTAAACTGGTAAGGATTTTGAAATCCCAAGAAAAGATTGTCTTGCAGGAGAAAAATGTGGTTTCAAGCTTGGGTTCCTTGGCCCTTCTGTCTAAAAGCAAAAGTGTGGTAGAAGATGAAGATCTTAACTTAGAAGACTATGACCTTACCTCTGAAGATTATGCAATGATGGTATCAAATCCAAAGAGGTTTATTAAGAAAAGGTTTCCTACCAATAAGAACAGAAATTGGCAGGGAAGCTATAGTTCTGAAAAAGTGAGGGAGGAACCGAAGGCATAAGAACCAAAGAAATAGCCGAAAGCTGGAGGAGATTCAGGTGTGAACTGCTACTACTGTGGAGGAAAGAACCACTATGCCAAAGACTGTGTCCTAAAGAAAATGGCAGAAAAGGATGAAGAAAAAGATGAAGAAGCTGTGTTGATGAAAAAGCTGGAAGAGATCAAGAGAAAGAAAACTACTGCTAACCCTTCTATGAATGCTTTAATTGTGCAGGGTTCGGTAGCGGATGATGAGTTCGATGGCGTGGAGGTCTGGTCAACCGACTCTGAGGATGATGAAGTCAGAAAGCCATCTCATGGAAAGGCTTACGTTGTGAAAGGTGAAGGAAACGGTGGAAAGTGTTTGATGGTGTCGGATGTATCTCAAATGAGGGGATACAACACAGACGGTGGGAATGAAGACACGAAGGAGCAAGAGGACTTGTGCTTCACAGCAAAACCTCTCAGCGTGCAGTTTAATGAGCTTGATGAATTAATCAAGAAGGTACAATCCATTTTTGTTTCATTCAAAGTCCCACAAAATTCATATGAAAAAGAATTAAAAAATGTAAATTCAAGAATCTCTCATATAGACAACAGTTTAACTCAAACACGGGTCACCAATTCTAACCTAACTGACCAAATAAGCAAGGTGTCTTCAAAGAGTGAGGAACGGAGGATTTGGATAGAGTTGAAGGAGTCGGAGTTGATCAAATCCAAAGACGAAAACATTTATTTACAAAGAGACAATTTAAAACTTTTGAAACAAAGAAATGTGTTTTGTTTGATTGCTAAGCGTCTTTATTCTAACATCACTCAACTTCATCTTAACTGTGAAATAGGACAGAAAATTCATCGCATGATTTTGCCCTTCCTTGAGTTTAAGGAAGATGAAATCGACGTTGAAGCATATAATTGCGAAAGTGTAGTTTCGTCTGAGGATGTAAATCCGACTTATATGTATGGTCTAGACAAAATCGAATCTTTCATAAAGTCCAAGGACCATAAGGACATGCTGAAAAATCTTTTGGATGAAAATGATAAACTGAAACTAAGGACCGAAACCATACAAAAGTTTGACTCATTGAATGCCAACTTGAGCTCAGAAAACAAAATTGATGTTGAAAATGCATCTGAGCTTAGTGAGGATAATGATATGAGTGAAATTTCTGTAGATGATGAAGTTGACTGTTCTGAGTTTGTCAAGAGCGAACCCGAAAACCACAAAAATCTTATTTCAGAAAATTCTGCGGAGTTTGCTCGTTTGTCCCAACAAAAGTCCCCGATCCTTGAAGAAAAGGATGTTGTATACCAAAAGGTAAGGACAACTCCAAATCAGGTGTATAAGGTCACAGGAGTAACCGAACATCAGACATCCGAACTCACAGCCATTGTAAATGAAGATAATGCTGATGGTTGTGATGAGTTCTTCTGGTCCGCCACTATCGATAATGCTGACGAAACCGTTGGTCTGTCAGAGCGGACGTCCTGGAAAACCAAAGGCAGATATGTACCAAAGCCACTAAACAAGCCTGACAACTTCGACGTGCCAAGTACTAGTGGTACAAAAGAAGTTCCTGAAGAAAAAGGAGTTCCTGCAGAAGAAGTCACTCCTTCAAGCGAAACATCATCAGTTCCAAGTGAACCGGCTGACAAGAAGCAAAAGCAAAAAGCCAATATCCATCAACAGTCGACGCAAGTGAAGGATCAAAAACAGCAAAGGAATCAGAGATACAAGAAAAATCTCTCTGGACGAAAACATTTTTGGCGATCTCAAAACGCCCATTTCTCTTATCATGACAGAAATTCAAAGTCAGAGAAAAGTGTTGTTAGGCAGCAAGAAAGTAATAATAACCGAAAGGAAAGGTTCGGTTCTGAGGATCATAACAACCGAAGGGAAAGGTTCGGTTCAGAGAACACCAGCTACCGAAAGCATAAGTTCGGTTCGAAGAGCAAAAGCGACCAAAGTTCGAGATTCGGTCCCACAAATGACCAAAAACAAAAGTGTCACTCAGGACCTCAAGTCAATAAAACTTCTCAATCTAACTTCTCTCGTTCTAATTCTTCTAATTCCTCTCAACCTCATTCTAAATCCAATTATGTTCATACTCAAAATCCAAAATCTTCAACAGATTTGAAAGGAAAATCGAAGGTTTCCTCAGTCAAGACTGATCAAAATCATTCCAAAGTCCAAATGCCTAAACCTGAATCCAAACCGACTGTAACAAATCTCAACAAAATTAAGGTTTTCACTATTAAAAAGAAAGATGAAACAACTTTAATAAAAAGAACATATCTTGTTGACATCTCTCTTACTATTCCTGTTCCTGTGAAAGGCTCACGTGGACCCAAGAAACTTTGGGTTCCTAAATCTGCTTAATTTTTGCAGGTTATCAGTGACGAGCAGTTTGACGAAGAATGGTATATTGACAGTGGCTGCTCACGTCACATGACAGGAAGGAAGGAAGAGCTGAGGGAATTTCGGTCTCTTTCAAACGAGGGAAATGTCAAGTTCGGGAACAACTCATTCGGCACGATAAAAGGTTATTGGATGATTACAAATGGAGACTTCACGATTAGAAAAGTTGCATATGTTGAAGGACTACAACACAACCTCATCAGTGTATCTCAGCTCGTTGGAGGTACCGGTCTCAAGGTCTCATTCGACGATGAGGGTTCGGAAATAATATAGAAGAAAACAAAAAGAGTGATTCTCAAATCGGAGCGCAAAGGCGAAATTTTTCCTCTTAATCTCAAACCTATCAAAGGAAATCCAGCTATCTGCCTTTTGTCCAAAGCACAATCTGATGAAAGCTGGTTGTGGCACCGAAGGCTCTCTCATCTCAACTTCAAGGATATCAACAAACTTGTCACAGGAGGTCATGTTAGAGGTCTTCTGTTGCTCAAGTTCGATCGCGAACATTTATGTGTTGCGTGTGAAATGGGGAAGCAGAGTCGTCAAAGTCACCCATCGATTGTAAACACTAAAGTTGTTGAACCACTAGAGTTAATTCACATTGACTTGTGTGGTCCATCATCTATCGAAAGCATCGGCGGCAGCAAGTATATTCTTGTCATTAGTGATGACTTTTCACGTTTTACATGGGTGTTCTTTCTGAAGCACAAATCTGAAGCAACTCTCAAGCTAAAGATGTTTATCAAGCAGGTTGAAGTGCAGCTGAGGAAAGTCGTTCGCAACATCAGAAGCGACAATGGGCTGGAGTTCAAGAATAAAGAATTTGAAGACTTTTTAGCTGAAAAAGGGACCAGCCACAACTTCTTAGCTCCTTACACCCCTCAACAAAATGGGATTGTCGAAAGACGAAACCGATCTTTGTGTGAGGCAGCACGAACTATGCTAAGTTTCGCTTCTCTACCTCTATATTTCTAGGCTGATGCTATTGCTGCAGCATGTTTTACGCAGAACAGGTCCTATCTCAATAAACGCTTTAATCTCACTCCTTATGAGATCATCAACAACAGGAAGCCAAATGTCAAATTCTTCCACGTATTCGGCTCACGGTGTTTCATCTTCAACTCTAAAGAACATCGTAACAAGTTCGACGTCAAAGCCGATGAAGGGATTTTCCTGGGATATTCTCTCACTTCGAAAGTCTATCGAGTATTAAACAAGCGTTCGAGGAAGATAGAAGAAACTTATTATGTGACTTTTGATGATAGCTATGTCAAAAAGCTGAAGGCCAGTGAAGACACAGTTGGAGAATTTTTTTCTCAAACAGGCCAAGTCACAGCCTCGATTGCAAATCTGTTTGAGAAGTTTGTTGAGTTATTCGATGAACCAGAGAAGGCTACTCTCTCGGAAGCTAGTGCAGCAGACAACAAAGTAGATCATCTGAAGCAACTCATCGAAGATGCTGCCAAGCAAATGAATGAAGGAGGATCAAGTCCAAACGACCCGCCACAACACGGTGCTTCAGTTGAGGGGGAGGATCCACCTTCTTCAACACAGCCGGGCTCACATGTTGAGGGGGAGAACTGTTCTCCAGCTGCACCCGTAAGCTCAGCTGCTCCTGAAAGCTCAAAAACACCCAAAGGTACTGCAACACCCGAAAGCTCAACACCACCCGAAACTCCTGTAGCTCCGGAAAGTCAAGATACACCTGAAAGCTCATCTGTCGAGGGAGAGAATGCCGATATGTCTTATGACGATGATACTCAATCTGAACTAGAAGAGATGGTAAATGCTGAATTGGATCCATCTTATGATCCAAATTACCCTCCTCTTGTCAAACGGACCAGAGATCATCCTGTTTCACAGGTTGTCGGTAATGTCTCTGAAAAGGTCCTGAACCGATCTCAACTAAAGGCAAAGCAAACTTTCTTATTTTCAAAAGTAGAGTTATGTATGTTTAACTCCTTCGTCTCAAAAGTTGAACCAAAGACAGTTAACACTGCTCTTGGTCACTCCGATTGGGTTCAAGCTATGCAAGACGAACTTAATGAATTCGAAAGAAATAAAGTTTGGCGCCTCATTCCAACTCCTCAAAATGCCTCGGTTGTTGGTCTCAAATGGGTCTTTAGAATTATGATGGACAAGGAAGGCAATGTGATAAGAAACAAAGCTCGTCTAGTTGTGAAAGGATACTGCCAGGAGGAAGGAATCGACTATGAGGAAACTTTTGCTCATGTGGCTAGGCTGGAATCTGTTCGAATATTTCTTGCCTATGCTGCACACAAGAACTTTGAAGTTTACCAAATGGACGTAAAGTGTGCATTTCTAAATGGATAACTCGAAGAAACGGTGTACGTAGAGCAACCTCCTGGATTCGTCAATGAAAAATATCCCAATCACTGTTATATTCTGGACAAAGCGGTATATGGACTAAAACAAGCACCGGGGGCCTGGTATGAAACGCTAACCAAGTTTTTAAAGATGTCCAAATTCAAACAAGGTTCGGTTGACCCAACCTTCTTTCATAAGAAGGAAGGTAACCACCTTATGATTGTTCAAATCTATGTCGATGATATCATCTTTGGCTCAACGAATCCTAGCTTAACGGCTGAATTCAGAAAGCTGATGGAGACTAAATTTGAAATGAGCTCAATGGGTCCGATTAACTTTTTTCTTGGTTTAAATATTAGATAGGGACCCGAAGGCATCTTTATTAACCAGGAAGCTTACACCAAGACTCTCCTTGCGAAATTCAGCATGATGGGAGACTCAAAGGTTAAAGTTCCAATGGCGTTCGGCACCAAGCTCACTCCATCCTTGGATAAGCCAGCAGTCGATATTACGCTATATCGCCAAATGATCGGTTCTTTAATGTACCTTACTGCTAGCAGGCCTGATATAATGTTTTCTGTTTGTTACTGTGCTAGATTTCAGGCAAATCCTCGTGAACCTCACATGCTTGCAGTGAAGAACATACTCCGGTATCTCAAGCGAACTACCTCTCTCGGCTTATGGTATCCATCCAACTCAGGTTTCTTCGTTCAAGCCTATTCAGATGCAGACCTTGGAGGTTGTGGACTAGACAGGAAAAGCACCACTGGAGGCTGCCAATTCCTTGACGGGAAGTTGGTTAGTTGGCAATCAAAGAAACAGACATGTGTATCTTTGTCTACCGCTGAAGCAGAATACATCGCAGCTGCCTCCTATACATCTCAAGTGATTTGGATCCAAAGCCAGCTCCGGGACTATGGACTCAATATGAAAAAGATCCCACTATATTGCGAATCTGAAAGTGCAATTAGGATCTGTCATAACCCAGTGCAACACTCCAAGACTAAGCACATAGCACTGAGGTATCACTTCATTAAGGATCATGTGGAAGATGGGAATGTCAAAATTCACTTTGTTCGAACCACTGATCAACTGGCTGACATTTTCACCAAAGCTCTTCCTGAAGCATCTTTCAACAAAATACTACAAGGGCTAGGTATGATGGAATCGGAGTCAGTACCAAAAATTACCTCTCAAGATCAAAAGTAAGAAGCGAAATAGACCGAACGTTCAGGTTCGGGTCTTGTGCTCATGTACCGAAATGAACGGAACGCTCGGGTTCGGTTGTATCATCTGATCTTCGCTTATCACTCAAAGGTAATTTTTTTTGGTTGTAGATCTTATGTATAATTTTTCCAAATTCATTTATCTTATTGTCAAAGTTATTTTCTTTTTCAAACCTATTTTCTTTGGCAACCGAAATAAACCGAACGTTCGGGTTCGGTTCCAAAAATTTTCTCACCCGAAATAGACCGAACGTTTGGGTTCGGTTCCAATGTTTTTCTCAACCGAAATAGACCGAACGCTCGGGTTCGGTTCCAACATTTTTTTTTGTATTCTTTTTTTTATGTCTTATTTTTTTTTTATTATCAAACATTCCAAAAATATTTTTTCTCGTAAATTCAAAAACTCCAAAAATATTTTAATTTATTATTATTTTTTTATTTTTTATTTTGGCTTTTATTTTTTTGTCTACTTGTGGGTAAATCATTTCACTAGCTAAATGTCCCTAGAAGCATGCTGTTGTATGTGTCCAAAGCCTCACTTGATTCTGAATAATAGCCTTACTGACCTGGTATAAACAAACATTGTCTTCCCAATTAGGCTATCATATCTATTCTAATCATGAGCTACCTAACTCTCTTCTCACATGAGATAAGAGTTTTCTGCTTGGTCCTATTTTTACAGCAGGGGTACTTTGGTTTCTTTACACCATCTACATTGCATTTCTCCATCACATTCGATTCACAAATGTAACCCTTGAGACTATCAGAAATTACCACTGAGGTTTATGGTTACACAATTTCTGCGTTTATGATCTTAGTGTCGTGCCATTACGCGCTAAGTGAAACCCAAAATTCAATACCCAATACGAATTGATGGTGACTAATTAATTTGCTCAAGCTTTCACTAATGAATTGACGAACGTACAACATGAAATCTCTATTTTTCTTTTGAGTGATTCCTATGAAATTGTTAACACCCATAACATTTCTTCCCTGGGATCCAGTTTTAATTTTTGTTGAGATTTTATACATTTCCTAGCCAAATTAAATTATGTTCAACCTACTTGTTCAAAAGACTACCCCGGTCTCACAAGTACTTTGTTCGATTTCTGTCATATACCAAGCTTAGGAATTTTGAATCGAAGCGAAAGCCACCCTCATAAGCCTAAATTAAAAGAAGTCTTTCAACACTTCTTAATAAGTGTCAGATCATTATTCAACGGGAAACCACACAAACACTTTAAAGTCTCTGTTGACTTTGAAGGAAGAGATTCGTGCCCGGGATCTTTTGTTTCGTGTCATTATTGACATCACAAAATCTCTCAAAAAGTGTTGTTTTATTTCTTTTTATTTTTTACACACTCAGCACGAAAATCTTTTTGATTTTCCAAAATTCTGGTTTCATTCATTTCAAGGAATTTTAATTGGGTTGGTTGTTATAAAAGATTGTGGTGATTAATCCACGTGGGAGAATTTTTAAAGATGCCGTTACAATTTAAAGGGATAAGATGACGACATGATGACTCAGGCGGGAGTCCAATCGATTTGATTTCAAACGGCGCTAGAGGGAAAGGGTGTGAATAGGAACCGTTTCATCTCCAAACAGCGCCTGATGGGAAGGCGTGTAATTAGGGACTGACACTCTCTCTCATATGTGATCATCGCCAGCGCCAACTGTCACGCGTCAATCACTTCCGAAAACTCTTCGTTTTTCGATCGAAGATTTGGAAAGATTTTTCTCTCTCCTTTACCCTCACTATAAAAGGCAGTGTAAACCACCATTTACCTCTTTACCGTGCCTATATTTCCAGAGAGCCAGCAATCCTTCAACCTTCATTGTTCATCATCTCTTCCACTTTCTTCAAAACAATGGCAGATTCTTCTTCAGTTCACGCAACATCCCACATCTTGCCCATTCGCCCACAACAAAGCTTGATCATCGATTTAACCCCTCATTCGTATGACGCATTCATGTTCCCCATCATCGAATGCCTGAAATTTTCTCCAATCGCTCCTGCACTTACCAGGGCTGAAACAGTTCCAATGGAATTCCTGTCACAAATCTTTGCCACCGCTCACTACGACAAGGTCGTCGACAGAATCTTCTTCGATGTCTTTCAGCACAAGGCGTCGATTTCAAAGCAGCGGTTTTGCTCGGTGTTAGGGTTTGACGCGGATTCTTCCAGGGTCAATCTGGAATCAATCCCCATGGGTCATCTTTTCAACATGTTCTACGACATGGGATACACGGAGGTGCTTACTACTGTGACGAAATTCAAGAAGTCGTGCCTACCTCCACAGTGGAATGGGATGTTCACTGTTTTGTTCAAGGGTTTATCTGAACGAAGTGTCGGGTCTGATGGAGCCAATCGTTTATTTCTCTCCATCATGTATGGGATCTACAATGACATCAACATGGACTACGGGTCAGTTATGTGGCAACAACTCATTCAGAGTCTCTCCTCCACTTCCAGACACTCAGAGATCTCGTATGCTCGGTTCTGGACCATTATCACGAAATGGGTGATGGACAAGTACCACGTCCCCATTGTCGCTGGTGCTCCGATGTCTTCGATTGGTACCTTCCATACCACGAAGATTATTGTGTCGGATGCTTCTAAGTTTCCATTCAATGGGTCTATCCCGGAAATGATGTATGGTGATGTTCCGGCTGACAGCAGGATCATTCAAACGTATAAGGGGTTCAGACGTTCTGGTCCGAGGGATCTTACTCCAGAGATGCTAAAATCAATTCATGACGCCGACAAGCCTGCTCCAAGAGGCAAGAAGGCTGATAAGGGAAAACAGGTGGCCAAGGGGGTGAAAGGCCCATCTCCCAAGAAGAGGAAAACTACCAGAGTTGCTCAATCTCCACCGCAAAAGAGGAGAAAAACCCAACCGCGACGAAAGTTGATTATCGCTTCATCCTCAAGCGAATATGAAGGACGAAGGCTCTGATTTGGATGGATCTCAACGTGGCAACACTCCACCACGATCTCCAACCCCTGAAGTTCATGTCTCTACTTCTCCTGTCTCCTCTCCACCGGTCACAATACCTTTTTCTATTCCCCCCCATAACTTCCACCACTCAAATACCACCTACTTCTATCCCAATACCACCACCAATATTCACCAAAGCAACCACAACCATCACTGCAGATGTTAGAACCAACGTATCTGATACGGGGGTTCATACTGACGCACCAAAATCCACCCCAGCACCCGAAACCACCCCAACACCCGAACCCACACCTACACCCGAACAAACAACCCAACCCAAACCTACCCATACTACCGAACCACCAGCTTCACCACCACCATCTTATCCTGGTCACGCATCATAGGAAGAAGAACCACTCCTTGGCGAGGAGAATATGACTTTTGACTCGGTCTACTATATCCCGTTTCAAGTGCAAAGTGATGACGATGATGACGCTCCTGTCACCAAAAGGCATCTCCAGGAGCTCCATGACAAAATTGACTCACTCATCGCCTCCTCTTCCACTTCTCAGTCATCCTTATCTGAAGCTGCAGTTCAGAAAATTGTTGACGCTTTCTCCAAAGCTCAGCAAGCTTCACTTGATTCAGCCACCACCGCCATAGATGCCTCCACCAAAGCCTGTCAGGCTGTGACCGAAAAAAGTCGATAAACTATTTACTGATGCTTATTCCCTGTTGAAGTCTTTACAGGAGAGTGCCAACGCCGCCAAGACTACGCTGGAACTTATTGTCCAACAGCTGGCAACATCAGTCGCAAATAAGTTGAAGTCCTTCGCTTCTTTTCGTCAAACAATTTCTGACAACAACTCAGCTTTCCGAACAACCATCGAAGAGCGTCTCTCCAAGCTTCAAGAAGATTTGGCTGCCGAGAACACTCTCATGGATGTTCTTGCAAGGAAGACTACCGCTCTGAAGGTCAAGAGCATTCAACTCTCCAACTCTCAACAGGAGATTGAATCTCTTCGATATGAAAGAGAGGTGATAAAATCGTGTGTTTCGGATGTCCACTCTGCTATCTCAAACATCCTATAAGCACATGATCCTATTCTCAACTACACTGTGAGGCGTGACCTTGCAGAGAAGCTCGCTCCCGCCCTCGCCCTACTCAGCAAAATCGAAGGGCTCCTTGATTTCGTGTCCATTCCGAAACAAGGGGGAGAGAAGGAAACAATGTCTCAACCACCTCCTACTTCCACAGCAACACACAACCGAACCTCCTCCAGTAGGCCAAGCCTCCGGTTCCGGTGTGAAAGACAAAGGCAAAAAGATTGCGGAGGAGAGTGAAGATGATGATAAAGAAACAATTGCCGACATTCTGAAGCGGCAAAGTCGAAACAATGAGGTTGACATCAGTGCTCGTGTGGCAAGAGAGGCTGAAGAAGCCGAACGTAAACAGAAGGAAGCCCACGACCTTCTTGAGAGCAGGAAAACTTTGTTTCCTTCCTGGACTCTTGAGAGGATGATTAAAGAAGCCATCGACATACCAAGTATCTTGTGGCTGGAACCTGTGATCTCTTTAGATCGTTCCAACACTGTCGACTCACAGTTCGACATGCTACTGACCCGAAAGGCGTTTATCTTTCATGCCCTTTCCAATGTTGCAGAGTTCCCTCATCCTCATCCACAGGTTGATCGGGACTTAATAAATTTCTATCTGAAGGCTGCTCAACCCCAATATCAGACTTGGAGCGCTCAGAAAATTGTCAACGTTCGGGTCTTGAAGTCGTACAGTGAAGGTAACTTCATCAACGTTCGGTTCAAGGTACTTCGGGGATCTGCCAAAACCAAACATCCTATTTCCCTTGCAGATCTTCCCAACCTTAATCCCCATGATTGGATTATCTTGCACAACATCCTCCTCACCAACAAAGCTGAATACGGTCCGATCATCGACCATTTCAAGAGGATGCTCGTGTGCTACATCATGGAAGTTGCATTGATGGATCAGGAGATTGCGAGCGTATTTAAGAAGAAACCTACAATATCTCATGTTGGCTCTGCCAGTGATCTCAACCTGATGCAGATGGGAAAGATTGACTCGAAGAGGAACTCGGTCATGTTTACCAGGAACGAAGGACAGAAATGTCTTTTCGCCTTGGCAGACAAACATCTATACACCACTGCCTGTTTGGAGCACGTTTTGGGGATCATCCACAGATGCAAGTAGAACACAGCGGATGATGTCAAGTACTTTGATGATATGATTCAATGGTACATTCGGTTCAGACAGACTATCCTGGTGCTAATCTCACGTCTGTTTGATACTACGAAGAAAGTTCCCGCTGCTGGCCCAAGCAAGAAGAAGAAGTAGTCTCGCTCCAATTTGACGCAAATGGGGAGATTGATGGGTCGTGTTTTGTGTTATGTATTGCGTCTATTGGGCTCGTTAGTTAGTCCATTATGTATCTCCGGTATGGGCTTGTCCATCCGTGAGTTTAGTAGGGTTTAGTTTATATATAGGTGCTTGCATGCTCCTAGAAGGCAACGATAGAATAGAACGATCAGAGAGTTATTATTCAGCAAGTTTATTGTTATCGTTCTTGTAACCCTAAAATCCTCTACAGCGGAAGTTCTTAGTCGAGCTCTGCTGAGGATTGTTTGGTCTAATCATTCGACACATCTTGATCTATACTTGTGTTATTTACTGTTTTTACTTCATCGCATTACCTGTTAAGAAGATCTAATCGATCATTAAGTTTGTTTTCTAACTTATCACAAGTAAAATTTTGCTTATCCCACAAATATTTACATGTTTTCATATATATATATATATATATATATATATATATATATATATATATATATATATATATATATGTTAAAGATAAAATATTATTTGCATAATATATGGTTAATACTAGTTCTGTAAAATTATTTGTGATATATACTAGTTCGAAATGCAAATCTAACAAAACAAACATAATCTATGTTATAAAATCATAAGAAAATTAATGATTTGTAAAACTACATGGTTTTTGAAGATTTTTACTAAAATATAACTTTTATAACCAAGGGAGTACATTCTAGTTAGTTCACTATTTTGTGGGTTACAATCCAAAATATAATGTTTTGACCTTACATTTTGAAACTAGACAAGATAATTTCTACATATTTATATAAATGTTCTTAAAAAAACAAGCATGATAAATTATAATTGGTATAGTTTGGGAGTCACAAAACTACACTTTTATTTCAGAAGAAACATATAATTATTTAATGGTATAATTATTTCATTTACAATGAAACGGTTTTTAAGTACAATAGACGTAAACTAGTTGATACAAACTTGTGAGATCTTTAGTTTCACCATACCCACCAAAGTACACACATAAGTCCTGAATTATAACTAGAATCTCCTATAAGGAGAGCGTGACACTTGTGTATAGATCTATTGTAACACCTAATTTATTAAATAATTAAATAGATGAAATTTATGAACGAATAGTAGCCCTAAAATAAATAATTATATATCAATGATGGTCTCGAAGGGCTAATTGTTACAATTTTAGAAGTTGGGGATTAAAAGTGTCAGTTCCAGATTAGTCTTGTAAGTATTTATGATTCAAACCTTCTTTGTGTGATTGTTTTCCTCTTACACCATTTCTACTGCTTTATGCTTAAGATTTTGTGAGGCGGGAGGCTTTTACATATGCTTAGAAACGCTCTCGAGGGTTCAGGTGGCAATGGCTCTTTACCTGCATATGCATAAGCATTTCGCATAATCATGCGAATGGGTGTTGGAGACAAATCATTCATTGTCAGGAAAGCTACTGCAAGATGTTTAAAAGCTTTTGCTAGTATTGGAGGCCTAGGCCTAGGAGCTGGAGAGCTTGACAATTCCGCCTCTTACTTTGTCAGGGTACCACTTTCTTACTTACTTTGTATATATCTTGTTGCATGAGGCTAGTTAGACTTGAAGAAGTTGACTCTTTCCAAGGAGATGACTCCAGATAGAAGGGTGTGGAGTAGTTTAGGAGTAGTTTAGGCCCATGGGTTTCCTTTTCTCTCTTTGTGATTTTTGTACAATATTTACCTTCTCACTCTTGTTCCTTTTTTACTTATATGGCTTATATTGCTAGTGTCTACCTTCTGCTTTATCCCCTCTACCCATTATGGGCTTGCATTTTCATATACCCATAGGTTATATTTGAAAACAGTCTTTCCACCCTTACCTCATTCATATGGGATTTGGGTTTTGTTGTTGTTGTCTATTAGTACATAGTATCAAAATCCCATATATGATATTCTGCATCTTATAAGGTTCTTGAAGATCATGTATCATCGGTTCGGGATGCCTTTGCAATAGCTTTGGGAGCTGTGCTTGCTCTTGTAATGAACCCTCAAGTGTAGGTATACCATCTTCTTCTCAAATTTAAGTCTCTCTGTGTACTCTGACATTTTTTTTCTTTCCTTTTGTTTTTGTAAAAGTCATCTTACATTTGATCATTCTTCTAGGTGCAACCAAAAAAAGGCGAGGCTAATGCAAAAAATCATGAGGAGAATTTGCAAAAGCATCTTATATTGCCCTTCACCAAAGGTTTATTTTTGTTAAAATTTGAACTCCATTGCATCGCTTTTTTCCATATATAATATTTTGATAGATGTATTAATTTTTGCAGCAAATGGACCCCGTTCAAAGGATTTGAGAATTGGTATAACTTTGTCATGGGTGTTCTTCTTACAGGTAAAATTTTGTCTCTGTTGCTCGTTTTTAGGATATTTTCTGCAATATTTATCCTTTATGCCTTACATTTTGAATCACATGCTCTTTTCTTTTAGTTTTTTCAGCGCATACAGCTTAAGTATATGCATCCAGATAACGAGCTCCAAAATTATCTTGTGCAAATTATGGATATGCTTCGTGCAAAATTTGTTGTAGATGCACAATCATTGGCATTTCCTTATCAATTTGTAGATTTACCTTTGTTTTCTTAATGTATGATATTTGTTTTTAAAGGAATGTGTTTTCTATATTCTGCGAGTTGGTGTGATTGATCAAATGACTGAACCTACACAAAGGGTCTTCTTAGTTAATCTAGGAAAGCAGGTTTGCTAGAAATTCTCACTTCTCATATCTCATCTCACTCAAGTTATGATCTTTCTTGATTCCATTAGTTCCAACGACTTGGCATGATTTTTCTGTTACAGCTTCACTCCCCTGGTGCAAGTCCATCAATGAAAATTGCTGATTTACGCACTTTATCATATACCCTGAAAACTTTAGGAGAGGTAAGGTTTATCCTTAGATTGTTTTTAATAATTTATTATGACATCACTTTCAATTTCTCTCTTTATTTTCAGTTTCCTATTGAATTCAAGGATGTTCTTGATGACACAGCAGTAGCAGCATTGTCTAACTCCTCGCCTATTGTAAGATATTATGATGTTTTTGTTATCTTTTTTCTTAGTTGAATATGAGAAGCTTTGGGCCTTATGCTTTTTTTGGAAGGGAATTATATTGATGAAAATGAAAATGGAAGGAAATTATAGTGATGTTATTTAACAAAGGGTAAATTGCAGGAAACACAAATAGCAACATATTGTACCCATTTTACCAATATAGGCAATGTACTTTATTAATTATCCGGAATAGCAATATACTTATGATTTATTACCCATAATAGCAACGTACCTACATTTTATGCCAATAATAGCAATATGTAACTCACAATATGCCTTTTAGCAGATGCAAAATGCTAATCTAAGTTGTCTTTGGCACAATAATCAATATCTTAATGCATCCTTTCCAATTTTGTCTTTGTTTTGCTTTTCAACTTTGGTATTTATTGATCTAACCACTAGTGAGAACTTATTTTTTTTTGGCAAAAAAACTGGCAATTTCACATTCTATGTTTATTATCTGTTAATCCACTTGCCAAACACTTCAAAATTCTAATCCGACATGATTGGTAGGTACGTTCTGAGTCAACTTTGACTTTGCGTGCACTAGCGGAGATTGATCCGACATGTGTTGGTGGTTTGGTCAATTATGGGATCACTACACTGAAGGCACTAATAGAAAATATGTCATTTGGGAAGGTATTACATCAAAGACCTAGTTTTCTTTTAAAGGAAATTTGGAATTCAGTTACTTCACTTGTTTATATATATTGTTTTCTGAAAATGGTATACAGGGAAACAATCTAAAGGTTGAGCTTGATTCCTTAAGTGGACAAGTTATAGTTTTGGCTGCACTTGTATATGTCTCCCCAAAGCTGCCTCTTGGTTATCCAGCCAGGTAACAATTTGAACTTTCTTCATATTTATGATGTTGAAATGGTAAATAGACAGTGGTTTTTAACTTTTTATTTATTTTTGTGTATAGATTTGTCACAACTAGGAATTTTAATGCTTTGTAAACATTGAACAATGATAACACGGTGATTAAAACTTGAAAGCATGTATGATGCTTATTCAATGACAACAATATTTCATCAAACACTCTATACAAACACTCCAAATAGTCAACAAAGAATTGGAAACCCTAGAAATCCCGGTTTAGGTCCATCATGGACTAGGATTTCCTTATTGGGTCTAATGGGCCAATAAGCTTCCAAATTGACTATTTTGGGCTTAGAACTCTTAAATGGGCCCTAGTTGGACCCACATTCATGAAAGTTAACATTTTGGACCATAATGGATCTAAAATGGACTAGTTTATCTATAATGGGCCTTATTAGGCCATAACAAATCTAACTAGCCCAAATGGGCCATGAGACTCATACTTTAATTTATTTTGGGCCGTGAACCATCTCTAGAGACCTATTAGGCTGAAAAATCATCAAAATGGGCCATAATATGGATTTAAGCATAAAAAGGCCCAAATTCTTTCTTTCTTCTCTCTCTCTCGGCCCAACTACAAAAAAATGGGGGGAAAAGAGTTGACTTTTATACGCCACCTCATATCTGTCCATTGGAAACCCGTGCATAAATCCCATACTTCCATGCATGTCAACTCAATTCACACTCTCTTATCTCCCATCCTCTTAATTCGGCCGAAACACACACACCCCATCACCATTTCAAAGTTTCTTCAAAACTCTCTCTCTATAGCTCCTTCACTTTTCCTCCAAAAGTTCGAGATTCACAAGGGGCTACAAGAAGATCTTTCCTTAATATCACTAATCCTTGGTAAGTTGTTGTTTGATCCATACTTTAACTTCCTGATTACCTAAAAAATCTCCCTTAACTCATACAAAATTCGTGATCTTGCTTCTTAGAACACATCTAAGCCAAAGATCTTCCAAGAAGCTTGTTAGGCCAAAAAATCTCACCATTTTCTTTCATTTCTTCTTCAAAACCGAGATCCACAAGAAAATGTGAGTTCATACCCCTCTATTTTCGGTTTTTACAAGATTTTTGGGGGAGAATACAAGTAAAATGTGTAGATCTATGTGTTTTTGTATGATATGTGTGATTTCTTGAATTTATTTGATAAATATGTGTGAAAAATCATGATCTAGCCGATATCCTTAACCATGATTAGGATATATATGTTCTAAGGCATCTTAAAACATGCTATTATCAAGACCAAAGTATTATACAAGTTCAAAATAAACAAAACAAAACACAAATCCAAATTATGAACCATTTTTTACAAATAAGCAAAAGATGGGAAATAAATGTCATTTACGGTTTTATAAGGATCAAAAAAGGTCAAATCAGTTAAAATATGAGTTATTATAACAATCTTGATATCCTTAACCATGATTAGGATATATATGTTCTAAGGCATCTTAAAACATGCTATTATCAAGACCAAAGTATTATACAAGTTCAAAATAAACAAAACAAAACACAAATCCAAATTATGAACCATTTTTTACAAATAAGCAAAAGATGGGAAATAAATGTCATTTACGGTTTTATAAGGATCAAAAAAGGTCAAATCAGTTAAAATATGAGTTATTATAACAATCTTGATTTTTAAAGGACTAAAAGTGTAAATTTTAGCCTAATGGGCTAAACCTTGGCTTTTCGGCCTTTAGGCCCAAATTTTCGAAAAAGGTGTTTTTCAAGGGGTTGAAATGGTAAAATTCTCAAAACAAGGGGAAAAAGAGTAAACAAAATTAATTCAGGGGATTAAAATGATATTTTTCCAAACAAGGATAAAAATTGTAAAGTTTTTGGATTTTGGGCCAAAATTGTAAAAGTTGCAAAAAGTTTGGGCTTTAACCGAAAAACATTTTTCTGGAAGGGCTGAAACTGCCAAAGAATAAGTTTTGAGCTAAAAATATCACTTGAACAAGTCTATGGGTCAAAAGTGTCAAGAAAATGGTTTAAGGGCTTAAAATGACTTTTTTTTTTCTATAAAGGACTAAAATTGTCATTTTTACTAAAGAAGGGCTGAAAGGGTTCAAACCAATATTTTTGAGTCAATTATTTATTTTTAAGATATTGAGTCAAAAACACCAAACTACAACTTACGAAAATAGAAACACGAATATACATGTAATTCTAAATATCGTTATAAGTAACCGACCGGCCTCGTGTCGTTACGAATATAAAAATCAATCTTTCCGACAATTATGCAATACCTAAAATAATTAAATATTCAAATCTTTGGGCTTGAAAGTTCCAATCATGTTTGTTGGGTCTTTGTGACCCATTAAAATGACTTTGGGCCCAAAGGATAATAATAAATGTTATTGGGGCTTATATGACCCAATTTCATATTTAAGGGACCCTCAATGGCTTTTAAGTGCTATTGGGCCTTAGTGGCCTATTAGCATTGCTAGTAAGGTCTAGGTAAATCAAATGCGAAATGGGCAAATGTGCCCTTCGTATACCCAATAGCCATAAATAATATGTGAGATTAATAGGACCTTGTAAGCCTCTTCTCCTCGTTTATTAGGCCTACCTTCAATTCAGTAAACATATACAGGTCGTTAATCAATGGTAATCAAATTCATGTTAGATTTAATGAGTAATAGCGGGCGGCACCTCTATGGGTCGTCTGTAGTCTGTAGTTATAATCAAAGTCTCCTGGAGGGAGAGCGAGAGTTTGTGTATAGATCTATATGGGGGTGACTCCCCCACGCCCAATTGTTCGCTACAGTTAGACTCGGCCAGTCTAGGGTGACAAATTCTTAAGATCAATTCCAACGTTCGTTCGAATGCCAAGACAGACGAACTAGTCATTATCATGCATGGTCGAGGCCAAGATCAAGCAGATTCATCTGAGGATCTATCTTCTAAAATAAGGTTAGCCCACTTTTCATCAGTTATGTTCTTTTTGTTGGAAAAATTACCCATCTGCCCTTTTGTATAAGCTCGGAACACGCGTCCACCGCTTGCCTCGTTCACGTGATTCTCAACCGTGAAATTTAATTTTTCATTAAACTCTTATTGTATATTGGCTGTAAATTAGCTGTAAAGTTAATGCGTATCTTTTCTTGTTACGTATTTTCCTTGTTTAGTGAGGTAGGCTCTAGTATAAATTAAGGCTCTCCCTTGTATCATTCATCCCAAGAAACACATTCACCATTTCCTTCTCTCTCCCAATGGTGGATCTGTTTGAACAAATTTTCCCTTAGGTGAGATAGGGTTCCTATATAGATCCACCATTCCTTTTTCCTCCACACCTTGATCTCTCCCATCCATATTTTATTTTTTCATTCTTATAATTTTCCTCGAAAAAGCAACGCTATGGTTTTGATAATGGAAGCATAAAGGATTTCTATTATTGGTAAATGATATTGATTGCCTTCAATACTATCCATATCTGCACTTGCTTCCATTTGACTCCATAAATCCCTAATAGGCACTAGATTCCCAGTTTCCCACATCCATTATCACCTATATCACCTAAGATCTGCTATGTTGTTGTTTTTCTCTCAGAGGTTTTTTCATTTTCATTTTCTTCTACTGTTTTTATTCTTAGTTGGTGATCTATGGATCACGAAATCTTGCAGTCTTTTTCATTTCTAGCCAGGGAGGGTGGACTCCGGCGGCACAACCGAAAACCCTAAAATCATCTAAGAGGGGTAATATTGTCATTTTTTTACTTTATTTCAATAAAGTTTTTACTTATACATTCTATCCCTTGCACGCGTACTTTTGTTTCAAATTATGACAGTCCAACAGGGTATAGCCTTTTCAACCGGTTACCCTTAAATACATCCACTTGGTGTCTATGTAGCATACCGTCCACGTGGACTTTTTATTTAATTTAAATTTTATCAAAAATTAAAATTATTTTTGTTTATTAAACTTGTAACTTTGGATTTTATTGACAAATACCCTTTGATTTCTCAAATATCTCTACATAATTATTGACTGAATGTCTTTGAGTTCACCTGTTTTTCTTCATAAATATTTGATTTTGTATACAATCCTTGTCAAATCCCGAAAGTACTTTCTCTTTTATCAAAGAAAAATACATTAAGGATGGCAGACTGCAAAAGGACCGATGGGGAAAGGTGGCGGTCCCTCCGACCTGTGCTAGAGGGGAACGCCCAGTGTGAAACTCACTTTCTTTGAACCCATTTGCCAAAGAATGAGCATTTCCCTGTTGTTTCCCTTAGAAATTGCTTTCCAAGCTAGAAGAAGAATCCGCTCTTCATTTTAGAGGTCGGATGTACCCCTAAGAAGGGGTAGAAAAAGAAAGGAACCATTGAAGGATGCTTATGAAGTTGGCATATTCTGGTTTACCCGTAAAAGGGGTAGACCAATAATGAAAGAGGAATGGGATATCAATCTTAGGGTTTCACCCATAGAATAGCTAAGATTGAAAATTGAAATCACTATCACATTCAAATGTTCAATGGGTGAAACCTTAAGATCGATGTCCCATTCCTCTTTCATTGTTGTTCTACCCCTTTTACGAGTAGACAAGAATATGCCAACTTCATAGGCATCCGTCAATGGTTCCTTCCATTTCCTAACCCTTCTTAAGGGTACATCAGACCTCTAAAAAGAAGGGCGGTTTCTTCTCCTAAATCGGGAAGAAATTTCTTAGGGGTACATCGGGCACATGCTCATTCATTGGCTGATGGGTTTAAAGGAAGTGGGTTTCACACTGGGCCTACCCCTCCATCACAGGTCGGAGGGACTGCCACCTTTCCCCATCGGTTCCTTTGTTGTCTGCCATTTTTAATCCTTATTTCTTTGATAAAAATAGACAAATATTTCTGGATTTTACAAGTTGATACAAAATCAAAGCTTTGTAAAGAAGAAAAAGGATAAATCAAAGGCTTATCAAGAATTATGTCGGTATTGGGGAAAATAGGAGAACTTAATTTTGTTTGTCAATAAAGCTATAAGTTCTAAAGTTTAGTATACTAAAATGATATTAAGTTTTCATATCATTACAATGAAATAAAGTTCAATGTGGATGCCACGTAGACACCAGGATGCCATATCAGAGGGTAACTGGTTGAAAATGTTATGCCATGTTGACTGTCTTAATTTGAAACAAAATTCGGTTGTTCAATGGGCTAGAATGTATAAAACTTTAGTGATCTAAAGTAAAGAAAAAGACATAGTTTGTTACCTTTCCTTATTATTAGTATTACCCCTTAAATTTACTGTCATGAGTTGCTGAAAGATATCGTTTTCAACTTTTTGCTTGGAACTGAGGTAAGTCATGTTTTGTTACTTGTACTCATTTCCCTATAATCTTTACCATTGTATGTTGAAGTCATATGACTTCTTTTGTTACTGTTATCTAAACCTTGCACTTATGAATCGATAGGATTGGAGTAGATTGTCGGAATGAAGGTCTCAGTTGTGGCCGACAAGGGCGACAACTAGAATGGTTGTGGAGAGGGATGGCGGTTAGTATTAGGGTTTTTAGATGCGAAAAATGTTTGGAGAGATTTATGGTTTGAAAAATGTTTGGAGAGACTTACGGTTTGAAATGAATGTATAATTTATACATCTCATTTTTTTCAAAAGTCTATTTTTCATTGGTCAATTTCCTTTCAAATGGATTACCAGATGTTAAATCTAGCCATTCAATTTTGATCTATCGGATAGAATCTAATATAGTTTTTTTTAAAGAATTGGATACAAAAAGTTTTTCTTTTATATTTTTTCCACATATCTACTTATTTATATTTATATTTTGGCCAAAAATTTTATGTTTTGTAGATTTGGCCTCTCATACTTCAAATAAGAGATAATAATTTGTATATCGTAAGTTTTTGCTTACTATCTTTAATGCTCGTATTTGAAATGAGATTGATAGTAAATTTGGTATATTTATAAATAAGAATAACAATACAATATTTAATTTTGTATTAATAATCAATTAAAGAAAAATAAAAATTAAATCCTAAAACAGTTATGATATTAATTGTGAAACCAAAGGACATCGTTTCGTTTTGTATTGATAATATAAATCGTAATTATCAACAAATAGTTGATGTTAAACACAATTATAAAAAAAAAAAAAAAAAACTGGGTGCTAGACATGGCACAAGGATCTGTGCATGCAATCCCAACTAAATTAATAAATATATTTCATATACACAGAACATATGTTAAAAATATATAATTAAATTCAAATATATCCATTTATGTTGATAAATAACTATATATTTGACAATAGGCCAACTACAAAATCGTTCTAAATAAACAAAACTGTGTTTTTACTTTTTTATTTTATTTCATGTAAAACTTTTTTTTTTAATTACTAAAATACTGTCATGTTTTTATAATACAATCATATAGTAATAAATACATACAAATTAGTTCTATATAACCCCAATCATATTTGTTACTAATATCCATTCACACGATTTTAGTATTTTATATTATATATGTTTATACTTTTGTTATAACTTACAAATTTAAATAGTTGATATAATAATATATAAGCAAATTTTATCTTTTAAGTGATTAATATGTAATTTATTTTTATTTTGAAAGGCATACAAGAAGCAAGTAGTTTTTTTTTTCTAATGTATCTATGACAACAAATGTAAAACCATATTGTATTTTTTTATGAAGTCTGATATTGCCAAAATCTACATACAAAATAAAGGATCCTAAAAATCATGCTTCAAATTATAACAATAAAAAAATATTAACAATAAAAGAAATCATCTACAAATATCAAATTTATTAAAAATACAAAATATTTAAAATACAAACATATCGCTACTTTGCTAAAGTAGTGTATACATACAGCTTTAAAACACTAAAACAATAAACAAAATATTTTTTTATCAAGATCTGGAAATCCAACACTTCTTACTGTTGCTCTCGGTTTACTTTTGTTTTTCATAGATCTAAAATGGATAAAGGTAAATACAAAAAAATGTTAACTTTACATCTAAATCCATATCAAATAGCTCAAATTATTGATCTTCTTTGTCGGCATCTGTTCTGCCATGATACTATAACAAAACACAAAAAATAGAAGAAAATTAGCAAAAACTTCTTGTACCTCTAGACCAAAAACAAAACATTTGATCATTCCATGTCAAACAATTATATTCATATTTACAATCTCTTATCTTACTATTTAAAGTGCATATTACATATACCAACATCAAAATACTTCGGAACATGTAGCAAAACTTTATAATTGAAGGGTTATGTAAATGGTTTGGGCTAGGCTCAGCATGTGATTTGTTTTGGTTCATGTTTGTATTTACATTTGTGTTAGTTTTGTGTTTTGTGGTGTTTATGACCGTAAACACGTTTACAGCCGTAAACGTGTTTACGGCAGCAAACTTCGTTTGCGGTCTTTGTTTAGTATAAATAGTCTACACATTTGTCTTTTTGGGGGTTGGATGCTCTAGATGTTTACTGCCTGTTCTTGAGTTGTACCTGAAGATTTCTAGTGTTTAATCGTGTGCAAGCTCAATTCATTCATCTTATTGTGTTATTCTCGATTCATGTTTGTTTGATTATCAGTTTTAGATCTAGAATCCGACCTAATAATTGGTATCAGAGCGGTAAACTGATATCAAACTCATCCGATCGAGATTTTGTGTGTTCAAGCTGTTATTCTCACCGTTTGATCGTTAGATTCTGCGTTCTAGGCGTTGGAGGAACTATTTTCGTCTGGAAAATACGAATTTTAAAGGCTAATTAAGAGTTTACTGCCAGCCGTGAACTTTGTTTACTGTCCACTTATGAACCGTAATCTCTAAATATTCATACACCGTAAACAAGTTTGAAGAACAGTGAACCCATAAACCATAAACATCCAAACCGTAAATCCCATATCGTAAACTCAGTTTACGGTCGCAATCACTTCAACCGTAAACCTAGTTTGCCTAGTTTACGGCCGTAAACGTCTGCCTAGTCTTATCAACCGTAAACTCCTTTGGAACTGTTAAATCACTTTAAATTTCAAATGGATTCTCAAACCCATTTTCAAGAACTTGATGCTGTTATGGGCACTACTACATGCATTCCAAGGTTGATGTCTGCTGAAGGTTTTCCCGAGTGGAAATACAGAATTGAGAAATACATTAAAATGAAAGATTTCAAGATCTGGAGAAGTATCCTTAGAGGTCCTGTCAGAGTCACGATGACAGTTGGAGGTCAGTTGATTGACAAAGCCATTGAAAACTACACTGATGAAGAGTTTGAACTGGTTGAAGAACAGGAGAGAGCATTGGCTACTCTAACCATGGCATTATCTCATGATATTGCTCAAGGTTTTCGTGAATACACTTCTGCTAAAGCTCTATGGGAAGCTCTTATTGAGGTCTACGAGGGCAATGAAGATATGAAAGAAAGTCGGCAGGACATGCTAAGACAAAAATTTAACATGTTTAACTACATTCCAGGAGAAACCCTTGAGGCTCAATTGCAAAGGTTCACCGCTCTCACAACTGACATGAACATTTCAGGGATCTTTTTGTCTAAGTCAAAAATCAACAAGAAACTTCTTAATGCACTTCCTCAATCATGGGATATGAATGTTGCTGTAATTAAGAAAACCGAGGACTTGATCCGTCTCACTCTTGCAGAGATCATGGCAGTCATCAAAGCCTGTGACATTGATGACAAATAGAGAGAAATCAACCATATGAATTCATATTCTACTGCAAACCTTGGTGTTTCATCCAACAATGCAGCACTATCATCCTTCATAACTTCCTCAGGTCAAGCTTTCGTAGTTCAACGACCTCAGATTCAAACCTTCAATGCTGCAACATCCATCCCTCAACATCAACCTTCAAGTGTGCCATCTCCACAAACTGTTCCTGCTCCCAATATGCCAGTCAAAGTCTTCTCTTCAAACACCAAAGAATCTGATGAAAATGTGACTCTAGTCACTGGGCTAGTTAATTGCTACAATGCCTTTGTAGCCGGAGATCTTCCACCTCAGCTATCCTTTGCTGACTTGGACCAGATACATCCCGAAGATGTGGAGGAAATGGACATTACTTGGCAGATTGCCATGGCTGTCTTCAGAGCCAAACAATTCGCCAAGAAAACAGGGAAAAACAACTGGGCTATGAATGCTGATAAAAAGGTGGGATTCAACAAAAGTATGTTGAGATGTTTTAACTGCCACGAGCCGGGTCACTTTGCTCGTGACTGCCCGAAGCCAGATCGCAGAGTCAACAACAACCGACAGATGGTTGCAGTGGGAAACAATCATGCTGGAGCTACAACAAATGGAGAGACAGCTATGGTTGCTCAATCATTTGATTGGGAGGATCAAATTCTAGCCTTAAACATCACAGGGTCAGAGAATGCTCATCTAGCTCAAATTGATGATGCTGCTTCAAAGAACAATGATGTTGATCCCGAGGCAGAGATGATGGAACTGCAGCTTGCCCTAATGGTTTCCACCTCTTCCGAGCCCAAGAAAAACGAGGTAAATCTACCGTCCTATTCTTTTGTCTGCAAAGAATATGTTACACTTCTTCGCAATGGAATTCAAACCTTACATAGACAAGTAGAGGACCTTAAATATGAGGGTTATCAACTTAGGAAGGGACAGAAACCACTTAAGGCCCAACTAGAAGCCAAAACAAAAGATTTTAGAAAATTTCAATCAGAATTCAGTGAAAAGTGTGAAATTTATGATTATACTAAGAGACAACTTGATACTGTGACCAAAGAACTTGACGAATTAAAAATTAAAAGTGGAAAAACAGATGTCGGTTTCAAAAATTATTATGCTTCTAGTAAAATAGTTGTGTCTTTATATGAAACACAATTGAAATTCAAAGAAAATCAAAACAAGGGTTTAGGGTATGATTGTGTTCCTCCTCCTTTTAATCATAACTACACATCAATCCCTTTGACACAGGACGAAACTGACAGGGAGCCACATCTTCGATATGGCAAACCTGCTGGTTTCGTTTCAAGAGGTTTTATTAACATTGAAAGTACTAATGTTTCTACTTCCTCTGCAGATACACCCTTAGATCAGGCCAAGTGTGAAGCTGGAGAATCTGTTTTTGTTTTTAATTTTGATTTTTCTATTGTGAACAAATTTGAGTGTGTTTCTGATGTTAAGACTGAAAAAGCTTCTTGTGTTAGCTCATCATCGGATACTGTTGAATTTAATTTTTTCGATATGTTTGATGAATTGTTTGGTAATTCTGATGCTTGTGATTCTCATGAGGAATCATCAATTCCACAAGTAAAATCAAATGAGGCACCCTCACTTATTTCTCAATCTAATTCTCATGCATGTTCTTCTAAGAAAAGTAAGAGTGTCTGTAAAGAAAATAAATCTGAAAAATGCAATACAAATTCAAATAATAAACATATTTGTTTCAATTGTGGTGTTGGTGGTCACATAGCTAGGAATTGTCAAAATAGGATCTTTGTAAACTATCTGTCACCAAGAGGGGAGAATGAGTCTCGAGGAAGGTCTTTAATTAGAAAATCCTCAAGAACTCGCTCTCGAAGTAAGGATCAGAAAGATAGTAAGAACAGAAAAAGGGTTGGTTTTCAAACAAATAAAAAGGTTTTTACTAACAAAACTCAAAACAGTTTGCCAAAACCGAACAAGGCTCAGCCAAGATCGGTTTCGTCAAAAAGCAATTCTAGATCTTCTACTAATTTTGGTAGAAAATCCAGAAGGTCTATGCAAACTCCTGTGAAGTCTATTTCAAAACCATCAGAGAATATTGTAAAACCTAAACTTTAATGGAAGCCCAAATCACTTTCAAATTCATCGTTACCACCCTCTGAAGTGATTAGAAATGAAGATCCTAATTTGCAAATTTTAAAATCTAAATCAGAAAAGGTTAAAAGGAAACCCAGGACAGTGATGACCTGGGTTCCTATGTCTAAATGATTCCGCTCATTTTGCAGGGGCAGTTGTGGAGGAATATCGTCCGTCCTTGGTACGTTGATAGCGGCTGTTCCCGGCATATGACTGGAGACATCTCCTAGCTGAGCGAAATTCAATCTTTTAATGGGGGTTATGTTTCCTTTGCGGGCGGAGACGGTGGAAAGATCACACTGATGGGTTTTGGCCATATGAACATTCCTATGTGCACATGCAAACCCTAATGCTTGGATCTAGGTTTCTCTAATTAAACATGCATTGAATCCAAGACTTCTAATGGCTAATTGAGTATAAGAACAATACAAAATCAGATCTAGAAGTTTACCTTTGAATCTCTTGTTTGATCTTGTTGTCTTGGAGCTCTAGAGTCACAATTGTCACCCCTCTAATGGCTTACAAACACCAACTAGCAAGGAGGATGATTTGAGAGAGAGGGGAGGGATTAGAAATCGGCCAGGGTTTCTTTGCTTTAGCAGAGGTGCCGATTTCCCTTGCCCTAGGGGTCTATTTATACTTGTAAGGCTCCTAGGGTTTCACCCTTAAACCCTAATTGGATAACTTAAGCTCTAAGTAATCCTAATCCTTACCAAAGATAAGCCTTGTATGAATTTGAGGCTATCCCAAGCCCTATAATTTGTCCAACCTCTATCCCTTAAGGATTTACAGCCCAAAGTGCAACTATCAAACAATTGACAGTTTATACCCTCTTATTTAATTAATCTCTTTAAGTCACCAAATTAATTCCTAATTAATTTATGACTTATATTAATCAAATAATAATATTATTATTCCTTATATTATTATCATAATATATTAATAATATTTATTCTCTCATAATAAATCATCCTGTCAAGTTGCTATGGTGAAGGCAACCCAAAAGGACCATGCACAATCGGGTCAAATACTTGCCTAATATAGTTGCAGCCTTAGACACTATTCCAACAGTCTCCCACTTGGATAAGTCTAGTAACTATATGCACAAGTACAATTCGATTTGCAATTGTAGCTCTTAAAGATGCTGTCAAACTCTGATCTAATCAATCTTGTCCTTTAGATAAGGGATCGTACAGTCCTCTGTTAGATATCATGCTGACAATTCTATGGAATAATCAGTCTAGCATTTTGGTTTCTCGATCTCCGATTTATTTGACATAGAACTTAATCGAACACATCAATTCAGTTCTGACCGGGCCCGACACATAAGTCAAATCAAATCATCGAGCGGCCGAGATATCGCTTTTATGCTCCTGGGATAAAAGTTACAGATAAACTTCGACTTATATGCATTTACTTATTCATTAACCAACTATACACAACAATGCGTTTTATAACACCGAGTTACTGATGCGTTTTCGCATTATCAATGTACAACCAATTAATAAATAACAAACCATATATCTAGGTTTTAAGACCATATGATATTATTGTCTTGCGATCACCCTTTTATATCATATTCCATAAGGTGATTCCAGCAAGCGCGAGTTTGTTCCAATGCTCAAAACCAGTTCATAAGCACTCATGAACGTTGCAGCAACCCTTTGCTATATCTAATACCATTTAGACAATCTACATACCAATTCATGACAATCTTCATTCATATCTACTTCCAACATATGAACGATTGTGGACAATTTGAATAATTCGATTATTCTTAATAAATTCAATTATTCTGGAAGTCAAAACATGCAAAATGAAACAATAGTTAAATAATTAACATATGATAGTAACATTACTCATAAATAATACTCTTTTATTTAATCATCAAATGTCAATCACATTTATTTATTACACGTTTCTACTACTTATCTAATCTATGCTAGTATCATCCTTCAGCCCAATACTCCTAGCATGCTGCAAGTGCTTAACCCTACTCAGTCCCTTCCTAAGCAGATCTGCTGGGTTATCTTCCGATGATATCCTCTTCACTATGAGTTGTCCTTCTTCTACACGATGTCTAATAAAGTGATATTTTTTGTCGATGTGTCGAGATCTACCATGATCCCTTGGTTCCTTGGTCAAGGCAACCACTCCTTCATTATCATAGAAAATTTCCATGGGCTCCTTTATGGCAGGTACAACTCCAAGATCACCGATGAAGTTCTTCAACCATATTGCCTCCTTCGACGCTTCGCTCGCTGCGATGTACTCTGATTCGCATGTTAAATCAGCTACGGTTTCCTGCTTGGAACTTTTCCAAGTCACTGCTCCTCTATTCAGGGTAAAGACGCAGCCCGACTGCGAACGGTAGTTGTCCCTGTCGGTCTGAAAGTTGGCGTCACTATACCCTCGCACCTTCAAGTCATCACTCCCTCTGAGGACTAAGAACCATTCCTTCGTCCTCCGAAGGTACTTAAGGATATTCTTAACCGCAACCCAATGAGCTCTGCCAGGATTCCCTTGATATCTACTAACCATGCTCAAGGCAAAGGCTACATCAGGGAGAGTACAAGTCATAGCATACATGATTGAGCCAACTGCGGAAGCGTATGGTACTTGACTCATTTATGCTATTTCAGCTTCGGTACTTGGACTTTGAGTCTTACTCAACTTGGCATTACTTTGTATCGATAATTCTCCCTTCTTTGAGTTTTCCATACTAAAACGTTTTAGTGCCTTCTCTAAGTAAGTGTTCTGACTAAGTCCTATTAGTCTCTTACTTCTCTCTCTTACTATCCTTATTCCCAAAATATAGGAAGCCTCTCCGAGGTCCTTCATAGCGAAGCACTTCCCGAGCCAGGACTTAACCTCCTGCAGAGTTGGGATGTCGTTTCCTATGAGTAGTATTTCATCGACATACAAAACGAGAAAGCTAACTATGCTCCCACTGGCTTTGACATATACACACGATTCATCTTCGCTTCGTACAAATCCAAACTCTTTGACTTTCTCATTGAAGCAAAGATTCCATCTGCGAGATACTTGCTTAAGTCCATAAATAGACTTCTCAAGCTTACACACTCTATTCGGATGCTTCGGATCCACAAATCCCTCTGGCTGAGCCATGTAAACATCCTCAGCCAACTTTCCGTTAAGGAAAGCGGTCTTGACATCCATTTGCCAAATCTCATAATCATGAAATACGACAATAGCTAGCATCACTCTAATAGATTTTATCTTCGCAACTGGTGAGAAGGTATCGTCATAGTCAACTCCGGGAGTTTGAGTAAAGCCCTTCGCGACCAATCGCGCTTTATATGTGTGTACGTTTCCATCCACGTCGGTCTTCTTCTTGAAGATCCATTTGCACCCAACAGTCTTACGTCCGGGCACATTATCAACCAAATTCCAAACTTGGTTATCATACATGGATTGGATCTCGCTATCCATTGCCTCTTTCCATTTTGCAGACTCCGGGCCTGCCATGGCTTCCTTATAGCTATTAGGTTCATCAAGGTTTATTAGTGTACCATCACTAATATACGTGTCCCCCTCGGTAGTAATATGAAAACCATAAAACTGAGGTTGAACTCTAACTCTTTCGGAACGTCTAAGAGGTAAGGACTCGTCAATCGGTTCAACCAGAGTTTCCTCCTCGGGTTGAGTGCCAGCGGTAGAGGTTCCTTCATATATCGACTCTTGAATCTCTTCAAGCTCGATTTTCCTCCCACTGTCTCCTTGGCCTATTAGTTCTCGCTCTCGGAAAACTCCTCTCCTCGCAACAAAGACAACATTGTCCTTTGGTCTATAGAAGAGATATCCAAAGGATTTCTGCAGGTAGCCGATGAAAATACATCGCTCACTACGAGGTTCAAGCTTGTCGTGAGTATCTCGTCTTACGAAAGCCTCGCGACCCCAAACCTTGATATGTGCTAACGAGGGAGCTTTCCCTGTCCACATCTCGTGAGGTGTTTTGGCAACCTTCTTAGTTGGGACTCGGTTAAGGATATGGGCGGCAGTCTCTAAGGCATACCCCCAAAAAGAGATAGGTAGTGAAGCACGACTCATCATAGAGCGAACCATATCCAATAAGGTTCGATTACGCCTTTCTGCCACACCATTCAACTGCGGTGTCCTAGGAGGTGTCAATTGTGAAACTATTCCACACTCCTTGAGATAATCGTGGAATTCAAGACTTAGGTAAAAGTTTCTGACTTTTGCTTGATTAAGTAGATATGCCCATATCTACTATAGTCATCGGTAAAAGTCACATAGAAGCGGTTCCCATCCTTCGTGGTTGATCTAAACGGTCCACATACATCGGTATGTATTAGGTCCAATAGACCCTCACCCCTTTCACACGTACTTGTGAAGGGTGACTTAGTCATCTTTCCAAGTAAACAAGATTCGCATGTGACATCTTCCCTAAGGTCAAATGACTCCAACACTCCATCCTTTTGGAGTTGGGCTATGCGTTTCTTGTTGACATGTCCAAGACGAAAATGCCACAAGGATGCTCTATCCATACTATTGGAAGAATCCATGCATAAAACATCATTTCCTAAGTTATCTACAATCATAACGGTTTCATAAATTCCATTACATGGTATACCTTCAAAATAAAAGACACCATTTAGATAAGCCAAAATAGAACCATTCTCATTATTAAAAGAAAATCTAAAACCTTGTCTAAACAAACCATGAAATGAAATGATGTTTCTAGCCATTTCTGGCGAATAGCAACAATTGTTCAAATCTAAAGATAAACCATTCCTAAGCACTAAAGAATTCACTCCAATCTTGGTCACAGGCGATGATCTTCTGCTCCCCATGATTAGATTTATTCTTCCATGCTCCACGTCTCTATTTCTTCTTAGTCCCTGCACATTAGAACAAATGTGGTAACCACACCCGGTATCAAGAACCCAAAAAATAGCATGAGATGAATCGTTAGATTTAATTGTGTACATACCTGCGAAAGACGGCTTGATCTTTCCTTCCTTGATGGCTTGCAGGTACTCTAGGCAGCTTCTCTTCCAATGTCCTATCCTGTGGCAGTGGTGGCACTCTGCCTCCTTTGGGTTAGGGCAGGGCTTAGCAGGATCAACTTTGGTCCCACTAGAAGAGGCACCATCACGGGCTTTAACCTTGCGATAGTTCTTAGACGAAGCCTTCCTCTTCTTTCCCCTTCCTTGTCCAATAACCAAGACAGGAGCAGCGGGTGGATTGGGAGTTGGTGCAACAGACTTGTCCTTGAAGTTGCTCTCAGCGACCCTCAAGAGACCTTGGAGTTTGATTAGGGTGACCTCTTTATTCATGTGATAGGTCATCCTAAATTGATTGTAACTTGGAGGCCAAGAGTGAAGCACCATGTCGATCGCCAAGTCTTCCACAAAGTCAACATTCAACTTCCGAAGACGGTCGACATACCTTTTCATCTTTTGCAGGTGCACGGTAAGAGACTCTCCATGACCCATTTTAGCGGAGATCATGTTAGTGAAAATCTCATAATGCTCTTGTCTCACGTTTTGGTGGTATCTCTCCAATAAGTCTTGGTGCATCTCGTACGGGTACATGTTCTCATAGGACTTTTGGAATTCGGAGTTCATAGTGGCTATCATGATGCAATGAACCTTCGTTGCATCACGCTCATGAGTTTCAAAAGCGGTCATTTCAGCCGAAGTAGCGATTTCAGGGTTGATTTTCTCGAGCTTCTCATCGAGGACATACTCCTTATCCTCATAGTGAGCAATAGTGTGAATGTATCGTATCCATTCGCTAAATTTCGTCCCATCGAAGGTGACCTTTTGACAAAGGCTCATCAATGTGAATGAACTAGCAGCAACGTTGTTTGCGTTTGACATGTACAAATAGAAAGGACAAAGATAGATTAGAATATGAATCCCTAATTATCACCCAATAAGAAAAATTAGGGCTAGGGTCCAACAACAATGTTTACATATTAGAAAAAGGATGTCGTAATCTAACATGCAAACAATTTGAAGGTAAGTGAATGACGATTCACTACTTCTCCACAACGAAAACCTAACTTTAAGTTCTAAATGAATTTGAAAATTCCTAGGTTTAGATGAGATTCATTGAAACATTTCAATGGCATGTTTAAATCTCGATATGCCCCTCTTGTTTGTGACTGTGATACCGAGGATCACAAAGCGGGTGCGAATTACCATGCAAATATACATGGTGCCTTCATTGTAACAATCACCTATTCGATGTGCTGGTAAACCACACACGCTCCATCGAACTATGATAAACAATGAATCACCCTTTGCCACCTTTGCTTGGAACCAATTAGTGTGTCGGTAAACCACACGCGCTCCCCTAACTTCTTAGCAAGGGTGCAAAGTGTAATTTCATGGGATTGCATCAATTCACTTTTCCTAAAGTAACTAAGTTTGGGAAACTTTTGAAAAACATGTAGTTACTTTGTATTTCATATTATACTTTTAATGAGAGGATGAGGTTGCCCTATCCTACCTGTTCGGCTAACGACCCTCCACCGATCAAGCAAGCGGTAGGTGTGAGTGTACACCCATTAAGCGCCATTTTATAGGCTGCAACCTTATACCCACCTTATAGATCGGCTTCGTAAATGAGGCCTACTAACGGTAAGACTAGCATTTTAGTTATACATACATATATATATATATATATATATATATATATATATATATATATATATATATTAATCTTGTAATATTATATTAGTATAGGGTTGTATTTTAAACTTGTAAAATTCTAGGGTTTGAAATTTAAATTGTGTAAATTAAAACTTTTAATCACAAAACATAAATTTCAAAACTTGAGGGCAAGTTTTAAACATTTAAAACATGGAGGATCAAATAACAAATAATCTTAATTAACAATTAATTCCATAATTATCCATATTTGATTTATTTAATGATTTCTTGCAAAATAATTTACCAATTTAATCAAAATAATTAATTAATTATCACATAAGGAAATTGAATATTTTATTAATTGATAAATATCTTTAATTAGATCAAGATTATAGTCATATATATCAAAAAATCGGATTAGGGTTGATCTAATATGATAAAGGCAAGTTTCCATAAGATAAATATAAAAAAATCCCGAATTTGGCCCTTCCTGACGCTCGGACTCGCCGAGTATCCACTCTAGACTCGCCGAGTCCATGACTCAGAAACACAAATTTCGAATTTTTGCAAGTAAGATTCAAACAAACAAGCAACAATTTAATAGAAACCAACCTGGCTCTGATACTACTGATGGGTTTTGGCCATATGAACATTCCTATGTGCACATGCAAACCCTAATGCTTGGATCTAGGTTGCTCTAATTAAACATGCATTGAATCCAAGACTTCTAATGGCTAATTGAGTATAAAAACAATACAAAATCAGATCTAGAAGTTTACCTTTGAATCTCTTGTTTGATTTTGTTGTCTTGGAGCTCTAGAGTCACAATTGTCACTCCTCTAATGGCTTACAAACACCAACTAGCAAGGAGGATGATTTGAGAGAGAGGGGAGGGATTAGAAATCGGCCAGGGTTTCTTTGCTTTAGCAGAGATGCCGATTTCCCTTGCCCTAGGGGTCTATTTATACTTGTAAGGCTCCTAGGGTTTCACGCTTAAACCCTAATTGGATAACTTAAGCTCTAAGTAATCCTAATCCTTACCAAAGATAAGCCTTGGACGAATTTGAGGCTATCCGAAGCCCTAGAATTCGTCCAACCTCTATCCCTTAAGGATTTACAGCCCAAAGTGCAACTATCAAACAATTGACAGTTTATACCCTCTTATTTAATTAATCTCTTTAAGTCACCAAATTAATTCCTAATTAATTTATGACTTATATTAATCAAATAATAATATTATTATTCCTTATATTATTCTCATAATATATTAATAATATTTATTCTCTCATAATAAATCATCCTCTCAAGTTGCTATGGTGAAGGCAACCCAAAAGGACCATGCACAATCGGGTCAAATACTTGCCTAATATAGTTGCAGCCTTAGACACTATTCCAACACACACAGCGCGGAACTGTTACAAATGGAGTGTTGAGCTTTGAGAACGTCAACTTTGCACCCGAGTTAAAGCATAGTTTGTTGAGCGTTTCTCAGATATGTGACAAAGGCTACTCAACTCATTTTACTGATAAAGAGTGTATGATTCTCAAGCCTGGCATCGTCATCCCAAAAGAATGGATTCTAGTCAAATCGAAACGGGATGGGAACACCTACATCATTGATATGAACAGTAACCTACCTGAACAAGTCACTTGTTTATTCTCAAAGGTTTCCGAACACAATGCAATGTTATGGCATCGAAGACTTGGTCATGCAAATGCGAAAAACCTGAGTCATCTTGCGAAAAATGAGATGGTCCGAGGCCTTCCTGTCAGAGAATTTATCACGTTTGAAAAGTGTGTTTCCTGTGCTCAAGGAAAACATCATCGGAAACCACACTTGCCCAAGCAAATCAGCTCAATCAATCAAGTGCTTCAACTATTGCATATGGACTTATTTGGTCCGGTCAACGTCCTGAGCATCAACAGAAGCTCGTACTGTCTTGTTGTGATTGATGATTTCTCTAGATTTACGTGGGTTTTCTTCTTATCCAACAAAACAGGGGTTGCTGATCTGATAAAGAAGTTCATGGTGATGATTGAGAAGCAGACTAACAATCAAATGAAGGCGCTTCGCACTGATAATGGAACTGAATTCAAGAATTCGATTCTTGACCATTTTTGCGTAGAAAAGGGGATAGTGCATCAATATAGCTCTGCTCACACGCCTCAACAAAACAGTGTTGTTGAACGGAGAAACAGAACATTGAAAGACGCTGCAAGGACAATGCTTTGTGACTCCAAGCTACCTGTCTTCTTTTGGGCCGAGGCGATTAACACTGCTTGCTACGTGCAGAATCGTGTTCTAATCAACAAAGCACAGATGAAGACACCATACGAGATTCTTTATGGACACAAGCCTTCCGTAAGCCACTTCCGTGTATTTGGCTGTCCTTGCACCCTTCTTCACTTAGATTCCAACCCTAAATTTAATGCCAAAGTTGACGACTGTTACTTTGTGGGGTATGTTGCGCGCACTGCATATAGGGTTTACAACAAAAGGACTAAGCAGATCATTGAATCTTATGACGTGCGCTGGCTGGAGGAGAATGAAACTGACGCTAGAGTGGGTCCCGGCTGGTTATTTGATTACACATCCCTATTCAGATCTCTCAACGTGTCTTCGAATAATTCAAGTGGATGTTCCTCTGGTTTGAAGAATGTTCCTGTGATTGAAGATGAAGATGAAGAGGTTGTTTACAAACCCCCAACGATTGAAAGGGAATCCTCTGCTCCACTTGAGGGGGAGTTCTCTGCTCAATTTGAGGGGGAGTCATCTGTACAACCGACTAGTCCAGTGCCTAAGATTCCAACTGAAACTCCTAATGCTGAGGCTACACCTCTAACACCCATCGAGAGAGAGTTCATGTCTAGAGATGCTTCCGCTGTCAATCCAACATTTATGGAACTCCTCTTTCCTGAAGAAATTGCAAACGAATTTGTAGCGGAGTCTTCTAATCGGACTCAACCAACAGATGATGGAGGTTTCAATATTCACACTCTTCATGTTTCTTTCAATGGGATCAGCCAAGACATACCCTCCCGAATTCAGTGCGATCATCCGATCGAAAATGTCATTGGCCGACTGGGTGATGGAGTTAAAACCAGAAGTCAGAGTGGAGACGTTAATGAATGTCTTTACTCTTGCTTTATATCTCAAGTTGAGCCCAAAAATATTGAAATGGCTTTAATTGATCCCAGCTGGGTAGACGCGATGCATGAAGAGCTAAATCAATTTGAAAAACTGGGGGTCTGGAAACTGGTTGAGTTACCAAAAGGCAAACGGTCTCTTGACACGCGTTGGGTCTATCGTAATAAGCAAGATGATTCTGGTGTAATCGTTCGAAATAAAACACGATTGGTGGTCCGAGGGTTTCGACAGATTGAGGGTCTTGATTATACTGAGGTGTATGCTCACGTGGCTCGTCTGGAGGCTATTCGAATCTTCCTCGCGTATGCTTCTACAATAATTTCACGGTCTACCAGATGGATGTCAAGACTGCCTTCCTATACGGCAAGGTGAAGGAAGAAATATATGTTGATCAACCCCCTGGGTTTGTTGACTCAAAGTTCCCTAATCATGTCTACAAGTTGGACAAGGCATTGTATGGGTTACATCAAGCTCCTCGAGCATGGTATGCAACCCTAACATAGCACTTGCTCGAACATGGCTACTCTCGTGGTACTATTGATCAAACTTTATTCATCAAGCATGTGGGTGATGATCAGATACTGGTTCAGATCTATGTTGACGACATCATTTTCGGGTCCACATGTCTAATGCTTTGCAAAGAGTTTGAAAGCGTGATGAAGAAGCGATTTGAGATAAGTTCTCTAGGCGAAATGACCATGTTTCTGGGGCTTCAGGTCAATCAAAATTCAACCGGAATCCTGCTACATCAAGCAAAGTATGTTGAAGATATTCTTGAGAAGTTTGGATTTTCAGACGCGAAGCCTGCTTCAACTCCCATGGCTGAAAGACCCCTGCTGACTCCAGATATTGACGGTGAACCCGTAGATCAAACTCAATACAGATCGATGATCGGTTCCTTGATGTATCTCACTGCAAGTCGTCCCGACATCATGTTTGCAGTGTGTCAATGTGCTCGCTATCAGGCTAATCCTAAACTTTCACATCTTATTGCTGTCAAAAGAATCTTTCAGTATATCAAAGGCAGTCCAAAACTGGGTCTTTGGTATCCGAAAAATTCTGAGTTTGATTTATATGCTTTTGCTGACAGTAATTATGGAGGATGTGAGCTTGACAGGAAATCAACATCAGGAGGGTATCGGTTCCTTGGTGATAGACTGGTATCGTGGCAATGCAAGAAACAACATACGGTATCTACTTCTACACCAGAAGCGGAATACATTGCTGCCACGGCGTGCTGTTCTCAAGTTATCTGGACCCAACATCAGCTGTTGGATTACAGTTTGAACTATCTAGAAACCCCAATTCATTGTGATAATGAGGCCGCTATACAAATAACTAAAAATCCTGTCCAACATTCCAAAACCAAGCACATTGACATCAAAATTCATTTCATCAGAGATTGTTATGAGCGCTCGCTCATCCGGCTAGAACAGGTTCCCACAGATAGTAATGTGGCGGATCTGTTCACTAAGCCATTTAACAAAGCTCGATTCGATGTGCTTGTGGGATTTTTAAAAATGATTCGTTTTGAGGATTAATTTTTGTTTTAGGATAGTTTAAATTTGCGCATTTACTTTCGTTTCTCTCCTATGCACAAATTTAGGGGGAGAAATAAAAACAAAACAAAAAATTAGAAAATTTTAAAAATCCAAAAACATTAGAAAATCATAAAATCAAAAAAATATGTTGGTTATGAAATGTGCTTGATAAAGATGTTCTGGAAAGTGATATGATAAAGTGATAACAGACAACCTGAGTCTGCGTAACGTACCCGAAGTTGAAGGGTCTATGCTCTAGTTTGATACGTCGGTAGGCACGAAATTTTTTTAAAATGGACTTGACTAGGGAGAGTTGAACTTAGGAAATTAATAGACTTGACAAATCTTGACCTAGTTAGATACGTTCAGCCTGACAATACGACGCTCGGATAGGTTGATCAGGGAGATATGTATGGGAATCTACTCATCACGTTAAATGAACCCGTACTTGGAACCGTGGTTTAACTTTTCCTCGATGTGCGGATTCTGTCCTTAATTCCGGTTGGATGGGGCAACTGGTAAATTCCGATAAATTAGGTCTGTAGAATATCATTTTCTTTCTTTCCGTCTGTTAGTCGTATGTTGTCTCCTTTGCGTGACTTCCAATCCGACCTGGTACACAACATATGCAACTCTATTTCTCTGCAGGTTATATATGTGAAAGACTTCTTATCTGTTAGCCATATGCTGTCTCCTCTGCGCGACTTCTAATCCGACCTGGTACACAACATATGCAACCTTCTACTTCTCAACCCCTCTGAAGTAATAAGTAATAAGTAATAGAATTCTAAATCTATCCTCTCTCTGAATGGTTGTCTGCTCACTCGGTGTAAGGAGTACTCTGGAAGTTCTTGATGGATGGGGCATATCAGGAAGCGGGAAACACATTCCAGTACACTTAAAATTGAACTCATACAGATTGTCTATAGATCTCGCTGCTCAATTTAGGTGGACAACAATATCCCTGGTCGTCGTCAGATGAATGGACCTTAAGATATAGTATCTAAGGAATTAGGATCAGATATAAATTTTAGGATTTTAAGTTCACCTTGTCTTGTAACAAATAGTATGTCCTAAATTTGTCATAATTTTTTGTGTTTAAGTGGACCACAATACCGACGATCGAGCAGACAAAGATGTGAATATGGAAGGTACCGACAAGTGGATAAAGATTGTCTAACAACTTTGATCCTAGTATCTCAAGATTAAGTCAAAAGTTTACGCATGTTGTTTAGTTAAAATTTTATTTTTATTTTTATTTTTAAAATTTTTAACTAATAGACAAATTTTTATTATTTGTTGAAATTAGAATACTTTTATTTTATGTTAATTTTTTTATTTTACTATTAAAATTTTATTTTAATAATCCTCAAAAGGTTTTATTTTTGAAAAAATTTGTTTGGAAATTAGACTGGCAATCTATAAGTGTATGCGGTTTTGAAAAGTCAAAGGAGTATAAATGTGAGAGTTTACTGCGGTAAACTCTCTTTACCGCCTCTCTCATTCAAAAAGCGTAAACTGTCTTTTCTCTCTCTAATCTTCGAAAATCAAAGTGTGAGTTTCCTCAAAATTGTCTAGTCCTCGTCAAAGGTACGTTAATTCCGACCCTGAACTTGTAACTTGTTGTTCGAATCGACTTAGAATCATAGAAGAATTTTGCATTTGAAGACTGACGGAGTTTACGATGTTCGAATGTTCATACACCGTAAACTCATACATCGTAAACTCATAGACCGTAAACTTGCCACACCCCCGAACCAGACGACGGAAACGTCCGAGGGTTGTCGTGACTTAATTGTATACCATAACATTGAATATATATGAAACATAACATCATTCGTCACCATGCATTAATATAGTACAACTAATAAGGTTTACACTGAGTACATTGTTTAGCATTACATTCCCAAAAATAAATTGTTCGGTTCATAGATAAACAAACGGCAAGCCATCACCGAGTACGTTTTTCCTTTGGTTCACTTGTTACCTGAGAATACAAGTATTTTGAAAACGTCAACATATGAAATGTTGGTGAGTTCATAAGCGGTATTTGAAAAACAATGTTTTGTATTGTTTTAAAAAAAACTACCAGAAAATCCGATATTTTCTGAAAAGAGTTTATGAAAAAGTTTGTGAAGATCCATAAGTATGCTTGTTTGTTTCTATAGTTGTAAAAATTGTTCATTTAACTTGTGTACATTTCGAAACTGTATGTATTGAAAAACCCTAGGAAAACCCGATGTTTTCCTAACACTTTGAATTCCATGTAGTTGTTGTACCATTGCGGCGTGTGAAGTCATTGATTCCAGGCGACGTCGGATTATTGCACATGGTGAATTGCTATAAACACGCGTTACACAAACGACCAGTTTACAACTATACTAACGATCCCGTAGGCGTCGTCCGTACTATTCACGTAATCCAATCACCCTGACTTCTTATAGTCCCACATCCGAAGAGAAAGAGGGCATGAAGACCTCGATAACTCCGTTAGCCGGTTGGGGATAAAAAAAAAGAGTGCGAAGGGCCCTTGACCCGATTCGCATTAGCATAACTGACTTTACTAGCAGTACCAAAGGACCCTTGGGGACCAATAGTATAATAGCCATTGAAAGTCCTTTTACGTTGTGTTGGATCATGTAAGACTCAACAACTCGTAAGGTTGAAGTCTTCGGGCCTAAAGATCAAGCCATTGGGCTAGCTAGGCCCAACAAACAAGATTTTACACTTTGGGGCCCAAAGATGGTGCGTCGACGTCTGTGCACTCTCACGTGTATATTGAATTCCCAAATGTTACTTGTATGAATCGAGTTATCGTCGCGTTAGTAGTTTCGGGTTATTATTGATTCGAGACCGAATCAATTCGTTTAACAACGATTTTTGGTATTGTTGTGCATTGTAATTCGTCGGTAGTCGCAGTGCCAATATTTGATCACAACGGATGTATCGAATTAGCATTGAAATTTTTCTGTTTTCAGCCCCTCTTTATTTTGTAAATTTACTTTTTCAACCCTTTGCATAAATAAATTTCCGGTTTAGTCCTTAAACTATTTTTCTTGGCATTTTAACATCAAAACTTATTGGAATTGATATTTTTCAGCACCTTTCTAGTTGAAAACAGTTTTAGTCCCTGAAAATACAGTTTTCTTGGTTGAAACCTTCCTTTTTCGCAATTTTACACTTTTGGCCCAAATTGGAAAAATTTTGCAACTTTGGTTCTTTTTAATTATGAAAAGCATTTTTAACCTTAGAAAAGGACTTGGGACACTAGTAGTCCACTGTTTTGCAGAAAAATAGAAAATTTTGCATATTGGGCCCTATTGGGCCGACAATGTCATTTTTAGCCCATTAAGCTTGAAATTTGTATTTTTAACCCTCCAATTGAGTATATTTCCAGAAAATATTTTATTAAAACTGTTTTGACTCCTCTCATCCATCAGAATTCGTAATATGACAATTTGGGCCCTTTAACTTTATATTTTTAACATATTGTGTCCAAAAATTGAGTTTTTAGCCCAAAGAAGATGTTATCAAGTCACTTAGCCATTTTTCTTGGAATACTTTGTATGTAATCATATAAGTTATGCTAATATCATTTAACATAAAATAAATCTCGATTTTTAGGAGTTTATGGCTAGATCCAACATCATAATCACACAAAAACACACATATAAGCATAGAAATCATACAAGGCATACAAAACACATATAGATCTACACTTTCACTTATATCCCTCCCCCCCCCCCCCCCACAAAACATATAAAACAGAAAATAGGGAGTATGAAGCTCACCTTAGGGTGTGGTTTCGGTTTTTGAAGAAAAGATGGAAGAAAGCTTGGTGATTTTTGGCCTTAGCACCCTTTTCTTGAAGATCTCGAGTTTGAGGGGTTCTAAGACACAAGTTTATGATTTCATGAGAGTTAAGAAGAGATTTTTGGATATAAGAAGAAGTCCAAAGTATGGTTCCAAGCATTAACTTACCTAGATAATGATTTTAGTGAAGAATTCTCCTTATGAAGCTCTTGATTCTCGAAATTTTTGAAGGGGGAGGGAGGAATGCTCTTCAATACTTAGAGAGATTGGAATTGAATTTTTGTGATGTGTGTGTGTGTATCCTCGGCCGAGAGTGAGAGGGGAGGGAAGAAGAGTGACTTTGAGGTGACATGTGCATGGAGAAATGGGATTGCATGGAGGTTTGGAGTGTAATGCATGGATATCCATGAGGTATTATTGATGTGGCATGATGAAGTCAACTCTTCATCTTTGTCTTGGGCTTTTGGGCCGAAACTAAAAAGAAAGGAGGGTTTTGGGCTTTAATGCCCTTAAGCCCATTATTAGAGTTAAGTTGGATGATTGTAAGATACAAGTGTGATTTTTATATCTTGTTGGGCTAGTTTAGGTTAATTATGGTTCACAATATTTAATTTATTTCCTGCTAGGCCCAATATGGCCCAAAATGTTGAAATAAGTGAATGTGGGTCCAATTAGAGCTCATTTAAGGGTTCTAAGCCCATGATAGTCAAATTGGAAGCTTATTGGTCCATTGAGTCCAATAAGGAAGTCCTAGTCCAAAATGGACCTAACAAGAACTTCTAGGATTTCCAATTGCTTGATGACTATTTGTAGTATTTGTATGATGTATTTGATTGAAGTTTTTTTTGATGTCATAATAATAGGTATCACACATGCTCTTAAGTTTTTGATTCAACATTTTACTTAAGTATAGTGATTACAAGACACAAAATTTATAGTTGTGACAAAACTCCTTTTGCTTCATAGACCGTAAACTTGTTTTAATTCATGGACCGCAAACCCGCTTTGACATTTGCGACCGTAAACGGTCTCTTGGTCTTACGGCCGTAAACTAGGTTTGACCTTACGGCCGTAAACTAGGTTTGACCTTACGGCCGCAAACTCAGTTTACAGTCCGTTGACCTAGCTTGACCGTAAACTCAATTTACGGTCCGTTGACCTAGTTTGACCGTAAACTATGTTTTCTTACTTGGCTTGTTTAAGTGTAGATAATGGCATATCTTAAGACAGCTGAGATGCACAATCTTGCAATAGTGTTGGATGATCCACTAGAAGCTCACAAAGATTTCATGTCCATGATGTATCGCTTACGAGAATGCTGCTTGGCTTATGCAATCACAGTGAATCCTGTCATTTATGAATGCCTTATTCAAGAGTTCTGAAAATCAGCCAAGATGACCGAGAAGAACAAGGAAGTAATTATTGAAGTTGTGGTGCAAAACTGCAAGATCTAGATTTCGGAGCAATATATCAGAGACACATTGATGATTCTTGATGATTCTGACTATCCAACCGAAGCTGATGCTGCGGAAATTCTAAAGATTCTTGAAAGAATGGGATATGAGGGTTCTTATCCTCCTACCGTGAAAAAACTCTTACCTCTTTACTGACACTTCTTGGCTCACGTGTTCATTAGTTGCGTGTCAGGACGGAGATCGGGAGCGGATAAGATCTTAATCAGAAACACAGGACTGATTGTATCCCTGGCAGCTGGCAACAAATTCAACTTCTCAAAGTATATCTTTGATGAATTTCTTGTGAACATTGGTGCACTGACTCGGGGAAATAGAGATACATTTCTGATGTATCCCAGATTCATTCTAACTTTCATTGATGATCAGTTTCCTGACATGGTTAAATCTGGTGATAAGATGGATACTAAGTCCCTAGGCCATCACACCGTTGGGCTTATTAAACAAAACAGAAAGAGTAAAGTGGTATTTCAAGGTCTTCATCCCTTGGTGAAGTTCGGACAATTTGCTGAGATAAACGAGTCTTCCGAATTCCATGAAACTTCTAAAAAGACTCTATCAGAACCGACTTCATTAGAAAAAGTGTCCTCTGAGTTTATTATCACTGCTTCCGAACATGAAGATGTTGAGACTCCTGCTCAAGTGATTCAAGTTGATGATGAACCTGAATTGCAATCTATTCAGGTTCAGAGTGACTATAATGAGGAATCGAGAAAAGATGACAATGAAGATGAGAACGTTGATTTATCGGGATTTGATCAAGATGATATTCCACAGAACTTTGGTGGAAATGAAGACTTTATGTCTGAGTTGAACCTCGACAGCTTGCTTGACAATGTCAATGAAGTGGCTCCTGTGACCACTAAGACAAGGATTGAAGAAGACGTTTTTGTGATCTCTCCTCCTGCTTCAAATCCAACGGCAGAAATAGTAATTCCCACGGTGACAGTGTCAGGGATTCCTCCCCTTGACACTAGCCTACCTACATCATTGCTAATGGAAGAAGATCTTGCCACCTCTCATGCCACTCCTCCCCCTAACAAACGATGTAGACTTGTACTGAGGTTAGCAACTCAGAGTACAACGACACAAAGTGCTACAGCTCCTCTAACAATGACACCGGTTATTGTCTCAACCGAACCCATCAGTGAGGGCCCCAATGTTGTATTTGAAGCTGGTGGTCCCTCATTTCATGCAGATCCTTCATCTCCTAGACCAAACGAAGATGATGTCTCAGTCAAGCTAGCTCATCTGTTAGCTGGGGAACAATTCTCGACACCACCTTCTCGTGGCAAGGGAATTCTCATCGGAGGTGACAACACAAGAGATTGCCCCCCCTCACCCCAAAGCCAGATTGACGCCATCAAACTGAAAAATGTTGAACTTGATCAGAGGAATATTGAGCTGGTAATCAAAGTCGCAGAACTCCATTCTGAGAATACCGAGCTTAGCATTCAAATGGCTGAACTTAAAGAAGAAGATGCTCTGAAGACAAAGCAAATTTCTGTTCTTCAGACGCAATATGGTCGTCTGGCTGCAAATTTCCTGGAGTTACAAAAGAAGCTTGAAGACAGGTATGGTGATAATTTCAAGACAACTGTTGATGAACCTCATGTCGATCCCCCGGTTCCAGATGCTCCAAATGATGATGCTCCAATCTCTTCTCAACCAATCAGATCCACGATTGTTGTAGATCGTTTTGAAGTAGATCCAGAACAGGCCTCTAGAGCTGCAAAGGCTAAAGGAGCCAAAAGAAAGAAAGTTGATGAGAAGTCGACTGACAAGAACAAATGGCTATTTAAAAGAAGTGTGGATCATAAAGCTCCCTGGGATAGGCCTCGAGTAACTTTCACTGACCTAAGCACTCAAACTTTCAGAGACATATATGGTGATAGGTCAGGAATTATATCGTGGGAATTTCATGATACGTTGGATATGTTTATGGTACGAAGGAAGAATGGGAATAAAGAATTGTATAGGGATGCTCATGATTTCAACTCCTTTACCAAGGTTGATCTTATTGAGCTATCTAAAGCTCCCTTCTCAATTCCGTCAAAGAATTCAAAGGCTAGTCAATTTAAATCTTTCTTGGAAGATCAAGTGGCTAAGGGTTTTCCATCAATGAAAATTGCAGAGTCTTTTGTTGCAGTTCACAAGCATGTTTTAGATAAAGAAACCAGCGAGCCTATTCGGGCAGTGATGTGGCCTGCCAATGCTCAAGTCAAACATATCCCTGTTCCTCAAAATTGTCCTAATGGATCCCTACACTCTATGCTTTATTGGGTGTATGATGACACTTCAGATGCTGCAATTATCAAGCTCAAAGAAGATTGCATTCGCCTGTATGACAAAAGGGATCTACTCCAGTTTGGTGAGCGAGACATTCATCAGCTTGCCAAACATCAGATTCTTGCTGCTGATGAGTTATTTGAACCTGCTGCAAAGGAATATACAAGGATGGTGGCTACGATTATCGACAAGAGAATATGGAATGGAGCTATGGGGAGATCCGATGTGCTGGTTGTCGACAAAGACTAAATCCAAGCCTGCTCCAAACCAAGGGGGAGATTGAAGGGTCATGTAAATGGTTTGGGCTAGGCTTAGCATGTGATTTGTTTTGGTTCATGTCTGTATTTACATTTGTGTTAGTTTTGTGTTTTGTGGTGTTTACGACCGTAAACACGTTTACGGCCGTAAACGTGTTTACGGCATCAAACTTTTTTTGCGGTCATTGTCTAGTATAAATAGTCTACACATTTGTCTTTTTGGGGGTGGGATGCTCTAGATGTTTACTGCCTGTTCTTGAGTTGTACCTGACGATTTCTAGTGTTTAATCGTGTGCAAGCTCAATTCATTCATCTTATTGTGTTATTCTCGATTCATGTTTGTTTGATTATCAGTTTTAGATCTAAAATCCAACCTAACAATAATAATTGTCGATGAGGTTTTCTCATCTAAAGAAATATCCATAAATCTAGGTTTTAAGAAAACATGAGAAAATAAAAAATATAAGAAAAGAAAAGTAGGTTAAGAACATATTATAAGAAAATATAACAGAGGAAGCATTATGTACGGCGTTGGTGGTGCAATGGCGGTGATCGGTAGGGGTCTAATTGTTGTGTGATTGTAGCGTAAAGTTGTACGGATGAAGTCACCGATGAGATAGAATCGGTAAGGTTGGAGTAGATCGTTGGAATGAAGGTTTCAGTTGTGGTCGACAATGACGGCAACTAGAATGGTTGTGGAGAGGGATGACGATTGTGTTGGATAAGGTGTCTAATTCCATAACTTATTTGGTATATACTTGACCCCCGACCCGGCATGGTCCATTTGGGTTGCACTTCACCCGAACTATTTATGGATAATTTTGTGAGAGTTATACACATATGTTTATTAATATATTATAAGTTATAATATATTAATATGAACTCATGTTATTTAATTAGTGTTAGTCTTAAATTAATTATGAATTAATTTAGAGATTAAAAGGAAGACTAATTAAATTGTGGGCTATTGTTTTATATGGTGTGGGCTAACACTCATTTGTTAATGGGCTAGGCTTATATGGAAGTCCATGGATGATCCATGGATCCTTGGAAAGGAAAAGACATGGGTTATTAGGGTTTCACCCTAACCATGTACACTATATAAGCATGCTTATGTTGCATGAAATAGCCACAAGTGACACTAGTGTGTGTGTTTTGTGTGTGGCCGAAAGTTACAAGTATGTGTACACTCTCTCAAAGTTTTCCAAGAGTTTGTGGTGATTTGTGATTCCATTTGAGGCATTCACACTATTGGTGCTTGGCCCTCAAACTCCTTAGGAATTGAACTCATCATCAAAAGGTATGTAATCTCATCTAATTCTTTTATGTTTAAAGTACCCCATGCCATGTTAGATAGGTTATGAACCTTGGAAAAATTATTATTTTGCATGTATTTAGACAAACATAGATCCAAGGTTTATTAGGGTTGCATGCACACTTAGGAAGTGTTAGATTGCTCAAAACCCAACAGTGGTATCAGAGCCTGGTTTGTTTTCTTGAATACTTGATGCAAATTGCTGAAAATCGAAGTTTATATGCTGTCTGCACAGCTGACTCGCCGAGTCCATGAAGGGAATCGACGAGTCCAAGACAAAATTCATCCAACTCGGCGAGTTGGTTCATGCACTCGACGAGTTGGACCCCCAGACAACATATCTTCGAGTTTTGGTGTTGGAATTGGTCTAGAATCATTACCTTAAACTGTTTTGGACTCATAAAACCTATTTTTGATGTGGTAATGATGATGGTGGACCAATTTCAAAGTTATAATCAAATATCAAGTTTATATGTGTTCATATGATTCTTGAAATTGTTGATGTGGATGTTCATGTTCATATGAGTTTTGTTAGATCATAAGAATTATTTGCAAATTGTTTGTTAGTTAATTCTTGATCTTAATGTGTTTTAATGGAATTCTTAATTTGTCCTCAAGTTATGGAATTCCAAGAGTTTTTCTTTTAAATATTTTTAAGAAGTTGTAGGTTACATTTTCTTGAAGAGTTTTTCCCATAAATGCTTTTATGGACTTCATAACTTGTCCTCAAGTTATGGATTTCCAAGAGACTCTTCATTAAAAGTTTTAAACACTTAATTAAAACTCATAAGTTATGAATATCCAAAAGTTTATGAATTGTTCAAAACTTGCCCTCAAGTTTTGGAATTTGTAAAGTCTCACACAAACTTTAATTCCACATCCTAGAGTTTTAAAAGTTAAAATTCAACACTTATACTATTATGAGATTAATGGTTAATTATTATATATATGTATAGGAACAAGTCGTTTTACCGTTAGTAGGCCTCATTCACGAAGCCGGTCTATAAGGTGGGTATAAGGTTGTTGCCTATAAAATGGCAACTTAATGGGTGTCCACTCTCACCCACCGCTTGCTTGATCGGTGGAGGGTCGTTAGCCGAACGGGTAGGACAATGACTTTAAATTCTCATTAAAAGTATAATGATTATTATAAAGTAACTAAATATTTTTTTATTTAATTCCCAATCTTAGTTACTTTAGGAAAAATGTGAATTTGGTGCTAGCCCATGGAATTCACACTTTGTACCTTACCAAGTCGTTGGTGGAGCGTGTGTGGTTAACCGGCACACTAACTTGGACTAGTAAGGATCACGAAGGGTGACTTAATGTTTGTCATAGATCAATGGAGCATCTGTGGTTAACCGGCACATTGATTAGGTGATAATATAAGGGTACCAAGTGAATTGGTATGGTTATTCACACCTTGTTTTGTGATCCTCGGCATCCCAGTCACAAAATTTGAGAGGGCACACTCGAGATTGAAACATGCCATTGAAAAGTTCAACGAATCTCAAAAGATCTAGGAATTTCAAATCCAATTAAAACCTAATAAATTATTTCGTTTTTCATGGTGGAAATTGGTGAATCGTCATTCGCCTACCTTCAAATATTTTATAGCTTGGATTACGGCATCCCTCTTCCAAATTATAAAATATTGTGTTGGGTCCTAGCCTTAATATTTCATATTGGGTGTTATATTAAGGAATTTGAATCAACTAACTTGATTTTCTCCCATTATAGATGTCTGATTCAGACAACTATGATCTTCCCAAATCTCTTGAAGATGGTGTCCCTCAACATCATGCTTCACTTCCTCCACCTCCTCCAATTATTCTCCCTCACCCACAAGTTCTTGAAAAGTTTAAAGTCACTCAACCCCTATTGGCAAGCATAGTCTATGTGTGCTCACATCTTGGAGATAAAGTCACATATTGACAAGCCGGGAGAGTTGGGTGTCATTGTCCCGTGAAAGTTGGATGTTCAATCACTTTCTTAGTAACATAGTGAGTCTCTTTGGGACTACTATGAGACGGACTATGACATGACCCTTAATGATGTTACCTATTTGCTTGGTGCTGTGGAATCAGCAATGTTTCGGAACACCAGTAAAGCAAATTTGATTAAAAGAACAACTTCCCAAGTCTTAAATGGACATTGACAATGGTAGCATTGGATATCTAGAAAAAGATTTCTCTTCCCAATGGAAAGGGATCGGCTATAGTCAACTTGGTTGACCAAATGGTAAAGAGAAAGGCTAAGTCTGAGATAGTCTCATGTGCCATTACCAAAGGATCCATGTGTTTTGTTGCCAAAGGAAGGGGCATTGGTTGCGAAGCTGCCCTATTCACCTGAAAGGTCATAAGGTTGATCAAGTCAAGAGGTTTGACTCTACTTCGGGTAAAGTCCACTATCTAACTCTATTAAGTTCCTATTTGGAGATTCTTATTACATAATGTGAATGGATCACATGCTGATGTTTTAAGAATCAAATAGGAAGCTTAAAGTAAGTATATGTTGATTTTGATTGCGAAGGTGGGTTTCGATCGCATGGTTCGGTAATCAGAATTTTGAGTTGTTGCTTAAGAGTTATAATATATTACTTATGAATAGATAACAACAAGGTTTTCATGTGGATTGTAAGGATAAGTTTTTCCGCAAAGTTTTAAAATAAAAGAAAAAAAGGGTTTTAATTTTATTTATTTTAAAAATATCCTTACAATGGCATCTGTGGAAAATTATTGCTTATATGTTTCCAGTAATAGCAATATTGGAAAGTGGATTTGATTCTTTCATTTGTGGTAGTGTCTGAATTTACCAAATGAAGAAAGTTTTTCATCACCCAAGTTTCAATTGGACAGAAACTTGGAATCATACAAGTTGTATTGTATGCTGAATGAGAATTTTCATCTTTGAAAATTAAGACTAATTCTTTGATCACATGTATATGTGAGTCAATTGAAGGACTAAGGAATTAGGTACACTGGGTGTGCGCTGGTCAAGGTCCACCACAAAGATTGATTTGTCATGATTTACTAAAGATTAGTAAATATGATTATACTTATAAGGTTAAGTATAATTCTGTAACATTGGAAAGGTTACAATGTATGACAAAACAAATGAGAAGAATCAAATTAGGCAGAAAGATAAAAGTTTCTCAAATATGAAAGGATGGGAGAGTACTTTAGTATCGTATTTCATGATCATCTTAATGATTATGAAACCATATCACACATTCGTACTCTAAGGACGTCTTAGTGCATTGTTATGGCTAAGAAGAGAGGTCATGAATTGTTAGATTGGTTAAGATCGAGAAGATGAGTCATACTTCGTTCCAAAACAATTCTTAGAGTCATACTCCAAGATTGTAACATTGAGTGACATAAAGTAAGGTTTAAAACACTTATCAAATGTAGTGTAGAATGTTTCTACCCTTGTACATTTGAGATTGGTAAGTTGTGATGTCTTGGATGAGACAAAGACCAACTAAGACCAATTGTGTGAAGTGTTAGTCTTGATAAGAATCCGCACTATCCCTTGACTATTTGTTTTGTCAAGGAATGGTTCTTGACTGGGGAAACTTATATGTCAAGGGGACAGTGGGAGCCTTAAAGATCCTGAAAGAGTTTCAAGATTTAATCAAGAGTAAAACCTGTAATTTATCACTAGCACACGACTTAAGGTTTGCAACCTATCGTGTTGACATAATTCTTATTTATGTACCTACTTCAAATAAGTTGAATTTGCATGTGAGTTATCAGAGTTCAACTTGGAAGCATTGGTGGGCCTTGTGCTACCAAGGTGACAAGAAACTAAGATTGAACAAGTTTAATCCATATAAGGCTGAATTTGTCACTAACCTTATCTTGTGATTATGGTTTTGACAAATTCACATGGATAGGAACTCATTCACTATAAAATCTAAGTGTCATAAGGTTTCTCTCCGATTCATGAAAATGATGGTGAGGAAACGCTTTCACTAAGTAGATTTTACGTAGATATCAATTGTGTTATTTTCATTTTCAAAAGTCGTTAGTGGAGCGTGTGTGGTTAACCGGCACACTAACATGGACTTGTGAGAAATGGCAAAGGTCTAAACAATTAAGACTATGATTACGGTATCCCTTTTCATAGTTCTTGAAATTGCTTAGACACACATGTGAGCTATCTAAGAAAGGGTGTATGAATCTAAATTTCAGAAGTCCAGTAGATTTCTGGAAATATGTCAGAGCTAGTGGGAGCATAAGTGTTTTGCTAATAATCATCATGTTAGTGGGAGCATGATAATTATGATTAGTATTGCAAGTTAGCAATGTTAATTATAGAAAACAAAGTTTCAATTCGTGAAGTTGCAGGGGTTGAAAAGTTGTTTTGCTATAATTAAGGGAGAGGAAATGATACTTCGTTTCAATTCTAAAGCTTAGATTGAGATTTTAATCATCTTTAGTCAAGAATATATATATATATATATATATATATATATATATATATATATATATATATATATATATATGTGTATGAATTTTATGTTGGAATGGTTCAACTTGAAGAAATTCTATATATATTGCATTTTCAAAATTCGATTATGATTACGGCATCCCTCTTCATAGTTAAATTTTGAAAACATGGCAAATAAAAAAATATTGTAGCAAAAGACTGGTCTAGTATCATGTCTTTATGTCAAGCATCATGAATCGTGTCCCGTATGCTTCAGATATAGGATCGATTGCATGTGCTATAATATTCATCTTTTCTAAATTTTCCAAATGCTTAAGGCATTGAGAAGGGAAAAGTCTAGAACTGGATATGACTAAAGTGATTAAGCAATTGTCGAGGACAAATCTGAGGTTCGCCAAAGATTGGTTGCTCATGGACAGTTGGAAGTATGATGTAAGTTCTCGGAAAGGACCATATTGACATATTCTGAAAAGAAGTAACTCTTGTTCCGAAGTGATAGTCAAAATGGGACTATGGAAATGTCTCCATAGGTGGAAGTTAGTCAATCTATGTAAGATTAGAAAACCTTAATGCAAGAAGGATGTTCAAAGCAATGTACTTTGAATATGAGACTTCCGTTCCATAGAAGTTGACCTTCTTTGGAATACTCTGTAATGACTGGTGACAAGGTTTTGGTGACTTTGTGCATAATCATTACAAGAGGAACATTGCATAAAAGTTTAAAATCTAATAGTTTTTTTGGTAAATGAAAGGAATCGGGGATTCTCACATTTACAATAAGGATTTGGGATTGTGAAATGAGTATCATTGGAATCATGTTCAATTGATCTACATCACAGTGTAAGGATCATAGACAAACATAGTGTGCATACTTGGAGTATGGCATAACTATTGTTTAGAAAAACAAAGTGTACATGCTAGGAGCATGGGACGACTGTTGTTTTTTATTCAAGTCTTAAGTTGATTGTTTGAAACATTATACAATGAATAATGTGTAATCAATATGGTCATAAATGAAATGTGGTTCTATTTATATTCAAAAGGGTTCTGAGGCCATATTGGATTCGATTATTATTGTGTTTCACTTTGCATGTTTTGACTTCCAAAATAGCTAGGTTATTCTTTCCGAATGACAAAGTTATTTAAACACTCCACAGTCGTTCATATGTTGGAAGTAGGTATGAATCAAGACTGTCATGAATCGAGTTTGTAGATGGCTAAATGGGTTTAGTCATAGCAATGGTTGCTACAACATTCATGAGTGCTCATAAGTTATGAGTATTGGAATAAACCCACGCTCACTTGTATCACTTCATGGAATTTATCTCGAGTGATCGTGAGACGGTAATATCATATAAATCTTCAAACCTAGAGATATGAGTTGTTACCTATGAGTTGGTTGTGCATTGATTGCACGTAAACGCATCAGTAACTTGATGTTATAAAACGTGCCTTTGTGTACAATCCAACAAGTAGTAGAACAAGCATATGAGTCGAAGTTTATCTGTTCCTTCTAGAAATAGAAGCGATATCTGGGCCCCTCGATGATTTTGTTGTGACCTACGTACCGGCCGGTCATAATTAAAATTGATGTGTTCGATTAAGTTCTTTGTCAAACAAATCGAAAATCGGGAAACAAACTGCTGGACAATAAGTACGACGTTGTTCCATGTATTTGTCCGGCTGATATCATGAGAACACAGGAGTATATGATCACTTATGTGAAATGGCGCTTCATAGTTCAACAGAGTTTTCGAGAGCTACGATTGCTGGTTGGTTCCTGAAGTAACATACGCAAATATAGTTATTAGACTTATCCAAGTGGGAGTCTGTTGGATAAGGTGTCTAAGTCCATAACTTATTTGGTATATACTTGACCCGACCCGACATGGTCCATTTGGGTTGCACTTCACCCGAACTATTTATGGATAATTTTATGAGAGTTATACACATATGTTTATTAATATATTATAAGTTATAATATATTAATATGAAGTCATGTTATTTAATTAGTGTTAGTCTTAAATTAATTACGAATTAATTTAGAGATTAAAAGGAAGACTAATTAAATTGTGGGCTATTGTTTTATATGGTGTGGGCTAACACTCATTTGTTAATGGGCTAGGCTTATATGGAAGTCCATGGATGATCCATGGATCCTTGGAAAGGAAAAGACATGGGTTATTAGGGTTTCACCCTAACCATGTACACTATATAAGCATGCTTATGTTGCATGAAATAGCCACAAGTGACACTAGTGTGTGTGTTTTGTGTGTGGCCGAAAGTTACAAGTATGTGTACACTCTCTCAAAGTTTTCCAAGAGTTTGTGGTGATTTGTGATTCCATTTGAGGCATTCACACTATTGGTGTTTG